>NW_028327176.1:150143863-151393863 GCF_987537825.1 Furipterus horrens | reverse complement strand
CCCAGAATAGCCACATGGGTTCCCTTTTCTCTACATCCTTGCCAACATTCATTTCTTTTCAGAGAATTTTTACTTTAAATATTTTTTATTATGACTTTTTCAGCATCCCAACCATTGCCTAAATTGTGAAACCAATTATTTTCCTCTTTTTATATACAATCTCTTAGCCCTGTACTGGATGGAGTAATAGTTTTCAAATTAGAGACCATGGCACAAAGATTCAGATTCAGTTTTAACTTAATTACCACTCTTTCTCTTTTCCCTCTTTCCCTCCCCCACCCTGTCCCACCACTGAGTCCTTCACACTGTGTGGTCTTCAGGGGTATCTGCCAGAGTTCTGACTCCTCCAGGGGTAACTTAAATGGGTCAGCGCAGGCAGCAGGAGGGGGCGTGTAGGATCAGTATGTGCAGGTATCTCAAAAGCATACTCGACTCTGACACTAGGTGGCTCACCTTTCCAGCTATTTGCCATCACACACTTTAAAGGATATCTTGTTTGAAAGTGGCAGCAGATGAAAGATTAAACATTTTATTAAAACTTGCATCTCAATTAGATAACATGGTTTTTTAATGTATTAGGTTATAGTTGGCATTCTCAAGTTTTTCTTAATGCACTAAAGGTCTCAACAGAGACCTTTAAGTTTCTGCTGCAAGTTTTTAAAAATTTATTCCTTTGTTGGCCCACTTAATATTTCCTTTATAAAGCAACTCTAAACAGCTTTTCAAATACTATTTAATCCTACATTTAGTCCAGGTAATTCTAATTTTACAGTAAAAGGGGAAGGATCATATAACTATTGTCTGCTTCTTAACATGAGAGAAAAAATACATAATTTTTCTTTTAAAACTCTAAAAAGAATGCTCCATTTGTGCTGAGAGGAAATTTCCCCCAACTCTTAGCTTTAATGAGTTTAATAAAGGAAGCAGCAATGATTACTGTGTCACCTCATGCCAGTCGTTGTTAAAACTCACCACTCACCACTGAACCAGCCTTTGGTAGGCATATACCTGCCTACTTGATTTAAATTGAATGCTTATATTTTCCATCATATAATTATACATTCTTGTTTTACTGTTATCTAAAAATTGTGTATAACCAATCACTGAGATTTCAGTTCAGCATTAACTTTAATGATACTGAAAGAAATACAACATTGCAACAAAATTTTGGAAGATACACATACACACACAAGCATATACAGAGTCATTTCCTGACTGACTGGTTATGAAGGCATATTAAAAAGTCCCTGAGCCCTGGCCAAGGAGCTTGTTGGTTGGAGCACCGTCCTGTACACCAAAAGGCTGTGGATTTGATCCCCAGTCAGGGCGCATGCAGGAGTCACCAGTGAATGCACAGACGGGCGGGGCGACAAGTCAGCGTGTCTCCCTCTTTTCCTCACTCTCTCTCAAGTCAGTTTTTTTAAAAGTTCTTGAATAAACAAGATTTATCCTCCCAGAAATCAAATGTAGCTAATGTACCCGGTATAAATTCAATCCAGTATACGTCCTGATGTACTCACAGGCAAGTCTGCATGCTGCTTGGCTTCTTCTTTTAAATTCTTCATCTCATTTTCTTCTTGACTACTTGGAGAAAGCATGGTGACACCGATGATGATGTGGTTTTTTTTTAATGTTATTTTCCCTTTGTTTTATTTTTAGAAATGTTTAGTAACTGAAATTTTGTTATATATTAAAAGTCTATTGACTTTACTAAGCTATGTTGAAAAATTATTTCCAACGTGTTTGTACCAACAGGTTGGTGATAGTATTGTTCACAAAGCCAGAGAGACCTTGGAACGAGCTATTAAACTGGTGAATGATACCAAGAAGTGGGGTGCTAGGGTTGTGTATGGTGATACTGACAGGTAATGAACTTCCTGCTCTGTAGCCATCTTTGTGCATCTCTTCAGCTATTCATTTCAGTGTTTAGAATGGCTTAAGAATGATCCTTCCTAAAACAGAGCCCTACCTAAGTCCTTTCTGGTTCTTGTGATCTTATCATCAGAGTTAGGACAGGTCCTGATTCACAGATAGGATCCTAAGAGAGAGAAAATGTAAGTGTCCTGAGCTAAAGCCTGGGAAGATTCCCATGGTGTCTCCCTAGGTAGCTGAGTAGATAGTGATCTGTAAAAAGCTGTATAAACAGGAGTGTTTAAAAAAACAACTTTTAATGTGACTAATTCCTCATACTCATATAGCTGCAGCTCTCTGAATTTAAATATTTTTGAAGGACAGTTGTCAAGTTATGTAGGTGGTTAACTTTTTACTAGGCCCCCAAATCTATTGTTAAAAATAATTTTTCAAAAGGAAATTTTATAATGTATTTTTTAAAACAAGGGTGTATTGGTGGAATAAGTATCAGATGGGCCTAAACAGAAAATATTATCAATAACTAAGACCTGTTTATTCTGCCTTAGTGAATGTTAAAATTAATTCAGATTGAGATAATTTATTCTAAAGACCTTAAGTAATATTGAATAAATGCTTTTCTTAAGCTTTTCATATCAGACTCTAAGATAAGTACTGCTCCAGTATTGGCAGAGAGAGCTTTCTAAAGAAACCATCCAAATGAGACTAAAATCCAATATGAAAACACTTTAAGAAATAGGAGATTGGTTTATGTGGCTCCAAGACTAGAAACAAATCTTAAAAATCATGTTTCAAGATATTGTCTGTTTCCACTATTTAATGTCTTTCTACTCAAATTCTAAGTGAATGCCCTGGCTGGTGTGGCTCAGTGGACTGAGTGCCGGCTTGAGAACTGAAGGGGCACCAGTATGATTCCCGACCAGGGCACACACCGGGTCACAGCCAGGTCCCTGGTTGGGGCTGTGTGATCTTTCTCTCACACATCACTGTTTCTCTCCTTCTACTTCTCCCTCCCTTCCCTCTCTCTAAAAATTAATAAAATATTCCAAAAAAATAAAATAATAAGTGAAGATCAATTTTATAATATCTCTAAAATAAATTAGCCATTATTTCTGTTGTCCTCAGGCTGTGGTATATACTGAAATGTAAAGTGCTATTTTAAAGTTAACTGGATTATTTTAGGAAAAATGCCCAATACTTTTGTTTTATAAGTTACTTTGAATATTTTTGTATTAGAATTTTTTTTATCCATATTAGAAATTCTTTCCTCTTGACCTGCATGTATTGCTGGTATGATTGTACTTCAGAAATATCTTTCTGGAATTCAGTTTGACAGTATCTTCTAAAAAATATTTTTAGTGTACACCATTTACCAAGAACTTTTTTTTAATTCACATATAGGACTTCATTCTGAAGTCACAGAGGTGTGCCACATTATTATATATGAAATATTAGCAAACAATTTTTAACGACCTAAATTTTCAGGGATAAGAGTTTGGTTAAATGATAGTAAATGCATACATCGAAATACATTACAGCTGTTAAAATAATGTAAAAGAACTAAGTGACACGGGAAATGTTCGCAATATATTAAATGAATAGAAAAAGTTACCAAATATAGTATGATCTGTGATCCCAAATGAGAAAAGACTTACATATACACACAAAACACAAAAGGTTTGCAGTATCTTTTATCTTTTGTGCTTTTTTGTGTCTTTTCTAACTGTTCTTTAGTAAACATATTACTAAATGTGTCTTTTTTTAAGTTGGGTGTTTTTAGAAGGAAATTACTCCCACATCACAAGTAAATTTTCCATTTCTTTATATTCACATTTTGTCTTATTTTATGATTGACCTTTGTGTCATACAAATCTGTAAATGTCTAAGAATGACCCAGGACCTTCTCAGCAGCTGTGATAATTGAGCTGATCTGTGTGTAACTAAACTAGCGATATTAGATTTCTTAAAAAGCTGTAACAAGATACACCATGCACACACAAGGAAAGTGCAATAAAACGAGAGAACCTAGGCAGGAAGCAACTTAATAGGGAAGAATGGGGGAGGGGGGTTGTTTCTTTAGTATTAGACAGTGTTAGCCAAGAAAGTTACTCTTGGTGAAACTTTTTTCTTATAAAGACATCCTCATTAACCTACTCTATTTTAATTCCTCTAGTATGTTTGTGCTACTGAAAGGAGCTACTAAGGAGCAGTCTTTTAAGATTGGTCAGGAAATTGCTGAAGCTGTAACTGCTACCAATCCAAAACCAGTGAAACTGAAGTTTGAAAAGGTAAGAGAAACATAATACTAATGATCACATATAAAATTTACATAGCTTCCAGACATTTCTGACTTACTCAATATGTTTTCCGAATCAATAACAGATACAGGTTTATTAAAGTGTTATATTTAAAATATTTTTCTTAAGTTTTGTATAATTTTCTCAAATCCTTTTTCCAATTCTATTTTTTTAATCCTCATCTGAGTACATGCTTACTGATTTTAGAGAGAGGGGAAGGGAGGGAGAGAGGGAGGGAAACATCGATTTGAGAGAGAAACATTGATCAGTCTCCTCTCACACGCACTCCAACCAGGGACCAAACCCACAACACAAGCATGTGCCCTGACTTGGAATCTAACCCACAACCTTTCAGATGAGATTGGGAGCATTCAGGGTGGTATGGCCATAGACCGAACCCACAACCTTTCAGTTTATGGGATGACACTAACCAACTGAGCCACACCAGCCAGGGCTCAGATGTTTTAAGTAATATCTTTACATAAGGAAATGAGAAGGTTGCTTCAGCTAACTGTTGCTCTGTAACAGGCCACCCCAAGTGTAATGGTGTAAAACCACCACCATTATGCAGCTCAGGAATTCACAAAGGTGGCAACAGGGCTGGCATAATCTCAGCTCCATGATGTCTCAGTCCTCAGAAGGGAAAACTTCAAGGCTGGAGGTGACCCAGCTGACAGCTACGGACCAAAATCACCTGAAGCTTGTTGCCACTCATCTGGGGATTGATGTTGGCTGCTCCTTGGGACATCAGCTGCAGCTGTCAGCTGGAACACCTGCAGTGGCCTTTCCCCTGGGTTACTTGTTCTTCCTTGCAGCATAATGGCTGAGTTGTAAGAATGAACATCCCAAAGAGGAACAGACGAAAGCGGTTTTGCTTTTTGTGACCTAGTTGCAGAGTCTCACAGCATCATTGCCTGTGTAGGTTTAATGGGAAGAATGTCAGAGTCACATTGTAGAAAGACCAGATGGGATGGGAGATACTGTTTCTTTGAAAAATGCAGACTGCCACAGGACCTTCAACTATTTCCACTTTACTTTAAGTACCAAAGATGTAATTAGTTCTTTCTATATAAAAGATACTGAGCTAGGACAGGTGTGGACTGCAAAGAAGCCTAAGAAACAGTCCTGCCTTCTAAGAGCCAGTAATCTAAATGGAAAGATTAGAAATGTATATAAATGATCTCTTATTGAAACTTACAGAAGTCTCATGAGAACAGACTCCCTAAGCACTGTAAGAGCACAAAAGGAAAGGTGTTTTGTCCTCCTGGGTGGATGAGGACACTCCGTGTAGGAGGTAATACTGTACTGAGTCTCGGAAAACGGTGAGAATTTCTATAGGCAGCTATGGGCTGCAGTCATTCTCATAGGAAAAAAAGGGCATGTAGAAGGATGTGGAGTTGGAAAAGCCTAATGTGGGAATACAGAGTAGCAGCTGAGATGTCTGGAAAAATAAAGACTGGATTGTAGAGAATTTTGAATATCATGGTAAAGTGTTTAAACTTTATTCAGGAAAGTTTATCAAACAAGAGCATGACTTAGGCACAGCTTTTTGGGGAGGATTGGCCTCATGTGACTGTAGGAGAGGAATTGGGAAGCGGAGAATCAAGACAGGATGCCTGTTACCCTGGCTGGTGTGGCTCAGTGGATTGAGCACCAGCCTGCAACACAAAGGGTCACAGGTTCAATTCCCAGTCAGAGCACATGCCTGGGTTGCAGGCAGGTCCCCAGTTGGGGGTGCACGAGAGGCAGCCACACATTGATGTTTCTCTCCCTCTCTTTCTCCCTCCCTTCCCCTCTCTCTAAAAATAAATAAAATCTTAAATAAAAAAAAATAAAAAAAAGACGGGATGCCTCTTGCAGCTTGCATAGCCTGAACTAGTGAGATGAACTGATGAAAATAAAGGACAATTGAAGAGATATTGAGAAAGAAAGATGAGTAGGAGTTAGAAGTGGTTGATTCAGGAGAGCTGGTATAAAAAGGATAAAAGAGGAAGAAAGGCATGCCAGCCTGCAGACTGAAAGGTTGCCGGTACGATTCCCAGTCAGGGTACGTGCCTGAGTTGCAGACCAGGTCCCCAGTTGGTGGTGTGAGAGAGGCACCTGATTGCTCTTTCTCTCACACTTGTTTCTCTCCCTCTCCTTCTTCCTCCTTTCCCTGTTCTCTAAAATAAAATCTTTTTTTTCTAAAAAAGAGGAAGAGTCAAAGATGACTCCCAGTGTTTACCGTGTACCCACTCTAAAGCAAGAATTATGATGGAAGAGATTCAAAGAAGACTTGGCTATAGTATCTGCTGTGAATGAAGAGTGAGCATTCTAATTGGGGGGAGAGAGGAGAGAAAAATTAGAAAACAATGATAATGAGCGCTACTCTAGAAGTATGTGTACGGTACTGTGGACACCCAGCCCATGTGGCAAAGTGTGAAGAACATTGTGTGCTTAGAAAATAACACCAGACATAATACATAATCTGTATTATCTCAGTGCTTTTAAATTTGAAATGTGTTATTTGGTCTAGCTACTGATCTTAGTGAATGTTCTCATGTAACCTTGAATAGCCATGTGTCTTCTGAATGTCCTGTAAATGTCACTTAATTGATAATGTTGTTGAAGTCTTCTATATTCTTACTGATTTTCTGTCAATTTTTAAAGAAATGTGTTAAAATCGCCAAATATAATCATGGATTTGCCTTTTTCTTTTTTCTGTCAGCTTCTATTTCATACATTTTGAAGTTTTACTATTAGGTGCATATACATTAAGGAATATGTATCTTCTTGGTGAATTGATACTATTATCTTTGATTAATATTCCTTGTCTTGAAATCTATTTTTCTGATATTAAATAGCCATTCCAGCTTTGTTTTGCTTAGTGATAGCATGTGTATCTTTTTTTTTTTTTTAGCATTTTTTTAGTTACTGTTTTTCTATTGCAGCTGTCCCACTTTTTCCCCAGTGCTCCCCCACAACCCTGCCCACTCCCTCTCCCACAGTCAATCACCTCCCCATTGTCCATGTCCATGGGTCATTTATACGAGTTCCTGGACTAGACCCTTCCCCTTCTTCATGTGTATCTTTTTTCATTTTTTATTTATAACCTTTTTGTGTCCTTGTATTTAAAGTGGATTTCTAGTAGATGGCTTACAGTTGAGCCTCACTGTTTGATCATATCCAGTCTGGTCATTTCTGCCTTTTATTGGCTTGTTTAGACCATTTACATTTAATGTGATTATCGATAAAGTTTGGGGGCAAAGGAAAAGGTCAATTTGGTAACTTTGAAAAAGGGAGAGGGCACAAACCCATTGATCTAGGAATTCCACTTTGACACATTTTCTATGGATTAATCCATGCACGGTGGTTGTTTTGTAATTCCAAAGCATTGGGAACATCCTAAATGACCCACAGCAGGTAACAGATTACACACATTGAGATACTCTCACATAATGGACTGCTACTCTCTCCAAGATAACTTATTAAATGAAATAAGCCAAATGCAAAACGATGTATATAGTAAGCTGCCGTTATGTGTATAGGTACATGTATTTGCATAGAACACCTCTGGAAGGACACACAAGAAAGCGTTACCAGAGGATGCCTCTAGGGAGGGGAAAGGAGCGATTGGGGACCAGGGCTTTTCATTGTATATTCTCTATAGCTTTTTAATATTGTAAACTGTCTACTAGAAATCCACTTTAAATTCATGCGTAGGTTTTACTTCAATAATTTTTAATTGTTTAAAAAGATATGATGATGACTTTCAGTCTTTCAGTAGAAGTAGGAGCAAAAGTAAAGGAGTAAGTGATAAAAAATTAAAGACAACTCACTGTCTTCAATAACACCTCCAAGTATTATATCATGAATTTGTTGGGCCCTAAGCCATATTTAGAATTTTTCTATAATTGACATTTGGTTAAAGAGAGAAAAAGACATAAAAATAAAGATATTCAAGGTAAGGAAAATGGTTATTGAGATGTTCTGTTAATTTCAACACAGGTATATTTGCCCTGTGTTTTACAAACAAAAAAGAGGTATGTGGGTTACATGTATGAAACACTGGACCAAAAGGACCCAGTATTTGATGCAAAAGGAATAGAAACAGTCAGAAGAGATTCCTGCCCTGCTGTTCCTAAGGTAAGTTTTATCTATCTTGTTTTTATCTTTAAGAAATAAGTGGCTAAAGAATCCGGTGAAAATCTTTAGGCACACATCTAGGTGGAGGAACTATAGCCTGTATGACTATCTATAACTGTAGCAGGAACTAAACGATTTTTGAGAACTCATTTCTGATGAAACAACTTACTTGAATTAGTCCTTAGTTTCCAACTTCTTCCTATAGCTTACCTTTTATTACAATTGCTTAAAACACATACACACACACGCACATGAACTTCATAAGAATTTCCTATCACCTGGAGATGATAATACATATTATCACATAACAACACCCTAAAGCTAGGAAGTTTTTGGATAAAGAGGATAAAGAAGAGAAACTAGCAACAGGGATATTTCATAAGCAATATAATGCATCCTAGATTAACTGAAATTTTGTTTACCTGAGTTATCAAATACCAGTTAGGAAGATTTCTGAACAGTAGTACTATATTGACTGTAGTATTTTATATTTAATTTTTCTTTACTCAGTCCTAGACTCTTTCTATAACCAAAAATAAAAGTACTCTACACACTGAGTTTTATGGACATTAAAAACATAATAGAGTATTGATCTATTAATGTCAATATGTCATTATATTGTGTCATACATGTGATGTTATATGAATTTGAGATGTTATTTAATACTAGTTTCTGAAGGAAATAGCATCCAGTGCATTCTTTCTCTGAGGGGAGAATTGCACCTAGGCTAAACTAGCAAACTTCTTGTGTAAATATATATGGGTTCCAGTACTCAGAATAAGATAAGGTTTAAGAATAAGATTATAGGTATAATTAATTTAAATTCAGTCCACTACATAAATCTACTCTATGCCAGTCATTTCCTAGTAGAAATATTTCCAGTTCAGTAAGTTCTGTTATAGTTGGTATGTATTTATTGATGATATAAAAAGGCAAAAGACTAATTTTGATTTCACTGCTTAGTGATATTTAAACTCCTTTTTGTTTACCTGAATCAGGCTTTTTTTAGTAACAGATAAATAAAAAACATACATGAAATCATGTCTGGCTTCTTGTGCCTGGAGTGCTTTTACTTGTTTAAGAAAATTTAAATGTTTCATGTTGCGCATCATTTACCAAATGTTTCATGTGCATGTCATTTCAATATAATTTCCTCAGACTACATGATGTTCTATTTTTAAGAATAGCAAGCTATATAAAGTATCCAAAATGTTTTCTCATTTCTAATTTAATTATCCAGTCATTGTAAGTAGCAGGTTATTTAGGTAGATCAAGTTACCCAGTAGTTACATAAAGGAAAATATAACAATAATTATTATATGCTAGGGGGTATTTTACTTTTATAAGCATATCTTTTTTTCTTTTAAAGATACTTGAGCGTTCTCTAAAGCTGCTATTTGAAACAAGAGATATAAGTTTAATTAAACAGTATGTTCAGCGACAGTGTATGAAGCTTCTGGAAGGGAAGGCCAGCATACAAGACTTTATCTTTGCCAAGGAATACAGAGGAAGTTCCTCTTATAAACCTGGAGCTTGTGTGCCAGCCCTTGAACTTACAAGGTAATGATGTATAACTGTCGATGCTTCGCAAGTGTAGCCCTGGGATTCTGAATGGTTTGCAGTAGATGAAAAGACGCCGGGTCCGTCGGCACAGACACATGGTTGTTCCTCCCCTGCCCACATAAAGCCTCGCTGAAGGTGAATGGATGTTCCCCATACCTGTGCTCTCTGAAGAGGAAGAAGGAACTTGGAGCTCCTCTTCTGGGCCCCCTCTCTGTAACTAAAGTCAGTGACTGGTACAGAGCTTGAATCATTGTTTCTCATGTCAGAATCACTAGGTAGTCCTTAATACTGATTACTAAGGCACTTAACATGGTATCATTCTGGAATCAGATTTCCTAACCATTTCCTCTTATCATTCACTGTTAAACTGATGATTTTTAGTTCTTAGGGGATAGAAAACATTTTTAGATAGTTGATATCTACCAACTCATATTGTTTTCCAAGTGGCAATGATTTACAGAGTAAGTTTTAAATTCTTAAAGCATATCCACGTAGTGCCAACTAAGTGAAGTGTATAGTTCTCAAAAAAGTTGTAACTCTTAACTCAAAGGTACCCCATGTAGATTTATCATGGTTTCATAATTGTTTAATTTTCCTTTAATTTTCTGGAAAGGTGCCTTCCATGACGGTCTTTGAGTACATCTTTTATTTGGGTTTAAATAGGAAAATGCTTACTTATGACCGGCGCTCTGAGCCTCGAGTTGGGGAGCGAGTGCCATATGTGATCATTTATGGGCCCCCTGGCGTACCACTCATCCAGCTGATAAGGCGCCCTGTAGAAGTCCTGCAGGACCCGACGCTGAGACTGAATGCCACTTACTATATCACCAAGCAAATCCTTCCACCCCTGGCAAGAGTCTTCTCACTTATTGGTATTGATGTCTTCAGCTGGTATCATGAATTACCAAGGGTAAGTCTACTAAATAGTACCTGTGCTATGACTATGGAGAGAATTCACATAAAATTTCCAGTTGAAGTAAATATTTTATTTATGTGCCATGAGAGGCAAAGCAGATGTTCTGTTATCCTAAACCAGCAAAGGTACCATACTGTTCTGGCTTTCTAAAAGAAATTTAAGTTTTCTACAGAAACCTTCCCCGCTTCTTTCCAATTGGCGAGATTATAGAATATTAAAATAAATCCCACAACTATTTCGCTGATAAACACTCAACTACAAAATAACTCAGAATAAACCAGCTAATAAAAAATAAATGACGAAGAGCAAAATTTCCTTCAAATTGGGTATTGAAGAAATGTATAGACTATAGTATCTAGACATAGTCCTAAAGAAACCAGACCAAAGAAATAATGTTAAAATAGCATTTTACTAAAGTAAAATATGCAATGTGGACTCTTGGCAATCTTAGTTTACTCATTAGAAGCCTGAAGGAGAGATCGGATTCTGTAATAATCTGGGATACATTACATACCCAGGAAAGGAGTAGTTTTTATCTCCTGTTTAGAACTAGATCTGCTCAGTCACTTGCTGTTATCTCAGATTATGAAACGCTGGTGGAATTCAGGCAAACTGATAAATGTTGACACTCAGATTATTTTCACTTTCTTAGTAAGCATTTATGGCCCCAAAGAAAAGGAATAAGCTAGTAAAATGAGATTGAAGTTGTGCCTCAGAGAATCTGTGCTGGTCAGCATTGATAATGCTGAGTCCTGGCTCTACACCAGAAAGCTATTACTACTTTCCATTTCATCCCCAGCAAGAATGTTAAACTGCTAGCATTTATAAGAAGCTGACCTACTAACTTTTCTGCAGAGTGATTTGTAAGACACCAGGAGAATATGCCAAGAGTTTTATAATAATATGATAATGTTATTTGAATGTAAAATGAGTGCCAGGATTCAGGTTGTTGAAACCAGTATTAACTTCAAATGAAGAGTGCTTAGGTGACATATATCCAGTTACATTTGAAAAGCTCCAGGTTTACTTCTGCTTGAGTTTTGCACCCTACTGCCTAACATTTCTTTAACCTTCTACTTGCCTGGTTTCCATGGCCCAAATTGTACAGCCTTTCACAGCCTGGAAGCCTCCCATCGTCCTCTGCCCTGTATCACCTCATACATCCATGTACCTCAACCCAAAAACTGAGTGTCAGACCAGTTTTGTTTCCCAAAAAAAGAAAGTGTATCTGATGATAATTAAGATGTAATCTCTGTGAAAGAAAGGACTTAGTTCATTTCTGTAGCCCTGCTGTCTAGAACAACACCTGACACAGTAGCTGCTCAGTATTTTTTGAATGAGATAATGCCTTAGTAAACCTGTAATTAGCATGAGAATAGCAGCTCTGCTATGAAGCTGGCTCAGAGTTATTTCTGAATTGATGTTTCTATAGATGCAGAAAGCCACCAGCTCCTCTCGAAGTGAACCAGAAGGGCGGAAAGGCACTATTTCACAATACTTCACCACCTTGCACTGTCCTGTGTGTGATGACCTGACTCAGCATGGCATCTGCAGTACGTGTCGGAGCCAGCCCCAGCACGTCGCAGTCATCCTCAACCAGGAAATTCGAGAGCTGGAATGGAGACAGGAGCAACTTTTAAAGGTACAGCCTTGTTCAACAGACCCAGAATCCCAGGCAATCTGATTATTCAGGGAAGTGTAGTCAACTCTCCAGGCATGAGATAGAAAACTCGTGTGAAAAGTAGAATAAGGATTCTAAGTTAATAAGCTTCTTAAAATCTTAAAGTATAATTGAACTATTTAAAATGGCTTGTTGTATCATTTATTTTGTTTTTATAGACTAGTGTATTGTGTTTATTAAATCCTAGAACCCAGCCCTGGCTGGTATGGCTCAGTGGATTGAGTGCCAGCCTGTGAGCCACAGGGTTGCCAGCTCGATCCAGTCAGGGCACGTGCCTGGGTTGCAGGCCAGGTCCCTGGTTGGCGGTGAGCGAGAGGCAACCACACATTAATGTTTCTCTCCCCCTCTCCCTCCCTTCCCATCTCTAAAAATAAATAAATAAATCGGTAATTTTTAAACCCTAGAACCCAATTTTTTATAATAGTATTTTTTAAAGAAAGAAAAGTACTAACTGCTTTTATCTACCATATCTGCTTACCATTCTTATAAAAATCCGGTTGTCCTAGAGAATGGCAAGTCAACTTGGAAGTTTGCCATTCTAGGAGTCCAGATAGAAAATTAATATTAACATGATTATGTCTGTCTTTATGCCAGAGACTGTTCTAGCCCTCTCACAGATAAGTAAACTGACACAAAGGGGAAGTAAATTGTCCAATGTTACACTGAGAATAAGTGGCCGAGCAGGAGTAGAGACATAAAATGCAGAGATTTTTCAAGCAAGAATTCTAGCAGACATAAACAACAGAAATCTCTTGAAATAAGTTGGAAAATAATATCTAAAGAAAAATTATCAGGATTTTTTTTAAAAACAAAATAGTATTTTACTTAAAAGAATGATTATATCTTACCATGCTTCAAGTTAGATTTTTCAGCTTTCAGGCTATCAAGAAGAACAGTGTGAGAGGCTGTGTGATTTAATGGCAAATGAACCATGCTGATAGTAAGGACGTCGGTATTCTAATCTAGACTTCATAATATCAGCCGTGTCCCCTGGCCTCAGTTCTATCAGGAGGCAGAGGTTGACCCCATGATCCTTCATACACCCCATCCACTTAACATTGTAAAGGCTCTTATTCAGTCAACCCTAGCAGCTCACCTGCTCAACCCAACCACCAGGATTTGGAGGCCAGACTCTGCCTCTTGTCCTCAGAGTAAAGAAGCTTTTGAACCAAGACAGAATCAATCCACAGACTCTTAGTAGGAACACTTAGCTGTCACCCAGGTGAACAGGGAGAGAAACCATCTCTGAGGAGACTAGGCTTTTAAGAATTCAAATGATTATTATATAAGATCGTAGACAGCTATAGCAGATCTCAGAAAAATCCATCACCTCAAACACTTTTAATAGTTTACATGAAAGGATGAAAATACATGAATTAAGCATCTGACTGAAAATTTTTGAAAAAATTAGAAAGCCAAAGGATAGCAAAAAGAAAGAACAAAGATTAAAGCAGATATATATTTTTAAATGTCTGCCTCCTTGTGAGCTAAAAGTAAGTTTAAACACCAGGTTGTGGTCTTTAAAGTTTTAAACGTAAGCTGAATTGAGTTATAATGCTCAGTGTTTGAATCACCAGTAAAGGATCTGTGAACTAAACATTGAGTTAAATTTAGTGAGGCAAGTAATTCCATCTGGGCTTATCTGTCAGCCAAGGACAGAGAGTGTGTAAATATTTAGCAGCGTGTCCTGGCACCTGAGCAGAGCTGCCGTACATAGAACTGTAACACAACAATTCTGCACTCGGGAATGGATTTGAGTCTCTTTGTCAGAGATCTAATTAGCAAAAGGCTTCCTAGTGGAACAGCATGTTTATTTGTGGCAGTATCACATTAGATACAATAACCAGTGTGCTCAGAAAAACGGTGCCCTTCAGTTGACTGGAAGATATTGGGGCAAAGAATAAAAATATATTGCCCTGTGAGACATCTCTAAAAACAGGAGCTCTTTTCTATAGATCAGAGAACTTACTAGAGCAGATTTGATTTCTCTCTTAAAAAACAGCCTAGAGTAGTAGTTATTTAGTATTTTTTTAATCACTTGGATACACTATTCAAATAAAAAATCGACCCGTATTTTCTTGACCCCTGGAGTCCTCACTGCTATCCTTTTTAATTTTCTGATGTTTCTGAACTTTTAGAATCACTTTTTAACTATGTGAGACTCAAGACTACTTATTAAAACCTGATCATTATGTAAGAAATAAGACTTCTCTTTTTTTTAATTGCCTTATGGTTCATTATTTTCCTTCAGATCAGATCTTCTTAAACATCAGAATCACCTGGGAGCCCTAAGAAGTAAAGATTCTGAGGCTCTCCATTCATTTCATGCTCTACTCTGTTCATTGATCTGGGGTGGAGCTCGGGCATTAGGTATTTTTAAGCTCGTGTATAGCTAGGGTTGAGAAGTGCTGGTCTAGACTGCTACTTTCAAATTCTCCTCCTTTAATTTTTCTCATACTGACCTTTTTTCTTCTGATGGATAATTTTTTTTTTGATTGGCATATTAAAAGTGAAATCTGAGTAACTTGACCAGAAGTGTTTATAGCTCATTTAAGAGACAGTCTTTGAATGGTAATTGGTAGTTTATTATGTGGATCTTAACATAATAGGATTCTACTCTAAATGAAAGTTGAGCTCAGGAATGAAATGAATCCTTAGGGAATATTGCGCTCTTACGTTTTGTGAAATAATATCCTTTAGAAATGTCTCGACATAGAATAGCCTAAGCTTCAAAGAGATGAAAATTAAACTAAATGTGCTGTAATATATTATGTGTCAGATGTCTGCCAATAATCTGTGGTGGGTCAGAAAGGGATTATACAAGTTTGTTGTTTACATATATACATAGGGATTTTCCTACTGTTTCATGTATTCCTCTTCTACTTTTCAGATATGCAGGAACTGTACAGGTTGCTTTGATCGACATATCCCGTGTGTTTCTCTGAACTGCCCAGTACTTTTCAAACTCTCCCGAGTAAATAGGGAATTATCCAAGGCACCATATCTCCGGCAATTACTAGACCAGTTTTAAATCCTCAGTATCACAGAATTCCAGGTGCTATTTTTTTCAGTGTTTACCACTAAACTGTTGTGCATGGTGCTTTTTCATCTTTCATCGAGTCAAGTATGTTCACTGTATTGTCTATTATCTGAAGACTATGAAGACTTTTATGCTAACTGAATTAAAAATTGTATTTGTTGATCTCTAAATAGCTCACTTCTTACAATGTACAAATTCCTCATCCTTTCACCTTTTAACGTTGTTTTATCATGCAGGTGTGGAATTTGCTCCAGTATGTGTAACATCTTGTAAATCCATTTGAGTAGATCATACTGACTTCCCTGTGGAAGGAGCACTGAAAACCTCTTTTGAAAAAACCATTCGTGTGTTTTCCTTGAACTGTCTATATCAAGACGTGTTACTTAGAGATATCCATTCCTTTATAATTTTGACTGCGAAATATTTTGTAAATACACTTTTTTACTTTTCAAACAACTGAGTAAAATGTGCAATGAATTTTATACAAATGATTTTCAAGTTGTTTGGTATATTTCCTCTAGGTTTTGCTTGACTCAGAGTAGAGTTGTTATTCTGATCAGACTGTGCAAACAGTAGTACCATGTGTAGCATTTTGAAACATTTTCTAAAATGGCTGTCTTGCTTTAGCTATTAATGGGGCATTGTGAGGAACTGTGCAAAGACATTTTTGTTACAAACCTGTGGGCCTGTTGCAATACTTTAAAAATAAAAAATTTTATTCCATTTTTGCTTGTTTTGTATAGACATTTCTATTGCTTCTAAATATGCTTAAAATATTTTCTTTCTTTATGTACTGTACAGTTAATCTTATTTGCCATCACCTTGAACACAAAATGTGTATTTAGAATATTTGTATAACTGTAAAATGAAGAAGGAATTATGTGGTCAGTGCATTGTTTTTTAAACTGGAAATCATTTTGTTTTAAAAGTTAATAATGGAAACCATAATAAAATTGAATAAAATATGAAATATGGTAGTGTGACTTTTATCCTGCTATAAATGGTATTATCTTCATCTGTTTTATAAGCCTACATTGGTTACTTCCTACCCTACCCTTTCCTGAATTTTAATGAGGTAAATTTAACTGGTTATATCATAATTGGTGTTACAATTTTCTTACTAAAACTTTAGGATTTTTAAAAAATGGCAGCAGAAGTTGTCTAGGAAAAATTTAGCTCTCATTTTTTAGAGGTCTAAGATTCTACCTGTTAGTATATCTTCTGAGCTCGTTTTAATTTAGATATAAGTAATTTTGAAGCCAGGATTTTCCAGAGGGAAAACAAAAATTAATTTTTAAAACTTAAATGCCAGTGTTTTCAATAGAAAAAATATCTTACTTTAATATAGAAAGCACACCAAAAATAGATCTCCCATTGTTCAATTCAATACTTCCAAACACTGGTAGTATTAGTTTTCTGAAAAGTACATGGTTAATATGGAATCAAAGATATAGAAAATATGTCTCTGAACATATTTCTCCTAAGTCCAACAGAAATATCATAAATCCCCACTTCTGGGATCTTTTTTGTTTGGGAGCCTGGGAATAGTCCTCGGAATTAGGGTTTTCTTCCCTTTGCATGGGTGGCCATTGAAGTTTTCTCTGTTACTTTCCCTTTTCTAAGTTCTGTGCTATCAGGTCTGCCACTTACATCATCTTTCTCGTCATAGTAACTGGACACAATATTCTCAACAGAATAAGCATTCTTTTTTATAATTGGGCACAACTAAACTAACAAATAGTTATTCAACACGAGTGCCCAAAACAAGCTCAGTCCTAGGCGCTAGCATGTCTGGTTCCCTCTCTGCAGGGAAGTGCCTCCCTTATAGCTCTGGCCTCAGAGTCTGCAGCCTCACTGCCTTTTAGTGAGATTCATGTGCTGTTTCAGTACTGTCACCTGTGAACGTATTGAAAGTTGAACCTATTTTACCAAAATATATATATATATATATATATATATGTATATCTTATAAGAAACTTTCAGTAACTTTCATAATTATTTTTCCTTTCTCAATCAACAATTAATAAAGTTTTGTCTTTTTACCCAGAACACACACAAACTCCATTTCCTGAATAATGCTGAAGAAATAATTTCATTCAACATTCTCTTAAGTTTAAGACATCATTAACTCTCATTCTGCCCACTTCCCACCAGTGCCTTTCCCCAGACGTGAATTATTAACAAAAGCTACTTACAACTCGACCTCCTCTCCCCATCCCAAAGGTCCCAATAAACAGCGGGAGACAGGCAGGTGCCAGCCATGCAATATTCAATTCAATGTGATTGCTTCTCTAGCAGTGTCTGTGAAGAAGACCAATATACAGGGGAAACAGATAAAAATGTGAACAGTGGGCAGTTACAAAGAATTCTTAGAGGAGGTAATGCCATGAGGGTGGAGCCAGCCACCCAAAGGGCGTGTGGACGCTGTTTTGCCCTGGCTGGTCATAGGCCACATCCTCGTTGGTCTCAGAAGACACATTTGCTGCCATCAGGCATGTTGCCGTGAGACCTAAAATCTGCTGTAGCTGTGGAATCTTCCTTTATCTTTCCATCTATTCTGTTTTCTCTCTTTGTTTTTGATTCTAGAGAGCCAAGAAGGGAGGGAGAAAAACAAATATCAGTTGCCTCTTGCACGTGTCCCCAACTGGGGACCAAACCCACAAGCCAGGCATGTGCCCTGACCAGGAATTGAACCCACAACCTCTGTGCTTGCAGGATGACACCCAACCAACTTAACCACAACGACCAGGGTTGTTTTCATTTTCATAATAGCTGAAGCAGCAACATTTCTTCGGGGCCTGTCAAATAAGCTTTTAAATTGAGTTCTCAATTTGAAAATAGTATTTCTTAAAATATTTGCATACTTGATTTTATAAAGTAAATTAACCTGGCTGTAAACAACATTTCGGGGCCCTGCCATGAACAGAGGGAAGGGCGGAGGAAGGCGGCAGTGCACAAGTAGCTATTTTTAGGCTGGATGTGTCCCAACCTCTCTTAGCAGGACCGGCTCTTGTAAGGGAGTTGGCTAAGTGCACTGTACTTTCCCCTGATGAGATAGGACTTACTGCCTTTAACCATTTTTGGTTTTACAAAAGTGAATGAAGTCTGATACCATTAATGCCACTGGAGTTCTGCTTAATGATTAGCTTTATATAGGAAAGTAGTCATGGATTATTTCTCGTGTTTGAGACCTAAGGAGGAAGTCATAAATCACAGTATTGAATCCACTGCTGTCTCATTTCCACACCCTCACCCCAAGCTCTGTTTTGTCTCTTTAGCCAAGTCCCAAGAGTGGCTTACAAAGCAAAATGCTTTGTAGAGGAATTTCAGATTTATAAAATCAGGTCTATATATATTTGGGGAAAAGGTAATATGACAGGAATACAGATGAAGGCATTTTTAAATCAAAATACCATCTTATTGCCTCTGAGTCTTCACTTGCTGCTGATGCCACCACAGGTGCCTTTTGTTGGAGGGAAAGACGGGGGTTTCCAGGAAGTAACAATGGGCTGGAAATAAGGAGACCGTGTGCCCTGGGCTTCCGCATGATCACTGATAGGAATACAACTCTGGAAAACCAACAAATGTAGTCATAGATACTAAGTTTAATAATAGTTATAGTCTTTGAAAACTGAGGATAGTACCACCTGCCCTGATTACCCGATAGGGGCTTTATGAATAGGAATGAGGGTGAAAACAAAATAGTTACACAAATGAAAAATGTTAGTCACTTAAAAAATATTTACTGAGCATGTGCCGTGCATTTTTTTTGCTTATCTAGAAATACCAAGATAATCCTTTGTCCTCAAGTATGTCACAGTCTATTGGGACAGACATAAAAGTAAGTTGATATTGGTTTCAAGATGAAGATGTAAAGATGTTTTTGCCACCTTGTTGTCCATTGGATGAACACAAAAATAAGAAAGAGAAAGCAAATATTAATCATTGTTAAAGAACTCCAGAAAGGCTTAGGCACAGAAGATCCCAGGTGGGAACTGATTGCTTAAAGGAGCAGTTAGTCTCCACAGGCCAGCTTGACTGCACATGTGTAACTATACCCTATCTCCACCTCACGCACACAGTTAAGTTAGACTTATTCTATAAACCTACTGTGATCATTTCACAATACATACATGTCATATTGCTATGTTGTACACATAAAATACAATGTTATGTCAATTTTACCTCAATAAAAATAAAGCAGAAGATATTTATACTCACTTTTATACACACATAAACACATTTTTGTATGTACACAGATTCTCTCTAGAAGATACACAAAAATAACAAGAGCGGTTGCCTTAATGGGAGTTGGGGTAAGGGTTAAGGTGAATAAGATTTATTTTTTTAACTTACCTTTGTACTCTTTATTATGTACTATACATATATATTATCCATTAAAAACAACTGTGTACTCTTGCTGATTCTCATTCTTGTTGCTAGTGGGTTTCTGTTATCTTAGCTACTTCGTCGGGTCCAAGGGAGTCCATCTTGGCAGGGTGCCTGGGCAGAGAGTTCCCAGGCCAGGTGCATGAGGTCCCCACCACACATTTTCTTACTGACTCGTCAGTGTCCTTGCGACCCATAACCTTGTTGGCTTACTTAGGGTATCCCACCTGGCCTTCCCAGCCACAACAATTATAAAAACTCCTATTACTTCTACAAAATAGATGGTCTCTTTTACTCAACTAGTGAGCTCTATTTTCTGATTAAAATTCCCCATTTTTGGGAGCTTTACTTTTTCTTTGGCTAAGTGGATTTGGAATAATAATAAAAGCAATAGTAGCTAACATTTATTGCATACTTAGTGTATTAGTTTGCTGGGGCTGGCATAAAAAAAAAAAAAAAAAAAAAAAAAGAACAGACTGAGTGACTTGAACAACTGAAATCCTTTCCACAATCTGAAGCTTTGAAGGTCAAGACATCAGACAGCTGGTTTCCTCTGCAGCTTCTTTCCTTGGCTTGTGTGTAGATGACCATCTTCTCCCTGTATCTTCACATGGTTGCCCCTTTGTGCCCATCTGTGTCCAAATTTCCTTTTATAAGGACACCAGTCATATTGGATTAGGGTCCCTAATGACTCATTTTAGCTTAACTGCCTCTTTAAAGGCCCTGTCTCCAAATAGTCACGGTCTGGGATACTGGGGGTTAGTACTTCAACGTATAAACTGGTGGCCATAGGGACACAACTCAGCCTCTAACAGGATGTATGAGGCAATATGCTAAGTGCTTTACAAACATTATCTCATTTAGTCTCACACCCTATACCATGAAAGGAAACCGAGGGACAGAGAAATTAAATAATGTGGTCAAGGTAGTAGGCAGCAGTCAGAACTTGAATCTAGGCTGAGACTCCACAGTCCACTCTTAACCACCACACCACATGGGAGTTTTTTCCACGTGTCCTACTGGATCCATTGAAGTTCCCCAAGGGAGAATTAAATGCAGCTGTAGTGAGCAAATAAAAAAAATTCCACTGCCAAACCACCCTCTTTTCCAGTAGGAGGCAGCAAAGGGGCCCAGCCAGTCCTCAAGTCTGTCCTGGTAAACCACAGCCTCTTAACGCACCCTTCTAGCACCCTTCTAGCCGAGGCAACCCGTAAGAGCAGGCAGTATGGCCACTCAGTCCGCTCTCATGCCTAACCAAACCCGTGGGAAATGAAGTGGGAGTGGAACGGTGAACCAAGTCCCAGCTTCCTCATGGAAAGCACATGGGACCCTCGGATACCACAGTCAGTTAAACTTGAAATCCTATCATATCTGGCCCAATGCCAAGGCTTCTCGAGTTTTGTATATAAGATCCAGAAAAGCCCGGAGTCCCTGGCATAAGGCAAAGGTACAAAAGGATCCCTGCCCAGAGTAAAGTGCATGGCTATGAACTCAGGTTACTGCACGCACAGATGGTGGCAGTCCAATGAGGTCACTCGGAGCATTATTTATAACTGCTCAGATAAGACAAGGGGGAGTGTGGTTCTTTTTTTTTAATAATTTATTTTATTTTTGTTATTATCTTCATTATCTCATTTATTTTTCTATTACAGTTGTCCCACTTTTCCCCCCATTGCTCCCCACCTCCCCCCAGCCCACCCCTTCTCCCAATCCCCACCCGTTGTCCATGTCCGTGGGTCACTTATACGAGTTCCTTTACTAAACCCTTCCCCTACTTCCCCTCCTCCTCTCCCTCCTCCCCTCCCCCCTGGTCACTGTTAGTCTGCTCCTTGTTTACATGCCTCTGGTTCAATTTTGCTCATCTGTTTGTGTTGTTCATTAAGTTTCCTGTATTCGGTGATACGATCAACAAGCAACAAGTGCTGGCGAGGATGTGGAGAAACGGGAACCCTACTGCACTGTTGGTGGGAATGCAGACTGGTGCAGCCACTGTGGAAAGCAGTATGGAATTACCTCAAAAAACTAATATGGAACTGCCTTCTGAACCAGCGACTCCACTACTAGGATTATACCCGAAGAATCCTGAAACACCAATTCAAAAGAACCTGTGCACCCCTATGTTCATTGCAGCACTGTTTACAATAGCCAAGTGCTGGAAACACTAAGTGCCCATCTGTAGATGAGTGGGTCAAAAACCTGTGGTACATTTACACAATGGAGTACTATGCAACAGAAATGAAGAAGGAACTCTTACCTTTTGTGATAACAGGAATGGAACTAGGGGGAGTGTGTGGTCCTTTAGTTTCTCTCAGCTTCAACTTTTCTACTTCTAAAAACATCTTCCCAAAACTCCAGGAAAGCGTGGAGGGGTAGAGAGGTTGCTGTACACCTGAATCTTGTTCCAAGTTCTAAATATTTAACCAGAGTATCACTATAAGTGTTTTAAACAAGATTTTTTAAAAAAAAAACAGCGCTGTGGCGCTAGAGCCAGCTTTTGGCTGCTCACAGTTCCTGCAACCCTGCAACCCTCCTTTCCATTCCAAAGCACATGTCTGTAATCATCTGAACTGGGGAATTATCACTAAAGTACAGGAAGCTTAGAAATGAGATAATAAATATAAGAGAAGCTGAAGGGCCAAAAATGTTAGATGCCATCAAAGGTATTAAGATGTCCTTTCTAAAATATCTGTGAAGTGAAAATAAAATACTGTTCACATTTTAGGAACCCTGTACAACTATCACATACATTTTGGAGCATTCACAAAGTCAAATCTGGAAATATTCTTGACTAGTTTCTGGAGAGATGCCAAACTAATTTTTTTTAATTAATTTTTTTTTTTAGAAAGGGGGAGAGAAACATCAATGTGAGAGAAACATCCATTGGTTGCCTCTCTCATGCCCCCAAGTGGGGACCTGGCCCGCAACCCAGGCATGTGCCGATGGGGAATCAAACCAGCGACCTTCTGGTTCACAGGCCAGCACTGAATCCACGGAGCCACACCAGCCAGGGCCAAATTAATTTTTAAACATCCATAAAAAACAGAGTGACGAGTTTTATGTTAAACCAAGATCAGTGTTTATTTGTATCAATATTTTATTCAAGCAAGCTTTTACACTGTACAAAGCCATGTAAACAATGAGCTGTCTTAAATCCAGACGTCATAAATCTACAAGATCACCCATTAGGCGCCCCCAAGTCAAAATGGATCAGTGAAAACCTGTCTAGAAGGGCAACCTCCAAGAGGTCCAGGTTTGGTTTCATTTGGGGCAGGAGGTCAAACAGTATGAATTACTTCCTTTACTGACCCAGCAGCAGTAAAGGTAACATAGGAGAGCTCTTCCTCTCCAGCTTTCCTTCAGAGAAAGTGCACAAAATTTTGAGGATCTACAAAAGCAGCATGACTTAACTAAGCTGTAAATTAGTCTTTAAAAATCACTAGCAGAGGTTCCAGTTCTCTGCATTGATAAAAGTAGTGATTCTCAACCTTGAAAGCATATTACTTGAATACAGTTACATGGGGATACTTTTAAAAATATCAATAATCAGGCTCCACTCCAGACCAATTAAATTCTTATTTTAGTAATAATGCTGGGCATCAGTTTTTGAACATTCCCAGATGGTTCTAACAGCAGCCACAGTCGAAAAACACGGGAACAGAGGCTTATCACTGGACCAGGGAACAAGATGTGTTCCAATCCCATTTCTCCCTTGGGCCCTTTTTCCTCCTGGAGGGTGAAGAAGCAAAATGTCACTTTGCCCTGCTCAGTATTACTAAGCAATTCCCATATCACAGTCAGAGACACTTTGCACCCTGAGATAAAGCAAAAGTAACAGGGTCATCTTAATGGGTTCTGATCTCAAAAACAATAAAACCTCAAACATTTCCCATAAGCCTGGACTCCCTAGCAAAGCAATTTTTGCCCTGGTGTTTGCTGTGATGTCTGAAGACTTGTCACAACCTTTGCAAATAGGATAATCATGTGGGAAAGTTACTGCTTTCCCACCGCAAACACACTAATGCAAACTTGGAAACCCTGGTGGCTCTTGCTTTTTTTCCTTTAAATACTTATGTTTTATTTGGCAAGCCAGTTCTTCTCTTGTGCTTTGCAGGTAAACTCCTTTCCTAAATGCTCCTGTCTCTGAGTCTGTTTCCAACAACGTTGAAGGCCCCAAAAGTGCTTGGACTCAGAACTGGGTAATCTCCTCCTAAGAGTAGGAAGTTCTCAGCAAGTGATAAGTAAAAGGGCTGAGAAATGAGAACCTGCTCAGCCCATAGGTGTAACCCAAGAGGCAGCTCAACCATAACCCAGACCTTTGTACTGAACAAATCCTCAGGCTGCTATCGGACTTCTTGAGCAGGTTTTCACTATATTAACCTCAACTGCATTGGGCTAAGTAATTTTTACAAAACTCTACATCAAGAATGACCCCAAAGATCACATGTAAAAATACTGGAAATGAACAGACACAAACACAGACCATGGAAACAAGAGCTCGCAACTTCACAGACTTTTCCGGAACTGCGTAAAACCTATTACAATAAGATTTGCTGGCTCTTCAGCTAACAGAAAGTTGTCATAGCAAATCTTATTGAAATAGTAAAACATAAGCTGGGTGAAGGCCAGGATCTCATCAGTCTTGTCCTCTGTCATATTCCCAGGGTGATTACTAAACATGGTACGTGCTCAGTACCTGTTAAATGACTGAAATGTGTGGAGCAGGAAATCTTTTCCGGTCCACAGAGATTAGAGCTGTAACAGTATCTCTTACAAACTGGGAATCCTTTTGTATCTCACTCATGCTACCCTACTCAGACAGAGCTTTTTTCCTTGGTGAAAAATCAAACGGTGCAGTATTAACATTGTCTAATAAGCTCTTCAAAGAAGTTCTGCAATTTGGTGTGATTTTTTTCCAATTCCAATTCAAAACATAAACCAGACCATCACTGCCAGGGCCTGACAATTTGCATCCCATTCAGACACCCACTAGTAAATAGCCACTAAGCCCAACACTACTCTAGGTACAGAGCAGACAGGGGAGCTTCCCTTTTGCTTATAACAGCGCCCAACCCAGAGCAGTGGGGGAAAGAGTGCAGAGGGGCCACTCTCTGGAAGTGGGTAGCAGGCACCTGATTAATGCAACAAGTCTAAACTCAGAACAGATTCAAAACATTCCTCCAGGCCATCTAACTAATATAACCAAATGCATCAAAGGCAAAGCTGCAATAAATTTAGAGGTCAGACACTAATAGCACTCTGCAACTAAAAATTTAAGCCAAAAGAAAGACATAAAAATATATAAGAATTAATAGCCACAGTGCAAAAAGCTAAGGGATTACCTGTGAAAGAATTTAAAAAACAAACAGTGCAGAAATAGAAGACATTATTAAGATAACCACAGAAAAATGTTGGAAAATACAGAACAGTTCTCCTTGGCTGGAAAAATTGTGTTGTAAACTTTTAAATCATTACATACAAAACTGTTTATCCATAAATAAAAATCCAGCTCCAGTTCAACCTAGCTCAGATGCCAATCAGCCAAAGTGCATTGAGGAAAGAGCTCACAGGCTAACAGAGCCAGGATTTTGAAACCAGTCATCAGCCTCAATTTGCTTCCTTTATACACAAGGGAGGTCAGAATCTTCTCTTTCAGATCACTATCTACCATCATAACCCATAAAACCAGGCCTTTCTTAAGTGCATGATAATTTACATTATGCCATTTGACAAGGGATCTATCACAACCTTTCTGACCCTACATATATGTTCATTTCTAGTACATCAGGAAATAAAGCCTTTTTGGAAACATCTTGTGTGATCACTTGTTTAATGCCTTGTTTCTCCCACTAGACCTTTGCTATTCAGTATGAGAGCCACTAGTCAATGTAGGTATTTAAATTTGTATTTAAATTAAAAATCCATTTTCTGTGTCATACTGGCCATCTTTCAAGGGCTCAATTCACCAGATATGGCAGCAGCTTCCGGGCAATGCAGATACAGAACATTTCCATCGGTGTGGGGTATTCTATTGGATAGATCTGGAGCACATTAGAGCGTTAAGTTCCACGAATACGGGAACCTTCTGATCTTTTCACCAGAGTACGCTCAGCACCTCCCACAGAGGCTGCCAAATGGGAAGCAACCGATCAGCATGTGCAGTAAGTGTTCACCAGCCAATGTGGCAAATGGAGAAGACTGAAGAGAATGACGTCCGGGAGCACGTGTGTGAGAGGAGGCGGCACTGTGGACTCCCAAAGCTTTAGGGTCACATTTAGGAAAGCTAAAACAAAACAAACTGAATTCCCAAAAGGAGTAAAGAATTCACACTCCCAAAAAGTGGAACTTGCTACCCAAAGTGTGGTGAGTCCATGGGCCAGGAGCACCCCATCACCTATGAGCTTGTTAGAAATGTAGAATCTCAGCCTCCACCTCAGTCCTACTGAATGAGAATCTGTATTTTAACAAGCAGTTTTTTAATTTATTGATTTTAGGCGGGGGAGAGAAACATCAATTTGTCGCTCCCCTTATTACATTCACTGGCTGATTCTTGTTATGTGCCCTGACTGGGGATCGAACCCGCAACCCTGGCATATCGGGACAACACTCTAATTAACTGAGCTACCCAGCCAGGGCTTAACAAGCAGTTTTAATTTAATGAACATTAAAGTATGAGAAGCACTAGTCTAGTTCTCTCTCTACCCTTTCAGACTGAGCAAACAGCAAATTTAAAAGAAAAAAACACTACGTACAACTTCACGTAAATCTACAATAATCTCAGTAAAGGAATATTTCTCACAGAATTTGAGTCACATCTTAATCTTTTAAAAATCCCTTTCCTACTACTCTAACCCTAGTGCACCCCCACAGTATCAGAAACTATCAAACACACATATCTGTGGGTTCACATACGCAAACATACACATGCTCACAACACTATGAATAAAATAAGTGGTACTTTACACAGGTAGAGGGCAGCCAAGAACACTGTTTCCATTAAGAATTTTAAGCCTTATTTTACTAATAACTGTTAAGTAGCAGAACTAAGTGATACATTACTATGGTAAACTCAAAATTCTGGTTATGAGAAAACTATTCTAATTATTGAATGAATCATTTTACATATAAGCTGGTTCTCACACATTTTTCAGGACTGTGTTGCTATGCTGGTCACTCCCAATTGTTTTTTTGTTTCTTGTTTTAATAAACTACAATCCTTCAAACTAATAACCAACCCACCAACTATAATGTCAATATACCCTGGACACAAAATTCAAGTTGCTTCTGATACTGTCAATTTTTTTTACCCCTTTACCCTTTACTTAGGAAATTAAGTTGATGAGAAATGTAAGAACTTTTCCAGGTGTTTAGGGTTATGAATTACTTATACTTGCCCCTTATATTTTTGTGTTCTTACCAAATCTTCTACCATGACCTTTTTTTATACCTGCATGACTTTTGTAATGAAAATTGATTTTTATAGAAGATTTTTCTTTAAAAAATAAGAGTAATGGAAAAATGCTCTCAAAACGTTCTTGCACTTTACTATGAAAATACAATTAAACTGAAATTTACCTATTTCCCTCATGTTAAGCTGCATTTGAACAGGTTAAAAGCACGGTGGTAAAGGGCATAAAATAAAATGTCAAGGAAAAAAAGCACAACTCCAAGTTAACCCATCCAGTGCCCCACAAACACATAAAAGATTCTCCCCTATCGGTTTGCTGGCCTAGCCTATGGGAGCCTTCCATTCTCACACAGGTACACTCAGTGGCCTCTACCTATAATCACTTTCAGTGACTGCTGAAGTTTTTTGCCCCAGCTCAAACCTTTTAACTCTCCTGAACCTTTATTTTGCAGGTACCTGTGTAATAACCCCAAGTCACATCTCTGTACTAGAATCTCCCCTTGGACGTGGACAGAACCGTGACTTGCTTCTAGATAACAGGATATGGCAAAGGTGATGGGGTATGGCAAAGTCTTACATGACATTGTTATATAAGACTCGATCTTAGTAAACAATTAGTAGGCAAGAGTCTCCTGCTAGCTTGGAAGAGATAAGCTGCCAGGTTGTGAGAGGATCTATGAGAACCACATGGCAATGAACTGTGGGAGGTCCCAAGAACTGACGCTGGTGCCAGCTGATAACCAGCAAAACCCAGGGAGGGACTTCAGTCTATCACAGCAAGGAACTGAACACTGTCAACAACCACATGGGTCTGAAAGGGAACCCCAAGCTCCAGAGGGGAGCACGGCTGTCTCCAATAGCTTGATTGCAGCCCTGTGAGACCTGGAAGTCAGGCCGAAATTCCTGACCCAAGGAAACTGTGAAATAAAAAATGTCTGTTATTTTAAGATGCTAAATTTGTGGTAATTTGTTACACAGTAATAGAAAACTTGGGTATTGGTTACTTGTGTATCAGCAGCTACTTACCTAAGAATTTATTATTAGGATGAATGCTAATTCTTGGAATTGTACTAAGTCTTATTCTTCCAATATGGAAATACATTATCAAACTTTAACAATACCTATAATCTCACATTGCAATTCACATGGGTTTGTGGGACTCTAGTATATTTTCCAGTGTGGGTTTCTAAATTTTCTGCCATGTTCTTATTAATGTCCTTCTCTCCTAAGCTGCATCTTCTACCCTTAAATATAGATGCTGCAGGTAGAATCCCTGTTCTAGCAAGCCTCCCAGCTGCCAATAGCTGCTACTGCCTAAATTCCAACAATCAGTGAAAAGCAATAAATGGAGCAAAGGTAATCTCTAAGTTCCAGCTAAGAAAAAACTAGTGTCAGAAGAGCAAGAAGCATAGGCTTTCCACTGCGAATTTCCCACCAGCTCTCTCCAAACTTGTTAGATCATTAACATGAACAAATATACTGGCAAGTATAGAAGGTGAATTGGGCAGTGGTCAAGAAAAGCACTGTAATTCACTTAATAAAAAAACAAAGGCAAATTTATGTATTTACGAAAAAGCAGACATACTGCAATCAGGTAGAAATTACATGTGATTCAGCATAAAACTTGGCAGAGACATGAACAAAATCTGTCAATAATGCTAGTCATTTTCCAAAGGATAGCCCCACACCAGCTTTGCCACCTCCCTATGAGGCACCCTGTATGATCCCTGACTCCTAGGCCACCAAGCCACTTCCTCATCATTACTTTGGTTTCCTAGGTACTTCAAACTTAGGGAGGAGGAGCCCTGGACAGGTGCCACAAGTATTCCAACCACTAGAAACTGTGCCTAATGGTACATGAAACTAGAAGCCTGGTTTACAGGGCTTACATTGGGATTCCCAACCAGACTCAGTGAGGAGCAAATTCTGGAACAGCCAGGCTCAGACCCAGACTGTTACTGAGGTAGGCAAAGGACCTCAAGAGACCCCGTTCAGCCCTACTACTAACGTAGTAGCTCTAAAACAGCTTTGAAGTCGGAACATAGCATTTCCTAATCTCATTTGAACATAGAGAAAATTAGCAAATAAAAATAACTTTTTCTTCTTAAAATGGCTAAAAATAACCTCCACAATTGAATAAAATACTGTATTCCACAGAATCTAAGACACTGATCGTAAAATGCAACATTATATATGTATATTGAAAAAACATTCAATTAAATTTGTCACAATGTTAAATGATCATTGATTTTAAGACATATCCTGATTTCAGAGGTGTTAAAAAGTGGGGGGAAAAGATGCATCTTAGAATCAATGAAATATAGTACTTAAAAAACATATTCCTAAGATAATTATTCAAATAAAGTTTTGAAAATTGAGTTTCTTAAATTGACATGTATTCATAATCAGCAGCACATTCCTGAAGCTATCAATTTTGCTTCACTTCTCATTTGGAAGGAAGAACGGGGTGGCACTTGTATTAATTTCTAGCAGGCATCTTACACAAACTTTAAAACCTATGGCGCCCTAGTTTGAAAATTATCTCATGTTCACCTAGAGAATCACAGATCAAAAGATGAGATAAATGAGGCCGAGGTAAGTTAGGTGACTGCGTGCAAAGCCATAAGGCTGGTGAGCAGCAGTCAAGGCTTGAAGCCATGTCTTCAGGGCCCTGTTCTGTGTTCTCACGGAAATCGAAATCAAATGAGGCATTAGCATTCTGTCGTCCAACACCACAGGTGGGGTAAAATAATTAATAACAGTCTGTCCATTTTTAAGAGGCTTTTTTATGAAATGACTCTCAACTTCCCTGGTAGAATACTGATAGATTGATGACTTGTTCATCAATCAATAGATCAATTGACTAATCAATCATCTTTGCATGCTCTGAGAGGGGAAGACAATAAAATATTACTTATTCAGCCACATGCCACAGAATATCCTGCAGTACAAGACCATCGGTTCTTCATGGAAGACTCTGGGAATTACAGAACATGTCACAACTTTTTAGCATTTTCTATACTCTGACCTAGACATTTTGATCCCCAAAGCAAGCTGAAAATCTGCTAATGCTCTGCCCGAACTGGCAATTATTCAAGGAAGTCAGTAAATAATCCACCTTCTCTAAGTATTAGTCCCTTTTGTCCTGGATCCTTGCAAGCTGATTCATAGGGGACTTGCCAGTATTAATAGGGGAGAACTCAAACACCAATGCATTTGCGTGGAACTGGTTGGAAACTTCTACTGTGGGCTCCATCAAAATATTTCTAGATGTGTCTATTACAGAACTCCTCATTGTATCATTCATTTCAATCACTTCAAAATCCATTTCATTCCATTTTTCTGCATCATCTTCTTCATTCTCTTCCTCATAGTCATTGAGCCCAGAGCTAAAGAGCAAAGCTTTCTGGTCCTCACTTTTCCTATGTTCTTTCCGCTGGCGATTGAGAGGTGAGGTGGCTAATTTATACATCATAGGAAATAAAACAGCTGTAGCTACTGCTGCCCCCAAAGAGGTGTACAAAACTACAGGTAAATCAGGAAACTTTCCTTGAAGAATTCCAATTACTGCAGGAATCGCCATTTCTCCCAGGGCAGCACCAACTACGAAAAATGCCGCAGCTTTCCCATGGATGGTCGTGTACTGCTCAATCCAAGAGACACCACTGGGGAACGTGGTCGCCATCGAGGCCCCATACACTGACGTTGCTATCCACAGACAAGTGGTGCTCTTGTTAAAAAGTACCAGAAATAAAGATGACACCAGGCTGCCAATGTTGCTCAACACAATCATTGCTCCAGGTTGTAAACATGTAGCAAAAAAGATGGCCAGGCCCCTGCAGGCTGCAAAGGTCCCCCAGAAGACGGAGTTCAAGCCAGCCGCTTCGCTTTCAGTCATGCCGGCGTGGGTGGTAGCAAATGAGAACACGTAAGAGCCATATGTTACCTCAGCGCCAACATAAAAAAAGAAAAACAGAAAAAGGAGACAAAGAAGGGCGTTGTGATGTTTAGCTCTTCGAGACCTCTGAGCAGATGCTTTTGCTTTTTCCTGCTGTGAGCTTTTCTTTAAAAACAAAGCAAAAAGAGAGAGAGAAACTACAAAAATGTAAGTACCGATAGTAACATAAGCCCACAGTAAACTCATGTTGTCAGGTACTCCGAACAGAACTTCTGAGTCGGCTTCGGATGACTGGTTGCAAGAAGAATGGTTAGAGTCAACCTCCATGTGGTTCCCAGCAGACACTGCTGTGCCCAATGCCAACTTAGCCAGCATTGGAGCCAAAAAGGCACCCAAGGCAAAGCTGAAGTGTAAGGCCTGCATATGTGGGGCTGCTTTGTCTCCCCAAAGTTCCAAGATTAAGACGTTACCACCTACCAATGAAAAATGGGGAAAATTATTTAATCATACCATTTAGTAAGTTCATTACTACCAGAAAGATTATGAATCTATTTTACATGGCACAAGGATTATAACATTTAAATTTATCAAATGTTGCAACTAAGTCAAACCAATGATTAAGGAACTCTAACCCACCGCCACCAGAGAACTCTAAGCACTATAACATCAAAAGCTCACAAATGGAATTCTACAAGCTAGTCAACCACTACCTCCTTGAGCCACGCACATTATGCACATTTGGCCAAGGATTTTTATAATACAGATCTAATACCAGGCTAGGGCAGGGAAGGGAATATTCATATATTTATGTATAAATATTTTAAATACATATTATCATCAGATAGTGGCCAAATTACCAACTCTTTCTGTACTTTCAACTGGTAGCCACTACTTGAAGAAAATGATTTATGTATATAGTAGATGTAAAACACATGTTCAGGAATTTGAACACCACAGGATTCTGCTGTGCCCATTACAGGACACAAGGATACCATCTAGCATCTGCATTTACATGATCTATCCACCTGGCAAGGTGAAAGGCAAGAAGCATCAAGTCTTTCTCTTTTGTTTTTTTAAATATATTTGCAGATAAATTCCACCCTGTAATTTTACAACCAAACTAAGCCTAAAGTACAAAATATTTCCCGAACCTATCAAATAACAGTAGAGCGGGGAAGGAGGGGGAGCAGGTTTTAGGGGTGAACAAATGTCATGTATGTCATTTAGTAGATTTTAAAACATATCAAGCTGCGCGAGGGGACCAGAATTGAGAAGGGGGTGGGGTCAAGAAAAATAGTAGTAAAATAAAACATATCAAAATACATGATACAGAGAGAAGAGGATCTCCTGCAGAAGGGCAGAAACTTTTGAGAGAAAAGGAAGAGAAGAAACATAATATTTGGCACCAGTTTCTCTTAGTTCAAAAAGGCAGAGTGCGTTTTAAATTAAAGAGCTGTTTCTATGATTCCTCAGCCAAATAATTCTTCCCATACTACAATGATAAAGTTCTATCCCAAAATGAAAACTCGCTCATCTGCATTGTAATTACTCACATGGGGGGGGGGGGGGGCACGGGGATAGCTAACAATTCCTTATTTGGATACTGTAAATCAATCTCTCATAGAACAAAATTCTTTAAACTCACTCTGCTTGACAAGAAAAGTAGTTTCCAGAAGGGTATTCTGACTGGGTGACCCTGTAACCAACTCAGCAGGTCAGTGTCTGCAAGTGACAGTTTAACATCATCTGCTCCACTTTTTCTAGTAGGAAGTCCCTACTCCCAGAGACGACACTGGAAGGCTCACTAACCTGTATCGAGAATGCCCATTGAAACACCGAAGATGCACATCATGACCACCAGTAATACTGTTGTCTTACAGAACGGAATGAGATAAAGACCAACTGTGGTGGCCAACATGGACACGCCTGAGAAGAAAGGAAAAGTCAGCTGTGAGAGACAAAGTTCCGGCAAGGGGCATGGGTCGAGTCAGCATCGCAGAGGTTCAGCTTCTACAAGCGGTTATTTCATTTAAAAGCTTTTATCATCTTTATGGACTATAAAAATCATTCTGATCTATATTTCTAGCACTAATAATCAAATTATAAATTATACCACAAAGCAAAGTTTCATTGCAAAACAGACAACTCAAAAATTACTGACTTAAATGTTTCATATTTAAGGACCTAAAGAGAAGTTTAGATCTGAGGCAAAAAAGACAACAAATGAAATGCAGTAAGTACTATAGTACTTTGTAGTAGAAATGGATTAAATAAATTAGTTTGGGGAATAGGGAGGGAAATCAAAGAAGTATATTCTTTCAACCCACTTTGGAAATCAGAGGATTATGTATTCATCAACAATAATAAATTATTCTCCTTACTGCCAAAGCAATTTTATCACAATAATCCAAACTTTCTTTAAACATGTCAACTTATTTTTTTTAAAAGAGTAAGTTAAAAGCTTTGCCATCTATCTCCAGGGTGAGGAGAGAAGTCTGGGGTCATCACTGCCATGAGGCTGCAAGGACAAAAATTCAGCCTGCGTCAGTTCACACCCTTACTGCCCCTACCTTCCTTCTCAGTCCATTCTCAGGGCTTAGCTTGCACAGGTTCAAGAAATTCATTTTGATCTAGGTGACCCTAGATCTACCCCAGATCTGCCCCAGACTCTGACAAGCAGCGCTCTTCAGATAACTAGTATGTGATCCAGGGGTGGTGTCTCAATTCCAGTGACAGTTGGGAAGTCCAAGGATCATTCTCACACTCAGGACTAATCTAAATTTCCAGAGCAGCCCAGCACAGATTCCCTGAAACTGCCAAAGCAAAAGCAGGCACCAGGGAAACCTGACTTCTACTGTGGACACCTAATGTTACCCACTTAAGGTATCAACCACTTTGCAAGCTAGTAGCTTTTATATTTAAAAGCAAATTGTAAATTCCTAGAAAGTCATAAAGAAGGTAAAATTTGTGTTTACTTACCCAAAAGTAGAAAATGATTCATATTGTCAAAAAGAACTCCACCAATCACAGAGCCACTCAAATAGCCAAAGGCACGGCCCACAAATATCACAGAAAGACTACTGATATTACGGTTTACGTTTGTTGCCAAATCTTGAAATGTGGGTCCCAGGATAGCTATGCTCAATCCCTAAAATTTTGAAAGACAAAAGGTTTTATTTATAATCATTAAAATAATGTCTATCTATTTCGTAGCTTTTTTCACTATTAAAAAGGGAGGGGATTTCACATAATGCAGGGGACTTCCACAGTCAAGAAAGACTCCCAATGACAATGCTAGAACTACTAGAGCTAAACTCCTGTTTCTGGTGTGCCAGCTCCTACTATTTTTCTAATTGTGACAACTCTCAATTTTTAAAAACTTCTTTAATTCCTTTGGCTTTTGCTACACTTGTTTCCTTTTTGGACAGTATCATGACTATTTTGTATTAATATTTAGTAAAATGTAACATTAAAATAATTTTTGAAATAGTTTTGTACATTTTGAAATATACTACATGCACCAATCGCTAACACAAGAATTCAGGTGTTAAAATTTTTAATTATCAAACCATTAAAATAGTATCCCATTTTTTTGATGTTATTAAAACAGACAGCAGTATTTCTGGAAGCACATGGCGCTGTTCCTCTGAATTACGGCATATAAAACATGCAGGAGATAAACAATTTAAATGTTTCCAAATCCAGGTTTTGTGTGTGTTTGGGGGGTTTTAATTGTATTTTCTGCATTATCATTTATCCCCGTTATACCTTCTTCCACCTCCACCCACCTCCTCCCCTAAATCTACATTTTTCTTCAAAGAAAAACCCAGGACATCAGAGGTACAGTCTATAAGGCTTTCTTTGGAAATACTGTGTACACATATATACAATGACTCTAAAAATAAGATTTTAAACCCTGGCTGGTGTGGCTCAATGGATTGAGCGCCAGCCTGCGAACCAAAGGGTCGTGGGGTTCGATTCCCAGTCAGGGCACATGCCTGTGTTGCCTGCCAGGTCCCCAAAAGTGGGAGCGCCTGAGAGGCAACCACACATTGATGTTCCTCTCCCTTTTTTCCCTCCCTTCTCCTCTTTCTCAAAATATATAAAATCTTTTAAAAAATAAAAAATAAAATAAAATTTTACTCAAAGACAATGAAGTGTTAGCAAGAATTAAGGATTACAGCTGGCTTTCAGAGGAAATTCGCTGGACACTTAAAAAAATGTTTCTAATTGGTCTCCGTGTCAAGAGTAATTGATTCTAATTGCACTGCTCTGCTGCAGGCGCTTGGGTGCGCCCCCTATACAATCCAGAGCAGTCCCTCAGGAAGGGCAGGCTGGGCACAGGTGCCAGGAAGCACCCTGGAGGGAAAGCTGAGCCCCAGCTGTAATCAAATTAGTTCCTACCTTCAAAGCATTTACAACAGGATCTGGCACTCAGTCAGGGCTCATCAAGCGTCTGCAATTTTTCTTTTTTCAAATCAAAACATTCTAAGAATGACTTATGGCTCAAGACGTGACTAGCCTCGGAGGATTCACCCTCACAACTCCCGAGAGTCCCAATACTCAAGACAAGTGATGAGGAATAGGCTTTCGGAAACAAGGGAATCGCAGGAGGCCAAGGGGATTGGCAAAAGGAGCTTCTAGCCTTGCAGTTTGCTCTCAAGAAAAACACTGAAGGATCTGAAGGTTTGTTTCACATAGGATTGTGAGCAAAATAAGAGCTATTATTCCTGGTTCTACTACTTAACCAGCTGTGCCCTCGGGGAGTCACTCTTCCTCTCTGGTTCTATTTCCCTATCTGGAAAAATAAGGGACTGGCTGAATTTGGCGAGAAGAGTCAGTGAAAATCGCAGAAAAGCAGCTTTGTGTAGTAATTTGGTTTGGGGGTTGGAAGGGGGCAGCGGCTATAGACGTGGCAACCCCTCTTGCATCTCCCAGCCCACGGAGGACGGGTAGAAAGGTTTGCTGGAGCTGGACAATCAATTTTGCACTTGACAATAAACCTCCAAGATCAGAACTGTGCCCATTTTCCAGATTACAAAACTGAGGCTAGGGCAGATTAACGCGCCCACGGTCACACAGTTTGGAAGTGGCGGTGCGAGACCATTCTCCACAGGACGCCTGCTCATGCCCCGGCCCTGGAGGGTTCCAGCCCGGTTCTCACCAGCCCCAGGAAAGCGGCACACAGGATCACGGTGATGAACCAGCGCAGCACGCTCCCGCCCCCGCCGCTCCGCCGCGACACTGCCACCGCCTGGGGCTCATTCTCCACCGGAGCCTCAGCCTGGAGGAGCCGCTTCCCGGCAGCGGGGAACCCGGTCCCATGGCGTTCCAGTTCCAACTCCAGCTCGGCGGCTCGGGAGAACCGGTCCTGCTACTTCCCGGCTTTTCAGCGGGGCCTCCGGAACTCTGAGCCTAGGCCTGGCCGCGCGCCTCCAGACCCGGCCGTCTGGACTGGCGTCACCTCCCTGGGGCGGCGCCTCGTCTAGGTACCGAAATCGAACTTTGGAAAGCGCTGCTCACTGCAGGCGGACGCCCGCCCTCCGGCACCCATGGCGACTGCGCGTTATCACGTGGCGGAAACGCGGCCACTCGCCAACCAAGTCCCCGCCGCAAACCAGAAGTTGATGTGGTTGCCTAGGAGACCTGACGGCGCTCTCCGGCCTTAGCTTCCTCCGGAGCTGAGCTTATAGAGGCTCGAGGGCTGGCGCCCCTTGGCGGAGTGAACTGGATCTGCAGCCTGGGACAGGAGGAACCGTTAAACGGAAATAGGAACAAGAACTGCAAGGTGTACCTTCGCGTCCGCTCCCCGGGCCTCCAGAGCGCAAAGGGAGACCAAAGATCTGTCCTTTAACAACTTTCTAAAATTCCTGCCCTCGCTCTTTGAAGATCTGTCGTTTATCGGTCACTTAACATTTGTTGAAACTCACATGTAAGGATGTGTATTCGGCAGCCGTCCGTCTTGAGAGACGATGGTGTAGCTTCTTAAAAGTCTATCTGCACCGCCGAAAATGGCTGTGCAGTCCGACTCGGGAGTGACACGGTATCTGTCTCCTCCCGTGTTGAATCGACATCTTGCGATGACACTGGAGTGTCCTCTCCAGTGAAGCTGAAGCTACAGAGCCTGGGCAGGGTGATATGGAGGGTCTGCTGTTGCCCATGCAGCAGACCCCCCCTCTCTTCGCAGCTGAAGGGTCCAAGGGAAAGACGGAGTCAATACAGCTTGGCTTCAGGTGCGCCGCAGGAGTTGCCGGTGTTGACTACAACGTCAAACCGCCTTAGGGACTCCGGCTCCGGATTTTCTGTTGGGGTTTACTCCCTTAGCCTTTCCCCTGAAGAGGTATGCCGCAAGGCAGCGGAGGTTTTTTGGAGTCAGAGTTTTCCTTCTCTGCAGCGACTACCAAAGGTTCAGAAAAAGGTGTGGGTGGGGAACACGGGGGAGAGGACCCTATTGGCTCGTCTTGTCCTGGGCTCGGTTTCAGTGGCACAGAAGCCAGGCCCGGCCCAGCTTCCGGGGACGAGTGCCACATGAGAGCTGACCTTACTTTGTCCCCTTACTGACAATGGCGGGGGGCCACGGCCCAGGAGCCCCCAGTTTCACCTCCCCAAGGCAGGTGCCACGTGCCCGTGCTGCGGCTATGGCCTCTCCTGTGCACGCACCTGTCAGCAAGCTGCTGCCCATGCATCATCTGTGCTCCCTCAGGGGAAACTGAGGCAACAGAAACCAATACGGCAAGTCCAGTGCTTCTCATTTCCCCCCGAGGGAATACAAGTGTTCCAGAGTGTGTTTAATCACTTTCTCTGAAAACAGTCAAGCTGACAAATGATGCGACAGGAAACATGGTTTTTAATGTTCAGCCCATCAGGGAAGACGTTGGCTCTGGTGCAGAAAATTGAGAATGGCCAGGGAAGGAAATGACTGCCTTAATTTCACGGAACTCTGTGTTTTCCAGACAGTAAGCGATGAGCAAGAGGACCAGGGAAATCCATTATTTCTGGGGCATCCCATTCACCTGTCTTGGAAAACTCAGGAGGTAGGGTTCCACCTCTTCTCACACACAAGCCACATCTAGATTCATGGGTGTCATTGGTGGGGAGGGGTTCCCTATATATAAATTCCACATTTGCTGTACTTTCATTGGTTGCTGCCTGACTGCCATTCTGACCAATCATCTTACTAAGGACCCTGCATTAATGTACTTGAAAAGTCAGTTACGTGCAAAACTTAAAGCTCATGGCTGGGACCACAGATACTGACCCCGCAGGCCAAGTGACCCCATCTTCTTCTCTTCCTGCTGGCAGAAGGATCTCTGTTGGGGTGTCAGTGGCAGGGGGATGCCCCCGTTGTTGTACATGGTACAGTAACAAATCACTTCTTCAAAGGCCCCCTTCATGAAGTAAATGTCTTCCTGCTCCTTGAAAAAGACAAAAGGAGAAAGATCTCATTCTTGGGGCTGCATTTTACCGCCATCCACTTCTGCTCGGAGCTGAACGGGACCTCTTTTTTTCTCACGTATGAATCTTTAATATCACTTAAGTCCATCTTCATAGCCAGGGCGATCAAGGCACCTTCCGTGAGCTGTCCCATCACGGTGTTGTTTCTGATGACAGCGTTGTTGGCGACACAGCCTGCCTCCACTAATCTCCCCACCGAGATGTTGGAAAACTTCTTAATGACTTCCTTTGACGGTAAAAGACAGACTGTCCCTTGGCCATTGTACCCAACTCCGCTGACCTCGGCATGGAGCCCATCAGACGTTACAAGTTGGGTGACAGTCATTTCATTGGCGGTCAGAGTCCCTGTCTTATCAGAACAGATGACGTTGCAGCAACCTAAAGTCTCCACGATTGGTAACTTCTTCACAATGACCTGCTTCTTGGCCATCCGCAGCACTCCCAGGACCAGAGTAACCATGACAACGATGGGCAGACCCTCTGGAATGGCGGCCACAGCCAGGCTGACCCCAATCGTGAACATGCTGAGAAGGTGCTTGCCTTGCAGCCAGCCAGTGAGTATGATCACGCCGATTATGCAGAACGAGAAGAGGGTCAGTTGTTTCCCCAGAGTGTCCATGCTTTTTTGCAGAGGAGTTTTAGGCGTCTGCCCCTTCCCAGACTGAACCAGGGTCCCCATGAAGACTATGTTTCTCAGGGTGGTGAGGTCCCCCTCGCCTGTCAGTGGGGTGTCTGTCTTACTGCATGGCTCAGCTTCTCCCGTGAAACTGGACTCATCTACCAGGAGGTCTGTGACCTGGATGAAGGCGACAGTGACCACGATGAGCACGGCCACGGCGATACTGATGGCGTCCTCATACTCGTTTGTGAGGATGCTCACCAAAGCAGAGGCCAGAAGCAGCAGGATCAGCGGGTTCTTAAACTGATCAAGATATTTCTTCCACACGGGTTCAGTGTTGTCAGCGACAAACTCGTTCCAGCCGTGGACCAGCCTGCGCTGTGTCACCGAGAACTCTGACAGCCCATTCTGTAAGTCCACACAAAAGGCTTTGGCCAGATCCTCTCTGTGGCACTTGCTTGCCTCCTTGGGTGGCAGAGCTACCACTGCCTTCTCTTTTTTGATGGCTTTCAACTCACATTCTTCATCAAGCTTGAAGTGAAGGCTGCTCACTGTGGCTTTCTGTTTAGAGGATATTATTTTGGCTTCCTTCCTGTACTCTTTTCAGAAAAGGATGTGTATTATCTCATGTATAACTCATAACACTGTAAATTCCATATTATCCTCATTTCACAGATAGGGGGATTAAGTCGTAGATAATTAAGTAGCATCTTGCCCAAAGTCAGGAAGTAAGTCAATGGCTGTACTAGAACACTGTAACAGTAGCTCAAGGAAGAAATCTGGAACCAAAGCTGCAGTTTCAAGCACACTCGCCTGCAAATAATTCCATTGTTTAGGGGAAGTGGAGCAGAGCATCGATTTGCAGAATCCCTGAGTAAAGGTATGCCAGCAGAGAAGAAAAGGCCTTCTTTATCAGACACCAGCTCTTTGTTTCCTTTTCCTCTTTGACCAGCCCACAGTCTCAAAAAGTGTAAATCTTTTTCCTTACCGTCTATCTGAAATATTCTTTTCCACCTGATTCTCTCATCCATTTAGGCTCCCAGACCACAAACTTGAGTCTCATTATTATTTCTCTTGAAATCCGTCTCCACAGCCCCATACACTTGGTCATTCATTCCCTTCACCATGCACCTCAGAAAGTACACAGATGCTATGGTTTAAGAGAACCTGTTTTCGATTTCAGAGACAATAAAGGTCTCTTTGAGAAAAGTTTGATATGGTTGAAACCAAAGGTATATAGAAGTTTGATATGGTTGAAACCAAAGGTATATAGATATTAAGCCAAATGGAAAATGGTATTGGAAAGGTAGGTTAGGTACAAGTTGTGAAGGGTTCTGTATGCCATAGAATGGAGTTTTTAGACTTGGTCTACACACTTCTACTGGCACACTGAGACCTAATAAAATAAAAAATATTTGGTAGGAATTCAAGCTTCACCTTATTTCATCTATCACCTCAAACTGAATTAATCTTTCTTTTCAGTAAATCTGCTCCTATTCTGATAACCCATGCTGGTACCACCATCTACCTGGCCACAAGGAATCTGAGGTCCTCCCTTGATGCTCCCTACTTTCTCTCAGCTCGGTTTATCACCTAGTCCTGCCTATTTTATTTCTATAGATCAGTGATTTTCAACCTTTTTCACTCATGGCATACGTAAACTAATTACTAAAATTCTGCAGCATACCAAAATATGTATTTTTTGCCTATCTAACAAAAAAATAGGTATAATTTTGATTCATTCACACCGGAAAGCTATGGTGTTCGCTGTTTTTTTTGTTTGTTTGTTTGTTTGTTTTTTTGCTTTGTTTTGTTTTGCTTTTTGAAATTTTAAGGGAAAAGACGTCAGTGCCCCTGACTAGATATTCAGGTATTACAGCATGTTTTAAAATTTTTTTGTGGCACATCAGTTGAAAATCGCTGCTATAGATGTTTCTAAAATCAAGCTTCTATTCTACACTATTATCACAGCCTACTTTTAAAACTTTTACCCATAAGTATCTAACTGAAATGAAAATCTGCTACATAAAACTCTTCAATTCTTCCTTAAGAGTAAAATCCAATTTCATCTGCCACTATCCACCCCACTAGCTTCATATCTTACTATCCCTATTCCATTTACATTCCAATAACATCAAAATTGCTATTAGTTCTTCACACATTATTTCTTACTTCCTTACCTTTGATCATATTGTCCCTTCTGTCTCAATTCCCTTCTTTCTCTTTTACCTGCTGTGACAAAATCTTTACCCTTTCTTCCTCAGTAAGTGATTGTTATAACCCAGTGATTTCACACTGGTGTGCTGCAGAATTTTTTAACATGCAACACCTAACTATTTAGTCAGAGGCCCTGACCTCTTACATTGTAGAGATGCTGAATCCCCTTATAATCCTCCTCTGGAGAATGTATGTTTGTTTAAGCAGGCAGCCAACTTGGTCAAATTCACACTGTGAGTTTCATATCACCTTCATGGTGATAGGTTGCAGTCTCAGTTCAGTTTTCGAAGCCTCTGTATGCTTGCTCTGAGTCTGTCCTAAATGCACACATACCACTCAGGGTTAATCTGGGACTTGGGCCATGATTTGACTCTTAGATCAGTTGTCAAAGCCTTTGTTAGGCTCCTTTGGGTCCCTTGCACATAAGTGCAACTCAGGAGTGAACCCAAGACTTGTGTGGTTCACAGAGAAATTAGGGATCACCTTACCTACCTCTCTCCGTCCCCCAGGCCTCACACATTTTCCAGCTCACAGTGGCTTCTTTTCTCAGTTCCTTGGACCAGAAATATGAGGTGTCTGTCAGTTTTAGCTACCCTTGATACCAAATGCGCCCTCTCCATAGGACAAAGCCATAAGAATAAAAAATAAAGCCGTAGCCAGGTGGATCAGTTGGTTGGAGTGCCATCCATGCACCAAAAGGTTGTGGGTTTGATCCCCAGCCAGGGCACATGCCTAGGTTGCCAGTTGGATTCCAGGTATGAGCATGTATGGGAGGCAACCAATGGATGGATGTCTGTCTGTCTGTCTGTTTGTCTGTCTGTCTCTCTCTCTCTCTCTCTCTGTCTCCCTCTCGCTCTCTCCCCCTCTGTCTCCCTCTCGCTCTCTCCCCCAAAATATTCTTGAGTGAGGATTAAAAGAAAAAGAAAAGCCAGGAAACTTATCTCCTTGCAGCTTTCTTTTCTAAGGGTTGACCCCTTTATTTACTTTCAGCATCCTCAGGCAGTTGCTATTTGCATATTGTCTTAAGTTTTTAGTTGCAATCTGTAGGAGAGATGGGCTAGAGTAGGCTTATGATGCCAAAGCTAAACCAGAACCACTCCCACCTGTCTTAAGAATCAGCTTAGGTGTTACTTCCTCTAGGAAGTCTTTTCTGACCCTCTTCTCAGCCTTGAGACTGTTTTAGTTTTCCCCCTTTGCACACAATTCTAAGAGCCCACCTACTACTTCATATAGAAATTTCCTACGTATGCCCCATCTTCCATACCATACTGAGAGTGCCAAAGGGAAAGTACTGCCTCTGATTTATCTTTTAACATAGTACCCGGCACACAGTGGATCTTCAGTAAATGTTTGTTGAGTGTAGTAGACTTATTCTGAACACCCTAGACAAAAAATCTGGACTCCTATGTAGTTACGCTACTCCTAAACGTCCTCATACATTCTAGCTTGTATTATAGTTGTGTTAGCCCTTATGTTCAGTTCCCTAGTAGGTTGTATGCTCAATGAGATGGAATCAATGAGTTTTAGTGCTTCTCTCTCCCCTGTAGTATTGCATTATATGCTTAATAAATATTACTTAACTGAATCAAGGTTCAGCAAACTAATTTTAAAATTAAATGTTTTAGGAGCACCTTTCTATTTACTAAATGGGATGCTGCCCAGTTCATGTCATGAATTGTTGAATAAAGCCAATTAGATCTGTTTTTAAAAATTAAATGTTTTCATTCACCCTGATTAGGTGGAGAAAAGAAAAAAAAGAACTCTAAATGGAAATATGTACTTTCTAATTCTCCCCACTGCACTCCTGAAAACAGCAGGACACTTTTTCCAATTCCCTCTAGAGGTCACTCACCACCTTTAAAAAGGGGTGGGGTATTAAACTATGGCATTAATTTATGTAGGCTTCTCTTTAGGGCAATAGAGAGAATGCCTTTTTCTTTTTTTTCCCTCGGGACTATTCAGAAATAAAAATGTTGATGGACCATTTTTTAAATTGAAAATAAACAGCTTTATTGATTACCTTGAAAACGGAACCATTTTACAATCTACGTGACAATTTATCTAAAAGAAAAATATCTGGATCATAGTCACTAATTCACTACCATCCTGGCATATTTGTGAAATGGCAACAAGGAGGCAGATTTTTCATATTTCAACCTGAAATATTACTTTGGGTAAGTGTGAGAAGTTAGATAGATCTATGTTTGGGGACTATACTTCACTGTTACGACCTAGCTCATCTTTATTCTCAGGAGCAACCATTTTTTTAACTTATCAAATGATGTCTAATCAGTACTTAAAGCTCATCATGGAAAAACTAGGTGTCATAACTATTTCTATCAGTATGTCCATATCATTCTGTGTGAGAAATGCTCACAATAAAACACCGGGACACAAGACTTGAGCAGTAACTGAGGCAGTTGTTTATTCACAGATCTGCAGCTCTGGGTGCAGCCTAAAAGCCAAATCAAGGCGTGAGTTGAAAAGATGGAGCTGGCTGTTTTTATCCTAATGCAAGTAAAGCCCCTCCCCTTCCCCTCTCCCCCTCCTTCTTCTCCGTTTTTCCATGCTTGATACTCTGGAGTTACAATCTAACACAATTAACTAAATTAACTGAGGGTGAAAATTAACTCAGGGTAATCTGGTTATAGGTCTATCTCCAGCTCTTCTTTGAAATTTCTCTATCTCGTTTGCTGGGCTGTCTAGCTACATTTTCCCATTTCCCGGAGTTTAGGGATGACTATCTCCCTCCTTTTGATCTCAGACATCCTTGGTCCTCAGAAGCATTTGTGCTGACCTGCGGAATGCCCCTTTTCTGATTTGTAAATATGCTAATATTGTTAACTCTGGCTCATAGACCCTCTAATTACATTTGCCCTTTGCTGCTAATTATTTTCTATTGGTTTGGGAGTCACCAATTTCCTTGCCCCTACATTCTGTAACCTCACCACTAAAAGCCCAGTCTGTTAAAACCAACTCTCACAAAGATTTAATTTCAGCAAGATGACTTTATGTTTGTGCTATGTACTTTGAAAATTTTGAATATTAAAAAGATCTAACATCAGTCTGTTAGATGTAATTAATTTTTTTCTTATTAAAAATAAAAACGTACTGATTTTTAAATTAAATTTTCTTTTAAAACACATAAACTTAGAATTTCCTTTAACTGGATTCATTGTAACATTGAAGACTACAGGACTCTTTCCATCCACCATCATAATGGTTTCCTATGCTGTACTGATCAATAAAATCTTTGTTTTGCTCTATGTACTACTATTAGCCAAAATCAATTTATCAAGAGAATAAAAACAAAGAAACCAAAAGTGAGAGCATAGCTACTGTAGGCTCTGCAGAGAACAAAAAATAGACTAACATTTCTTCAAGTACTGAGTGTTTCAGGAGCACTTGAGAGTCATCTGCATAAGAAAGAGACCACTGTGCTCTCTAAGCGATGTGATCTTCCTCCAATTCTACAAAGAGGAGGTCACTTAGCCAAAGCTAGATACTGCTTTGCGCTCAAACAAAGGAAGAGCTGGAAATTACAGATGGCTCTTAGCCATTCTTGCTTAATCATTGCCATCTATTACCACACTTGATACTTCTGCCTGCTTGGAAAATGTCCAGCAGGTTTGCAGAAATCCCCTAGTGACAAGGGCTATTGTGTTGCTAAACTAGGAACAAACACCAGCAACAGTATTTCTTTTTAATTTCTAAGCAAACCATATAAAAGCCCACCTTGATTTCGTTGTTAGTTATTAAATACCTAGTATATTGCCAGGCAATGTTCTAACAATGAAAAAATGAACAAAAATGTCTTCCCTCATGGGCAAGATAGACAGGGAACAAATGCATTTGTTGTCAGATGATACGATGTCAGGTAGTATGAGTACCCTAAAGAAAAGTATAGCAGAATAAAATGGGTAAAGTAATAAAAGGGGGCTACTTTATGTTAAAGTAGTGTTGGGGAAGGCTCCTGTGAGTGACATTTGAACAGAACCCTAAATGAAGTGGGGAACCAGCCATACAAGAAGAGCATTCCCAAGAGAGCAGGTGTGAGGATCCCACAGCAGGAGCGAGCTTGGTGTGTTGGAGAAATGAAGTAAGGCCAGGGTGGCTGGAGCAGCATGTATGACATGGAAATTAGTAGAAAACAAGGGCAGAGAGCAAGTGGGGCTCCTGACTGTGGAGCCTTAGGTTAAGGACTTTCTGGATATGCCGGAAATAGAGAGGGGCCGGATGGAAAGCAGAGAGAATGGAGATCTTATTAACTAATGAGTTATTGGGTTACATCAGATTCGTATAGGTGGTGAGAGTGGTCAGATTTGAGAAAGACACTGAAGATTAAAACAACAGTATTTGCTAATGGACTGGGTGTATAAGAGAAAGAATATTCTTAAAATGACTTCGAGGGTTTTGACTTCTGTCAAAGAAAAACCAGAGCTGGACAGTAATTAAAGCTGTACTAACAGATTTTACTCTGAAACTATTGCAATAGGGGAAAAGAAACCTCGGTGTAGACTTGGGCTCAATTTTGAATACCACAAGGAAGAGTGGGAATTTATAGCCGGGGAGTGAGGTTGGGGGGCAAGAGGAGGACACAGTCAAATGTATAGGAAACTATTAAGAGGAAATATTAGGGATAGGGGGAGAGGATTCTGGCTAAACGGGCCTAACAGAATTCTTTTTTTAATTTAAAGACTTTATTTATTTATTTTTAGAAAGAGGGAAAGGGAGGAGGAGAGACATCAATGTGTGGTTGCATCTCACATGCCCCCTTGGGCGACCTGGCCTGCAACCCAGGCATGCGCCCTGACTGGGAACTGAACCTGTGACCCTTTGGTTCGCAGGCCAGTGCTTAATCCACTGAGCCACATCAGCCAGGGCCTAACAGGACTTTTTGCTGAAGGCAGGCAAGGGGAACCAGACATCAGCAGAGGGATGATGGAGGATAGGAATCCTATCAGGCACCAAGGGTGATCAGGTGTGTAGGGCAGGAAACTCTTGGCTGAATCAACTCAGCAGGGTTCTGGCTAAAACTGGGCAATGCAAGCATGGACGTGGAAATCCAAAAGTCAAGGCCTTGTTGGGAAGAGGATTCAGAAGAACCTGACTGAAGTTTGGTCAAGGAAAGATTCGTCATCACCTGAACAACTGGTGAATAGTGGTCCTATTTATTCAGATGGAAAAGGAAGAAGCATGAATATTCCTGGGAAATGGAAAATAATCAAGGATTTAGGTCGAATGTGTTAAGGTTGTGATTTTAGATGATTAAATGATGGCATCGGGTGGGAGGTGAGCGAGTCAGCTCAGTAGGAGGATCAGAACAGTAGAAATAAACGGCGAGTTGTCAGTATGTAGATGATATTTAATATTGTGTAACTGGGTGAGATCACCTAAATTTTAAGTATAGACTGAAGAGAGCCAAGGACTAAGTCCTGAGGGCGTCCCACGAGGAAAGATGGGGAAGAAGGCCAATATCCTGCAAGCGAGATGAAGATAAGGGGAAAATCAGGAGAGTGTGCAGTTTTAGAGGCCAAGTAAACAAAAATTCAGGCAGGCAGAGGTGACCGACTATAACCTTTTGTGGAGAATACACTGGATGCTTACATGCATATTCTTGAATGATGTGACTTTCCTGAGCCTCATTTCCAAATGCACAGGGTAAATTAGAGGATCTCTGAGGTTCCTTGCCATTCTGACTTTGAGAAGAGCAGCAAACAACTTAATCCATTTAAAACCATTCCTCACTCTCACTTCTGTCCCAAAATTAAAAAACAACTTGAAACTGGTATAATACCAGTTAATATTGTTACATCCTTCTCCCCAGATTGGGATTATCCTTCAAGGTTTTGTTGTAGGTAATTATTAAAAAAGGGTTTTCGTGCCCTGACTTGTGTGGCTCAGTTGGTTGGGCATCGTCCTGCAAAGCAAAAGCTCACTGGGTGATTCCCAGTCAGGGCTCATGCCTGGGTTGCCGGTTCAATCCCTAGTCAGGGCATGTATGAGAGGCAACCAATTGATACTTCTCTCTCACATTGATGTTTCTCTTCCTCTCTTTCTCTTTCCCTTCCCCTCTCTCTAAAAATAAATAAATAAAATCTTCAAAAAAAAACGTTATCATCAGTGCTGTGTTTTAATAATTCTTTAACAAAATTGTTATATCCAAACCTAGGATATAAAAATTGTCATTGCCAAGTTCCATTGTAGACATCTAGGAAGAACTGAGAGTAGGTCAGTGAAGGAAGAATTTAATAAAATCCAAGGTAAACAAATTAAATTATTCAAAATTTGTTGAAGAGTTGAGGCAGAGAAGGTTTGGGAATTTGCAAACAGAAGCTTAGGTAGAGTTAATGATGGGCAGAGAGAAAACTAAGCATTGTGTGTACCAGACCCTCCGATGGGGTTCAAGAGAGATGTGAGATTCGAGACAGGACTGGACAAAGAAACATTAAGAGGCCCAAAGGTGGGGACCTTGCAAAGTGGGTTCAAAAATAATGAGTTGACCACTGTGCGAGGAAAGGTCTTCCAGAGTAGTAATAAGTCCAGAAAGGCATTTGGGGGCCAGATTGTGAAGGACTTTGAAAACCACACCGAAGACTATCTTCTGACTTTAGGAAGTTGTCTCCCTAATATGTGGGCCCTCTTTTTTGTCCCTGGAGCAGCCATACCAGCCAAGCTCTTCCGGGTCCTGATCCTGATCCTGCCAATTCACTCCAGCTGCCCTGGCTGAGTTCTCTAGAGAAATGCTCCCAAGATGGAGAAGGTCCATGTGCTAATGCTGACATGTTTGGAAACCATTCATTTAGTCAACAAATAATTAGTAAGCATCTCCTCCATGAAAGGCACTTTTCTAAATGTTGGAGATAAAATAATAGACCAAGAAACCCTACACTTGTGGGACTTACAGTCTAGTAAGGAAGTCAGACAATAAACAAGATCAATATCTAGTATGCTAGTGAATAACTGCTAGCTAAAGAGAAAAAAATTAAGTTGGGAAGGGAGATATGAAATGTCAGGGGGATTAAATTTTAAAAGGTTAGGGAAGGCCTCACAGAGAAAGAGATTTTTGAGTAAGGCTGGAAAGAATTTGACAGCGATCCAAGGCAGAGTGGGGGGAAGAGCAGCAGCGTAGCTGTGCAAGGATGGACGTGGAGGAGGTAGCATGGATCAAGAGGACAGAGGAGGAGAGACAGTCAGACATAACAGAGGCCAAAAAGAGTGAAGCTTGCTGGTCATGGCAAGGACTTTTTCTGAGAGAGGGAGCCAGAGGAAGCTTCTGAGTGTAGGAGTACCGGCACGTTTTCGCGGGACCATGCTGGCTGTTCAGTAGAGAATAGCGGGGACGCAAGGGAAGAGAACAAGAAGACACAAGGGATCGGGATGGCTTGAGGCAGAGTGGTAGCAAGTTGGGGAGTGAGAAATTGGGAGAGGTTCTGCTATAATTTGGAAGTAGAGCCAGTAGGGTTTGCTGACAGACTAGAGAGGAGAGGGGTTGAGGATGTTACCCCCAAGCTCTTGGGTGTGGACCACCAGAAAAATGAAGTCACCATTAACTGAAATGAGGAAAGCTGCAAAAGAGGCACATTGAGGAGGGAATATCGGGAGCTCGGTTGTAGCTCTTTTACACTGAGACATTCTTTTTTGTCATCCAGTGAGAGGTGTTAGGTTGGCAGATGGAGGGGCCTGGAGTTTAAGGGAGAAGTGTGTGCTCCATCAACATCTAGGTAGTAATTTGCCAGGAGACCTCAGGATGAGATCACCTGGAGAGTGAGTATAGACAGACTAGAGAAGGAGTTCAAACACGTGGTCGTAATGAACCCTCAATATTTGGGGGTTGGGAGATGAGCAGGACATGCAAAAAGACTGAGAGGGATAGCTAGAAAGACTGGGGGGAAATCAGGTGTGTGTGTGTACTAGACGCCTGAATCAGAGATCAGGATTGATGCGCCATACCACATAAAATGAGGAGGGGAAAATAACTCGGAATGAGTGCTGTGGAGGTTATGGTAACCTCGAGAAGGGCAGTTTCAGTGGAGTGGAGTGCAGAGAGACTGAGCAGAGAGATAAAATTGGAGAGAGGAAGTAGAAATTTCTTCAAGAATTTTTTTTTTTTTTTTTGTCTTTTGTAAATGAATAGAAGGAAATGAGGCAATAGCTGCAGGGGGGCATGGGGGTTTACAAGAATTCTCCCTCTCCCCTCCCCTCAAGCTGGGATGTCTGAAACAGCATGTATAGATGCTGGTGGAAATGATCCAATATAGAGAGGGGAAAATGACAATGCAAGAGAAAGAAGACACAGTAGAGGAAGCTGGAAGTGTTTAATTGGTGTGTGGCTGGGGGCGATGTCGGGATGACTAGTGAGGTGAATATTCAGAGAGCTGATTAGAGTTTTGCAGATCCCAGGGTTAAAAGTTAGGACACAAAGTAACTGAAGTGATCTGGTAGACTGAGACAGGATGGGGATTGGTGGGGAATGGAGGACTCAATGGGAAGATGATCTCAAAGCTGAAGAGCAAACCCAATGGGAGAGGCAATCAAGTGATGGGAAGCTGTGATAAGAGAGGGAGAGATTGGCATCTAATATTTCAAAGATGAAGCCATTTCCAGGGATGACAAGGTTCCAAGTGCCTCCGTTAAGGGTGAGTGGAAATTGCTCCACATGACTATTGAACATTGGAGCAAATGCCAGTTGCTGGAGTGACCGTGGACGTCCGCAATGACTGTGACAAGGACAGGTTCAAGATGGCAGAGCTAGATGGGGTGAGCATGGTGGGCAGGGGGCCCAGCTACGGAGACCAGGGTGTGAGGTAGTGAGCTTCCTAACCCTGGTGACTCATAAGTTGAGGGTTTTTTTTTAAATATGCTTTATTGATTATGCTGTTACAGTTGTCCCAATTTCTTTTTTGTTTGTTCCCCTCCACCCAGTGACCCACCTCCCTCCAGTTGTCCCCCCCAACTTCATCCATGCCCATTGGTTCTGCATATAGTTCTTCTCAACATCTTCGTGTCTACTCCACTCCCTCCTGCTATGCTTAATTCCTGTACCATCTCCCTCCCTTTCCCCCTTTCCCTCTCCCAGCTGACCTCCCCCAAATATGTTCCCAATACCTATAATTGTTTTCCACTCTCATTGCCTACTTAGTTTGCCTTTGTTTCAATTCCCTAGCTTCTGTTGTTGGTTGTTGTGATACAGTTTTCATTTTAATGTTCATAGTTTTCATCCTCTTTCTCCTAAACAAGTCCCTTTAACATCTCATATAACAGTGGTTTGGATCTGATGAACTCCTTCAGTTTTACTTTGTCCTGGAAGCACTTCCTCTGCCCTTCTATTCTGAATGACAGCTTCGCTGGATAGAGTATTTGTGGTTGTAGGTTTTTGCTTTGCATTCCTTTGAATATTTCTTACCAGTCCCTTCTTACCTGCAGAGTTTCTTTTGAGAAATCAGTTGATAGGCTTATTGGGACCCCTTTGAACGTAATTCTCTTCTTCTCTCTTGCTGCTTTTAAGACTCTCTCTTTATCTTAATTTTTGACATTTTGATTATAATGTCTTAGTGTAGTTCTCCCTGGGTCATTTTTTTGGAACTCTCTGTGCTTCCGGGACCTGTAAGTCTATTTCCTTCCACAAGTTAGGGAAGGTCTGCTTCATTACTTTTTCACATAATTTTTCAATTTCTAGTTCTTCTTCACCTTCTGGCAACCCTATGATTCGGATGTTGGCCCACTTATAGCCGTCCCATAGGTTTCTGAGCCTCTCCTCATTTTCCTTTTTGTTTCCTCTTTCTGCACTCATTGACTGTTTGTTCCTTCCCTACATCCCGATTTGCTGATGTGATCCCTGGTTTTCTTTCCCTCACCACTTGTTTCATATGTGTTTCATTCATTTCAGCAGTACTAGCCTTCATTCCTTCCCCGTCTTCTTTAAGATCTTCTGTCAGGTCTGTAAGCATTCCTATAACCAAAGCTCTGAATTGTGCCTCAGAAAGATTTCCTATTTGCTACTTCGTTAGATCAGATACTTGCTGGCTGGTCAGCTGCATCACTGGGATCTCTGTCATGATCTGTGACATCCTGACAGTTTTGTGCTTACCTTTGCTTCCTGGGCGGGGCTGTCACACCTCCTATGCTATCAGGGGCGGAGCCCTGTGCACTCGTCACTACCAGGAGACCCTTCTCACCACACTGTGGGGCTTTGTGTGGGGGCAGGGTTCCAAGATGGATTCTTGCCGTTCACTCTCTGCTGAGACCAGGAGCCTCCTCCTCCATCCGCACCCCCTCCAGCCCTCACAGTCCGTGGTAATGGGGGTCTGACCTCCCCGGCGTTAGAATCACGAGCTGACAGGTTTGGTCTGCAGCCGGGGATGCTCCCCAGGTGTTTCTCGCCTCTTTTTAAATATGGGTGTCTGTGCTCACTGCTGTCCCACTGCCGTCACCACAGCTATGGCCGCCAGCACAGCTTGACTTCTCCATACCGGCTTCACCCCTCCTACCTGTCTGGATGAGCACCACTTCTTTATAACTTCATATGTTGGACTTCCATGTAGCTTTATTTTCTGGAACTTCTGGTTATTTCTGGTTTTGAGGTAGTTGCTTTCCTTCTTATTTGTGGAGGAAGACAGAGTGTGTCAGTCTAGGCCTCCATCTTGGCCAGAAGTCTCAAGTTGAGAATTTTTTAAAAAGAATTCTTATATTTAAAGTTTAAAGTCTCCTATAGATATAGGAGACTATGAGAAGAGAACTTGAAATGATAAAAGTTTGATAATATGATAATTAGATTTTCTGTATACATTGGAATTCTAATTTATTCCATAAAACTGATTTTTTCAGGAGGGTCAATTTTATCTTACTCAGAATCAGTAACAATTTGTCATGTCCATTCTCTCCCAGTTTTCTCAAAAGCCCTCCAGGGGTCTGCACTTATATGCAGGCATGTAAGTAATTATTGGATTAAATGATGTATTACAAATTCCCTGTTCTTGAGTTTAATGTAAAAATCTCTTTAGTGCTGTTAAACATAAAATGATGATTCACTCAGTAGTTAGGGCTCATCAAATAATAAACATCCTCTGAATGTGGGTAATCCATAACAGGTTTTTAAAAAATATTCCAGTCCGGTTCTTGATTATCCTCTGAAATTATCAATGAGTAGGAGGATCACCTAGTACTGGCTAAATTTAGTAAGTATAATCAGTATAAGTAAAAGAAATAGTAATTTATGTTAACTACAAAAAAGTGTCAAAAAGAAAGATTTTAGACAGTACAATGCTTATGGATCATTTCTTTCCCTGTCTTCTATTTCAAAGATATAGCAATACCCAAACATACTTGAAATATATAGATACAGCTATAAAGGCATATAGTTTATTCTTCTTTTTTCAACACAGACTGTTTCCTTCACTTTTAGTGATTTTTCTTTCCCTTATTCCCCAGGGATTCCATAAATATAATCACAAGGCCTTATAGAAATTTGCTAAAAATTTTTATTATATTTACTGAGAATATCACATTGTTCCACAGTAAAATGATCTTAACTCCAAATGATTACAAAGCTCTTTTCATTAAAAAGTTTTTGGTTATATATTAAATTATACAGTATAAAAAATCAATTATAAATTATACTCTTTAAAAAGAAATACTTTTAAAAGGCACATACTAAAATACTGCATGCTGATCAAACCCAACATAATCATTTCACACAGTGATCTACATTTAAACAACTATTGTGCCAAAAACGGCATCCCATGTAGGAAGAGGGAGAAGCAGAACTACACTGGTGTACAGCATGCTCTTGGAATAATTTGGTTTTGTTGTCTAAGATGAAACATGTTTTTGTAACTTTGAAAATATGCAAAATAATTTTAAAATTACTTTTAGATAAATATTTAAATAAGTCAACATGAGAATGTCATATTATACAAGGAAATACTTAAAATATCTAAGGTCTCTCAATAATACTGCAGAGTTCAGTCAGTGGTAGCTATAATTTTCAGGCTAAACTAAACAAACTGGCAGGAGAACAAACTGACAAAATGCAAATTTACCAAGCACTGTGCTTGTCCAATCTTACACGTCTCAAACCACAATATATTAACAGTTACATCAGAAGTTATCATTAAAGGCCTATTTAATTTCACTCTTCTGTCAGTTCTGATTAACAAGCCCCCCTTCTCCCGTCCACATATCACTCATGTTAACAGTAGAAAGGCACTCTCAATTAACAGAGAATCCAGTAAACTCTAGTAGGTTCTAAGTACATGTGTGATCTTCCTAATTAGGAAAAGGATAGTGTGCACCATCTTTCTAATTTATTTTTATAATCAAATCCTCATAAAATAGAGTTAAGGCAAAGTCTATAAAAGACAGCAGGATTAAATAAAAACCTGTGGTCCCCACTTCATGTGAATCCTCCTCGCAGGTACATTAGGACTCAGAAACCCACATGGAACTGTGAAGAGTGTCACACAGCCACACAGCCACAACCACGGGGCTGGCGTGACTCAGAGGTCTGGGATTTGCTGACACTGACCCAGCAAATCTCTAGGTTAAACTGGGAACTTGTGGGTTAACTACTACACTATAGATACAGTCTAGGTTAAATCTGAAAGATGAACAATGATACTTTCAGTGTGAATTTCTTTTAAAAATGTACCTCATTATCCAAGTTTTAAGAATGATGACTCCCAGAACTCTGATTTTAGTCTGAAAAATATCTTAAAATATCTACTTAAGCACAATATAAAGTAATTTTGTAAGTATATAACTGTATAATAAAATATACATTTTTTTTACACACCCTCAGAGTTACAAAATACTTTTAATAGCTAACTTTGTGCTCGAAACACTGACCAGGATGTTGGGGGCTATGTTCATCATTAAGCTTTCATTTGCTGATCATATTCTTTTAAGTTCCACACTTTAAAGACTTACAAAAATTACATACCCCTAAGTAGATTTTTGAGCTCAATAATTGCTCTAAAGGTGAATTTTTTCCTCAGATGTATATACAAAGTGCCACATACATAATACTGTTGGATCTCACATTTCCTATTGTGTTATATATACTTTAAAAGAAAAAATAATTTTGAAAAAAGCTTGCAATTTAGCACCGATCTTGACTGAATCATTTTTGGTAGGGAAAAATACAGGCACCAAATACAGTCTGTTCAAGGCCTGGGGTCAAAGTACAGCGTTCTTGACAACAAGCCCTCAGTCCCTGAAATAATATGCCAACACAGGCTGAATAATGAAAGATACATTTACCCATTCCTTTCTAGCAATTAGAATATATTATAGAACACTGCATTGAGGGGAGATTAGTTTAAAAAAAGGTTTGTGTTGACACACATTTAAAATACTTTTAAAATCCATTCTTTAAATAACTGACAGATACTGGAAAGTATTATCTGGTAAAAATAAAAGTCATACAGGGTGGGGCAAATGTAAGTTTATAATTGTGAGTATGCAAAACACAGAGTTTATTCTTGTATTATTTATTCATAATTGTGTTATTTTCTATAGAAACAACTGTAAACAAACCTTCTTTTGCCCCACTCTGTATATTAGCGGTTCCAAAATAGTATCACATATCTGATTTCTTAATGTTATTTTATATAGATGGTTCCTATCACTTACATGCTTATGACATTCAGCTCCAACATACTCTTCTTACAGAACTAATATTGAAAGACTAGAAACATCTTTAATTGAACTGGGGACTTGTGGATTCACTTCTACACTACAGATACAGTCAACAACAGCATTTTCAAAAACTGCAGTGAGACTAAAAATCGTTGCCACTAAGAGAAGGGAGCCTTTTATAGAAGTTCAATGTGTAAGTTATAAGGTTAAGGCACAAGCACACAATTTATTGTCAGTGATCATCCATCTTCCGGCCAAAGAGAACAAGACCTCATTGCCAAGCTGCCAGTGTAAAGTGAAAAGCCACTGGTAAAGCATTTTAGTAAGTGGTCATTATTTTACACAGCTTTCTCCTCTGTTAGATTATCCACAGGCCCCATTAATTAATACCTCTTTTTTGTTCCTTCAATAGCCATTTATCAGAACAAAGCACTTAAGATATTTTACTATTTTGACCCCCTTCACTATATGCACTGCCTTGCCTTTTAATCCCAGAATCACCAGTGCTCCTTCTGACTGAGCACAACTTTTCATTGGACACTGGAAGCTGAGGTAGGTGGACTGCCATGGTCAAGTGAGTGTCATGGTCAAGTAATTAAAAAGGTTTCATTTCATTCCCAATATCTTTCCAACATACTACTAAAAAATTAAAATCTTCTGTCATAAACGAGGTAGTCTTATATCTGTCAAGAAAATAATACCATGGGGGATTTCTGTGAATGTATAGAGGTCAAGGTAATTAATGTTCACTACTTAAAAACTGGTCATTTAAAAAAGGACTAGCTAAGTAAACTACTATGTCCCAAATTGCAAGGTTTCTCTGAGTGATTCAAAGATGTGGCAATGAATCGCTCTGTGGGCCTTTATTGTCTTAGAAGGAGCCACTGAGAAAGTCCAGATTTATGATAGTTCCATAATTGTGGCTCTAAGCTGGATTCAGGTTTCACCTTTAGCTATGGGCATTTAGCCCTTTATTCTTGAGAATTGTAACCAATCACTCTCTAGTGTATTTATAAAACAAAGCATTAGTCTCTGCCAACAAATAAAATGATAAACATGGCTGTGGCTATGAAATAACAGTGAGCCCAGGAGCTGCCTGTGGTTGCCGTACGCCTTGTGATTCCTGGGCCCCAAACCAGTCTCAAACTCCACTCTAGATGGTCTTATTTTCCTTATACCAAATCATCCACACACAAAAAAAAAAATCAGTGAATATACTGTGAGCATAATTCATGACTGTCAGTGAAGCAGCGAGCCTTCCTTCGATGGTGTGTTCTTATTCCACATTACCACATCACCACTAGGAATGGCAAATTGTTCTTTTGTTTTAGAAACAAATTTTAAAAGTTTGAGTTTTTTTAAGTTAACTAAACTATATGGATGGTGTGCTTTTCTGTTAGCCAAGACACCACTTGTCTTTCAAATTAAAAAATAATATAGATGTAAAAGAAGTAAAGTTCTCTTCCTCCTACTTTTCACATATTGGAAAAAAGCAACAATCTATAACCTAATAGAGAAATTGCTCCTTAATGTGTATGCCAGCAACAATCAAGTTTTCAGTGTTAGAAATTTCCTAAGGAGTTTAAATAAGTTTTAAATACTTACTTAAGTCGCTTAAATATTTAAAAGTAGGAGCAAGTGAGCTTATACTTTCCACTTGTACCTCCTAAACTCATCAAATGTGAGCGAGTTAAGGCAGGGTCATTGGGAAATGCATCAAAGAGGCTCACTACACCCAAGGCAACCTCCATGATGTGCTCTCAGGACTAAGATTTAGCAAAACTTTAAAGAAATAGGAAAATCAAAGTAAAAAATTATGCCTTCCGAAAATACTTACGCTGAGAACTTGACAGTCTTTTCCCTCAAAGCATTTACCTTACACATTTAAATAGAGGTGTCTGTGTTAGCACAAAAGATGCCAATTATATGAAACTTAATACACCCCCAAATTTTAATCACATAATTTAAAATAATTTCAGTGTAGACCATTAGAACTCTCTGCTGAAAGCTGAGAGCAAGCCATTCTCCAGGTTACACAAGCCTCTGAAACCATAGGGACCAGTAAGTAGTGCAACTGAGCAGCCAGTAGAATTAAGCAAGGATGTTAACAGACTCATCTTTAGCAGATTTTTGAAGGATGGGGAAAAGGGGGAAAAAATGACAAGGATAAAGATAATAAGAAAAGAGTAAAAATATGTTTACAATTAAGTGTACATTTACTTTAAAAGTGGGAGAAGTTGAAGCTAATAGCATTAAACATTTCTCCATTTTGAGCAGAACCCATGTGATCATCTGCAAACATAAATGAACAGATAATATATGGATCATGAAATGCAAGTGAGGTTTCTATTTGTGAATAGAATTGGAAGCTTAGGGCAATCACTATGCAGTTTTCAGTGAAAATTACAAGTCTTGTAGTGGGGCTATAGACTAAGCATTGCAACTGTGATAAAGAGATTTATAAATTTTGAATAAAGTATCAATAACCTGGGTGGTTTATTACTGAAATGGATGGATGCCAACAATATCCACTTCAATAAAATGTAACCAAAATATTTCTGGAAGATCCCTAGGCATCAGTTACCTGTGTACCTGATCCAGCGTTTCTGTAAAAAGGAACACTAATTGTTCCCCTCCTTATGTTATTGTTGACCCCAAATGCAAGAACCTTTTGAATGTGAGATTTTGCTGAGTCCTATCAGAGTTAGGATGATAAGCTAGAAAGTAGAGTACTGACTCTGTTATTTTCCTCTCAAAAAGTGCCTGAATTCAACAAACAAATAAACAAATTTAGGACTTCCGACCAAGATGGAGGCCTAGACAGATACACTGCATCTCCTTCCACAACTAAGAAGGAATACAACTACCTCAACTTCTGGTTAGAAGTTCCAGAAAACTGAGCTGCTTGGAAGTCCAACAAACAAAGATATAAAGAAGAAATACTCATCCAGACGAGAAGGAGGGGTGGAACAGACGCAGTGTGGTGGCGGCAGCTGTGGTGGCAGCGGCAGGTCGGTGGAAAGCATAGACACACATTTTAAAAAGTCAGGAGGGACACCTGGGAAGCACTCCCAGCACCAGACCAGACCCCGCAGCTCACAGTCCAAGCACCGGGGAAAATAAAGCCTCACTGTTTCTGACTGCAAACCACTGGGGGTTGGGGCGGAAGAAAAAACTGCCGGTCTCTCAGCAGAGTCCGCTTGTTTAAAGGGTCCCACCTTCCTAGAAAGTCCGCAGACCCACCCACTCTGGGAACAATGGCCAGGGCAAGAGCTAGAGAGGTACCACTCCCATACAGAAGTGGGAGAAGTGCCTTGAAAAGGAGCGAGTGCTGAGCAAGTGGCATTGTTCCCTCTCAGACCCCACCCGACATACAGCGCCACAACGTGGTGAAACAGGTCACCATAATGACAAATACCTAAGGCTCCGCTCCTTAAATGTAATAGTTGTGACAGCTCTACCTAAGACAACGAGGCAAACAAACACAGGAGCCTGTCAAGATGAGGAGACAGAGAAGTATGGCCCAAAAGAGGAAACAGATCAAGGTTCCAGTGGGCGAACTAAGCGATGAGGAGACAGCCAGCCTAACAGGTGTAGAGTTCAAAACACTGGTGATAAAGATGCCCACAGGCTTGATAGATATGCTTAAGTATGGCAAAGGCAGAAGGGAAGAAGTGGAGGCTATGCTAAATGAAACAAAGGAAAATCCACACAAAACCAACGGTGAGGGAAGGAAACGGGTTCAAATCAATGATTTGGAACAGAAGGAAGAAAAAAATAGTCAACCAATACAGAATGAGGAAACAAGAAATGAAAAAAATGAGGAGAGGCTTAGGAACCTCTGGGACAACTTTAAATGTGCCAACATGTGAATCATAGGAGCGCCAGAAGGAGAAGAGGAAGAACAAGAAATCGAATGCTTATGTGAAAAAATAATGAAGAAAAACTTCCCTAATTTGGCAAAGGAAATAGACATACAAGTCCAGGAAGCACAGAGAGTCCTAAACAAGCCATACCCAAAGAGGACCACACTAAAACATATCATCATTAAAATGCCAAAAGTTCAAGATAAAGAGAGAATCTTAAAAGCAGCAAGAGAAAAAAAGGGAGTTGCCTACAAAGGGGTGCCTATAAGACCATCAGCTGACTTCTCAAAAGAAACTTTTCAGGCTAGAAGGGACTGGCAAGAAGTATTCAATGTGATGAAGAGCAAGGACCTACAACCAAGATTATTCTACCTAGCACAGCTATTATTTAGAATGGAAGGGCAGATGAAGTGTTTCCCAAACAAGGTAAAGCTCGAAGAGTTCATCATCATCAAGCCATTATTATATGAAATGTTAAACGGACTTACTTAAGAAAAAGATCAAAATTAACAACATTAAAATGACAACAACTCACAACTATCAACAACTAAATCTAAAAAATAAAAACAAAATCCAACTAAGCAAACCAGAACAGGAAGAGAATCATAGGTGTGGGGATCATTTGGAGAGTTATCAGCTGGGGTTGGGGGGGGGGAGAAATGGGGAAAAGGTGCAGGGATTAAGAAGCATAATTGGTTGGTACAAAATAGACAGGGGGAAGTTAAAAATAATATAAGAAAGGGTGAAGCCAAAGAACTTAAATGCATGACACATGGACATAAACTAAGGGGGGTGGGATTGCTGGATGGAAGGGAGGTACTGGGCAGAGGGGAGCAAAGGGAAAAAAATTTGGGACTACTTTAACAACCTAATCAATAAAATATACTTTTAAAAGTTTTATGCCCATTTATTCAGAATTAGAAATGATTTACTTTGACAGAAAGATGACTATTTCTTGGTCTGAAACACAAATCTTTATGGATATTAGTATTTTTCATTTTCTTAGTTTGTAGAACTTTCAGAACTTTAGACTTGAAGAACTTTTTGTACCAAACAACATATTACTAAATATGCATTTTATAGAATTTACCATCTTAGCTTTTATACTTTTTCTTTCTAACTTTGTATTATTACAGCACAGTACTCTCCATAAGAGTCTATTATAGTAGAGCTTTTTCGGTGTTATAGATCCTGTTTAACTCATTCCATTAGAGTTAAAACTACATATGTGTGATATTATTTGTGTAATAGTCTGAGATCTAAGTTTTATTATAAATATTTAAGTAAGTCACTTTGCCCTTTTATTATAAAAACTAACAGCAAGATCAAGTATTTTGAGTTTCAGATTATTACCTTTTTTTCCTCTAATATCAGCCAAATTTGGAAAGGACAAGCACTTTGAAAGACTTTACTGGGTAAATATTCTACTTTAGAATTACTCTTTCTTTAAAATTGGGTGTGGGTGAGTCAGGAGTCTTAGGCAGGTTTAATGACTGGTCTTAGTTAAATGTTCTTGCTGATCTCAAAAGCACTGATAATGAGGCAGTGATGTTTTTATAACTGGACATGAGTAAATGAAAAACCTGATAAGGTATCACATTATCATTTCTAAGTCATATTCTAAAAGCTTAAAATAAGAACATAAAAGGGCAGTGTGGTTAAATGTAATTTGTTTTGTTTTGTTTTGGTGAAACAATCTTCGAAAACACAAATTACCTAAGCCCCCTAAATATGAAATGTGGACGTACTGGAAGTAGTAAGTTGCTGAGTGTCTTCACAATCAAAGTTATTTAAAATCCTGTTAAAAATCATCCTACATTTAGTGTTTATACACTTTGAACTTTCAAGATTGCAGATAAGAAAGTTGATACTAGAAGGAAAAGTTCCTGGGTTTTCTGCTGTTTAATTAACAGCCTCACTTCCCTCCAGCCTCTGTGTGCCCCTGTCTACTCCCCGTCACCTACAAATCCATGTGTTTTCCAGGTATGTCCATCCTTAACTAGAGACAAGGAGTGCAAGTATTAATACTTTGCCTTTCAGAAACAAAAGTAGCTGAAAAGTAAATCAGGGAGATAATGGACTTTCTCTCCTTACAGAGAATTTAGAAACAGGTGGTCCTGGAGGTGCTTTAGATAAGGACAACATTCTTTCCAGGTGTAAAAGCTATACTTGCAGAAGATCTAATATATATCTAAATTTAGGACTTAAATATATTTGCATAATATTAACTTTTAAAGACCTAAATAAGAAACAAAAATGCAATAAAGTATAATTCCAAGGACTGGGGAAGTGCTCCTATTTTTTTGTAGATGAGTATGGGTCATAACATGACTGTGGTTTTAATTTTAGTCCTTAAAATTCTAATAACTTTCTTACAATCATCTGTGTACAAATAGAAAAAAGTACTGGGAACATAATGGGGAATACACTAGGAAAAATACACATGAATGCAAATTTCTGCCAGAAGGTTTTGGAAATGTAGGAGTTGTGTCTCCTTACAAATGCTTTTAACCTTTCAAGACCCATTGTTTCCATAAAACAAGTTAAGCAACTGTGTGTCTATCAGAAACAGCCTCTTTAAAAAACACAGACTTCTTTTCCCATTGTGCCTGAAACTGTAACTTGGCAACATGCTCAATAAGATTTTGTTTAAATATCATGTTCTAGTGCTAACAAATTCAGAAGTCAGGAAAAAATTCTATGTTAAAATTGCCAGAGTATCTTCCATTCATTCTATCTTACTTTATTGTTACAATTTAAACAAATTCAGAAATTTGAGGCATTTCTGGCTACTTGAGCAGAACACACTGCAAACCTAAAGGGAATACACGTAAATGGAAGAAATACCTGGTTTCTGGATTGCTCTGCCCTCACGAACAGGACCCTTTTCATCTCACGTACTGATGGTGAAGGCACTGTCAGCATCTGCGCCAGGGAGACCCCTGACGCCAGAGCAAGTGAGAACTTCATTCCAGAGCCCGATGAGGAGGCAAGCAACTGTCACTCAGGCTCGAGGTTTAGGGAGGTCTCACATTACCTAGAATCCAGGCCTAAATTTTATTTAAAAACTTTCCAAATAGGAGAAGTTAAAATAAGAATCCCAGAACTAAAAACAGCATGTGAGACAGCAAACAATATTTCCAGTCCTAACCCAAATTGCAACCTTTTCAGTATAGCTTGAGGTATTTTTAAATAGTTGTAGAAGCTAAATAGCTTTCACAGTTTCCCAAGTTGCTTTTTACCAAAATAGGTTCCAATTCTCATACCGTTTGACTTTCAGACATGTTTTCATGTACCATAGTCTCTGCCTTCAGCCTCAGGGAAATATCAGATAGCTATTCAGTGGCAGAAAATGGTTCTCATAGTAAGAACGTTCTAGTTTCCATTATTGTGCTATTCTTAGTAGGGTGTGATTAAAAAAATAAGAAATTTGCAATTCATAGAAAAGGAAAACTTGCTCAAACTTCTGAAAGCAAGTCCAGTCTGGCGGAGGTATATAAAACATTAAATAACAGAGTCAGATTCTTTTTTTAAGACTCCAGATGAACTTGAGAGCAGGGAGTTCTGGTTCTCCAGCATTTTCTCCGTCTTTTCTCCTCCAGTGGCTCTAACGATCTCTCTTTGCTTCTTACTATGGATCCATGGGACAAAACAAAGGACAGCACCTCCAATAAGAGGAGGGATTCCAGCAAGGTAGAAGGACACATTGTAGGAACCCAGCTTGTCACGAAGTAACCCTGGGAAGGGAAAAAACTGTCACCAAGAGAGAACAAGTGTGGCTCTTAGGGGGTCTCAGATCAGTTGCACTGAGGGCCTGCTTAGTCCCCACCTACTAACTTCATCTCAGTAGAACTAGTTCAAACATCTCAGGTGACTAAATAGTTTTTAGGAAATGTGTCTGAAATATGAACCTTTTCTGATATGAGGAAGGAAAAGATCTCCTATCTTTAATCTTGTCATAGATCACAAGGTATTACATGGAAAACTTGCAATCAAGCTTGGACTTTCTCAAAACCCTCCAGAGGTCGCTCAGAGCCTTCGGACACAGATGTCAGACCACTAAGCTGAAAATTCTCATACACACTGCAAAGTGTCTACATTTCAAACCTTCCTTGGGTCTGTTTGTTTATGAAATAACGTACAACCATTTAAAATTATAACTAAAAATCATGAAAATTTTATCAATCTAAGTTAGGAAGAAAAAGGTTGTTAAATACACTTTGGGAAAATAACTACAGTTTATTGGCGCTTGAGAAGAGAATATGAGAATCTATGTGTGTGGCACTGTAATAGAGCCTTGAATTCTGCTTCTGAAAACTGATCTTCAGCATACTCCTTATATTTAATTCTCTCTAACACATCCCAAATTTTAGTTATCCTAGTATTTTAAAACTTTTTAAACTTTCACGATACAACCTCAGTTATCTGAAATGTCCAGGGAGCACCATGTACAAAATACCTGGCTCAGCCGAGGATTTGTCCAGTGAAGTGCCAACACATTTAAAAAAGGGTACACTCATTCTGGATGGGAACCTAAAATATACAATATGCCTATATATGTGATTTTCCTCTCTTTTGATTCAGAATATTTCCTATATAACTGAACCTTTCATATTTATGAACACCAATTATTTTGTTTGGCTGTAATACTATGATCCCTCAGAACCTCCTGGTGAGCCAGGGGCTTTCTGCCACCATATGCTTTGGAAGTTTTCTGTTAGCTCCGTTATTCTTGGTCTGTTATCAGTTACTTCTAGTAGCAAACACTGTTCCTACTGAAGTGCTGCTTGTCATCTGCTGTGGACTTGGAAACCCTAAAAAGCTAAGTTCGTAAGATATAAAAATGATGCAACTAGTGGGAGAGAGGGGAAGGCTGGTGGGTTCTCCTTCAGAGAGACTGTGGCCTCGAGAACTTGAATTCTAGTTGGTCTGCGCAGGGGTGCCTCCATTTGCTTGATTCATGACTGGGTTCCCAATGGGCAAAGTTGCTAGATATGTGTGGTTCTGTACATGAGAATGAATTGAGCTGAACTTTAACTGAGCCCTTCACATGCCAGACAAAGATGATAGTACACACACTTAAACTTTATCATAATTTTGTCAAATCTTCCTATCATAATAAGTCACATTGGCACCCAAGTTAATAGTGGACATGAGACACCTTTATACTATCATCCAGAATATTTCTAAAGGTGAATTTCACATAACATAAAATTAACCATTTTAGTGGCATTTAGTACCTTCACAGCGTTGTAAATTCTGTTTAGTTCCAAAATGTTTTCACCACTCCAGAAAGAAACTCCATTCCCATGAAGCAATTACTCCTTAATCCCCCTTCCCTCCAGCCTCTGGCAACCACACATCTACTCTCTGCCTCTGCAGACTTACCTATTCTGGATATTTCACGTAAATGGAATCATGCAACACGTGACATTTTGTATTTGGCTTTTTGTAGTACACAAAAACAAAACACCAGTAATGAATAAGTTATATATTTTACATACAAGTGAAACTTAGGACCTGTAGTAATAATGCTATGAATTAATATAATTACTGGAGAATAATTACATTTACCTGCAATGGGTGGGCCCACAGTCATGGGTATAGACATGAATCCGAGCAGAAATCCAATTGCTTGGGAAACATCTTGGGCACCAACTAACTCAAAGGCAATGGGGGCCATAATTGAAATGAAGCATCCATCGAAGAGGCCCATGATGAGGCACACAGCGATGAGGGCCCCAAAGACACTACACAGGGGAATCATCATGGACATCAGCCCAATGAAGAGAAAGGAGACTACCTAGGACAGACACCACAATGTCAACTCTACATTCAGGAAAAGTGACTTTTACAATTACTGAGCAACATGCTTAGGACTTTTAAGTAGTTATTGGTTTGTCGCCTCCCGGCCCAGTTCACCTTGATTTTATATGAGTAACAACTTCCGTAATCATCTCCTCTGAGCTCCCCTAGCACTTTCTCAGTATCTCCATGAGGGAAGCAGTTTCAACTCTTTCATCTCATCACACCCATAAACTAATTACTAAAATTCTGCAGCACACCAAAAAATATATATACTTTTGCCAATCTGATGAAAAAATAGGTATAATTTTGATTCATACTGAAATGCTATTATTGTGCTGACTGTTGTCTTTTTTTTTTTTAATTTGATAATCTAAGAGAAAAGAAGTCAGTGCCCCTGAGTAAAATGTCAGATGTTGCATGTTTTAAAAATCCTTGTGGCGCTCCAGTTCTTTGGTCAGTTCGGTAAGAAATCATTCATGTAAGAGTTTCAAATGTATTACTACATATTTTGAGCATATTTCTTCTTAATACTTTACGTGACTGCAAGTTCTCCTTTTCTCAATTCAAACTATATTAATTTATATTCTCTTTTTCAATTATTTGACAATAAGTTATTTAAACTTGTTAAATTTTAATAAAAATTGTCAAATTAAAATTGTTCATTGCTATTTCAAAGTAAGCATTCTTGGTTTTTCTTTAAGAACTAAGTTCACAGATTTACACATTTACTCTTGAGCATTTCTCTAACTAGCTGCTTCTTCCTTCTTTGTAGCTACAGTAGTGAGAAATGATGCTCTTTCCCGGCAGATGGCAATATCCAAAATGCAGCTCAGTTAGCGGGTAAACAGCCCAAGCTGGTGAGGACAAACCTATTCCTCATACACAGGGATAGCTGAGCCACAAGGAGCACAGGCCAAGGTGTAGCAAACTGTTCTAACAGGAGGTTCAGTACTTCCTCATCGCTTCCCAAAATAAATATTGATCCATAGAGCAAATACTGATCTGTAGATTCTGGGCCCCAGAATTTGGAAGATGATTATATTTAGTATTATATGCAATGTTTTTCTTCTTTCTTTCTTCCTTTCTTTCCTCCTTCCTTTCTTTTTCTTTTTTTGGTCTATTTTCTTCAAACACAGCAGCTCTGGTTAGATTTAAATAAGGGATTCAAAGGTCTCCAATTCTCTTCTGGGTTCTGGCACTGACAGCTGAGATACCTTTCTTGCTTTTGTTTTCGTAAAACTACCCAAGGATATATCTTGTGTCATAGTATTACAGGCTCTAGAAGAATAGTGCCCTGCCTGATTTCGGTTATGTATCTAAGAACCGCCCCACCAAAAATATTTATTTATTTATTTATTTATTTATTTGCTTATTTATTTTGCTATTGCCATTCCCATTTCTACCACAAAGAGAGCATTCTTGGAGAAATATCAGTTTAACTTTTGCTCAGGAACCTAAGAACAGTTCAAGAGGAAAAATGAACTGTGTCTAAATAGGCAGAAGGCATCTGCAGAGGCAAATGCGAAATTGGCCACAGTTAGGTTCCAGTGTTTCTCCTATGAACTGATGCAATATAAAGTTTCCAGACTTCTAGAGCCTCTAGCTAGGAGCTCAGGGCAGAAAGCAATGGGCAGCAGAGATCTGTCCGTCCATCACAAACTAAAGGGAAGTGTTCAGGCCACAGCTAAGTGGCTGACTTCTTCTAAAGCACAAGAAGCCAAAGTCCCTTCAAAGTGCTTCACGGGAGTCGGTCCATCCTTCTCCACAGCACACGGGTACCCACCATTCCTGCCTGAGGGAGGAGCTGGTCCCAGTGCGACAGCCTAGGTGAGAAGAGAGGGCCTCATAGACTTAGTCCTTATGCAGGATGGGGAATTGCTAAGTATTTGAATATTTTGGAAATAGCTTATGTTAGTAAAGCATATATCCTTATCCCAAGGTCTCTTCAGGAAAATGTAAAATGGAACCAAAACTGGGCAACACAGATCAGTTCATCCTCCCTTCAAACGGAAGAGAAAGCTTATACAAGATAATGGATATGAGAGTGATTCATTTTTCTAAATAACACAAAGTTCTAAACTACAAAAGTAACTCATGAATACATTCTTTATACAAAATTCAAATCTTAGAAAAATGTATACAGTGATAGATGGAAGTCTTCCTTTAACCCCGTCTTACCCTCAACCCATACCCACTTTCCTGGTCAGGAATAACCACTCGGTTTGGTTTGCACCCTCCGAGACCTTTCCTGCACATGTCCACACATGTTGGGTCTGTCTGCTCTACATCCATGGATGTGATGTCCACGCTTCAGTGTGCCCATGCCACATAGAAATATGACACAGTACAAAGTGACCTAAATCCAAAGTTTTCAACTCTTTCATGACGGAGTTATAACTCCCAAATTTTTGAAACACTTATATTTCTGAAACAGTTACATATTCAAGACTCAAATCTATAGTAATTTAATGGCAACTAGAAAGACAGGCCTGTGAAGTTAAGGAAGATGGTGAGAAAATACCAGAACATAGCCTTTCTTCTTCCCAATCAAGTACATCCAAGTACATACTCTGGGAAGCTTCATAAAGATTTTCTTTAACCATTATTATTCTATATAATGCAGTTTACCAGTTATCTTTTCATTCAGGATTTAAAATTGTTGGGATGAAAATACCTGACCCAGGACCTTAATGGACATCTGAATTCAGAACTCAAAGCAAAAGTGTGAGCACAATATACTCCTAAACTCTTTGCTTCCTATGACAAAGTTTCCCATTCAGGATAACCAAGGTCTCTGTTCTTGAAACATGTTCCAAATCAGGGTCTGCTGCAGTATTTAATAAAATATTAAAACATAAAAAAAGCAAGGATTAATCAATCATCCACTCTGGCCCAGCACCTTACAGAAGATGTCACCATGAACCCTCACTGGAGCCTCTGACACTTCTGCAGACAAAGTAATGGCAGGACTGTGTGAACTGCCTGTGCTTTCCTGCTCTGCAGCCTCGCAAACCCACCATGACTTTGACCAGAAATCAGACCATGTGGGAGGCTGTAAAGTGTGTTCTCTGCCTGCCTGCCACTCAGAAGTGGCTTCATGGGACAGGGAGGGGAGAGAACTGTTAGAGCCCCATCAGGTTGGGATATAACGGTCGAAAGCAGGGAGCGTGTATGTCTGAGAAAACACCAGCAAGAGGAAGGAAAGAGGGGGTCCAGGCTGGGCCAGAAGGCAGCCAGCCTGTGAGGGAGAGGAGAGAAAAAGAGAAATGAGCAAATAGGCAGAGCTGGAACTGGTCACAGAGAAGCCAAGAATCAAACACCGCACCGAATTGAGGAAGTTGGGGCAGGAAGCCAGGACAAAGGAGAGACAGAGCAGGGGATGAGGTAAAGATCAAGTCCCATGTGGGTGGGCTTGTGCTGGCCGGTCCCTTGGCCACTGTGTCCACAGGATGGACCCATCAGTGGCTCCCAGCAGCCACAGGACACACTGAAGTCCTTCTTTCTCCTTCACAGATAAGTCCTAAAGAGGACCTAAAAGGAGGTATCTAACCTTTCATCCAAAATGAGATTACTGACTTTTAACTCACTGCTGTGTTACTACTGCAGAGCAAACATGGAACAAATTAAGAAAGTCTATATTTTCCTTTGTAAATTACATGTAATACGTATTAAAATGTGCCCCATAATGTGGTGAACGACCTGACTGCCCTATGAGTAGTAGGAAAATTTTTCAAAAGTTGGAGTCAAACACTGATGTGTAAAATAGACCCTGACTTACGCACTGTAGCTCCGTAGTGTGGCTCTCTGCCCTCTCTCACCTGGACCACGGTGCTGACCTCCTCATTGGTCTTCCTCTGGTCCTGCACTCTTGCTTCCCTCCCAGTAATCCATCCACCACACACAGAGCAACCACAGTGACTTTATTTATTTCTTATTTTTTAAAAATAATTTATTTATTTATTTGTTTAATTTTATTTTTTTAGAGAGAGGGGAAAGGAGAAAGAGAGGGAGAGAAACATCACTATGTAGTTGTCTCTCACTCACGCCCCTAACTGGCGACCTGATGTGCAACCTAGTAATGTGCCCTGACAGGGAATCGAACCAGCGACACTTGACTTGCAGGCCAATGCTCAACACAGTGACTTTAAAATGTAAAATCAGGCCTCATTGTTTTCCAGCAAAGACCCACTGCACTTAAAAGTAAAATCTCTTCAGCTTGGTTTTGTGGGCTCTGCATAATCTGGCCCCTCCTGGCTTTCCAAGCTTTTAGCATGCCATTCTGTCTTCTTGAGTCCCAAACAGGCCCAGCTTTCTCCTGCCTCCAGTCTTGCTCCAGGAACTCAGGGACCATATCTGTCTTGTTTATATCCTGCCACCAAGGTCTAGGCCGGTGGTTGGGGCACAGTAAGTACTCAGAAACTATTTTTTTTGCTTTTTTGAAAATGAAAGAATTTGGGTTCTTTCTTGTTCTTATGCTGCCTTCCCCACGGCTTCTGCTCTTCAAAACACAAATATGTCAGACTGGGGATCCCACAGGTGGAGCGACTGTCTTTGGCATGGCTGCTGGGCCTGCAGAAGCACCATTTTTCATTGTGGGGCGGGAAGTCTCCACGTGGGCTGTGTCCAGAATTTTTTGAATGAATGAAAAGCTGAGAATTTGTAATGCAACAAATGTCCAATAGAGGGTTCCCTTGACCCTTGAGAACAAGACCAAATGTTCTGCTAGATGCTTGACAAGAATATCCACAATTAGGTATTAATATAAGAGGGAATGATCACAGTGAAACTGGAAAGGTTGGTTGGCATTCATGCTGCCTGTCACTACCAAAACAAATAAGTAGAGGGAAGGATCAGATGTTTATGGGAGCTTTATTCAGACAGCCAGCGATCTGAGAAGACAGCAGGTTATGAGAAGACGGCAGGTTATGTACCCTCGAAAACCATCTTAACATCTCATCTCAAGCCAACCTTTTTATAAGGAGAAGAAAGTGTGGATAATGGGTTTGAAAAATGATTAATCAGCTAGAAGGTTTGAAAAGAAGGTTAACTGGATAAGACTTTCAGTCTGGCAGCAACTTTCCTAGTACTTCTTTATCTGCTGATCGACAATGTTTTACCTGCATCACAGGTGCTCCCTCTCTGGAACACAATGGCTTGCAGACTCCTGGGGCACAAAGGTTGAACTGCTTGTTGACCTGGAGTCTCATGGTCATGAATTTCAGTTCTTGAAATAACTTTCCACATGTATTAGTCATTGAAGCCTATCAACTAAGGCTAAAATCTTTAACTCTTGAGTTCTCCTATCGAGAGTACAGTAGCCCTGGCTGGTGTGGCTCAGTGAATTGAGTGCTGGCCTGCCAACTGAAAGATTGCCGGTTCGATTCCCAGTCAGGGCACATACCTGGGTTGCAGGCCAGGTGCCCAGCTGGGGGTGTGTGAGAGGAACCACACATTGATGTTTCCCTCCCTTTCTTTCTCCCTCCCTTCCCCTCTCTCTAAAAATAAATTAAAATCTTTTTTTAGAAAAGAGTAGAATAAATACTTTAAAAAGCAAAACTCTCCTGCACTTCCTTCTAGCTGCGTGGCCAGACTCCTTCCTGTGGCTGTCTGTATGGACCTATACACACAGAGACACCCACAGTGAGGTAGCCGCTCTGTTCCTCGGTGTTCACATCCATCAGTGGAAATAACAGTACGTCCCTCAAAGGGCCGGGCTGAGAAGTAAAGGAGATAATGCATGTGGACGTGCTTAATGTGTGGTTATTACTTTAAATCAATTAACAGAAGTTCTTTTGTGAGCGTTACATGCCACTGAGTCAGCTCTGACTCCTGGTGCCCCTGTGATTGAGTGATGTCCACAATGTCCTCTCCTCAACAGCCCTGCGCAGGTCCTGTAGACTCATACCCATGATTCTTAGAAAAGAAGTCCACTCCTGAAGCCTTCTATTTGCCCCAGCATTATTTTTTCCAAAGAACCCTGCCTTCTCATGATGTGCCCCAAGTGGGATGGCTTCAGTTTTGTCACTTTTGCCTCCAGCTATGTTTCAGGCTTAATTTGTTCCAGGACCAACTTGTTTGTCTTTCTGGTGGTCCACAGCATCCATAGAGCTCTCCCCCAACACTGTATTTCAAATGAATCCATTCTTTTCTTGTCAAGTTTCTTCACTGTTCAACTTTCGAATCTGTCCATAGTAAGTTACTTTATCTGTGCCTTTCCCAATCATTTTCCTATGCCCAAATTTTACCTCTCCTTCAAGGCCCTGCTCAAATACTGCCTCTCCTCTCTGTAGTGAGCAGACATGTTTCGTCCCCAACCCAAGGGCCCCTTCTGGCTCTCCTGTACCTGACTCCCACAGCCAACCTCTTGGGCAAAGTTGTCTACATTTCCATTTACTCAACTGATCATGATCAGTCTTTTACACCTGCCAATCCACTGAACCTTCTGTTGTTAAATCCAGTGAAAATATTTTATTTTAGTCTTCAACATGCCTGCCCTATCACTAGCTACAGACGCGGCTGCCCACTCCCACCCCTGGCAACACTCTGTGCCCTGCTTTTCCCTACCAATCTGGTCACTCCCTTCGGGTCTCCCTTGCACATCCATCTCCTAGATTCACCCCATTCACCCCATGAAGTCCCACAGGACTCTCTCAGGAGCTCCAGACTAAACTTGGCTTTCCCACAAGTACCACAAACTTAACATGGCAAAAATGAATTCATCAACTTACTCCAATTTACTGAATTATTCAACTTGATAAAACAGCAAATCCATCTGCTGTGTTATCTGAGCCATAAATCTCAGACCCAGCTTAGGTGGCTCCATCGAGCCCTCATTTCCTGTACCCTTATTTTACTCCCTATTTCATTCCAATATCTTTGCCTTAGTTCTTCCTGCCTGGAGTACTTCAATAGTCTCTGACTAGTCCCTCTGCCTCTGCTCTTTTTTTTTTTGATAACAGCCCTATTGAAATATAAATTCATATACCATAAAATTCAACCATTTAAAGTGGACATTCAATGGGTTTTAGTTCATTAAAAAGGCTGTACAACCATCAATACTGCCTAATTTTAGAATGTATCACCCCTGAAAGAAACCCCATACCCAGTAGCAGTTACTCCCCATTCCCTCCTCCCCCAACCCCTGGAAACCACTAATCTACTTTCTGTCTCTATAAAGCTCCCTATTCTGGACACTTTATAGAAATGGTACCATTCAATATGTTGCCTTTTGTGGCTTTCTCAACTCTTACCCCTTCTCCCACTTCATTCCACCCTTTATAGTTACTGCATTAAACTTTATAAAATACAATTCATGTCATGTCATTCCCTTGCTTAAGATCTTTTAATGGGTTCTGGTAGATTTCAGGACACAGTTCATCCTCTTTTGTGCTCATAAAGGCCCTTCCCAACCTGGCTCCCTCCTATACCACCAACCAATCAACTTACTATTCTCTCTTTATTCCATTCAAACGTTCAATTTCCGTCACACCTGTTCCTTTTTGCCCATATGGCTTCCTCTGCTTGCACCACCCTTCTCTGTGTTCCTTATCTGTCTACGACTCACTGCCCAACACTCTGCCAGCTCAGGAGGCCTGCTCAGACCCTCACTAGTCATTCAGATGCTTGGCGCCTCTGTTGCTATGGCACCCCCCACACACCCATTATTCCACTGTGCTGTAACACTGTTATCTGTCTCCCCATTAACTACTAATTGAGGGCACAGACCACGTTTCATCTGCAGCATTTAACACAGTGTCTGGCATGGAGTCAATTAAAATACTTGTCAAATGAGGTCCATCTGATCTCAGAATTAGCATTAGTTTAGTGTGTACAGTACTCTACAATACCCAGAAGGCAAACTGCAATAAAGAAGATCAAAAGACAAACACACACACCCCTAAATTTCATAAGACATTGCAAAAGGCACATGACTATAAGGATTATGCCAAAAACACTGTCCTTAGGAAAAAAGCCGTGGGCAAAAAACATTTTGGTTTGGTGGAGTTCCATAACAAAACAAAGACAATTGTTGTTGGCTCGTCAATTTTTCATGCTGAAAACCCAAAACTCTTAACTGATTTTGCCCTTGGAAACTGCTTATGGAAGTTAGGCTCCTAATTTTTACAGAGGAATTTAAGCAAATAAATACATAAAATGAGCCATTAGGCAACAGAATTTTGCTGGGGACAAGGCCTAAAGAAAGTACCTGTAGATACACCTTCTTCACATCAGGCACATAGTCCGCAATGCGGCCGAAGAGCAGCCGTCCAACTCCCGATGTGATGCCAATGCACATGAGAAGCACCTCTTTATTGTTTTCATCTTGAAACCTTTCATTCACATGTTTCATCTGTGGGCCAAAGAGAAGGAAGTCACACTAAATACAGTGGGAGAATGTGACAAGATTTGCGGCACTGTACAAACGCCTACAATGTTATGGACTGTCGTGACATTCCAAATTCAAGTATTTATAAAATGTGCTCTTTGAGAACACATAAGAACATAAGAAGAAAAGCTAACATGATTTAGTGTACATAAGAGAAATAAGAATTTTTATGATGTCTTTTTAAATGTTTAATACAGGGTTACCAACACACACTTTGTAAGTTAACATGGACCCATTCAGCGAAAGGAAGAGAACAGCCCTTTGAACGCAGCGCATGACCTTGCTCCGTCAAGGTCACCCAGGGATCCAGCACACTATCTCCTCCCATGAAAGGCAGTTTTTCAAGGATCAGCTCTGGAGTGTCATCTCTTCCAGGACGGCCTGCACTAAACTGACAGCCCTGAATTAAGTTGTACCGGAGCTTCCGGGGCGAAAGCATAAGGCTCTCTACCTGTGAATTTGCCTATTTTATGGGATGTGAGAGCAGATAAAGATACAGAGTCAGTTTAACACAGTGGTTAAGAGGAAAGCCTCTAGAGAGACTGCTTTAGGCTCAAGGCCTGGTTCCATTCCTTATTAGCCTTGTGACCCTGGGTAAGTTCTTAACTTCTAGGTCCTCAGTTTCCTTGTTGGGAAATGGAGATAGCAACAGTACTTCAAGAAGGTAGTTGTGATGATTAAACATCTGTATGAAGGACTTAGAAGAATACCTGACACAGTTAATAATGATCAGATATTCATTTTAGCCTAATTATTTAAAAGGGAACTTTCCTTTAATTTAGTGTCTACTTAGAACAATGACTATAAACAACAGCCTGACAATGTTTAAGAAGGCAGTGTGACCAGGCAGGTGTTATATGGGGTGACACAACATGCAGCTCAGCATCCGCCATCTAACGTTGTAAGCTTTGCTCCCACAGCCCCTGAGTTTCCCACACCTTTCCTAGCACTTCCATTTTCCTAGTGAGTACCTATCAGTGCTCACAACAAGAAGAAAAAGCATCTCTATGCCACTACTGAGATGTTATAACAAACATAAACAGCTGTTTCAAACAATCAGACTCACTGTCCCCCTACACCAAACACAGGCCTGAATTCTGAAAGCCTGCAAAGCAGATTTCCCAGCAAGTTCAAAGGCCCAGATGGTTCTCGTGTGGTACTAGCAGTCTTTCTGGGAGACATCTCCTTAAGGGACTTACATTTCGCATTTTTAAACCCACTTATGCCAACACCATCTGTCTTTTCCCTTTCAAAACTGGTCACTTCTCTTAACTTGTGTATTTTCACAGTCATCCAGATAACCCTCCTAAACATGGCTTTAATCTCATCAATCCCACTGCTTACATTTACACACTGTAGTTTGGCATTAAAAGCCTTCCTTAATCTGTCACCAATCTATCTTTATACCTTTATTACCCACCCATCCTTGATTCAGAGGCAGGAAACTCAAATGTCTACAGGACTAGGGCGAAGAGCATAAAAGAATAAAACAGGCTGTTGGTGAGGGAGCAGCCCGTTCGGCTGATTATTACCACATACGACCACCAGTGTTGCCCAGCCCCCTTTTATTTTAAAAAGGAGTCAGAAATCTGGATTTTTGAGTGGAAATGTTGGCACCTGACTTAAATTAAGAACACAGCATGATCCAATCCCACCCATTCAAGCCAAACACAACTTGTCTGCAAATGGCGTTAGGCCAGCTTTGATCTCAGCCCTAATCCCATCGGGCCCAGCCCATGGGTATATTCACGTGTCTGAAACATGCTCACCTTTCTACATTTCTGCTGCCTCTTCTACCTCTGTGACTTTCTAAATTCTATCCATTCTTTAAGATTCTGCTTAAATCTCACCTTTTCTATAAAGCTGCCCTTGATTATCTCAGCCTTACACCCCCTTCTTGTTACTGCCTAAAGGTTTCATGGGCACCTTAAGTATTGTGTTCCTGCCCAGCCCTTATAGCTTCTAACTCTACACATACTCTTGAGTAAACTCTTGCACATCAAACTGGACATATCTACCTGCCTGTGACAAAAGCATCTCAGAGTCAACGTGCCCCATGCTGAACTCATCTCCCTTCACAACCTGCCCCACCCCCATCAGTGAACACTACTACTATTGGCCCAGCTATCTAAGTTAGAAACCTGATAACCATCCTAGATTATGCCCTCCTGTTCAAATCCAACAGCCACCGCCAAATTCTGATCATTTTACCTCCTAACCTCTGTGAGACATACTCCCTTTCATTCCCCACAGTGTTCATGTTCAGGTTCTCCCCACTCCTCACCTGGACCACTCACTACAACAGCCTTCTAACAATGCTTCTTTCTTGAGCCCCTGCTCCTAAATCTCTAATCTGTATTCTCTGAGACCACCAGATTAAGTTTAATTTTAAAAACAACACTGCTTTGCCTAAGATCCTTTTACAGCTCCCATAGCCTTCAGGGTAAAGCTCAAACTCTTGGTTTGACGGATAAAACCTTCCTGCTTTGCTACTGCAGCCTCATTTTCTGCTGCCTCCTTACATTCACCATGTTAACACTGTGTTGTCCAATATGGCATGGGCTACTGAACATTTAAATGTGGCTAGTGGAATTCAGACGTACTATTAAGTGTAAAACACACAGCAATATAGAAAACTTAGTGGAAAAAACACAAAATATCTCATTAATAATTTTAAAATATTGGTTCCATGTGGAGATAGTATTTTGGCTATATTAGTTAAATAAAATATATTATGATACTAATTTCATTTTGTTTATTTTTTACTTTAAAAAATATGGCTACTAAAATTTTTTAAATTCCACATGTGGCTTGCATTATATTTCTATTGAACAGTGCTAGTCTAAGAAATCCACTTGTGGCTGCCAAGATATGACAGCTGTCGATAAAGGTATCCTCAAACTGGTTTATTCCTCCAGGCCCTTATCACTTCCCATAAGTGAGACCAGAAAAAGCAGAAAAATGCCCTGGACGGGTGACTCAGATGGTTGGAGCATCGTCCCATACACCAAAAAGGGTGCAGGTTTGATTTCCAGTCAGGCACCTACCTAGGCTGTGGATTTGATCCCTAGTCGGGTGCATATGAAAGGCAACCAACCCATGTTTCTCTCTCATATCAATACTTCTCTCTCTCTCTCCCCCTTCCTCTCTCTCTAAAATCAATAAACAGCCTCAGGTGAGGATTAACAAAAAAAGGAGAAAGAGATGGATTCCATCTCAATTCTGAAGAAATTTAATAACCTGATCTAAAGCAGGTAGGACATAATTACGTATATGCATTGGCTTTATTTGGAACTTGAACCCAGACTCTCTACTGTATTAATCCACCCCAAAAAGCACCCAAAGAAACTATTATAACTTTTTAAGAAACATTTAGTATTCAAAAAAGACTAAATTTTCCAGTTATTCCTTTGATGAAACCAAGAATACCTGCCTGTCAAACTGCTATTATTTGTTATTAGTGGCTTATTTTTCCACCCGCTCTACTCTATAATTCCTAAAAGACATAATTAGGTAAAATGTTTTGAGTCTTTCGAAAGAAGGTAAATTTGGTAAATTCAAATTATGATCAAAGGGAAACTTAGTTCTTCAGATATAAAGGACATTCTTTCATAGAATGTTGTTATGGTTTAAATAAAGCAAGAGCTTCCCCTTCTAATATCTTGTATTCATTCTCAGCCAAAATCTGCAAACTAAAACTAAAAGTCTCTTTAGTCCTTAAGTCAGGGAATATGGGAGTCTAGAGGACAGAGTCTGAGGACTCCAGTTCTCCAGGTCCTAGAGGCCCCTGCCCCCTGAGGTAGCACGACTTAGATATCTGGTGTGTGTTGCTTACAGCCTGGCTCACCCATGAGTGCTGACCTTTAGTCTAGCAGAAAGTACAAATATTGGACAAAACTGATGCTTCTAATAAACAGCTGCATGGGTAGGGACATGAGGGTGTTGAACAGATGTTTCCATATATAACGTAACTTATTTAAACCAATACAAAGCTTATACTAGAGGCCACTATCTACATAGAAGAAAACATCATTTTGTAGAGCGATTGTTTTAAGCTGACTTGATCTGAATGTGTAAGTGCTTTTAGGGCAGGAATTAGTCTTTTATTCATATTTTCAAACATCTGTTTACTCCAGGGCTGCATACCTCGCAAGGATTATTGGAGCCTTACAGACTGACAGCTTGAACACTGCCTCTTCATTCAAGCAACAAGCAACTTCTCTAACCACAGACGCCATCTCTGCATTGTGTGAAACCCTATTTATTGTTTTATTATCCAAAGATAAACAAGAAATCATAATCCCAAATATCTGTGCATTCTACAGCCATGGTGAAAGAAGGAAAAACAAAACAAAACACAGATCAAAGATCTAAATATAAGATCTGACACAATAAATTACATAGAAGAAAACACAGATACTAAATTTATGGACCTTGGTCTTAGAGAAGATTTTATTAATTTGGCCCAAAGGGCAAGGGAAGGCAAAAATAAACTTAATGGGACTACATCAAACTAAAAACTTCTGCACAGCAAAAGAAACCAACAACAAAACAAAAAGGCAACAGACCAAGTGGGAGAAGATATTTGCAAACAAGAGCTCTGACAAGGGGTTAATATCCAAAATATACATAGAACTCATACAACTCAACACCAAACAAACAATCCAATTAAAAAACAGGCAGAGGACCTGAACAGATATCTCTCCCTAGAAGACATACTGATGACCAACAGATATATGAAAACATGTTCAACTTCACTAGCTATTAGGGAAATGCAAATCAAAACTGCAATGAGATACCACTTCACACGTGTTAGAACAGCTGTCATTAAGACAGGTACTAAGTGTTGGCGAGGTGGTGGAGAAAAAGGACCCTCATCACTGACGGTGGGATTGTAAACTGGTACAGCCACTATGGAAAACTATAGGCAGGTTCCTCAAAAAATTAAGAATAGAGTTACCATATGACCCAGAAATATCTCTTCTGGGTATCTACCCCAAAAATTTGAAAACATTTATTTGCAAAGCTATATGCGCCCCTATCCTCGCTGGGTAGTTCAGTTGACTGGAGTGTCGTCCCCATATACCAAGGTTGTAGGTTTGATCCCCAGTCAAGGCACATATGTAAGTCAACCAGTGAATGCATAAATGAGTGGAACAATAGGTCGATGTCTGTCAGTCTGTCTCTCTCTCTCCCCTCCCTCCCTCTTACTAAAAATCAATAAAATTAAATTAAAAAGATATGTGCACAACTATGTTCATTGCAGCATTATTCATGGTGGCCAAGACATGGAAACAACCAAAATGTCCTTCAATAGATGAGATAAAGAAGATGTACTACATATGCACAATGGAATACTACTCAGTCAGAAGAAAAATGAAATACTGCCATTTGTGACTACATGAATGGACCTTGAGAATATTATGCTAAGCAAAATAGTCAGAAAATGCTAAGAACCATATGGTTTCACTCATATGCAGGATATGAAACTGAAACTCATAGACACAGACAACAGTATGGTGGTTACCAGAGGTAAGAGGAGTGAGGGGGTAATATAGGGTTGGGCACCAAAAATATGGTGAAGGAAAATGATGTGACTTTGGATGGTAGGCACATAATGTAATATACAGATTCTGTATCATAGAAATGTACACTTGAAACCTATATAATTTTATTAACCAATTTCACCCCAATAAAAGTTAATAAAAGGTTTTTAAATAGTTGGAATTTATTTATAAAAAGTTGTATTTATTCTTACATGTTTAAACATCAGTCACCTTCAAACTACTCTCCATTTGATGCAGTATACCTATAGAGACATTTTTTTCCAAAAACTGCTCAAAACAGCTTTTGAACTTGTTGATTTTGATGTTTTTTAGTACATCTGCTGTTTTTGTTTCACCTCTTCCACATCAGCAAAACACTTCCCTCTGAGGACTTTTTTATCCAGGGAAACAGAAAAACAGTCACTCAGAGCAAGATCAGGTGAACAGGGAGGATGGGGCATGGGGGTCACACCATTTTTTTGTCAAAAACTGCTGAACTCTCAGCATGGTGTGGGCAGGTGTGCTCATAAATCGCCCATCATGAAATGAGCAGATGCTTTGAAAGAGTCTTCAAAAAAATTCACTGAGGCCAAACACATCCCTTCACAACAACGCCAGCTGGTACACTGATACAGATGGGTTCCTAGAATACTCACCTAGCTGGGGAAGCCTGTTCTACAAGGGGCCTACCCTCCAGAGGATAATTCCATTTTGGGGGGGTCTCCCCTCATAATCTTATTAAGCAATGTCACCCAAATAAATTTAACTTAAAAATTAAATTTAAAATTAAAAAACAAGGAAAAAAAATACAGACTAGTTCATAGTTTCCCCTTCTCCTAACCATCACCACTTCAGGTCAACGGTAAGACAGCCTTTCTCTATGGATGACATGTTTCTGATCAGTCAACATAATTAAGGGAGAGGTTCCTCTCCCCTCAGTAGAGCCCAGAGGCAGATCCCTTTCTGAGGGGTGAAGGGCAGCAGCATAAGGAAGTGAAAGCCATCATTTCTAAATTAGCCTCAGCCCTGGCTTCTCCCCTACAGGGGAGCTACAGTGCCATACATTTGGAGACATGAGAGAGTGTTCTTTCACTAAGAATCCAGGCTGACTCCTCTGGCTCCCAGAGAGTCAACAATGAAGGACGTTAAATAGTTGGCCATAGTTTAAAACCAGTTCCAATAAAGCTAACCAAAGTACATCAGAAACTCAAGCTTCTCTTCAACAAAAGAATTCATAATAGAAGAATGCCTAAGAAATGGGAAACCCCACTTTATTTACAGAAGCCCTTGGTGGCACACACTTACAGGACAGCCACTGGTCAAAAAGGTCTAATGATTTCCTACAGTATTATTTTCTAAGATTATGTTATTTGGTCATGGCATGATAGTCATTAGCTTCAACTGTCCTTCCCCTCACATTTTTCACTGGATAGGTGGCTTTTGCTTAATGTCTTATATGTAATGTTTATGTAATTTATTACACTAAAAATATGACAGACTTCCGGCCAAGATGGAAGCATAGGTAGACACGCTGCATCTCCCTCCACAACTAAGAAGGAATACAATTACAGTAGTCCCTCTCTATATCGTGTTTCATTTATCACGATGTATTGAGGGATTTTTTAAAATACTATATTTAATTATTTATCTCGGATTTTTTGCAATATCATGGGATTTTGTGGTACTGTATATGTATGTTGTTAAAGTTACGTAGGTTTAAGAGTGTAGAATATGTTTAAGAACATAAGCAATGTTTATAAAAGTGTGGAAAAGGTAAATAAGGAAGTGGGAAAGGGTAATAAAGGACTGGGAATGGTTTATAAGTGTGTGGGAAGGGTTTATAAAGCCTTAATATATATATAAAGACTAAAATAAATGTAAGGTTCCTACTTCGCAGATTTTCACCTATCATGGGGGGGGGGGTCTAGAACATAATACCCGCGATAAGTGAGGGAATACTGTACCTCAAAACTGGAGACAACCACAAGTTCCAGAAAATTGAGCTGCACGGAAGCCCAACAAAGATATAAAGATGAAATATTCAACCACAGGTAGGAGGGGAAGAGAGGACGTGGTGTGGAGGCAGCAGTGGCAACAGCGACAGCAGCTGTGGCTGGCCAGCAGAAAACATAGTCACATATTTTAAAAAGTAAAAAGGGACACCTGGAGAGCAATCCCAGCCCCAGACTAGACTACATAGTTCACAGTTCCAGTGCTGGGGAAAATAAAGCCTCATTACGTCTGACTGTGAACACCAATGGGTGTTGAAGAAAAAACTGCCAGTATTTCAGCAGAGTGTTTGTTTAGAGAGCTCCCAATGGTCCTAGAACATCCACAGACCCACTCACTCTAGGACAATGGCCAGGGCAAGAGCTAGAGGGGTGCCAGTCCCATACAGTACACGGGAGAAGTACATGAAAAAGGGGCAAGTGCTGAGCAAGCAGCATTGTTCCTTCTTAGACTCCGCCCCCACATATAGTGCCACAGCATGGTGAAACAGGTTGCCCCATATTGATAAATACCTAAGGCTCTGCCTCTAACAATGTTTCATGTGCGACAGCTCTAACTAAGACACAGAGGCAAACATGGGAGCCTGTTAAGTTGAGGAGACAGAGAAGTATGACCCAAAAAGGGGAATGCATCAAGGTTCCAGTAGGAGAACTAAATGACAAGGAGATAGCCAACCTAACAGAGAAAAATATAGCCAACCTAATAGACAAAGAGTTCAAAGCACTGGTGATAAAGATGCTCGCAGACTTGACAGATATGCTTGAGTACAGCAAATGCAGAAGGGAAGAAATGAAGGCTATGCTACGTGAAACAAAAGATAATTCACATGAAACCAATGGTGAAGGAAAGGAAACCGGGGTTCAAATCAATGATTTGGAACATAAGGAAGAAATAAACAGTCAACCAACACAGAATAAAGGAACAAGAATTGAAAAAAAAAGGGGGTTTAGAAACCTCTAGGGCAACTTTAAGCATGCCAACATCTGAATCACAGGGATGCCAGGAGGAGAAGAGGAAGTGTAAGAAATTAAAAACTTATGTGAAAAAATAATGAAAGAAAACTTCCCAAATTTGATGAAGGAAATAGACATACAAGTCTAGGAAGCACAGAGAGTCCCAAACAAACTAGACCCAAAGGGGACCACACCAACACACATCATAATTAAAATGCCAAAGGTTAAAGATAAAGAGAGAATCTTAAAAGCAGCAAGAGGAAAAGAAGAGAGTTACCTACAGAGGGGTTCCTATAAGACTACTAGCTGATTCTCAAAAGAAACTTTGCAAGCAAGAAGGGACCGGCAAAAAGTATTCAAAGTGATGAAAAGCAAGAAAGAACCTACAACCAAGACTACTCTATCCAGCAAAGCTATCATTTATAATGGAAGTGCTCTTCCATTATGAAGTGCTTCCCAGACAAGGTAGAGCTAAAGGAGTTCATCATCACCAAGCCATTATTATATGAAATGTTAAAGGGACTTACTTAAGGAAAAGAAGATCAAAAGTATGAACACTAAAATGATAACAAACTCACAACTATCAACAACTGAATCTAAAAAATAAAAACAAAATCCAACTAAGAAAACCAGAATAGGAACAGAATCATAGGTATGGGGATATTTTGGAGGGTTATCAGCTGGCATGGGGGAGGGGGAGTAATAGGGAAATGGTGCAGGGATTAAGAAGCATAATCGGTTGGTACAAAATAGACAGGGGGAAGTTAAGAATAATATAGGAAAGGGTGAAGCCAAAGAACTTATATGCACGACCCATGGACATGAACTAAGTGGGGTGGGATTACTATAGGGAAGGGGAGTACTGGGCAGAGTGGAGCAAAGGGGAAAAAAATGGGAACTACTGTAACAACATAATCAATAAAATATACTTTAAAAAATAACAAACTCACAACTATCAACAATAGAACCAAATAAATAAAAAAAAACTAAGCAAACAAGCAGAATAGGAACAGAATCATAGGTATGAGGATCATTTGGAGAATTATCAGCTGGGAGGGGGAAGGCGCAGAAATGGGGAAATAGTGCAGGGATTAAGAAGCATAATTGGTTGGTACAAAATAGACAAAGCGATGTTAAGAATGGTATAGGAAAGAGTGAAACCAACAAACTTACATGCAAGACAACCCATGGACATGAACTAAAAGGGATGGGACTGCTGGAGGGAAGGAGGATACTGGGTGGAAGGGAGCAAAGGGAGAAAACTGGGCCAACTGTAACAGTATAATCAATAAAATGTACTTAAGAAATATATATCATAAAAACTTTGGTGCATACAAGTTAAATTACAGGCATACTTTGAGGTATTGCAGATTTGTTCTCAGATCACCATAATAAAGCAAGCATCCCAATAAAGTGAGTGAGTAGAAATCTTTGCTGGTGGAGAGTCATGCCTTCAATTTGTAAAAGAACGCAGCAACTATGAAGCACAATAAAGCAAGTATCACAATAAAGCAATGTATGCCTGTATATATCTTTGCGTAAGAGTATTTAAAGGAGAAGGGGAACAACAGGAGACTTAAAACAAAGATAGCTATCCGAAGAATCCTGAAACCCCAACTCAAAAGAACCTATGAACCCCTATGTTCATAGCAGTGCTATTCACAATAGCCAAGTGCTGGAAACAGCCTAAGTGCCCATGTGTAGATGAGCGGATTAAAAAAACTGTGGTACATTTACACAATGGAGTACTATGCAGCAGAAAGAAAGAAGGAACTCCTGCCATTTGGGATAACATGAGTGCAACTAGTGAGAATTATACTTAACGAAATAAGTCAGGCGACAAAAGAAAAGTACTATATGATATCACCTGATACAGGAGACTAATGAACAACACAAATGAACAAAATTGAACCAGAGGCATGTAAACAAGGAACAGAGTAACAGTTACCAGGGGGGAGGGGAAGTAGGGGAAGGGTTTAGTAAAGGAACTAGTATAAACAACCCATGGACATGGACAACGGGTGGGGACTGACTGTAGGAGGAGTGGGCTGGGTGGTGGGGGAGCAATGGGGGAAGAAGTGGGACAACTGTAATAGAAAAACAATAAAAATCAATTTAAAACAAAAATAAAAATAGCTTTATTTCTACGAGTGGACTTGAAGTACCAGCTGAATGACTCAAGCACCAAGTGCTTACAAAGGCAGTACTTGAGGGAGGCTAAGAAAGCTGGGCAAAACAGGCCCAGCAGAGCACCACAGGCTATGGAACTAATAGGACTACATACAGCCTTTGCAGAACTGAGGGGGGAAATCAACAATATTTATCATCCACTCTTTTTGCAGTTACTATGCCCTTTGGGCGATAAATAGATTCCAGGCATGCAGCTGTCATCTGCCTTATCCGTGATTTTAATACCCTGGTCCTCTGCTCTTCCCCTCCAGGTACTTATCAAACTCAAAAGAAGGGTAGACAACAGGTAGGCAGGTGCACTCATTTGGTCTCTAGGAGAATAAACGCTTGGCTGGGGCAGGGGACCTGTGTCTTTTACCTTTACACGGTACATCCAAACACAGGCCAATAATGCTACACAATTTCCAGTAGTTTGGAATGCAGAGTGATTTCTGCATTTTCCTATTTTCCAACAGGTATACTGAGTTCAAAGCACTTTTACTCTTGCTATTTACTCCAGAGATTAGCAGCTTCAGCCTGTTGCCTCTCACGTGCTTCGTAGTTTTAATTTCTAAGACTACTGTATATCCATTCAATATTTAAAATGCCATTCCGTAACTCTCAAAGAGCATTCTGCTTAAATATATTTTTTAAAAGATAAACTCAAAGCAAAGAGCCAGGTTCCTTTAAAAATTAGAAGTACATTTGAAAGAGAGTAGAAAGCCTGCTAGTTTGGTTAATGGGTAATCTCAGAATTTGTTGCAAATCAAAACTTCACACTACCCTTTGACTTCAAAGTAAGATGAACAAATCTTCTGACTGGAATGAGGGTTTGTTTATTGTTTCTTTCTTTTTTAAACAACTGTGTTTTTTTTTTTCTCTATCTCTTTGTTTGCTAAGAAAAAGGAATAAATTAAAACAATCGGGACATTCCTGTAGGAAGTCTTCCATGAGCAGAGTACACCAGCAAGCTCAGTGAGGTAATTAAAGGTAAAAGAAAACTAACGCCATAGATTTGGATACATAAAATTAAGCCCTTTACATCAATAATATTGAATATAGCTTTATGGCCATTAAGATAGGTACTGATTAGGTCAGCCTTAAAATGTCATTTTAGCTTATTAAATCTGATCAACTGTGCTTTGAGAATAAACAGCTCTGAGATATGCTTGAAGTGAAAACACAAAATTTCTTTGCCTGCCAACATTTTTAGGGACTGTCAAGACTAACCTCATAGTACAGGTACCTACTGCCTCCTCAGCAGTTGCCCAAAAGGAGAGCAGACCTTTGGCCTAACAGGGCTCCAGACCACATGGGTAATTGGTTCTGTTTGTTTTAAACAGCCAGTCTTTCCCTTTCATTAAGATGGGTTTCCATGGTGTTGGTAATCACACATGGCACCATTAAGACACATTATAGTTGGGACAGAGATAAAAGAGGGAAGTTTCCAGAGTGAAGAGTATTTAACAGCCACCACGGGTAGAAAAGAAGAATTTAGAAGGAAGAAAGATGACTAATGGTTGGTCCAATTTTGAAAGCATTTTCTAACTAAAGATTCTTTAAAACCTTTACTATTTTTCCCTTAAAAAAAAAAAAAGAAAACAATTTTTCTTAGGTTAAACAGGATAGTCCATCCTTAACACAGCATTATTTAGATCAGATTGAGATTTTGAACAAAATGTCCTAGAGTAATTATCAATCAAAACCAATTTGGATTTAGATGCCAGGTCAGATAATCCTGAACTTCTGAAGTTAAGGTGGACTTCATCTTAAAATAGAAAATAAATCACTACGATTTTTAGGCAAATTGGAATTATTTAGTGGCCCTGATAATGTCTGTGCCATATTCTTCACAAATCATCAAAAATTGTACCAGTCCTTCCTGAACAATGAAAACTGTTTAAACTGTCAGTTTACTTCAATTTTTATTTGTTATGCCTAAATCCAGATGTGACTCTGAACAGTTTGTTCCTTGGCGTCTCGTTCTTGGCACACCCGATTCATCACTCCCTGACACCCTTGATTCTTGGCTGGCTAGTTTGAATGAACATCCTAGAATGTGAACTGTTCAGACAATGTCTTTCTGCGCAGGAGCTAGACTGCCTCAACTCAGGTCACCAAGATGGTTCTGGAAAGCTCAGCCACAGCCTACAGCCTGCCTGCACGGCTGACATATTAATACTTCATGAGGGCACTTTAAAGGTAGCGGTTGCAAAGGCTCTCCCAGATGTGATTAATGCTCTTATGTAGTACCACGTGTTTCCATGTTTGCATTTTTTTTTTTAAAGGATATGCTCTCTTAAACTTACTACTGAATTTACCTGGTGATAAAGTCACCCATTGGCTAAATGTGCATACAAATAATAGACAGGTGTGGGTTATAAACTCACTTATCAGAAGATAAATTGCATGAATTTGGAAAAGTAGTCTAAAATGAACAAATGCACCCAACAAAAGGCTAGTTCAATTAAGCCTAAATTCTATAAGTTTAAAATAAATTTCATGTTAAAATAGGAAGGGAAAATTTCAGAAAGCATTATTTAAATCACTAGGATTTCGGGTAATTCAATAACTTTACTTCTTTAATAGCAATGGCAAGAATGTCAATAAGCCGGATGTTTTATAAATGATCAGATTGGTTCTAGCTCTTCTTGAATGATGAAAGATGTGTAGACTGGTGGTTTATTTTAATTTTAATTAATTTACTTTAAGGTTGATCTGATTTTTGAGAGGCAAATTGGAGCACTAGTTCTTATTCAGCTTCTTAATTTTACCCTTAATTCTAAAGTGAACAAAGATTGATCCTTCCATTAAAATTCTATCTTCTAACCTCACCTTACTAAGATGCCATCAGACCAGTGATGGTGGCTAGAGAACTTCTGTACCAAAGCCTCCTATCCTCCTCTAGTCTTTGTAAGGCAAACAGTGTTGAGTCTTTTCTATTCTAAGAGTTATCTAATTGCTCACTCTCTCCCCAGTATCACTTCAAATTTTTATCTGGATGAAGATGAAAAATTGTTAGGATTAGGCCTTAGGTCAGTATGTCATGTCCACATACTTCTGAGATTGTCTACCCCAATTTTTTTTTTTACTCTTTCTTAAGAATAAGACTATTTTAGAGTCCAGAGGTGGAGGGATGTGATTAACATTATTTTGAATATGTTCAGTTCTCTCTTGTGATTTTAAAGTATTCAGGAAGAAAGGACCACACCCCTTTAGGAGGCTAAATAAAAAAGTGGAAGGTCTAAGTGGTCTGAAATAAGGCAACTGGAATAGAAGAGAACACTTTTGTAGACTGAGAGTTGGAAGGCCTAGGCACTGTAGGGAAAAAAACGTATTTGGCATCAAATTATGAGCTCTACTCCTTACTACTTCTCATATCCTGGGCATCAGTCTCCTGATCTCATGTACTGCACACTGGTTCACAATATGGGTAGTACCATCGCCCTGGGGGTATCTTCCTAATATATTTCTGCCCAAGAATTATCTTTTTTATAAATAAAATTTTAAAAATTGATTTTAGAGAGAGAGAGGAAGGGGGGGAGGGAGGAAGGGAGGGAGAGAGAGAGAGAGTGAGAGACACGGATTTGTTGTTTCACTTATTTATGCATTCAGTGGTTGATTCTTATATGTGCCCTGACCAGGGATCGAACCCACAACCTCGGTGTATTGGGACAATGCTCTAACCAAGTGAGCTACCCGGGCAGGGCCCAAGAATTGCCTTTTTTTAAAATTAATTTTTCATTTTAATATAATTTACCACCTTAACCATTTTTAAGTGAACAGTTCAGTGGCAATTCAGTACATTGAACTTCTGTGCAATCATCACCACCATCTATCTCCAGGACCTTTTCCTTTTCCAAATTAAACCTCTGGACTATTAAACAATAATTCCCCATCTGCACCCTTCCCCAAACCCCTGGCAAACCCCATTCTACCTTCCATTGCTATTAATTTGACTACTTTAGGTAACTCATAGAAGAATTTGACTGTTTCTGTCTAGCTTATTTCACTTAGCATGTCTTCAAGGTCCATCCACATTGTAGCATGTGTCCCAAGCACTACCTTTTGAAATACATATTGTCTTATTCATAAATTACTTTTTACTTATCCTTTATGTCACAGGTGGGATGTTGCCTTTTTAAAAATTATGTGTACAGGTAGGTTTTATGATCTAGGAATTTTATTTCAGGAGAAAAGCAGGCCCTGGATCTCGTACACTGCTCTAGATACATGACCGGCTTGCAGAGCTGAGAAAACACCTCAGAAGAAAGAGAGAGGATGAGGACACAAGGACTGAGTAACTCAACCCCAGAATTCAGAGCAGCCCTGGGAACTGAGGAGCAGGAGCAAGGAGACACCTGGCAGAGAATTATGAAAAGTCCCTGAGGCAGCTCAGACTCAGAAACATATACGAGGGGGGACGCAAAAAAACTTGGAATTTATTTATAAAAATCTGTTTATTTATTCTTACATGTTTAAACTTCAGTCACCTTCAAAGTACTCTCCATTTGATGCAATACACCTATCAAGACTTTTTTCCCACTGCTCAAAACAGTTTTGAACTCATTGATTTTGATGCCTTTTAGTGCTTCTGCCACTTTTTGTTTCACCTCTTCCACAATGGCAAAATGTTTCCTTTTGAGGACATTTTCACCCGGAGAAACAAAAAACAAGTTGCTCAGGGCGAGGTCGGAGGGTGGGGAATGGGGGTCATGCCATTTTTGGTCAAAAACTGCTGAACACTCAGTGCAGTGGTGCCCGTAAAGTCTTCCATCATAAAATGGGCAAATGTGTTGAAAAAGTCTTCAAAAAAAATTCACTGAAGCTGAATGTAGCCTCTCATGACAACACCAGATGGTGCACTCATACAGGTGGGTTCCTAGAACACTCACGTAGCAGGGGAAGCCTGTACTACAAGGGGCCCATCCTCCAGAAGATAATTCCAATTTTTTGGGGGGGCTCATTAAAGAAAACCACATGGTCACATAAGTAGAGATACAATTAAGTAGGGACAGAGACACTTGTTTTGTATTGTAGCTATAATAATGCTTTACGAATTCAATAATCAATATATGGTTGGCCCTGGCTGGGTAGTTCTGTTGGGTAGAGCATTGTCCAGATAGCCCAAGATTGTCGGTTTAATCCCAGGTCAGGGCACATACAAGTATCAACCAATGACTATATAAAGAAGTATAATAACAAATCAATGTTTCTCTCTCTCGCCCTTCCTATCCCGTATATGTGCATGTGTATCCAGAGGGTCATGGCATGTGTTAGCCTACTTGCTAGGTGTGGTCACCCTCATGCATCCCATTCTTCTGGAAACAGCTGGAAGACAGTGCAAGGCATAGAAGGACAGAAGGTGTTATTTTACTTCAGCAGGACTGACTATGTACCTCTTGCCACCTATTCCCATAGCTTTAAATTATTCCACATTGACTCTGAGATTAAAGCCCTCCCAGCTGGGTCCAGCATGCAGGCACAGAGAGAGAGGCCAAGTGAGGTGCGGGGGGATATGGCGCTTGGCCAGTAGGGCTGGCAGTGGGACATTCCAGGACAGCAAGAGCGGATTTGCCCTCCTGGGATTCCACGGCTTTCTTTGCCAGGTCTTTGCCCCCATGTAAGCAGAGCACTCAGCCAGCGCTGTTTCAACGCCACCAGGACCCTCAGTGCAATTCAGAAGATAATGCAGTGAGTGTGGTGGACAACTGTGCCCTGGGGAGGAACACCCCACACCATCACCCTACTCGTGGCATGTGTCTGTAACAAGAATGGGGTGGGTAAAGTGGCCAACTGGATACTTCTGGCCATCAAGGGAGAGAAGAAAAAGGCGCTCATTGTGGGGCATCACATGCCTGGTCCTTGGATGACCCCTAGGTTCAACTCCAACAACATGGCCATTGCTCAGAACTTTATGTGAGCAGAGCCCAGGCTGCAGGCTGCAGTGGGGCTCATGAATGGGGCAGTTCTGAAAACCACACTTTTGCTGATGGGGAGCTCGGGGATTGCGTGGCTGGGGAACAGTGTCCTATGAGAAAAGGGAGGGAAGGAGGACAGATAAGGAGATTTTTATTCCTATTACTTAAGCTTTAAACCACACCTTGCAACTAATTACTTTTGTGCCCAGAGAAAGTCTCTAAACCAATTAATTCACCTTTCCTTTCCCTGTAAAATAGAGATAAAACTGTTCTCACTTTGACAGATTACAATGGGTTGGCCAAAAAGTCCATATGGTTTTTTATTAAAAAACAAAGACACATTTTTCATTTTCATTAATAACTTCATTCATTTGGATATTTTGAGAATATTGGCTATCCCCCTTGTGATATAACATTGATTTCTCTCAATTAATGTCTTGATTTGATTGCTATCAACTTCCACTGGTCTACCTGACCCATGGAGCATTGTCCAGCGAGAAATCTCTAGCATGAAGCTTCACTAAGCACTTTTGACATATTTGATAAGTCACAGCACCTTCTCCACACACTGCACAAATCTGTTTTTGTGTTTCAGTCCATTTTTACCTTTCTTGAAATAATAAAGCACACTATGCCGAAAATGCATATTTTCTTCCATCTTCAATATTAAAATGGCTACACAATTCACCAATTTTTTAAATGCATGCTGATATGAGAGCTATCACAATACAATCTAACAAAATTGTTCTGAATGAAGTGAAAGCCAACTAAGCGTTACTAGAGCCATCTTATGGAATAAAACAAACTTTTTGGCCAACCCAATATATTGAAAGTCAAAGAAAGAAAGAACCTGAAGAACATACAGTGTTATTGGAATGAAAAGTAGTCATCAGCAGGAAAATTAGTAAGTCACATACTTCAGCAATTCAACCAATCTATAAGCTCAGCCTGAAAACAGTCAAAAAAACATCTGAGTGCCCAGCTCACACTAGGTGTTGGGGATAGCGCGTTGTGAAGCATCCCATCTGTCTTAACCTGTTTCCTCTGTATCATTTCCTGAGGTCTCAGGACACTTCCAACGTAAAACTACCCACTGTGTTTTGTAGATAAATCCAGTTTTCACCAGCCTTTCCCATACTTTCATTGAATGCATTATCCATTATAAGGGCCTAACAAACATATACTACTGCTACTTTTCAATATAAGTTAAAATTAGATATTTCTTTCCCCTAGAAAATTTTAAATCCCTTAGTGGGTTGGGGCCTACATTCTAGGGTTAATCTGCCTGCCTGAATAAACCATGCATCATTTCTAGAAAACTGCTGTATTATCTATAAATACTTATTTTTAGCTAAACACTCAATATAATTTGGATCATGGGGCAAACTTATTCTGCCTTACTAAAAGCAGTAGCTCTGTTTTAGTCTAATTATTGGTAAATGATTAATTTTCTAGATTTCTTATGTAGTATGTCCTGTCCTATCAAGTTCCTATACTAATACAACATATTACAATTTGAAAAAAAAAAAAAATACTCAAAAGAAAAAAATCAACTAGCTTGTTTTAATGAGCGTGTTCTGTAGCTGTTTCACTTCACCATGAATTTGTCACAAGTGGCCCAAGAAGTAAAGGTGTTTCTTATTCATCTCAAGTAGGAGTGCTGATGAACACTGCCCAAGGCACACCACTGACAAATGGGCGAGTTTGCACTAACCTGGGCAGTCAAATTGCAGCAGATGTGGAGATCTGCAGGGAAATAAATGCAAGGTTAGAAAAGCGAGAAAAGCATAGACACCATTGAAAAAATCTAAAAGTGGGGATAAAGCAAAGGAGAAAAGATGTCTAATTATTCATGTAATAACCATGTGAGAATTGAGGGACAGTAGTGTAGTATTGGAAGATATAAGGAGTGACTAAAGTCTCTGAAGAAAAAGCAATGCTTGGATCCTCTGCAATTTTTAATTTTTAACAGGCATGTTTTAATACAGGGTGGGGCAAAAGTAGGTTTACTGTTGTTCATATGGAATATAGTACAATAATTAATAAATAATACAAGAATAAACTGTGTTTCACATATTCACAACTGTAAACCTGCCTACCTTTGCCTACCCTGTACAATACAACAGATAAAAATAAGCTGGATTAAAAAATTCATCAACTATTGGACGCCCTTAAAGATAAAAACTAGAGGCCTTGGCTGGTGTGGCTCAGTGGATTGTGTGCCAGCCTGTGAACCAAAGGGTCATGGGTTCAATTCCCAGACAGGGCATATGCCTAGGTTTCAGGCCAGGTCCCCAGCTGGGGGCATGCAGGAGGCAACCACACATTGTTGTTTCTCTTCCTCTCTTCCCCTCTCTATAAAATATATATTTTTTAAATATAGAAACTAGAGACATTTTATGTCATAGGCTTTTCAAAGGCAATAGGAAGCTGTTTTATTTTTGCATATTCTAAATATCTAATACTGCTCTTCACCCACGAATGTATTTGCTGTTATGTCCTCAAAGAGGTTGTCCCTGACTTCCCAAAATGAAGTTACCTCCCAACATTACCTTTCATCTCATTTTATTTTCTTTAAAAATCATTATTTGAACATCGCCTTGTTTATTTATGTGTTTGTGTATTTATTGAGCTCCGTGAGAGCAGAGACTATTACCAAATGAATGCCTGAACTGTTCAACTGAATTGTAATTAGAGGACACCGCATGTATGCAAAAATGAAAGTCACACAATGTAACGATCCATTCTAATTCTGTTCTAATAACACCCCTGCCACTTACTGTGGAACCGTGAGCAAAAAAAAACAAAAAACAAAAAAAAACCCTCTCAAGGTTCTTATCTATTAGTGGGTGAACCAGTATCAGTGCTGCTTTCCCCATGAAAGGCTGCGGTGAGAGTTGAATAAGAAAGTACCTGCATATCCTTTTTGGAAGTTCATTGAGAAGGGAATGAGAATGAATAAATGAATGACCAAAGTATTTCCAGACCACACTGACAGAGAGAGATCTGGTCAGATCACTGGGGGGAAGTAGGAAGGGGCCATAGGAGGAGGTCGCCAGAGGCAATGGGAAGCCATCTAGAATGGAATTGGCTGAGAAGATGAACGCCTCCAGAACACATGGAATTATGGGCCAGAAGATTTGGAATAAAATAAGGGCTCTCGGATGGGCTGGGGGTTGGGATCTAGGGCTCTCTCTCTCTGGCTCTCATCTCCTAGGGGATGCCTGGATGACGGTGCTGCAGCTGCCTGCATTTCCCAACGGGTGGTGTTTCACATGGGAAGGAACTCTGGGCACAGTCTAGGATTGGGCTGGCCTGGCAGAGGGTGGCAGGGTTATTCTTTGGGTGTTCTAGAGGGAACAGGCTCTGAGGCAGAAGCCTGCCATTCTTCCGGAATTGTGTAGCTTTTGTGTATTATGGTGTTTTAGTTTGTAAACTAACACTGTAGCAATAAGATAACTAGAAACTAGTCAGGGGAAATGCTAGGAGAACCCAAGTGTTAGAGTTTAGCCTTAATTGATAGGTTTAAGTGATTAAAGCTATGACTTTATAGGCTTAAGTGACTGCTTTATCACCAAACCTTTGCCTCTGAAATTTTGCCTAAAAGGTGGCGGCGGGCAGCAGACCCCAACTGCTGTTCAGCAGCAGCATCACAACAAGAACAAGAACAACAAAATCACAAGACATGTATGCAGGGATTGTGCATGTGCATGTAACCAGCACACAACAAATCTCAATGGATAAATTCTGATGCTTAAATCAATACTCTATATAACAAATATACTTGTGTCAGAGAAACTGTATAAGCCTCTTTTTGAATAGAAAACAAAAATTAGAAAACCTTGGTGAAAAAGCAATGTGATTATTTTATTCTTCAAAGTGCAGCAGTCCCCCTTTATCTGCAGTTTCATCTTCTGCAGGTTCAGTTACTCACAGTCCCTTTGAAGAACCAGACTGTGGCAAAATGGCAAAGCAGTCTTCTGATGGGAAAACGAACCCTATGAGTTAACTAGGGTTCTGTTAAGTGAGAAAACAACTTTGTTCCTCAAAAACATAATTCTATTTCTACTATTCGTCGTCGTCGGCAGCCGTCCGTCTCGAGAGACGATGGTGTAGCTTCTTAAGAGTCTATCTGCACCGCCGAGAATGGCTGTGCAGTCCAACTCGGGAGTGACACGGTATCTGTCTCCTCCCGTGTTGAATCGACATCTTGCGATGACGCTGGAGTGTCCTCTCCAGTGAAGCTGAAGCCACAGAGCCTGGGCAGGGTGATATGGAGGGTCTGCTGTTGCCCATGCAGCAGACCCCCCCTCTCTTCGCAGCTGAAGGGTCCAAGGGAAAGACGGAGTCAATACAGCTTGGCTTCAGGTGCGTCGCAGGAGTTACCGGTGTTGACTACAACGTCAAACCGCCTTAGGGACTCCGGCTCCGGATTTTCTGTCGGGGTTTACTCCCTTAGCCTTTCCCCTGAAGAGGTATGCCGCAAGGCAGCGGAGGTTTTTTGGAGTCAGAGTTTTCCTTCTCTGATTTCTACTATTACACATTCACATTTTAGGCTATGATAAGCTTTCATTTATTTTCCATGGAAATTCTTGGATGTTGCACCTGGTTCTGACACTTGTATTACCTTTCTGTGCCTTATTTCCTTTACCAGTGTAAAAAAAGGACACTTAAGTGACCTGTACAATCCCTTTCACTCCTAGATTACTGTTACACATTTTTCCAGGCATTTAATTATTTTATTTCAAAGCTACACTCTTAAGAAGACTGAGGCTCAAGCCTGGGCTGCACCTGATACCAACCTTGCAACCCTGAGCAAGTAGTCTTACCACCCTGTTAAAAAAAAAAAAAAAAAGGCCGAAATGGAATCACTTTTGCTAAGCCACATCAACAAACTAAAACCTAATAAATAATTAATAGCAGTTTCAGCCTCTCCTGAAAGTGAAATTTTATTTTATTTTTTAAGATTTTTTTTATTTTTAGAGAGAGGGGAAAGGAGGGCGTAAAACAGGGATCAGTTCCTTCTCTCACGCCCCCAACTGGGGACCTGGCCCACAACCGAGGTATTTGCCTGGACCAGGAATTGAACTGGAATCTTTCAGGCTGGAGCTCAATCCATGGAGCCACACCAGCGAGGTTCTGGAAGTGAAATTGTAAACCAATCAGTCTGGAATTTCCTGGTCAACAGTATGAAGTAATCTGCCTGATAAGACCCTCTGCTATCCCCTAGGGAAGGTGTCCTTGCCTGAAATAATCCACTTTTAACTTCTCAGTCCCACTCTCTTTCTGCCCTATAAATACATTCCATTTTGTACAGCTCACTAGAGGGCCCTTCTATTTGCTAGGTGGGTGCCTCATGATGTCTGAATCGCTGAAGAAAGCCAACTACATCTCCAAATTTACTCAGTTGAATTTTGTTAACGGATCTGGTGACAGCTTCAGAACCAAGTGTACTTTAAAAAACAAAATTTTTAATTGAGTTGGGGGGGGGGTATTAATCTGCTGCTCTATCCACCCATGTATTCAAAGATAGCTCCTTGTATGTGCCCTGACCACAGATCAAAGCTGCAACCTTGGTGTATCTGATGGCATTCTGGAACAATGAGAAACACAGGCACAGCACCCACAAACCCCATTTTGAGTTCACTGTCCTTACGGAACTTTCCTCGGGATGTTGGCAAGTCCCTCCCAGTTTTTCACTCTGCTCTCTTTGAATTCAGCTCCACATCTAAATGGCTTTCCTTCACAGGGCAGGTCAGCTTGAGATGGGAGACAATTTTACCCAGATTCATTTGAGCTAATTAAAGCAGCAATTTTCAACGCTTTTCACCTCATGGCACACATAAAGCAATTACAAAAATTCTGCAGCACACCAAAAAAAATTTTTTTTTTTTTGCTGATCTGACAAGAAAAGGTATAATATTGATTTACAAAAATAATAGTAATTACCTACACTTTTTGCTCCAAAGTGATTTTTTAAAAAATATTAGGTGCCTATACTTGTACATAAGGATTTTTGGCCCTCGCCAGATGGCTCAGTTGGTTAGAGCACTGTCCCAGTACACCAAGTTTGCAGGTTTGATTCCCAGTCAGGGCACATCCAAGAATCAACCAATGAATGCATAAAAACAACAAATCAATGTTTCTCTCTCTCTAAAATCAATCAATAAATTTTTTTTAAGAAAAGGATTTCTGGTACCAAGAATTAACCAATCAGATGCAATCTTATAATGCAACATGAACAATAAGATGCAACTCTATTATATGACCTGTGTATATATGGTTCAAGACAGGGCATTCATACCAGAAGGCTATTGTTATGTGGCTGTTGTCATTTTTAAATTTAACAATCTAAGGGAAAAGAGGGAGGTCAGTGTCCCTGACTAAACAGTCAGGTATTGCAAGTTTTAGAAATTTTTGTGGAATACTGGTTGAAGATCACCGAGTTAAAAAATTCTGCCTGAAGCCAACTGAGTTAGCAGACAGTTTCACCCAGAGCCAACCCCCTTTCAGACTGCAAGGAAAGGGAGTATGTTTTTAGCTACAAAATGTATGAGAAATGGGCGTGCATTTTTGTTATGGGAAATGAGAATAATTTTGTCTTAACTAAAGGATAAATTAAATGTACACCAAAAAATTGAAGAAAGAACAAGAATTTTACTTTGTGTAATTAAGCTGGCTAAAAGTTGAATTATTATTATTGGGTTTTTTTTAAATTAACTTTAATATCAATGGTGTATTTATATAAAACCAAAACTTCATTTTTTCCATTTGCTAAAGGTTTTTCTTTTTCAGTAATCTGTTGGGAAAGCAAAGTTCTGTGTTTTATCAAAATAATTTTCTGTTTTATATTGTCTTGATCAAGTCTTTGATTACTTCAGAAAACTGAATCTTCTTGACATTAAGAGCTAACTTTCTGTTTATTCTTTGTTTTTGTTTTTGTTTTTTTTGTAATTTTTATTTATTGATTTTAGAATGAGAGGGGAAGGGAGAGAGAAATACTGATTTGTTGTTCCACTTATTTATGCATTCACTGGTTGATTCTTGTATGTGCCCTGACTGGGAATTGAACCCATAACCTTGGCATATCAGGGCAACACTCTAACCAAAGGATGTACCTGGCTAGGGCTGTACTTGTCTTTGTAATCTTTCATTGTCACTTTGGTAAAATATATAATTAAAAATTGTTTCATAATGATCTGTGATCCTTATTTATTTAGTCAAGTGTCCAAACCTTTTCATATTTTTGACAAACCTCTGAAAACCAAATTCTAAAAGAAGACTTTTTGGACTGCAAACTAACTTGGACATTTCCCAGAGAGCCCCTGAGAGAACAACAGGAAAACTTGCAAGGCAAAGAAAACTAGTTTAGATCCAGAGTAGTTGATAACAGGCAGCATTCCATTTCTGACCCAATGAAGGAACAGCAGACTCTTTCAGAAAAAAGAACATGAGACTTCGAGTCCAGGCAGGACCTGTGTTCAAATTCCAGCTCTGAGGATAACTCAGTGAGTGACCTTGAACAAGCATAGCTTAGCAGAGTCATGTCCTTAGATCTAAGTATGTAGTTATTTATTACATTCATTATACTCATTCTTGCGATGGTTATGTGAGAGTTTGTGAAAATGCTTGACACATCACAGAGTCTTGACAAGTGTTATCCGAATCTCCCTCTGAAGAAGCCGCAAAGAGACAAAAAAATGTATGCTATTCCTGTTTGCCCAGAGCTCTGGCTTGGAGCAGTATTCCTGCTTGGACCACAACACGAACAGAGGGGACCTTACCTAGTGAGGCCTAACAGCTACATTCCATTATTGACCCAGGAGAGCATTTGGCATTAATCAAAGTTATAAAATATCTCTTGAAGCACTACATGCCCAACTTATTGGCTTGTTTGTCTCAAAATTTCATTTCTAATTTAAAAACACAACTTGTTTGGTCCCAATTACAACTGGTCTTGGTGTCCACTTAATTGCCTTGTCAGTAGGCACATGACAATGTCCTTAATTACAGCATTCAGCAGATGAGATCCTTCTGTTAGATCAAAGTTTCTTTTGAGAACAGTCAGAATTGCTATCTGCCATAAAATTGATGCATATCTCATCAAGAAGTTTTTTGAAAACAGGTTAATCCACCCATACTGCAGATTTCAACACATGAGTCAGTCATTTTCCATTTGATAGGGAACTATGTGGGTTTAAAACTTAAGAACTAAAGCTACCCAACTATCATATGTTATAGAGTCAAAGAGTAATACCGGTAACAAATAGCTGTTTCAAAGGTGAGTAGTGGTGGAGAGATGTGAAGTGATGGAAACTAAACCATCGTCCTCACATTGAGGATGGAGCATTGGGAAACCACTGAGAAAAGCTCCGTCAGCATGGCCTGCCCTGTGATCAGTGCTCCACCAAAGCCACGCAGACCTGTAGTCAGTCTGTGGCTCCTGCACGCTCATCCCATTCTTACACACACCACCCAAGGCTCTTTGAGATTTTCAGTTGCTACACAGTAGGGCAGACACCAGTTGTCTAGCTTTCTGTGTTAATGAGGATGGCCACCTGGAGTTCCTTTCTCCAAAACTCCTTTCTCCATCAACAGGTAGATTAGCGTTATTCAATTATCCTGAGGTTTATTGAGTTTGCGCTTTCAGTCAAACCTTGGTACTGGCTGGCCTCAGAATTTGCCAAACCCTGTACTCGTCACATTTTGTCAAGAAAAAAATGTTTCAGCACCGGTGCTTTCTCAGAACTCGTCAGACTTGCTAGAACTTTTATAAGGCTTCATCATTTGGTACTCGTTGGTTTCAGTACTTGTCAGGAGTTCCAGAACAAATTAACGCTGAGTACCAAGGTACCACTGTATTTGTTACGTGCTTAATGACTATGAGTACCAAAATGCCCTCTATATACAAAGTGTGAAAAGCATTATGGTATCAAAGCAAAGAATTTCAAAGATTAAAATGGTGAGAAAACGAAACCACCAGTGAAATAAAAAGCTCATGGGGCAAACAATGTCCAGGGGTCGGGGTGAAAAAGAAGGAGCCAGCCAAGAAAGTAAGAAGGAATGATGGAGAGAAAGGAAGAAAAAACTAAGAGAAGCTAATGAAAAACTGGATGAGGAGGAGCCATAAAAACTTAACCCAGAAAACAAAACGAAACTCTCAGGCAAAAAAGGCATCTCATAAAAACTGAAGCAGTTGCTACTAGAAATGGTTATTTAGAAAGTTAGGTCTCACCTAAATTGATCTTACAATGAAGACTGTAAATGGGTAGGCCTAAAGAGATAATTTAGACAGCTTCCAAGGAGCAGTATAATTCTTCATCTTTTATTTTAGAAAGATAGGAAGGGAGGGAGAAAGAGGAGGAAGAGAAACATCAATATGAGAGAGAAACATCAACTTGTTGCCTCTTGTACATGCCCTGACTGTGGATCGAACCAGCAACCCATGCATGTATCCTGACCGGGAATCAAACCGGTGCTGATGCCACATCAGCCAGGGTGATTTAAGACTTCATTTATTTATTTTTAGAGAGAGGGGAAGGGAGGGAAAAAGAGAGGGAGAGAAACATTGATGTGCGACAGCTACATCAATCAATCAGTTGCCTCTTGCACACCCCCTACTGGAGACCTGGCCCACAACCCAGGCACATGCCCTGACTGGAAATCCAGCTAACAACCTTTTGGTTCGCAGGCTGGCACTCAATCCACTGAGCCACAGCAGCCAGGGCTGAATCATTTGTAAAAGTGAACTACTGAATGATAAAACCTCCAACCCTGCTTTGAGAGCAAGATTGCCATAAAGCATACATATTCCCTCTCAAACAATCATGCATAGTCTAATAAATAGGTCTTAGAATTTTTAACATAACCACGAGAGCACTTAATTCTGAATCTTTCAAGAAGACCTAGATATATAAATTAGAACCCTAGTTGATTAAGGATCTGGTTTTAACACCAAACCTCATGCTCAAGGCCCAATTCCAACACTGTGAAGTTTTTAACTAACCACTTTTCCAAATGGATATCATCTTTCTCCTTTGACTCTAATAGTCCCCTCTCCTTCAAAATGACTCAATTGGCAATCGCATTGTGCTCTCATTTTTATAGAAGAACTAGATAGATGCTTTACATATGTTTTCTCTAATCCTTAACACAACATTGCAAAACTGGGTTTATCCTAATTTCATAGATGAAGAAACTAATGCTTAGAAAGATTATCCAAGGTTGTGCAACTAATAAGAGACAAAACCAGGATTCGAACCCAGATATGTCTTACTTCACAGCCTTTGCCTTCACCCACCATACAATACTGCCTCTGGCATGAAAGTACTACTTATCAGTCACTATCTCTGTGGACCCTGGGCAAGTTTTTAAACCTCTCAGTGCCTCAGTCTTCTCATTCATGAAATGAGAATGCTACATCACCGCTAGTGCATTGTTTTAAAGATTAAAAAACATAATATATATAAAAATCCTTTATAAACTACAATGGTTTTTTATTAAGTCACTATATCTTATGTTTCTTAGGACAGGTTTTTATACCTTACATGTCTACGTCCTTCAACATCCAATAAAAGGTTTAATATGAATTGAACATCCTCTACTAGTCTTCGGAAAGATTTGAGACACCTTTTACTCCTCTGAGGAAGAAAGTGGTGTACCGTTTCATGTTGGCTAGATTAAGTGTCCTTAATTCAAACCTTCAATTACAAAACAGTGACAAACTCAGTGCACCCATCAAACGAGATTTAAACATCCTACATTGCATTTAACTGTCTGGTGTTGCCTCTCCAACATGGATTTCAGTGCCATAACAGTTTGACAAAGAGAAAAATCCCAAATACCCACACCTTTTGTAAGAAAACATGCCTAAAGGAGGAAAGACAGGAAAAAGCCTGGTTTGTTATCAGAGTTACCAGAAACCTTACTGTTCTGTGTACTGTCTGATTTATAGCCTCATGATGATGGTAGTAGCTACAATATTGTCTCACTCATGACTCACTCAGAAATGTGATTTACTTTAAGAAAAAAACCATACCGTATTTATTACATGTTCTTAGGCAAACTCATTTCCCGCCAATAAGATGGGCATATCTGGTGGGATATCCAGGGAAGTGGCCCAACATCCTGTGAAGTAAGGCTATACTAGATTTCCTACCAGGTGAGCACAGTGGGAAGGCACCAACCCCAGCTCTGCTGTTACACGATTCTTGGGAAGTCAGTTAACATCTTTGGTAATGAAGGATCAGTTTTCCAGACTGTAATATGTAGGCTAACAGTACTTATTTTGCCTATTTCACAGATTTATTGTGAAGTTCAAATGAAATAATACATGTTAATTTACAAATTATAAATATATTACCAGAAGTAACTAGACAATCACCTACTACTTGTACTTTGGTCGTCGTCGTCGTCGGCAGCCGTCCGTCTCGAGAGACGATGGCGTAGCTTCTTGAGAGTCTATCTGCACCGCCGAGAATGGCTGTGCAGTCCGATTCGGGAGTGACAATCCCTGCCGCACTTGGTACAGGTGAAGGCAGATGGCTGTTGTTGCTGCTGCTGATAGCAAAGCAGAGAGGCTGATGTCTCTGGGTGTGTTCACCTTGTAGGACTCGAGAATTTTTTGAAAAGTCTACTCATCTTTGAAAAGAACATAGCAAATGTTATCTTAACTACAGAAGCTATGGAAGAGGTAGTTGGTAATGCTGACCCTTCTACAATGAATCTATAGTCCAGCCAAAAATAGTTTTCAATGGTTTAGATATTCCTTCCTAAAAAGTATTAGATCAAGTTGCAGCCACATACTGCATATGTGACGGGGGTTACATACTAGGTATCTTATCTAGTACCTTGGTCTCTGCAAAATGCCAAGTGGCTCAGAGTACTAAAAACTAGTCCTTCTTGTTTGTGTCCCTATTGGTCATCCCAGATGCCTCCCTAACACCTCTGGCAAAAAGAGAATAAGGAGAACTGAGATATCAAAATTATTCTTGGATCCAGGACATGCCTGCCATCTCTCCTTGTGTTTCCGTAACCTAATTCCTTTCTGAACAGGACCTAGGGACCCACAGTGTTGATGATATAGTTTAGCAGCTGGCCCTTGAGCCCAGGAAGTTCTGGAACTGTGTTACAAACATCACAAAACATTTAACTAGAGAAAAATTGCACGAACGTCCAAAAGTAGACTAAAAACTAGAAAAGATCCTGGTTCACACACATAATATACATACAAGAGAAAAACTTATCCTAATATCACTTTTGTTTATCAACTATGTTGGACTATAATTACATTTTCAGTCACAACAGTAAGAAAAAAGGAAAAAACATAATAAGCTCTTTTGAGTGAAGTCTGCCAAGGCCAAATATTTTAGACACTGCTTATTCTTGGTTCAGTATAAAGAGGCTAAATTTGCCTTTTAAGTAAAGATAAACAATATAAGTTGCTTGAGCACTTGAAATCCTAATTTCATATGAAACCCTTCCCCCTCTCCTCACTGGGAACTTAACATTTCTCAAATAATCAATCCCCAGAATAGAATTCCCATTTTCCCAGAAGTATCCCCAAAATGAATGTAGTCTTTCTTTGCGTCAAGGCCATATTTGCCTAATTTCTGCACCCTTTTATTGAAAAAGAATATATTGGTGTTGTATGATCTTTGTCCCTGAGTATGATTTGTAAGCCACATGACACGACAATGACCTATCGGGTTTTTCATATTGATGCCATTTATTCCATTTTTTAAAAGGTGTTCTTTTTTGTTTAGGTTTGGTGATTTTTAAAATACCGAAGCACACCATTAAACATTTCCTCTGTTTGATAATCTGATGGATGTTTTGACCTTGTCTTAAAAGACCTTGAACTTCAGGAGTCCTTGAACTGCAATCAGCATAATGTTTAAGGTTGATATCAACCTTGTCTATCTTGCTCTTCTAAGTTTTCCTGTACAAAATAATAATATCAGTTACCAGCAAAGCCAAGGAAGCATACTCACCAAGTGAACATAAGGCACAAAGTATCCAAAAAGTGCAAGTGGTATTCCAACTGCCCATACTGCATACGCTGTCACCTTGAAGATGGCAAAATTGAAAATTTTTTTTGGAGGACTGAACTTTCTCCTGGAAAAGGGGGAGAATCTGTTGCCTCCTTTGGTTCCACTCTCTTTATCTCTGACACTGGAAGCGAGAGGTCGGTAAGTAAAGCCAGCCAGAAAGAGAACAAACATGAAGATGCAGAGGACCCTCAGTGTGTAAAAGAGGCCCACATTGTCGATCAGAACCCTTAAAAGGAAAGGCAGCAAAATTGTGAAGACACTGCTGCCAGCAGTGACAATGCCATTCACCAGTCCAAGGCGCTTCTTGAAATAGTGTCCCAAAATGACCAATGAAGGCTGGTATGCAAAGGAGCAGCCACAGGCAAATATGATTCCATAGGTAAGGTACAGGGGTTCGATGGAACTGTGTAAAGATGAAAAAGATGGAAAGCAGCTTTCATTATTTTCATCCTGTGCTTGGTAGAATAAAACCTTACAATTAGAGTGAGTTTTAGTTAATTGGTGTATTTTCTACAAATAAAATTTAACTAAATACAGGTGAAAAACTTAATAAGCCAAGAATGCAGCACTAAAAATATTTTAATTTAATCTGAACGGGTAATGCAAATGCCTCAAGCACATGAAAAATGACCACTAAGGTCATTGGTGATCTTGTTCCTCCTCTTTCCACGGGTTTCCGGCGAACCGTGCAGCACGGGGCAAAAGCTGACGTGCTCTCCAGAACTCACGGAGGACAGGGCCAGGAAGGGCCTCAGTCAGACTGACAGTGATTAAACTAACAAACAAAAAACGGAGTCTCAATAAAAGCTTAAAAAATTATAATTTAACTCTGAAACTCATTATTTTATGGAGTTTTCCCAGGCACTCACTACGCAATCTAGTCAAAGAAAAGGCTGCATTTTATAGTCCCTCCCCCAGGTTACGTGAGGAACATTTGCACAGAAGAGCAGCTGTGTCTTATTTTTTGCTGGCCTAAGGGCTGCAGACCAACCTTCGCCCTGTTGTGCACTGTTCTCAGTGTTGTGCAAGATAACAAGAAATCGCATTATGATTGCAGAAAGACTAAATGAAGCACGTTCATTAGTGATCCCAGTTTGTAAGCTTTAAGGCCATGCACATCTCAAAATAATAATAATAATAATAAAAGATGAAGAATTTTATAGTTTAACCAAGGAACTTAATTACACATCTTTTCTGAAAATAAAGGATCATACCTCTACATTCCTTGAAATTAAGATAAGGAGTAAAATAAAACTGAAGGGTTTTTTTGAAATGCCCAATTCAAAAGGCTACTTATCAAATATAGTGAAGGCAAACTATTTATTAGAAACTAGGATAAAGTTGGTTAATAATTAAATTTTGGACAATAATACTAGTCTAGCAATATGCTGAGGTAATCACAAGGAACTCTAGAATCTGGTAAAAATTAATACATGTTTGCAATCCTTTCAGATGCCCTTCCCCTTCTATAAATCCACAACTAGCACATCTTCCAATATTCACTCCCAAATTAACCTTGCATCACACTCTCATCACACATTACTGAATCTCCACTCTTTATTCAATAGACATATATTCAGCAGCTACTGTGTTCCAGGTTTATATACGTGTTTTGTCTACCAAGCAAGGTAATAAATTACATGGGTTTTCCACCCTTGGTCCTCTCTCCACCATAGCCTGGTGGTTAATACATTCAGTAAGTGCTAGGGCCACAGGTACTGACAACGGGTACCTGGAAGTTTCCAGACCCAAACAGATATCTGACGAGTCGGTAATAGCACAATGTTGTATTACTGCTAAAAAAAGAACTAAAAGTAAATGATCTCACAGAATTAACCAAACAGAACCTTATTTCAAACAAAACTAGTTTTTGTTTTAAAAGGCAACTTTAGAAGGAAAAAACCCTAAAGGTACTTTAAAGATAGAATATATATTTTCTATCAAGACATAAAAATAATTGCTTAGAATCCAAATAAAATTTCTAAGGTAAAAAAGAGAGACTCATTTTAGAGTTGAGAAAGGGGTGTTGGTAGGGTGTGGGTAAACTTAGTAAACCAAGGATTCTGTTGATTAAATCCAGAATATTTAAAAATATTCAAGGCAAGAAATGTGTGGGTTTTTTTTTTTTAATAACCTCAATAATGCCTTTCAACTAGTACACAAAGATAGCTAGGGAAGGCAAAGAGGCAGGAAATTAAGATAAACCACTAATGTACATACAAGATGGAAATCATTTTAAGAGGTTTTCTTATTAATCACCTCCTATCAGCCAGCGCAAGATATTAAACCAGTGTTTCTCCAACTAAGGATTATTCTGACAATGCAAAGGGATTTCCTAGTAGAATTGTAGCCAGAGGGAGAAGTGCTTCATGCAGCAATCTGCACATCAGCTCTTTGCAGTTAGCTCCTGTTCAGTGTACTACACCTTGTGACAGACACAGGGAAAGTGTATTGATACTTTTTATTTTAAGCTGCAGCTGACCACTTCATTTTGCCATAATCTTTTTAAATTTTAGCGTGTTCTTTAAAAAAAAGAAAAAAAAAAAAACCACAGGAATTCCCTACCTGGGTTGAAATAAACAGCAAAGTTTTGATTTCATTAATAAAAATACTTCATATAAAGCCTGTGAACAACTGCTTCAACATACAACTTACTGTACACATTGGGCCTCAGACTAAGCTGACCTTAAACTAATGTTATTGCTTTAGACAACTTACTGTTGAGTTCCTTTAGGATTTTTATTGAAATAGAAAAAAACAAAAGGAGAAACATTTTTCGTGTTTCAGGGAACACATATATCCTGACTGACATCTAACTCTTAAGTGCTGCAAGCAAAAACTTTCAATTTCTCAAGCTCTGATTTTCTGCTATGGATTAATGATGTGTAAATCATATTGTTTATAGTTTAAGCAACAAAAGGAAGGATTTTCCTTGTAAACAGCAAAGTTTCAGAAAGGAAAACTTTACGGCATCTAACATTTCTTGAAAAGCAACATGAAGAAATCAGGTCCTTACCTTACAAAAGAACTGGACATGAGCCCGATGAATCCAACAGCAGCACCCACAACCGCTGTTTTCCGACAACCAAAGATGTCTGTGAAGACGCTGACTATTGGGCAGCAAAAGAAAATCATCCCCATGGAAAGAGAACCTACCCATGCTGTAAAGAGAAAACAAAAAGTATATTATAACATGGTAAATTGTAATTGCACTTATTCCACAAACTGTAACACATATTTAGGAAAATATTAATGCAGAGAAGGTATTACCCAGACAGGTGAATGGGGGAAAATTGGAATAAACTAATAACAAATAGGAATCATAGCTCAAAGGATTGGCCAACAGTAATTGTAATCAGCATACCAATTATCTGTGTTTAATCTAATTCCTGAAAATTTTTATTCTTAAATAAATCAAACATTCTTCTAGGCCTCAAACACTATTAACCTCTACCTTGATTTCTATAGTTTTAAGCAACTTCTCTATGAAAAAACAAACTCATTAAAAAATGCCTTAAGTAGTCAAACTGTGAAGAAATTATGACCAATGAAGGATAGTGTTTAACTACTCGGGGGAGAAAAGATAATTATAACCATTTGAATCTAGTAGTTAAGAAATGAACATCTGCCTTGAGTCTGGGGTTCTGGGAACTCAGAAGTGGACAGTAGAGAGAGGCAATTGGCCAGATGAGTTAGCATATCCCCCGCCTCAAACGTGCAGAGCTGTTCAGTATGGATCTGTTTAAGAAGGAATAAGTATTTTTTTTAGGCCTTGGTTGGGTAGGTCAATTAGTTAGAACATCAAACTAATATGCCAAGGTTGCAGGTTTAATCCCCAGTCAGGACACGTACAAGAATCAACCAAGGAATGCATAAATAAAGTAGAACAATAAATCAATGTTTCTTTCTTTCTCTCTTCCCTCCTTCTTCTCTCTAAATTCAATCAATAAAAAAATATTTTTAAAAAGTATTTTTTAGTTTACTATCTTATAAAAAATATCCCCAATTTATAATCATTGAATCAATTCAAAAAAGTTTAGCCACCTATCACGTTTATGAAATAATCTACGCAGACTAGAAGAATAATGTTGTAGCATTTAGTTTTGGATAAAGGCATTTATACAATTAAGTAAAATGCCAATAGTAAATAGGAGACCACATTAAGAAATCCAGAAGCATATACGTTTATTGCATGTAATGCTCATACAAGTCAAGGCACTTTCAAGAATAAAAGCAATTCTTCATGCATTACTGTCTATTTTGATCTGCCATACCAAATATGAAAATTTTTACAGATTTTTATGTCCACTGAATAAGTACTAACTGCTGGAAATAATCAAAGACAACTTTATTTTTGTCTCAATTATCCTCTTAAAACATGTGCAGGGAAACTGTTCCCCTGCCATTGGATGACCACTTCAGCAGGCCCACATGATTCTTCTGGCCAATGTTAAATAACAGGAAGACCTAGGGCCACTTTAGTTGACAAACCAGTCTTCACTTGGTAATCAAATCTTTTTTATCAACCCTTTCTGGGAAGGGAGTAAGATCAGCTTTGCCTCTTTTCTGTGACTTCTCCCCCTCCCCAGCCGTCACTCTCCAAAGTAAGCATAGGAGAGAGGTATGCTGGAAGAAGGAAGGCAAGGACATTCCAACTTAAATGGTCCTGCCAAAAGGCCTGTCTGATCATGTTTGAAGCTGACTTTTTTCTCAGATGCACTTGTGTAGGTTCTTCAGTCTTGCCTCAGAATTCTCTCTAGCTCTAGCTCCAAGACTCTCTGTTGGAGCCTTATTGCCTTTCTAGGCAGTTTATTTGGGAAGGAATCAAACAGTTCCAGGCTGCCCCTCTCCTCCACGGGGCCTGCCTCTGATCTTTAGGCAACACTTATATTTCCTTTACACTAACAAACATTGGAATGTAGGCAAATTCCAACACAGCCACCTCCTGGATAGCTCTTACTGTAAGAGCAGTTAGCCAGCTAGTTCTCTCCTTGTTGCATTTCTCAGGGATTAGGACCATCATCCTCTGTGCTCCCCAAATGAAGAGAATGCTTGAAATCTCTAAGTGATCCCTTTGAAGCTCCTCTCACTAGATAGCAAGTAAAAAAGCACACAGCCCCACTTTTCCCATGGGGTGGGAAGAACCCACAGCATAACTTTCTGAAGGATCCCATACAAAATATTCTTCATTAACCCGTAAAAAACCTTCTTATGGGTTTTAGAGCTTCTACTTGGTTCTTGAACATGAAATACCTCACTTTTGAATTTTACTTTATTGTACCTTAGTGTCTTTGCTAAATCCCAGTACTGTATTCTGCTACAATAATTAGTAATATATGAATTTAGGTCTACCTTCTGATCAAATTCAAGAAGAAATTAGTTCTTGAGTAAGTACTTGCCATTATAAACTCATTAAAATTTCTAGTTGTTAAAAAGTTTTAATCTGGCATCCCAAAGAATCCAAGGTCTTATGGGTTGTGACATACACCATAAAAATATAATAGACTGGAGACTTTCTTTCAAGATGCCAGCATAGGTAAACACAGCTTGCCTCCTCGCACAACCACATCAAAATTACAGCTAAAATAGAAAAACTATCACTCAAACCATCAGAAATCAAGTTGAATGGAATTCTGACAAATACGGAATTAAAGAAGCCACACCCACCCAGACTTGTAGGAGGGGCAAAGACATGGAATGGGCTGGTCCCACACATCCACATGATAGATAAAAATTCAAGAGGGATACTCGGGAGCAAGGAGTCCCAGGGCAGAACACAGGTGGGGGCTGACACTGGCCTGTACCACCGAAGAAATCTCAGAGCCTGCACACCCAGGTGACAACTACAGACCACATCAGAGCACCACCACCCTGTTCCAGCACAGCTGGTCCTCCACAGAGAAGAGAGGTTGGTAGTCAGTGGTCACATCCAGCCCTTACAGTTGACTAGATGGGGTAAATACCTCCCATTGACTGACCTACCAACAGCAATGAAGGCTCGACTACCAGAGGAGGATGAACTCAGCCCACACGAAGCGTGCACCTCAAGTACCCTAATTGGGTGATAGGGGAGGCTGTGCCACTGAACCTTACAGAACATCTACTACATTAGGCAATGCTACCAAGACAGAGTGTCATAGCAGCTTTACCTAATACATAGAAACGAACACAGGGAGGCCGCCAAAATGAAGAAGAGACAAAGAAACATGGCCCCAAATGAAAGAACAGATCAAAACTCCAGAAAAAGAACTAAACAACATGGAGATAAGCAATTTATCAGATGCAGAGTTCAAAACACTGGTTATAAGGATGCTCAAGGAATTCGGTGAGGACCTAAACAGCATAAAAAAGATACAGTCAGAAAGGAAGGACTTCCAGCCAAGATGGAGGCTTAGACGGACACGCTCCATCTCCCTCTACAACTAGAGAGGAATACAACTACTTCAGAACAAAAGATAACTAGATATTCCAGAAAATAAAACTACACGGAAGCCCAACGTACAAAGTTATAAACCAGCGGCGCTCCTTGGGCAGATAAGAAGAGCGAATCGGGCGGTGCTGTTTGCGGTAGCACCAGGGACAGCGGCAGGGAGAGCAATCCCGGCTGCAGTCGAACCCTGGCAGCTCGCGACCCCAACGCTGGGAAAAGCAGCCACCACATCACCTCGAACGGTGAGGCCCAGAGGGCAGGAGGATGGATCCCGGTCTCCTAGCGGAATTACTGCAGGAATCCATCTTGGACCCCTGCCCCTACACAAAGCGCCACAGCGCTGCAAAATAGGTTGCGGATTGCCAACTGTCGCTGGGCAGTGACGACAAAGGGCCACAGCGTGGCGAAAAAGGTTGCGGATCGTACCGGTCGCTGGGTCGTGACAAATACACAGGCACTACCCCCTATAGCCGGCTCAAGAAAGCAAAATGCATCTGTCAAAATGAGGCAGACAACTATAGAAATCCCGGTGGCACAGCTCACCAGGCAACAGATGAAGAACCTGACAGATGAACAAATAAGAAACCTGTCAGAGGCTCAGTTCAGGGCCATTGTTATCGGGTGGCTTACAGAATTAACAAAAGATCTGGAAAAAGATGAGAAAGAATTGAAAAACACTCATACTGAAAGGAACAAAACCACATACGAGACAGATGGTGAGGAAATAAAATCCAGAGTTCAAATCAACAAACCAGAACATAGAGAAGGAACAAACAGTCAACCAGTGCGGAGGGAGGAAACAGAAAGCAAGGAAAATGAAGAGAGGATCAGAAACCTCTGGAACAGCTATAAAAGACCCAACATAAAAATAATTGGTTTGTCAGAGGGCGAAGAAGATGAACTAGAAATTGAAAAATTAAGTAAAATATAATAAAGCAGAACTTCCCAAACTTGGAGAAGGAAATAGACATACAGGTCCAGGAAGTACAGAGAGTTCCAGAAAAACTGGACCCAGGGAGAACCACTCCAAGACACATTATAATCAAAATGTCAAAAGTTAAAGATAAAGAGAGAATCTTAAAAGCAGCAAGAGAGAAGAAAAGAATCATGTACAAAGGGGTCCCAATTAGACTATCAGCTGACTTCTCAAGAGAGAACTTGCAGGCAAGAAGGGACTGGCAAGAAATATTCAAAGTAATGAAAATCCAAAACCTACAACCACAAATACTCTATCCAGCAAAATTATCATTCAGAATAGAAGGGCAGAGAAAGTGTTTCCAGGACAAAATAAAACTGAAGGAGTTCATTAGATCCAAACCACTATTATATGAGATGTCAAAGGGACTGGTTTAGAAAAAGGAGCATCAAAACTATGAACATTAAAATGAAAACTGTATCACAAGAAACAACAACAGAAGCTAGGGAATTGAAACAAAGGCAAACTAAATAGGCAACGAGAGTGGAAAAAGAACTATAGGTATGGGGAGCATATTGGGGGGAGGTCAGCAGGGAGGGGGAAGGGGAGAGGGAGGGAGATGGTATAGGAATTAAGAAGCTTAGTAGGAGGAAATGGAGTAGACAGAGAGAGGTTGAGAAGAACTATATGCACAACCAATGAACATGGACTAAAAGGGGGGTACAACTGGAGGGAGGGGGGCCACTGGGTGGAGGGGAGCAGAGGGAAGGGAAATTGGGACAAATGTAACACTATAATCAATAAAACACATTTAAAAAAAAGAAAGGAAGGAAGGATACACTAATTGAAATAAAGAACAACTTACAGGGAAACTACAGTAGAATGAATAAAGCCGAGAATCAAATCGATTTGGAACATAAGGAAGGAAAAAGCAAGAAATCAGAACAAGAAGAAAAAAAATCTGAAAAAAACAAGAACATTGTAAACAGCCTGTGGGACAATTTCAAGCGCTCCATCATGTGCATTACAGGGGTGCCAGAAGGAGAAAATAGAGCAAGAAATTAGAAATCTATTTGAAAAACTAATGAAAGAAAACTTCCCTAATTTGGTGAATGAAATAGACATGCAAGTCCAGGAAGCACAGGGTCCCAAACAAGATGAATGCAAAGAGGCCCACGGAAAGACACTTCATAATTAAAATATCAAAGGTTAAAGATAAGGAGAGAATCTTAAATGCATCAAGAGAAAAACAGTTAAGTTACCTACAGAAATGTCACCATTAGACTGCAGCCAATTTCTAAAACAAAACAAAACAAAACAAAAAAAAAACTTTGCAGGCTTGAAGGAATTGGCAAAAAATATTCAAAGTCATGAAAAGCAGTGTCCTATAGCCAAGATTGTTCTACCAAGCAAAGACATCATTTGGAATCAAAGGACAGATAAAGCGCTTCCCAGGCAAGAAAAAACTAAAGGAGTTCATCATCACCAAACCATAATATGAAATGTTAAAGGGATTTATTTAAGAAAAAGAAGAATATCAAAACTATGAACAATAAAATGACAATACATATCTATCAACAACTTAATCTAAAAAACAAACTAAGTAAACAAGAACAGAGACAGAATCGTGGATATAGAGAGCATTTTGATGGTTGCCAGATGGGAGGGGGTGTTTGGGAATGGGTTAGGAGGTGAGGGGATTAAGAAGTACAAATAGGTAGTTACAGAATAGCCATGGGGATGTAAAGTACAGTAAAGGAAATGGAGTAGCCAAAGAACTCATATGCATGACCCATGGACATGAACAATGGTGTGGGGGTTGCCTGAGGGAGTGGGGGGTGCTGAGCAAAGGGTGGCAAAGGAGGAAAATTAGAACTATAATAGCATAATCAATAAAAATAATTTTTTAAAATAATACTGTTATTCTCTTGCATTTCTTCCAAGTCTGGCTGTGATTATATTAACAAAAAATCAATACTGTTAGCTGTTGAAATAATAATATATTCATATATGCTGATGAAGGAGGTACTTTTATTAAGTTCACTTAATAATTGAGAAATTCAAGTACATAGTTACTGTATCCAGCATGATAAAATTTTTATTTAAAAAATATAAACTAGACATAATGCCTCTATGTAATTCAACCAAACATCTACACAAGGTATCCTGAAATTGCTGGAGAAATAAATATTTTTCAGTGGAAGAGGTGGTATTTAAATTATGGAATAACATTTTCTCCTTTCATATTAAAAGTACCAATTATGTTTAAGCACTATCCTAGGCTGTTACAATTTTTCTAACTTCATATAATTTTCAATCTAGTAGCATATATGCAAATAAAGTTATAACCAGGACACCACACAGAATGTGCTTAATGCCTTAGGAGATAGATATCAAAAAATGTATAATAGCTGTATACCTGAAACCAATACAAAATAATATTGAATGTAAACTGTAATTGAAAAATAAAAAATTTTTAATGTATACTAAAGGCTTTAGCATGTGCTTGTATACCCTATTTGAATATGTGTGTATTTGGTATTATATAGAGAGACACCCAATAAAGCTAGGCTGGGAAATCTTTTTTCAAAAAATACCATGTAGCCTTCCAGTTTCCCCATCCAGATCCTCTTAGTCTCCTACTCCATACAAAGAACAAATCCTCAGTGTACGGCCAAAGGAGAATGCAAATCAGTTAAGGAAGTGGTTAGGTTAATATTTAAGAAGATTTTTCTAGACTAAGTAAAATAATTGAAAAATATATTCAGTAGACTCACTAGCAGAATAAAGATAAATGATAAGAAAAAAAGCTGGGAATTTGAAAACATAAATTACCCAATCCACAAAACAAAGAGAAACATAACAGTAAATAAAAATGAACAGTTTTAGAGACCTATGGGACAAAAGTCAAGAAATCCAACATAAGTATAGCTGAAGTCATAGAATAATGGAGAAAGAAAAGGAGTAGAAAAAGATATATGGAGCAAAAAAATCTATCCCCATCACAAGTTTTGTGAAAAATATTAACTTACAGACGTAAGAAGCACAAAGAACCTCAAGCAGTATAAACACTAAGCAAGTTAGTCCTAACCACATCATAGTTAAACTTCTGAATACCAAAGATAAAGAGAAAATTTTGAAAGCCATCCAGAGAAAAATAACATTATATCCAGGGAGAACAATAATGCCATTATCAGTTGGCCTCTCATAAGAAATAATAGAGGATAATGGAACTGTCCTATTCAAAGTGCTGAAAGGGTTAAAAAAAATCTATCAATCATGAATTCAATATCCAGCTAAACTAGCCTTCAAAAAATAGAGGCAGAATAAAGATATTGTCAGATAATAAAAGTGGAGAGAATTTGTCCCTAGGACATTTCCACTATAAGATATTAAAGTACTTTAGACTGACAGGAAATGATACCAGCCTGGGTCCAAAGGAAGGACTGAAATATATACACACACACACACGTGCGCGCGCACACACACACACACACACACACACACACTTTTTCCTCAAAATTTATTTACAAAATGGTTTGATTTCCAGTTGGGACACATGCCTGGGTTGTGGGTTCAGTCCCCAGGCTGGGTACATGCAAGGGGCAACCAATAAATGTTTCTCTCACATTAATTTTTCTCTCCCTTTCTTTCTCTCAACCTTCTCCTTTCTCTAAAAATAAATTTTAAAAATGTTTTTAAAGAAGGCAAATGAGACCAATAAAAGACAGAGAGCAAAATGTTAGATCTAAATATGACTGTATCAATAATTACATTAAAAAAGTAGACTAATGACTCCAATCAATGGCAGAGATTGTATGACTTGATAAAAACTCAAGAATCAATTTTATACTGTTTAAAGAGATGCACTTTAAATAAAAATACACAAGTTGAAAATTTCAAAAATGAAAAAAGATTTGCCATGTAAATAAAAACCCTAAGAAGGCTTGAGTGATTATACTAATATCAGGCAAAATAGACTTCAAGACAAAAAGTATTATTAGAAACAAAGAGGGGTTCTTTATAATGATAAAAAGTGTCAATGCACCAGGAAAATATAACAATGATAAGTTTATATACATTTAATAACAGCACTTTAGAAATACAATGAAATTTGATCCCTATCTAATCATATGAAAAAATTACCTCAAAGAAATCAAAAAATTAAATATGGAAATGAAAACTAGGATATTTCTATAAGAAAACATTGAGAAAATCACTGTGACCTTGGGTTAGTCAAAGATTTCCTAAAACAACATCAAAAACACAACTGATAAACTAAACGTTAAAACTAACAACTTCTCTTCGAAAGACACTGTTAGAAATGAAAAGACAAGCCACAAACTGAGGAAAGATTTACAAATTATATATCTAATAAAGAAGTTGTATCCAGATTATATAAAGAATGCTCAAAATTCAATTAATAAAAGCAACTCAATTTAAAAATAGGCAGAAGTCACTTCACAAAAGATATACAAATGGAAAGAAAATATGTGTATGAACAGATGACCATCATCATTAGGCATGAGGGAAATGTAAATGAAATAAGAAAAGCCACACACAACTATTAGAATAGCTAAAATGAAAAAGACTAATTGTACCAGGTGTTGGTGGGGATGTATGTAAAGCATCTGAACTTCATATACTGCTACTGGGAATATAAAATTGTACAACCAGTTTAGAAAACATTTTAGGAATTTTTTTTTATGTTTAACATAACCTTACCACATGACATGCTATTCCACTCCTAGGTATTTACCTAGTAGAAACAAGAGTATATGTCCATACAAAATGTTGTATACAGACATTTATAACAATCTACTAATCAAACACTGGAAAGAGCCCTGACTGGTATGGCTCAGTGGGCTGGGTGTCGTTCTGCAAACCAAAAAGTCAAAGGTTTGATTCCCAGTGAGGGCACATGCCTGAGTTGTGGGCCAGATCCCTGGTTGGGGGTATGAGAGAGGCAACAGAATGATGTTTCTCTGACACATTGATCTTTCTCTGCCTCTCTTTCTCCCCCACTTACTCTCTCTAAAAATACATAAATAAATAAAAAAAATTTAAGCTGAAAAGAATCCAAATGTCCAGAAATAAGTGACTGGATAAACAAATTGTGCTGTATTCATATAACAGAATACTACTCAGCAATAAATAGGAGTGAACTATTGATAAATACAATAACATGGATGAAAACCAAACTAATCATGCTCAGTGAAAGAAGTCAGACCACAAAGGAGTATATAAAGACTGATTCCATTTGTACAAAACTCTTAAAAATACAAATTAATTTATAGTGGCAGAAAGCATATCAGTGTTTAGCTGGTTGGGACTAGGTGGGAGCTGGAGGAAGAGATTACCAAGAGGCACAAAGAAACTTTTGAGGGTAATGGTATGTTCATTATCTTGCCTGTAGTAGTAGTTTTATTAGATTACATACATATAACAAAACCCATCAAATTGCATACCTTACACATACAGTTTATTACATGCCAATTATACCTCAATAATTTTGAACCTATATGGAAGATTTCAACAGCAACAAAAATAATGTCATAAAAAAGCCAACACAAGAGGTAAAACTGACAGAACTAAAAGAACTAGACAAATTCATAACTGCAGCTGTATATTTTAGCACATTTCTCTCAGTAATTAATAGAAACTGAAGACCAAAAAAATCAATAAAATATACAAGTCTGGATGACACTATCAACCACCTTAACCTAACTGACATATATAGAACACTATATCCAACAACTGCAGAAAACTGTTTGCTCTGCCAGGGAGATTGTTAATCACTGATGAGGGTGGGGTGGGAACAGATGCAGGAGAAAACTAAGCTTTCTGGAATGCCTCCTAATCCATGGGAAGGATCTGCACAGAATTGTCTTAGATCTTTAGGCAACTCTCTGAAGTATATTATCTTCATCTCAAATACGAGGAAAAAGAGATGTTAAGCAATTGCCGAGGTTGTGCAACTTTAGCGGGATTCAAACTGAACATTCCAGATGTAAACAGGAATAAAAAGACATGCCCAAGAGTCCTTCATGAAAAAACATCCACTGTGAGCACCATGCTTGATGTTAATAAAAAGCCATCCCTCCCTGGATGCTCTTTCCCCTTTTATCTTCATGTTATAGTGAATACTCAAAAAGTATCAAGTAAGTGAATAATTGGGGACATTCAATCCTTGAAGGGGAAACTGCTGTTAGATATGTAACATCAGACTATTCTGCCTTTCCCAACAAGTGCCTCCTCTGTCCATAGTGAGATGTGCTTCCCTTAGTCCAGGAACATATTTTTATTTTTTTGGTGCCAATTTTTTAAAGTATATTTTATTGATTATGCTATTATAGTTGTCCCAATTTGTTTGTGTATTTTATTTATTATGCAGTTATAGTTGTCCCAGTTTTTTCCCTTTGCCCCCCTCTGCCCAGTACACTCCCTCCCTCCAGCAGTCCCTCCCACCCTTAGTTCATGTACATGGATCATGAATGTAAGTTCTTTGCCTTCTCCATTTCCTATACTATTCTTAACTTCCCCCTGTCTATTTTGTACCTACCAGTTATGCTTCTTAATTTCTTCACCTTTTCCCCTATTCTTTCTCTTCTCCCTCCCCTCTATAACCCTCCATATGATCTCCATACCTATGATTCTGCTTCTGTTCTAGTTGTTTGCTTTTGTTTCTTAGATTTAGTTGTTGATAGTTGTGAATTTGTTGTCATTTTAATGTTCATAGCTTTTATCTTTTTCTTAAATGTATCCCTTTAACATTTCATATAATAAGGGCTTGGTGATGATGAACTCCTTTAGCGTTACCTTGTGTGGGAAGCACTTTATCTGTCCTTCAATTCTAAATGATAGCTTTACTGGATAGAGTAATCTTGGTCATAGGTCCTTGCTTTTCATCACTTTGAATACTTTTGCCAGTCCCTTCTTGCCTGCAAAGCTTCTTTTGAGGAATCAGCTGACAGTCTATGGGAACTCCTTTGTAGGTAACTCTCTTCTTTTCTCATGCTGCTTTTAAGATTCTCTTTATCTTTAAACTTTGGCATTTTAATTGCAATGTGTCTTGGTGTGGTCCTCTTTGGGTCTAGCTTGCACAAGCATGGTATCATTTCTGTATTTTATTCTCCCCCAATGAAACAGCACTGATTCACTGAGACTTCCCTTGAATTTCTCAGTACAGCCTTGTTCTGCCACAAGATTCACAGAACCAAGTCCTATGTAACCATGAATGATTCTTCTAAAAGTCCTCTAATAAAAATGTTGGACGAAATGTGACTAAGGTTAGAACCAAGACCCGAAAGGAAACATAAGTTCTGTTCATCCAATTTGTATGCTATTCATTCCTTCAACAATATAACATATATGCCATTATTGTTGTAGGTGCTGAGGAGATAGCAGTGAGCAAAAGAAACACAAATCTCTGCCTTCGTGGAGCTGCCATTCAACTGGGTGACAAAAAACAAAAAACTAAAAAGAATGGTTGGTATGGTAGTTGGCAAAATCAGGACTCAAAATCCATATAAAGGGAAGACTGAAAGTAACAAAATCAAATTTAATGGGAAAAAAATATAGCATTTTACACATGGAGCCCAGGAAATTAAACAAATACAAAAGGGAAGGGGATATACAGCTTTATTTGTGCAATAAATACATATTAAGTCACAGACTCCTCTGGGCAATAGGAGTCTCAAGTACCTAATCTCAAGAAGCTCATAATCAAGAGAGACAGACAGACAATGACGGAACACTGTACAGTGTCGTAACTGACCACGGTGTGAACTGCGTATTATGAGACCGCTCAGGAGGGACATCCACCCGAGGTGCAGGAGGGAAGGAGCTGTTGGACACTCTTTCCCCAGGGTAACACTCAAACTGTCTTGAAGGATGAACAAGCCTTAATCAGGAAAAGAGGAGGCAGGAACATTCCACGCAGAAGGCAAAGCATATACAAAATTAACATCTACAGGTTGTCTAAAGGTGCAGCCAGAATCACAGCACAGCCTGGTCTGTCATTCTAAGAAATAGACTTTAACCTTTACGTGTTAAGAAGTCATCAGGGGTTTTAACCTAGGAATTACATCAACAGTTCAGAGACTGGACTATTCATGGGAGAGATTGGGAAGATGGCAATTGGAAGGCTTCTATAACTGACAAATGACAATGGTCTGAACTCAGAAGGGGTGGGGGCATCCAGAGAAACAGATAAGGGAGACGAGAGTGATGGAATCAACAACTTATGATTCATTAGATATGAAAAGATAAAGGGGGTTGACAGTAAGGCTGACTCTTAGAGATCTGGCTCGGTGACAAAGCCAGGGAGGGGCAGAGGCAGATTCTAAGAATAAAGGAAAAGAATGAGTCTGGGGAGGTGAGGAAAGGGGATGATGAGTTTGTTTGAAAATACCAGCAACTTACTCAAAATGCCTAAATGTAAGACAAGTCTCTTTTTTCAAAATTATACCTCAGGGAAGAAGTAGTTGCTTTATGTTAAATTATTTTCCAAAAGTTTCCATATTGTGGGGCACTTCCTCAATTACTATATTTTGAACTTAGTGTTCTTGGGAACACAAGCCAGAAGCTACTGATTTTGGACGCTGCTACAGGTCACATGATGGACAAAATAGGTTAAAAAGGAGCAAATAAACTTAGCACAGATTGATAATTTTCCTGGACCATGCCTCACAGTTGCATGTTTGGATGTTATCAATTTCAAAAAGCAACATAGTGAGTAGGCAGGTAGGTTGTGGAGATCACAAATATGCACCCACAAGACAAAAACATCTGTCCTAATACTGTGCGAGTGGAGACTTGTCACAGGGAGCCTTCCTCATTCCCCAGCCTCTTGTTTCCCATTGAGGGACTTCCCAGTGGAATCAACTCAATGCCTGTCTCCACCCCCTCAATGACTTGGGGAAGATGACTATCTGCTTGGTGCCTTTGGTAGAAGAAACTGAGCATGCTCAATCAGCCCCGTTGAGCTTCTCTCCCCCTTAGTAGTGGCCTGTCCTTGGGAGGTCCAAATTCTCTGATCATCCATGACATAAGCTTACAGAACAGAGCCTCAGGAGAGATTTAAGCAGACCAGCTCACCTATAAGTGCCATACCAGCCCCATCCTTTCAATGCAGAGGGAGGTATTAGGTGGCCATGGATCATAATGATATTGATTATGATGATGGCTGAAATTTATTTAAAACTCACTATGTGTCAGAAACTCTAGATGTTTCATATATATTAAGTCATTTAATATCCACAGTAATCTTATGAGGTAGGTTATTCTTAAGGAAACTGAGACACCAACATTAAAAAAAAATTCTCAAAATCACACAAATCTAATAGGTGGTGAGGCTGGAATTTGAGCCCAGAGCCCTCTCACTCTTAGCCACTGTGCTGTCCTGTGTTTGAAGTTACTGAAACAAAAGTTGAGGCAAAGTGTGGTTAAACAATTTTACCTGAGCCACAAGGACACCAAGTGGAGGACGGGAACTCAGGCTGTCTGGGGACCGCATTCTAATCACTACAGTGAGAGAAAAGGGGCAGTATAAAAGAGTTAAATCTTCACCTTCCGTTGAAGGAAGTCTATAGGTAACTTTTAAAATTCAAAATATAGCCATATAAGCATTTTGTTTAGAAATATGAAGATAACCAGAAGAAGCAGCTAAAAGAGTTGAAAGTATTGCCTTTGGAGCAGGGCATCCAGGGTGAGGGGGGCATGGAGCAGGAGAATGCTCTTTTTTGTTATAAGTCCTACAGAAATCTGAACTTTTATACTATATACATACAGAACTTGGATAATCATAAAAATTAATTTTAGAAAGAAAATTGATACCAACTTTGTCAGAATTAATCAGGACATATCCCAGGTCCCTGTTTAAAAATCATATGACACCAATGTCCTGGACAGTGGCTCAGTTGGTTGGTGCATCAGCCTGTACACCAAAAGGCTACAGGTTTGATTCCTGGTCAGGGCATATACATAGGTTGTGGATCTGGTCCCTGGTCAGGGCACGTACGGAAGGCATCTCTCAGATCTCTCTCTCTCTCTCTCTCTCTCTCTCTCTCTCTCTCTCTCTCTCTCTCTCAGCAATAAACATATCCTCAGGTAAGGGTTTTTTTTTAAGCCTAAAACATCATATAACACCAATATGATAAAATAACTTAATAAAAACAACTCAGGAGCAAACAGTCTAAGCTGAGAACAATGCCATTGGGAACGGGAAGAGTTGTGGTGGTGGAATGGCCTGGCCCACATCCTGAGAAACTGATCCAAATACCTGTGGGTCAGAGATCAATGATAGAGGCAGGTCACCTAAGTCCACTCAGAACACAGCCTCTCCTGATTTGGGGAGGGGGCTACTAAAAAGACAGTCTTAATGCTTGTAGCTAGTTTTGTCTGAGCTAGAAACCCAATTCAATGACTAACTTGCCAGAGCATCCAGTCCTTGAAAACAAAAGACAACTATGCTCCCTTTAACAATGAGAATATCTGCAATGTGAAGGGGAAATCAGGATTAAAGTAATTGCCACAGAGGGAACTAGTGAAGGGACCCAACTATGAAGAGTCAGCTCTCCCAAGCATATCAGTTCTGCCAAGGAAGGTAAATAACAGGCCCAGTGTAAGTGGAAATATACAAGTATTTCAAAAAAGTCCTTTGTGAGATTATGGATAATTTTAAAATTCTTTAAATCGTAAAGCTTTATGTTGCTATTTAATACTCAATAGCAGCATGTGTTGTCTTTAAATGTAAAAAGGAATATTATACCTCACGGAGGTCAGAATGCTAAAGGTCATTCCAGACAGCTTACAATATCCCCACTCTCAACAAAAGCAAAGGAAAGCTATCTATTCCATTCAAAGGGGTATACTGAGAACAAGTAATTTAGATAGGTCTAGGAAAACCCCGAGATAAAACTTCCAGTTAATCTCAAACTGTCACCCTTTCTGTAGCCCAGCTCAGAACTTTGCACACATTTCCTATAGTTTTGTGCTAAGTAACATTATTAAGTGCTTACCATGTGCCAGGCAGTGTTTAAGTGCTTTATATGCATTACTAGTTTAATCCTTAAACAACCCTGACTGAAGTACCCTTATTATCCTTGTACACAGAAGGAAACCGAGGCAAAGAGTGGTTAAACAACTTTACCTAGGCCACAAGGACACCAAGTAGAGGAAGGGAACTCAGGCAGTCTGGAGGCCATGTTTTAACCACTACACGCTACCCACCAAGAGCAGCCAACGTCTGGGAATGATTACAGCAAACCTCTGGAGACACACTGGAACACCTCCTCCTAAAACTGTTCTGTACAAACAAGTCCTGATATTCTAAGAAAGCATCAACCCACACAGATAAGTTTCAACCTACCAGGTAGATGTCTATCTATCTCTGTTAATCAAATGCCTCCTTGCCCTGTCCTAAGTACGAACTAAACAAAGATGCTCTCAAACAGCATTCCTAGCTGCAAGTTAATTCTGCCAGGGAGTTACTTACTATTGAATAGCAGAAAATTAAGAGATCATTTATACGGCCAAGATAAGCCATCAACTGCATAATCAGGCTGGGTGGCAAGCCAGGCCTCTCACTCACATTCCTCCCCAACAGAGGATATTGGACCTAGATCAGATTTTACACTAAAAAGTGTATTTATTAAGACAAGTTGAGTTGATGAATGATTGAGAGAAAAAAAACAGCTTAAAAGAAATGATACCAAAACCTGTCACTTTTTACTCAGTTCTTTTATGTTCTAGAAATCTTGATCTTCTTGCCATAGCATGAAAATAAAAAGATTTGTCTTAGGCAAATCAAAATTATCCCTGCCATTCTATTTAATCTCAAAATCAAATTCAATAGGCATCTACTGAAAAGGTAACAGTGAAAAAGCAGACAGGTGATCAACTGAGACCTAAAGAATGGGTGTGACGTGACCAGCAACGCTCCCTTAGAGACCCTCAGGGGGACCCCTGCAGATCACAGACACACCGTCTCATAACAAATCTTATTCAAGAGCACGTGGAGGTTCAGAGTTGAACACAGGGAGAGACTTGCTCTTGTTCAGGGCTCAGAGAAGCCCATTTACACATCTGCTGTCGTATGTCCTAAAACAAAAGGGGGTCTCATCTAGAGGCCATGAAGCTGTGGCCGTGCCACTGCCACAACTCAAAGACTGGCACCACAGAGCACGCCCCTGTGTGCAGAGGACTGGAGCAGCAGAAGCGCTTAGGTAAAAGAAAACAGACGAACACAGCGTGACTGCAGTGGATTGTTGCATAATGAAGTTTCACTTCTAAGCAGGGCTGAGTATTCATTTTCTTGCTCTTCTTCCTGTTCTAATTCATGGTTCTGTGGTACTTGCCAATTAGCATGAGAGTCACAGCCATTGCACATGGAGAGAAACATTTGGCAATATTAAAACAATTCACATTACTCTGAAATGCACATACATATGTTGGTGGATCTAACGTAAGTGAAACATGACACTAATTGTTTATGCAAGAAATTAATAGACATTGAATGCTAGAATGGTTTTGATTTTATACAACTAATAAGACTATTAAATTTCAAAAATAAATCAAATTCAGCTACAAATATTTTGTATTTAAAAATTAAAATTCTTGATTTATATTCTATATTTTACCTTTTGATTTTCTCACCTAACTATTTTAATGCTATAATCCATACGCTATAAAATTTGGCCTTTCAAAATACACACGTCAGTGGTTTTTAGTATATACACAAAGTTGTGCAACCATCATCATTATCTAATTACAGAACAAAAAGGAACTCTGTACTCATTAGCAAACACTCCCGTTCCTTCCTCCCCCAAGCCTCTGGCAACCACTATTCTACTTTCTGTCATTGGACATTTTATATAAATGGAAGTATATAATATACCTTCATTTTGTGTCCAGGGAATAATGTTTTCAAAGTCCATCCAAGTTGTAGCTTGAGTACTTTGTTCCTTTTTGTGGCTGAGTAATATTCTACTTTATCAGAGTACCACCAGTTGTTTATCCATTCATTCATTGGTGGACATTAGGGTTGTTTTCACTTTTCAGTTAGTATGAATAATGCTACTATAAATGTTTTGTACACATATCTTCTCAATTCTCTTGGGTAGAAGCACTGTCATATGGTACATTTTGAGAACTGCCAGATTGTTTTCCAAAGTGGTTGTATCATTTTAAATTTCTTCCAGTAATGGATGAAGGTTCTAACTTTTCCACATCCTTGCCACCATTTGTTATTGTTCATCCTTTTATATTATAGCCACCCTAGTGGCAGTAAGTGGTTTCTATTTCCATATCCCTAATAACTAATGATAGTTGAGCACCTCTTCAGATGATCATTGGCCGTCTGTTTATTTTGGGGGGAAGAAATGTCTATTCAAATCCTCTGCCCAGCCGTGGCTGGTGTGGATCAGTGGATTGAGTGCTGGCCTGAGAACTAAAGGGTTACTGGTTCAATTCCCAGTCAGGGCACATGCCTAGGTTGTGAGCCAGATCCCCAGTTGAGGGTGCGTGAGAGGCAACCACACATTGATATTTCTCTCCCTCTCTTTCTCTCTCCCTTCTGTGCTCTCTGGAAATAAATAAGATATTTTTTAAAATTCTCTGCCCATTTTAGAATTGTGTTACTTGCCCTTTTATTGTTGAGTTGTTCTGTATCTATTCTGGATATTAGTCATTTAAGATATCTGATTTGCATAAAATCTTCTCCCATTCTGTAGGTTCTCTTTTCACTTTCTTGATGGTGTCCTTTGAAGCACAAAGTTTTTAATTTTGATGAAGCTCTACTTATCTATTTTTTTTTTTTGGTTGCTTATGCATTTGATATGATATCTAAAAAGACACTGCCTGATCCAAGGTCATTAAGATATATACCTATGTTTTATTCTGAAAGTTTTATAGTTTTAGCTCTTATAGTTAGGTCTTTGGTTCATTTTGAATTAATTTTTGTACTTGGTGTAAAATAAGCATGCAACTTAATTCTTCTTCATGTATGTGGTTATAAAGTTGGCCCAACACCATTTGTTAAAAAAACTATTCTTTCCCCTATTGAACTGTTTTGACTTGCTTTTCTATCTTAATAATTTTTAGTATTCAGAAAAAAATAACATCTTAAAAACAAAATTTTCATTTCTTTTTTAATTTTACAGACATAATTATTAAGCTAAAATTGCACATAAAGTACTGAGTGAGAAGATCTGATGACCTGACATGTATATACATTTCTGCAACCACAGCGACAATAAAGGTACTGAGGATTTCAATCACTCCCAAGTTTTCCTCTCGCCTCTTTGTAGTTCCTTCTGTCACTACAGATTGGCTTGTATCTTCTAGACTTATATAAATGGAACCTACAATATATATTTTGTTTTATTTTACATCTTTGTTGAAATTATTCAAATATTGTGGTTCAAATACAATTACATTATTTTTTACTGATTTTTTTTTAGAGAGAGATTGATTTGTTTTTCCACTTATTTATATATTTATTGGTTGGTTCTTGTATGTGCCCTGGCCAGGGATCAAATCAGCAACCTTAGTGCATGGGGCCAACACTCTAACCAACTGAGCTACCCATGAAATTATTTTTTAATCTTTAAATCATTACTGTGACTAGATCATGTTGCTAATACACCAAAATATCTGGATTATAATAATTAGTGATTTTCCTGAAATAAAGTAAATAATTTTATAGAATTTCAAAGTAATTTAAGAATATATCTTCATTTTACTTTATTACTCATTCAAACATCATAGCCTACCAAAAGAATACTAAGAAATGTAAAAAAATACTTTAATCACCTTCAATACTTTGCTAATTTTCAGTTTTTTTAAAAACCATAACTTTATTTCCTAATTTGTTGTTATGAAGGTTTATTTGGGAAGATAAGAGCATATTTTAACATTGGTTAGAAGTAAGATATGTAGAACTCTATTTGTGCTTTAAAAGCAGGATGGGATGGCAATGTTCTGTTTCTTCATAAAGGTGTTCATAATTATCCTTCAAACCATACAGGTATGTTTTTGCACTCTCTGTACATAGGTTACATTTCCCAGTAAAAGGAAAAAGCATGTCAGAGGGCCACGATATGTAACTGTGATGAGAACTATAAATCTTTCAACTAAACTTGGTATAAAATATGGACGAGATGGAGTCAATATGCTCACTTTGTTTATATATGAATCCAGCGTTTGGAGGATTTGAGTCAAGCCATACAACTCTCCAGAATCTTTCTTCCCTGAGGCAACCGGAGACCTGTGTACATCAACTCCAGCACTGTTAGAAGAGCTGGGAAGGATCCAAGGGAAAAGAACATCCAAACAGCACCCGGCCACCAGGCACAGGGCCAAGGGCTTTCCATATACATATCACTTAATCCTTGTAGCAACTCTGCCAGTCAGGGAATACTAACTCCATTTCAATGGTAGGAAACCTGAGGCTCAAAAAGATTAAGTAATTCTCCAAAAGGCCACAGAGCAAGTTGGTAGAGTGCTAGCTGAAGGCCAGCTCACTGAATTCCCGCATCAAATATACCAAATTCACTGATTTATTAACAGTGGAAGGAAGATCTGGGATCTGGAAAGACTAGCAAACCATCTTGATGAATAAGACAACCAGACTAGGGGTTCAAAGACCAGACTCTAATCTCAGCTTCTTGATATCACATACCTCCCTGACTGAAATAACACTCCTGCCATCACTAAGTAATATAACTTTTCTGAATTATCTTAAGTTTTCTACGATGTTAGTGTATTACCTTTTTTTAAAAAAAGGTCTTATTTATTTTTAGAGAGAGAGGAAGGGAGGGAGAAAAGGAGAGAAACATCAACATGTAGCTGCCTCTCGCGCACCCTCAACTAGGGACCTGGCCCGCAACCCAGGCATGTGCCCTGATCGGGAATCGAACCAGCGACCTTTTGGTTCCAGGATGGTGCTCAGTCCACTGAGACACACCAGCCAGGGCTAGTGTATTAATTTTATAACTAGAAAAAGCCTTTGTTTTACTTTATGCTTACATAATATTTACCATATGCCAGATTTAGTTCTGAGTGTTTTATAAACATTAACTCATTTAATTCTCATAACAACCCAATAAGGAGGGAATTATTAGTATCCCCTTTTTACCTGAGGAAGCAAAGAGATTAAGTAACTTGCCCAAGATTACACAGCTAATAAGTAATCCAGCCAAGGACTCAAACACAGGCAGTTTAAATCATGCTGTTACTAACTACTATACATTGCTGCCTATTAAAAAAACAGGTTATCCTTGTGAGAGAAAGCTACTCTAGCATCCTAGTGCATCCCATCAGAGCAGAGATGGGCAGGTGGGCATGGAACCCAAGTTTGGGGCCCAGAGAGGGAAGCAGGAAGGAGGTGCATTCCCAGAAACGGAGGTCCCTGGCAAACAGCAGCAGCAAACGTGAGCAGCCTTTCTGCCTGGCAAGGCTGCAGCCTCCCTGAGGGCAGATGTAATGTTTGCCAGGCAGCAAGGCAGCTCTACACACGCACCAGGATGTCCGGAGCAACCCAGCAGCTATTCAACTGGAGTGCCCCAAAACAATGGCTTGGGGAAAGATGCTTCTTTCTGGGTACTATTTACATGTAAACACAAAAGAAATGGCCACATGTCAGTGAATGGTTCACTGAAGACTGTCACACACACAAAAAAAAACAAGTTTCCATAGCAAAGAAGAAAGCCTTTATGTGAGCCTAACAGGAAGGTATGCTCTCCAGGAAATATCAATGTGCTGACTCCCCCACATCCCCCAGCCACCCACCGCACCCGCCCCTCGGCCTATATATATCGTCCAGGACCAACATCTGTCTCACATTTCTGTTATGACAAAAGTAAGGGGGGAAAGTTTTAGAGCACACACCAGCAAGTATTTTAAAGCAAACTACATATTCTGATATAATGATGTGTCTCATAATTAAATATCCCAGTTCAAAACTGCAGCGTAGGCATCCTTGATTTAAGGCATAATGGCCTAAACTTACTTAATATAAAACCTGATTTTGGAATTCTAATCTGTCTAAATTATGTTCCCAGGGATTGGCTGTGTAAGATGACCTCAATCAGATCATTTGTGTGCCCCCCCTCAAAAAAAAATTACATTGGATTTTAGTATTTTATAAAGTAGAAAAGAAGCAAGTGTCTCTGTCAATTGTCTCAGGCCATCCCCGAACTGGTTTAACAGGATTTCTACTTTGCGCCATTGCCTTTCACTCAAATTACCTCTTGTCACATTCAGAAGCACAAGAGAAAAGGGCAATTTGGATGGGAGAGCAATCAGCAAAGATCCTGAATATGCAATTCCACCTTGCCGGTGTTGCTGGTGTGTTCAGAGTAGATCATGGAGGGCTTATAATGACAGTGGCTAGTCTGTAGGTACACAAATCTGAAACTTAAAACCACTTTGAACTGAACTCAACTTAAATACAGAATAACATCTTTATCACTAAAATAGCATTTGTTCTTCCAGTCTGATAAAAGTGCTTTTATAACCAATAGATAACGATTAAAGCCACTGAAAAGAGCAAACCGTTGATAATTCTGACAAACAATGATGCACTGCCTATTCACTAAAGCTTTACCCTCAATTAAAGTACCATATCAGATAGGGAATGTTTTTCCTCTTCTGCAACACTGAACTCAAGCAGCTTGTTAGTTTCACATCAGTTTCAAATCACTGTATTTTTCCACTTCCCCTGACTACCTTGGAAGCGTGACAGGCTACATGGAAAGATGAAGTCTTTCCAAGGTCCAAAAACACAGCTGCTCCTTCCAAGGCCAGCTCCAAAACTGACGTGGCTGACTAGTAGACATCACCCCAATCAATTATGAATGCCTTGTAGCCCTTTCACGTTCCAGTCTTTTCCTTTTCACTGGATAGATTTACAGCTTAACTCTAAAGCCTGTTATCGCTTATTGTTAAGTGAAAAATTAACAGATACTATAAGTATGTACAAATTATACACAAACATAAGAACTGCAAGTGATGTGAAAAATAAAAAGTTAATTTGGGGGTAAAGTCTTTCTTGACTTGCAAACTTCTATTATTAATAATAATACTATATTGTTTTACAATAGAAAACCACCAAAGAGGTAATAATCACAATCTGTCACTGGTAAACCCCTTTCTATAAAGGACAATACATCTCTGTTCTCTCCTCAAGAAATACCCTTACTGCATTTCACTTAATGGTATACAGGTACAACGCTTCAGAACAGAAAGGCTTATAGCATGGTGCTATGAATTCTGTATTTCTTCTAAAAGTAGCTGGTATTGTCCTGATTAGCTAGTCTACATACCCCAACAGAAGAGCACCACCACCCTCCTTCTATCAGTCCATAAATCGTCGGCGGCGGCAGCCGTCAATCTCGAGAGACGATGGTGTAGCTTCTTAAGAGTCCATCTGCACCGCCGAGAATGGTTGTGCAGTCCGACTCGGGAGTGACACGGTATCTGTCTCCTCCCGTGTTGAATCGACATCTTGCGATGACGCTGGAGTGTCCTCTCCAGTGAAGCTGAAGCTACAGAGCCTGGGCAGGGTGATATGGAGGGTCTGCTGTTGCCCATGCAGCAGACCCCCCCTCTCTTCGCAGCTGAAGGGTCCAAGGGAAAGACGGAGTCAATACAGCTTGGTTTCAGTAAATAACTGTATAATAAGAGTATGAAGATATGAACACAGTCTTTAGTTTAGAGTTAAGCATGGGTTTGAGTCCTGGCTTCACTGACCTGCTCTGGGACCACAAGCAGATCAATTAACCTCTCAGTGCCTCATTTTCCCCATCACTAAAATGGGAAGGACAGTAGTATTGTACCTACCACAGAAGATTTAAGGATTAGTAGAATAACGTAGGTAAAAGAGTTTGTAACTATCTCTCAGTAAGCATTCAATAAGTGTTAGCTACTATAATAATTATTATTATAATGTTAATTGATTAACATTGAACTGATGGGATGATTCAGAGAAACGAGAAACAGACTTAGAAAGGACTGGAACCCTGTCTGGAGAATAAAACAGAAAGATATCACTGCCCCTTTTATCCTTCTATAGATGAGGAAATCTGCCAATAAATAGTCTCAGACTACAAAGCCAAGGTGGCAGCATCTGGGATTGCACAGCCTGAATTCACCAACCTAGGAGAGACATGACCCAGCCCATGGAGGCTCACCTATGCCACCTAAAAGAGCCATAGTTCAAACCACTCTGTGCACAGCAGGATCTTGCCTTTTTCCTCCATGCCCCTACTTCCTCATCTCTAGTTTGTATCCAGCATTCAGAAACAGCTTTTTTATCCTTTCCCCCAGTCCGCCTCCACCCTCCACACCCTTCAGATGTCAGAAAAGCAGATTTCTCAATAGATAACTTCAGAGATGACTGCAGGGAGAATGTGTGACCAAGAGCCTCCATTATCACATTAGGAACAGCCAGCAGAAGCGCTTCAGGGCTCTGCCTGCTAACATGCCAGGCATTCGTTTTATGACACCGAAACTAGAAACTACAGGAAGAAAATGTTTCACCCACACTTTTGTTTCCTTCATAGCACCTGGCCCACTGCTTGCCCGAAGTCAGACATATCCCTCCCCTGCTCCAAACCCCACACTTGGGAGAAACCCAATCTCTTTACTCAGGCCTACAGACCCTACGCAATCCGGCCCTGCCACCTCTCCACACAAGACAATGTCTTCTCATCCCATGCCACCCTTGTAGTGCCTCTCAGCCTCTGCTCTTTGTTTCCCTCCTCTTGGAGGGCTGTTCTGCCAGACCTCCTTATGGCGATGGCCACTTGGGTCTGAGATCAAATGCCACTTTCTCCAACAGGACTTCCCAAACTAAGAGTGCCTTTTTCAAACACTGTCCCCATTTACTTTCTTCAAAGAATTTACATGAAATTCTTATCAACTCATTTACCATTTCTACCACTAAAATGTAAATTCTATTAGAGTAAGGACCCTAACTGTCTAGTTCACCATCATGTCTCAGTGATTAGCACACAGACAGGGCTCTCAACTTTTGTTGAGTTAAATAAGTAATAACCTGTGGAGATGATAATGCTACCCAGTATTTATTGATTGCCTACTACGTTGATTGTCCACTCTTTCTAAAGACTTTCTATTCATTATCTCATTTAAACTCTCCAACAACCTCACAAAGTCCCCCATTTTACAAACTGGGATGCCAAGGTGTAGAGAGATTAACTTGCTGTAAGGTCACTATGGTAGTAATGGAAGAGCCAGGATTCTGGTCTTATTCATAAAAGAATATATAAGAATATAAAAACTCATATTCTTAACCACAGTGCTATACCAACTCCACCTCAGATTTCTTCATTTGTAATATGATAATAACCATGTCTTTTCACTAGTCTTAACAGGTTTATGGTGAGGAGCAAATATGTAAAACACTAAAAAGTATAAAGGGTTATGCCAGTGTACTACAATATCTTAAGTAGTCACAAATTGCCTAACATGAATCTAACTAGGTCAAAAAGAAATGCAGTAGCCCAGGCTGGTGTGGTTCAGTGGATTGAGCCTGTGAACCTGGTTCAATTCCCAGTCAGGGCACATGCCCGGGTGGCAGGCCAGGTCCCTGGTTGGGGGTGTACAAGACACAACCGATCAATGTTTCTTTCCCTCTCTTTCTTACTCCCTTCCCCTCTCTCTACAAATAAATAAATAAAATCTTTTTTAAAAAAAGAAATGTAGTAAGCAAAATTCTTTAATCTCAGACTTCATAACTGGCACAGCTGTCGGCAGTAGTGTGACTGTCACACTCCTACATATGAGTATATTTCAACATAAATCAATGCATGTTTTACCCACCTACCCTTCGGCAGCAACCGCCTAAGTATGAATGAAGTATAGGAACAAGCTAACCAAAGGGTTAGTGTCAAAAACAGGACCTATAAATACCAAGAAAACACTCCCAGTAAAGTCAGATTCACCTTTATAGCTAAACACCAGCACGTTGGGGTCCTCATTCATCATATGGAAAAGAGCGAGAGAGAGAGCAAGAGAGAGAAAGAGAGAGGAATGGAGAATATACCCAATCTGCAACACTGTTTTGGATAGTCTTAAAAATCTCTTACACTAGGGCTTTAAGATAATTCCCACTAAAATAATAAGCAATTCTTAACTCTAAAAAGAAGGCACTATTGATTATAATTCTGACATTTATGACAAGTATTACATACATATAAACACATAAACAATAACATATGCGTGTGCCTGTGACTGAATAAGGCCACTGAGGTGGGTCGCCCCAAACGTCCTTGGCTTGGTGGAAACTCACTGTCCAGCAGTGGTCTCAGGATCGCGGATGAGAGACAATAAGTAAGCCAAACACTGTATTTTGTCTGGGAGGAGGAAAGGCGGTTGATCTCTCTAGTGGAGAAGAGCCTGATCATGCCATCCAAGCTCCTTTTATTGAGGAGGGTATCCAGGAGATACAGAGTCAGGATACACAAATCATCAATCAATTCCAAATGCTTGGATTACTGTTAACAATCAGTGACTACTGTTAACAATGCAAGAAACACAGTGAACATTCTGGGTAACAGTCTGTTAGACAATCTGGCACTATGTGGACATCAGGTGCAAAGCTTTATACACATTCTAGGTATTTAATGTTAGAGAGGGTCTATTGGTAATTTAAAAGATGAGAAAAACAGAGCAAGCTTCAAAACAGACTGGGCATTCTTTAAATCCAATTCCCACGGGAACCCCCTGAATGGGCTTTTGGGTCATGCCCATCTCTAGCCTTCCCAGTCTTCCAGTCAAGACTCACAGGCATCCCGGGGGTGTCTAGCTTGCAGCCGAGCTACAATTTCTGAAACCACATAGGGCGGTCCTCTACAAGCCACTACTGATTCAAGTTAGTAAGTGCCATGCCTGTCTTTGCAAACAATTTATAATGTAAAACAGTATACCAGAGTATTCAATATAGAGCAGAAGGAACGTGGAGCTTGAAGTCCAAAGATACAGGTTTGCGTCCTAGGTTCTCCAGGTACCTCCTGTTACATATAGTCAATTCGAGCCTCAGCTTCCTCATCTGTACAGTGACAAGGATAATAATATCATCCTATATGTTGGTGAAGTTAGGATTAAGGGTGTCATTTATGTAAAAATACACCAGAAAGTTTAAAGCAGTAAACAGACTTCACATTTTTTATATAGCAATTGAAAGCAATTCTAACAGCAAATACGCAATATAAAGACCAACTTTTAATGCTATTCAGGATTGAAGAGAGTTGTAAAAAATTATTTAACCACAGAACTATCCAAAAAGTTACACTCCCTTCTTCAGACCATCTTGAAAAACTTAGCAGAGGCAAAGGGATTCCAAGGGTACTTTGATGAGACCCGGAGAGAGTAGTTTTTTGGTGAACTCATCAAGTCACGTAGTTTTTTAATGAGTCCAAACTTAACATCTTAGTGTAAATGTGTCCTTTTTTGAAAACATGACTTTCCAGAAATTTCACGGGAGGTAAGTGATAACCACTCCATGTCTTTCACATCATTTAAAAAAACATACTACCATTTCTACAAAAACTGACCCCAAACTACTCCCATTAGCCCTGGAGATGAACTGATTAAATTCTCTGTAATTTTAATAACACTGTTGTTAAGGTTGATAATGTGAGCTTTAGTGTGGTTAGTTATAGAAGCAGGAACATCTTTGAATTATAATAAGTCTCCACAGATTTCATAATCTATTTAGATCTAACTGAGGAATTTAGAAACAAAAATAAAGACTAATTCAGGGTTTAAACTATTTTATTAATAAAATTTAAGATATTTTAATAAAATATTTTTCTAATTTTATTTCATCCTCCCAGTATAGCAGGACTAAGGTTAAAGTATGACTATCTTTAATTAATTGTGCCATTTAGCCACCAGCACTTATCATTTAAAGTCTTACTAATTAACAATGAGGAAAATGTCCAGATACTGTGCAATAAACTGAACTTGAACTCTGACAGTTATTAATGGAAGAAATAGCAGAGGTAGGAAAAACAAACAGTTGATAGTTTATAAACTGTTTGTTTTTCCTATAGAAAGCCTATAAAGAACATTTTCTACTTCATGTTTTCAGAGATTTATTTTTATATCATACAAAAGATCACACTAAAAATTGTTACTACTCAATAACCTAAGCTAGAATAAAGTTTTAGGGGTTCAATGAAGGAAAAGCACTCTATTGGGGAAAATAAAAAAGTTTTAAAGTTTTTTTCAAACTGTAAGTACAAAAGCTTATTTCTCAGCCATCAACCAACCCCAAATAATTAGGCTCATATAAGCAGATAAAAGGCTATAATTTAAGAAGAGCTGACAGCATAGGATCCTTTGCATTACTGTGGCCAATTCCATCACCCAAAGTTTACTTACTTCATTAGCATCTAAAAAGCCAGCCCACCGCTAACCAAGAACTCCTCCACCTTATATGTTAGGATAAAAGCATCCTAAGAGCAATTTTCTTTAAGACCTCAAGTCCTTGTTTGGCTGTTAATGTGGCCTCTCAAACTTTCCCACCCCTGACTGCCTCACTTTCCTGCTTCTCCTGATCTAGTACTGACCCCTAACTCTGGGACTTGCTGGAGGTTTTAAAAGGAAAAAAGGGGAGAGGGGTGTGACTTAAGCCAGGGTCTTCCTGATGCTAACATAATGCAAAGCCTACTCTGCCTTCGTGCCTCCTTCAGGAGGGCCTTTAGTGAGGAAGAACCCCTTCACCTGAGTGTCACAGAGTCAGTATGAAGAAGCACCCCAGGGAAACCAGCTGTGACAAGGGACCCTGACTCAGACTCCTATTTGACCCTTAGACCTACATCAGAATATTTAGGAACTTTTACTGTTATTAGTCTATTGGAACACAACAGAATCAGACAAAGTTACTGTCACCCCCTGGCTCTGAGGCTCACACAGTGAACCAAGTAACTGAGGGAGCAGTAGGTCTCCAGCCAGGAGGTCTCCTCCCCTCCCACCCCCCGATTTAGTCCTCACTAAATTAGACCCTGAGGAAGAAGGCAAGTACCAGACACAGCTCTTTCTCCAGAGGGGGCCACAGTCTCAAAACTACACTGACACATACCTGAGCATGGACATGAATTACACAAGTAAATAAATAATTGATGCAGTGAGCAACAAGAGGCTGAAAGGGAAAGGATTCTTTTACGCTGTTGTAACCTGAAGAGACTTCCTTGAAAGCATTAAAACATCCTGGGCCTTTACCTTGGGATTATCGGTTGCTCAGGAGAGAATGATATTTTATAGGGGAAGTGAGTGTACGTAAGGAGAAGAAATAAAAATACAAAAACAAAGTTACTGTGGAACCAGGCAGAAATCAGCCCAATAGGATGATGAAAGGTGGGAGGAATGGTCTTGAGCACAACGGAACCACCTGATGATAAAAACATACGTGGGGAGTAATAAGATCCAGATCACACCGGACTCCCAAAGCACGCGGATCTTTTCAGAAGGAAAGTTAATATGCAACATGTGAGTGAAAGCCAAGTGTAAAACTATTATGCCATGAACTGGTGAGGCAATGTTTATTTTCCAGATGGAATGATTCTCAGTAATGATGAACTTGTACTAAATAAAATAAGTACCTACTGATTATGCCCAGCACTCCTCTCCCAGGACATGGGTGACAACAACTGAGGGTGAGTTCCAACCATGCACAACAGCCTACAACAGAACCCACCAGTCCTCTCTGGGGAAGCAGGGAACAGACGCTGTGCTGAGTGAGAGGACTGGATCAGCATCAGGTAATGAGGGCCCTTACCTAAACCAAGGGCTAAGTCTGCATGAAGAGCTGCAGCTGAAGGATCTCAGTTGAACCCTGGGAACTTTGAAGAGATAAAAGCCCAGGGTTCCTCCCCAGCCAACCCACTGTGGAGAAAGGAGTTCTCACTGGTGGGCAGTCCAGCAAGCATTCAAGTTTCTCTTACCTGGAAAATCAATGACCAGAGTCCAGCCAGAATCTGTGCTCCTTTCTGAGAGTCAGTAGATTGGCTTCCACCTTTACAACCCAAATCATTGCCTTCTTTGTCCAGGCAGCTGAGGTGGGTTTCTAGGGAATGTTGAGACATGGACTAGACTCAAGCCAAGGGGCAGAGTCAGGTCCAGGTTCAGAACACCCAAGAGTAAGATACAGAGGCTCAATGAGGGGAATGAATGAAAGGCCACAGCTATCAAAGCTGGAGGACTCACAAGCAACAATAAGGGCAAGCCACGGTCAAAAAGCCAGACACCAGGAAGCTAACGAACAGAGGGGCAGGTAAAAACTCAGCTTGGAGAAGAAATTACTCCTGGTATTACATGCTCAGTAGAGTAAAGATGTGTGGTAGCAGAATGTACCATTTAAAGTGGAAATATCATATTCAGTGGGATTACTCTTCTGACCAAAAAGCTTCACAGGTCTGCTTTATTACACATCCCATTTCTCCATGCTTGTTTGATTCAACTATAAAGAGAGCTCATTTTTCAATTTGAAATAATCAACACAGAGGCCACTAACACTGTGCAGTCACAGTAAAAAAAAAAAAAGTTTAATTATTAGTACGAACTTTACTATTACCATTATGCTATGCAGTACCAGTTTTGTTTTGTTTTATTTTCTTTATTTTCATTTTTGTAGGCTGGGAGGTAAATGAACAGCGCTATGATTTCTTTCCAATCATCTCTCCTAAGTCTGTGTTTCAATGTCCGAAAGTTTAATGAACAGAACAGGGAAGCTGCTCAACTCAACACTTCGGAATGCAATGCCAGTTTTAAATGCAAATATAAGAAGATTTAACTCATATGCAAAATCGCCTAGGTTATGAAACTTGTATTTCATAGCTCATTCCAGAGGCACCTCAAGCCAGCCAGAGGAGACAAATCCAGGCCAGACTTAAGAAGACTAGGAGGAACAAAGGGTATCCCCCTGCATGTCGCCAACAAGGATACTCATGGGAAAAACGCAGATTCTCACAGGAGCAGTGGGTGGGGCTGGGTGGGGGGTTCTGCTGCAAGTATATGCTCAGGCCTGAGGCTGCCAGGTTTTCCTTGCAACTACCCACTAGATCAAGACCATAGGGAAGTAGAGCCAGGGATCTCTTCTGCGCATTGGCCAGGCACAGCAATCCATAGTATATAAGGGATGCCCAAGGGTCTTTAAAATGCCATACCTGGACATACTAGGTACCCAGATTAGGGGTGAGCTAGGGGCTGACCTACATGCCAGCAAGCTACGGGACTGGAATGAAGCTGGCCTCCACCACTACTCCCCACACCATTGCCAAGACACAGGCACCTGACCCCAACCCTCTCTAAACCTCCTAGGTCCCAGCAGGAGATGAAGGGTGTCAGCAACATGGGCATCCTCCTCCTCAACAGGACCCAGGCACCCCCTCTGGTGAAGGGATGTAGGCAGGGCCTGGGCAAGGGGAGAGGCAGAACTGCACACAGGCAAGACCCCAAACCCTGAGCACAGGCTCCATTGTCCCATTAGACCAGCGGTTCTCAACCTGTGGGTTGGCGACCCCTTTGGGGGTCGAACGACCCTTTCACAGGGTCGTCTAAGACCATCGGAAAACACATATATAATTACATATTGTTTTTGTGATTAATCACTATGTTTTAGTTATGGTTGGGGGTCACCACAACATGAGGAACTGTATTAAAGGGTCGCGGCATTAGGAAGGTTGAGAACCACTGCATTAGACTTTATATACGCAACAAGATCAAATATTAAATCATTAAACATTTCAAGATTCTGACAGCAGAGACCCTTCTGAGCACAGAGCCCTGCATGACTGCATGAGAAGTGGGCCCTCCTTGATTCTCTGCTATAACAATAAATCAAAAGAAAAGGGGTTAGTCTGTAGCTTTCCACAAAGTTGCTATAAATGGAAATAGAAGAATAATGCAGTTTCTCTAAAAATTATGTTCCTCCACATACAGTCGTCGGCAGCCGTCCGTCTCGAGAGACGATGGTGTAGCTTCTTAAGAGTCTATCTGCACCGCCGAGAATGGCTGTGCAGTCCGACTCGGGAGTGACACGGTATCTGTCTCCTCCCGTGTTGAATCGACATCTTGCGATGACGCTGGAGTGTCCTCTCCAGTGAAGCTGAAGCTACAGAGCCTGGGCAGGGTGATATGGAGGGTCTGCTGTTGCCCATGCAGCAGACCCCCCCTCTCTTCGCAGCTGAAGGGTCCAAGGGAAAGACGGAGTCAATACAGCTTGGCTTCAGGTGCGCCGCAGGAGTTGCCGGTGTTGACTACAACGTCAAACCGCCTTAGGGACTCCGGCTCCGGATTTTCTGTCGGGGTTTACTCCCTTAGCCTTTCCCCTGAAGAGGTATGCCGCAAGGCAGCGGAGGTTTTTTGGAATCAGAGTTTTCCTTCTCTGTCCACATACAGTGAAATCTTGATAATGCTGGTTGCCACGGAACTAAACTAATCCAGGCCTACAGGGGAACCAGGGTGCCTCACCTTCTCCAATGGGGGATGGGAAGTATGTGTGCCACTGTATTTCACAGGTTACATTATTTGACACGTGGCTTATTTAAACTGGAATTTTAAGAAGCTAGTTGTATGGTACATTTTAAGATCACGTGGCAATAAACACTCCAAAAACACTTTAAATGAACAAATAATAAACAGAAATATGACAAAACACTGTATTTTTTCCATAAGAGAAATAAAATTCTTACTTGCCTCAGTTCCACATACACAAATTTTTAAAATAATTCCCCACAAAATAAGCTTTCTTTCAGAGTAGTTCACTTTATACCAGAAGTTCTGAAGAATAAGTTACCCTGACACCCTAAGATAAATACTATCAAATAAATTATTTATTTAAATCTCACATTGACCACTCTACAGAGATTGAAATAATCCTAATATCTTGTTCAAATACAAATAATCAATACTATGACATAATGTATATCTTTTTTTTTTTTTTTTTTTTTAAGGCTGTCAAATAATCTATAGTACTTACTGGCTGACCACAAATTAAACTCATCAAGACCAGTGCTTAAATGGCCTATGTGATCTATTTATGGCCAGTTCATGGCAAGATAACTAAAGAAACTAAGAGTGTTTCAAAGTGTTTATAGCAATTTGAAAGGGCAATTTTATTGTCTGATACATCTAGTAATGTATTGGGTTGGCCAAAAAGTTCATTTGTTCTTTTCCATAATATAGTTCTAGTAGCGCTTAGCTGTCTTTAACTTCATTTGAAACTGTTTAGTTAGATTGTGTTGTGATGTATCAGTGTGCATTAAAAAAAAAAAAGACACCAAAATTGGCTAATTTTTGTGTAGCCATTTTAATATTGAAGATGGAAAAAAACAAGCACTGTTTTTGGCATCTTGTGCTTTATTATTTCAAGAAAGGTAAAAACACAACTGAAGTGTAAAAAAAAGATTTGTCCAGTGTATCAAGAAGGTGCTGTGACTGATCGAGTGCGTTAAAAGTGGTTTGCCACGTTTCGGGCTGGAGTTTTCTTGCTGGACATAGACCAGTTGAGGTTGATAGCACTCAAATCGGAGCACTGACTGAGGACAATCAACGTTATACCACGCGGGAGACAGCCGACATACTCAAAATATCCAAATCAATCCAGTTACTGGTCAAAATAAAAAATATGTTCTTTTATTTTACAGAAAAAAACGATATGGACTTTTTGGCCAACCCAATACAATACAAATCCCAAATCATTATGTCTGACTTCTTTTTTTTCTTTTTCAGTCATTTCAGATGTGTACATAATAACAAATTCTAAATGACATTTTACTTTACTTCAATTTAAGGTATAAAACGTATATTGTGTAGACACTGTTAACTATAGAAAAGCATATTTTGAAAATGCAAAGGCTACCAAAATTACCTAGCTCTAAATTATTCCATAAACTAAGTTAAATATGTAAAACAGTAACATGTAGGAAAACTGCCATTTATCAACTCTTAACCTCTGATTTGGAGGCCCATTTTTTGTGTTTTTATATAAATTTGAAAACAATGTTGATGAGCACATTTCACTCTGGGTATATGCCGATATAATTGTAAGTAGACCCAGAGGAAATGTCTTGATTATTTTTCCAAGAATCTGAGAAAGAATTACATGCAGAAAAACAAGAAGCAGAAAAAAATACTTCATGAAACCCAAATTAGGGAAGTTGGAACATCAGTGTTTTTCTCTGAATATCAGTGGGATTCAGCAATGTGAAGATATGTGCAAATCAGCTTTTATGAAAATAGATACAGGCCTTACAGTCATGAGCACAATATTTTTTTTTGGACTTCTAAATATTTTAAGTTAATTTCTACAATTAACACTACTTAATGGTTTAAACTAACTTCCTAACACCTAATCAACTTTAAAAGAAATTTCTTTATCACAAAAATTATGAGTTTGTATATTGAGGAAAGACATCCAAAATAATAAAAGTAAACACCAGGAATGCTACCAATACCATGGTTTCCAAACCAATAAGATTACAGTGTTTTACTGTGGTGTTATTCAGTTTTCAAAACTCCCAGTCCTAGGTAGGGCCTGGATATGATTGAATTTCAGACAACATTATATATATTCATCATAACTGTTCTGCTGTTTTTTTCTTACAGAGCCCTGGCACAAAGGGGATAGCAGCAATTATTTAAGTCCAAAATAAATTCATTACATTTTATTTGTTTTACTCATCCCTTTATACCAAGAGGTGAAAACCTGCTTCTTACTTTCTTATAGTGCTCTACTGATATCCTAAGAATATTTATGGATTTGATTATAAAATCTAAATATAATACAAAATATTCACAAGTCATCCTGCCTGCCAGTACATTATGATTTTAAAATGTCCCAAATGCAAACGAACAGCAACAACAACAATAAACACCATAAACAAGGACAAGAAGCAAATGACACACTGGGAAAAGTATTTGCAACTCCTATTACTGAAAAATAGCTGAGTTTCACAATAAATTAGTAATCATTACAAATCCATCTGTAAAAAACTAACATTCCAGCAGAAAAATAGACAAAGGATAAAACAGGCAGTTTACAAAAAGTACACATAAGTAACTCTTTATACAAGAGAACATCTTCCACCTTACCTATAATAAGAGAGAAAGGCTAGTTATGGTTCTTTCTTTAAAGAATTGTCAAAAAGTGTTAGCATAACTGTGTTGGTGAAGTTGAAGGTAAATTATGCATTCTCATGGAAATGTAAAGTGGTACCAACTCTATGGAGAAAATCTGGTAATACAGACCAAAAAGGACATTATTAGATCAAATGAGAAAACTGGAATATGGATTGAATATATTAGAGAAATGTAGCCATGTCCAATTTATTGGAGTTCATAATTTATTGTGTTCTAAAAAAGAATGTACTACTTCCAGGAAACACACATGCATTTAGGGGAAAAGGGCCAGAATATATTCAACAATTTATTTATTTTAAATATTCAAAAATTTTTTCTCAAATATATGTGTGTAAATGTATACCTACAAACACACAAGAGAGCAAGCAGAAAAGATAAAACAAATGGAGTAAAATGTTAACAAGAGGAAAGGAAGGATTTACAGGTATTCTCTGTACTATTCTCACTCTCGCAACTTTATTTCTAAATAAAAAGGTTTTAAAAAATTTGAAAAAACCACATACCCTTTGACTCAGAATTTTCACCTTTAGGAAGAGTATCTACAAATTTATCAACATATGTTAATAATTTGTATGTATAAAATTAATTATAACATTGCTAGTTAAAGCAAAAGATGTTTGCCAAGGACAGATTACCCACTCAGTCCCCTTAATCTTGGCTTCACTGAACCGCACTTGGCATTAGAGTCATAGCAAAGTCCAACCCCTGTCTTTTTCAGCATGACACCCTCCAGTAACTGTTTGCCTTTGGTCCCATTTCTGTTTGGATTATTCTCATTTGTGGCTTTGTCTTCCCCAGGCCCTGTTTCCTTAGTCAGTTCTCAAGCTGCTTCTCTGGTTGTGTGGGTGAGGAGAGGTAAGTAAAGTTAGGTGCTGATGCCTATTCTCAACAGCCTTGAGCCTTTCACAGCTCCCTTCTTAGTGGTTCCTTGTCAGCAAACAGCACCTGAGATCATTTACCCGTGGGTGCCATATAGGGCTGAGTGAATGAGTAAAAACAGGTTTAAAGCTACCACAACATTCATGAAATTTATTGAGCAGGTTGTATTTTTCTTGTACCATTTGCATTAATTTTTTCCCATTATAATTACATTCCTAAAATTAGAGCGGATTGTCAATAAGAAGCCCTATTAGGCCAATGGCATGAACAACAAAGTTTGTATGTAAATGTTTTACCTTTTTACCTTCAGGTAGCAATATGCATTGATTTTAATATTTAACTTCTTTAATTACTTTATGTATTTTTCATGTTCATTATCATTCTTCTTTGGTGAATTGTCTGTTCATGTCTTTTACCCATTTTTGTTTTGGGATGGTAGTCTTTATAAAAACTATAACTTAGGATGATAGTGACATCAAGTCCAACATTCTGTCCTTCCTGAAAAAGCAGCCCCTAAAACATCAATAATTTGACTCAGCTCTCCCTTCCCTCCTTCTCTCCTTGCAGTACAACAGAAAGGGCATTAGATTTGGAGGCCTAAGACACAGGTTCATTGCTGAGTCTCTGAAATTTATTTATTTACCTATAAAGTGAAGGGTACTTACCTATAGAATGAAGGGCCTGGATTAATTAGTCGGCAAGGCCCTCAAAGGCTAAAGTTCTTTCAGTCTATTGATCTTTTTCTATTCTCTCAATCATCGGTGGCCCTGTTCTATCTATGAGGGCAAGATGATTTCACTGTGAATTATGGGATTCTTTATTTGGTAGCCATAAATCAGTGGTGATGTTAAAATCAAAAAGACATACAGAGAAAAGAAATGATCCTTCATGTCCTCAAAAGATTCAGTTTTGCCCTGGTTGGTGTGGCTCAGCAGATTGAGCACCAGCCTGGGAACCAAAGGGTCACTGGTTTGATTCCCAGTCAGGGCACATGCCTAGGTTGTGGGCCGGGTCCCCATGTGGGGAGCGTGAGAGGCAACCATACATTGATGTTTCTCTCCTCTTTCTCTCTCCCTTCCACTCTCTCCAAAAATAAATAAATAAAACCTTTAAAAAAAAGGATTCAGTTTCTATATACAGTAGTTCCCCCTTATCCACAGGGGATATGCTCCAAGACCCCCAGTGGATAACTCTGAAATCACAGATAGTTCTGAATCCTATATATACCATGTTTTTTCCTATACATTCATACCTATGATAAAGTCTAATTTATACATTGAGCACAGGAAAGAATTAACAACACCACGTGATAATAAAATAGAACAATTATAACAATATACTGTATAAAAGTTATGTGACATGGTCTCTCTCTCAAAGTATCTTATTGTACTGTATTCCCCCTTCTTGTAATGATGTGAGATGACACAATGCCTACGTGACAAGATGAAGCGAGGTAAATAACAGTCGTTGTGACACCGCATGAGGCTACTATAAAGGTCACCTGAACACAAGTATTGTGGTACCAAGATGGCTACTAAGTGTCTAACAGGCGGGTGGCTCCTAACAGGCAGGTGGCATATCGAGTGTGGATTTGTGGCCACACTCAAGAAAGGGATGATTCAAAGTGCTGGCAGGACAAAGCAAGACAGCACACGATTTCATCCCACTATTCAGAACAGTGTGCGATGTAAAACACGTGTATTGTTTATTTCTGGAATTTTCCATTTATATTTTTGGACCGTGGTTGACCACAGAAAACCATGGAAAATGAACGGAGGATAAGGGGGCACTTCTGTTAATAATAAAATTAGTTAAGATTCTACCATCTCGGGGTCAGACCTCAGCTCTGTTGAAGATGTTAATGACGTTATTACAAACAAATAGCTTCAAAGCAAATAATCAAATATTGACTGAAGTAGACATAGTCCAAAAAAGTGGTTTATTTGGTAGTGAAAAACAATAAGCCATTCAAATTGGCTTTGATCCTCCCACTTTTTTTTTACCAATCCTCTTCAATATTCTGATTTCCACACCATTACACTAGGCCAAGTTTCTTCTAAAAGACTAAATTAAATAAATAATCAATATGTGCATTGCTAAACAATCTGGCTTAAAATGTTTGTTTTATCTTCAAAGGGGCCACTTACTTTTAGTTTCCCATTATTGCCCCATCATACCATCTGCCATTTTCTTAAAAAGACACTCAAGTTTTTCTCTAAAAGGCCTACCTCCTCCCAAAAAATAAGTATAAAATGTTTTACAAGTGGTGAGGTGAGAAATTAACTCAAAATTCAACCCCCTTAATGCAGCTTTTTTTCTTCCATATTCCCTTCATCTTCATTTACATTCATGCACATTTTTAGTCAGAGGCATGTGGTATTCCCTGCTCTTTTTGGCATCAAACATTTTCCATGTTGCTTCAAAGCAACTGTTATCATTTACAGTTGCAACATAACCCATAAAGTATTCATTATTTATCTGACCCTTATTTACTTGATCATATTGGAGGGTAGCATTTAAGTTGCCTCCAAAGTTTTGCTTTCTTACAGTAATGGTATAGTGACGATCTCCATGCATATAGCTTTTTTTTCTCATGAGTCATCAATCTCTGATTCCAGGTCAAAAGGTGCAACTATATATATTTGGCATTTTTAAGTAGATTTGCCAACTTTTTTTTTTTTAATTTAAGAGTAACTACTATTAAACACCTAAGTGTGAAACTAAAATAATATGGGATATGAAAATATTCCTTTTTCATGGATATAGAAGGTGAAATGTCTTTAAGGTAGTGTGATAACTCAAACACCTCTTTCTGCCCCTTGATTCCTTACTACTTAGGGCATAATAAGCAAACATTCTACTGCGGTCCTTTTATCTGGTGGTAGGAAGGCAAAACTGAAACACTTTTTAGGTTTTGGTAAAATGGCAAAAAAAAAAAAAAAACTCTGTAAGCTCAATAGCCTCATGACCCTACTTTAAAAGTGTCTATCAGAGCTCACGAGAGACTTCCGGCCACGATGGAGGCACAGACTGACACGCTCTGTCTCCCTTCACAACTAAGAAGGACTACAACTACCACAAAACCAAAAATAATAAGACGTTCCTGAAAATAAAGCTACATGGAAGTCCAACGTATGCAGTCATAAACAAGTGGTGCTCGTCCGGACGGGTAGGAAGTGCGAGCCCGCGACTGAGAAAGATCGAACTGTGCTGGAGGCGGCAGCCGCAGCGGCGAACAGCGGGACCAGGTAAGCAGACACCGGTATTTGGGGGGAGGAGAGAAGCGCCTGGGAGCGGGCCCGGCTGCAGACCAGACCCGTTGGCTCATGATTCCAACACTGGGGAAGGCAGACCCCATTGTCTGGTTCCTCAGCAGAAAGTAACAGCAGGAATCCATCTTGGATCCCTGCCCCCAGGCAAAGCGCCACAGTGTGGTGAGAAAGGTCGCCAGGTTGTGACGAGCATGCGGGGCTCCGCCCAATATAGCAAAGGAGGAGTGACAGCACCCCGCCCAAGAAGGCAAGATAAATAAAATGGTCAGAATGGCAGAATTAATGATTGAAATACCAATCACACAGCTAACAAAAAAACAAATAAAGGCCTTGACCGATGAACAAATAGCAAATCTTTGTGAGGCTCAGTTCAGAGCTATAGTCATAAGACAGCTTACAGACCTAACAGCAGGGCTGAATCAAGACAGGGAAGGCATGAAGGCTAGTCTTGCTGAAATGAACAAAAATACATACAAGACAAGTGGTGAGGAAGGGAAAGCCAGGGATCAAATCAACAAATCGGAACAGAGGGAGGGAACAGTCAACCAGTGCAGAAAGAGGAAACAAAAAGTGAGGAATATGAAGAGAGGCTCAGAAACCTCTGGGACAGCTATAAGCGAATGAACATTCGAATTATAGGATTGACAGAGAGTGAAGAAGAAGAACTAGAAATTGAAAAATTATGTGAAAAAATAATGAAGCAGAACTTCCCTAACTTGGGGAAGGAAATGAACTTACAGGTCCAGGAAGCACAGAGAGTTTCGGATAGGCTGGACCCAGGGAGGACTACACCAAGACACATTATCATCAAAATATTAAAAATTAAGGATAAAGAGAGAATCTTAAAAGCAGCAAGAGAGAAGAGAAGAATTATGTAGAAAGGGGTCCCAATTAGACTATCAGCAGATTTCTCAAAGGAGACTTTACAGGCCAGAAGGGAATGGCAAGAAATATTCAAAGTAATGAAAATCAAAAATTTACAACCATGATTACTCTATCCAGCAAAGCTGTCATTCAGGATAGAAGGGCAGAGAAGGTGTTTCCAGGACAAAGTAAAACTGAAGGAGTTCATCAGATCCAAACCACTGTTATGTGAGATGTTAAAGGGACTTGTTTAGAAGAAGGAGGATCAAAACTATGAACATTAAAATGAAAACTATCACAACAACCAACTGCAGAAACTAGGGATTTGAAACAAAGGCAAACTAAGTAGGCAACGAGAGGGGAGAAAGAATTATAGGTACCGGAAACATATTGGGGGGAGGTCAGTGGGGAGGGGGAAGGGGGAAAAGGGAGGAAGATGATGCAGGAATTAAGAAGCATAGTAGGAGGGAGTGGAGTAGACAGGAAGATGTTGAGAAGAACTATATGCACAACCAATGGGCATGGACTAAGCGGGGGGGGAGCAACTGGAGGTAGTGGGGAGCAGGGGGAAAAGAAATTAGGACAACTGTAACAGCATAATCAATAATAAAAAAAGAAATTAAAAAAAGTGTCTATCAGCTTTCTAGGCTTGATGGTACTTATTTTTGTTCGGCTTGTACAATAATTCTTTTTCTCAAGACCTGGCTCCTTTCTAGACACTGCATGATTCTTAGTTATACATGAATGAATGACATAAAGAATGTATAACGGAGCCACCAAATAACTTCAAAGAACATATAAAAATATTTTCTTACTATTTAATTACTTCTTGCTATTAATAGCAAGAAATAATGCCAGCCAATCCTATTCATTTTGATCATTAAATACTTTCTCCTCTTTTTATCATTATTAACACATGATACATCTTTTAATTCATACACAAAAATGGACACATAGAAAGCCCCCCACCTTCCAACAACAACAACAACTCACTGCTATGGTATGATGGCCATAAGAAAAAGTCTGAAAGAACACAAAATCAAATAGAAAATAAAATGTGATCCACTCTACATAGGTTTTTGCAACTTGCGTTTTAATGTAGCTTTTAAATATGTAGCTTTTCATTATAAAATATTTACAGCATACAAAAAATTGTAGGAAGTCACCAACCACCTTTGCTTAATCTTAACCTTCTGAAATATTTGCTTTAAATATTTAAAAATATAGAGTGGAAACCTCTTGTATGGCCCTATCCTCTATTCCCCTCTTGCCCCTCATAGAGATAAACCACACCTTGAATTGACTATGTATCATTTCTATGCATTTTAAAACATTTTTATTACACAAGTATATTCTAGTAAAATATATTACCTTATGTCTTCAATTCTAAGATCATATTTTGTTCACATGTAACATCTCTAAAATTGGGATGCATCCTTCAACCCATAAAAAAGCATTACGTCACAATTTAATCTGCAGGTTTTCCCCTTTTTTTAGGGTACTTAAAACAATGGTGTATCTCAGACCATGTTTTAGATTCTATGAAATGTGCTAGTACTGTTTTACACTGTTTTAAAATACAACGCAAATGGAATCATATTAGTCATCTTACAACTTCCTATTTTCACTCAATCTTGTTCTTAAGATTTACCAACGTTGTTACATGTATGCAGCACCTTTAAATGTCTTAAGTCACCACTACACAATAAGAGTAGGAGTCATTTAGGTAAGAAGGAAATCCAGTGTTTACTAGTGGAAATGATAACCAGTACGTTCAAATGTGTGCACTTGACTAAAACAGAGGAACAAGCAAGATGGAAATAAGAACCAAAAAAGGAAGGAAAGAAGAAAAACAAAAGCTGCTTGCTAGAACTGTAAGTAGCTGAGAACAGCATACATTTGAATAACTAAACATGATAACTCAGGAATAAAAATGATGACAGGCATTGTTTCCTGGAAATCTGTTGCTATTGCTACTCCAGAGCCCAGCGGAGATGCAACCTGCTCCATGCAGCCAAGCAGGCACTAAGACCGCAGATCTGCCTTTACACAGCTAGCTCCTCTCTCTCTGGACTGCACACCAGCCTCAGGCGGGGCAGGCAGCAGTGATGGAGAAACAAAGTGGCATTTATACAACCAAGTCAGCAGCCTCTGTCTTTGTTTTTCTGATTCTGCCACTCCTCCCTCCACCTCACCTCCTCTCTCCACGCTCCTCTCTCCCTACTCATTGACATTCCTCTTTCTGTTCTTTAGTTGAGGAAGTCCATTTCAAAGACCTATGTCCATTGTCTGCCTGTCTGTCTGCTCTCAGACACACACAAACCATAGTAACCCCTCAGTACTAGCTTTTACTGATGGTACATGAAGAAACTTCCATTACTGGTTCTGAAAACCAAACTCCAGTTTTAGCTTATGGAGAGTTAAAAAGGAAATTTTCTTTTCTCTTTCCATATGATTGCAAATACTTGGCTGGAAGCAGATGTTATATTTTTTAAAAGGGCCTCAATAGGTTTTTCTACAAATACACATCAAGAGCCCTTACCTTTCAGAATCAGGGGACATACTGTGATTATTATTATCATAGGAATGCATTACTTGCTAACTAATTCTTATATGTGTATTTTGTCCCTTTACTTCCATTTAACCATAAGCCAGTTAGGAAAAATGCTACAGTTTTATTTACCTAATACCAGTCAACAGAGAAATTCCCATATTAAGCATTTTTTAAAAGATTTTATGTATTTATTTTTAGAAAGAGGGGAAGGGAGAGAGAAATAGAGGGAGAGAAACTTCCATGCGCAAGAGAAACGACTGCTTGCCTCTCATGCACCTCCAGCTGGGGGCCTGGCCTGCAACCCAAACATGCGCCCTGACTGGGAATCAAACCAACGACCTTTTGGTTCGCAGGCCAGCACTCAATCCACTGAGCCACACTAGACAGGGCAAAGCATATTTTTAAATAAATAAAAGTATTACTGAATTCACTTATAAATGTGACTGTAAAAGAAAAACAGGATTCCTAATTTAATTTATTAATAAATTATATCTTTTTATCTTTAACAAAGGTAATATTATAACCTTGTGTACTATATTTAATATAGGGTAATAGAACCAAAAGCTCCAAGCCACTGTATTGGTTTTCTTTCTCCAAAGCATTACTGTAAACCATAAAATCCACTGGTGTGCTCGTGTTTGGAGCATTCTGCAACTAAAGTTTCTGTTACCTGCTGATATATTTGAAGTACGTTTGAATATAAATTATTGGGACATTCTTTCAACTCTCAAATTTGATTAACTCACTTTCTGTCAAGTTATCCTAATTAACCTGCAGTCTTCAAGCTCAGGATTACTGCTGCCAATTCGGTACAATCATTTGTTTAATGCACAATCTGCTCTAATGCCCTCCAAGATGAAATTGCAAATATAAACCCTTTTTTGATTTCTACTAATTAACTAGACATTGGAATGTGCATGCGCTATAATCTGTATTAATGTATAAATACAAGTTTTGCCTACTTCATGTTAAGCATACAGAAAGAACTTATTAAATAAATTTTTTCAATGAAGGATTTTCATTTGTTCAAAAAATTTATGAATGCCTACTATGTGCCAAGCACTGGACTGGACGGTACAGGTATAATTATAAACATGACAGACATAGTTAGCCCCTGCACTCATGGACCTTACATGTCTGGTAAGGAAAAGGGACACTAACAAATAATTACAACTAAATAGTGAGAAAGCTAATGCCATGCTGCTATGTACAGCACCTGCCAAAGTTAAGCTCAGTACATACTGTTATCAATACCTCAACTTCAAAAATATAAATACTGAATTCAGTAAAGGACTTTGTGGAATTTATAGATCAGGAGTGATACAAAGAGAGGAAAAGAGCTGACAAAGTCATGCTTCAAACTAAAATTGTATTGTAGTGCTGATGGACGCTCAACATTGTGAATGTACTAATGACACTGAAATGTACACTTAAAAACAGTTAAAATGGTATATTTTATGTTAAATATATGTTTATGTTACACAATGTAAAATAACACATATAACTGCAGTTGGTTGCTAAGTGTTTCATCAACTTCACCAAAGGCTTAAAACACATGAGTACTTCCAGGTCTCGGATGGTGTACTAAACGGTGGAGAGAAGACGCAGTCAGAAAAAAACAACTGTAAAAGGAAAGAAAGCATAAAACAACTTCCCTTTGATTCTCTTCTAGCTTTCAGTTCACCTTCCCTGCTCACATATCAGGCTGCAGAACAGTTGGGGGTGCGGGGGTAGTCACAATCTGAAAAACTGGTTTTACTACAAATTCATAGTTTCCAATCTTGTTTGAGTTCCTAGAACTGTTATCATCCTTTTCCTTATCACTAATCAGCTCCCAAACCTTTGCCACTCTCTTCAAACCAGCTCCTCAACTCCACACAACACACCGAACAAAGAGAAAGCAAAGGCCCCTCTGCCTCCCGATCCTCACCAACCCTACCTCCATTTGCTCTGGTTTTCACTTCCCTCCAGGCCCTCAACAGGTGGCACCACTGGAGAACCCCACCTCCGCCTGCTGTGCTTGGGATTCCCTCATCTGCAACCTGCTCCTGAAACTCATTCCATCAATTAGCCACTTGGTAACTTCACCTTCTCCCTCTCTAGAGTCTCCTTCTCCTGAAACAACTCCCACCTTTAACAAATTAAATTATTACCCTCCCTTGACCCCAGTCTTCCTCTAGCTACCACCTCTTTACGCCCCTTGATGGCGCTACCTCACTCCTTAGCCTGCACCGGCACCTCTACCACCCTTTCACTGCTCCAGACTATAATCAGGTTCTGCACCTTGGACACCAAGGCCAAAGAGTACAGTATCCCCTCACTTATTGCGGGTATTATGTTCTAGACTCCTCCCCCACCCCATGATAGGTGAAAATCTGCGAAGTAGGAATCTTACATTTATTTTAGTATTTATCGTCGTCGTCGGCAGCCGCCCATCTCGAGAGCCGATGGTGTAGCTTCTTAAGAGTCTATCTGCACCGCCGAGAATGGCTGTGCAGTCCGACTCGGGAGTGACACAGTATCTGTCTCCTCCCGTGTTGAATCGACATCTTGCGATGACGCTGGAGTGTCCTCTCCAGTGAAGCTGAAGCTACAGAGCCTGGGCAGGGTGATATGGAGGGTCTGCTGTTGCCCATGCAGCAGACCCCCCCTCTCTTCGCAGCTGAAGGGTCCAAGGGAAAGACGGAGTCAATACAGCTTGGCTTCAGGTGCGCCGCAGGAGTTGCCGGTGTTGACTACAACGTCAAACCGCCTTAGGGACTCCGGCTCCGGATTTTCTGTCGGGGTTTACTCCCTTAGCCTTTCCCCTGAAGAGGTATGCCGCAAGGCAGCGGAGGTTTTTTGGAGTCAGAGTTTTCCTTCTCTGATGTGCCCTGACTGGAAGATCGAACCAGCGACACTTAGCTCGCAGGCCGACGCTCAATCCACTGAGCCAAACCAGCCAGGGTTTTAGTATTTATATATATATGTTAAGGCTTTATAAAACCTTCCCACACACTTATAAATAGTTCCCAGTCCCTTATTAACCTTTCCCACTTCCTTATTAACCTTTTCCACACTATTATAAACACTACTTATGTTCTTAAACATATTCTACACTCTTAAACCTACATAACTTTAACAACATACGTATACAGTACCACAAGATCCTGCGATATAGCGAAAAATCCATGATAAATAATTAAATATAATATAGTTTTAAATCCCGCGATACAGTGAGGCCATGATAAGTGAACCGCAATATAGAGAGGGACTACTGTACTACTCAGCAATAAAAAGGGATAAACTACCAATTCATGCAAAAACTGGGGTGGATCGCAAAAGCATCATGCTGAGTGAAAGCCAGACACAAAAGAAGATATACTATATTATTTCATTTACAGAAAATTTTAGAAAAAGCAAAATTAGTGACAAAAAGGTCAATGGTTGCCAGTGGCTGAGGTACAGCAGAAGACTGACTGCAAAGAGCCACAAGGGAACATATTGGGATGACAAAAAGGCTGTATCGCTGCTGTGATGTTGGCTACATGAACTGTATACATTTGTCAGAACTCATCAAATTGTAGACTTAAAATTGGTGAATTTTATCTATGTAATTATCCCTCAATAAAATTGACTTTTAAAAATTAACTAAAGTGAGCCTTTTAAAGCGGGTCCTAAAATAAAAATGGGTCCTAGTTAAGATTTGTAAATCTACATATTTTCTAAATGTCCTAATTTATATTTTAGTACTATGTTAATTCAATCTCATTTATGGTATTGTTTCTCGTAATGACACAAATCCTTCTCAACTGATTGAAAACATTACATAGCAGAATTCTGTTGTACTTCCTACATAAGCATGTGAATCCTGTTATTATCAAAATGTCAATACTCTGTAATAAATAAGTTCCATGTCTCTGATCCCAAATGCATGGCACTCTCACTTGCTCTCAAATAAAAGAAGCTTTGGGAGCCTCCTAAATGAAGACCCAAACTCCAAAAGGTGAACATTGGTCTGCCTTTGAGATACTATACCCATGAGGAAAACACAGCAAGGATTTTGTCATTTTTTTTATTTCTTTGGGATTGAAATTTTTTTTTCTTTATTACCACTTCCACACCTAGCACCTAATAAATATAGGACTTAAATAATGTTGACTCCTTCAAAATATTTATTTAATGCATAAATAAATGAAACTGTGTTACCAAAAGACTCATTTCCTAAACAATCTATATTCACACAAATTTTATAACGTTATTAAATTGCCTAATTTTAGTAACCAAAACACATACTCAGGTCACAAGCCTTTACCTGTTAATGCAGTTTTGTTACTCCTCAGCTGAGATAAGGCTATGAATGCCTACCTGAAAACCACAAGACAGTGTATTAATGTATTTTGCCTGTTGTTCATATACAGGTTCCAGAGTTTTAGAATGATCATGCTACAATACAGGGGAGATAAAGCGGAAAGCAACTAGTTTCCATTACTTACTATTATACTTTAAAAAGCTGATCAATTTTGACAGGTTTACTAACTCACTGACTTGCTTTCCAAACAACTCAGGATTATTTCCAACTAAATAGAGTAATTACCCAAAGATTAGTGACCAATGATTAACTTATCCTCTTAAATGACCATAAATAATAGGGATAACATTGCCTTGACATTTTTCCATAGCCCATTCTCAGCCACCAGACAACAGAAGTCATCGTGATGTATTAGGGGAAAAAGACAGATTAATTGGATTACGCATCACTTTTATCTAATTATTTTCCAAAAAAAGATAATAGTCTGCTTTTTAATTTAAGTGGCTTAATATTTGTTTCCTAATCAAAGTTATAAAAAACAACTACCACATACACAAAATTAATGATAACATACATGTAACAAATGAACTCTATGGAAAACAGTGTGTTTTGGAGTGAATAGCAAAAAAACATGCATAGCTCTTTTGTGATTCCCGACTTTGATATTAGCAAGTCTCTTTTTGTCTGGTGTGTTGGCATGGGATTTAAGAGTATATGGCTTCTGTTACTCAAACCCTGAGGAAAGAAATATTTTAGTTAAATTCCCCTTTTCCTCCTCTCCCCATAATTATTAGATATCCAATTTACTTGTCAGCAACCAGTACTTCAGTGCATCCCACCCAGCACAACAGCAGACAGCATTGTCAAAATACTGCTTTAAACCTTGACATCTGTTTTAATACAGACCTTGTAAATGAAGCTAGATGATATTAAAAGATGAAACAATTAACTGGAAGGACAAGGGTGCCTTGGCTTACAAAATAAGGCAGACACCCTCTTGCACAACTACCAGTTCCCTTTTCACCCACCCCCTGTGTTTACTGGTTCTTCCTCCCGGGTCACTGCACTTCCAGCACCTTTAGCTGGGCTTCTATCAAAGACAGCAATTCAGGACCGGAGTTCTGAGAGATAACGGTTCAGCACGTGAGTCAATACACACGCCCACATGGAGACACAGGGCAGCCTGCTCAGTAACAGCAGTGTCTGACACATCTGCTGTGCTTTACACAACTAAAGCACTTAGCTGTTCTATTATCTTAAGTCGCACTGCTCACTGGGTAACAGGAAATTAAGGCAAAATACAACTGTGTGTAACCAGGTAACTAGTTATTATCTGAACTGGAACTGATTCCATTCCTGGCAAGCAAGCCCCACAAGAAGACAGACACCTCCTCCTCCGCCTGCTGAACCCCAGATGATTAATGTGAGTGTACGACAGCAAGCCATGCTTCTTAACATGTACAATATTCCACCTCATCCAAGTCAAAAAAGAAACTTAATTTCCTTTGTTTTCGTTTCCTAATAGTTTTTCTAGACACTTTTTTAAAAGAGTGGGCTTATACTTGTTATCTGTTTTCATTATGCATTTTGAATGAAGTAGCTGACTCAGTTACTAATTGCTGTGAAGGCTGATCTACAAGGTAGCATCACCTGCCTGTTGAACGAGTTTTCCACCACTGTCAATTCATTTAAATTAGAAATACATAAATTAATTAAAACAATTATAAGCTATTTTTACAGCCTCTTGGCCTACAACATCTTGAAAATAAGACTTAGAGACTGGCTCAATTACATCATGAATGAAAGACACTGTAAATGCCAATAGTCTCAGAGGTCCTGTTAAATTAAGGTGAAAAAATGACTAAGTCTAGGATTAAGTTTTAGAAATACTTAAAGACAAGGGTAGTAAAAATACAGTCCCTCCTTTGGAAAGCTGCAAATCTGAATTAGAGAAATCTAAATGCTGGAAAGACTTCTTAAAAGAATGAAGTTTTGTTACTTTTAAATAAGATGATTTCACTGTAAACTAACTAAACTACCTAGAAACAGCCCCTAAGTCCGCTTAAGACAGAATTTCTGGTTTCTACTGTTACATCACGTTCTTCTTAAGAGACATATGGTCTCTCCAGAGCTCCACCTCTGGTCTCAGCTTCGCTCTGAGGCTCCACGTTTACATTTCCAGTTATCTGCTTGACAACATCCCTTGATGTTCTTTTGGCATTGAACAATCGCATGTCTAATATCTGCGTCAGCCTTTCCCTGTCAGCTCCTCCTCTTCGTGGCCCTGGGCCCTATCAACGGCACCACCCAGCACTGTCTACACAATCCGCAGGGCACAGTACAAAGTGAAAATGTGGGGCCTCCCAGTTCAAAATTTATGTAGACGCAGTCTCCAGGCACAGGCATCACCTGTTTCCCTGTCACTGTCCCCAACCATCGCCTGCCAGGATTCCTTCAGTCCATCCTTTGAAACGTCTCACATCCATCCCTTCCTTCCTACTTCTACTGCTGCACCTCAAATCTCCTCTTATTTCTTTCCTTTTGCAACCCACTTGTATCTTTTTTAAGGCACACTTCAGGAACCCTCATTATCTCCGCATTGCCTGTCTGTTAACTATGTCCAAACTGCTTAACTCAGCATTCAAACCTTCCATTCCCCAGCTCTACCATCCTCATCCAGACGTACCTTCTGTAACTTTCCTCTACATATTTTGGGCTCTGGCCAAACCAAGCTCCTTGTCATTCACTTAATAAGCCCAGCGTGTAGTCAAGTATAAAGAACCTGGCTCCTGATGCCAGAGACTTAAGTTCAAATCCAGCCCTGCTACTTACTTGTCTCAGTTGCCCATTTAAAACACGAGGATTCTAATAGCAGTTGTATCATAGGATAGTTGAATAGATAAGACAAGATAACATAAACTACACAGTAAAGCACAGTAAAACATTCACTATAGGACTTTACTAGTCCTTGGCCAGGCCCTACACCATCACATGGAATCCCTTTTTCTGCTAAATCTGCTGAGAAGAGTCTACCAATCCTTTAAAGCCTAACTCAAAAGCAACTTCCACGAAGCCTTCCCTGGTCGGCTCAGTCAGAAGACACTTGGCCTTCCTCTAAAATCTTATCTCTTATTTACACTGCATTTAACACAGGTAGCATATTGCTTTAGAGTTGTTTATGTACATAGCATTTTGTCTTCCCACATAACCTCTCAAGAATATGGAATAAGTCAAATTCATTTGTTTCTTGCAATGGCCGTAATACGTAATTTGTGTTCAGTAAATTAAATGATTTATCTTTTAAAAATCAATAAAACAAAAAGAAATAATTTTAAATGAGCATGCACCTGGATTAATTAAAGCTATTTTCAACAGAATTAGCCAGGTCCAAGGAGGATGAGGCAAGGTTAATAGCACAGAGAGAGAATGAGACAGGAATGCTCTTGCAGATTGGGCCTCTGGAGGATGAGCTGTCACCTGGAAGAGTGACAAAGAACTCATGGCTAAGTCTCCAGAACGTTAATTTCTAATTCCACTCCCAATCCCAAGAGGAAGGGGAACAATGGCATGCCTCATCTGCCAAGGTGTGTCAAAAGAGAGAATCTAAGGACTAAGATAATCTTGGGCCTTGCTAGAATTCACTTGTGGTAACAAAGTTTTACTATAATATATTCACTGGTATGTGTCCTCTTGTATTTCCAGATATTATATATCATTGCCAAGGCATTTGCTTTTAAAGACTTCAAAAACTGGGAAAATGCACAGCCCTAAAAGCAATGAAATTTGATTTAAAACTAATTTTTAAAAATACCAGTCACTGATCACATTGATAAAATAAAACTAACATTGGTAGGGTTTTCAGGAAGGCAGCACATTGATGGGGCACAGAAAACTGATTCAAGTTCTCTAAAGAACAAGCTGGCAGCCCTGGCTGGTGTGGCTCAATGGATTGAGCGCTGGCCTGTGTACCAGAAGGTCACCGGTTCAATTCCTGGGTTGTGGGCCAGGTCCCGAGTTGGCTCCCAAGAGGCAACCACACATTGAAGTTTCTCCCCTTCTCTTCCTCCCTCTCTTCCCCTCTCTCTAAAAATAAATAAATAAAATCTTTTAAAAAAGAAGAACAAGCTGGTAATGTGTAACAAGTGTTACAAAGTTTTCACACCCTTTGAACCTGTAATCTCACTTCTGGATGTATACCTGAAGGAAGCAATCCAAAAGGGTGAAAAAAAAAACGATTCGTTTAAAGATGTATACACATATGCTACTTACACAGTCTAACACTACTCGCGATTAACACACCCAGAAATGGAGGCCTGGCTGAATAACCCACGGTAACCAACCAGTAATGTAGAATATCACACTTAAGGAAAACATAAAGTAGGTACACTATATATGATATAGAAAAATGTACCTTAAAAAGAATGTTCACTGAGAAACAGAAGACAAATTAAATAATTATATTTAAATCCATGATTCCTTATTTGCAATTCTTAAATGAAACCCCAAACCCAAAGTTTATTGTAAGATGGTATCAACGCTCACTTGGAAGCAAAACATGATCAGAACTCACAAGAGGCTACTTATAATCTCTGTTCCACTTACTCTGAATACCCATACATTTTGTTGCATAAGTATCAATATATTCAATTATAGAGTGCTGCCTCAGACTCCTTTGGGGACTGTTAAAAATATAGGTATAAAAATATATACATATATATATACAGATAGATAGATATGCCTGATTACTATTTCAAAATCCAAAAATAATCTGAACCTCAAAACATATATAGTCCCAATGGTTTCAGATAAGGGACTGTGGCTCTGTACTGATGACATCTATACATCTGTAACAACATATATATATGCATCTGTTGTAATTTTAAAGTAAAAGAGTTAAAGTTTGGTATTTCTGAGTTTTGTTGGAAAAAGTACTTGAAAGGAGTGTATTCTTTCAGAAAGGTTCTTAATAATGACTACATCTGCAGGAGTGTGTGAAAAGACAAATAAATGCAGATAAACCAAATCCCTCTCCAAATCCTTACAAATTCCAAACCAATAAAACTGAATTTGTCACAATTTCTTCCTATTTAGAGTCAAGTAGATTTCTATAGAGGATTTCACAGCATTACTGAAAATGGGTCAGTCATCTGTAAATGATCATCATTTACAGATACAAGTTTATTGAAAGAAATTATAAACCCTCAGGTTTTATAAAAAATCTTCCAGGTGGCCCTGAAATCAATGATCAAAAATTTAAACCATTTAATAGCATTACTTTAAATTTTTTAATTTAAAGGAACATTTAAAACAACCATATTTTATTCAGACAAAGACTCTGAAACTTTTTTCTGCTAGCCAGCAACAAAATGTGGGGAAGATGGTATATGTGCCTTTGCCCCCATATGAGTAGCGTGTGTGTCAGAAACATAAAAGAACCACCAAAATGAGATTTTCGATTAGAAAGTTTTTATGAACTCTGGATTTAATGTTTTCTATAAAATTATACAGCCAAACACAAATAATAGTCTATTATCTCTTCTGACCCTTCTCTATTCTCTACCTCCTCTACCCTCACCGCCCCACCCCCCACCCCCACAAAATCAAAGAGAATTTAATGTGCAGCATCTGACTGGGTCTCAGGTGTGATTAGTACCACAATTTATCTTTTTTTAAAAAATATGCTTTATTGATTATGCTGTTAAAATTGTCCCAATTCCTTTTCCCTTTGTTCCCCTCCACTCAGTGACCACCCTCCTCCAGTTGTCCCCCACCCCTTATTCCATGCCCATTAGTTGTGCATATAGTTCTTCTCAACATCTTCCTATCTACTCCACTCCCTCCTACTATGCTTCTTAATTCCTATACCATCTCCCTCCCTTCCCCCTCTTCCCCCCTTCCCCCTCCCTGCTGACCTCCCTCCATAAGATTCTTCACACCTATAATTCTTTTCCAACTCTCGTTGCCTACTTAGTTTGCCTTTGTTTCGATTCCCTAGTTTCTGTTGTTGGTTGTTGTGAAACAGTTCTCATTTTAATGTTCATAGTTTTGATCCTCTTTCTCCTAAACAAGTCCCTTTAATATTTCATATTAACAGTGGTTTGGATCTGATGAACTCCTTCAGTTTTACTTTGTCCTGGAAGCAGTTTCTCTGCCCTTCTATTCTGAATGACAGCTTCACTGGATAGAGTAATCGTGGTTGTAGGTTTTCGCTTTTTATTACTTTGAATATTTCTTGCCAGTCCCTTCTTGCCTGCAGTTTCTTTTGAGAAATCAGCTGATAGTCTTATTGGGACCCATTTGTATGTAATTCTCTTCTTCTCTCTTGCTGCTTTTAAGATTCTCTCTTTATCCTTAACTTTTGACATTTTGATTATAATGTGTCTTGGTGTGGTTCTCACTGGGTCCAGTTTTTTTGGAACTCTCTGTGCTTCCTGGACCTGTAAGTCTACTTCCTTCCCCAAGTCAGGGAAGTTCTGCTTCATTATTTTTTCCCATAATTTTTCAATTTCTAGTTCTTCTTCTTCATCTTCTGGCAACCCTATGATTCGGATGTTGGCCCGCTTATAGCTGTCCCATAGGTTTCTGAGCCTCTCCTCATTTTCCTCACTTTTCATTTCCTCTTTCTGCACTGGTTGACTGTTTGTTCCTTCCCTCTGTTCCAATTTGTTGATTTGATCCTTGGTTTACTTTCCCTCACCACTAGTTTCGTATGTGTTTTCATTCATTTCAGCAGGACTAGCCTTCTTTCCTTCCCCATCTTGTTTAAGATCTGCTGTTAGGTCTGTAAGCATTCGTATAACCAAAGCTCTGAATTGTGCCTCAGAAAGATTTCCTATCTGCTGCTTCGTTAGATTAGATATTTGCTGTCTGGTCAGCTGCGTCACCAGGATCTCTATCATGATCTGTGCCATCCTGACAGTTTTGTGTTTACCTTTGCTTCCTGGGCGGGGCTGTCACACCTCCTACATTATAGGGGGCAGAGCCCTGTGCACTTGTCACAACTGGGCGACCCTTCTCACCACACTGTGAAGTTTTCTGTGGGGGTGGGGGTCCAAGATGGATTCTTGCTGTTCACTCTCCGCTGAGAGACCAGGAGCCTCCTCCTCTGTCCCAACCTCCTCCGGGCCTCACAGTCCAAGGCAATGGGGGTCTGCCTTCACTGGCATTGGAATCGCAAGCTGACAGGTCTGGTCTGCAGCCAGGGGTGCTCCCCAGTTGTTTCTCGCCTCCCCTTAAATACGGGTGTCTGTGCTTACCGCCATCCCACTGCCATTGCTGCCACCGCCACCAGCACAACCTGACCTCTCTACCACGGCTTTGCCCCTCCTACATGTTCAGATGAGCACCACTTCTTTATAACTTCATACGTTGGACTTCCATTTATTTTCTGGAACTTTTGGTTATTTATGGCTTTGCAGTAGTTGTATTCCTTCTTAGTTGTGGAGGGAGACAGAGCATGTCAATCTATGCCTCCATCTTGGCCGGAAATCTCCTGTGTCCACAATTTATCTTTTAATGATTGTCCATCTGATATTAAATATCTCCATTTGATCCAAAAACAAAATATGGCCAAATAATATGATCTTCTTTAAAATCTGGTCCCTTTGCCAGTTCCAGCCTATTCCATGACTAAGCTTTTTCTCTAAGTAGGAAACAAAACATATATCTACCTACAACTAAAACTCACACATCTATCATTTATTCTTACAAAACGGCTTATTCTTAGGGCAAGTTTACTATTATAGTCATGAAAGTTAATGTTTCTAATAATTTTTAAATATTAAAAATTTCACTATTATAAAAGCAATCCTTATTCAACAAAGAAAAATTAGAAGCTACAGGTATACAAAAAGTAAGAAACCCAAAAACCTGGCACTCAGAGATAACTACAAGATGAGGGGTGTTGCAGCCAAAGTTGGGTGCTACGTTACTATAGGGCAGCAGGGGCAACTTTCTGCCCCCATTTGCACTAAAACATCAACTAACTCTGTGAAATGTTGTCGTTTAGACAACCATCGACAAGCAGGAATCCTTTCAGATACTGTCATTTGAAATTGGAACATGAAGTCAAAACTAATACAAAGGATAATTAAGCAAGATGAAAAGGTTTTTATTACTAGAAACAGTCACAAGACAAACCCATTCAATTTGGCATCAGTACTTATCTACCCAGAAAAGTCAATAAGTATCTCCATTTAATGAATAGTAGTTTTCCATTTTTATAAAACCTCAGAATTTGTTTTCGAATCCAGTCTAAGTTTGTCACAAAAATAAATTTTGACTTTCTGAACACACGGCACAACACTGCTGATACAAGGTACTTTTTAGGGGGAAAAAAAAGGGTAATAGCTGAACTGCAGAGCAATGCACCTTTCCATGACTTTTATCCAGTAATTTAACCACTGACTGACCTTTCATTGAGTTTTAACTATCTAATTACAGAAAAACATGCCTTGAGCTCAACCTAAAACTCTAGTCAGTGATTCTCAAGTGGGGGGCCTGGAGGAAGGAGGCAACACTTTCCCCCCTAACTAAGAGGGGCATACCAGAAGTTCCAGAGAGGCCCATTTAGTTTTTAAACATTCAATATAATTTTGTATCTAAAAAACAAAAATGAATCCTAATTATCTGCAAAGTATATCGAAAATTAAGTGAGAAAATCTTGGCTGGTGGATAAATACTTGACTTTATCTCCTGAATACTAGGGATCCTCAAAAGGTAAACTACCCTTGGAGGTGTGTCTCCATTTCAGGGGCCATGAGATTTTTATGTTTATCAAGAGGAAACAAAGGAGATTAGAAACACTGCACTGGTCCATATGCATTATTTCAAACCTGTATTTCATATGTAGCCCCACAATTAAAAACTGGTGAAAGGAAGAAAAGACTTCCAACTTGAGAGTAAGGTAAGTCATTCCCTCAGCTCTTAAGTTCTAGGATCTAGGTAGGTATAGGCAAAGTGGGGAGTTACTTTTGCTGTTAATGAAGATACTTTAGCAAAGAAGCGATGGTGGATGCACATTTTGGTGCATGTGCATTTGAAAGCGCCATTTTCCTCCATCACTCCAATGCTGTAGTTGCTCCTTCTGAATCACTGCCATTAAAAACACCCACAGTTCCTGTGTGCTCACAGCTGTTGTGAGCTGACTGCTCAGTACTGGTTGGGGTTCAGTTTGTTTCTGTTGAGGTTTGTTTAATTTGAATATGAGATCAGATCTTTACTTGGGTTGTGATAACTCCATTGCAAAAACAACTTCACAGGATTTCTGATAAGGTTCTAGAGAATTCATAGGTAAATATGCAAAAAATAGTTTTTGGGGGGGAGGCACAGTTCTACATTTCAAGACAACTTTAACATAAGTGCATTTTTTTACCCAGCTAAAAAGATGTTCTTAAATTCAATTTAATGTACATAAACAATGATATGTGGCCCAACCCTAAAATGTCCAAGTCATAACTTTCTTATCTATAAATGGAGGTAATGACATACGAGGCTACTCTAAAAAAGAAAATGAATGTACACAAAAGCTCTTTCTTTATGGTAAAGGCTATGCAAATTATCATTTAAACAAATATGTATTATCTTAAAAATTCCTTTCACAAAATGCTAGATTGGAATAGGCTGAAATTTGATTCTCTATCTTCTACTTTAAGCTTCATTCACAACCCATTTGAATTCATACTACCCCCAAAACATTCCAAGTGCATCAAAAATGTAACAAAACATCTCAAGTTGCATAAAATCATTGTTATATCACAGAGTTGTCACAAAAGGAGTGAAATGGCCAACAGTCTTAACAGAATCATACAAGGACTAAAAACTCACTTAAGATGGGAGTAACACAGATAAAGGCATTGAGGCAAAGGACAGTAGGGCAAACTTGGGAAAATGCAAGACCTGCAGCGTGGCTGGAGTGTAACGAGCAGGGAAAGAGGGGAGAGGCAAGGCTAGAGGGTCTGGCAAGGACAGAGCCTGAAGGCCTTTGGTGGAGTTTGACGTTGTCCTAGAACTGATGGCTTTTTAACAGAAAAATTATCTGGTCCAGTGTTTTAGAATAATCACTCAGGTAAACAACTATAACTATGGACAGGTAGACCAGTTAAAGGGTTATGACAATAAATGAAGTCAAAAGTAATAAAGGAATGAATTAAGACACAGCACTAGAGGAAAAGAAGGGTTTGATTTAGGAGGTATTATGGAGGTAAACACTTTAAAAGTACTTGGTCTGATTTAATAAAATATATAAAGAAAGGAAAGGAGAGAAATAAGAAATTAAAATGAATTCCAGGTTCCTGACTTAAGCATCCACAGGTGTCATACACTGAGACAATTGAGAATTGTTGTATATTTGCAGGCAGACTGTTGTTTTGGTGGTAGGTGAACATTATATGGAACAGCTAAAAATGTGTTCATTTTAGTTGAGTATGATGTACCTGTACATCCAAATGAAACTGTCCAGAAATAGTAGATATGGGTTTTGAACACAGAGAAGAGATTTGGAAGTAACCTAAGACTGTGGCTAGAGACATGGGACACATGAGACACCAAGGAAAGCAGAGAAAATGGCAGTACATGGCCTGGGACTAAGCCTCAAGGAAATCCAACATGGGCTCAACAAGAACCCATATAAAAAGAGACAGCATATCACATCAAGAGCACAGAGTATGATTTATTCTAGAAGACAGCTCAGAAGGTGGAAGAGGGCATAAGGGGGATAGGTGGTAATGGGAAAAAATACAATTGAAAAAGTAAACTAAATATATAAAATGACACCTCAAAAGCTCCCCAGAAATTATCATGTTATACTTCTATTTTTGCTTGATTTGATTTTTTTGATGGTTAATTTTACTGATAAAAATCCCAGGATAAAAACATCCCAGGAATACCCATATAGTTGTATTTAATTAGAACTCACTATAGTTTACTCACACTGTTCAATCTTGCTCTGAAATCAGAAACACTCTAGAATTAGAATATGAAATGCTCACACCATACTCGTTTCTATATTATTGCAAAATCCTGGAACCATTTTTGTGGCCTAATGACTAATTTTAGTAGGCATTTGAGATGAACTTATATGGCATAAAAGGTTGGATGTTTTAAGATGGGGGAGAATAAAGGAAATTCAAGTAAAAACAGTTGCCATAAGTGAGTTCTCCTAGTTTTTCAGCCTCTCTTTCAGTGCAAATAGCAGTCAGGTATTTATAGTGAAAGGTGTATAGAACCAAGAACCAGATCATTCATCCAACTGTAGAAAGCACCATTACTAAAATTCTTTCCTCAAATGCAGAAATGATTAGTTACAAGCAGCTCCCTTAACCCTACAAAAAAAAAAAACCTTAGTATAAAGGCCAGACAGAGCAGATCAGGCCTGAACTATAGCCAAAACCTCCTATAAGTTTAGGTGTAGTACATAGCTGCCATATGTAGATATCAGCGTAACTGTAAATGTGGAAACTTTTTTTAACCTTCAGGAAGCAATAACTGACTTGAAATTTCAAAGGTACTAGTAAGAATATATTGAGAGGTGTGCCAAATGCATTCATCCCTAAGAGGAACTGAAAATCCTACTTTGTGATTATAACCATCTTAAAGAGCAATCTACCTCCATACAGGGATAGTAGTTCCATTAAAGATTGTTGCCAAAGTTTCCCTTTTGAAACCTTTTTGATAGTCCACTTCTCTTTAAAACTACTTAATTTTTAAAAAATATTTTATATATTTTTAGAGAGAGGGGAAGGGAGGGAGAAAGAGATGGAGAGAAACATCACTGTTCGGTTGCTTCTCATGCACCCCCGGCTGGGGACCTGGCCTGCAACCCAGGCATATGCCCTGACTGGGAATCAAACTGACGACCTTTTGGTTCACAGACCAGCGCTCAATCACTGAGCCACACCAGCCTTGTTTTTAACTAGAAATATCCAAGAGAGGAGAATAATGTGCTGTGTTTCCCAAATGTATTTAACCACAGACCTCTAATTTAAAGAAAGGCTATTAAAGAACACCTTTGGGGAATTACGTAGAAGTAGAGGTCTTTTTGACCAAGACTTTGGACCATAAAGACGTAATTTCTTCAAAAGGATATCATTAACTACCCTAAATACCGATTCTGAAAACATACCTGTTTTAAATAGGTATGTTTTTAAAGTCCATAGACTATTAAAATATTTCTCTTTTTGCAGGAAAAAAAAGCAGGCAGGTAAACCAGATTAAGACCCTAGTAAAAATCCCGGAGAGTGTTCAGGGCCCTGTTATCAGGAAAATGAAAGAACCCTATACTTTTTATCAGTCCCATGAAGGAACTAAAAATTAGTTTTCTAATATCTAACAAAGTTGAAGCAAAGTTGCAATTTCTAAGGGAAAACAACATTCCAGTTAATTGTGGTACCTGTTTTAATTTTCCCAAAAGTGTCTGCTTCCCCACCACACAGGCAAGAAGCAAGCACATATGAACAAGTAAAAAATTCACTGAAATGAAACAACTCAACTCAGCTTGCTCCATCTACAGACATACTTGACGTGGCAGTATGTGCAAGGTGTATCTCTGAGCACTACATCATTGGCATTACCATCGATGGAGCTGTGACACCCTCAACATTTTTCTTTGGTTCTACTGGCTCACTCGTAGTTCAGTTTGATTCCCTTTCCAAAGTCTTAATTTCACAAAGTGAGATTTATTACCATATAGAAAGAGGCCATTAAATGCCTTTGCCAGCCCCCACCATTCCCTGGAATTTCCTTAGAATTTCAGCCTTTTAAAATAAGATTGGGTCCTGATATAGAGCAAATGCCTCAGAAAAGTATTTTATCTGTCTTATTACTAGTTTGTGTCCCAAAGCAGGTCTAAAGCTCCCTGGGAACAGCTGTCTCTCTCAGTTCCCATCTCCAGTGACCTGCACAGGGTGTCAGTTACTTGGTAATGAATGATACTTGCAGAATGAATGATGAGTAACAGTAGGATGTGTTAGCATGAATGAATTTCTTCAGGCCTTTTCCTAAGAAATTTTGGGTGGATCACCAATTACCTAATAGTTAAAGAGGACCATGAAAAGGAGAAGTGAGCCTAAGAAAGGCTGCTCTTCAGTTCTTCCTGGGAACACAGTTCCGCTATGGATCAGATTAAAGGAGCATGGGATCTTGTTTCTCCACACTTCAAAAATCTGTCTCCACGAGACATTAACAACTGGCAATTGTCTGTTGACAGCCAAGTTAGATCAAGAAACAGGGACCCTAATCCTTCATATTTCTTTTCAGCAGCCAGAACTAGAAGAACCTTACAAATTCCAGAACCCAGAATACTTCAGGGATAGATTAGGGTCAGGAGCACAAAACTAAACAAAACACAGAACCGTTCTTGGTATGAGAAGGGTCATTCTGTGTTGGCTTGGGACTGAGTTATCTGACCAGATCTTAAGAATCAGGAAACCAAGTCTGACCCAACTGAACCTCTGCAGAACCAGATGCTCCAGCACAGATGAGGGGATTTGGGGCTGATAAAGTCGGTGCTGTGGCTATGGCCAGCATTTTATCAAGGCTGTGGCTTTGCAAACATGGCTATTTTTATAGTTTATTTTCCCACTGGATTTAAATAAAGTTTTTCTTTTGGGGTGGGGGGGTGGGGGACAGGGACCCTGACCTTTCAGATTTCTTTTCTAATCCCAGAATTCCTGGTGTAGTACTCAATCAATTGTTAGTGCTTAAATTAATAAAAAACATAAAGAACATTGGACTAGCAGAATATTATCTAGTCAATGCAATATGATCAATTGTTAAAAACCCAGCTTCTGGAATCAGATAAATCTGAGTTTGAATCCCGGCCCCACTGCTTACTTAAAGTCTGCAAACCTGAGTTTCCACATCTGAAAAGAAAGGTATCAAAACCTATCCCATGGGGTTGCAGTAAGGTTTAAATAGGAATGCACATGAAGTGCTTAGCACTGGCTGGCAAATAGGAAGCTCTCAAGAAATGTGAACCATCATTTGAAAGCCTGAGTTCCCATTTTACCGCAACGTCCTCGTGTATCCTTGGACTAATCACTATGAAGAAGGTAAAGAAAACATGGAGACAACTAACTGTCCTTGAATGCTGGGATTATCAATCATGAATAGGATAATAACATGAACCAAAACTTTAACAAATAATAGCTTTAAACAAAACAGGTCTAAGATATTTTTTGTGTTGTACGTAAGTTTGCATACGTTTGATCACAGATGACTCAGCATTAGTGGAAAAGCCAAACTTCAAAGCAGTCACTCTCAAATACTTCAGTGCCTTTTGTAGATGACAGACTCTATGAAACACCTGTTGGGGAGGAGGGAGGAGGCACCTCAACATGAACTGGCCCAATAACTGTCTTGTCACCCTTTTATCACAGATAAGGTTAAATCTATTTTCCTCCTCCTATCTTAAAATGCATCTGTTGTCCATGTGTCACAAAGCATCCAAATAAAGGCCAACATTCAGTCAAGCTGCTGTTACACAGCACCATTACCAATGCATAAGGCCCCTTTATAGAGATGAGATAAAGGGCGCCCAGAGCACAGGCTGGTTTTCTGTCTCCACTTATCCTGAGTTGGGCACCTCTGTGCAAGGGCACAACCCAATATGGCAGTCATGCAGATAAGCACAAAGATCTTCAGTATTTAACTGGCAGACTGGTGTAACTGTTTCTACGACACACACACACACATCCTTAGACTGCCTGAAAGTTGTCAAGGAATTAACTGAGTAAATGGAGAAAGATATTCATGAAAACTGAAAATACGGAGTTTCAAAAAGTTCAAGAGAGCAGGCCCTATCCCCTCCTTCATCTTCAGCTAACCAATATCAGGATATTGTAGCCAATAGGAAGTTGGTAGGTAGAGGCTTCGACACTGCAAAACCCTCCAGCAGTTGCTCACTATCTCAAAAGGAAGGAAGGAAGGGGCAAAAAATCGCAGATACCAATGAATTAACTTACCTGAGTTTGCAAAAGCAGTAGTATATGAAAGGCTGTTGTCTTGTTGTTTTGACTGCATTAAAAATATGTAATCCTGGGCAAGAATATGGTAAATACTGAAGGAACTAGTCTTAAAATGGTAACTGTCAATTCAGCCTCCTTGAGCTTTTCCCTCCCAGATACCTGATACTCATATAAAAGAGACACAAAAGTATTTGTTTACTATTACATGTGCACATATATCCTGCTAAACTTTTTAACGGTAGCCTTCTATACAAAGTAAGTATATGATATTACATTTTTAACACTTTTGTACCTAGCCCTGTGACCTGCATAACACAGCAACTTCAAGAGCTATTTATGGAACAGAAATTCCAGGGTAAATATGGTACCTTATTTAACACATGCCCAATGGGACAGTGTACATACAAGAATATTCATTGCAGCATTGTTTATAATAAGTTGGAAAATATCTAAATGTTTATTAAAGGGACAACACATAAAGTATAATATAGTCATACAATGGAAAACCATGAGTTAAAAAAATATTTAAGCTACCAGCTCAAATTGGGGTATTATATGGATAAATCCCAGACATAACACAGTAAAAGAAAGAAAATTGCAGAATAATACATATAAGGTAACACTACTGATATTTATATAAAGTTTTAAAACTCTCAACATTACCTCTGCCTTAGAATATGTTATAGCAGTCTTATGTATTCATTATATGCACACTAAAGACATAAGGAATAGTCACTCTAAAAGAAATTTTAAAATCAAAGTTAAAAAAAGACTACTAATCATATAAACTTCCCCAAGTGACAAGGAGGGAGTCTGATTTAGCAATGGAAATCACTTAGCCCTTTAAGTCATAAGATATGTGTTCTATCTCCATTCTGCTACTCACCAAGACACCTTATTTCACCAAGCTTCAGTATGCTTACCTAAATGGGGCTGACAACGCCGGCTTGCAGGATAAAGTTAATAATGTAGGTAAAAGAGTTATACAGAGGATCTCGGACTTGTTTTTTGCCTAGTCAAGTCAAGAGATCAAGTAATAATGCTCTACAGACCCTCCCGCCCTGTAGATGTTGAGTCTCACCTTTTTATCTAGTTTGGCAAATCGTTAAGCATGACAAAGAACAAAACGGGAAATACAGACCCTCACTTTCAACTCTTCCCAATCCCTAACCTGGCTGCTTCCTATGCTTTCTGTATGTAGCACGGAGCCCACCCCCCATAAACCTAGGCACACAGGGACCCTCCGACGCGCACACGCGGGCGCGGACCCACACTTGCCACGCGGAATGCATTTGGGGGTTGGGGGGATGACTGTCCCCCGGGGCTGGCCGGTGCGGGCGTTGTGCCTCACCTGTCTTGAAGACCATCTGATCATCGTCCTTGGACTCGAAGGTTTTCAGCATGGACACGAAAAGCACCCCACAGGCGTTCTGGATGCCAAACACCGACCCGTTGCACCACATAGCCGCCAGCATCACCAGCCAGCCCCAGCCGCCCTCGGGAGGCTGAGGGGGCTCGGAGCCCGCCGGCCCCGCCAACTCTACCTCTGCATTCTCGGGGGCCGCCTCCAGACCGTCTGAGGGTCCCAGGCCGGGCAGCGAAGCAGCCCCCATGGGCGCGGAGCTGAGCGACCCTGTATCGCTTGCCTCCTGCGCGGAGCCGGGCTTCGCGGGGGAGGGTACCATGTCCCCAGCCGACCACGTTGGTCGCCGCGGGAGCGCGAGGGGTGCGAGTTCCCGGCGGGCTCCCGGAGGAGGTGCCCAGAGCCCGGAGGGCGGGCTAGTGAGGCCGAAGCGAGAGCTGTGCAGCCCTGGGTTGGGGGAGCCGCAGGCGCGGAGGCTGCCTCGAGAAAGCTGCTGCGCGGAGAAGCCTCAGGGTCCGGGACTCGAGATCCCACTCCACAGCCCCGCACCCCTACGGGGCCCAGCGACCGGCTCTTAAAGACACCCCCCGCCCCGCCGGCTGGGGGCGTGGCCTGCAGCGGGACGTGCTCAGGGTATCCAAATGATTGGGCTTCGGGAGAGAGGAGGCGGGGCGCGCCTCCTCACCACCCCCCAGCGGATCCAGGTGCGGGGTCACAGAAGTGTAGGTCACTCCGTCTCAAAGTGTTAACAGAAGGGGCGCGTCTCCTAGGTGCAAGCCGGTGGGTCCACAGGGGGGCAGGATGGGATCTTCAGTCTCAGCTCACTGACAGCCTCACAACCAAACATTGTCTCTTTGTTTTGGTTTTTGGCATTCACCTTTAATTACTAATTATAACATGTAAGAAACATTATGCCACCTGCTTACTTAAAAATGGAGTCAGAAGGATCAGAGGCCTTCTTTAATTACTTCATTTCTCCTGCATTCATATACAAGTTCCTATGAATTGAAGATGTTCATTTTGGAAGACAGACTATAACAAAGTTTTCACATAAACATTTTTGACAGACAGCTAGAAAACATTACGTTTAAACTACAGCACAGTTGTTTGCACTTAAAAACTAACACCGATATGCAACTCCTCTGTCTCCCTGAAGCATGGAACAATGTAAGAAAAGAAAGAGTAACTAGCTATGCAATATTGAGCACATTTCTAAATTTCTCGGTTACTCAGATTCGTCATTTCAAAGTCAAAATGTTCTATAGTCACTTTATGTGCCCGCTGCGGTGATGGTAGAGTATACAGATGAGTATGATTGATCACGTTCCTGCCTCTCTGCTCCCTCAAGAACTGGTAGGAAAAAGTCCTGGGATAGAATAGGAGGCTCAGATGATGTGTTTTAATACATGTTCAAAAAAGAGAAGTGAAATGCAACCATTAAAGTATATTTGAAACACTAGAGAAGGCTCCACAGCAAGCAGCCTTTTGAGTTGAGCCCTGAGTCAAACAGGAAATTTCAGCAGGCAGAGATAGGGGCAGAGCATTCTAGGTAGAGAAAACAGTGTAAGCTGAGGAAAGCAAGTATAATGTGCCCTAGGGATGGGGTTAAAATAATAAACTAAGAATAGTCACACAAATGCCCCCCCAAAGTGAATGTACAAGGATGTTATTTCATCGTTGTTGGAAGTAAGGAAAAGGGGGAAGCAAAAATGTGCATCAGGAGAGAATTGATTAAATGCATACTATTAATCTATAACTTCTTAAAGTTACCACGTTTACCTCTATTGACTTTGAAAGTTGTCCACATTTTAAAAATATTTTTATTTACTTTTAGAGAGAGGGGAAGGGAGGGAGAAAGAGAGGGAGAGAAACATCACTGTGTGAGCGATACATGGATCACCTGTCCCCAGCTGGGATCCTGGCCCACAACCCAGGCATGTACTCTGACCAGAATTGAACCAGCAACCCTTTGGTTCACTGGCCAGGGCTCAATCCACTGAGCCACACCAGTCAGGACAAAAGTTGTCCACATTTTATCGAGCAAAGAAAATACACAAAATAAAGTATGGATTAAAACACAAAATAAATATGCAGGAGTCAATACTGATGTAAGTAAATGATTAAGTACATAAATGGAGGGGGCAGGGAGTGGGAATCGTCAGATCTCCCCTGCAGAAAATTCCCAATAATATGCCAACCTCAAGGAGGTGAAGTACAATACCTCACTCCTTAAGTGTGGGCTGTGCATAGTGAGTTCCTTCAAAAAGAAAATATGAAAAAGGGAGAAATGCAGGGAGTACAAAACTGACAAACATCATTTCAGCCCAGTAATCAAGTATATATCCCTGATAAAATGTGCTGAAAATGGCACTTTATCTCTGTGATCTTTCTTCCCAAAACCCATAACCCCAGTCTAATCATGGGGGAAAAAAATAAGACATCCCAATTGAGGACATCCCACAAAATAATTGACTAGTACTCCTCAAAACTATCAAGGAACATCCAAAACAAGCAAAGTCGGAGAAACTGTCACAACCAAGAGGAACAGGAGACATGATGACTAAATATAATGTTGGGATGGGATCCTGAAACAGAATAAGAACAGTATATAAAAACCCAGGGGCTCTGACCAGGTAGCACAGTTGGTTGGAGCATCATCCTGATACCCCAAGGTTGTGGGTTCTATCTCCAGTCAGGGCACATACAAGAAGCAACCGATGAATGCATAAATAAATGGAACAATCAATCAATCTCTTTCTCCCTCCCTCTCTTTCTTAAAGATCAATCAATTAAACAAAAACTAAGGAAATCTGAGTAAAATATGGAAGCTAGTTCATTATTATACTGGCTCATTAATTGTAACAAATTTGGCATACTAATTAAGATGTTAATAATTGGAGAAACTGGATGCCGGGGTATGGGAACTCTGTACTACCCTTGCAATTTTTCTACAAATTTAAAACTGTTTTTAAAATAAAGTTTATTTCATCTTGTAAAAATGTGTATGTGTGTGTGTGTGTATCAATGTATTAAACACAATAGTGTATCTTTTTCTTTCTTTGTTATTTTATTGATAGTGTATTTTTAAACTTTCCTTTTATATATCGTCGGCAGCCGTCCGTCTCGAGAGACGATGGTGTAGCTTCTTAAGAGTCTATCTGCACCGCCGAGAATGGCTGTGCAGTCCGACTCGGGAGTGACATGGTATCTGTCTCCTCCGGTGTTGAATCGACATCTTGTGATGACGCTGAAGCTACAGAGCCTGGGCAGGGTAATATGGAGGGTCTGCTGTTGCCCATGCAGCAGACCCCCCCTCTCTTCGCAGCTGAAGGGTCCAAGGGAAAGACGGAGTCGATACAGCTTGGGTTCAGGTGCGCCGCAGGAGTTGCCGGTGTTGACTACAACGTCAAACCGCCTTAGGGACTCCGGCTCCGGATTTTCTGTCGGGGTTTACTCCCTTAGCCTTTCCCCTGAAGAGGTATGCCGCAAGGCAGCGGAGGTTTTTTGGAGTCAGAGTTTTCCTTCTCTGATGTACCCTGACTGGAAGATCGAACCAGCGACACTTAGCTCGCAGGCCGACGCTCAATCCACTGAGCTAAACCAGCCAGGGCAAATATATGTGCTACATATATTTGTACATAGGCTATGAAATGTTATTTTTAAATATATAACTCATTCTCAGTTTTTTTCTATTTGTGTGTCAATATTATTTCTAAACATTATATAGTGTACCCTAATTTCAGATTAAAGTTTGACACTTTTCAGAGAAGGCTGATGTAGGAGCAGCTCTGACTTAAAGGATTGAAGAGTTAACATCCACAAAGCACTTAGCACATGGCAAGCTCTCAGGAAACATGACCAGTGATTATTATCGTTACCTTTGATGATGTCCATGTTTCTTTCTAATGACCTCTCAGAACCACTGTTTTATTGGGATCAAAGTAATTCAAAAGGATGTTTAGATCTTTATAAAGACACCTTTTATTTAATCACAACTATATCAGTTCAGGAAATTTTTTAAATAGGAAGATTTAAAGTTAGGATTTTACACGTGCTTGTCCTCAACTATTATATTACCTATTCCTTAAAGTGAAAGTTTTCCTTTTCTACCAGTTACTCTTTCCCCAACTCACAAAAGGCACCACTTAACAAAATCTGATACAGCATCTCTCTTACTATAATAACTTGATCTGTTTGGCTCAGTTGCGCCAGGGCAGAGTATTCTTCCAGGCTATGGACTGAGTGAAGGATGTATGCGAAGTTTAGCAAAAAAAACTAAGTTCCAGTTCAGTTACGCTAGGGATTGGCTGTGGTTTCATCTACACTGCTTTCCTTTGTTTTTTTTCAAATTGCTAAGTTAGTGAAAGAAAAGATTTCATGATGTGAAATGAGATAACAAAACAAAAGCACCTTGAAAACTATAAAGTGCCTTAAACAATAAAATTAAAACGTTACTTTAAGTTTCTATGCTCCAAGAAAAAAATATCCTGGATCTCAGATGGGATTCTGGGCTGAATTCTTATTGACTCAGGCAAGTTGGTGTTTAGCTCTCAAAAATTTTTTATTTCAGAAAGTGGGCACACATTGCAGTTGTTTCAGGAGTACAACATAGTGATTTTACATTTATATACCTCACGATGTGATCACCACACTAAGCTTAGTAACCATCATCAGTATGCAAAGTTATTACAATGTTATTGACTGTATTCCCCATGCTTACACGACATTTCTGTGGCTTATTTATTTCATAACTGGAAGTTTGTACCTCTTATTCCCCTTAACCTTTATATCCATTCTTCCATCCCCACCCCTCCGGCAATCATCGGTTTGTTCTTCTTCTGTGAATCTGTTTTTGTTTTGTTTGTTGGTTCGTGTTTTTTTGGATTTCACATACAAGAAAACCATACTGTATTTCTCTTTCTCTGTCTGACATTTCACTTAGCATAATACCCTCTAGGTCCATTCATGTTGTCACAAATGGCAAGATTTCATTTTTTATGGCTAATATTCCATTGTATAATGTGCCACATCTTTATCCATTCATCTGTATTTTTTTAGAGAGAAAGCCTTTATTTTATTTTATTTATTTTTAGAGAGAGAGAAAGGGCCTAAGGAGAAAGAGAGGCAGAGAAACATCAATGTGTGGTTGCCTCTTGCGCGCCCACAACTGGAGGCCTGGCCCACAACCCAGGCATGTGCCCAGAATGGGAATTGAACCAGCAACCCTTAGATTCTCAGGCCAGTGCTCAGTCCACTGAACCACACCAGCCAGGGCTCCATTAATCTATTTTTGGACACCTAGGTTGATTCTATATTTTGGCTAGTGTAAATAATATTGCAATAAGTATAGTAGGAGTGCACATATCTTTTCAAGTTAGTGTTTTCATTTTCTTCAGTTAAATACTCAGAAGTGAAACCACTAGATCATGTGGTAGTGGTAGTTCTGTTTTTATTTTTCTGATGACTCTCCATACTGTTTTCCACAGTGGATGTTCCAATTTAAAATCCCACCAATGGGGCAAAAGGGATTCCTTTTCTCCATATCCTCACCATCACTTGTTATTTGTTGACTTTTTGATACTAGCCATTCTGACAGATATGGGGTGGTATCTCATTGTATTGGGTTGGTCAAAAAGTCCATATGATTTCTTCCATAAAATAAAAGACACATTTTTCATTTTCACCAATAACTTTATAGATTTAGATATTTTGAGTATGTCGGATATCTCCCACATGGTATAACTTCAATTGTTCTCAATTAGTGTCTTGACTTGATCACTATCAACTTCAACTTGTCTACCTGACCATGAAGCATCATGCAGCTAGAAATCTCTGGCATGAAACTTCATGAACCACTTTTAACACATTCAGTCAGTCATAGTACCTTCTCCATACACTGCACAAATGTGTTTTTCGTTTCAGTTGTGTTTTTATCTTTCTTGAAATAATAAAGCATAATATGCCAAAAAAAGTTGCATATTTTCTTCCATCTTCAATATTAAAATGGCTACACAAAAATTCACCAGTTTTTATAAGTTTTTTTAATGCACGCTGATATGACAGTTGTCACAATACAATATAACAAAATTGTTTTGAGTGAAGGTAAAGGTAACTAAGTGCTACTAGAACCATCTTATGAAAAACACCAAACAAACTTTTTTCCCAACACAATACCTCTTTGCTAGTTCCCCCAAATACAGTGGTGCCAACTGTAGCTCCAGATGGTCTTCTGACTGGCCCCCTACTCTCCATTTAGCTGCTAGTTCCTTAATGATTCCTTATCATTTCTCCTGGACCTTCATGATGACTTCTTCACTAGTCTCAATGCCAAAAACTCTGCCTCCACCATTTCTTTGTTTGCCGTATCCTTGCCTAAACACAATTCTCCAGGCTTAAGGCCTGCTCCTCATTTCAGGAACAGGTATAAACACTCCATGCTGCCTCCCTGCAGACTCTGCTTTTAAAATGATGTCTTTCCCCTTTTTCGAATAGTGAAATCCTACTCTATCTTTAAGGTTTAACTCTAAAATGGAAGTCACTCTATGAAGCTTTTATTGATTCTTCCTCTAGGCTTCCATATTTTATTTAAAGCAGTTCTCATAATTAGCAGAGTGGTTTCCAGTCTCCTTAACTAGAGTAAGAATTTTCAAACAGGTCAAATGATGTCTCAAAATGCTTTGAACTATAATATCAAGCACAGTGTAGGTGTACAACAAATATTTGTTAAACCAAATGAAATAGAATATTTTTTAAATGTAAAGGAGCACAAACCATGAAATTGAACACATCAATTTTGGTCCCATATTTTTTGGTGGAAAATTTTTAATATTTTTTAAAGAACAGAAATTTGTTTCCCAGTTATAAGAGCAATACATGTTCAAATTGCAACTATGATTTAAAAACAAAATTAAAATAACATTATCGTATTACTCAAATAACCTCTCTTAACCTTTAGTACTTTATATTTTATGTGTTTATGGGAGAGCATCATTATTTGTAAATACTTTTATAGCATATTTCCCCTATAGAATATAGTATGGTATCACCAAAAATATTATGTGACTCTTAATGAAAATTGCTGCACCCAAGCTGATGAGTGAAATATAAAGAAACTTGATGAGATGAGGATGTCCAGTGGTTATTGCCACAGGGTGTCTTTAGCAATCCATTTGATTCAGATGTGTACATCAGCAAAGTTTTTATGAATCTTCAAGATTGCTCACAAAGTCACAAATCTACTATATTTCCTTTCAGTCTTTTATTTAAATGTGCACTTTAAAATAAAATTAGAACCATAGTGTTGTGGACTAAATTGTGTCCTCCCCCTGCCCCCCCCCCAATCACACATTAAAGCCTTAATCACAAGCACCTTACAATGAGATGGTATTTGGAGAGAGGGTCTATAAAAAGGTAGTTAAGTTAGAAGGAGACCATTAGAGTGGCCCCTAATGCAATCTGACTGGTGTCCTTATAAGAGGTGATGAAGATATACAAAGAGAGAGAGACACACACACCTGGGAAATAATGCCACGTGAGGACACAGAGAGAAGGTGGCCATCTGTAAACCAAGTAGAGAAGCCTCAGAAGAAATCAAACTTGCTTACACCTTGATATTGGATTTCTAGCCTCCAGAACTATGTGAAAACAAATTGCTGTTGTTTGAGCCTCCAAGTCTGTGATATTTTGTAATAGCAGCCTTAGTAAACTAATACACATAATAAAGAACTGTAATAATAATAATAATAATAATAATAATAATAAGGTAAAAAAGAAACCAAAGACCCAAAATGGAGTCACTTTTGCTAAGCCAAGTCACCAAACCAAAACTTAATAACAAACCTAACTGTAGTTTCAACCTCTCCCAGGGTGAAATTTTAAAGCAATCAGTTTAGCACTTCCTGATGAATTAGCTCTCCATCCTGGGGATGTCCCAGCAAAGGCTGAGCATATACCTGACACACAGACTTAACAACAAAAGGAAACAACTAAGAAACTTGTGGAAGGAAATTATTTGTCAAATATATCAGGGAAAACGTATGAATTCAAACATGAATGGGTGGATGGTTGGACTAGATTATCTTTGACAACCCTTCAAATTGAGGATCTCTGACTCCTCTAATTGGTTTTCACCCACTGGGTGAGAAATTCTCAAAAGTGTGGATGAAGTAAGGAAAGGGTCTGGACTATTTTGAGCAAGATCAGATGGAAACTCAAGAATATGACAGGGTCAGAGAGCACAACAAAGAAAAAGAGAAGACAGTGGATGATTAAGCAATTTAAATGGAATTAAATGGAGCAGAGAAACAAAAAAAAGATGCAGAAGGAAAGGAGGACCTTGAGAAAAAGAAAGACAAACAGAAAAAAGAATTGGAATGGGGAGAAAAATGAGACATGTGTGGGAGGTCTGTGATAAAAGGCACAAATAGAAGCTTCAACTTTGATTCTCAAAGTAAACAAGCTTACAAGCTTTTTATAAAACAGTTTGCTTAAATAGGAGTAGAAAAATATGAATGGGATATACAAACACAGGGGCCTTGATAAGAGAAGAGATAAAAACAGATGAATATGATAAACACAAAACATAGCTTTTGAAATACAAAATGGAAAATATTTGACCACCCACACAAAGCAAAAAGGATTTCTTCTACCACCAATCCATCCTCCAGATCTTCAATAATCTAATAAAATTAAGAGATTAGACTACTTTAAAATAAAGACTGTATTAATTCCTATTACTGCTGTAACAAATTACCACAAATTTAGTGACTTAAAACAACCCATCATTAACAAATCAACAAACAACAAGAGCTAGTGAGAATGCGGAGAAAAGGGAACCCTGGTGCACTGCTGGTGGGAATGCAGACTGGTGCAGCCACTATGGAAAATAACATGGAATTACCTCAAAAAACTAAAAATGGAACTGCCTTTTGATCCAGTAATTCCATTGCTGGGATTATACCCTAAGAATTCTGAAACACCGATTCAAAAGAACTTATGCACTCCTATGTTCATTGCAGCACTGTTTACAATAGCTAAGTGCTGGAAACAGCCTAAGTGCCCCTCTGTAGATGAGTGGATCAAAAAACTGTGGTACATTTACACAATGGAGTACTATGCAGCAGAAAGAAAGAAGTATCTCCTACCTTTTGTGGCAGCATGGATGGGACTGGAGAGTATTATGCTAAGTGAAATAAGCCAGTCGGTGAAAGGCAAATACCATATGATCTCACCTATAACAGGAACCTAATGAACATAACAAACAGGAAAAATAGAACCACTGCCATGGAAACAATAAACAGACTGACAGTGACCAGAGGGAAGGGGAGAGGGGGAGAAAAGGGGAAAGAAGGGGAAAAGTCTAGTCAAGGAACGTATATATAAGACCCATGGACTTGGACAATAGGGTGGGGATTGACTGTGGGGGTGGGGCGCAGTGGAGAACAACAGGGGTGAGGGGGGTAATTGGGACAACTGTAAACGAAAAACAGTAAAATCATTAAAAAAAAAAAAAAAAGAAAGAAACTATACACAGAGATTGATTCCTTTACTATTTTGGAGGTCAGGAATCTGAAATGAGTTACTGAGCTAAAATCAAGGTGTAATCAGGGCTGGTTCTTTCTGGAGGCTCCAAGGGAAAATCTGTTCTGTGTTTCTTCCAACTTCCAAGGCTGCCAGCGTTCTTTGTGTGCTGGCTACATCACTCCAATCTTTGGCTCATTTTTCTGACTGACACTCCTGACTCCTCTCATAAGGACCCTTGTGACTACTTGGGACCCATCCAGGTAATCCAGGATAATTCTTTTATCTCAGAATGCTCAGTTTAATCACCTTTTATTATGAAGGTGACTTATACACAGGTTCTGAGGATTATTAGGACGCAGACTTCTTTAGGAGGCTATTCTGTTTACAGTAAGGATAGTAAGCATTTGCTTTTCATCACTAGAAATATGATGTGAAAGTATTCAAAATGGAGGCCACTGACCCAGTATTTGTAGGACACATGCTGTTACAGAGCATGGTGGTAGAAAAGCAACGAATCAGGATTCAGGGGACCTGGCTTCTCCTCTTATTGTTGCCGTTAGCTAGTTCTATGACCTTGAGCAGGTCATTCCCTCTTTTCTGGAATTTTCTTGGCCTCTGAAATAAACTCTATCATTTTTTGATGGGGAATTGTTAAAGCAGCACTCTTGGCCTATTCTTTCTTCCATGTGATAAACTTGCCCAAAAGTGAGCAGTTTCTTCACTGTTGCTATGAACCAAATTTTTCTCTTAGTAGTCAGACAACTCTGGGGCACTTTATGAAGCATACCATTTATAGCCTTACCATAATGGTGTCAGTCGGCACTTTATGCATGTCATTCAAGTCTCTTAAGAAAAGGATGTCTGAAGATTGCTAAGACGTACGCACTCTATGTGAATACAATATCCTAGGCTTGTTCGCTCAAATATTTGAAATTATCGTTTAAATACTGTACATAGATTCACTTACTCAACAAAACCTCATTGAGTGTCTACCAGGTTCAAAGCACTGTGCCAGGCTGATTCCTGGTGAGCTGGGTACTTGAGCATAAGAAACACTGAATACAATACTTATTAAATTAAGTGGAACACTAGAGCATTACCAGCCAGCAAACAATTCAATAAACATTTATGAAAACTAAGCAGAGGAAATAAGGAACTCAAGTTCTCTAACCTCAGGTAATACCATGCACATATGAAAATTGCCTCAATATCAAGATATTTTTTCACTTTCCTTTGTATTTATACTTATAAGACAAGTGTCAGCCTTTACCTCTACCACTTTCTAGGTGCTGCTTCTTTTAGTACCAGAATATGAAAACAGACATTTTGATCTTAGGTTCTGAGTATTTTGTTGTTGTTGTTACAAATAATATAATCCCATTTTTTAATTTTAAAAAGTATGTGTGGTTTTTCCCTACAAGATGGGGTTTTGAGTGTTCTTTCTCTTTTTTTCATGTTTCTGCATTTCCTAACTTTTTAATAATGAATATTTATTTATTATATAATGAAATATATAAAAATGTTTTAATAGAAAATAGATTCTTAATGCTTATAATGAACTTACCCTCAAAGTAATCTCTGTTGAAAAATGCAGATGTACTACTCAAGTTCTACAGTAGTAGTGTATATCTACACCACTTGATAGCTTTCAAGTAATAATTATAGTCATAAAGCTTTTAGAGTTTCTAGGATTAAGTTTTGACTTCTCTCCAACTCATTCAGGAACTTGGGGAACGGTTAAACTTCTCTATATTGTGGTTTATGGCCATAGTTCTTCCCTGATCTGGCACAAATGAAGAGTGATAAGGGCTTTTTATTTGTTATCTTTACATCTACTAATGGTCACTTTATGATATAAGAAATTAGGGTTAATTTGGCACAATTACTGTAAACCTCTTAAAACTAGTAAGTCTCAAAATTTGACAAGCTAATTAATTTCCAGGTTAGATACTAAATTCTTCTTGAAAAAACATTTTATTTATTTACTTTTAGAGAGAGGGGATGGGAGGGAGAGAGAGAGGGAGAGAAACATCAATGCGTGGTTGCTTCTCATGTGGCCCCAACTGAGGACCTGGTCTGCAAACAAGGCATGTGCCCTGACTGGGAATCGAATTGGCGACCCTTTGGTTCGCAGGCTGGCGCTCAATCTACTGAACCACACCAGTCAGGGCTAGACACTAAATTCTTACTGTGGCTTCCTGAAGATCAACAGGAGAAAGACAACAAGCTCATGTAAACAGCAACGTAAAGTTATAATTTAACCAGGTGTTCCTGTTTGAGATTAACACATTACACAGAAAAGGAAATGTTTGTTAATAGTTTTATCTGTTTTCTTCCATGGGATTTGAAGGGATTTACAATTGAGAAGCTACAATAATGTACTATTCTAACTTCAGCTACTTTAACAAATTCCAGGATGGAGCCCAATTCACAAACACAGCACATCAAAAGGTGGGGTAGTCTCCTAGCATGGTGGTACTCTACTCAACTCCAAAGAGATTAAGTCACCCAGGTCACATAGTTACAAAAAGAGCAGGGTTTAGAACACTGAGTTCCTCTGAAACAATCATGGTATGATGTTTTCCTGAATCACACAGATCTCTTTTGTAGTTTTTGGCCCCGACTGTCTCCAGTTCTCACATATTTTGGCTTGTTGTTTCGGTCCCGCTACTTATTCATTCATCCAACAGCCATTTTTTAACACCTACTCCATGCCAGCCACTGTATTAACTGTTGGAAAAATAACCAACACATTGTACTGTTTGCCATTCACAAGCCACTTTCACAAATACCATATCATTTGGCCATGTAATGTAAACTATTTACAGTCAAGAACCAAGACTCTTTTATTCTTGCGTCTGTCATCTGGGACTTAGTTTGGGCCTTGCTCAATGCGCCAAATGTTTGTTGAATAGATGCATACATGCAGGAGAGAATGAAGAAGTGAGTGAATAGATAACTCATAGCCCTACACCATTTTTTATTTTCATAGGATTGTCAAACATTCACTTTTCTCCTTAACTCTTTTTCCCCTTGGAAAAGATTTCTGGTACCTACTTCTTTCTTTTCTTTTCTTTTTTCTTTTTGTATGTTTTATTGATTATGCTGTTACAGTTGTCCCAATTTCTTTTCCCTTTGTTCCCCTCCAGCCAGCAACGCCCCTCCCTCCAGCAGTCCCCCACCCTTAGTCCATGTCCATGGGTTGTACATAAAGCTCTTCTCAACATGCCCGTCTATTCCCCACCCTCCTACCTTGCTTCTTAATTCCTGCTCCATTTTCCTCCCTCTTCTCCTTCCCCCTCCCAGCTGCCCTCCCCCCACATGCTCCCCATACCTATGATTCTGTTCCCACTCTAGTTGTCTGCTTAGTTTACCTTTGTTCCATTCCCTAGCTTCTGCTGTTGATAGTTGTGATACTGTTTTCATTCTAATGTTCATAGTTTCGATATCCTTTTTCTTAAATAAGTCCCTTTAACATTTCATATAATAATGGTTTGGTGATGATGAACTCCTTCAGCTTTACTTTGTCTGGAAAGCACTTTATCTGCCCTTCATTTCTGAATGACATCTTCACTGGACAGAGTAGTCTTGGTTGTAGGGCCTTGCTTTTTATCACTTTGAATATTTCCTGCCGGTCCCTTCTTGCCTGCAAAGTTCCTTTTCAGAAATCAGCTGACAGTCTTATAGGTACTCCTCTGTAAGTAATTCTCCTCTTCTCTCTTACAACTTTTAAGATTCTCTCTTTATCTTTAACCTTTGGCATTTTGATGATGATGTGTCTTGCTGTGGTCCTCCCTGGGTCTAGTTTGTTTGGGACTCTCTGTGCTTCCTGGACCCGTATGTCCATTTCCTTCCCCAAATTAGGGAAGTTTTCCTTCATTATTTTTCAAATAATTTTTCAATTTCTTGCTCTCCCTCTTCACCTTCTGGCGACCTTATGATTCGGATGTTGGCATGTTTATAGCTGTCCCAGAGGTTCCTAAGCCTCTCCTCATTTTAAAAAATTTCATTTCCTCCTTCTGTACTGGTTAACTGTTTGTTTCTTCATTATGTTCCAATTTGTTGATTTGAACCCTGGTTTCCTTTCCTTCACCACTTGTTTCATATGGATTTTCCTTCATTTCAGCCAGGATAGCTTTCATTCTTTCCCTGTTCAGTTAAATCTTTGTTGTCAGAGTTGTGAGCACCCTAATCACCAATGCCTTAAACTGTGCTGTTAAGTTGTCTATCTCCTCATCCTTTAGGTTTGCTATCTGCTCATTGCTTAGTTGTGCTACTGGGACCTTGATCTGCCCCCGCTTCTAGGTCATACTTTTCTGTCTCCTTATCTTTCTGTGTTTGCCTCTGTGATTTGGGCAAGGGTTGTCACACCTCTTACATTAGAGGGGGCAGAGCCTTAGATATTCATCAGTACAGTAAAACGTATTTCACCACATTGTGGCGCTGTGTGTTGGGGGGCCGGCGGTCAGAGAGGGAACAATGCTGCTTGCTCAGCACTTGCCCCTTTTCCAGGCACTTCTCCCGCTTTCATATGGGATTGGCGCTTCTCTAGCTGTTGCCCTGGCCGTTGTTCCCAGAGTGGGTGGGTCTGCGGACTTTCCAGGATCATGGGGGCCCTTTAAATAAGTGGACTCTGCTGAGAGACCAACAGTTTTTTACTCAGCCCCAACTCCCACTGGTTTGCACAGTCAGAAGGAAAGAGGCTTGATTTTCCCTGGCACTGGGACCATGATCTGCAGGGTCTGGTCAGGAGCTGGGAATGCTCCTCAGGTTTCCCTCCCAACTTTTTAAAATATGTAACTGCACTTTCCACCAGCTTGCCACTGCCGCCGCTGCTGCCGCCACCACACCGCATCCTCTCCACCCCAGCTCCACGCCTCCTACCTGTCTGGATGAGTATTTCTTCTTTATATCTTTGTTTATTGGACTTCCATGCAGCTCAGTTTTTTGGAACTTCTGATTATCTCTAGTTTTGAGATAGCTGTATTCCTTCTTAGTTGTAGAGAGAGACCCAGCGTGTCTGTCTAGGCCTCCATCTTGGCCGGAAGTCATCTACTTATTTCTTTGTACCCTGTAGAGCACCTCCTAATGATGCTCAGAAGCAAGACCTTGGCTTCTCAGTAGTCCTAAATGAACTGCCTTTTCCTTTTGACTGGGACCCTTGCCATTGGCTGCTAGCAATCTCTAGGGGAGGGGAGACTGTGAGTCAGTCCTGCTCTGGCCCCTTCCTGAAACTGACCTACTCTTTATGAAGAGTTTGGCAAGTGATATCAAACACATTTTGTCGCTCTTCTTACTATTGTTGTAGAATAATTTTAATTGGAATAAAAAGCTGTGAAATTAGGTTGTCCTTGTTAGATTAGAAATCAGGAAGGCAACATGGCAAGAGATGTAGAAAACATGGCCCTAGCCTGCTAGCTCAGTTAGTTAGAGTGTCGTCCCAATACACTAAGGTTGGGTGTTTGATCCTCAGTCAGGGCATATATAAGAATCAACAAAAGAATGCATAAATAAGTGGAGCCACAAATTGATGTTGCTCTCTCTCAAATAAAAAAAGTAAAAATTAAAAAAGAAATTAGAAAACAGCAGTGGAAAACATAAGCTAATGCTGATGTGCATTTAGTGCTCTGGGGAGAGCAACAGGCAGAACCAGGAAACAAATGTGTCCAGAAATTGCTACAAATATTTCAAAAAATTTTCTACTAGCCTCACAAACTAAATATTTTTTTGTTTTTTAAAAATACCTTCCATATTAGCAAAAAAAAGTGTAAGTAAGTATATTTTATTGATTATGTTGCTACAGTTGTCCCAATTTCTTTTGTTTGCTCCCCAAGTTCTTTGGCTTCACCTTTTCCTATATTATTTTTGACTTCCCCCCTGTCTATTTTGTACCAACCAATTATGCTTCTTAATCCCTAAACCATTTCCCCATTTCTCTCCCCTACCCCTCCAAGCTGATAACCCTCCAAATGATCCCCATACCTATGATTCTGTTCCTATTCTGGTTTGCTTAGTTGGAATTTGTTTTTATTTTTTAGATTCAGTTGTTGATAATTGTGAATTTGTTGTCATTTTAATGTTCATAGTTTTGATCTTCTTTTTCTTAAATAAGTCCCTTTAACATTTCATATAATAATGGTTTGGTGATGATGAACTCCTTTAGCTTTGCCATACTTCAGCATATGTGTCAAGTCTGTGAGCATCTTTCTCACCAGTGTTTTAAACTCTGCATCTGTTAGGTTGGCTATCTCCTTATTGCTTAGTTCTCCCACTGGAACCTTGATGCGTTCCCTTTTGGGCCATACTTCTCTGTCTCCTCATCTTCACAGGCCCCTGTAACTGTTTGCTTCTATGTCGTAGGTAGAGCTGTCGCACCTGTCTGGATGAATATTTCTTCTTTATATCTTTGTTTGTTGAACTTCTATGCAGCTTGATTTTCTGGAACTTCTGGTTGTCTCTATTTTTGAGGTAGTCGTATTCCTTCTTAGTTGTGGAGGGCAACACAGCATGTCTGTCTAGGTCTCCATCTTGGCCAGAAGTCCTCAACCAAAAAATTTAAAACTTTCAGAGCATCACCTTGAAAATAGCCCCAAGGACAGATAAGATTCAAAAAAATAAATAAATAAATAAGCCCACCTTTCCCACTAAAGTGGCAATGGTCCTGTTCTTTTGTGCAGTCAACAACTATTTATTGAACATTTATTTGTCAGGCATTCTTGGGGATATAGTGGTGTAAAAAAAAAAAAAAAAAAAAAAGACAGACAAGGTTTCAGCTTTTGGCTCAGAGGAGACCTAGGTGCAACTTTCTCCCCAGAATCTGGGTTCTACTGACACTAGCTGCCTGCATCATGCCACCTAAGTTCAACCCCAACAAATCAAAGTCATATAACTGAGGTACCCCAGTGGGGAAGTCAGTGCCACATCTGCCCTGGTTCCCAAAAGTGGCCGCTGGGTTTGATTCCAAAAAAGGTTGGTATTAACATCACCAAAGCAACTGGTGATTGGAAGGGTCTGAGGATTTTGGTGAAACTGACCATTCAGAACAAAAACGTCCAGAGTGAGGTAGTACCTTCTGTCTCTGCGTTGATCAACAAAGCCCTCAAAGTTCCATCAAGAGACAGAAAGGAGCAAAAAACATTAAGCATAGTGGAAATACCACTTTTGATGAGATTGTCAACTTTGCCCAACAGCGTCACTGATCTTTAGCTAAAGAACTCTTTGAAACTATTAAAAAGGTCCTGGGGACTGCCCAGCACATGGGCTGCAATACTGATGCACAGCTAGTTGATTCATAATGCTACCTTTTTTTTTTTTACTTGTCTGTCTCCTTCACTAAGCTCACTAAAGGGAGAGGCTGCATTATCTACTAATCCCCAGCACCTAGCGCAGTAATGGGTGTTGGTGAAGAAATAAATATATAGTAATATGCAGTGGAATGCTCAGCTAGTTAAGAACTACAAAGGAGCCCTGGCTGGTGTGGCTCAGTGCATTGCGCATCAGACTCTGAACCAAAACACCTGTTTAGTTCCCTGTGAGGGCACATGCCTGGGTTGTGGGCCACGTCCCCAGTTGGGAGCATGCAGGAGGCAATTGATCGATGTTTCTCTCTCCTTTCCTTACCCTCTCTCTAAAAATAAATAAATAAAGTCGTTTAAAAAAAGAACTACAAAGGAAAATATTTCAACTAAAGATCATTTAACAACCAAAACAAACAACAAATGGACCCACCTGCGTGGTGGTCAGAGGAGGAGATGACACTTCAACTCAGCTCTGAGAACGAGAGGGAACAGCATGTGCAGAGCTACTAAAGCAAAAAGTTCTGGGCTGCTCCCTCAGCCCAGAGAACAGAGAGAGGGAGCATTAAGATGAGATTTGAAATGGAACAGGAGCCAGATGAAGAATGCCTGACGTTAGAGGAGGTGGTTGGGTTTTATTCTAAGTCCAGTGGAGACTCCTAAGAGAAGTGGAATGGCAGGTTCTGATGTGTTCTTGTTTGTTTGTTTTTAAAAATTGTACTTATGTATTTTTAGAGGGGAAGGGAGGGAAAAAGCGAGGGAGAGAAACATCTGTGTGCGAGAGAAACATAGATTGGTTGCCTCTCACGTGCACCCCAACTGGGGACTGAACCTGACTTGGCAACTTATTAAATGATAGGCTGGTGAGGGAAGGGAAAGTGCACAAAAAGGGCAAAAATGACTCTGAGGTTTCACAGCCAGTAAATGAAAGACCACTTACCCCCAATCTCCTTATTCTGTAATGGCACTACCATTCTACCAGAGAAGAAGAGGATACCGTCTGAGGAGATTCAGCAGTCTTGGTGTCTTCCCTGTCTCCACTTCATCCACGTGCTGACCTCCCTCTGGATATATGGCAGTAGCAGCTGTCTTCAGGAAGTCCTGGGCCTGGGCCTCCTCTGGTCAGCAGGGGCTGTGGCTCCGGGGAAGCTGCTTACCTGCAGTCTGAGATGGCCTCCTCCCATTTCTAAATCACAGCCAAAGGTATTCCTGCTTCTTGTCGCAAGGAATAAAGTGAAGAAATAAAATGGAGTCACTATGGTCAAGCTGCTAAATGATTAAAATGAAGTAGACTGAGGCATGAAGAAACGATTCTATTCTTGCATTAACTAGCCTGAGAACTTAAACTTCTGAACTTTCCAGTCCAAGTCAATGCCTGGATATACATCAGATCCTCAGATGACCATCTGAATGACCTCAGGAAGAAATTGTTCCATTGTTTACACCACCAGACATCTGAAGATTAGCATCTTGGACCAATTGACAGGCTAAGAATGCAGGACCCTAAGACCCTTTAATATTTGTTTCCAGCCAAAGCCTCCTGACTCTTTTGAGTTGTATCTGAAAGGACCCATCTCCTAATGTTGTATCACATCTGATTCTGACAACAATTTGTTGTTGTTTTTCTTTTTTGTTTAATGGTATAACCCCTTGGTCTACATTCCTGGCATAGAAACAAAGAGCTGGTTAAAGATAATACCTTGTTCTAATGGAGCCCTGGAGATCAAAGGCAGAGGATCCGGGTGGGCAGCTGTCTTCCAGAAGCCTGGAAGCCCTTTTCCTTCCAGCACAATTTTGACTCCCCTTTCCTCTGTTTGCTCAGATGGTTCTTAGCTGTAATAGAATCCTCTTGCTCCATTTGCAGCCTGATGCCTAGGGAGAATTCATGCTTACTTATTAAACCTTTGGAAAGAATCGAGTTGAGTAGGATGAAAATTAAGAATAGAATCAAATCAAAGGCTTAGTTGTTTTATTATGCATACTACCACCCACATAGCCCAGGTCTGCTGATTGAGAGATAAGGAGGAAAGGGCTGGAGGGAAGAACCAGAGAAACAGGTGAAAGAAAAGTTTTCTTTACTAAAGACTCTTCTGGTCCACAGCTCTTTGTCACCCAGTGATTTGACCACATGTCAGGGCCACTATAGCATTGTAGGAGTACAGGAGAAAGGCAAACCTTTCATTAGCTCATTCAGTGTGTTGAGCACCTGCTGTGTGCTGGACATTGTGTAGGGAAGGCTCTGGGAAACTATAGAAGAATAATATACACTCCCTGTTCTGATGTTTTGGCAAGGATAGGGTATTATGGCCTGGTACCATGCACACAAAAGAGGGAACTGCAGCTATTATCTGGGGAAGTTGGGAAGGCTTCAGGGAGGAGGTGATAATTCAGATAATTCTGCAATGAGAGTAGGAGATAGCTATTAGAAACAGCATGTACTAAGGTACAGGGTTTTAAGGAACATATTTTGTTCAAGGAGCATTAAGGAATGGAAGGTTTGTGTAATGTAGGCAATGGCAGGGAATGCAGGCTGGGAATATACTATGAAGAACATTTTCTACCACAGTAGGCATTTGGATTTTATGATGTGATGGAGCTCTGCTGGAAATCTTTAAGTAAGAGAGCTGCTTGCTGAGATTTTAATTTAAAGATGATAGATTGGGCTAATGGCTGGGAGATTAAGGATGACAATGACAGGCTAGGATATGGAGAAAAGAGAACTGGCAGAAAAAAAGGAGAGGAGAAAATCAAGGTGAACTTGGAGATACCTGGCTCGGCAACTGCAGGGTTAGTGGTTAGTGCTCTTAACACAGATGAAGAGTACAACAGGCAGCAGGTGTGGCGAGGGACTCACATCTTCATTTCAAACCTGTCCGATGCACATAGGTGCTCTCCCGGAAGACACCCAGGAAGCAGTTGACTCTACAATACCATGAGCAGGAGGCAGGGACTGTTAGCAGTGTCAGGGACAAACCTACCTATGGAGATGCACCCACGGGTGGAGAACCAAATGGGTGCTACCAGACAGCACCGGAGTTAAGTCTGAAATTGAAAGTACATAGAAGAGTCAGTGCCCTAAGAGGTGGGAACATAATAGAGAAAGCTTGAAGAAGCAGGTATATCTGTCCGAGAACACATGACTCTTTCACACTGGACATACGTCTGCGGTGAAGGTGAAGAAAATCTCTCAGGTGGAAGGCAGTTGAAATGCCTGTTTTTTTCTTTGTCTGACTCTGTTCACTGACTCTCAGTCCCATCTCTACCCCAAACCTAACCCTTCAAGCCACAGGGGAATCAACCCCACGTGGACGGGTTAGTTCTCTTCTGGACAACTCAGCTGCTGCGATCTGGGAAGGAAAAGCAATTTCTTTTCTTTGTTGTAAGATTTATTTTTCACCATTATGAAATGAAAGATAAAATAAAATAAAATTTGAAAATAATTTAAAAAGGAGAGACTACCTATAGTTTCAGAAATCATCAATAACCTTGTGTCCAGTCTTCTTCTGTATACATTGGGATTTTGCTTACTATTACTTTTGTTTTATAAACACACATAATGGTTCGTTTAAAATGATATTATAAGCCCTGGCCGGTGTGGTTCAAAGGGTTGAGTGCCAGCTTGCAAACCAAAAGGTTGCTGGTTTGATTCCCCTTCAGGGCACATGCCTGAGTTGTGGGCCAGGTCTCTGGTTGGGGACGTATGAGAGGCAACTGATAGATGTTTCTCTCCATCCCTCTCCCTCCCTTCCCTTCTCTCTAGAAATGAGTAAATAAGATCTGTTTTTTTTAAGTATATTATAACCTATGTTTCTTTTTTACTGATCATAATTTATTTCAATAGGTTATAACATGTTCTGGTAAAAAAATTCCAAATGCTTAAAGGGTATACATGAATGATAAGCTTCTCCCATCCTTACCTCCCAGGCACCCCCTTCACTTCAAACATAAAACCAGTTCCAGTCTGGTGTGTGTTCTTCCAGAGATATTCTACACATATGCAAATATGTATTTGCAAATAAATGTTCTTCCTTCTCCCCCCGCAATGGTAGCATATTATACACAGTGTCTGTACTTTTCTTTTTCTCACTTACTAGTGTATCTTGGAGCCTGTCCCAGTTTGCCAAATTAAATCTGCCTTGTTTTATTTATTGGAAAAGCAATTTCTTAGGTGGCTCTCCCAGGAGCAGCTGGGTCCTCCCTTGAGCCAAGGTGACAAGAAGTAAGTGGCCTGCCTGCCAGGTCTGCCCATGTGAGCCAAGAATGTGAAGTCTGACATTTCCAGCCCACAGGATAGGTACACTCAGAGGCCCAGGAGGCAGGAATGTCTCTTGTTAATAAATGGAGGCAGCAAGTACAGGGAAAACAAGACTGGAAGAGTGAATTTTGCTCCAGAATTAAGGTAAATTTCTATATCTCATTCAATGACTTGTGGAAATCCACAGACTCCAGGAAACCTCCCCAAACCTCTCCAGCCTTCAGTCTCTCCAATATCTCAAATGCAGATGGGTCAATGGCCCTGAATAAGTGATGGGATATTCTTGGTACCCCTAATGTATCTTGTGTCTTTGCTCCCAGTCCAGTTGCTGCCATTCTAATACAGGTTCTTGTCATCTCTGATCTGGACTCTGACAAAGGCTTTCAAATTGGTATTCTTTCTTCTGCTCCAGGCCTCTGTATTGATCAGGAGTGTGTTTAGCTGTAACAGAAATCCCTACCTCAGTAGTTTAAACAAGTAGGGATTTAATACTTTCATGTAACAAAATATCTGGGGGTGGACTGCTCAGAGTTTATATAGCTGCTCAAGGGTGTCATCTGAAAACCAAGCTCCTTCTATCTGCCCATTCTATATCCTTGACATGAAACCTTCCTCCTCATGGTTGCAAGGTGGCTGCTGTATCGCCAGGTATTGTATCCTTTTCCCAGACAGCAAAAAGAAGAAAGAGTGTAAGGCAAAGTGACATACATTGTAATCAGCTAAATAATAGTTTTCCCTGATGCTATTAGAAGCCCACTCAGTAGACTTCCAAATTATATCTTGTTGGCCAGTTATATTGTCACATGACTACCCCTTGTGCCAAGGGGAACAGTCAATTTGCATTTTTGGCTGAACACATCAATGTCTTGAACAAAAAAACAGTTTTCTTAGTAAAGAATTGACATCTAGAAGCATCTGCTACATCTCCTTCAACAAAACCCCCCTTCAATGGTTTTCTACTGTTCAAAGAGAAAATCTAAAATCCTTAAAGTTGCTATTAGGGACTGAATTGTACCCCATCTCTAGTCCACCCAATTCATTGTCGAAGCCCTAACCCCCTGTTAGAAGATAAACTGAGGCGAAAATTGATTTGAACTGAGCAGTATCCAATCAAGCAGTTAGAAAGAAGCTCTGAGATGCTATGCAGAATCAAAGACTTCTCATAGGCAGAAGGGAGGAAGAAGGAAATTATTCTAGGCAAAAAAGATGGTTGGTTATTGGAAGGTCACTTTCCTTTAGGTGATAGCAGGAGTTCATCTGGCAAATTACCTAACCGGTGCTTATCAAGTAATTTCTAATTGACTGGTTTAAGATTCGTTTTCTGAGAGAGGTGAAACTAAATGTTGGTTTGGTGACCTGGGACTTAGCATAAAGGAGCCCATTTTCAGCCTGTTGTCTTGTTTTTCAACATCCGAGTACTTCAGAATGTAACTGTATTTGGAGATAGGGCCTTTTTTTAAAAAAGTAATTAAGTTAAAAGGATACCTTTAGGATGGGCCCTAATTTAAATCTGACTCATAAGAAAAGTAGATTAGGACCTAAGAGAGGAATCAGAGATGCATGGGCGCAGAGGAAATGCCCGTTAGCAAAAAGGAAGCCATCTGCAAGCCGAGGAGAGAGGCCCCAGGAAAAACCAAACCTGCATCTCCATCTTGGTCTTTCAGCCTCCATTTCTCCACTGTGGAAAAATAAACTGTCATTTAAGCTGTGCTATTTTGTTATGGTAGCCTGTGATATTGTCTTCATCCCATTCCTGGTACAAAGCTCCTAAAACCCTTGGGATTTTCAAAGTGCCGAGAGCAGAGTAACGTGTCTTTTTTTTATGTTAAGGAGACTTTTGGAAAGCCCCTAAGTAACCTATGGGTGGGGACTGGTTGTCAAGGGAGCCAACCACGTGATTAGAAGGTTGGATATCTCTCCCCAATAAGCTTCATTTCTGGGGAGGGGAGAGGGGATGCAGATTGAGTTCATTCACTGATGACCCATGATTTAATCAAGCATGCCTATGAAATGAAGTCTCCATAAAAACCCAAAGGGACAGATTCAGAGAGCTTCCAGATTGGTGCGAGAGTGGTGAGCTTAGAGAGCATGGAAGCTTGATGCCCTTCCCACACTGCCATAAGCATCTCTTCCATCTTGTTACAGGGTAAAGAAAAGGGTCCCCCAAATTCCCCACAGCCTGTGGTTTACGGAGTGGGGGATGGGACTCAGTGGAGCACAGCTATTTTTCCTAAGAGATGCCTTTGCATCTCTTAGCTAGTGTCTTAGTTATGCAAATAGTTTGGTTCTTCCAAGGCATCAAAGTGATGGGAGGGACTTACACAAGATTCCACTGGTGGCCTCGACTGGTCGCCCTGCCCACTGTGTCACAAGCCATGGTCAGGGATTTAAAAATAAGGCAGCAGCCATTAAGCAAGAGAGAAGCAAGTGATTTGGAGAGGAGAATGCCATGTAGTTTGTAAAGAGGGAGAAAGCCATGCAGTTTGCAAGGAGGCAGGGGAAAGGCCATGTGGTCTGAAAGGAGGAAGGAGCAGCTATGCAGTTTGTAGGGATAATTCGGCCAGGCAGCCTGGGCTAGTAAGCAAGCCGGCATGCTGCTGCTTTGATCATGCCAACTTTAGTGGACTCCAAAGCCTGATTTCTGGACTTCTGGAACCCGCCATAGGCAGAAAGGACTCTGTTAAAACCTGGACTTCACCATGATCCAGTGCAACATGGCACATGCTTTCCTAAACTATTATATGAAGGCTGATGATTTTCTGGATAATTATATGGAGGCTAATGACATCATACCCCAGATCCTGAAGGACAGAGCTGACAGATAAGGGATGGGGAACTTCTGGGCCTGTTTTTTGGCTTATAGCCTTTTAGAGAGCAAGGGAAGTGCTGGGTCCCATGGGAGAACAGGGTCCCGAGCAGGAGTGCTCCCAGCCTTCCCCTGGTTGGGATATTGTAAATGAAGACTTGTTTTCTTCAACACTAATTGTTGGGTTTTACACCAGGGTACCATGTGAAAGAACCCCCTTTCACTTGGTAATAGCCTGGCTAGTACTTCTAATTTATATCCTTTATAATAAACCAGTGATCTAGTAAGTAAAATATTTCTCTGAGTTCTGTGAGCCACCCTAGCAAATTAATCACACCCAAGGAAGAGGTCATTAGAACCTCTAGGCTGTAGCTGGGTTGGTCAGAAGCACAGGTGACAATGTGGACTTGCAATTGGCATCTGAAGGTGGGGGCAACAGTCTTATAGAGCTGAGTCCTTGACCTGTGGAATCTGACGCTATCTCTAGGTAACCCTAGTGACAGAACTGAATTCCTTATTTGGCAGTGTCAGGGGAAAAACCTCATCTCCTAAAGCCCTGGTAAACTAATTCAGTCGCTTAAAACACCTCCCCGTGATCTGGATCCCTGCTAATCCTGGGCTCCCTCCGATGCCATTCTCTCTTGCTCACTGCCATCTAGACAGGCTGGCTTTCTTCAGTTACTAGAATAGGTGAGCCCAGTTTCAGGCCTTTGCATGCATTATTCCTTCTCTCCAGAGCTCTGTTCCCACTTTGCTTTTGAAATATCCAACTCCTTGTCCCATAGCTCACATATTGCTTGCTCAGAGATGCCTCCCTGACCACTCCATAGGACAGTGGCTCTCTAACCCAGGCCTTTGTGTGTATCTCTTATAGATCCTATGAAGGGTTATGATGTGAAATAATTTTGTTTACTTTTGTCACCATGGTGTTGGTCTTTTCCAGTAGAAGACCTCAAGCTCCGTGAGTGTGGGAACATATCTAGTTCATGGTTGTGTCTCTATGTCTAGGACATCCTATACTTTCAATAAGTAATTTCTGAAAGAGAATGGAACATATGTTGTCTGAAAGAGTGAATGGAATTTTCTGTTGGTTAAATTTATTTTTAACTACATGTTGAATGAGAAGAGGAAGAGCAAACCTGGCCTTTCTGGATGGAAGATAGGTAGCAGTCAGGTACCATCACCGCTAACTTAAAATATGCCTCTGGGATTTGGGGGGGGGGGGGTGACTCTCCTGCTACCTTTAAGCCACTCAATGACTTTTACTGACCTCACTGGCATGGAGTAAAGGTGATCTTCCAAGCAGTTTGCTTGTTAGTGGTTCTAGTAACAGCTATCTCAGTGAGGGAAGAGTTTGGAAGTAATCCTGTGACTTAAAATTGGTCAGAATTTCATTAAATGTAGTGTATTTTCTTCTAACTCTGCTTCAAACTCCACCTAGTTTGTTAAATAAAGACATCCAAATGTATTCAAACCCTATATATTTTCTTTGTAACATCCAACAACATAAAACTCAAGCTCTTCTATGTTTTGTAGACAGGAAGATTATTCCAACCACCGCATATCACAAAGGCTGAAATACTCAACAAAGAACTAACAAATGGAAATTGGAATCTGCTCCAAGTCTCTAGCACTGAGCCAGCAGCAAAAGGAGTCTGTTATAATCTCCACATCTAACATGAAACTGAGATTCAGAGAAGTGATTGCCCTGCCTCAGCTGGCCCTAAATATCTCCTAGTCTGAAAATCCCATGCCTGCCAACTGCTGGAAAAATGCAATGTTATTTCAAAACAACTAAGTTTATGCAAAAACAGTGAGCCCAATTAATCGAAAACGAAGATATAATAAGTTACCGAAGTTCCATTAATAAACTCTACTTCAAAAGGTATTTGTACTGTCTGTCCCAAAGGTTTCTGAGCTTCTGAACGTGTTAAAGAGAAACAAAAATATTGTTTCATGTTTCTATTAAGTGAATCTAATATGAACAGAGTTGGCTAATCACCTAAATAATCAGCTCAGGGCTTTACCTCTAAAAGAAATCCAAATATTTCCATTTTTCTAATATTATTACCATAGGTGTCCTTATTTCTAAAGACCACTGTAGCCCTGACTGGTGAGGATCAGTGTATTGAGCATCAGCCTGCAAACCAAAAGGCTGCCAGTTTGATTCCTGGTCAGGGCACATGCCTGGGTTGTGGGCCAGGTCCCTGCTTGAGAGCCTGCGAGAGGTAACTGATAGATGTTTCTCTCACATGTTGATGTTTCTCTCCCTCCCTTCCCTTCTCTCTAAAGTAAATTTTAAAAATCTTAAAATAACAAACAAAAAATTGTACTTCTGAAAAATTGTGGGCAAACAACATTGTTGGAAATGGAATCATCTAATAGCTAACGACATCAACTATGTCCTCAGATGAGGATTAAAAAATAAAAAAATAAAGATGCCCACTATTTTAAGGATCCTTATACTGAATTTTGTTTGCAATATTAATAAATATCTTTTAATGAAAATACTCACTTTCTAACTCATATTTATAAAGTAGATTTTTGAAGCTGAGATTAGTTTGTCTTAGAGTGTAAAAAGGATTACGCACCATGACCAAGTAGGATTTACCTCAGGAATGCAAGATTGGCTTAACATCCAAAAGTCAATTAATGTAATACATCAACCAATAGAATAAAGGCTAAACGCCACAGGATCATCTCAGTAGATGAAGAAAATTCATTTGGCAAGCTTCAAGATCCCTCTATGATAAAAAACACTTAACTAGGAATAGAAAGGAATTTCCTCAACCTCATAGTAAACATTATACTTAATTGTGAAAGACTGGATACCCCTTACTAAGATGAGGACCAAGATCAGGATGGCCCTTCTCCCATTTCTATTCAAGATTGTGCAGGACATTCTAGCCAGAGCCATTAGGCAAGAATAAGAAATAGAAGGCATCTAGATTGTAAAAGAAAAAGTAAAACTATCCTATTACCTGATAATGTGAACTTACATACAGAAAATTCAAAGAATCCACTAAAAACAAAAAAAGAGAACTAATAAAAAAGTTCAGCAAGTTTGCAGAATACAAGAGCAGTATACAAATATAAATTGTATTTTTACACAAGAGTTACAACCAAAAATGAAATAAAAGAATACTACTTATAACAGCATCAAAAAGAAGAAAATACTTAGGACTAACAACGAAAGTGCAAAACTTGTGAACTAAAAATTACAAAATATCATTGAAAGAAATTAAGAAAGACCTACAAAAATGGAAAGACATCTCATGTTCAGAGAGTGCAAAACTCAAAATTATTAGTATGGAAATACTTCTCCAATTGATCTATAAGTTCAATACAATCTCTACGAAAATTACAGCTGAAGTCTTTGCAGCAACCGGCAAGTTTTTCCTAAAACTGATGTGGAAATTCAAGAGTCCTAAAACAGACAAAACAATTTTGAAAAAGAACAAAGTTGGACACTCTCATTTCTCCATTTCAGAACTCACTATGACTCAACAGTAACCAAGACAGTGTGGTACTGGCATAAAGACAGAAATACAGATCAATGGAATATAACTGAGAGTCCAGAAATAAACCCTCGTATTTACTGTGAGTTTATTTTTCACTAGGGTGTAAGACCATTCAATTGTAAAAATACATATATATATAGTCTTTTCAACAAGTGGTGCTGGGACATCAAATACCCATATGCAAAATAACAAAGTTAGGCCCACTATCTCACACCATACACAAAAAATTAACTCAACATAGATCAAAGACCTAAATGTAAGAGCTAAAACTAAAAATCTTCAAAGAAAACATAGGAGTAAGTCATAGTAATATTAGAATAGGGTTTTTTTAGATGCCCAATCAACAACAACAACAAAAAAATAGATAAATTGGACACCATCAAAATTTGAAATTTTAGTGCTTCAAAGCACATCAAGAAAATGAAAAGACAGCCCTCAGAATTGTAGAAAATATTTGCTAGTCATATAGCTAATAAGAAATGTGTTTAGAGTATATAAAAAACCCTTACAACTCAAAAATAAAAAGACAACCTGATTAAAAAATAAAGGGGGAATCTGAATAGATATTCTTCCAAGGAAGATATACAAATAGTTAATAAACACATTAAAAGATACTTAATATAACTGGCTATCAGAGAAATGCAAGTCAAAATGAGAAACAAATTTGTCTGAAAACAGCTTATGACACACTCTTATTTATAAATAGCATCCAAAAAACCCACAATGAGGTATTATTGCACACCCAATATGATGGCTATAATAAAAATGGTAAATAAAAATTGTTGGTAAGAATGTGGAGAAATTAGAACCCTCATATATTGCTGATGGGAATGTAAAATAGTACAGCTGCTATAGGAAATAGTTTGGAGATTCCTCAAAAAGTTAGACATAAGTTACCACATAAATTTTTTAATTTTTATTTATTATTATTATTATTATTATTTTAGCGAGAGATGAAAAAGGAGGAAGAGAGGGACAGAAACATTGATGTGAGAGAGAAACATCAATCAGTTGCCTCTAATTAGTGCTGCAACCTAGGACCAAACCTGCAACCCAGGCTTGTACCCTGACAGGGAATCAAACTGGCAACCTTTCACTTTGCGAGACTACACTCAACCAACTGAGCCACATTGGTCACGGCAAGTTATCATATAAATTTAAATCTGCTCTTATCATCCTGCAAATGACCTTCCTCCCCTCTGAAGCCCCAAGGCAACTTACCTTATCTTTAGCTCAGAATATTATTATTATCCCATCTTTCTTTTCTGCCTCACAACCTTTCAGCCGTGTGTGGTTCCCATATGTACATATTTTATTAAACTTGGTCATTTTCTCTTGTAAATATGTCTCATATTGATCTGATTAAGCCAGAAGAACCAGAATGGTAGATAGAGGAAAGTTTCTTTCTCCACCATAGCTTCGTATTGCAAGGTTTGGAGACTTTCATACCTTCATCACCATCTTCTGAATACCCTCCAACTAACCCAAGTTCCTCTAAGGGTGGTTCCCAGAACTGGCACAGATACTGTGTAGATGTGATTTGAGCAGATCTGAGTACACTGGAATTCAGTTACCTCCACTTTTTTTTTTTTTTTTGCTGTATGTTCATATCAGCTTTTGCTGTTTTCAAACTTTCTTGTCAATCTCATGTATACTATTTCGGTCAACCTGAATATTCTCCTTCTGTCAGTGAACTTTTCTGGAAGTCTGTTCACACTGATCACTGACATTGTGTTTGTTTCCCAATGGTAGAACCACGCCTCCTTGTCCTTCCTATGTTCACATTCTTGTTATTTATCTCTCTTTTTTTTCAAAGATTTTATGTATTTATTTTTAGAGAAAAGGGAAGGGAGGGAGAAAGAGAGAAAGAGAAACATCAGTGTGTGGTTGCCTCTCACGTACCCCAAATTAGGGACCTGGCCTGCAACCCAGGCATGTGCCCTGACTGGGAATTGAACTAGTGACCCTCTGGTTCTCAGGCCAGTGCTTAACCCACTGAGCAACACCACCAGGGTTCACATTCTCTTTCTTAGGTCCTGAACTTATTAAATTTCTCCTTTTGGTTTCAGCTCAACTTCCCAGAGTACAAAGGTATTTTATATAACAAGGTATTTTACATTTATGATACTTAATATTTTTACTGCTTTGTGTAATAAACAAATGTAGTGTCTTCTTTTCCTTTATTCAGGTGAAGGAAGACATTGTTTAAGGAGGCAAAGGTCAAGGACAGAATCCTCAGGCTGGCCAATAAAGATTACCTTTGCAGATGTCACAGATTCATTCATCATTCATCAAAACCCTTTGGGTACAGTAGTCCTCCAAATTAGCTTTAAATTGGCCTAAGTGCTTTTTTTTAGTTACAGCACTTTTGATTCATGAGAATACTTTGGGAAACTTAGATGTCTTGAGAATCTACTAGACTAAGAATTAGAAGACAGGGGTTCCAAGCCCAGCTTTACTTCTTTTGCTGTATAACTACAGACAAGTTACTTAATCTCTAGAAGCCTCTGTTTCATCAACTGGAAATTGTATAGTATCATCTGTACTATAACTCTTACAGAATATTTTAAATATTAAATAAGCATGTGAAAATGCTTTCTAGAAATAGTTCTGTGTAAAGCTATAGATCACAGTATTTATAAAAATGCCAAAAGAAAATGACATTAATGTCCAATAATAGAATGACTAAATAAAACTTAACGGATGTAATTAAATATTGTGTAGCTATCAAAAACAGTATTTTCAAAAAATAACTAACAGAAAAATACTTATAGTATAACATTGGGTTTAAAGAGCAGGACACCTAGTAATTAACCCTACTACTAATATGCGAATGACTGAAAGAGTAAAAGGCTGTTGACAATATTTCTATTTCTTGAACTTTTAGATTTTATTTTATTTTATTTTAGATAAGGGGAAAGGAGGGAGAAAGAAAGGGAGAGAAACATCAATGTGAGAGATAAACATCACCTGGCTGCCTTCTGCAAGCACCCCGACTGGGGATGGATCCCGTGACCCAGGCATGTGCCCTGACTGGAAATTGAACCGGCAACCTTTCAGTTTGTAGGATGACGCCCAACCAACTGAGCCACGCCCACTAGGACTATTTCTTGATCTTGATAGTAGACAGTGTGCTCACTCTGTAAAAACGAATCACATATACTCACCTAAGCACTTCCCTGTATATGGAAATTCACTTAAGAAAAATTTTGCATTTTTTAAAAAGTAGAACTCCAAATAATACAGCAAGATATTCTTATTTTAAAACCTGTATTTTTAAGAAATGGCAAGTAATACAAAAAAATGTTAAGTGGTGTGTTTACAGGTGACGTATTTTCTTCTGTGCAACTTCCTCTTCAATAATCAGAAAAATGATTTGATTTCTTAATAATCAAGTTAAAAATCAAACTTGTTTTCTAAATTTTAAGCATATACAATGGAAGGCATTATTCTAGCACAATGCCTACCACATAATGCTTGAAAAATGTGGACTGAATGATTACTCCTCTACGTACTAGGCAAGCACTCCTTTCAAAAAAGGAAGGGAATCAACTGACATTCTTTAACTCACAGAAAACTCGAGCTGGTTCCTGGCCACGACTACCTCCACTTCTAAGACCTCCCAAGCCACCTGCCTAAGGATTCTTCCCAAAGTGTTGCCAGGGCCAGATTTAGAAGATAACTACCTCTGCCTTACTCAATTTCCCCACAAGTTCTTCAAGATTAACTGATTGTCCTTACCTGGGATTGAGGCTTCGAGTCACTTCAATCTGCCAGGTGCTTTCGATATCCACCTTGGGGTTAGGATAGGATTTCTCTCTGGAGCCCCGCTTCAACCATGATGGCTCTGCTCCCTTTCTAAGCATGGAAATCACATAAGAATTCTGCCAGCTAGTGTTACACCACCTGTCTTATCAGGACTCTTAAAAAAATCTTTGTCCTATGTCTACTACTACTACCACTACCACCACAAAACAAAACCAAGCCTCATATATTTCCTTTGCATTTCTGGAAAAATGCTGGGAACGACCATTTATAATACTCCTCTTAGAGAACCATACCACTAACTGGTCTTGCCCATGGTTTTGTGTCGTCTTTAACTGGGTCCTTGTCCTTTTAAATCTTAGCTAAGTTCTCAGAGTATCAAAGATGTCAGTTTCTTTTAATGCCACAACTTTCACCCCCACCACTGCACTGCCTGTTGCCCCTACTTCCCACACATTCCACTTTTGAGGAGCTTGCATGTCGCTTGAGCTTTATTTGTTTACTGACTTCTCAAGATTCTGTCTAATCTTTCTCCAAGGCCTCCCTGTATGATGGAAGGTGCTGGGGATAAAACCCAGACACATTTTTGACGTGGGCTAGCTTTAAGTGATGAGCCCAATGGATGGAAATGGGGTCTAATGGGGACAGTAATGAATTCGCTGGCTCTTTCCCTTGGTGTCATAAACCCCAAGCAGCCTCTGAGAGGCTGAGAGGCTGAGCCAGAGGTGCTGTTGCAGATTGTCATTTAAAGTAATGTCTCAAACAAACACTTCTCCGAAGAGGACATACAGAAGGTCCATAGACACATGAAAAAATGCTCAACATCATTAGCCATCAGGGAGATGCAAATAAAAACCACAATGAGATACCACTTTACACCAGTCAGAATGGCCATCATCAACAAATCAACAAACAACAAGTGCTGGCGAGGATGTGGAGAAACGGGAACCCTAGTGCACTGTTGGTGGGAGTGCAGACTGGTGCAGCCACTATGGAGAACAGTATGGAATTACCTCAAAAGATTAAAAATGGAACTGCCTTTTGAACCAGCGACTCCACTACTAGGATTATACCCAAAGAATCTTGAAACACCAATTCAAAAGAACTTATGCACCCCTATGTTCATAGCAGCTCTGTTTACAATAGCTAAGTGCTGGAAACAGCCTAAGTGCCCATCTGTAGATGAGTGGATCAAAAAACTGTGGTACATTTACACAATGGAATACTATGTAGCAGAAAGAAAGAAGGAACTCCTGCCATTTGCAATAACATGGATGGAACTAGAAAGAATTTTGCTTAGTGAAATAAGCCAGGCAAAGAAAGAAAAATACCATATGATATCACCTAATACAGGAAACTAAAGAACAACACAAACAAAGGAACTAAATAGAACAAAGAGCAGAATAGCAGTCAATAGGGGGGAGGGGGGAGGGAGAGAAGGGGGATAAGTAAGGGAAGGGTTTAGTCAAAGAACCTGTATAAATGACTCATGGACATGGACAACGGGGAGGGATATGATTGCGGGAGAGGGGGTGGGTTGGGTGGGGGAGAGAAATTGGGAGAAAAGGGGACAACTGTAATTGAAAAACCAAAAATAAAAAATAAATTAATTAAAAAATAATAATAAAGTAATGTCTCAGTCATGTCATCTTCCCATCTGCTTTTGTCACATGACTCTGGGGAACTAGCTAAGGGATTGGAAAATAAACCTTTCCAAGTCCATTTGAAATGCACCCATTATATAGCTTGTGCTCTACCCTCCAGGCATCTCCTTCTGAGCTCACTTGCAGTGTTTGAGAGGGACCCAGGGGTTACCTGGACACAGTCTCAACTCTTAACTCTGGCTGCAGGTCCCTTCCCTTCCCCTGATCTGGTGTCCTGAGGTAGTGCCTCTGCAGCCCTGCGTTCCAACTGAGTGGCAGAGCATGTTGCGCAGAGCCAATATCTGCTACTCTGCTTCTAGCTTTGAGCTTGAGGAATCAATCTCAATCCAGTGAGTGCACTTAAAAACCCAGGGGCTTCGACCTTTGCTTGGCAAAAGCCCTACTACTAAATACTAGGAGCTTTGCCATTTCCTCTTTATCTGCCTTCTTTCATAGTGGCTCCATCCCTGCTTAGTAGCAGGGGTTCTACAGGACACCAGACCTTTCTCTGTGTTTGGAATACACCCAGAGTGTGGGCGAGGGTGGGGTGGGGGATGAGAAGGGGTGGGGGAGGGAAGAGAAAGTTCTTTAAAAGAAGAAGCAGAACAAGAACAGAATTAAAATGCATGGCTATCTACAAAGACAGGCCTATCTTACATTATGCCATATTTAAAAATCTTCCCAAAGGGACTTAAAATGGGAAAAGTGCTGACTGGCTCCAATTCAACCATAGCAATTAAAAATCCTAACATGGCCCACTCTGGGTGGTACAGGAAACACAGTGATATCTTTGCTATTTTTAAATTTGAACAACTCAAATTGTTGGTGTGAGAGGAAAACAACGTACATTTACAAGCGACTTTTTTCTCACAGCTAACATAAATCTCAAACCAGCAATCCCATTTTATATTGTTAACAGTAGCTTATTTCAAGGGATATGAATAACATTCTATACAAGTTTATAATGTATATATGCTAAGATATATTTAACTTTCATGCAGTTATATTGATAGATTGTTTCCATCATTTCTGTGATCTATTAAGTGTGTGCTCCTGGCTGCTGTTGCTCAGTAGATTGAGCGTCGGCCTGCAAACCAAGTGTCACTGGTTCAATTCCCAGTCAGGCCACATGACTAGGTTGCACGCCAGGTCCCCATTTGGGGGCGCGTGAGAGGCAACCGCACAGTGATGTTTCTCTCCCTCTCTTTCTCCTTTCCCCTCTCTCTAAAAACACATAAATAAAATTTAAAAAAATTAAATTTTTAAAAGTGTGTTAAAGATAAATGAAGACCCTGTATTTTTGCAGCTTCTTAATTTTACAATGGACAAAACACTAATAACTAAAGTTTATTTTTTCTTTCTTTTTTAAAAAATATATCTTATTGATTATGCTGTTAGTTATTCCAATATTTTCCCCTTTGCCTTCCTCACCCCAGTACCTGCTTCCTTCCAGCAGTCCTCCCCTTAGTTCATGTCCGTGGGTCATGCATATAAGTTCTTTGGCTTCACCCTTTCCTATATTATTCTCAACTTCTCCCTGTCTATTTTGTACCAATCAATTATGCTTCTTAGTCCCTGCACCTTTCCTCCATACTACCCTCCTCCCAGCTGATAACCCTCCAAATGATCTCCATATCTGATTCTGTTCCTGTTCTGGTTGTTTGCTTAGTTTGTTTTCTTAGATTCAGTTGTTGATAGTTGTGAATTTGTTACCATTTTAGTGTTCATAGTTTTGACCTTCTTCTTTTTCTTAAATAAGTCCCTTTAACATTTCTTGTAGTAATGGCTTGGTGATGATGAACTCCTTTAGCATTACCTTGTCTGGAAAGCACTTTATCTGCTCTTCCATTCTAAATGATAGCTTTGCTGGAAAGAGTAATCTAGGTTGTAGGTCCTCGCTTTCCATCACTTGGAATACTTCTTGCCAGTCCCTTCTTGCCTGCAAAGTTTCTTTTGAGAAATCAGCTGACAGTCTTATGGGAACTCCTTTGTAGGTAATTCTCTGCCTTTCTCTTGCTGCCTTTAAGATTCTTTCTGTATCTTGAAACTTTGGCATTTTAATTATGATGTGTATTGATGTGGTCCTCTTTGGATCCAACTTGTTTGGGACTTTCTGTGCTTTCCGGACTTGTATGTCTATTTCCTTCACCAAATTAGGGGGATTTTCTTTCATTATTTTTTCAAATAAGTTTTCAATTTCTTGCTCTTCCTCTTCTCCTCCTAGCATCCCTACAATTCAGATATTGGCACTTCTGGAGATGTCTCAGAGGCTTCTTATACTATCCTCATTTTTTGAATTCTTGTTTCTTCTTGCTGTTCTGGTTGAATGCTTATTTCTTCCTTATGTTCCAAATCATTGATGTGAATCCTGGCTTCTTACCCTTCACTGATGGTTTCCTGTGGGTTTTTCATTATTTCACTTAGTGTGACGTTCATTTCTTTATGTTGTTGCCGTACTCAATGAGTTCTTTGAGCATCCTGATAACCAGTGTTTTGAACTCTTAATCTAATAGGTTGGTTATCTCCATTTCATTTAGTTCTTTTCTGAGGTTTTGTTCTGTTCTTTCATTTGGGCCATATTTCTTTGTCTCCTCAACTTGGCAGCCTCCCTGTGTTTGTTTCTGTGTATTAGGTAGAGCTACTTTGACCCCGTCTTAGTAGCATGGTCTATTGTAGAAAAGGCACCTGTAAATTGTGTTGGGTGGAGCCTTAGGTAATCACCAGTGCTGGGTAACCCGCTTCACCACTTTGTGGCTCTGTGTAAGGGTGGGGGTGGGGGACTAGGGTAGGGGACAGTACCACTCCCTGGCTTCTTGAAATTTGCTTGGCACTCACCTCATTTCCAGTCACTTCACCCACTCTCCGCATGTGACTGGCACCCTTCCAGTTGTTGCCCTGGTGCTTAATCCCAGAGTGGATGGGTTTGCGTATGTTCTAAAACCGTGTGGGCCCTTTAAGCAAAGTCTCCTGAAAATCTGGCAGTTTCACCTCCTGCCCCAAGCCCCACTGGTTTTTACAGCCCAATGTACGGGGATTTATCTTCCTGGTACTGGAACCGTAGGCTGTGTGGTCTAGCCTGGGGCTGGGATCACCTGCTCCCAAGATATCCCTCCACATGAATGTGGCACCACCTGTTCTGCCACCACCGCCTCTGTGCCACACCGCATCTCCGCGTCTCTGCCCCTCCTACCCATCTGGACGAACATGGCTTCTTTAAATCCTTGGTTGTCAGACTTCTATACAGTTCAATTTTCTGACAGTTCTGGGTGTTATTTGTTTTGAGGTTTAGTTTGTAATTCTGTCTGTGGTTGCAGGAGGAGGTGAAGTGTGTCTACCTATGCCTCCATCTTTACCAGAGGCTGGAATTTTATTAACAAACAAACCAGCCTTCCCTTCTTAGTCATATTTTAGCAGTGGGTTTTACATTTTAAAACTTCTTTGAATCTTTTCTGGGCTCCACTCCTCTAGGGAGGGGAGATAGGGAGGCAAAATGGCTATAAATATAAATGAAAGGAAAAAGAGCTCAGAGGAAACTAGATAATCAGGCAACTGACAACTGACTTGGTATTAGTACTTTCCCCGCCTTCCTTCCTTGACTTGGGTAATAACATCTGTACTTTAGATTGTGTTCAATACCAAGAAAGAGAAATCAGCATTTATGTAATAAAAAGGAACCAGATTTCATGAAATCATATATAGTTTGGTATTAGTATTAACATCCTGTAAAAAATACAAGTAGTTTGATATTAAACAAACAAACAAAAACCCTAACCTGCTTTCCTCTACCAAAACCCAAAGTTAAGTAAAACTTAAGGCAGGCAATTTACCAACCTCTATTGAAATAAACATATATTCTCCAATTTTATATATGTTGTGTTCCAAAGTTCAAAAACAAACGACAAAATGCACGTCCCACAAAAAGTGATATAGAAGGTGGATCAAGGGTTCTAGATGGTTCTACAGCTACAGCAAAGACTTCTCAACAAAGTCTTTGAATTAGATTTCATTATCACTGCATAATACTGCTCTTAGTGAAGAGGATGCATTCAAATACTTACTAAACACTATCAAATACTAAAATTACACACACACACACACACACAGAAGGCTCTAGTAACGAATCTCAGACAAGAGGGTTATGGATAAAAAACAAAACAAAACAAACAAACACCTTTAAGACAATGTCCCACATACAGAAAGTGTGGCTATCTTTACATAAAGATTGAAAATTGTTGGGGTAGGTATTCCTGGTGGAGAGGGGTCAAGGGGTCAGTGACTTCCCTGTAAGTGGCTGGTGAGACCCATTGCTTTGCTTCCTGAATCACTATCTCCATTAGCATTAGCTGGACCACTCAGGGGTCAGGCACTGGGGAAGAATTATGTATCCATCATTTCTGATGCCCCTTTATGCCTCCCCCTCTCCCCAACTATGATCTATCTACTTGCAGAATGGCATGGTATGAATGATTTTAGTGCTTTCTCCCTATTTAGACATAAAATGCAAATGTCTGCCTCATATCTAAAATTGTGGTTTTTGGTTAAATGTATAACCAAGCAACAAGGGTAAATGATTGATACCAATTCCTTCATTTTTATGGAGAAGAGAATATTAGCCATCTAGAAAGGGGAGGGGGGAGACTAAGAAACGGGTTTACAAGAGAAAGGAAAGTATACAGAAGGTAAAATTGAGGCTCTAGCTTTGCTTTAGTGTCAATAAACTCATACAAATTCATGCACATCTAGGCATAGAAGAGCTCCTAGACATGGAATTGAAAACAAAAGCATTTCTACTTCATGTAACAAATTATGGCTTATGTATGGTTTATGTATGTCTTACAACATAATTGGCTTGCACATGAATAAAGGAGCTTCTTTGCCAAGGACTCAATCAAGGAACCTAAATTCTGCAATTAGGGACAAGTATATAATACTAGGAGGAGGAAGTAGAAAGCTTCTTCCCATTTTCCTAGGAATAGGGCCAGTCTTCAAGAAATTTTCAGGAGATCCAAGATGGCAATGGAATAGATAGATATTATACTCACTTCCTCCCAAGACCAAACTGGAATTATTGCTTATGGAAATAGGATTCTTCCATAGACTCATAGGTTCGTGCCAGGTAGTGAGAAAAGCATTTTGCAGACCCACGCACAGGAGGGCTTGAGGCATAGGGGCAAGTTTTATTGGAGTGAAAATGAAGGACTGTCTCCAGGAGCCCAGTGTCTCATCCACCACCAGGTGGCTTAGCTCTATCTTGCTGCAGAAGAAATCCAGCCTCTGAAGCCATAGGCACACACCATGCCTATCAAGCCCAGAGGGGCCAGGACCCAAACACACAGGATTCTATCTTACTTCCCCATCTGTACACCCGCCACCAAAGTTGTGCTTGGCCTGTGCCCAGCACTGCACTTGCGTGGACGAGAGTGAGTGAATGAACGTGCCACAGGTGTTGGTTAAGCTTTGATTATATTATCTTGCGCTTAGGAAAGAGCAGGTTCTTTTAAACTAACCGATCTATTTCCTGGCTCTTTGCAGTCTTGTGCTGTGCCCTCACCCTATCCAATCCCTTTCCTGAATCATCTGGGGTTAGACTTCTTTGTCCCTTTATGTCGCCATTTTAGCTTGTACTGTACATGCCTCAATAGAAGGACCTCTCTGTGCCATCTTGCCTTCTATTGCGTGCGTGCCCAGTGAAGGAATTTTTCCCTTAGTGATTCTTCCTCCCCTGGTAATCTGCAGGAAACAATAGGCTCTTCCCTGGGCAGACTGGAAAGCCCACTGCTCAGGGACTAAGTCCCTTTGTCAGAGGATGTGGCTATTGCCTGGGGTGTCTGGAACTCTATCAGATTTAATCAGGCTTAGGCTTAGCTAGTTGTGTTCTTTTCTCTTTGCCAACAACAAATTAGCTGGCTACACTAACAGAATTACAACAAAAAAATAGAGCAAGCAACCTAAATAACCAACTGAAAACCACCTGAAGAGAAGTCTTATAACCAAGGGTTTACAGGAGCTATATCGAGACTAGTAGGAAGGGTGGAGACATGAAAAGGGTTGTGACCACCCCCATGGCTGATGGCTGAGATTCCAGAGGAATAACTCAGCTACAGGGGATCCCCCTGAGAGGCGTGGGGTCTCAACCCCAAGTCGCATTCCCCAGCGCAGGGACAGGCGCCTACGTAACATCTAGCTATGAAAATCAGTGGAGATTCTTTCCGACAGGGAGACACAGGAGTATGCGAGAGACACAGGCACCCTCTTAAAGTGCCAATGCACAAAATCTTATTCGCAGACACTCACCCCGAGCTCTGTCAGAGGAGAGCAGAGTGAACGAGTCCTGTGAGGAGATTGGGGTTTGTGCCTCTGGAGAGAGCTGAAGGGACAGCTGCCAGGATCCTTGTGCTAATTCTCCCACACCGCAGACGCCATCTTCCTTGGATGGTGCACTCCCTGCATAGGGCATCAGCCATGGGGAAAGCAGTAAGCCCACCCTATGGATCTTGTACCCCGTTGAGAAGTCATGGGCCTAGGCTGGGGTGTAATATTTGGGCAGATTCAGGGAGTGTCAGTGACTGAGTCTTATGGCTTTGGGATGAGTGGGTCATTTCCCTCACTCTCTTATAAACCTAATTGGTGTCTCCCCCTCAAGGGAGATCAGCTAGCCCCACTCTCTGGGCTCATAGTGGCCCCACCCTCCTGAGATCAAGGCAGAATCTAGGAAAGAGTTGTGTGGCCCTGAAGCAAGGTCCCCTCCCCCAGCCTTTCCCTAGGCCTCACCATCACCTTCCACTCAGAATATCCACTAGCCCCATCAGACAGCCATTCCCTGCTGAGAACAGGTTCCTTGGAGAGTCTGGGACCAAGGCTGGGTTGTGGCTCTAAAAGAGGGACCCCTTTTCCCTCGCATGCTCAACTGGTGTAGAGCCCTGCTTTCACATGTCCAAATCTTTGTCTGTTTGAGCCTGATACGCTTTGCTGGCCTCACCCTGACAACTCCGAGACCTGTTTTCCCACAGAGATGTTTAAACATCCAGGGTATGGCAGCTAGACTTGGTATACCCTGGGACATTTGCTTAGTGGCCTCAACCAAGCACTGGCACTGATTCTTAACCTGTATTAGTCTGGTGAACACCACTTGCACCTACCTGGTGACTCACTGAGAACCTACCATGTGCAACTTGAGTACCACCAAAGGCTCTTTCGGTAACCAAGACTAACAAGTAACCTGCAGGCGGAGGTGGATCTCGGAGTGCTTTGAGAATTTTTCCAACCCATCCCCAAGCCCGATGCTGGTAAAGCCTGCCTTGGTGCACAGCTTGGTCCTTTTGCATGCACCTAGGCTCCACAGAGGATGCCACAAGCTGTTGATCTCCAATAGCCCCAAATAGGCCTGCACCAGAATCCCTCAGAAAGTCCCAGAACCCACACACCTAGTGGTCAGCTTCAGACAACAGAACCAGATCTGATAAGCTTCACAAGCAGCATGGCCACAGAGAACTCTGCAGGCACCAAACCCTGCTGAGGCGAATTCTGCTTTGAGTGATAAGCACCTGCACAGCAGCTTGCATGCTGTGTTGGCGGTTGAGCCTTACAGTCAAGACAGCCTGAGGATCGATCCCATGCATGAATGGGCAAATGGCAATCAAGACTCAATTATAACAGGAGGACCTACATAACCCACACAAGGGACATTCCTAGAGTACCCAGATCAGGTGATCAGAGAGGCTGCACCACTGTGTCTCACAGGACCCCTACTACATTAGGTCACCCTATCAAGACTGGGAGTCATAGCAAATCTACCTAATACATAGAAGTGAACACAAAGAGGGAGCCAAAATGATGAGACAAAGAAACAAACCTGAAATGAAAGAAGAGAAAAAAATCTCCAGAAAAAGGGAGTTGAATGAAACAAAGACTAGCAATTTATCAGATACAGTCTTTAAAAAAAATGATTATAAGGATGTTCAAGGAACTTAGAACTACAAAGCATGAAAAAGGACACAGCAACCATGAAAAGAACCAGTCAGAAACAAAGAGCCCTGGCTGGTGTGGCTCAGTGGGTTGGGCATTGCCCTGCAAAACAAAAGATCACAGGTTCAATTCTTAGGGCACATGCCTGGGTTGCAGGTTCTATCCCCAGTTGCGTTGTGTGCAAGAGGCAACCAACTGATGTTTCTCTCCCTCCCTAGAATCAATAAAAAGAAAAATGAAAAGCAACAAGAGAAAGTTAGTTAACTGTAAGGGAGCTCCCGTAAGACTGTCAGCTGATTCCTCAACGGCAACATTTTAGGTCAGAAGGAACTGGTATGAAATATTCAAAGTGATGAAAATCAAGGACATAAAACCAATAGTTTACCCAGCAAAGCTATCATTTAAAACTGATGGAGGCCCTAGCTGGTGTGGCTCAGTGGAGTAAGCACTGGACTGTGAATTGAAAGGTCATTGGTTTAATTCCCAGTCAGAGCACATGCCCAGGTCCTCAGTTTCTCTCCCTTTCTTTCTCCCTCCCTTCTCCCCTTTCTCTACAAAATAAAAAAATCTCTAAAAACAGAAAAAGGAAAACACGGCCCATATATATGCTATCTACAAGTGACCCACCTCAAAATGAAAGACACATATAGACTAAAATTAAAGGTATGAAAAAATATTTCATGTAAATTAAAATAGAAAAAAAACTGGGGTAGCAAATACTTATGTCTGACAAAATAGACTTTAAAACAAAGACTATAGTAAGAGACAAAGAAAGTCACTACATAATGATAAAGGGAACAATCCAACAAGAGGATATAACCCTTGTAAACATTTATGCACCCAACAGAGTAGCAGCTAAATATACAAATAAAGCAAGTCTTGACGGACATAAAGGAAGAGAGCGACAGTAATACAGTCATAGTAGGGGATTTTAACACCCCGTTGATATCAATGGATAGATTTTCCAGCAAGAAAATTAACAAGGAAACGGTGGCCTTAAATGACACACTAAATCAAATGGATTTAATTGGTATCTTCAGACAATTATATCCCAAAGCAGCAGAATATATATTCTTTTCAAGTGCACGTGGAACATCTTCTAGGATAGACTACATGTTAGTACATAAAACAAGTCTCAATAAATTTAAGACTGAAATCATATCAAGCATCTTCTCTGAACCTAACTGTATGAAACTAGAAAATCACACACACACACAAACCTTAAAGAACACACAAAGACATGGCAGCTAAATAACATGTTATTAAATAAACAATGAATGGTTTAACAGCGAGATCAAGGAAGAAATCAAAAGATACCTTGAAACTAAAGAAAATGAGAACACAACAATCCAAAATCTATGGGATACAGTGAAAACAGTCTTACAAGGGAAATTTATAGCATTACAGGCCTACCTCAAGAAATAAGAAAATCTCAAATAAACGATCTAACTTTACATGTAAGGGAACTAGAAAATAAAAAAGCCAAAAGTGAGTAGAAGAAAGGAAATAATAAAGATCAAAGCAGAAATAAAGTAGAGTCTAAAAAAAAAAAACCAAAAACAATATGGAAGGTCAATGAAACCAAGATCTGGTTCTTTGAGTACATAAACAAGATTGACAAACCTTTACCCAAACTCATCAAGAAAAAGAGAGGACCCAAAGAAATAAAATCAGAAATGAAAGAGAAGTAACAACTAACACTAAAGAAATTCAAAGGATTTTAAGAAAATCTTATGAAGAAGGATATGTGAATAAATTGAATAGTCTGGACAAAATGGATAAACTCCTAGAAACATGGAATTTTCCAAAACTGAATCAGGAAGAATAAAAAATCCTGAATACACAGATTACAACTAACGAAATTCAAGGAATAAAAAGAAAAAGAAACAACTCCATTATTTCCAGATGATACAATATGTATATAGAGAATCCTAAAGATCCAATTAAAAGAAAAAACAAACTGAAAAATGAAATCAGTAAAGTAGCAGGATATAAAATAAATATCCAAAAATCAATTGCATTTATATACACCAATAATAAATCATTAGAAAGGGAAACTATGAATACAATCCTGTTTACGAATGCATCTAAAATAAAATACCTAGGAATAAATTTAACCAAGGATGTAAAAGACCTGTACTTGGAAAATTATAAGACACTGAAGAAACAAACTGAAAATACTATACTATAAGGCCAGAGTAATAGAAACAGCATAAAAAATACGTAGACATATAGATTAATGAAACAGAATAGACAGTCCAGATATAAGCCATGCCTTTATGGCCAATTAGTATTTGATGAAGGAGGAAAGAACATACGATGGGGTAGACAGTCTAGTCAATAAATGGGGATGGGAAAATTGGACAGATATGTGCAAAAAATGAAACTAGACCACCTTCTTACAACATATACAAGAATGAATGCAAAATGGATTAAAGACTTGAATGTTGGACTTGAAAACCATAAAAATCCTAGAAGAAAACACAGGCAGTAAAATCTCAGATATTTCTTATAGCAATATTTTTTCTAATATATTTCCTCATGCAACAGACACAAAAGAAAAAATAAACAAATAGAACTACGTCAAACTAAAAAGGGTTTGTACAACAAAGGAAATCATCAGCACAACCTACTTTAGGAGAACATATTTGTCAGTGATACATGTGATATGGGGTAACAGCCAAAATTTATAAAAAGCTTATAAAAACACCACCAAAAAAAACAAAAAAAAAAACCCAATTCAATGAAAAAATGGGCAAAGGACCTGAATAGACACTTCTCCAAAGAAGTGGCCATCAGATGGCCAACTGACATATGTAAAGATGCTCAATGTCACTAATCAGAAAAATGCAAATTAGAACCACAATGAGATATCACCTTACACCTGTCAGAATGGCTGTCATCAATATATCAACAAACAACAAGTGCTGGTGAGGATGTGGAGAAAAGGGAACCCTCATATACTATTGGTGGGAATGGAGATCACTGCAGCCACTGTGGAAAACAGTATAGTTACCTCAAAAAATTAAAAATGGAACTGCCTTATGACTTAGTGATTCCACTTCCAGGACTATATCCAAAGAAACCCAAAACACTAATTCGAAAGAATATATGCACTCCTATGTTCACTGTAGCATTATTTACAACAGCCAAGATTTGGAAGCAGCCCAAGTGCCCATCAGTAGATGAGTGGATAAAAAAAAAACAAAAAAACAGTGGTACATTTGCACAATGGAATACTACTCACTGTAAGAAAAGAAAGCTTACCTTTTACGACAGTAAGCATTGACCTGGAGAATATAATGCTAAGGAAAATAAGCCAGTCTCTTTATAAAGACAAGCACCATATAACTTCACTTATATGCAGAATCTAATGAACGAAATAAACTAACAAAGAAAACAGAAAGACTCATAGGTGTCAGAGGGGAGGGGAACTGGGGGTGCTGAGTGGACAAGATAAAGGGATTGAGCAAAATAATTTTAAAAAACTCAGACACAGAAAACAGTATGGTGATTACAAGAGGGAAAGAAGTGAGGGAGCAGAAGAGGGTAAAGGGGGAATAAATGGTGATAGACTTGACTGGGGGTGGTGAATACATAATACAATATACAGATGATGCATCATAGAACTGTACACCTGAAACCTATATAATTTTACTAATCAATGTCACCATAATAAATTCAATAAAAAAATTTTAAAAAAAGAAAATTTCATGAACAAAATAAACTAATGAGCAAAATAGAACTACAGGCATTGTATCATGGAACAGATTGACAGTTGTAAGAGGGAGGAGGGAAGTGGGGACTGTTTGAAAGAAGGTGAAGGGATCAAAGAACATGTATGATGGACCCATGGACATGGACAACAGTGTGGGGACTATGGAAATGGGGAGTGAGCTGGGCAAAGGGGGAAAAACTGGGACAACTGTAATAGCATAAACAATAAAACATCTTTAAAAGCTCAGTGTGCAAACACCCGGGGCCTTTGCATGGCCTTTAGCTGCCTAGCACCCTGAAGTGCCCTGTGTCTTAAATCCTACCCATTCTTTCCTTTCTCACTCTACCCCTATTAAACTTCCTTTCTCTCAGAGAAGTGGGTTAAGACTCCAATTAGTAGCAGAATCTCTTGAAATAATCAATAGTTAGGTAATATGTCAATGATCAGGTAGTAAATATCTTTCTTAGAGACCTATGTTTTATGACACAAATATTAAAATTTCAAATTAATGTCTAACTAGTAGAATTTCAGGCAAAATAACTGAAAGGTAAAATATAAAAGCCAGATAATAGGTATGTTGGGAGATGGTGACAACTTTCCATGTAGGTCATGCTGCATGTGTACACACTTTCTTCAGGCCATTTCTACTTTTCACGGCTTCCTCCTTTTCTCTAAAGCTTAACTCAGAAATTCTCTGAGATACCAATGGCTGTTCTGGAGATCCTCCTCACTCACCCAACCAATGAGATAGGGGATTTTGCAGGGTGGGTGGAGACACAGAGGTATATCATGGAGAAAAAAATGTCTTTAGTAAGAGGCTTACTTTCAACCTAATAATAGTACATTACTGTTCATAATATATGTAATTTATAGTTTATGTAAATTATTACTGTATAAAAATATACAATACAATCTTGTAAGAAACTTGAAATAACTGATGATTGATAATTCTCTTTAAGTAAACAGACTACAATAAAACTAGTTACTGGGTAAGTTCCATCAATTTTTTTTAATTCTCTTTGATTTTTTCTCCTGGTCTTCTGTTATCCTTTCTGCAGGTCGCTTCTTCAACCCCTTCATTTTCCTGGTTTGTAGTTTGCTCAAGTCTTGCTTCTGCATATGAATCCTTCCATAAGTTGTACCGAAAGTATCATGGGAGATATTTTTCTTCTTCTTTGGCTATAAAAAAAAAATATGTATATATTTAATAGTGTCTACTATTATAAGCTGATAAAAATCTAATGTACAACAATTAACTCACTAACAATTTCCATTAGTGATGACTCCCCTTCAATATTATAGTCTATAATCCTATTGACCTTTCTTCTCAAATTCAAATGTACATACAAATCATTTGTTAAAATGCAGATTCTAATCCACTAGGTCTAAGGTGGGACCTGAGATTCAGGATTTCTAACAATTCCCAAATAAACTGTCAGACCCCACTTCGATATGCAGCACAATAGATTACACTAACCTTTAACATGCATTGAGAGAATTTCCTGTGTTTAGCTTAAAGGATTGTGACTATCATGTCTTTATTGGCATTCCAAAGATGTCATCTCTACGTGTGCTTTGAAGCCATTCAAAAGTCAAAACACATTTTATGGAAGTATGAGTTACACATCCTGTGCTCTAAATTCCCAGTCTTCACAATGCCCAGAACAATGATGCTTTTTCCTGAAAATTGGCATTCCTGGCTAACAAGAAAGTTCTCAGCCACAGCTGATGCCTGGTTTCTGCAAGTCTTTTATGTATCCGTTGTGGTTGGCTTACTTGCTTCCTTCTCCTTTTCTTGAGAGTCTAATTTTATCTATTATATTTATCTCTTTAGGTATATTCTTTAAATGTATGCCTTTTAAAAAGAGTGGAATATACAATCTACAAGTCAAGTACCTTGAGGGCTTTTGGCATTTTCATGGATAACTTATAAAGGTCATCTGACGCCAGATGCGTCCTCCTTAGAACCAGATCCAATGAGGGTCCCATGTCCTCTAATTCAATCCGTGGTGTTCTGCAGCCAGATTTTTTCAACAGCAGCCTTCGTGAAATGGAAAGAAAGAAATATTGCTCTGACTTTGATAAAACATCCTATTCCCACCAAATATTTTTGTCCAAGAAATCACAGTTCCATAAAATGACAAAATCTTTAGAAAAGCTAAGCATCTTAACGACTTCATATATTTAGGCCAAGTGTATTCTTTGATTTGTGTATTTTTAAAAATAAAAAAATAAAAGTATATAATATTGTTGAGAAACAGCAAGTGAGATACACAATTCTTCTAAGAAATGGACTCTTTTGATCTGACTTCATTTTACATAAGATTTACATAAGATAAAATAATTTTAATTGGGTGTTAAAACATTATGTTTAAACGATTAACAGATTCTTATTTCTCTAAGACCTATTTAGAATCAACTTTTCTCCACAGCACATACATTTACTGATTTCTATAGATTATAATGAACTTTAAAATCTTACTTTAACCATAACTTGCTGGATACCATATGTCCCAATAGCTCTGGATCTGGAAACATATGGGATACAGTGGGGAGACAGCAAGACCAACAAATTCTTTTTATGAGTGATACCGCAAAAACAGCTGAAAGACTTTAAGGTTTTCTAAGCTGACTCAATTTGTTACAGTGGCCAGATCTCCACATGGAAAAAAAAAAAGAACTGACTGAATAACAATGTTTATACAAGGTCAGCCTTTTTACACAAAAGCCAGAGTGTGAGAGAGGCAACAGGTGACATGAGAAAAGAAAAAGAAGAGGAAAGAGCAGTAAGGAATATCCAAGAGAGCAGCAAACACTGGGAAGAAGTGCATTTGCAAAAGCTAATTAGCAGCCCTTTGGGCCTTGAGTGCGTCACACACAGATGGTCAACCAATACAGTCTGCCCACAGGAGATGCATTTACGGGCTGCAGGAAGTCACAGTGATACATATGCTGTATCAGACATAGTAATTTATATCCAGTTGAACAAGAAAGAAAAAAGAAGAAAAAAAACCCCACCAGCCTAGGATATATAGTGTGAAAACAAGAGAAAAAAAAAAAAACTGTACTAACATTAAAAGATAAATGAATATTAGTATGGAACTCGAAGGGAGCAAGCACAGGGTAAAGCCCTAAAAGAGGGTCCTTAGGCAACCACTCTCTTTACATGGTTCCAGGAGAGAGAGCGCCTGTCTCAGGCTCACTGCGAGGAAAATACTGTTAAAAGCTGAAGTTGGCTGGCTCACAGCAGCTTCGCAAAGAACCAATTCAAAGCATACACAGGCAGTGATCATCAGAGAGTCATATCACACATACTTCTGCATCTGCATCCACATTTTCGGTGCCTCCAAATAAACCAGTTACAATGCTGAATCATATAAAGATTAGTATCTTGATGAACACATCAAGAAAAAAATGTGTCCTGTTGGCTACTTAAGAAATCAGGGAAGTTACATATAAAATTTCAATGAAAATGTTTTCTACTGCTTAAAATGCTCACCTTCAACTAAGTGGAAGACTTGTCGATCCGGGACAGTTCACGGCATGCTTAATGGATTAGGATCACCGTACTACCACTAGATAGATGTGGCAAAACTGCTCTAAAACACCTTTTTATTTATAGAAGTGTCCTCCTAACAAAGTAATTTTTAATGGTATATAGAATTAAGATTTCTTCTGAGTAACTATGTATGTTGCTATTTATCAAAGAATTAAGTTAGAGTGCCATCCTATGTAAATGGCCTAATCTTCTTTTGCTTTTTTAAAGATTTTATTTATTCTTTAGAGAGAGAGGAAGGAAGGGAGAAAGACAGGGGGAGAAACATCAATGTGTGGTTGTCTCTTGCGTTCCCCCCACTGGGGACCTGGCCTGCAACCCAAGCATGTGGCTTGACTAGGAATCAAACCGGCGACCCTTTGGTTCACAGGCCGAAACTCAACCCACTGAGCCACCCCAGCCAGGATTAAATGGCCTAATCTTAAATGTTCCATGGAGCATGTTTACTGATATCAAATTGATACAAATAGAAGAAAATTTGTCTAGTTTTCAGTTCCCTGCACATGGTTTCTGGTGATAGGCCTATCATCCTTTCTCTTTTACTTTCAATAATGATGTGTAGAATCTAAAATCATCACTTGTTAATCCTTTAAAAAACCTGTTCACTCCTTCTCCAAGGAAATATATTAATAGAGAATTTATAAATTATTCTTGTGATCATGCTAAGAAAAACAAAAAGACTATTGTTAACTCATTAAATCCACTTCTTTCACCTTCATCCCGTTGTACACACTGCAACGTTTTTAGAAGATACAGTAGTGCCCCCTAATCTGTGGTTTCATTTCCCAGTTTCAGTTACCTGTGGTTAACAGTGGTCCAAAAATATTAAATGAGAAATTCCAGAAATAAACTATTCAGAAGTTTTAAACTGTGCACTATTCTGAGTATCATGAAGAAAGTTCACATGGCCCTGCCGTCAGGCCCAGGATGTGAATCATCCCTTTGCCCAGCGTCGCCATGCTGTGCAGGCTCTCTGACCATCACGGAGCAGCCATCTCGGTTATCAGATCAACTGTCAAGTTATTGCAGTGCTTGTGTTCAAGTTACCCTTATTTTACTTAATAACTGCCCCAAAGTGCAAGAGTAGTGATGCTGACAGCTCAGATATGCCATAAAGTGCTTCCTTTAAGTGAAAAGGTGGAAGTTCTCAATTTAATAAGAGAAGAAAAATATCATATCCTGAGGCTTCTAAGATCTTAGTAAGGATAAATCTTCTACCCATAAAATTATGAAGAAGGAAAAAAAGTCTGTGCTAGTTTTGCTGTGTTACCTCAACCTGTTAAAGTTAAGGCCACACTGCATGGTAAGTGCTTAGTTAAGACAGAAGAGACATGAAATTCATGGGTGATATATATGAATAGAAAATGTGTTCTGATCGACAGCAAAGTGTTGCACCAGAAAGCACTGAGCCCATATGAAGACTTCAGCAAGGGATCTCCCTGAAACAAGTGACACCAAGTCATTTACTGCAAGTAAGGGATAGTTACACAGATTCAAAAATAGGTTTGGACTGAAAATATAAAAACTACTGAAAAGGCTGCGTCTGCTGCTGAAGAAAATGAAAATGACAAGTTAAAGAAGTTGATTAGGGTTCAGTACTATCCTTGGTTTCAGGCACTTACTGGGGGGGTCTTAGAACATATGCCCAGCGGATAAGGGGGGAACTGTTACAGATATTTCAATTTCAGGCTTTCCTATCTCCTACCAAATATCTATTGCCCAGAACTTTTACATCATATGCCTAATCTCCATCTCAAATCCCAACCTCAAGATTTGTTTTGTCTTCTCTATAAGCTCTAAATCAAAAGTGACGATCAATTCTGCAAGACCATATGGTATAAGATACAGGGACACAAGGAAACAGAATTCAGTTCCTTCCCTCTCAAATGGGCTCCAGGTACTAGACATGTTAATTGGTAATTTCTATATATTTTTAAATATTATTTGCATATTTCTTGATAAAGACTGGCAGTACCACTCTTGTTCAAATTGTAATTTCCTTATTTTTTCCCCTTGCATGTTCCCTCTCTTCTGCTGAGATTCTGTTATTACTTAAACCCCTTACCTAGTAGGTTGTGTCTGCTTTTAAAGGTATGCTAACATTTCCTGTTTTGCTTATTTCTCCCCATAAATCCTACCCAATGCCACTGCAAAGGCTACATGAAGTTTAATTCAAGGCTGTTTCACATTAATGGTTCTGAACCTATAGTGAATAAAGTTCTCCAAGGATACAGACTGTCACTCATATATAAGGAAAAAATTATTATAAGGATATACAGAGGTCAGTAATACTGACTTATTCCACCAGTAGGTCAGGTCAGAGGTTATATTAATATAATTTCATGTCCAGAATTCCTTTCATTCAAGCTCAAAACCCTTTTACAAGCCTTATTAACTTTCACAAATAATGTGGGTGAACATTACCTATCACCTTTTACAAATGCTTACGGGCTGGCGCATGGTAAAAGAAAGAGGGCAGGACCCCATACAGCCTGCACAGAAGTCCCAGGAGCTGCACTAAGTCAGATGCTATAATTGATACCCAACTGAACAAGACAAAAAAAAACAAAACCCAATTCTAAGTTTGTCATTTTCCACCTCTATCTGCACCCTCTTTCCCTCTTATAAAGGATCAATCTCAGAGGGACCACAGAATTGCCTAAATGGTATTGTTAAACTTTGCAAATGAAAAACAGAAGCCCTGAGAAGTGGCCTGCCTGTATCCTGTGGCTGAACCCCAGCCCAGAGAGACAGGTCACTAGACTCAGAGGTGATGCTGATGATCATTCCTGGGAACATCTCTTCTTCCCTTCCCAGGCATGGTACAGCCCCCAGATGCTACGCTAATTCACATAGTTAACTATTTTCCCAGTAGCAGTCAGCTCTCAATCACAATGTTCATTTTCTATTTCAAAATCAATAGCTAATAGGCATTACAGGGCATATATGAAACCCTGGAATTCAAATTTTACACTAGAGACTCTGATTTTAAAAATTCAAACTTTCTTTTTCCATTATAGGAGTTGCCATGCTAACCTAATGGTGAGTCCACAAATTATATTTTTCTGAAAGTAAATGGACACATGGATGTGTATAGTTACACTGCTAATTTATACTTGTTCAGAAGTCTGACTTGCTAATTTTCTGTCCATTTTTAAATTTTCTGTGCTTCTTTCTTTCTTTACAAATTAATCTTTCTTTTCACTAAATACAAGTTCTGATACCTTCTTTGAAATTGTACGCTATGAAAGTTTTTAGGTTATTATTATGTATTTTTAATAATTTCACTCGTATTCTCAGGGTCTACTTGCAAAAAGTTTTGTCAGTGATTATGCATCTTTTATTTCTTGCTCTCTAAACAGGAGACACCAACTTTATAATTATTAATATAGTTTTAAAAGCCCCCAAATCAAGTTGGGCAATTCAAACAACAGACTTAAGGGGCTTTCAAGCTCAACAAGTCAAAATTGATTATAAAATCCCTAATTATATACTGTAGTCATGTGGGTACTTTATTGCATTTCCTTATATTATTACTTAAAGCAAAGGAAAATAGAAAAACACAAGTAGGGGTATTAATTATATGGTAGGAAGAACTGAATTATCTGACTCAATACGGCTGAGACAAAGATGAAAATTACTGACAAAAGAGATGACTATTTAGTTTCATTTGGATGCTCATTGGACATAAGCTGGTCAACCACATACTGCATTTTGAAGAAGCAACAAAATTAAAAACAGGACTGAAATGTTGAAGTGCACAGATGGCTGCACAAACAACGCTGCTGCACAGAAGACGCTTTTGCCACACTGAGCTGCTGGCTTTCAGGCTGCCCTGCCATGCCACAGCTCCAAGCAAACAGGCTGAATTCCATGTTCAAAGGAAGACGGACTGTCTGAGTCAATGCACTCTCTAGGAAAGCATGAGCTGTCGACTCAAAAGGCACAACTGTAGCATGTCATTAAGCTATTTAAGAAAAACAAAATCAGCTTGTTAGGATTTATATTGTGGTGGGAGAAGGCATAATAGGCCTAGGCAGAAGAAAGAGGGTAAAATCATTCTAGGCACTGAAATCTTCTTATTTATTTCAGACTCCACTTTTTACACTCAGGTTTTGAGATTTGCTTTGGCTGGCCTCAGTCTTGTGGCTTCATGCTCTGAGTCTAGTCAAGAAAAATAAGGAGATACAGTACTGCATCAAGTGGGGTCAAGACCATATTAGTGTTCTAAGCTCAGAGGGAGTGCAGCGTTAGATGCTCCAGGGCCCTGGAAAAGCAGGGTTACAGACAGAAGTCAGCAGGAAACACACTTGAGGATCAGCACAGAGGGCTGTGCCACTGTTGTTCTGCAAACCCTCCAAACTTTTGGCCCAACATCAATTCCAAGTTTGTACTCTATAAACAGTCACACTAAAATACTGACCATGGGGATTAATAAAAAACATGCTAAAAAATGCACTTACTTATAGCTTCGAAAGTAAATCTTCCCATTCAGTGCAGTGAAGTGCAGGACATAGTCTAAACCAGCCAGGCGGATATTTGATACTGTGGGGCCTCTGAAAAAATCTAAAAGCACATATATTAGATTGTTACAACTATTCCCTGAAAAATGCCTGACTGTTCCATCCCACCCCTCTGCTAATCTCATGACTGCATTTCTCTGTTTAGTTTACTAAAGCCATTTTATTATTATTTTTTTAATCCTTACCAAGGATACATTTTATTGATTTTTAGAGAAGGAGAAGGGGGAGAGGGGAGAGAAACATCAATCTGTTGCCTCCCATATGCACCCCGAGGAATATGCCCTGACCAGGGATTGAACTTGCAACCTTTTGGTGCATGGGACAATGCTCTAACAAACTGAGCTACCCAGCCAGGGCTACTAAGCGATTTTAATTTTTCAGTTTTGAAGTTCTCCATCTAAGCCAATGCTTAGCATAGAAGTCATATTTAGTACAGATATTAAGTATCAAGACATAAAATTTTAATCTATAAAACAGGTAGATTAAGATGGCAAATTTCTATAAAAGTGGATGTTGAAACATTGACTATTAAATCAAAGAAGACTTTGTTTTATGCTGGAGGCCAACAAACAAGAAAATTCTAACAAGAAATCTCAACTGTTAAAGGCAAGAAAAAACCAAGATCAGTGATTAGGCTGTTTTTTCCACAGATTGATAATCATACCACTAGTGGCACATGAGATTATCTTAAATTATATACAGGCAGATATAATTTACTATGTGTTATTTATTTTATTATATATCATTTTTCATAATGGTAGGGACATAAATAATCCTTTAAAAAAGGGGAGTTAATTTCAGGGGGGGGTACAATGGGGAAAAAGTGGGACAACTGTAATAGAAAAAAAATACAATAAATAAATTTTAAAAAATTAAAATTAAAAAAAATAATTAAAAGGGGAGTTATTTCAAAGAAAAATCCCCAGTGAACAAGACTATGGATACTAACTACATGGACTTGGCTGAAGCTATGAAGGCAGCGCACGAATGAGAGAAGTCTGGAGAACAGCACTCAAGTCTGGATCCCTTCATTTTACTGCTAAGAGGACTGAACCCCAAGGAGGAGGAGGATAAATGGAAATACATACACAAATAACATTTAATAAGAAAAACTCGTACATAAGTTTATCCAAATAGAGCTCTCACACACTGCTCGTGGAAATGTACAATTGGACAATCTCAATGGAAATCAGTTTCTTAAAATGCTGAACATATACTAGTCAAATGACTCTACCATTCTATTCCTAGAAATGAAACATATGCCAACAAAAATTTGTATATAAATGTTTATAGCAGGTCTATCGATAATAGTCAAAAGCTGGAATCAACCCAAATGTCTATTAACATATGGAGAAATAAATTATGGAATAGCTATAAATGGAATATTGCTTGGCAATAAAAAGAAATGACTACTGATACATATAGCAACACAGATGAATCTAAAAAAAAAAAAAATTGGGTAAAGCCAGGTCAAGAAAAGTGCACACATTAACCTAAAATTCTAGAAAATGCAAACTAATCTATAATGATAGAAAGCATATCACTGTTTGCTTAGTACAGAGAAAAGGAAGGATTGCAAAGGGGCGCAGGGAAATTTTGGGAGGTGAAGGAAGGGGTCTGTATCTTGACTGCAATGGTGTTTGCACATGTGTATACATGTCAAAATCCATCAAATTTTTAACATTTAAATGTGTACCTGACTGTAAATTACACCTCAAAAGTTGTTTAAAAATAATAAGGAAAAAATTTAAAGTAATCTTTACAAATTGAAAACAAAATTAAATGAACCTGTGTACTGAAGTGCAGGTATAAGTATAATCATGCAGAAGAGCTTTCAAGTGACCTCAAAACACAGTAACTTAACAGTAATTATCTTCCCAAAAGCATATGTTATAGAAAAGCACAACTGCAAAACAAACAAAACCAAAAACCTTCACCTGCACTCAACAGTCATATAACCAGTGGTAATACTGGTATCTTATGCTGAGACTGTTGTGTGTGTAGTACAGTATAAAGTAATCGCATAATTATGTTGAAGTCACTGAGAACCTAAATTTTTGTCATGGATGAAAGAAGCTACTTATGTGGGGTCAACCAAGTTAAGATAGTTTTGTCCTAATTTTGCTTTAGAAATTTCAATATGAACTCAGGATATATTTTATCTTAACAAACATATTTCATAGTTCTGTCCACTAAAAAAGCCTGGAAACAATGATTAGCCCACAAACAATCTATAGCACCCAGACTGAGTTCTAAGGTAAGTTCTCACTTAAACAAACAAACCAACCGAGGGCATCCTGACTGGTGTGGCTCAGTGGGTTGGGCGTCATCCTACAAACCAAAAGGTCACCAGTTTGATTTCCAGTCAGGGCACATGCCTGGGTTGTGGGCCAGGTCCTTGGCTGGTGGGGGTTGGGGAAGGGATGTGAGAAGCAAACAATAGATGTTTCTCTCACACGTTGATGTTTCTCTCCCTTTCTCCCTCCCCCCTTCCCCTCTCTCTAAAAATAAATAAAATCTTAAACAAACAAAAAACAGGGCTCCTTAAGAGAAAGAGCTGATCGCAGGATTGTGGCAATAAAAGTACAAGAGGAGTTTGAAGCATCAAAGGGGTGATGTGACAGCAGATGACAGTGTATTGAACCTCAGAGACTGCTGAAAAGGCTCATCCTAAAATCAGCAGACATGATGGTTTACGTAAAATTGAAGGTGAGTATAGGAATAAGGATAAAAACCCAGTTAAGTAGAACTAAGGAGGTGGAAGAGGTAGAAGATAAATTGGTTATAGTCAGAAGGAAGACCTCAGCTTGGACATTTTTTCAATGGATCAATTCTAAGCAAAAATATTATCTGAAATGTTACTATGTGCATAAGTAAAGACACTGGAAAAGGACCAGGGAATCAGAGAGTAAATCAGATCCCGATTCTATCACTTACTAGCTCTTCATCCACCATATGGGAATAATATTACCATAATAAACTGAATGTTTGTTTCCCAAAATTCATAGATTAAAACTCTAGCCCCTAGTGTGTCTGTATTTGGAATGGGGTCTTTAAGGAATTTAGGTTAAATGACTTATGTCATAAAGGTGGGGCCCTGATCCCATAGGATTCATGTCCCAGAAGAAGAGATACCAGAAAGCTGGCACCTTTCCTCTGACTCCCTCCCTCTTTCCTCCCTTCTTTCCCTGCACACAGATGGAGGAAAAGCTATGTGAGCACATAGCAAGAAGCCAACCAGCAACAGTTCATACTGGAAACTTGATTTTGGACTTCTCGCCACCACAATGGTGAGAAAAAATTTCTATTATTTAAGCCTCCCAGTCTATAGTATTTGTTCTGTTACATGTGCCAAATAAGGGTTACTGAGGTTGTCTACAATGCATTAATAACAAACTGGTCCACCCCAAGGCCCCAATAAAGAACTGCATCATCCTTACTGACAGCACATCTTACCAACAGCGGTACAAGTCCCGCTAGGTTGTAAGAAGGGGGACAAGCTGGCTCCTGAGGAGGGAAAGATCTTAAACAAAAAACGATCAAAGAAAATTCAGAAGAAGTATGATAAAAAGAAAAAGAATGCCAAAATCAGCAGTCTTCTCAAGGAACAGTTCCAGCAGGGCAAGCTTCTTGCATGCACTGCTCAGACCAGGCCAATGCGCTGTGCAGATGGCTGTGTGCTCTGCTGCGAAGAGCTGGAGTTCTGTCTGAGGAGAATCAAGGCCCAGAAAGGCAAATAAATCCTCCTCCCTCTCTCTCAGTCATGTAATAAAGGTGCTTATTGTTAAAATAATTAGGATGAATTGAATCTAAAAGTAGGTATTTACTGGTTTTCCATAAAGTAGGACCCACTAAGATTAACCACCAATCTATATATTTAAGAAAGCAAAGCAGAAGCAAAATTCAGGACGAACAAAATGGGTACCTGCCATGAAAATACTTAAGTTAAGGAATTAACTTTTCTTTCTGGCCAATTGCACACACACAAAACTTCCTAGAAGGAAGAAAGCCCTTGATAAAATTCTCTTTCCCTCTGCTCTACTTTATTTCATTTGAAGACAAAACAAACTAGAAGTCTGTAGCTGCCCTACTTCATATTTGTACTAAAAGCTCAATTTCCCTTGGTACCCAACAATCTCACTCCATTTCTCTACCTGTCTATCTTCTTTCCCCAGACTCCTTTATGGTTTTCAGACCTTTCCCCCCATCTTTGCAATATGTGGTTATTGCTAAAATTCAGTGAAAGCACAAAATAATATCGTGTTTTTTTTCTTTATTTTGGTCATTGTCTTTCATGTATGACTTTCAAATTTTCATTAAAAATACAGGTTAGCACCAGTAGCAAAGACTCTACAAGGGAATTGTTTACCACTGCTTGATGGACAGTATAGGCAAAAAAACTCAGGCTTTGGGTTTTGATTCTGGCTCACCTACTTAGTACCTGCCTCTCTGAGCCTCCACTTTCCCACCTGTAAAATGGCATGTCACCAAACTCAAGCGCTTTACAAAGGATTAAATAGGTTATAGTGGTACTCAAGTTTTCTAAAAGTAGCCATTTATTAATAAAGAAATGAAAAGTTCTAAATTGTTAAACCTGGCAATAAGACCATAAATAATCCCAATAAGCAAAATGAAAGCAATGAATCTGTCCACAAGCCTTTTTTAGTCAATTCAGACCTGTAAAGAGCATGTATACAATTTACTTATATAACCAACCAACTTTTCAGAAATGATCTGGGGCAAAGTATATAAAAATCCAAAAGAAGAGCAACCAAAAAAGTATATGGCCTAGCTTTATAAAGCTTGTAAGAATGATGCAAGAAAAGCTCAAATGAAATAAATTAAATTTGAGATAATGCTGCTGAGTATCAGAAGTGTCTATATCTATAGATACTAACTAAATTTCTTTCCAGAGTTAGAAAAGAGCTGGCAGATGTAACTGCATAATGAGTACTAGTAACATTTAAGAAATCATGGAGAACGATTACGCCAACTTTTCAAAGAAGGATAAAAAGTGGTTTAAAACTGGTAAAATTTATGTCAGTCCCAGATGATGACAACAATTGTATTTGGATTTTAAGAAGGTGACTTATCAACACATAGGAAAGAATGTAGTCATAACATAAATTAGGAACTAGCATAGTTCACTATGAATAAGTCATCTATAAAACAATCTTACAAGGTTCCTGTGGGAATGAAGCAATATATATAAAGTACCTAGTATATACTTGACACTTAGGATACCAATAATGACATAAAAGGAACTGGGGAGGTCACTCAGGATTTCCTGGAAAAGAAATAAAATTTGCAAGAATAGAAAAAACCAGATAAGAATGAAATCACAAAAAGCAATAGGAATATGCATAACATAATTTCAATAAACCACCTTTAATGAAAAAGAAGGAAGAAAATCAGGGGAGATCAAGAAAGCAAGTTATAGTGTGAAAAGCCTTGTATATCAGATTAAGAAAAACTAGTAGAGGTTTTGAATGGAAAGTGAATGATGTATAACCATCTTGAAAACTTAACTTTTCAAGTTTCTAAATTTAATTTCACAATGTCCATAATGACAGGAGATGGGTGTAAGCATTTTATAAAGTGTAAAATGCTATATAAATAGGTTAAGGCCAAAGGTATTATAGCCAAAAAATAAAAAATAAAAATCTATAGAGTATAGCATCCTTTTAACTGTCTCCTACCAGTGGGGAATAAGAAAATAATGAAAAGGAAAAAAAGAAAAATGATCAAAAAGAAAAGACTGTATATCTGGAGTGAAGTGGCAAGGAGCCAACAATGAGTCTTCGACTGGCCTACCTGAGATACCCTGTAGATAATAAGTATTAAAACACTTACCAATAAGAAGACTTTTTAGCCTTCTGTAGTCTTCTGTTACATCAAAATCATTACCAGCAAATATTAACATGGGTTTTGTTCCTTCAGGGCATTTACTATTCTATGAAATGAAAGAAAACAAGTAATTATATAATTATCAAGTCTAAATTGTTTATATACTGATTTTAAAGTTGTTGATACTTATATGTAATGACTCATTTTCAGATTTTCCTAACTGTCCTAAAACTATGTCTATGAATATTGATTTTAGACCTGAAACCAGTTTGGACTTCTAAACTCACAGATTTTTAGACTGAAAATAATTTTCATTCCCTCCCTCATGTTGCCAAATAAGTAGTCAAAGAATGATATAAGCTACCTATTAACATTATTCTATGCAAAGAATTAAAAGCTAAACTTGCTATCAAACAAGCATAGCCCTCTAATAGCCAAAGTCAAAATAAATGTAATTTCTTTGAATTATTTGTACTACTGTGCCTTTCCTAATGTATTACATAAACAGTATTTTTAAATGAAAGCTACATTAAACTACCAACTAAACAGCCACATGGGAACCAATATAATTTTATATAAGATGTATGAGCTAATCCTTGTTCAGCAGGGTTGAAGCTCTTACAAGAAAAAGTATTTTGTCCAGTTCTGGGTTTCCTATGCCAAGAAGAATGTGATATAAGTAATAAGAGGATTTAAATTTAAAAAACATCAAAGGGAATGAAAATCAAATAGAAAAAAAGTCTTTAACTGAAGGATTAATTTACAGAGGAAGGCAAATGGTTGTTAGTCTGAGCTTCCCACTGATTCTAGTACCTGTGCTCTGACACCAATCAAGTATTATTCAAATCTAGCAAAAGGAAAAGGAAGGAAGGAAAGAAAGAAGGGAGGGAGGGAGGGAACAAAAAAAACAAATGGCCCTGGTTGGTGTGGCTCAGTAGATTAAGTGCCAGCCTGTTAACAAAAAGGTCACGGGTTTGATTCCCAGTCAGGGCACATGCCTGGGTTGTGGGCCAGGTCCTCGGTTGGGGCATACAAGAGGCAACCGATCGATGTTTCCCTTGCAGGTCAATGTTCTTCTCCCTCTGTTTCTCCCTCCCTTCCCCTTCTCTAAAATAAATAAATAAAAATCTTAAAAAAAAAAAAATTAAAAAGAAAAAGAATTTTTTATAAAAAGTCCTCTGGAGTAGGACCAGAAGTCACCAGTTGCTTCCCTTTTTGCCATAATCACTTTTGTTGGCATTCTTTGCTTCCAAATCCTGAAACTTAACTGTCTATAATTTGGAGATGTGCCTAAGACCTGTCTCTCTGATGAAGGGCCTATGTGGACTTTCCAGACCCAATGACTCCCTCTGTGCTTCACCTGTTCTACCTGACGCTACTACTACTGCCCCTAGGCCTATGGGGGTTATTTAAGTAGTAAGAGAAAGTAAAGCAGCACCAACTACAACTTTGGCTTTTAAACCATCCTGATCACAATGCATAATAATAAAAAACATTACTTCAAGTCATGACCCAGTATATGCATCATAGAAATGTAACTAAACAAGTTACATGAAACAGTACTTATCATGCAGATCACACACCCTGAACTAGAAGCTACAACGGAAGAGCTTTACTCCAATATCTGAAGGTATTAAAATTTTTTAACTATACAAATACTATGATATAGTATACTAAAAATACTTTAATCATGAAGTTCTAGAACTAACCTTTTGAACTGTTTTTAAACAAAGAAAAATAATTCTTATAAATTATATACAAACTTTTCAAATAAAATATAGGAATTATTATATATTTTATACTACCTAAAATAAAATCAACTAGCCTTCAAATTTTAATCATCTCACTCATTAAGGTTTATCTTATGCAGAAAAACTACCCCTAGAAGTTTGGCCATCTTAGAAAACAGGTTCCTAGAATAATCACTCAAGTTCCTGGTAGAGACTAATCTAATGTTGTTTAAGAGTTAACAAAGGGATGAGACTTGGCAATAAAAGCAAGTGAGAAAAGAAATACCTGGTGAAGATGTCTTAAAAATGAGCAGAGTAAAGAGTAAATAAATATGAAGAAAATGTAGAACAAAACATGCAATCCAAAACAGACTAAAATTATAAGCTTGTAACCAAATAAAGGGGTAAAAAGTGAAGGGCTAACAGTCTATGCAGGATTGCCAATGTGAGCATATACTCAGCAATTAATGAATTTTGTAGTTATGGATATGCTCCATGAGTGAAAATTTAGCATTCAGTTTAAATGGTTCTTGTTAAGAATGAGATCTGAAAAACAACTCATGTTCCAGTTTACAAGCTGCAGTGATAGTGGAAAGAACAGAGGTGTTGGTATGCATGCATTGCTCAAGCCCACTAACTGGTGACCAGGCTGGCAGAAGTGGTAAAGGTAACACCCTGCTAATCTCCAGGAATTTGTGCACAGCCACAAAGAGAAACCGTAAAGTGATGGCTTCCACCATAATAAAGTACCGCAGCTTACACACTTTAAAAAATGCCTTCCAATACATTTTTATTGATAAGCATTTTCTCATATCTCATTTGATGTTGTTATACCTACTTAATACTTGATTGAAACTGAGGAAAGCAACTGACTTTATCAGATCACAAATGTCATCTAAATGGCCAAGACAGGCCTCAAACTCAAGTGCTCAGCCTCTGAATCCAACCTTGGGCTACTGTTCTACACTGTACCTGAGGACGCTGGTGTAGCTAAGTAGGGATCTGATAGGAGCCTTTTTTTCAAACTCACAGGAAACCTGGAAGTCATGTCTTGTTTTAGAAGACACTGGGAAAAGGAGTTATTATAATATTTGCCATAATTCTTTCAACTATACCATGACCTTAAAAGACCCATAAACTGGAACAATTACATAACTTTCCATTACGAACTTCAATATCTTTTCTGTCTACTATATGTATGACTCCAAGTCACTAATGGAATTCCTCTGGGCTTCAATCTCTAAATCTATACAATAGGGAAAATAATTTCCACCTTTCATAGGATAGCTATGAGGTCTAGTGAAATAATGTATTTGATGGAATAGATTAAATCAAGAAGCAGAGGTCTGAGGGAGCAGAAGCCCAATTTGGACCTAGGAGCTTAATTTCTTGCTATTTACTACTTTTATTTCATAATCCCATTCAAACAAAGGAGACACAAAGATGCAAGTCCTTAAGGGGAGGACTGAGCTAACAATTGGTGGCTAGTAGCCAAAATACTGTAGGATCAGTTCAAGCTTCCTAGGTTTAGAATGGGGCTCACTTTGAAAATTCTAGCATTTCTGGAGTTCCATAAAATAGGTGTTGTGATAACTCAGAGAGAAAGGATAGCATTTAAACCACAGGCCTAGACAAGAGTTAGTAAACACTCTGAAGTCTACCTACCAGAAGGCCCTCCTGTGCTATCTGCTATAAATATATTCTTTTTAAAGTAAAGGTGAAATGAAACTGTGCTTTTATCTTAGAGCACACTAATATAAAGTTCTTCCTTATTTAAGGTACAAAACTAACTGTATCAACACTCTACCACAAGATGTCACTATTGCCCAAGAGCAACATTACAAAATGTTTATTATCAGCATCTTACCTTAATATCATTTAGAGAGACAAACTTCTCAATACCTAATTCAATCATATCCAGCACATGGTAGTCATACATACGACCTAGAAAGAAATTCATTTTCTTTTAAGCATTTATTTTTTCCAAACAGCTTATATGCAATGCTCCCACTTATCAGCAATGTTCAAAACATCCTGATATCTTCCTCTTTTCTTTCACCTTATAACCCTCAAACACATCTCCTCTTTAAATTTTCAACATTACCTAGGATAGATTGTTGCAATCTTGGTCCTGGAAAGGACTTGAGAGATCATTCAGCCAAACTCCCTTATTCTACAGAAGAGTAAATAAAGGCCCACAGAGGGTAAAGGGTTTGCTTGCCTAAGCCACTGAGCATGGCAGACCAGGTCTCAAAACATCCAGGCAAGGTTTTTTTTTTCCTCTTTTCAAATGTATCCATTAAACAGGTATTTATTAGGAAAGAGTTAATCTATGTAGGTAGGAATGGTACTTTGTTTTTTTCTAACTCTAATACTGATTTAGGATATACATATATATTTTATATTAGAAAAAAATTTGCAACTTGAGGTAGGGTTAATATTTTACATGCCCATTCTTTCTTTACCTGAAGACCAGCAGACAAAAATTTGTATTCAAACTCACATGGAAAAAATACTAGTTTAGACCTTACTAGTCACAACAGAATCCTCAACATCATCAATTATTTGTCATGAAGTGACTTTGTAAGTAAAAATATTACCAAGTAAATGATACTTACCTATTACCAGATTATTTGGCCGCTTCTTATTATGGGAGCCAAACATAAATAAAGAACAATCTGACTTCTTTGAAAAGAATTCCTAAAAAAACAAAGAAATCCCATTCAATCAATAAATATAAGAAACTTAAGAACTGTACCTCTGAACTCTATATGTGGTTGTGGGTGTATGTGTATCAGTTTTTTTCCAGTGTAAGTTAATGAAGACTTAATGAACTATATGGGAATAAACAGATGAAAAGGACTTTATTTCTACCTTTTACTTCAAATTTTTGAAAAGATATAAGTTCAAAAATAAAAATATGTGAAAACTACTAGGTTAATAGAGACCATTAATATTTTCAGCTATGCAGTTATTTTGAAATAGCACACCAAGTATTTAATTTGCTGAACAAATGCTTTTACTCATGGGACATTACTGCTATCATTAATCTACATGGTGCTCCTGGATTTTTACAATTGGACCCAAGAAGTTTACAATGCACATATCTACTTTTCATTACAAACTTCATTCACACAAGGATCTTGCCCTAGAATCTCCATGCCACCCCAGCAGTGACCAGTTCCATTTTACCCAGCAAGGGCTGACTGGTCGAACTATGCTGTTCCTACCAGTAAGAAATATCTCTTCCATTTGGCTCTCCAAAGTATTGATTTCCATAACAGATTTGATAGGAGTGGAAACACTTACCCTAGACAGCTCCTTTTATAGTGATATACATGCTCACTACATCTTGCATAGTTTGATTCAGTTTACTAAGATAATCTCAGCACAAGAACCAGATTCAATGTGTTTTAGTGTAGTTGGAAAAGGTTCTTAAATTAATGACAACACAGCCCTGGCTGGTGTGGCTCAGCAGATTGAATGTCAGCCTGCGCACCTAAAGGTTGACAGTTTGAGTCCTGGTCAGGGCACATACTTGGGTTGCAGCCAGAACCCCAGCTGGGGATGTGCAAGGGGCAACCAATCACTCACAAATCAATGCTTCTCTCCTGCCCTCCCTTCCCCCCAAGAATAAATATTTTTTTAATTGATGACAAAACATTAAAGAACAGATAAAACGATCATAATCCTCAACTTTTCCTTATTGGTTTTAAGACTCCCTGACGTGTTGGCACCTAGTGTGGTTCTCACTCATTCCAGTGTTTTAAGCAGAAGCAAGTGGGGCAAACAAATACCCACTTGCCTGTTCACTCCCCATGTGGAGGATAGAAAGCCAGAAAGTCCAAGAATTCTAGCTGTCACTTACGATAGAATTTGGTCAACCTTTCTGAGAATTAATTAATCTGCAAGGGCTACATGATTTGTCATATGTAAAAGTACCTTATACTGTCTCTGGCACACAGTAGGTATTCAAAAATGTTTTTAAATGGCCAAACCAACAAAAATGCTTTGTTAAAACATATTCTTTTCACATCATTATGTTATTACCCCAAGCTTTCCATAAACTACCTTTCACATATATATTGGGTTGGCCAAAATGTTTTTTTTTTTTTCCATAAGATGACTTTAGTAGTGCTTAGTTGTCTTTAACTTCATTTGAAACAATTTTGTTAGATTATATCCTGACAGCTGTCTTATCAGCATGCATTTAAAACTTATCAAAATTGGTGAATTTTTGTGTAGTCATTTTAGTACTGAAGACAGAAGAAAATATGCAACATTTTCAGCATATTATGCTTTATTACTTCAAGAAAAGTAAAAATGCAACTGAAATGAATGTAAAAAAAAGATTTGTGCAGTGTATGGAGAAGGTGCTGTGACTGATCAAATCTGTCAAAAGTGGTTTGTGAAGTTTCATGCTGAAGATTTCTCGCTGGATGATGCTCCATGGTTGGGTACAGAAGTTGAAGTTGATAGCAATCAAATCGAGACATTAATTGAGAATGATATACTCAAAATAACCAAATCAACAGTTACTGGTAAAAATAAAAATGTCTTTTATTTTACAGAAAAAAAAAAACATATGAACTTTTTAGCCCACCCAATAAAATACCTTTCCCTATTGTTCTTCTCTATAAAGCCCACTTTCTGTTAAAATTCTAGAGCAAGGGTTGTCAAATTATCTGCAAAATGCCAGATAGTGAATATTTTAGGATTTTTATATGCTTAAAAATAAACTTTAAAATTATAAAAACCATTCTTAGCTCAACAAGGATTTGGCCCACAGGAGGTATATTTTAGACTCTTTACCACCCCCGCCCCTTTTTTTTTAAATCCTCACCTGAGAACATGCTTGTTGATTTTTTTAGGAAGGGGTAGGGAGGGAGAAACATTGATATGAGAGAGAAACATTGATCAGTTGCTTCTCGCACACTTGGGGCGCAATCTAGGTATGTACCCTGACAAGGAATCGAACCCACAATCTTTCGGCCTATGAGATGATGCTCCAACCACCTAAGCCACACTGGCCAGGCTGACAACTCTTATTCTAAAGCACAGTTCCAAGACTATAATGTTAACAAATGGAGGTAGGGAGATCAGGAAGAAAAATTCAAGCACATTTGCAACATGACCACTGTTTCCATAGCCATTTTGTGCTTAGAGGTCAGAGATTTATTACAGCCAATGAAATATCTCCCATTCCCAGAGGTGGTAGAAGAGGAAATGTCACAATATCAAGGGATAAAAAAAGTGTTACATCAACGTTAGATTGAAAAAATAAAAGAATGCTACAGATTCCACAACATAATAGCACTGCTGCAAAATGGTCACTCACCAAAAGCATCATGGTACCACAAAACAATACTAGCCCTTGATAAGTGATGTATGGGAGAGATAATTCTGGGTTAGACCCTGTATTTTTACTTTCATGATTCCTTCAATAAATAACTGTTATAAACCCAAGGCTTGCAATGAAAGTAATCTGGTAAACACTGTATATTTATTTTGCCATTTTTCTTCTTTTTTAAAATTTTATTTTTCAATTACAGTTTACACTTCAACATTATTCAGTATTAGTTTTAGGTGTACAGAATAACGGTTAGACAACCACATACTTTACAAAGTGTTTTCCCCCAAAAAATAATGAAGGAAAACTTCCCAAATTGGCAAAGGAAATAGACATACAGGTCCACAAAGCACAGAGAGTCCCAAACAAGCTAGACCCAAAGCAGACAACACCAAGACACATCATAATTGAAACACCAAAGGTAGAGATAAAGAGAGAATCTTAGAGAAAAGCAGAGGGTTACTTACAAAGGAGTTCCCATAAGACTGTCAACTGATTTCTCAAAAGAAACTTTGCAGGCAGTGAGGGACTGGCAAGAAGTATTCTAAGTGATGAAAAGCAAGGACCTACAACCAAGATTACTCTATCCAGCAAAGCTATCATTTAGAATGGAAGGGCAGATGAAGTGCTTCCCAGACAAGGTAAAGCTAAAGGACTTCATCATCACCAAGTCTTTATTATATGAAATGTTAAAGGGACTTATTTTAAGAAAAAGATCAAAACTATGAACATTAAAATGACAACAAACTCACACCTATCAACAAAAAATAAACTAAGCAAACCACAAGAACAGGAACAGAATCATAGGAATGTAGATCATATGGGCGGTTATCAGCTAGGAGAGGGTAAGGGGGAGAATGGGGGGAATGGTACAGGGATCAATACACATAACTGGTAGGTACAAAATAGACAGGGGGATGTTAAAAATAGTAAAGGAAAGTGAGAAGCCAAAGAACTTACATGTGCGACCCATGGACATGAACTAAGGAACTAAGGGGGGGGGGGTTATTGGAGGGAAGGGCAGGTACCAGGCAGAGGGGAACAAAGGGGGAAAAATTGGGACAACTGTAACAGTATAATCAATAAAATATACTTTAACTAAAATTTAAAAAATAAAAATATCCAAAGTCATATTTTTAAAAATCGAACTTGCTTTATAAGAACACTCATAACAAGCTTCCTTTTGATAATCCATTAACTATGCACTTAAAATGCAATTAAATTTTTAAAAATTCTACCAACAGACTTGCAAGCAATGGATAATACATACTAATCAGTGAAACCTAAGATATATAGTTGTATTTTAGCAGTACAAGTCTTATTTCCCCTCCATTTTACATCAAAAATTTCTCACATAGGATGGTTTTAATTTTAAAAATATCATCTATTAGTAGTACTAAATAAATCAGTCTGAATAATCACTTACATGCTGCCTTAAATCAGAAAGATTTTCATACTTACCAATGATGTCTGATCCTCAAATGGTCTTGTTATATTTTTCCTACAAACATTTTAAAAAGGTAAGCCAAGTTTTAATAATCTTAGTAAGTAATTCACCTATAAGTAAATTTTATATTCAGATAATAAAAAAAGAAGCTAGAAAGATGTTACTCATTCAAATATTTAGTGCCTATTATGTGCCATGCTCTGTTCTAAAAACTAGAGATACCATGATACCATGTCAAACAAGAGCCTTGCTTTCTTGGATATTACATTCTAGTGGAAAAATTAAACAATTAAAAAAAGTTCTTGTGACAAAAAGAGAATAGGGTATTGTGTCAGTGTGAAAAGTGGAAAATGACAACTTGAGCTGAGACATGAAAAATGAGGAGTTAGCCAAAGAAAAATTTTGAAGTTAAGAATAGGAAGAGGGACTAGAATAAGCAAAGATTCTGAGATGACAACAAGCGTACACTATTCAAGAAACAGAAAGAAGGTAAGTGTCACTGGAGCTTAGTGAGTGCAGGGATAATGGCAGTTAAAGATGTAGATGCAGGCCAGGTACGTAATACCTTCTTTTGGCAAGATTAGGGAATGTACACCTTAAAAGAGGAATGGGAAGCACTACAGAATTTTAGGCAGAAGAGTAATGTGCATGAATTCACATTTTCCTTTTAAAGGACTGCTGTCTTCTATATGAGAATGGAATGTAGTAAGGTAAGAGTGAATGGAGTCAGTAAGGAGCTATAGAAGTAATCCATGAAGGAGGAAAAAAAATGGCGGATGGACCACAATAGCAGTAGAGGAGACGGAGAAGCAGCAGGTAGAGAAATGTGGAACATGCTATCTTTCATGCAAAAGAGAAATAAGAATATAAACTTTTTTTTTTTTTAGAATATATACTTTTGTTTGCTTAAATATGCATAAGGAAATTCTGGTAAGATACATAAAAGAAACTAATGATAGTGGTTGTTCTGGAAAAATGTGTGTTTATATTTTCAGTGTATAATTTATGATTTTTAATCATAAACTATAAAACAGGTTATAATTATGAATTTCAAGCAAAAACCATATATACAAGATCTCAATTTTGTTTAAAGAATAAAATAATCGTACAGATATAAAAATAAATGAGAAATTATGTCAAAATGTACAGTGTTCATCTATGCGTGATTATTTACTCATTATCCTAATTATCTGATACATTATTACTTTTATAATCAGTAAAAAATAGTATTTTGATTAATTGCTAACAGCAATTCACAAATAAGTAAATATGACCTGTTGGAAACATGGGATGATAAGTTAAACAATGTATCATTTTCATTTCTTAATTAAAAAATAAAATAAAACAGCCCTGGCTGGTGTGGCTCATTGGATTAAAAGTTGTGGGTTCGGTTCCCTGTCAGGGCACAAGCCTGGGTTGCAGGCCAGGTCCCCAGTTGGGGGCATGCGAGAGGTAACCAATCTATGTTTCTCTCCCTCTCTTTCTCCCTCCCTTTCACTCTAAAAAAAAAGAAGAAGAATAAATAAAAGCATAGAATAGAAGAGAATAAAAGTAGGTAAAGGCCCATGAAACTTATATTGCACTCTGTCAAAAGAACAAACTTTTCAAAAATCAGTAATGTTAATATGCTATATTGGGCATGAAGCTATAACCTGTAATCACATCTAGAAATGTCATGTAGGAACTAATTCAAAAAATAATTGATTTGTATAAAAATGGCCACTTTAGCATTATTTCTAAGAGCAAAAAAGTGAAAAACCTAATACCCCCCCCAAAATTAAGGAATAGAAAATTTTAGTATAACCATTTAATAGGCATTATACTGGCATTAAAAATAATACTGAAAGGACTACCATTTATAATATATATGCAAAAAGCTTGGTATAAAATTGCATGTATGGAATAACCCAAACTTTAAATTCATTTTGCTAATGAAAGAATAGAGACACCAGAATATAGACATGTGGTATGATTCCTTTTATGTGACACTCTGACAAAGGAAAGACTGTAAGGATAGAAAACAAATCATCGGTTCCACGAGAAAGGAAGGGGGAGAGCTGAAGAAGCACTGCATGAAGGAATCTTGAGGATAATGGAACTGCTCCTGCATCACTGTCGTTGCAGACGCAGCTCAATGCATCTGGTGAAACCTACAAAATTATACACCACAGAGGTAACTTTTACATACATAAATTAAAACCACCACCAGGAGGCGCTGGAAAACTCAAAATAGAATACAAACTGTAAAAAAGGACCCTAACTGTAGTATAAATAAATAACAATCACATTGAAGAAGGAAAAAAACACACCTAACCTAAGTTACATTGGAAAACAGTATTTTGGTTGGAAACTGTAAGGTTAAAAAAAAAAAATTACTGTTAGTCTTGTTCGTACATTGTTTCTTATAGGGTTAGAAATCCTGAAACTATGTATATACTAAAATTATACAAATAAGTAAATATACTATAAATAATGGAAGCCAGGTTTCTTACTGTCAGAAGTTGCAAACAAGAAAAAGAAACAAGAAAAAGAGAAAGGCTGAAATGAAGTCTGTGGTATTGGATTGAAATCGAATGTGTCATTATGAACTCAGGGTTTTTATTCATACAGGGTGGTGCAAAGTAGGTTTACAGTTGTCAGTAGAGAAAATAATAATAAATAGTAATACAAGAATAAACTGTTTCATGTTCTCACAACTGTAAACCTATTTTTGCCCCACCCTGTGTAGATAAATATCGTCGTCGTCGTCGGCAGCCGTCCGTCTCGAGAGACGATGGCGTAGCTTCTTGAGAGTCTATCTGCACCGCCGAGAATGGCTGTGCAGTCCGATTCGGGAGTGACAATCCCTGCCGCACTTGTTACAGGTGAAGGCAGATGGCTGTTGTTGCTGCTGTTGACGCTGCTTCCGCCTCGATCTTTTCTGGACCGCCTCCTCGTTGGCGCAGCCTCCGCGCGTGACGTACCTTGCCTGACCGCGAGCCTCCAGGCTAGGCGGTCGTCTGCTTGAACTTCCCATGTGTTGAGATTGATGGAGCATTGTGTCATGTCCTTTTTGCAGATGTCTTTGAACCGCAGTTTTGGGCGCCCTGTCATCCTCTTGCCTTCTGCTAGCTCGCCGTAGAGGAGGTCTTTGGGGATACGGCCTGCATCCATTCTTTTGACATGGCCGAGCCACCTGAGGCGTCTCTCGCTAAGAACTGCATGCAAACTGCTCCTATTGGCTCGCTTCAGCACCTCGGTGTTGGGGACCTTATCCTGCCAGGCGACATGCAGGACGCGTCGCAGGCACCTCATGTGGAAGCTGTTGAGTTTCCTTTCGTGCCTTGCGTAGATGGTCCACGTCTCGCTGCCATAGAGGAGAGTGCTGAGTACGCAGGCTTGGTAGATGCGCAGTCTGGTTTTCTCAGTGAGGCTGGAATTGTTCCACGCTCGCCGGTTCAGTCTGGCCATAACTGTGGCTGCCCTGGCGATTCTCCGGTTGACCTCCAAGTCGACTGACAGAGAGCTCGAGATGGTGGACCCGAGGTAAGTGAAGTCGTTGACAACTTCCAGGGTGTATCCGTCGATGGTGATGCATGGGGGAGTCCCCGTGCCTTGAGCCATAACATTCATCTTCGTCAGGCTGATGGCTAGTCCGAACTCCTTGCATGCGTGGGAAAGGCAAGTGACTAGCTGCTGGAGTCCCTCTTCGGAGTGTGATGTCAAAGCTGCGTCGTCGGCGAAGAGCATCTCACGGATGAGCACCTCTTTGACTTTGGTCTTGGCTCGTAGACGGGCCAGGTTGTAGAGCTTGCCATCGGATCTGGTGTGAATGAAGACACCCTCGCTGCAGTCCTTAAAGGCGTATTGGAGGAGCCTGGAGAAGAAGATTCCGAACAGCGTAGGCGCGAGGACGCAGCCCTGCTTGACTCCGCTGCTGACTGGGAAGGCCTCAAATGGAAATGTGCTTGTATGCATAGATTAATATATATAATATGTACTTTTTAAAAAAGCTTTTATTTATTTTTTATTTTTAGAGAGGAAAGGAGGGAGAAAGAGAGGGGAAAAAACATCAGTGAGCAACAGAAACTGGTTGCCTTTCGAAGGACCTGGCCAGCAACCCAGGCATGTGCCCCGGCAGGGGATCGAACCAGTGACCTTTCGGTTTGCAGGCCAGCATTCAATCCCTGAACCATACTAGCCAGGACTATAATATGTATTTTTAAGATCTGCCTGCTGAGAGGATCTGGAGACAGTGACATTTCAGTAGCAACTGGGCACAAAGATCTTTGTTTCTCCACAGCTCCATGGAGAAGGGGCTGATTCCAGGGTTGTGGCAAGGAAAAATACAAGATAAGCCTGGAGTATCTTGGGGTCCCAGAAAGTAAGTCCTCAAAGAGGGTGCACGGTCAAAAGGCATAGGAGCCAACCTAAGAGATCTCGACGGCCAAATGTAGGATAATTTAAACAACAAAATAAATAATAATAGCTTTGGATTTTAACCCAAAAGAATATAATATCCAAAAGTCCATATTGATATAAATAAAAAACAGGAGATTTTCTTTACAGAATTCCAATTAATAAATATAAAAGGAATGAGAAAATAGAAAACCACCATAGTAATCACTGTTGTAGACCACATCTACAAATGGATGCTAAAATTAATAAGCAAAAGTTTAAGGAGAAAAAGGATTTTTTGCAGTTTTTGCATACTCTCAAAGTATCTCCTCCAAACTTTAATTTACTAACTACAAAGAGAAAAACAGTAACTTTATAGTGGAGAAACCCAGCAGACACCACTTTAACCAAGGTCAATGCTTCCAGTATAAGACATCATCATGTACTCTGTGGCATGATTTTCTGACAAAAAGCACATTACTTTAGTGGTATTCTTGCCAAAAATGCATAACCTTAATCTTCATCAGAAACTTAAGGCAAATCCAAAATGAGAGATATTTTACAAATAACTGATGAGTATCAAGGTCATGAAAGACAAGGAAAGATTGGGGAACTGTCACAGTTGGAGGAAACTAAGGAGATATGATAACTAAATGCCACATGGGATCCTGTTGGAGAAAAAGAAAATTAGTGGAAAAAGTGGTCCAAACTAAATCAAGTCTGCAATTTGGTTTAACATTATTATACCAATGTTAATTTCTTACTTTTGATCATGGCACTATGATTAACATTATTATACCAATGTTAATTTCTTACTTTTGATCATGGCACTATGATTATGCAAGATAAACATGAAAACAAGCTGGTTGAAAGACATATGGGAACTTCACTATTTTTGCAACTTTTCTTAAATCTATAATTATTTCAAAATAATATGCTACTATTACAACTATGTAAGAATACTCAATACATATGAAAACAGACTGGAAAGAAATAAATTTAAAAATACAAATAGCTGTATGTAAGAAACTATACTGTTTTTCTAAAAAATATGTTCATAAGTCTTTCATTGTGATTGTTCCTTTTATAATTAATTAATATAATTAAAAAACAAAACACCTTACTTACTTTTTATACAGAACTCCATATGGTTTTTTCAGTGCATACTGTAAAACATAATTTAGAATTTTGAAAACAAAACACATTCAGTAAAGCAGAGGTAAAAATAAATCATTACAGCAGTTATGATACAAGACTACTCTGGTCCCTAAATCCTATTCTGATGTCCTCTGCTTGGCTCCCTTTTGATCACTTACAAAAACTTGCAACATAAGCTTAATATTCCAATTTAGCTTGGACTGTCCTAATTATAATTTTCTATGTCCTTTCAATAGTCTATCCAACTTAAATGTTTCCCTTCAATTCTTTAAATTTTACCTATTCCATTCTTTCCAGGCAAACAATTTGAAAGTAGAAAGAATAGAAAAAAGAAAAAACAGAAAAAATAAATCCTATGAGGAAAAATGGATAGAACTGAAATAATGTCTGAAGAAAACTGAGAGTGCGTAATGATGACAATCAGAATGGATTATCAGCCAGTTTAAATATGGCCCTTTAAAAACTTCCTCTGCCCTGGCTGGTGTGGTTCAGTGGATTGAGCACCGGCCTGCGAACCAAACTGTCACTGGTTCTATTCCCAGTCAGGGCACATGCCTTGGTTACAGTCCAGATCCCTAGCTGGGGTATGCATGAGGCAACCACACATTGATGTTTCTCTCCCTCTCTTTCTCACTCCCTTATCCTCTTTCTAAAAATAAATAAATAAAATCTTTAAAAAGTTCCTGCTATTCAACCCTCTTTTCATTTTTTTCCTATTTATTTTCACCCATACACTAATAATCAACTTATTACCTATATGGTCAGTACTTCTCTACCACAGAGAATAACAAAAACCTAAGGTATTACCACACATTAGAGAAAGGGGTAAATGAAAGAAAAAATGAAAAATATGGTGAAATAATCATTTATTAACTATTAGTGCTGGTGAACAGAGGAAATTCACCAGCCCTGGCTGGTGGGCTCAGTTGGTTGGAGAACTGTCCCATGACTAAAAGGTTGCAGGTTCCGTTCCAGGTCAGGATACATATCTGGGTTTGATCTCCAGTCCGGGAGCATACAATCCTCAGTTCGGATGTGTAGGAAGGCAACCAGCCAATGCTTCTCTCTTGCATCAATGTTTCCTTCCCCCACCCCTTCCTCTCTCTCTCAAAGCAATGAAAAAATATCCTTGTTTGAGGACAAAAAAAAAAAAAAAAAAAGAGAAAAGAAATTCACCAGTAAAATCTATATTTTTAAGTACTAAGACTTATGAAGATTCTTAACTACATGTTTCGCTACCTCAGTGGAATGGACATTACCACCTATTCTTTTTATTTTTTTTTTTAATTGATTTGAGAGAGAGGGAAGGAGGGAGGGAGGGAAGGAGGGAGGGAGGGAGGGAGGGAGAGCAGAAGGAAGGAGGGAGAGAGGAAGGAAGGAAGGAAGGAAGGAAGGAAGGAAATGCAAGCAACATAGATCTCCTGTTCCACCCATTCATTCATTTACTGGTTTTTTTATTTTTTAACTTTTTAAAAAGATTTTATTTATTTATTTTAAACGAGAGGGGAAGGGAGGGAGATAGAGAGATACAGAGGAAGAGAAACGTCAATGTGTGGTTGCCTCTCAAATGCCCCCAACTGGGGACCTAGCCCAAAACCCAGGCATGTGCCCTGACGGGAATTGAACCAGCAACCCTTTGGTTTGCAGGCCAACACTCAATCTCCTAAGCTACACCACCCAGGGCTCACTGGTTGATTACTGTATGTGCCCTGACCAGGGATCTAAGATGCAACGCTCAGGTGTGGAGACATCACTCTAACCAACTGAGCTATGTCCAGGGCCATTACCACCTATTTTTGACAACTCAAGAGTCATCAATATGAGTGTCAGCTCATATCTGTAATGTTGTGCTGTTCTCAGAGATTACTTAAATATGTAGGGTTATTGTGTTGAAAGGATATTGAGAGGACAAGAGCAGTATCCCATCAACACGATGACATTCAAAGAATGAACATACATTAGATATCTGAATTGACTACTGTGTTTAAAAACCACAGGGAATTTAGTTAAGTTTTAAAATCTATTCAGTTCTTCAGCTGATTTAACTCCAAGAATCTATCTGCTATACTCAAGCATCAACTACAGACTATGCCTTTTACTGATTAAGCATTTACTGAGCTATTACTATATGCCCTGGCTGGTTTAGCTCAGTGGATTGAGCGTCGGCCTGCGAGCTAAGTGTCGCTGGTTCGATCTTCCAGTCAGGGTACATCAGAGAAGGAAAACTCTGACTCCAAAAAACCTCCGCTGCCTTGCGGCATACCTCTTCAAGGGAAAGGCTAAGGGAGTAAACCCCGACAGAAAATCCGGAGCCGGAGTCCCTAAGGCGGTTTGACGTTGTAGTCAACACCGGCAACTCCTGCGGCGCACCTGAAGCCAAGCTGTATTGACTCCGTCTTTCCCTTGGATCCTTCAGCTGCGAAGAGAGGGGGGGTCTGCTGCATGGGCAACAGCAGACCCTCCATATTACCCTGCCCAGGCTCTGTAGCTTCAGCTTCACTGGAGAGGACATTCCAGCGTCATCGCAAGATGTCGATTCAACATGGGAGGAGACAGATACCGTGTCACTCCCGAGTCGGACTGCACAGCCATTCTCGGCAGTGCAGATAGACTCTTAAGAAGCTACACCATCGTCTCTCGAGACGGACGGCTGCCGACGACTCCCGAGTCGGACTGCACAACCATTCTCGGCGGCGCAGATAGACTCTTAAGAAGCTACACCATCGTCTCTCGAGACGGACGGCTGCCGACGACTATATGCCAGACACTTGCCTGGACACCAGGCTATACAGGTACGTAAAACTTTTATCTTCACCACTTAAATTACATGTCCTGAACTGGATATATCACTTTCCCCCAAAACCTGCTCCACATGATATATTCTTTAACTAGCATTATCACTCAGCAAGCATCCAAGCCAGAAACCTAGTAAGTCATACTTCTTACTCATGCACAAACTCTTCTACCCTTAACATCTATTCTCTCTGATCATCTCTCATTTTCTTCATCACCACTGGGCTCCAGATGCTCTTTACCTAGCTGACAGCAAAGGCTTAAAAACTTTCCTACATTTGTTTCAACCCTCTTAAGTCAAGCTGATTAAAAGGATCAGATCTCTCACTTAAAATCTTTCAATGGTTCCACTAAGCTTTCAGAATAAAGCTCAAACTCCGTATTATCTTATTCCTGCCTAGTCTTCAAGTTTTCATCTAGCCCACTCTTCTTTCACCATCCCAATAATTTTCAGTTCAGTTCTCCAAATGCATCATGCTCCTTCACACCTTCCTTATTTTTTTTTCTTAATCCTCAGATGAGGACATGCTCATTGATTTTAGAGAGGGAGGAAGGAAGGGAGAAAGAGAGGGAGAGGAACACTGATGAGAAACACTGAATGGTTGCCTTTTGTATGCACTCTGACCGGTGCCAGACCCACAACCCAGGCATGGGCTCTGACTGGGAATCGAACCTGCATCTCTGGGGTTCTTGGGCCGATGCCCAACCAACCAAGCCACAGCAGCCAGGGCCACACTTCCTTTGAACAAGCTTTTTCCTCAGCCTTGGAAACCACTCTTCCTAACCCTGACCTTGCTCCAGCTCTGCCTCCCATCCCACCCTGTGCATGCCTCCAGCACAGCATTCAATTCACAATGCTATAGTTTTTTGTTTTCCTTCCTAAGCTCACTGAAGGAAGAGACTGTGTTTCACCTACCTGTTAATCCTCAGCACCTAGCACAGTAACTGGTGCTGGCAAAGGAATATACAGTAACATGCAGTTGTTTCAATTTACAAATTAGGTATCTTCCTTAAATGTGAGTAAACCAAATTTTGAAATCAGCTGCTTTAAGGAAAACCGGGAGTCAGTGCCTCGGCAAGGCAAATAACCTCCAAGTTGAGCTTTTCTCCAAGGCTAGCCATTCTTAAGGCTAGGATAACTCATCTATGTGTACGTTTCTCCAGCAGCCCAACTTGTACGCTGAAAATTTCCTAAAATGATTTCAAAACAATTTTAAAAATAAGTATATATACGTACCACATCTCTAAGTACTTGTGTCACTGTTGAGTTTGCATTTCCACCTTTAATGAGCATGGCATTTTTAATATTTTCACTGAGTTTCGGTTCTCTCTTCTCAAGGAATCTCTTGGCCCTTTTCGTTTTGGGTTTTCTGTTCAGAAAAATCACAATTTATAACAACTTAAAACATTTTCCTCATATTATAAAATGATAACTTGACTAATGTGCAAATTCTTAAAAATCAACAGACACATTACATAACATTTATCAGTTAGAATTTCACCACTGAACAAAATCTCAATTTTAGGGAGATAATTAGTAAAAAATATTCAATTATTACTATTAAGTAAGTTAATTTTATTAGATTTTGAGTTTTTTAAAAAACGGCTCTCATTTTAATATACCCAACTTTTTTTTTATTACTGCTTCTTTATAACCCTTTTTTTATTAAAGGGAAAAAAGAACTCAGGTGAATACTGTTGCTATTTTTACTTCCTTGTTTTTTTCTTCAATTTTAAAGCAAACTATACTCTGTAACCTAACACAAAGAACTGCACACCAACTGCTGATCAACCTGTGGGCAATTACTAAACATAAGAAGGCTCATTATTGCCTGTCTTTTCTTCAGGTTCAAGATCACAATGCCTGCCAGGAAGAATACACTATCCCACTCCAACATGACTGCTGAGAAAGTCACCAAAGGGGAATGATTTCTCTGTCAAGCCTAAACCTTCACCAAGACCCTATGAGACAAGTTCAGTTATCATTTTCCTTTTGTAGATAAGGCACCTGAGGCCAGAGGGGTAGTTTGCCCAAGGTTACACAGCTTTTAAGTAGCCAGATCTTCACAATGAGCTAGATTTTAAAATTCATCGAGACCAATCACCCTGCAAAATATGAAGAGAAAACAAACTCATTATTCTGATTTTATGATGTGAAAGCAGAGGTAGAATGTGTTTTACACTTGTCTACATAGCAACATAAATGCTATATGCTCTACATTCAATGTAGACTGTCACTTCTCACTAACCAGCAATAAATGCAAGTAACACTTCATGTTTTATTTGTTATCCGTCTCCCAATTAGATTGTAAACTAGTCTTACTCATCTTCGTAGTCCCCATATCTAGAGGGATATATAGCAAATGCATTTTAAAAACCTCTAAATTAATGACTAAAAGAATACTATTTTGTTTACATGTTAACCCAGGTAAATTGGAAGAAAACAACAGCAGGACTATTTAGAAGACCAACGAATATTTTTCGAATCAATTTAAGGATAACTCAAGGAAGCGGACAAGGTTGTGAGGAAAAGAAAAGGCTAAGGAGTATTTGCATGTGCTGTTGCAAAGGCTTTGCATACATTCTCCCAATAATCCTCACAGTTCTATGAGGTACGATTATGAATGCTATTTACAAAGTGAGACTTAGGGAAATTAGATGGTCCAATGCCACAAAGCTTAAGTGGACGAGCCGGGCTGTCATCTAGATCTGTCAGGCAGGCTCCCAGGCCCGGGCTCGTAACCCCCACTCTCCCACCTCCCTCACACTTCGGAAATCACATCTCTGTACGGCTGGGACAAAAAGCAGCCAGTACCTCTGGGCAACCCCACCCCCACGCCCCGCCCGCCGCAGGCGGCCACCACGGTGGGTTTCCCTGGTCTCCGTCTCCCGGCAGGCGGACCAACCCAGAAAGACCGAGACTAGTGGAATGACGGGCCTCCACCCGGTCCGGCGGAGGGTGCGAGGATGAAGAGTGGTAACCAGAAGCGGGGATGCTGACGTTACATCACTCCTTTCCTCCACGGGAGCCCCTCTCCCAACTTCCCCGCCGAACGGAGTCAGCGAACTTACACAACCCGATCCAAGGCATCCATCGCTACCGCAACACGAACTGAGGGAACACACGTGCACCACGAGATTACGCGAGAGGACACTGTGACTCGGAACAGGCGGAACCGAAGCTTACGTGTGACGCCACTTCCTGGGGCCGGAGCGCCTTGGACCCCTAGAGGCGCCAGCGGGTATTTTGGATCTAATCGCGTTCTGTTCCCTTGGTTACGGGTTTATGCGATGCCTCTGCCCGGGGAAATCAATGTTCTAAGGAACACCGCCTCTAGCAGCTTCTCATACAGACTTGTGTGTATATCCTGAGTCACGTGTTCAGGGACCAGGTGTTATTCTCCTGGGAATCCCCCAGGATGGTAAAAAGGTTGATAGATACTCATAAGGTCACTAAAAATAGAGCAGTGTGAAAACGTGTGCATAAAATTACACTGCCGGTTGTGATTTTTGTTCCAATGTTTTAATTGCTATATACTTAACATACCTTTAAATTTACTCCTGTAAAAGCTAAAATTCAGTCGTATTTTGGTATATTCACAAGGCTGTGCAACCATTACCACTACAGATTTCCAGAACATTTTATCTCCCCAAAAGGAAATACCCTCTTTGCAACCAAGTAGCAGTCATCTGGGTATGGTGCTTTCTGTTTTGGAAGGTTATTAATTATTGATTCAATTTCTTTAATTGATATAAACCTATTCAGATTGTCTTTGGTGAGTTTTGGCAAATTGCATCTTTTAATGAATTGGTCCATTTCATCTAGTTATAAAATTTGTGGACGTAGAATTGTTTATCGTATTTCTTGATTGTCCTTTTATGTCCATGAGATCTATAGTAATGTCCCGTTTTTCTGATATTAGTAATCTGTGTCCTTTCTTTTTTCTTAGATAGCCTGGCTTTAGGCTTATTGATTTTGCTGATCTTTTCAAAGAACCAGCTTTTGGTTTTGTTGATTTTTTGTATTGATTTCCTGTTTTCAATTTCATTGATTTCTCTGATATTTATAATTTATTATTATGTCTTCCTTCTGCTTATTTTTAATTTAATTAACTTTTTTCAGTTTTCTGATGTAGAAGCTTGGATGATTGATTTTAGAACATTCTCCTTTTCTAACATATGCATTCAGTGCTATAAATTCCCTTTAAGCACCGCTTTCACAGCAACCCACAGGTTTGATAAGTTGTATTTTCATTTTAATTTAGTTTAAAATATTTTAAAATTTTTCTTGAGGTTTACTTTTTGACGATGTGTTGTCCTATGTTATTTAGGAATGTGTTGTTTAATCGCTTTAGCAATTAGGGATTTTCTAGCTCTCTTTCTGTTCTTAATTTCTAGTTTAATTCCATTGTTGTTTAACCGCAGACATTATGTGATATCTATTCTTTTAAATTTGTTAAGGTGTGTTCTGTGGCTCCCAAAGTGAGCTGTGTTGGTGAATATTCCATGTGAACTTGCGAAGAATGTATATTTTGCTACTGCTGTGTACAGTTGTTTATAGCTGTCCATTATATCCAATTGATTGATGATGTTATTGAGTTCAAAAATGTCCTGATTTTCTGCCTGTTGGATCCGTCTGTTTCTGATAGAGAGATGTTAAAGTCTCCAACTATAATGTTACATTCATGTATTTCTCCTTGCAATTCTATCAGATTTTGCTTATGTATTTTGACAGTTTTTAGGCACATACATGTTAAGGATTGTTATATCTACTTGGTAAATTGATAATTTATCATTATGTAATGCCCCTCTTTATCCCTGATAACTTTCCTTGGTCTGAAGTCTTCTCTACCTGAAATTAATATAGCTACTTCTACTTTCTTTTGATTAGTGTTACATGTTACATCTTTCTCCACCCATTTACTTTTAATTCATGTGTCTTTCAAGTGGGTTTCTTATAGACAACATGGAGTTGGGTCTTGTTTCTTGGTTCAGTCTGACAATCTCTGTGTTTTAATTAGTACAATTAAACCACTGACATTCAAAGTGATTTTTTATAGAGTTGACTTAATATCTACCAAATGAATTAATACCTGCTATATGTTGCCCATGCTCTTTGTTCATATTTTCTCTTCCAAGCTTTTTCTGCCTTTTGTGGTTTAATTGAACATATTATGTGATGCCATTTTCTCTTCTATTTTAGCATATTTGGTTAACTTTTAAAACATTTTTTAGAGGTTGCCTTTTACAGCATGCAGGCCCAGGGAAAGGCCCCGAGGTTGAAAATCTACCTACCTAAGCAGAGAGCAGTTAAAGGTTGAAGAAAAAGGCTGACCACTCCAGTAGGGTAATTAGTAGTTTATCAAGGGAAACTTATAAAAAAGGTGTGTTTTGGGCAGATGCACACCTGAGAGGGAAGAACAGGGAGAAGGGAAAGATGTGGGTGTGCTCCCCAGAAGAGGAGCATACCAGAAAAAAAATTTTAAAGAAAAAACAGTACGAGAAAATACAAATTGTCATTAAAAATGTATATTCACTCTGCATTGAATTAATAATATAAAGTGTACTTCTAGACAATTTTATAAACAGATTTTGTTATTCTGCAAGAAAATAATGGTGGAAGTCATAAAACAGTCATAAAATCCATTTCCAAAAATCAATAAAAACATTTATGGAAGATAACTCTCTGCAAGCCTGACAATATTTAAGAAGCTTGTTGGAACAAAAGGAAAACATAAGCTGTTGGAACAAAAGGAAAACAGTAGATTCTAAAAATTTTTAACTGCTTCTAAATGAATTGAAAAGCATATATATATCAATAGTTTCACTAAACTGGCCGTATTTGTCAATAAATTTGCTATGATCAGCCATATATTACATAATGAACAAACGAGTGGATTTCCAAACATTTTAGTAATGGCCCAAAGGAATAATTTCCATTGAGGAAGCTTAACAATATGGCCCTTTTGCTTAGAATATCAATTATTTGCAAGCAAAAGCCACCCATTGCATTCAGTGTCAGGAGTAGTATTTAATGTGATGCTACATAGACACTAGTTCCAAGATTAGTATATAAGTAATCCTAGTAAGAGAGAGCAATTGTATAGGAGTTTTAGTTTTACAAAGTATTTCATAGTTGAAAAATATGATTTACTAAATTCCAAACATTTAATCTTATTACCAGGTAAGGAGCTAAAACATATCATGTTCTCTTCAGAATTTATTACTTTATTTTCCTCTTCAATTTAAGGTACAACTTACCTCATAGTCTAGATGTTTCTTTTGCAAGATTACAAATCTCAAGAATCTTCCACTCAACTTCTTTATACTTTTCTAAATATTTCAAGTTTGCTGAAATGCATAATGTATCAATTAAGATTGTGTGTCTATTACAGTGACTTAAACAAGTTATTTCTCTCAGGTAAAGGCCAGATGTGGGCAGTTGCAATGAACAGCAGCAATAGTCACGGGTCTGGAGTGACATTCACACTCACAGGTCCCAGCCTGACGGTAGACTCACTTAACTTTATAGGAGATGGCACAATAGCATGAGCCTTGTTTCAGCAGGGGTCTAGTCCAGCTGCCCAAATGGCAACTCAAATGTAAGGGAACAAGATCATTTGGGTGGTGCAGAAGCCAGGTGGGCTTAGTAGCTTCATGCTCCCTAAGAACCATTATTTCTTGAAATAGTCCATGAGTGTAGCTTCCAGGGAGCTTAGTAATAAGAAACAACACTTAAAGTCCAAAGTCCACCCTGCCTAGGCAGCTCAGTTGGTTAGTGTCATCCCAATACACCAAGGTTGTGGGTTTGATCCCTGGTCAGAGCACATAAAGAATCAACCAATAAATATGTAAATAAGGAACAGAAAATCAATGTTCCTCTCTCTCTTCCTCTCTCTCTCTAAAAATCAGTAATTAAAAACAATTTTCTAAAAGCCCATGTTTTCCAATGGCTATTTATAGTTCTTGTCACAGTCTTCTTGGTCCAGATATAATTTACCAGTAAATGGTCATTTTTAATCATAAGCAATATTGTCTGGCATCACAGCTGATGTTTTTAAAATATTCTAATACGTTTCCAGAGAAAACAGTGCTGAAAGGTAAAGCTGAGGTCTTTTTACTAGGCGAGTTTTATTAACTCTATTCATAGCAGTCCAGGGCAGCATCATAAAATTAGGACTCAATCTTCTATCTTGCTCTGCAACTCATGACTTCTATTTCTAAGGTTCCTTTATACTCCAAGAAACCTGCTGGAGCTCTAGCAATCACATCCATGTTCCAGCAGGAAGAGAGTATGAGCTCTCTTTTACACCTTAAAGTTTAAGGATAAACTTCCCAGAATCATCCATCACTCAACACTTCCGATTCCATGTCATTGGCCAGAACTTAGTCATATGACCATATATACATCATATAACGAGGAAAGCTAGGCACACTGATAACCTGAGTAAATTCTGGGTTTCTATTACAAAGAAAAAAGAAAGAAGATACCAGGTCATGTAATTAGCTGACTCCCCTACACATACATATGGTAGGAAAAATAAGCATTTTATTAGACAAAAGCTGGATCTAAAGAAGTCATATAAAAATTGGGAAGATACACACACTTATAATTTGGAAATGTTTTTAATCAAGGTAAATTTTTTCTTTTTATTTATTTTAAAGAGAGGGAGAGAAACATCAATGTACAGTTGCCACTCAAATGCCCCCAACAGGGGACCTGGCCCACAACCCAAGCATGTGCCTGGACTGGGTATGGAATCAGCGACCCTTTGATTAGCAGGCCTGTGCTCAATCCACTGAGCCACACCAGCCAGGGCGGAAGACTGTTTTTTCATAAAAAGTTACAAAACTTATTGGAGAAAAAAATTTCTCATCCTATAACATTCGTTCTCTAACTTATCACATGTACAGTTACATCTCCAACACTTATATAACTAATGTGAGATATGTTTTAACTTATTAGAACCAGGTTAAACCACATGAAGTTGCCTGCTTTTTATAGTCAGAAACAATCAAATATTGGCAATTTCATAGTTTGATCTATAACAAGATATCAAAGTTTGTGAATACCTTATGTAAAAAAATACAAGTTAATTAGTGCAGACCTAGGTCATCATCATAATAGAATAGCTGTTACAGCTGAATTCCAAAAATCTTTCTCAAGTGAGAAAGGAATGGAATTACAACTGCAATAACAAAAACATGACCTTTATCCTTAAGCACCTCTGAATTATTTTTCTGTCCCTAGATATATACTACTTACTCTGGTATGGTAGATTGGATAATGCAACCACCCCACCCCCCACCCCAAAGATTCTCATGCCTTACTGCTCAGTTCTATACCTGCTTCTGTTGTTATATGGCAATAGGAGCATTGCAGATCAATTAAGGTTATAGACCTTAAAATAGTGAGGTCATTCAGATGGACCCAATGTATTCAAATGGACCATTAAAGGTGGAAGGCAAGAAAAGTAGGTCAGAAATAGGATAATAGAAGCAGAATAGATTTTAACCCTTTGAGTGCCATGCATAATTTCAAATTTGGATCAACATGGGAAAAAATTATATCACTATATAACCTGAGGTACAAAAAGAGAACAAAACATAAAATAGAAAATATTCCATTGTTATTTACATTTATAGTCATCAAAAAGAGTCACTGGGAGCGACGCTGGCACTTTAGGGAAAATTTGTCAGTGTCACTCACAGTGACGTTGACACTCAAAGGGTTAAGCAGGAGAGAAACTTGACCTGCTGGCTTTGAAGAGGAGGGCACCATAAGCCAAGGAATGTAGGTAGCCTCTAGAAGCTGAGAATGGCCCTTAGCTAACAGTTAAGGAAATGGGACCTTGATCCTTCAATTGCAAGGAACTGAATTCTGCCAATAACTGAATGAGCAAGGAAACATCATCTCCACCCCTACCTCCCACTCCAGAAAAGAATGAAGCCCTGCCAACACCTTGATTTTAGCCCAGGTCAGACCCATGTCAGAACGCTGACCTACAAAACTATAAGAAAATAAATATATTTATGTTGTTTTAATCTAATTTTGTGGTAATTTGTGATGGCTGCAATAGAAAACTTAATACACTTACCTTAGTAAAACCCCCAATTTAAAGGACTCATCAGAAAAGTTCCCCTATAGTCATTTTAACCATACTTTTAAAAATTCCATTTTTATGTGGTCCTTAATGATTCAGGTATATTAAGTTGTAGCAATAATTGAAAATATGTATTATCAATAAACATAATAAAATAGTGAACTGAAAGCTACACAGGCAATTATTTTATATAAAAACATTTAAAAGTTCATGACTATTTATTACAAAAAAACATTTCATCTAGGAGTGATTTCTAAGGCAGCATCTTGAGTCTCCATAAAAACTGAACTTTGTATTTCAGAAGAAACATCAGTAAGAGGACCAGAATCCTCTACTTCCAAGTGCGCTGGTTTCTCCTGTTGACAATTCATGTTTGAATTATCTTTCATTTGACTCTCTTGCTCTTCCAACTCCAAAGGTTTATCTGGGGCTGAAGCTACTTCTTCATCTTCATTTTCATGTAAAAAGCTACACATCATGTTGGGTCTATAGGAGAAATCATTATCCTTGATTTGCAGCCATTCCACACCATCTAATTGGGGGTGGGGGTGTGTGTTAAAGAGTGGGAAGACAAACCAAGAAATAAACATGAAAAAGGAAATTTTAGTTAAGTACATATTTTTAAAAAATTTCCATCATATCAATACATGTCAAAGTAAAACCTCAACATAAACCAAGAATCATGATGCCTGTAACTACTGATGAATAATCACACAATTTCCATCTTATATGGAGACCTTGTTATGCTTACAGAGTGTATATACATATATATATATTATATATCATCAAAATCACTAAAAGTAATCTACTTCAGTTACTATTCCAAGCTTTTTTTTTCTTTTCTTTTTAAAGACTTTATTTATTTTTAGAGAGAGGGGAAGGGAGGGAGGGAGGGTGAGCAACATCTATGTATGAGAGAAACATTGATCAGTTGTCTCTCACATGCTCCGAACCAGGGACCTGGCCTGCAACCCAGGCGTGTGCCCTGACCAGGAATCAACCCATGGCCTTTTGGTGCATGGGCCGATGCTGCAACCAACTGTGCCACCAGGGCCAGGTGAGCAATGAGCTTTCAAACCATCAGGTGATTATTTGTTCATCTCTAGAAATATGCACCTGCTATGGGTGCAAGCAGCACTGGTCTAAAGTCTAATCTGGGACAATCAGCAACTAGAGAAGGTTCAATGAATGCTAATTAAGAATCAGAGTCAGGAATAACAACTGTGGTCCTCGAGTCCCTCCCCCACATACAAAGCCAGCATCTCCCAGCTGTAAATTTCTTGGGGAAGGTTGCTGCAGCTGCCAAGAGTTTCCAGGAGATCCTCTGAGGATATACCTTGAGAACGCAGAACTGCTACTATCGTATCTTCTCCACTTACAAAGAATTTTAATTAAAAAAAAAAAAAAAAAAAAAAGAGGAGACTGCTAATTTCCCTCGGGGGTGGAAATCATGTCAAGATTCTGGACAAAAACCTCACAGATATTTCTAATGCAAAGCACATAGAGGTTTCTTATATGTTACCAGCCTGTGCCCTGACCAGGAACCAAACCCACAACACAACCAAGCCGCACTGGCTAGGACTTCAACTGAATTTTAAATCTATGTTTGGTACTTTTCATAGAGCACCCTCAATAATATATTTAAGATATTACATATAATTTTTACTACAAAGGACAAAAATATCCTGATAGTAACGTGTCACTGTCAAAGCCAATATTAAGTCACCTATTTTCAGAGAACTAAGTGAACTAACCTATGTTTTCTTCTCCTTCCTTCTTTTCTGTCAGAAGAGTTCTTGTCATGCTGAGTTTCTTCAATGTATGGCATTTATATTTTAGCATTGTTTTACTGTTACCTTCTGCATCCACTAGAACATAAAATGAAGTCAATTATTGTACTATTTAATACAGTATGATAAAATAAATGCCAATAAAATAATCATGTTAGGCCTCAATAATTCCAATTTAGGGAGTTAGACTAAAACACTTCCTGTCTAGACAACTGAGTAAGTTTAAGATTTAACTCATTCCTCCTGTTCCAAGCACACAGAAATGACAGATAAAGCACATTAACAACTGAAGGCACAACTGAACTCAAAACATCAAACAACCCCAGGGAACAGCCACACAAAGCTATGAGTGGGATTAAAGCCATGGGCCTGCTAGGCTCCAGCCCTGGGGCAGGAAAGTGAAGCCAGAAATCTGGCTTTACAGGGTAATGAGGTCTAAAATTCTTCCACACAAAATGAAGGACCAAAGTCAGACTTCTACTTAAAGCCAGAGACTGGAGTTAGGACGTTGTCAATCATGAGAGAAGGCTGAGAAAAAAAAAACACGCTGCAAGCCAACTGCCTGGGATTACAACTTTACAGGAAACTGCGGGCATAGGCATGAGGGAAGACGAGGTGCTGAGCTAAGGATGTGAAACACACTGCAAACTTCCACACACTGCAAACTTCCACACACTGCTACTGTGAGGGTAACTGATGTATGTTAGAAAGCAACGAAGTCAGTCAAACTACATGAAATTGTCAATACTCAGCCCAAATCAGTTATTTCATATTGTTGAACCCACACATAGTTATCAACCTAGCAATTCCATTTCTAAATATATACCTTCAACATTTTTACATATATGCACAGGGAGACATAAAATATTCATGGAAGCATTTTTGTAGTGAGTTAATAAGCACAATTAAGAACACTGGCTCTAGAGCTGACCACCTACGTTCAAATCCTGACTCTTTTGAGTATGACCTTGGGAATTTTATTTACCTCTCTGTGCTTCCATTTTTTTCCAATGTAAAATGAAGGTAACAATGGAGTCTACCGTGTAGACTTGTGAGGATTGAGTTAAAACATGTAGCATTGAGAATAGTGTCTGACATATAGATGGCACTAATTAAGTTTTAGTAGTTATTAATAATTACTGGTAAAAATAGAAGCAACCAACATGTCCATTAAGTGAAGAATAAATTCTAGTATAGTCACAAATGGAATACTAAGAAACAGGAAAAAGTTATATAAATTAGCATGTATAAATATCAAAACATATCCCTAACTGAAAAAAGATTGTAGGATAATATGCACAATATGCTATAATTTAGTTTGAAAATATACAAAAATACTATTTTTTTTTTAATTTTTTTATTTTGGTTTTTCAATTACAGTTGTCCCCTTTTCCCCTAATTTTTTGTACATACATACATATGTAATATAAAATCAGGTATAGGAAAGAAAAACACCAACTTCAAGTAAATGATTATGTCTGAAGACCAAAGGAAGAGAATAAATTTGGAGAAGGATATACATGGGCTTCAAATGTATCTGGCATGCTTTTTAACTATGTGGCAAAATGGCAGGATTTGATACAGCTAGACAATGGGTGCATTAAATGTTTAATTTTAATATTCACTGTACATAAGTATGTTTGAAATATTTCATAGTAAAGTTATCATAGCAAGCACTTACCATGTTCAACATTTTCTTCAAATATAACACAGGTCCCAGGAGTGTCTGTGGGAAAATTTAAAGACAGCTTGTTGACAAGTTATTTTTCAGAAAAGCATTTTAAAAAAGGAGCTTCATTTATATGACGTCCTCCTACCTTCATATTCTCCAGCAAAGACATAGCCATCCACCTGCAGAATGGGCCTCTCAGTGTCAATTCCCTACACCAGAATACAGGATCATAAAAAACCTCATTAGAAAAAGCCTTGGGGGTTGGGTAAAATGGATAAAAAGAAACACACTTCCAATTATAAAATAAGTAAGTTCTGGGTATGTAATGTGCAGCATGGTGACTACAGTTAACACTCTATTGTATATTTGAAACTTGCTAAGAGAATAAATCTTAAATGTTCTCATCACAAAAAAAAAGTGAAATTGATAACGACGTGAAGTGACAGATGTCACTTCTGACTTATTGGGGTGATCATTTCACAATACGTACAAATCTTCAATCATTATGGCAATTATATCTCAACTTTTAAAAAAAGTAAAGAAAGGAAAAGGCTTCCAGAGGTAACCTTGCTACCAAGGGGAACCTCTAAGCTTCTTGTCCTGACTAGTACAAGATAAGTTAAAATTGCTCTGATCGCAGCAGCTACAACCTGAAAGCTACTTAATTCACACCCAAGTAGACAGGTCTATTTCCGCCAACATGCTCTTCAAGGTAAGCTAAGCACAGGGTGAGTGGTGTCAACAGAAGATCAAAGTTTTTAAATCAAAATGATAAAACAGATGGTAACTTAGAATTCCATACATAGCTCAAGACAGCAGAGTGTGAGTTCTTTGAAGTCTTCTCTTAGCAGGTACCTTCCCTCCCTTCTGCGAATTTAACCTGCGTCCCACCTTACTACCTAAAACAGTGTCCTTTTTAAAAAAATTATATCGTTCCATATCAAAATGCCAACTCCCCCAAATCTTGAATTCTTTGCAGCCATAGATTCAGACACTCGAGCAGAGTCAGGCATTTTCTCCCATCCGTCCGCCTGTACATCTAGGATCGTCTTTCGAGTTCACCGCTTTGTAACGGCGAATTAATACAGCCATCTTTGGAGATAGGTAGTTCACCACTTCTTGTTCTAAACCTAAGAAAATCTACAACCATTCTCCAATTCCAAGAGACTCACCAAAATCTTGCATTTATTTTCACATTTTGCGAGAAAGTCTGAATCAATAATTCCCGACAATTCCACCAGAACTAACTGCTCCTGGTGGAAGAAACAGGGGTTAGTTACATGCTAGCCCGCGAGTGGTGTGCAGGAAGAGGCAGTGAACAAGAGCAACCTCGAATCCCCATTGCAACCATCTCACCACTGTGAAAACCAGGTCCTGCTTTCAAGGAGAGGAAGCAAGCAACGTTACCCTAAGGCAACTTCTCTACTTCCCCACTTTGATGACATTGTGGCAATTAGGGCTGAGGGACGCTCCCTCGCTGCCCCCGGCTCGCTAGAAGCAGGTAAGACTGCAGCATCCGGGCTCCCTCCCCCTCTCATAGCCAGCACGGCTCTCACCGCCACCGCCCCTCGCGCAGGCTTCCGCCGTCGCACTCACTGCCTCTCTACCTCCTCGTCCTCATCTCCCGAACTCCGCTCCTCGGCGGCCGCCATGATCCCACTCCTCCTCTGGGCCACTGCGTGACCAGCCACGCCCACTGCGGCCACCATCTTGAGTAAGGGCAGCGCCCCCGCCCCGCCGCACCCACCACGGCTGCCATCTTGAGTGCGGGCAGCGCCCCCGCCGCGCTGCTTCGAGCTGCTCCGGCGTCGCAAATTTCTCCTGTTAGGGGGCGAGAGGGCCGTTCCTGTGCCCACGTGGAGGTTCGGTCCAGGCCTGGTCCTTGTTCCTTTGTTTTTTTCTTTGCTTTTCTTTTCTCGTTGTTTCTTTCTTGAGAGCAGGAGCTGGGTCCCTGGCCGTCTACGAGGTCCGAGGTGTGGCGACCTCGGGATCCCTTAGGATTCCGTCCCAAGTGGGAGGAGAGGAGTGGTGGGGAGGGGATAGAGTACAGTGCAAGCAAGGAAACCACCAGCGTGCGCGCCGGTGGAGAGGCCTTGTGTTAGCTGTCCTTCTGTTAGCCGAGCTGTTCTAGGGAGGAAATCCTTAGCATTGTGGAGGGAAAAAGGGGCAAGTAACTCCACAGGGTGATCCGATCATAAATTCCTAACTGGGCTGGTCATGGTGGGTGATCACACCAGAGGCATAAACTTTTTAGTAAAAGGCTTATATCCAGGTATAAAGCAAGCCCTCCCCGTTGTTTCTGTGCATCTGCGTCAACGCACTTTTGAAGTTAGCAGTAGCCGCCTTATAGCACGCACGTAATCCAGACCCTTCATTGCTTTCTCCCACATGAATGTAAATGTCCTTAGTTCCCTCCTTAATCAGATGCAGTAAAGAAACTTACTCTCCAGAGCACTTCAGATCGTGCTCCCTGGCACATGTTGTCAGTGTGGCTCAAACTCTCATAAAAGTTCTCCAAAGGTATGGACGCTCTTACATGACAATATCATGTGAGCACTAAGCCTCATTTCGAGTTTTCCCTGAGCCAAATTAACGTGAATGAAAAGGGGCCACGTGCTAAACCTGACACGACACGCTCAGGGGAGGCCTGTGCGATGGCGTGATGGCCTTACAAACTCAGACACCTAAAGTAATCACATAGGATGGTCTGAAATTAAAACTTTCTAACTAAGAGCAGGTCATGGCTGCAGTCCTGTGCTAGGCTAGAATCTTCCATGACAAGTCAATCTTGACCTTAATTGAGCCTGTCTATTGTCTTCTTGCATCTACAATAACATACCTTCGGAAGGTCGACTTGCCTTTTTCCGGACCCACCTCAAAGCACAAGCACCGACCAGAGTGGAGACCACAAATCCCCTCACTGTTAATTATTGACTGTTAACTATGAGTAAAAGAAGTGTGTCTATTGTTTTACTTTTTATCCAATCCCAGAGGTCACCCCAGAACTTCGCTTTCTCCTGCCTCTGTAATCTATCACCAATGGATTTCATGTAATCCCTGTAAGCCTCCTCTTTCGATTGTACTATATAAAATAAGGTGCAAAACTGCCATTTTCAAGAGCATTTTCTCAATCCATTGGGGTTTTGTGTTGCAGCAATTGTCATAAATTTGGCTCAGATAAACTTATAAAAATTTTTACAGGTTTGGACACTTCTTACATTGACATTAAGAACACATTTCAGCCCTGGCTGGTGTTGCTCAGTGAATTTAGCACTGGTCTGTGAGCCAAGGGGTCGCTGGTTTGATTCCCAGTCAGGCACATGCCTGGGTTGCAGGCCAGGTCCCCAGTTGGAGGTGTGCAAGAGGCAACCACACATTGGTATTTCTCTCCCTCTTTGTCTCCCTCCATTCCCTCTCTAAAAATAATTTTAAAAAAAATTTTTTTAAAGAACACATTTCAGATTAACTAGTGTGGGGGGTTTGGAATGAGCTCCCAAAAGATGTGCTCCTGGGTGGAATTTTCTTAAAGTAACCTCATGGATTGTCCTAATGATAAAGGATTTTTGTACATGGGACAGGATGATCTAGCTCCAAAGAGTATGAGCTTTGGGTCTACTACTTGTCCAGTTCTGCCGCATTGGTAGCAGCAAGGCTTTATACAAGTTGGTTATTGTGAGGATTAAATGAGACACTGCATATGAAATAGATTTAGACGAGTATTGGGCACATATTAAGCATTTATTATGCCTTTAATATATTATTAGTAATATACAAAATTTGAGAGTATTATGACAAAATTTTTCATATGTATTTTTCAGGTTCTTTCTATTTACACACTTTTTAAAAATAAGAATGTTCAAATTGTACATTTGTTTATTTTATCAGTTTGCTTTTCTCACAATATACAAGATCAGGCAGTTTCTTCCATATTTTCTATGATAAATATGGACCTATGTCATAAGATTTAGTAACTGCATACATATTTATTGTATAATATTGATATTACACAGTACTTTAGTTAACATCTTTGTACAGTTTAACACAACTGCCCCATTAAATGAACAGGATTTCATAGCTTTAAAAAAAAGTGAAAGAGCCCTCAACCCATTAGAAGTTATAGATTTGAATTCTAAATCTGAAGCATAATAATTGTTATCTGGGACAACCTGCTATACTTTCTCAACCTCAGTGTTCTAATTTATTGAGAATAAAAATTATTTACTGTCTATTTTTTTAAAGTATATTTTATTGATTATGTTATTACAGTAGTTCCAATTTTTCCCCCTTTGCTCCCCTCTGCCCAGTACCCCCCTTCCCTCCAGCAATCCCACCCCCCTTAGTTCATGTCCATGGGTCGTGCATATATGTTTTTTGGCTTCACCCTTTCCTATATTATTCTTAACATCCCCCTGTCTATTTTGTACCAACCGATTATGCTTCTTAGTCCCTGAATCATTTCCCCATTTCTCTCCTTCTCCGCCTCTCAGCTGATAACCAAATGATCCCCACACCTATGATTCTATTCCTGTTCTGGTTTGCTTAGTTGGATTTTGTTTTTAATTTTTAGATTCAGTTGTTGATAGTTGTGAGTTTGTTGTCATTTTAGTATTCATAGTTTTGACCTTCTTTTTCTTAAGTAAGTCCCTTGACATTTCCTATAATAATGGCTTGGGAAGCTTCCCCTTGTCTGGGAAGCACTTCATCTGCCCTTCCATTCCAAATGATAGCTTTGCTGAATAGAGTAATCTTGGTTGTAAGTTGCTCTTCCTCACATTGAATACTGCTTGCCAGTCCCTTCTTGCCTGCAAAGTGTCCTCTGAGAAATGAGCTGATAGTCCTATAGGCAACCCCCTGTAGACAACTCTCCACCTCTCTCTTGCTGCCCCCAGGACTCTCTCTTTATCTTTCACCTTTAACATCTCAATCATGATACATCCCAGTGTGATCCCCTCTGGGTCCAGCTTGCCCAGGACCCTCTGTGCTTCCTGGACCTGTATGTCTATCTCCTTCACAAAATTTGGGAAGCTTTCCTCATTTTTTTAAATTCTTGCTTCCTCATTCTGCACTGTTGACTGTATTTTTATTCCTTATGTTCCAAATCATGGATTTGAACCCTGGTTTCCTTTCCTTCACCATTGGTTTTGTGTGGATTTTCCTTCATTTCACTTAGCATAGCCTTCACTTCTTCTCTTATGCATTTGCCATACTCAAGCATATCTGTCAAGCCTGTGAGCATCTTTATCACCAGTGTTTTGAATTCTGCATCTGTGCGGTTGGCTATCTCCTCGTCGCCTAGTTCTCCCACTGGAACCTTGATCCGTTCCCTCTTTTGGGCCATACTTCTCTGTCTCCTCATTCTAACAGGTTCCTGTGTTTGTTTGCCTCCATGTCTGAGGTAGAGCTGTCACTCCTGTTACATTATAAGGGGCAGAACCTTAGGGATTCATCAGTATAGGGCAACCTGTTTCACCACGTTGTGGCACTGTGTGTAGCGGAGGGGTCCGAGAGGAAACAATGCCCCCTGCCCAGCACTCACCCCTTTTCCAGGCACCTTTCCCACTTCCGCACTTGACTGGCGCCCCTCTAGCTGCTGTCCTGGACGTCGTTCCCAGAGTGGGTGGGTCTGCAGACGTTCTAGGACTCGGGGGGCCCTCTAAACAAGTGGACTCCACGGAGACCTGCAGTTTCTGCCTCCACCCCAACCCCCACTGGTCTGCACAGTCAGAAGCAATGAGGCTTGATTTTCCCTGGTGCTGGGACCGTGGGTTTTAAGGTCTGGTGAGGAGCTGGGAATGCTCCTCAGGTGTTCCTCCTGACTTTTTAAAATGTGTGACTGCGCTTTTTGCTGGCCTGCTGCTGTCACCACCACACTGCATCCTCTCTACCCCAACTTCGCCCCTCCTACCTGTCTGGATGTGCATTTCTTCTTTATATCTTTGTTTGCCAGACCTCCATGCAGTTTGATCCTCTGGAACTTCTGGTTGTTTCTAGTTCTGAGGTAGTTTCATTCCTTCTTAGTTATGGAGGGAGATGCAGCCTGTCTGTCTAAGCCTCCATCTTGGCCAGCCGCTCAAAGTCTTTTGATCTTCACCTGGCCATGTAAAAAATCAAGAAAAAAAATCTTTGAAAGCTGGATTCAAGCCAGATACCATTGAAGCCGCATAGCAGAAGTTTAATTTGGTCCTGGACTTAAAAAAAAAAAAATGCTTAAGGACCCATGTCTGGGGGTCAGAAGGAGTTGGTAAGGATCGAGCGTAATTAACTTCTTTTAACTGGACCCTCTTTAAACCTCATGACAATCTCTAGAAGTCATAATTATTGTGAGAAACGCTCACAATAAAAACTGGGACACAGGACTTGAGCAGTAAAACGAGGCCTTTATTCACGAGTCTGCAGAGCCGGGCGCACCCTCACAGCCAGGAGAATGTGCGCACCAAGTAGGCAAAGATGGCTGGTTTTATAGTCTTGGCTTCCCCACCCTGAAATTGCCACCCTAACGTGATTAGCTTCCCCACCCTAAAGTGAGAGCAATTAGCTCCCCCTCCCCTCTCCTTCCTCCCCATTTCTCCATTACTGGTTACTCCGGAGTTACAATCTAACACGGTTATCTAAATGCCCCTTCTGTGGTTTGTAGATATGCCAGTGCTGTCAGCTCCCCTCCCAGAGACCCTCTAATTACATTTGCCCTTAAGACCCTTTAATTACATTTGCCCTTTGTTACCAATGACCTTCCACTGGGTTGGGAGTCACTATGTCCTTGTTTCTAACATTATGAAGAGTGATATTGAAAATATGTAATAACTAGTAGGGCAAGCACTCTGCCGTGCTGGAGTAAGGACATAGGAAAGCTGGATAATGTCTAGAGCCAGCTAGAGGCTTGAAGCAGTTTCTTTTTACTGAATTATAGGGCAATGTCAATGATTTAACAGCTGGTATGGTCTTACCACTACATACACGTTGACTATCAGCCCTCATTAGTTTAATGTCATTTTACATGTTAGAAAACTGAGACAGAAAATTAGAAGACTTGCTTGTCTGCCTTATTCCTCTATACTGTTATCTTTTCTGGGAAAGCAGGGGAACCTTAAAAAACTGAGTAGAGATGCCAACCCTTGGTCAGGCTAGCTGGAGTCAGAGGAATGAGATAGAACATCCAATTTTGACAGAGTTGAAAAGGAAGGCAAAGAACTAGGGAGCTGCACACCTAATAAAACTGGGCTGACATTAAGAGCAGTGTCACTTTTTCTGTGAACTTGCCTATCAACGTGTAACCATGCAGAAAGTGGAAACCTTATTTGCTTTATTTCCTTATTGTTATTTATTTATTTTTCATTTATTGATTTTTAGTGAGAGAGGAAGGAAGGAAGAGAGAGAGAAACATGGATTTGTTGTTCCCTTATTTAGGCATTCATTGGTCAATTCTTGTATGTGCCCAGACCTGGGGTCTAACTTACAACTTGGGTGAATCAGAATGATGCTTTAATCAACTGAGCTACCTGGCCAGGGCATGAACCTTATTTTCTTTAATCTGGCCTTTTATTTTGTTTTGTTTTGTTTCCCATTTGACTCAAACTGAACTCACCCAGCACTCTGACTCACCCACCTCCTGTCTTTTGTTTAATCATTAAGCCCTCGGGACAATGAGGTTCTGGTCAGCATCCAATAATCATAGAAACAAGGTCCTGGATCTGTTGGCTTTTGAGGCAGGGTTTTCCATTGAACTAAGCATAACATCTTGGCCTCATTTGTGTTTTAGCTCTGGACCCAGGAAAATGGAACAATCCTACAGAACAAATCCTTGTGAAATTGGACCGAACAACTCCATGGCTGATGTTCGGACCAAATGCAATGATCAATTACTCCATACCCTAGCACCAACCAATCAGTAGAGACCATGACCCTGATTCTGTTAGTCACCATGATTAATGATTTTTTTCCTTTATATAATCCATCCCCTGGAAACCATTTGGAGAGTCAGATCTTTGAACATGAACTACCTGTGACTTCTGGCATGGCTCCATATCCTTAATAAATCCTTACTTTCTTGGCTGCAAACTCCTGCTTGTGTCTTATTAAGCTTTGATGCTTACAGGCAAATGGACCCCTTCAGTCTAGTAACAGCTATATTCTACATTTCTTTTTGCTTTGTTCTTTGTTGTATTTCCTAGTATGTGAATTGCAACCACAAACTTGGGTGTATAAGAAAAACCATGTTTCTTTATTTTCTTAAATGAAATTAAACTTGACTGAGCCCTTGTCACATCAGAATGGCATGAAAATTTAATCTTTCAGTTTATTAACCTTAATACTTCCAAATCATACCTAGTATTTGGAGAGACCTCTCTAGTCTTCAGCCCACATTGTTTAGTGCTGAGATTCCTGTGGTTGAAAGCACAGATCCTAAAAGGGCAGGAGCTCTGTTTCTGCAGAGCATGGGATCTTTGCTTTGTTTGAGAACCTTAAGGTCCTGTCTTTCTAAGCAGAGCATAGATCCCCGCACCTCTTCAGGGTGCTGCTGGGGCATGAGGGCACACCAATTTACATTCCCCCCCAACCTAAGGAAATCTCCATTTTTATCCTTCTATTTTAAACAAAGACAACCTTCTTCTTTTCCCTCTCAAATATCTAGCATAATATCTTCAGTGAGCTCAGACTCGTAACAATAGACAGGAAGAGGCATGCTCTTCAAGCTTTCCATTCTTTAGACATTCAAGACATAGGAACACAAATGTCCTGGCTACCTGCTTTAAAGGAATAAAGCAAAATATGTAGCGCTTTAGTATCTCCATAAAGTAACCTGTCATATCAATAAATTCTTTCAGAAAAAAAAGCACACCTTCTCAGTTTTAAAAGAGTCAAAGGAATTTGTTCACACCCTAGGTCAATATAGTCTGGGAGCCTGAGGGCCCCCAGTGTTCATTGAAAAGAGACTCTATGGCAGGGGCTATCCTAGTACCCTGGAGATCTTGTGTGGCTCCTGGGGCATTGCAAGAAAAGAGGTGGTGGGGCGAGGAGTAAAGCGTAAACAGTGATGTTGTTGCAATCCTACAGAGGAAGAAAACTCTTTTCAAAGTGTGCTAAGTAATGAAGTTCTACTGCTACACATTATGGGTAAAAGAAAGAAAGAAAGAAAAGTTATAGGTAACAAAAGGAGGGAAAATTTACAAGCCCAATTTTAAAAAGCCATGTAAGAGACAAATTACATAGTTTTATGTAGCCATGGTTGGATCTAATTGAGAAAAATCTATTTAATTTGGTGGGGAGTGGCAATTGATTTTAATTGTGGTTAATAAGAGGAATCCTGTGAAAAAATTCGGAAATATAATTTCTGAGAAATATAAATGGTGTTGTGTTCAATATTTAAAAGCTTGCCACTAGGAGGAGACAAATGAATTAAAAATTATTTAATCTGCTCTTTAGAACACATTTCCTAAATTAAGAAGTACCTCATGAAAAATATATTTAGTAGAATTATAGTAAAAGAGCCTTTAGTGAATATTAACATTTTGTTTTAAAAAGGAACATTTTAACTTTAAATAAAGTTTATACTCATTAAGGTCTTTTCTTTTTCTAATCCATATCTTATTCTGTTTTAGATCTGAAAGCTAAATGCTAGACCAGTGGCTCTCAAACTTCAACTACCTCAGAATCACCTGGAAGGCAGAATGCTCAGCCCCAAACCCAGTTTCTGATTCACCAGGTCTAGTATAGAACAGGATAGAAAAATCTCCATTTCTAGCAAGTCCCAGGTGATGCTCATGCTTCTGGTCTGAAAAACACAGTTTAAGAACCATTGTGCTAGACGGCTATAGAAATAAACCATTTGCCAACAACCAGATTTAATTCAAAATTGAAAACATAATAACGAAAATATTTCAGTATGTTAAGATGTAAATTAGCATTGGAAGTAAGATTGAAATGATTATTTTTGGAGGGCTTTGAATCCAAAAGAAAGCAATCCAATAGCAGCACAGTACCACTGGAAACTGTTGCAGCGTGTGTATAGGCAGTGGTAAAATTAAATGGCATGGGGAGAGACTGAGGGCAGAGAATCCAGATGGAGCCCCCCCGCGTGCCCTGGTGGTGGAAAAATTGTCTTTCACGAAACCAGTCCCTGGTGCCAAAAAGGCTGGGAACCACTGCCCTACATGAAGCCCAGATGAACAGAAAAAATGTTCGCAGAGCATCATTTTCGCTCACTGACCAGTAACTAAAAGCACTCTTTAACGTCAAGACAAAAACAGGAAGAGGGCAAAGTCTGCATAACTTTTTTTTTTTAAAGAAATTGTCCCCTAGGGGGCGCTGCATTCCTGAAGGTAGTGCAATACTGGGTCAATGCAGCGTGTGGACGGAGCAACTCCTATTCCATCTCCCTGCTCCAAACATCCATTTAATATGTTGTCCTCGGGTAGAGGATGTATCAGATGTTAAATTAATAAAAACAGATACCTATACTTGATCTTAGCCAAGGGGCTGAGAAACAATTGCATAACTTAAAATTTATTTATTTATTGACTTTGAGAGAGGGAGAGAAAGAGAGAGAAACATGGATTTGTTGTTCCACTTATTTATGCATTCATTGGTTGATTCTTGTATGTGCCCTGACTGTGTTCGACCTTGCAACCTTGGTATATGGGGATGATGATCCTACCAATTGAACTACCCAACCAGGGCCTTTCCTATCAATTTTAAAGGTTATGCAATTGTGGCCCTGGCCAGGTAGCCTAGGTGGTTGGAGTGTCCTCCTCATACATCATGGCTGAGGGTTTGATCCCATTCAAGACACATACAAGAATCAACCAATGAATGAATAAATAGTGGAACAACAAATTCATGTTTCTCTTCCTCTCTCTAAAAGTCAATTTAAAAACTTTTAAAATATATATTTTATTGATTATACCATTACAGTTGTCCCAATTTTCCCTCTTTACCTCCCTCCACCCAGTACCCTCAATTACCTCCAGCAGTCCCCCTACTTAGTTTATGTCCATGGGTCATGCATATAAGTTCTTTGGCTTCTCCATTTCCTATGCTGTTCTTAATATCCCCCAGCCTATTCTGTACCTACCAATTTGTGCTTCTTAATTCCTGCATTTTTTCTCTGATTTGCCCCTTTCCACCTTTCACCTGGTAACCATTCAGATGATCTCCATATCTGTGATTCTGTTTCTGTTCTGCTTATTGGCTCAGTTTGCTTTTTAGATTCAATTGTTGATAGTTGTGAATTTATTGCCATTTTAATGTTCATAGTTTTGATCTTCTATTTCTTAACTAAGTCCATTTAGCACTTCATAGAATAATGGCTTGGTGATGATGAACCCCTTTAGCTTTACCTTGCCTGGGAAGCACTTTATTTGCCCTTCAATTCTAATGATAGTTTTGCTGGATAGAGTAATCTTGGTTGTAGGTCCTTGCTTTTCTTCACATTGAATACTTCTTGCCAGTCCCTTTTTGCCTGCAGTTTCTTTTGAGAATTCAGCTAACAGTCTTATGGGAACTCGCTTGCTTCTTTTAAGGTTCTTTATCTTTAACCTTTGGCATTTTAATTAGATGTATCTTGGTGTGGTCCTCTTTGCATCCATCTTGTTTGGGATTCTGTGCTTCTTGGACTTGTATGTCTATTTCCTTTACCAAAGTAGGGAAGTTTTCTTTCATTAGTTTTTCAAATAAGTTTTCAATTTCTTGCTCTTTCTCTTCTCCTTCCACTACCCTTATGATTCAGATGTTGGTATGTTTGAAGTTGTATGATAGGCTCCTTATCCTATCCTTGTTTTGGGGGGATTCTTTTTTCTTTTTGCTCTTCTGATTGATTTTTTTTCTTCCTTATGTTCCAAATCATTTATTTGATTCTTGGCTTCATCTACTCCACTGTTGATTCCCTGTAAATTTTTCTTTATTTCACTTAGTGTAATCTTTATTTCTTCCTGGCTCTTTTTTATGCTGCTAAAGTACTCAATGAGTTCCTTGAGCATCCTAACAGCCAGTGTTTTGCCTCTACTTCCAATAGGTTGAGTATCTCCATTTTGTTTAGCTCTTTTTCTGGAGTTTTGTTCTTTTCTTTCATTTGGACCATATTTCTTTATCTTCTCATTTAGGCAGCACCCCTGTGTTTGCTTCTATGTATTAGGTAGAGCTGCTTTGACTCCCTGTCTTAGTAGCATGGCCTAATGTAGAAAAGCGCCAGCCATAGGTTGGATGTGGTAGAACCTTGGGTAATTGCCTGGGTGGGACAACCCATGTGAACCAGGTTGATGGAGTCTTAGATATGGTGTCAGCACTCTGTGGCTTTGTGTGGGGGAGGTCTCAGAAAGGGGATGATGACTGCTGCCTGGCTTCTGGAGTTTTGGCTGGGAGGAAGCTGTTCCCCAGCACTCACCCTGAGGCAAAACACTTCAGTTTTTCTCTGTATGCCACTGGTGCCCTCCAAGCTGCTGCCACGGTGCTGGAGCCTATAGGGAGTGAGTCTATGCAAGTCCTGAGTCTCTTGCAGAGCTTTTAAGATGAGACACCTGAGAATCCAGTAGTTTCTTCTGCCACCCCAACCCCCACTGGTTTTTATAGCCAGAAGTTAGGGGAACCTATCTTCCTGGCACTGGACTCCTGGTCTGGTGGGCCTGGTCTGGGGCTGGGATTCCTCACTCCTGACATATCCCTCCCAATATTTATCCATCAGATATGGGTGTGGGACCACCTGTTCCATTTCTCTACATCTCTGCCCCTCCTACCCATCTGAATGAATGTGACTTCTTTAATTTTTTGGTTATTGGACTTCCATACAGCTCAATTTTTTGACAATTCTGGGTAATAGTTGTTTTGTAATTTAGTTTTAATTTTTGCTGTGGTTGTACAAGGGGGTGAGCTGTGTTTTTCTACACCTTGATCTTGACTGGAAGTCAAAACTTTGAAAAATAAAATTGATAGAAGTCTACCAAGATATTTCTCAAAAATGGTTAGAGAAAAATTTAAAAGCTCCTTAAGGCTACATTCCCTAAGGGTACCTTTCTCCACAGAGTCTACATTTTCTCTACAGTTAGAGGTCTTTTCATGAAAAAATCTGAGACATGCTGGTATAGCTCAAAAGTAAATGACAGCTTGGAACATCATGATGACATTTTTAGTTAGAGAAGTGCTCCTATGATTTGTAATTAGAATGGCTTCTAACTAGATGATGTAGCATGAGGAGAAGAGAGAGAAGAGGAGCAGATAAGAGAAAAATCCAAGTTATTACAGTTAAGAGCCTAGATGACTCCCATAAGACTGTCAGCTAGTATCTCGAGAGAGACTTTGTAGACCAGAAGGAACTGGCATAAAATATTCAAATTGATGAAAAGCAAATAACTACAACCAAGATTATTCTACCCAGCAAAGCTTTCATTTATAACTGAAGGGCAGATAAAGAGCTTCCCAGACAAGAAAAAGATAAAGGAGTTCATCATCACCAAACTAGTATTAAATTAAGTGTTTAAAGGCTCTTCTTTAGGAAGAAGGAAAAAATATGAACAATAAAATGGCAATGAATACATATATATCAACAATTGAATCTAAAAACAAGCAGAATAGAAACCGACATAGATACAGAGAACATTTTGATGGTTGCCAGATGTGACCAGGGTTTGGGGGTTGAGGGATTGGGTGAAAAAGGTGAAGGGATTAAGAAATACAAATTGGTCATAACAGAATAGTCATGGAGATGTAAAGCACAGCATAGGAATATAGTCAATAATATTCTAATAACTATATATGGTGTCAGGTATAAGATTTATTGGGATGATCACTTAGTAAGTTATATAATGTCTAATCACTGGGGTGTACACTTGAAACTAATATAATATTGTTTGTCAACTATTATTAGAAAATAAAAAATAATTTAAAAAAAAGAAAAAGCAATAGGACTTGGTGACTGCATAAATGAGAAGGCCAAAAAGAGAAAGAAGTTTTTAAAAAGTCAGTTATGAGCATATGAGTCAGTTCGGAAGTATGCTATGGGCGATGTGAGGTAGAGCCTCAGCTGCTCTGTCCAAACAGATAAAAGAGTCATCGAACAGGCCAGTGGTTCTCAAATGTGATTCCAAGACCTGTGTAGCCAGCATTGCCTAGGATTTGTTATAATGCCAATTCTCAGGCCCTACCCAGACTACTAAATCAGAAATACTGGGAATGGGGCCCAACAATTTGTGCTTCAACAAACTCTCCAGGTGCTTCTGACACACTATGAAGTTAAAAATTGAGCTAGGACAGTTTGATTTCTTTTTTTCCTTTCAAGAATTTGAAGTGGGATATACAGCAAGAATCAGCCTGTTAATTGTGGGGAGAGAAGCTAGAAGCTGGTTATAGAGGGACTGTGAGTAAACTGGAATTATGACTAAGCAGAAACTGTAACTAAATGTAGCCATTGGCTGGTAGTTGTAAAGGCGGAGGAGAACAGTGACACCCTATGGCTGGGAGCACTGCATTTCTGTGGCAGCCAAGAGTGACGAGTTAACCCAGTCTTTAGGTGGGCATGGAATTTGTCCAGTTCCATGTTCATTTTAGTTACCACTTGAAGCCCGATCATATTGCTATTCTTAGGTTCCTATGATATTCTTATCTCTTTTATTGTCACGTGCATCCTTAAAATAGACTTCCCATTAACTGAGGTGACCTGAATGAATCTGTGTTCTTAAAACATAAAAAGCTGATAAAGCTCCAAAGTAGATGGAGGAAAGGTTTAACTTAATAAAAAGAATAGCTTTAAGAAAAAAATTATGAACACTTTAAATTTTTTGAAAAATAAAATTTACCATCTTAATTCTTTTAAAGTGTACAGTTCAGTAGTTAAGTATATTCACATTGTTGTGAAACCAATTGCCAGAACTTTTTCATCTTTCAAAGAATTACTTTTTTAGAAATTACTTTTTGATAAAATGTATTTTAATTCTGCCACCTTTCCCCTTGTACAACTGAACAACTTCCAAACTTAACCATCAGGTCTGATGCTCAGGTTCATACTTGGAGTTTGTATTTTTGTGAGTTTGTGTTTTTTGGTTTTTTGTTTTATTTTGATTACTTGTTGGCTTCCTTATGCAGACAGTCACTCTGAAAAAGTACTATAACTTTTTCAACTGGAATGTATCTTGACTTCTTGTCTCATTTCCTTCAGCTAATGCCCTCTAATCCAGGCCTAAATGTCTCACCCTTAGATTTTGCATCTTCTTTGTGTGGTGCCTTTATCTTTTCTTTTTCTAATTTTTGTTTATATGTTCCCCATTTTTTATATTGATCATCAAACAATTACAGTCATGCAATTCAAGTAGAGTTGTAAACATAAAAGATTCCATCAACTGTTGGTAAGTGAGGCAGTAGCCTCACCTGGCTTCCTCCATATCTTAGTCCAGGGTTTCCCAACCTCCGGGCTACAGACCCGTATGGGTCTGGGCTTGCTAAGAACTGGGCTGTACAGCAGGAGGTGAGCTTGAATGTAATGCACTTGAATCATCCTGAAACTATCTCTTCCCCCACCCCACCCACCCCAGGCTGTGGAAAAATTGTCTTCCACGAAACCGGTGTCTGGTGCCAAAAATGTTGGGGACCACTGCCTTAGCACCCAACCTTGCCTGGATCCTGGACCTCACATCTGGTAAAGAGGGGTTAAATTAGATGAGATAATTTCCCAATTTGTTTCCATTCCTGACATTGCCTATACTACTATATTTTGCTTTATCATCTTGATGGCATTTCCCTTTATTCTACTTACAAAATATTACTAAACCAGCTTGAGGTCTTGTAGAATTAACATTTTATTACCAATAATTTACAAAAAAAAAAAAAAAAGAAGAAGTCACCCTGGCCAGGTAGCTCAGTTGGTTAGAGCATTGTCCAGATATGCCAAGGTTGTGGGCAGGATCCCTGGTCAGGACACATACAAGAATCAACCAATGGATGCATAACTAAGTGGAACAACAAACTGATGTTTCTCTTTTTCTAAAATAAATAAATAATTAATAATAAGTCAAAGTTCTAAGAATAAAACTTATATTTAGGGTGTTACAAATGTTTTAATTGGTTATGACAGTTTGGCTTGTATCAGAGCATGTCATACCTTATCAAACCTCACACTCTTCCTTTTCACCCACCAACTAACCCTCTTGTTCTAACGAAGCCAATCTGTTGAAACTCTACATCCTGCCTTTTTTTTTTTTTTTTTTTTTTTTTGCCACTGGGTCTTTGCTGATGTCATTTGCTCCATCAGGCTGACTTTTGCTCCTTCTCAGTCCATGCCCTTTACTTCTGTTACTCCAGGAACCTTGTCCTAAGTTACTCTAATCTTACATTCATTCATCAAACTCACATTTACTGAGTATTTAACATTTGCCAAGCCCCTGTCCACTTTTTATATGAATTTCTGTATGCAACTTTAAATTCTGTTGTGCATATTCTGCCTTGTGTTTGTTAGTTTGCATATATATATATATATTTTTTTTTTTTCTCACCTTGATTTCATGTGCCTTGAGTTAATATTCGGGCTTCTTTGTACAGTATTGTGGGTTCATTAAAGTTATTGAATGAATGGATGGATAAATGAATTAAGTAATGTGAAACTAGTTTAATTTAACTCAGGGGAATTTGAGGGAAAAAATTAATTAGAATTTAAAAGTCATTCTAAGCTCAAACAGCTTTGAGGGTTATATTGTAACTGATTCCATTGAGAGGCTTCTGTCTGCACTGTGTACTCCTCCCTAAGTGTTTTGATTGGAACCACTCTTTTTTTTTTTTTTAATTTATTGAATTTTTTTTAGAGAGAGAAGAAATAAACAGATGAGAGAGAGAAACATCGATTTATTGTTCGCTTATTTATGCATTCATTGGCTGTTTCTTGTATGTGCCCACAACCTTGGCATATCAGGATGACGCTCTAACACTGAGTTAAACAGCCAGGCCCAGGATCACTCATATTTGACCCTTACTTTTTCACTGTTAACATTATTTCTTATCCATAGAAGTGAGCTGACCCAATGACTGATATATGTTAAGTGTTCAAAAAATGCTTGTGGAATTATTAAAATGAATTAATGTGTATTATGTTTAACCTTTGCAATAAGAGTAGATGTTATTTCATGTCAAGGACTCAATAATTGAAGTAGTCCCACCTAAACAGACTTTAGAATTAATACACTTCTAAGATCACAGTCCATATTTAATAAATGCTTCTTGAGTAGATGAATAAAATGCTTTTTCCTCAGAAAAAAGAGACCTTCTCAGGAGTCAGTATCTCTCAGCATGGTATGGGATCCCCTATATTGGAATCATTTGGGATGTTTGTTAAAAAATATAGATCCTTGCCCTGGCTGGTGTAGTTCAGTAGATTGAGCACTGGCCTGAGAACCAAAGGTTCGCTGGATCAATTTCCAATCAGCGCACATCCCTGGGTTGCAGGCCAGGTCCCCAGTTGGGGGTGCATGAAAGGCAACCACACATTGATGTTTTTCTCCCGCTCTTTCTCCCTCCCTTCTCCTCTCTCTAAAAATAAATAAATAAAATCTTTAAAAAAATAAATAAAAATAAAAAATACAGATTCTTCAGCCACATCACAGACCTACTGGAATCAGAATTCTGTGGGGATGAGATTGGGTGGATAGGTGTAAGGGCCAAAAATAGGCACTTTTAACAAGTGCCTCAGATGATACTGATGCTCCTATGAGTTAGAGCACCACTGCCCTAAGTTCAAGGTCAGACTAACAAATAAGGCTCATAAAGGGAGCAGATCCAGCATGGACCTTGGAGTCAGACTGCCTGGGCTCATCAAACTCTATAACTTTCTAAATGTATGTTCTGGGCATGCTATTTGACCTCCTGTGCCTCAATTTCCTCATCTACAAAATGGTATAATTATTTCATTAGATTGTTGTGAGGATTAAATGGGTCAGTACATGTAAGGTGCTTGGAACAGAGCCTGATGTGTAAACACAATGTGTATGTTTGCCATTATCAGAATTATAAGTATCTACTTTTCAACAAAAATAGTAAATTTCTGTATAAAATCTCTCTTATTATAGAAAACCTAACCCACAGAGTTTGTCCTTTCTTCCTTTTTCCTCTTCTGTTTTAGAGACATAGACACATCAAACCAGGATATTGCCTTATTGCAGGTAAACCTGCACAAAGGAAGTTTAGATCTTTCACCCATGCTGATGAGCCAGAGATCAGTACTCAATCTTTTGTACAACTTCCCCATAATTAAAATCACATGAAAAGGGCAGGGATTCAAAATGTGAGCCTAACATGTTTTTTTGCTTGCCAGAAAGCGTTTGTGTAGCTACGAAAGACAGCAAAACACAAAGCCTATTTTAGCAACAATCCTGCAGCCAAGTCATCTCCTGTCCCAAGTCTCTGTGGAGATCATGTGGACTCTGGGTCCTCTTCCTCCTTCCTACTCTTTTCTCCAAGAGTTTTGCTAGCCTCTGATAGATAGGAAACATTCCCAAGACCAAACCAGAGTTTACACCTCCACATACCCCTCCCATTATTGAGTGAGATGAGGTTTGGCAACTGATTCCTTGAGCATAGATCCTTAACAATGGGTGTGTTTGAGAAGTTTAAGGACAGTTTTTCTACCATGGGCTCCTTGTTGGTATATGAGGTCTTTCCGGAAAAAGTTCAGCCTTTGTTAGTATAATGAGAACGGTTTGTATGACCTCAATGTAACCTGGCAGCCAAGGAGAGTGGACTGGAATGCACATGCGTGAACAATGATGACTTCACTGTACTAGTCAATGGTGGCAGTAAACTCCATTGAGTGAGCATGTGTACTGTGTGGCCGTCACATTCAAAATGACTGAGCAAGTAGAGCAATGAATTGCATCAAATTTTGTGTTAAGCTTGAACAATCCACTGTGGAAACTATGTGAATGATTCAGAAGGCTTTTGGGGATGATGCAATGAGTGAAGTGCAAATAAAAGTGTGGCACAAATGCTTCAAAGATGGTCAAGAATCTGTTGAAAGTGATCCATGTTTTGGAAGCCCTGTGACAAGCGAAACACCTGAGAATGCTGAGAATGTACAGGCTGCAATCGACAAAGACTGGTGACTGACAGTGCAAGAACTAGAAGCTGATCCAGGGATTCCAAAAACCACTGTGTCCCAAATTTTGACACAGGATCTTGGCATGAAATGTATTGTGGCAAAATTTGTTCCTCGGATTCTGCTATCAGAGCAGGACACATTGTGCCACAGTTGCTAATGACGCTGGGAGAACTGTGTGAGGTCCCAAGGTGCCTACTTTGAAGGGGACTGAGGCATCATTGTCTTATGTACAGTGTTTCTTGTATCTTGTATCATCTTCAATAAATGTCTCTATTTTTCATAGCACGTGGATGGATACTTTCTGGACAGACCTTGTATGTATCCAGACTGGATATGATTAATTGACTTAAAATTAGGCTTTCTTTTTATCATGCGACTCCTGGAAAGTTACTTAAGATTAGAATTTTTATTTCCCTATTTGTAAAAACGAACTTAAAATAAATGTTAGTGATAACTAGAACTTCTAAGACAATTTAATGTAACTCCTTCAATTTTTAAAAAGAAGCTGGATCCAGAGAGTTTGAAGAACTTACTTAAAATCGAAGAGTTGGGCCAGGAATTCCACATGCGCAATTTAGTTAATTTTGTGATAAACAAAGGGCTAAAATTGAGGAATTTTGCATGAAGATTAAAATACATTGGTAATTTACTTTTTGGCATTATTTCTGACAATCTACTGAATAAAAAAACATAAAGAACTGTTTTCTAGTATTTCATCTAATGAGAATATAATAGAAGTTTTGGCATTAAATATGTTATAGAATTTTTAAAGTTTCTTTTGAATATATGTTTATAATAAATTGAGATCATAATTTTAATTGATATATTAATGAATTTATTCCTTTAAAATTGCAAGAATAGTACAAAGAATCCCAAGTCTTCACATTATAACATTATATGTATTTATATATATACTTTCTATATGTACTTTTAGTTTGAGCTATTTAAGAGGAACTTGCAGACATGATGACCTTCTAACCTTAATTCTTAACTGGAAAAAATACCACGCCCAGCAACTGTAGGGTAATCCAGTATCGGTCTTTTCAGCAACACCCACTCAGACAGGTAATAATCATGGTTGATAGTATCATTTTTAAATTGTAGCACCTTCTGACTTGAACAATGGTAGATAAAAATCTAGGTGTAAGAACAATTAATATAGTCTTTTCATTCAACATATATTTACTAAAGAGTACATTGGTGCCCTAGTGGATGGAAGAATAAAGTGTCCATATTTTATTCATTTGAGAGTTGCTGAACTCAACAAAGTTTTTCTTTCTCTCTTTTTTACACCCTATTTCCCCTTTAAACATGGAAGCATTGTCTTTCAGAATGAGAAGAGGATTTAAAATGAAATTGCATTTGCTCATAGATTAAGGATCAAAGGATTAAATCAGAGATGTAAAGTGACCATTCTGAACTCTCCAAGGATTCAATTTTTTTCTGCGGTTTCTCTATTGTGCTAGCTGTCTCTGTTTTTTGGTGAAGTTGGAATTAAATTTGAGGTTATCAAATAAGTCTTTAAGAAGTTTCCCTATCTTGCTCCTTTTGTATTGTCTTTCAAATGATTTTAACATTCAGTGGATGCTCATTTGTCACCTTGAATACACATTCTGTCTAGATCTCCACGTGAACCCTGATTACTCTGACATTAATAGCCATAGATATTGTTAGATCATATTAAGGGTACAGTGGACAATTAACACGGATGTCCTTATACTAAAGCTGCCACAGGAGCTCTGAGTAGCAAAAGAGGGGGAAGGAGGGTCAATCTTTTTTACCATTACTATATAGATCAGCATAAATAATCAGAGAGTAAAATGTCCTGCCATAAGCCAAACTCATCTTTATGAGCAAGAGTTTTATAGCAACAATTTTAAAGCAACAATCAGGCCATTATTTCTGGTTTTAAGCTCAAACATTTGGAACACACTTATTTCTCATATTTAAGAGGACAATTTTGTGAAAGAAAGCTAAACTTTAGTTATAACCTCATTGTCCTGTGCTCCCCAATGTAAAAGAGCTTCTTACCAGATGACTAGAATATGACTTACTGATTTAGTTTTGTTTAATACTGTGAGGGTACTGTCACCTTTCTGGTGCCAATGTGGCTTTGGTAATTAAGGTCTGAAGAAAAGTACTTTATAATGTGAATACAAGTAAAATGAACCTTATTTTTGTTGCATGGATAGTCAATACATAAAAAAGGTAAAAAAAATTCCAGCTAACCTAGTGCCTGCTGTAGAAATGTAGAGTCAGTGAATATTGATCGAGTTCCTCTGGTACCTGCTATTCTTTTATGTATTCACAAGTGTGGAAATAAATTTAAAAGTTGATGATGCAATTTGATTATATTACACTATGATTTTATTAAGCTGTGATTTTCCCACAAGATAATGTTTCTTTTCATATTTTGAGTGATGCAAGATCAAACTACTTAAGAAGAAGAGCATTCAACATTAAACAAAAATTTTCCAGTATTAAAAAAAAAAAGAAGGTAATTAAGTAGTTGTCACTGGATGTTTCTCTTATTTTGTTTCACCTCATTCTTTAAAATGACATCTTTCCCTGGCCTGGCTGGTGTGACTCAATGGATCGAGTGCTGACCTGTGAACCAAAGGGTTGCCAGTTGAGTCCCAGTCAGGGCACATGCCTTGGTTGCAGGTGGGGTCCCCATTTGGGGGCACTTGAGAGGCAACCAAACATTGATGTTACTCTCCCTCTCTTTCTTCTTCCCTGCCCTTCTCTCTAAAAAAAAAATAAATAAATAAGTCTAAAAAATAAAATAAATAAAATGACATCTTTATTATAAGCAATGAACACCACTGAGTATCATCTTAACTGAATTCTCTCATTTACATTTATTTTCTCAGGTATTAACTCATACACCTGGTTTGGGTATTTTAAATCTACTTTTCCCTTTTTTAAGGAGGGAGGTGCTTGCTTCAGTGGCACAGAACCTCAGCAGTGATTCTTCCCAATGTTCTAAGTGGAAGTTACTCTGGTAGATGAGGAACATAAATGAGCATCACCAGTGGCTTTTCATAAGCCTCTGGTAACTTTAGATACATTTTAGGAAGAAGAAAAAATATTTTGCTTACATTAAGCTAAATTAACAGTATCTATTCATCTTTCATGAACTTGTGTTCCATGAAACACTTCCCAGTATCTGATAAACAATTTGAGAGTACGACACTATGTGTGACTTATTATTGTGTTCTTTGGCATTAAGCACAAAACAGTACACGTTGTAAGAAATTGGTATGTCCTTGATGGAATGGAAAATACCAGTTTGCAGATACAAGTTTAGTACATAAGGGCAAAAAGAATTGACTTAGGGAAACAAAGAAACCTCAGTTCTTCTAATGTTCCTAACATTTAAACCTTGTATACTTCCATTCAGAAGTTTATTACCTAATCCAATTGGGTGTCATTTAAAGTTGAAGTTTGGGGGGAAAAAAGATAAAATATAGTAATAAAAAGTAATTTTAAATTTCTTATGTGTTATTGCATTTGAGAGTATTGATGTTCTATTTGGAAAAATAAAGTGTTGCATTAATAGTGTGGTTGTTGGGATGGGCTACAGAGGTTTCTTAGAGCACTTAATTATATCAGTGCTAACTTTCTGTCACAGATGTCACATCGTGGATTAGTCATGATATGGGAGGTCCCAAAAATGACAAACTATAATATAATATTTAAATATAAGTGCATTTTCATGAAAGAAAAGGCCCCATGATCTTTGAGTAAGTTCTTGAAGAGGCCCCAGCTGCCTCATTTGTAAAATGAGAAAGTTGGGGGAAAAAAGAAACAAACAAACAAAAAAACTCCTCAAAAATAAAAAAATTAGAAAGTTGGATTGGATAATGCTAGGTCCCTCCCACACAGCTTCTTTATGCTTTCTGAGGAACATAAAGGTCTCATGGCTGAAGCAAGGAATTGAGAAAAACCAGTTACTGTGAAAATAATCATAAAGATGATGAAAGAATAATACATAGTATCACCATTCCGTAATGCAAATCAGTGGATTTCTATAGGGCTTTACCAGGCATTCTGTTATTTAACTGATGTCATCCACAGTTATAACATTTTGTTCATTTTTGCCATTGAAGGGATTTGCTATGTTCTAGAGATGGACTGATTACACAATAGTGTGGTGGTCAGGACATTTTTGTTCTAGTCTTGGCATACAAGCTCTCTGAGCTTCTTTGATTCTGCAAGTTATGAGTTAGGCATTTACATGTTGGTGTTTTCCACTATATTGTGAACTCCTGCAGGGCAGAGATCAAAAATTCCCATTGAAGAACTAATCAGACTTGCTAGATCTATTCGAAAATGGAGCTGGGAGGGATTAGGCAGGTAAGGATGATACCTGTTTATACCATTCATGCATGTCTAGATCCTGTTCTACCTTGTGTTTTGAAAAAACAGTAGATACTCAATAAATGTCGTTTGAATGATCTCCTCATTGCCCTGGCTGGTGTGGCTCAGTGGACTGAGCACCTGCCTGCAGACCAAATAAAAGTCTCCAGTTCTATTCCCATGGGCACATGCCTGAGTTGCGGGCCAGGTACCGAGTTGGGAGTGAGAGGGAACAAATGAATGTTTCCTTTCCTCTCTTTCTCCACTCCCCACCCCGCCAAATAAATAAAATATTTTTTAAAAATAAAAAAGAATTATCCCTCCATCAATAAAATAATGATAAAATCTAGTTTTTACATAGCATTTTACATTAAAGAATATACTATTCATATAGTTTCTACCACTTGAAGTATTTTCTTTTCCTTATGCTCATTAAGCTTTTGACTCTTTCTTTAAAGATTAGATCAGCTTTGTCCTTCTCTATGAAGCACTAACTAGTTGTTAGAGCCCTTGAAGACAGCCTCTTATTTTTTGTACTACTCAGCTGGCTTAGCATATTGGGTTACATATTGGGTCTGTGTCACATTAAATTTTAAGTTTATCACTTAAGGGAAGAAGAGTTCAATGTCCCCTTGTACTCTGTAAGCATGGTGCCTTCACAACAAAGATGCCAAACAAATATTTATATGTGATAAATATATGTGAAGGTCATAGTGATCATTATGATCAATAATTTGTAATTTACTGTTTAGATTAGTTGCTTATCGCACACTCCAAAGTATTTTAACTGCATGTTTTGCTCCTGTATTCCTTGGCACAGGCCTCTCTTCCAGGCACTTGTAGCCTGTCTCAGCTCATACCCAGGCAGAGCCTTCGGTGTATTTTATTGTCTCAGTTTTCCTAGAAGTCAGGGGATTTGAAGGAAGATCAAATGTTAAAAAAAAAAAAAAAAAAAAAGAAATAAAGAAAAAGTGAAAATGTTTTTCCATGAGTTAATTGTGAACATATTGTACAAAGGGTAACCAAAGAATAGACTAACAGATTTTGAAGACATTATACCGAATGGAATAATATGGATACACACAACTGAAAATATGTAATAATGTATAAAATAGAAATACAAATGCAATATATTGCATGTAAGCAGTTGTATCTCTATACTCAGTCAGAACTAGTCAAAGAAGGCCTGAGGGAAGGAGAGAAGAAAAAAGAGGAGAGAGGAAGGAAAGAAGAAAAAAAAGGCAAGATGAAATGTGTACTAGGGAGGAAGGATGGTGCTAAGTGAAGCTTCGGGGCGAGTGTGGGTAACCTCTGAGAGGTATATTCAGCTGTCTGCATTACCAGAGTGGAGCTCACACTCCACAGCAGGTTAAGAAACTGGGTTAGTAAAGAGGAAGAGGGAAATGGATTAGGGGCCTTAAGGCTCAGTGTAGATAATGTACAGTTTCTATGAGGAGCTGCTTTAAAGGTGTGTGAAAAAAGACATGATGTATTCAAAACAGTGCTTGAAGAAGATGAGTTGTGCTATAAAAATAATAGCTAACATTTATTGAACACTGACTATATTCTAGGTGCATATACTATATAAGTGCTTTATATATTAGTCATTTAATCTTAAACAACCCTATGAAAGAGACATAGTTATCTCTATAGTCCAGGCAAGGTTATTGAGGCAAAGATCTGTTAAAAGTAGGTCTCATTGCTCTAAACAGCAGACCTAGAATATGAACTCCAGCAGTCTGATTCTAAACCTGGTGTTCCTTCCAGTCATGTGACATGGCCTCCCTTTCCCTAGAGCTATTTACCTATATGAGAAATAGCTAGGAGGTTCCCTAGGAGGTTGTAGTAGTCTGAAGCAGATAGTGATTACACCCTGAGCTTGGACTGTGATCACAGAAAAAGCACAGAAGGGATGAAAGAGAAAAATTCCCACTGAAGAACTAATCAGACTTGCTAAATCTATTTGAAAATGGAGCTGGGAGAAATTAGGCAGGTAAGGATGATACCTGTTTATATCATTTCATCCCCAAAATATTTGTTGAATACTTACTATGTGGCAGGAGCTGTTAGGTGCTAGGGAAGGAACAATAAACCAGATAAGCAAATCCCTACACGTATGGAGCAAGATAGTGTTATCAGTTTAAAAAAAAAGGGGTTATATATGCATATATATGTATAGACTTTGTCTAGAAGAAAACACAACGAACTGGCAACACTGGCTGTTTAGGCGGGGAACAAGCTGGAAATGGGCACAGATGGAAGGGAACCCTCAAGTATTATGCTGTTGAATTTTAACACATGGATATATTATTTAAAATCTATTGATATAATTATTTTTAAAAAACTGAGTAATAGGACTGTGTGCTGCCTACTAAGACATATGTGTGTGTATGTGAATATTTACATATAAATGCAAACACATATTTGCCTGTATATGCACAGACTTTCTGGTAGTCCATAGAAGAAACTGGCAAAGCTGGAGGCCTCTGAGGGGGGCAATTGGGTGGATGGGAAATTGAGGTAGGAAAGTGACTGAACTTCACCTTGTACCTTTTTGTGTCATTTGCATTTTTATGAATTTGGTTCTTTATGCAGAAGTGCTGATTTTAAAATCAACTGAGTTTTTAAAATAGCAGAAACATGTGAATAAAGATTTTATATAGAAATAAAATCACAAATTTTGAATGCTGTACACATTAGCATGATTTCTCTGAGTTGGAACTTCTACCAAATTTTACATTCAAAGAAAAAGTGTGTGTGTGTTCACACATGCAGTGTAGAAGAACCAATTAATATGCTGGTGTTTGTCAAAATAGGAAACTGAAATATTTTGGCTTCTGGCTAATGTGGGAAAAAATGCCTCAGCTATCAAAATTGTCTAGATAAGTTTTCAAAAACCGCCCAAGGCAGTTTCACTTCATACAATAGATACTCTGTTGAAACAGGCTCAGGTGGTAGCCAACCTCCACCCATAGCCTTCAGGGCTTTTGTGCTTTCTTGTAGAACTAACTAACCCTGACATTACAGCTTGCACTTTGTTTTAAATCTGAATTGATCCACTCAGTCCCAAACAAAATTTGGGTCATGAGACCCCTTATTCTTTTGCAGAAGTAGGATGGCCAATTTGGTGAAACCATGACTAGAAAATTTAGTTTTGTTGCACATGTTTTAACATTCAGGGTTTTAAAAACAGATTTATTGAGGTGTAATTGACATATAATAAATTACACATACTAAAAACTGAACAATTCAATAAATGTTAGTGTGTATACAGCTATGACCACAATCAAGGCAATGAACATATCCATCACCTCTAAAAATTTCTTTGTGTCCTTTTTATAATCCTTCCCTCCTGCCCCTTCAGACCACCTTCCCTTCTTAGGTAACCACAGAGCTGTTTCCGATCACTACAGAATCATGCATTTTCTAGAATTCATTTTGATTTTTCTCCTCAGTGTGGGCTGTATTTTCCTGCTTCTTTGCATGCCAAGTAATTTTGTATTGGATGATAGAGTAAATTTTACCTTGTTAATTTCCTGAGATTTGTTCTGGAATGCAGTTAAATTACCTAAAGCCAATTTGATCCTTTCGGGTCTTGCTTTTCAGAATCAGGGAAGCATTGGGTCTGGGGCTAATTTTACCTCCCTGTTGAAGCAAAAGGCAGCCGACTACTCTACCCAATATCCTGGGAATTATGAAGTTTTTTTAGTTTGGCTGCTAGGAACGAGAACTATTGCTAGCCCTGTGTAAATCCCAAGGATATTCCCCTTAATCCCTGTGGGCGATTCTTTCCTGACCTCTGGTAGTTTCATCTCACATACACTGATCAATATGTCGCTTTTCAAGACAAACTTCTGTAGATGGTGAAAAATTCTTTGTGTATTCCTCCTAGGTAGTCATCTAGCCTGTGAACTCCAGCTGTATTGGCCTCTAAGTTCTCAACCCAGGGCACAGCTAAATTTTGCCCGGTGTTCCCCTACCCTGTGTCACAGTCTGGAGTCTTTCCATGCAGAACATTGGGTTAATTACTTACCTTGTTTATTTCCTTTCCCTTGGAGTACGCTCTCTTCACTTGAAAAACTGTTTTATAGATATTGTTTGGTTTTTAGTTGTTTTAGGTGAGAGCATAGATCCTTTTTCCCATTACTCCCTCTTAGCCAGAAACGGAAATTTATATACAACTTTTAAAGAAATAATGTGTTTATACATCTTTGATCTTCATGGCCCACAAAGCACTCTTGAGTGTTTAAGACATGATCAGCAATAAAAGATGGGAGAGAATTCTGTGGGCAGAATAAGCTTCCTCTCACCAAGCAGCACTTCATGTTCCATCCCAGCCTCAGGCTCTCTTCCACAATTCACCTATGCTGTGTCTACTTGCCTGAAACCCTGTGTTGTTTTTGGCTAAGTGACAATAATCCTGTCTAGTTTTGATGAAAATCGGGTTACTGTGAGGTAGAAGCCCGCTATTCTAAACAAAACCCATCCAAAAGCTGGCTACGAGGCGGCTCACCTTCTTTCCCCCGCCCCTACCTGCCCTAGACCCAGGCGGCTATCAGGAGATGGCAACTGTCCAACCGCCAACCTGCTGGCTGTACAGGGGGGCAACTTAGCCTATCCTGCACTGCTTACGTGTTCCAAGTCTCAGATTTCCTTAAAAAACTCGCTCCGCTCTGACCCTAGCTGCAGGCGTCTGACTCCAAGACCCCATCCCGCTGTGTCGCATACTCAATAAACCATCTTGTTCAACATTTGGCTGCTGGCCTTCTCTACCTCCGCTGACCCCCCGAAACCTAATAGGTACTTCCGGCAGTTTTGTTCCTTCCTTCCTCTAATATTAAATGCCTACTATGTGCTAGGTATATGGTTTTGATTCTTCGTACATTTGCTCTCCCTTAATATGTAACTCCCCTGAATTCAGCAGTTTAAAATAAACCTTATCTCCCACAATTTGTCTGAAATCTGGGAGCACTTTAACTGGGTGGTTCTGGGCCAAGGTGTCATGAGGGTGCAGACAATATGTTGGTTAGAACATCTAAAGACTTGACTGGGTCTAGCAGATTTATTTCCAATATGCCTTTTATGACCTATCTTTGGAAGTCATACTGTAATTTCTGCAATATCCTATTGGCTACATAAGTCAGCCCTATCACTTGGGAATCATTGGGGACCATCTTGGCCTCCATACCTGGGAAATAAAGAAACAAAAGAGACAAATTCCTGCCCTCAAAGTTTACCTTCTAGTAGAAGCAACTAGACAATAAACATAATTACTTAGTATATAGTGAAAAAAAGAAGATTAAGGGCCATCAAAATTGCCTTGGTGTTAGGTTGCAATTTAAAACCAGATGGTCAGGATAGGTCTTACTGAGATATTTAAACATACTTAAATTGGTGAGGGAGTGAGATATATAGAAAACTAAAGGAAGAGCATTCCAGGGCACAGTAAGTGCTAAGGTCCTGAGACAGAACCATACCTGGTGTGTTCTAGGAACAGAAAAGAGCCAGTGTACTGGAGAGTGGTGAGCAAGGGGAAAGCAGATGAGTTTAGAGGGAGCGGGGAGACAGACCTTATAGTGCCCTGCAGGTCATTGTAAGGTCTTTAGCTTGAAATTGAATGAAATGGGGAACTACTGAAAGATATGAGCACAGGGTCTTACACTCTTATCCCCTCTCACTGTGTCTTGCACTTCTGTTAGGTAAATATATGTGGATTGATTTCAGTGGGAGCCATAAGTGAAAATGCTCTGATTTAGAGTTATATACTATAGGGACAACTTTTGGGTAGCCCCAGGGCAACCAGAGGGGATGTTTTGAGGCAGACAAAACATAATGAACCCTTCAGATTACACCACAGAGTTAAACCAATTTAGAGATACCATTAAAATAATTCACAAATTTAGTAGTAATTTAATTTCTTCCTCTCTCTCTCTTTCTCTTTCCTTTCCTTTCATGTGCCCTGACCAGCAATAAAACTTGCAACCTTGGTACATCAGGACAATCCTCCAACCAACTGAGCCGCCCAGCCAGGGTCTAGTAGTGATTTAATTTTAACAGACTTTGCAGCAAGGTTCCCTTCACAAGTTGCCTCCAGTACTTAAAAATAGGTCTTCAGGCCTGGCTGGTGTGGCTCAGTGGATTGAGCGCCGGACTGAGAACTGAAAAGTCACCGGTTCAATTCTGAGTCAGGGCACATGCCTGGGTTGTGGGCCAGGACACCAGTTGGGGGCGTGCAAGAGGTGACCGATTGATGTATCTCACTCATGGATGTTTGTCTCTCTTTTTCTCCTTCCCTTCCCCTCTCTCTATAAAATAAATAAGATCTTAAAAAAACAAACAAACAACAACAAAAAAACAGGTGCTCAGTCCTTCTGTCTCACTCTTTTGAATAAGAATAAAGGAGGCTTCCTTTTGTTCACTCTGGTAACACTTGATAATTTTTAATATTATGACTACGTAACAGGTAGTACATACAAAAATAGTGCTACTTATTGAAAAAAAATTTTTTTTAATCCTCACCCAAGGATATGTTTATTGATTTGAGGCTGAGAGGAAGGGAGAGTGGAAGGGAGGGAGAGAAACACTTGATGTGAGAGAAACATTGATCAGTTGCCTCCCTTGTATGCCCTGACCTGGGATGGAACCCGCAAACCCCTGGTGCACAGGGGCAATGCTCCAACCAACTGAGCCACTTGGCCAGGGCAGTGCCATTTGTTTTTAAAAAAGGAGAACTCAGTGTTAAGACCTGATAACTTCGTAAGGATAACTTTTATCAAAATTTCCTTGAAGGACATAAAAATTATTAGGTTAGGAATTTATTGATCCTAATTGTTGGGTGCAAGTTTAGATTGGGAAGAAACTGCTTTAATCAGGTTCTGTAACGTCTTTGAGCAGTCTAGCCCCAGTATAGTAACAATGATGACTATTTTAGATGGGATGATCTTTTCAGCTCTAAGAACTTTTTGTTCTAGGATGTGGGTGTTGTCACACTTCCTTACTTCATATGTATTTTAATTTTTTATAAATGTAAAAAAAAAAAAACTTCAGAAAATTACCTGGAATTGTCTGCCTTAGAATAGAGCTCATCTCCTTCGGACAGGTAGTACCAGCACTCAAATGTTTTTTGAATTAACAACCTAATGAACAAGTGAGCTGTGTGGTGAGGGTAGCATCTGGTGCCAAATGTCATTTGGATTCCTGCTTCTTTTATCAGGATGGTATGACTTCCACAAAGACAGGAAAATCACACTCATGTCACATTTTCCCTCCCCCGTTCTCCAGTTTGTACATCCTGAAGTACATAAAGCTCTAGGTCAGGCTACAAAATGTCTGCTGACTGGTATAAGTCCAAACTGTTATCTGCTGGAAACCAGGTAAGTATAGAAACTGAGGGCAAGCATTCAGTTTTTATAACTATTTAGCAGAGTAATTTTGTCTGCTGAATAGACTTTAAAAACCAGGCTGCATCTATTTAAAAATTTATTTTCCTAGTTATTGACTAATTGCAGTTTACAAAGTCATCAGTCTGTGACCAATTGGGAAAAACTGGTTTCTCATGTCAATAGTCTGTTTTTTTTTTAACCAGACACATAAAAGGTCTTTTATTAACCCTCATGAAAAATCAGCATCACCACCATAGATAAAGTCACTGAAGAATCTTTACTCCTTTTTGCCAGCACCAACATTGGCCTTTGCAGTCCCCGACTTTCCTCATTCTGTTCTTGCATTCCTTTCTCTGTTTTCTTGAGGTCTTCTTCTCATATAGGCCATGTCTTGCAAATCTATGTTTGGGTTCATTTTTCTTTGCATAATCCAAGGAATCATAATCATGCCAAAGCCAGTTGTCTTGCCACCAAATGGGTTCTGAATCCAAACACAAAGATGACATCTGGTGTGGTTTTATACATTTTGGCTAGTTTTTCCCGAATTTCTGTCTTGAGCACTGTTGCCTTGCCAGTGTGAAGGACATCAATGACCATTTGTTTCCACTGAAGTAGTCTGTTGGTCATGAACTTCCTGGTCTGGATAGTTACTGTGTTGTTCATGATGGCAGCTAATCTTCAAGCAGCAAGGGAGGAAAAGAGAGCCAATATTTTTAATTAAAAAAAAAAATTTATTTTAGAAATAGAGGAAGGAAGAGAGAGAAGCATGATTGGTGTTGTTCCACTTAGTTATGCATTTATTGGTTACTTCTTGTATGTGCCCTGACTGAGGATCAAACCTGCAAATTTGGTATATCAGAATGATTCTCTAACCAGCTGAGCTACCTGGCCAGGGCTCATGTCAAATTTAATAGTCACTGTTCTAAGATGACCCTTACCTCATACGCCATCAGAAAAATGCTGATTCCTTGTCAATCCAACCTTGTCTTTTTGAGTATGTGAATGCCACTGGCCTCAGTCTTGGAACTTGCAGGATTGTATAGCTTGGCCTCCATTCTTTTTCTGCATCAGGGCTGAAGCCCATATACTCAGCTCAGCATGGATCCACAGGGCTGTTTGCCTGGTGGAAGCTTGAATTCACACGCTATTTTCTATCCCTACATAGTATAGAGTATGGTAGGTGGCTCAAGGAAATCAGGGAGCAAGAGCAGAAACACTAGTTTTGTTATTCTTATTTACTACTGAAATAGTTCATGTACATTGTAGAAATATATGAGTAAAAGTACACCAATAAATCCATTCCTAAGATGACACTGTTGAACTTCTGTTTATTATTCCACATTTCTGTGCAATCTATAAATGTCCTTTGTACATGTACTTAAAAATGGTGTCCATTTATTATTGTTATAGAACTTCCTTTCCTCAGTTAACATGTCATAATAATGTTATGCCAACATAGATCTAGGAGTTCTGATAATGTCAACATATTTCGATGTATGATTATTTAACCAATCCCCTACTAGTGCATAGGTTCATTTCAGAAATTCTTTTAAATTTTAAGTAAATAAACTTAAGAAGTTTGCAGAAAAGGTTAGACATTCTTTATTGGAAGTTCCCATCAACTCGTAATCCTAGCACAGAAAATTTGGGTTTCTTTATTCACCTTTGGTTTATTAAACTCAATATAACCAAAATAAACCCTATTCTATTCTATTCCCTTTCCTGAGTTGTCAGTAAACCAAGTCAGAAAACTTTAGGTCTTCTATTTTTTACCTCTTTGTGTCTCATTTACCATTTTGTTTCTCCAACATCATGTTAGCCCTAATATTTCTTAACATCTCTTGCAGTTGTCTTAACTGGCCTCCTGTCATCCAGCCTACCTTTCTGCAGTCCATTCTGAAGCTCTCTCCATGGTTATCTTTTTTGTCCCTTAAAAATTTCTGCCAAACTAAGGTTCTTCAAGTATTTTTCTTATACAAAAACCTTTAGCTGAGAACAATTTCTAAGGAAGAACTGAGCAATAAGCTGCCAGCAGCTAGTAACTCCTTGTAAAGGAATCATGAGTTTGTCCTGAAGGCAGAAGTTGAAGTGGAAATGAAGTCTAAATTTAGCATCCACTGCAATCTTTCCACCACCATCATAACCACTTCCTCATCTCCCTCCATTCTCAGCACCTCCACCTAAATGGATTCTTGAAATTTCTAGAGCAAGCAATTCACCTTGATCTTTGAAAAAACCTGCCTTATAAAGAATACCACACACTTGCTTCCTATTTAGTTGGTTCCTAGAGCTGTCAGTTCAAAGATGACCTCTTCCATTTTTATTTCCCAACCCCCTAAGGAATAGGCACTTTTCTGTGCTCTTGAGCATGTCTGTCATCACTATGTTTACGTCTACTCCCTCTGTTAGGATGAGATCCTTGAAGAGGTTGATGATTATGGCTCATTTTAATGTTCTCAGCATCTAGCACTCTGACCTGAATTTAATTCATACTAAGCATTTTAAACTCACTGAACATTCTTGTAGTTTTACCTCATAATTATAGTGACTCTATTTCCTTTAAAAAAATTTAATGTAATTGCACAGACATTATCATCATTAACTAACCAGCACTCTAATTTCTGACATCAAGATTGTAACTACATGCAAACTTTGTATATGGCTGTATGTTTTGAAAAATATCAAGCTAAATATGCATTGCCAGATTATCCTCCTTGGGAACTATTTTCAAGGCTACCAGCATTGGCTTGGTGGAATCGGTGTATTTCCATAGTCTCACCAGCATTGGTTTCATTATTTCTCCTTAATTTGCAGGCTTTGAATCCCAATCAGGGCTGGTCAGGCAGCAAGGAGAGGGAGATAACCATTAATCTGCTTGGAGCGCCAGGGGCAAGGACATCAAGGGATTCATGGAGGCAGTGGTTTTAACTTTCAGGGTTCACCTCAAACTCCTGAACTCCCATACTACTAAAATGCTAAAGCTGAAGCCAAAAGAAGCAGACATGCTATCATGAATGAGGAAATAATTCTTGTATTGTTAACAAAGTAGGCGAAGTATGTAACCCAATTCTCAAGCTTTAGGTTAGGTGTAAAAAGGAAACTTGTTTAGAAAAGGTTTAGCTGAGAGAGCAATCATTAAGACAAAAGAGCCACCGTTTGACTATGGACTCAGAAACCTGAGCAAATTTGGGCAGTTACTTGTTCTCAGGTAGTAAAGATTCTTTCGCTGGTTTGGACAGGCTCACACAGTAGTCCAAGATCCAGAAGGGCTGATCGTTCCCATGGCGCATGCTCACAGCAGGGTTGGGGCACGGTACTAGGTCCCCGCGGCTCTCCAGGCAAGGAAGATTGCACCAGCGGGTGGGAATGGGAGGAGGCCGTGGCTCTAGACCCTCGCAGACTCGCTTGGATCTCTGGAGGCCCGCGAAGCAGGTGATCTGGAGTGGGGGTGCTGGTGAATAGCATCTACCAACATCACTGAGTCTGACATGCCCTTTAACTATTGCTCGGCACATTTTACAGCACAGATTCAAGGAACATGTATAGGCTATGAGGTTAGAAGTGGTGTGCACGGGGGAGCGGGAGCAGACAAGACAGGAGGCACCTATGGGAGAGCGCAGGACAGGTGTCCTGGTGAATGTCGGAACTCCCTTGCCCTCAAGGTCCACTTGCTCCTGGTTGCTCTTCTTGGCAGTGCTTTGTCCCATTGCTGATGTAGGTAGCACAAAAGGACCTTTTTTTGTCACAATGATTGTCCCGAGACTCCGGCATGGGCAGGTGGACTGAGAGGTCTTGTCGGTTCGAGTTTTTATAGTCAGCATGTAAAATCTACTAAAATTGTTTTCGTTGTTTCATATAAATCTGCCGTTTTCTGATTGCTCCGACACCCCACAGACCACCTCAGCCACCACTGCACAGTAAACCGGGCAGTTAAAGAAGGCATTTGTCTCCAGTGTTCGGGGAACCCTTTCAGTCCTAAGGTCCCATCACTAAACTCCCCGAAGACGGGAATAGTATCTTCTCAGAATCAAGACTATATGACTACCTCAATGGATGGGGCAGGGTGCGGTGGGGGAGAAAGGCACTTGACCAACACCCATTCATAACAACAAAGCAGCTAAAGACTATATATATAAGATGTCAACTATTTAGGCATCTACATAACACCAACAGCAAACATTCTGGATGGGATACTGAAGATCTTCCTAAAATTTGAACAAGGCCTATGGCTTTCACACAGGACTCCCCTAGGGAGCAGAATGCCAGGCTGCACTTCACGCAGACGCCTACTTCCACCGTCTTGAGTTATCGTCATGAATTTTGTTCCTAGGTGTCTTGTTTAGTTCACCTTACTCACAAGCCCGCTCTTATCACTTATACTCAGTATGTATTAGAGGCGCTAACCAGTGTAATAACAAATAACAAAAAAGTTTAGCAAGGTTTCATGATACAAGATTTTAAAATTATGTATTTATAAACTAGGACCTGGAAAAAGAAAGTCCATTGACACTAGCAGCAAAAAACCCAAACTATTTAATGCATACTATGCACCCAGAAGCCACAAAAATATTTATATGCAAAGGTCTACAGCAGCTTGATCTTTTCCAAAAACAAAACCAGTAAATAGTTCATTAATAGGTAAATTATGGTACATTCAATACTCCTCAGCAATACATGGTTCAAACTCCCATCTTTATACAAAATAAAAGCACTGTATAAGAAAGAGTATGTACTATGTGATTCACTTCATATAAAGCTCCAGAGGGAAAAATGACTTTAGTCTACATTGAATAACAGAGTGGTTAACTTATTGGGTGGTATTTAATTGCTTAGGTAAATGACTGATTCTTTCTGGACAACTGCTGTGGGCTAAATAAAGTGTACCCATTTCCTAAAATAGTAGTCAAGATTTGTATTTCAATTTATATAAATCTTACCTAAAAGATGTATAATGAATAGGTGGGTGTATCTAAGCAGAAGTGAGGATTGTTGAAATTAGTGTATGAAGGTTCAATGTACTACTGTGTTTGACAATTCTCCATTTTAATAATGTTTAATTATAAATTTCCATCTATTTTCTGGGCTCCTAGCTCATACATCCAACAGCCTTGACACTCGGACATTCCATGACACTTGCCATCAATGGTTTTCTTTCTATCTTAAGTCACATCACAGACCTATGACCCTGTCTCAATTTCATCCTACCTTTCTGGTCTAAGCATCTAGGAAAATGATGGACTGCAGAAGTAGTTGAAGAGTTCAGTTTTGGGGTAAGAATCTGGACACTTGTCATCCTATAAAAAATTAAAGCAGATCCTAAGAAGGAACAACGGGAAGTGAGAAGAAAAGTAGAAAAGTAAAACTAATGGAAAACGTTTTAAAGAAAGAAGTAACCAACGGTAGGAATTCCTGCAGAGAAGTCAGTTACAAAATCTTTGAAGTTGGGAAGGAATGGGATCAAAAGGAACAGCACTTTATCCATTTGACAAGAAAAGGATGAGTCAAGTTTGAAGGTGGGGAGCCAGGAATTGGCAACAGTGGTCTGGCTAGAACAGTAAGTCTTTTATTTTTCATAATGCAACATCACATTTACCATCTATGTGCCTGAATCTTACCAATTAACACAATGACTGCTCATTAGTGTCCCCTAAAACTCACCTGTTTAAAGAACCTTGTAAAGTAGGCAGTGCACACATAAACATCTTGCTTTTCTAGGATCAACCCTTTTGTCTTTGTTATTCAAATTTTGGAAAGTATTCTCTAATAAGCTTATTCTAAGATTTGAATACAAATTTTTATATTCTGATTTCAGCTTCCTGTAGCTTTGGAGACTGAAGAACTGAAATTTTACCAAATAAACGGGTCATAAAATATGTACGTGTATTGCAAAAAGATCAAGCTTATAATTTTGTTCTAGTTGACAGAAATAACCATCAATGAAATAAAGGAAACTCATAGCTTGTTCTTCCCCATCCAACCACTACAAGGGCTGCTTTATGAGATAAAGGTTGGAATATTCCACCTTCTTCAAACCTTTGACTTTCTCAAAGATCAAACTCCAAACTACATACTTAAATTTTTATTTTATTTTTATTTTTATAGAGGGGAAGGGAGGGAGAAAGAGGGAAACATGGATGTGAGAGATATAGTGATTGGTTACCTCTTGCACACCCCTAACTGGGCACCTGGCCCACAACCCAGGTATGTGCCCTGGCCAGGAATTGAACAGGCAACCTTTCAGTTCACAGGCTGGTGCTCAAGCCACTCAGCCACACCAGCCAGGGCAAAAAAAAAAACAACAACAACAAAAAACCCCCCACAGTATTATTATTCTTACTGCTTACCCTTTCTGCTGATACCCTAGTATATAGCTCAGGTATTTATTTCTTTTTAAAAATCCTTATCCAAGGATATATTCATTGATTTTAGAGAGAAGAAACAAACAAACAAAAAACACTGACTGGCTGTTTCCCACAGGCACCACAACAGGGATAGAACTCACAACCCTCTGGTGTAGAGGACAACACTCCAAAAAATTGAACCACCCAGTCAGGGCCTCAATATTTCTTTCCAGCTTTAGTTATAAAGCCACTAACAAAGTGTTTTAATCTGAATAAAAATTAGATATTCTCCCAGGGGCTTAAAGATCTTTTGTCTTAACTCACAAATCTTAGAATCATTAAATGCAGCTTTCTTCAATTAATTTAAAAAACTTTAGGTGTCGTATTTGGTTACGTATACTATTTAAAAAATACATCACCAGAACATTTTCTGAATGTCGCTAGACAATCAATTAAGCAAACTTTTATTGAAGCTTAAAAGTGTGGTACAGAAATACATTTCAACCAATTTAAGTCCAACACCACCACAAAGAAATTATGGCACCAAAATTTTCCCTCCTCTATCATAATATACTAGGATCAATTTAAATTATCATTTAATCTACAGTTTTCATTCTTCTAGGTTTTGTTTCATACAAATTTGTGTAGTTTTTAGACATTAGATAGAAATCTTAAATCTATTAGAAAAAAATTAGACCTCAAGCCAACACACGTTATCAAATCTACTGGGACACTTCAAGAACAAAATCCACTTTGAGCATTGGTCCTCAAAACAGCACCGAAACATTAGGTGCTGTGTGCTAATTACAGAATCAAACCGATCCACTGATTGAAAGCTTCGTCAATGAAACTCTGAATCAAGAACGTGCTTAAAATAAAAGTCAAGTGTTCTAACCACTTGATTTCACACCAAGTAGATTTTATGTTTAGAAACACTAAAAAAAATGTGTTTCATTTATAAGTACGGAAGGAACGAAAACATCACTGCATCACGCCACAAAGAAAAAAAAAATTTAAGGACAAGAATACAAAATTTAGTCAACTTTGCTGTTTTCTAGGCTGCTTAAATCTCACAGTATTTGGAAATATAGCCAAAAATGCCACTCCTGAAAGCCTGCATTTCTAGTCATTTCCCATGGACCATTTTGGAATTTTGTATGTTATGTTTTATGGATAATTCTGCATCACTGTGTATGTCTGGATAACCTGAAGAGTTCTCATTCTGGTCATTCACTTGACCCTCTGAAAACATGGTGAAGGAAACACCACCAGTAAGAGGAACACACAGAGTCAGAACACTATCACATGTATCGCAAAGTCACAGAACTTCAAGTCACAAGATGGCTTGAACTGAAGTTTATGGTATATTATTAATGGAAATTAGTGGAAAGGGCTAAAATAAAAGTTATGGTGAATGATCTGATTTGACTTACTGAATCCAGTACAACCTTAATTGGAAATTTCCTTGCTAATAAATGTAGTGATAAAATTTTTACACTACTACTTACCAAGTTAGTAAAGACATGGGTACTCATGAGAAGCTAATCTTAATTTACTGGAGAACACAGAATGGCTTATATTTCCCATATAGTTCTGCCAGTATATTCTAACATTAATTTATGTGTTTTCCTTGCTAATCAACACTAGAAGTCTATTTTTGTCACTCTCTTCCCAAAAGAGCCAATGCCAATAAAAAAGAAGCCAAACTCCCTTGACCTCAAAGGAAAATTAAGCCTAGGGGCCACCGCCCTTCTCCCTCTGGGGTATAAGATTGGTATAAACCCACAGTGTAACAGTATATTGCTTTATTGGGGCAGGGTTGGGAGTGGAGACGTGAGAAATGAAATCAGGAATACAAGTGCTGGAAGTAATGTTAAAATAATAATACAGAAAATGGATAACTGCAATCACTTTCTTAAGAGGACTGTACTCGTGGAAGAAAAAACTTTAATTGCTGTTGCAAAAAACATCTGTATAAAGTAGAAATTGGTTTCAGTAACATTAGTAGAGAATGTTCTAGAAATTGGAGGTAACTGGACGTAATTATCCTGGCAGCAATTTTAGAATAGTCCCAGATGGTTAGGCTGAGGCCAACACCTAAGGAGGACGAAAGCCTTGTCTGTGGGGAATTTTGGATGATACCTGGAGAAATAATACACTGTGCATAAACCAAATTGAATTGTTGTCACAAGTGTTATAAAGTTTCACATAGTAAAAGTTTTTTTCTACATGCACTTCAATTTCACAGCAAGAGTGGCATAGGATACCTAAACACAGAAGAGAGCATTCATGCAAGATATCTAACTCCTTGATATAATAATGCATACAATTCAAAATGATTACACTATCATTACATCTAGGGCTTTCTGCAACTACTAGGTGGTGGTTATGGAAAGCACAGCCCCCGGTATCAATATCTAAAGAGCAGCCACCACCTTCTTCTATGTGTGTTCTCTTTTTGCGTTTTTTCTTCATTTTTCTTAATCAACTCTGCTGTTGCTGCTGCTTCTTAGCAAAACTGGTAAAAACAAAGTTGTAATCATTGAACATAGCACTCTGGCAATCAAGACGTTTAAAACCTTCAATCTTCTGGGGCGATGAAAGCACTGTGCGACACTTAGAACTCTGGGGGGAAAAAAGCAACGACACAAAACCAATTAATACTCCCATCTGCATAAGTTATCATAAACAAAATAGTCACGCCACAAATATTTAAAACCACTACCTTAATAATACTGTGGTATTTGAATATTTTAGCTGCCTTCTTATGGGCTCGAGTACGATAAGATATCTTATGTCCCCCAGCCTCCATACCAACCCTACGCCTGCCAGCCAACGCGGAAAATAAACGGGACAGTGAGAAGTCCACCAATTAGGCTAGATATAAAACAAGAGCCAAGAGAAATCTAATGAAACAATAACGCTTTTCATCCCAATAACCTCAACTAGCAGCACTTCTAGAGATCTGACTGATAACGTGCCATCTTAGAACATTTTATGACATCCCTCACTATCCTTTTCTGGGAGATTTTAATGTCAATAATAAAACAAATTACCTGGTTTACAAACAAGGTGGTCACAAACTTTCCCGGCTTGAAGACTTCCACAACTTTCCTGATCAGGTCATCATAGGAGGTCTGACTTAAGTTTGTTTCAAAGCTAACATAAGAAAATTCTGGTTCTGGAGTGATGTGAATAGTCCAATAAGTTCCCTTAGAGAGACAGTTTTGTGTTAATAATGGAAAGGATACACTTAAATATGTAAATAAGTATTAAGCAAACAATATTACTTACATCCGATTTCATGCCATTCATTGAATACCCACAAGGATTGAACATTGTGGCATCAATGACAGAACCTGGTATCAGGTCACGAATTCCACTCTCCTGAAAAACAGGCAAAAGACTGAATTAAATACAGACTTGAAAAATAAAATAAGAATGACTTAAAACAATATATTTAGTCCCCAAACAGAATCCAGAATTATTGAAAATCCTTACACGAGTGACATCCTTTGCAGTAACACCATCTTTCATGTAGAACTGGTCCATAACTGCTGGGTCAAGCTCACTCATCAGAATTTCCAGGGTTTGATCTGGCTGACTGATTACCCTACTCTCTGGGAAATCCAAAGTATACAAGTACCTATACAAAATAAAAAAAATTTCTAAAAATGACAATTGGCAGTTTAAAGTAAAACTTATATAGAAGAAAAAAGTCCACAAAATTGTATCCAACATACCAACAGTCAGAATTCATACGTCCCATACAATATGCTGCTCCATCTGTTGAGGGAGGAGAATGTAAAATAAATGCAACAGATCCATTCGATAGGATGGATGGATTTTTCTTGCCCTTTTAATAGCTAAGTGGATGACTTCACAAAGTAGGCAAGATTCTCTCCCATCACTTTTTAAAATTAAATGTATTTCACTGGCTGTCATTTATACAGCAGCCAGTGAGTCAGTCTAAATCAGTGGTTCTCAACCTTCCTAATGCCACGACCCTTTAATAGTTCTTCATGTTGTGGTGACCCCCAACCATAAAATTATTTCCATTGCTACTTCATAACTGTAATTTTGCTGTTATGAATTGTAATGTAAATATCTGATATGCAGGATGTATTTTCATTGTTACAAATTGAACATAATTAAAGCATAGTGATTAATCACAAAAACAATATGTAATTATGTATGTGTTTTCCGATGGTCTTAGGCAGCCCCTGTGAAGGAGGGGTCGTTCGACCCCCAAGCTGAGAACCGCTGATCTAATGGCTCCTTCTCTCCTAAAACTCTGTTAGGAAACAAAATTTGGTTTCCCCTTTATCTACTCTCTCAAGTAAATGCAAGTCATTTGGGGTTGGTCAAAAGTCCATTACATTTTTTCTGTACGATGGCTCTAGTAGTGCTTAGTTATCTTTAACTTCATTCAAAACAATTTTGTTAAATTATATTGTGATAGCTGTCATATTAGTAGGCATTAAAAAAAAACTTATTAGAATTGAATTTTTGTGCAGCCATTTAAATACTGAAGATGGAAGAAAACACAACACTTTCAGCATATTATGTTTTATTATTTCAAGAAAGGTAAAAACACAACTGAAATGCAAAAAAAAAAAATTGTGCAGTGTATGGAGAAGGTGCTGTGACTTATTGAACATGTCAAAAGTAGTTTGTTAAATTTCTTGGTACTGTTGACATTTTGGCCAAATAATTCTTTGCTGTGGGGCTGTCTTATGCATTGGAAGATGTTCAGCAGCACCCCTGGCCCTCTACCCACTAGAAGCCAATAGTGGGAGATAGCCGACATACTCAAAATATCCAAATCCATAGTTACTGGTGAAAATGAAAAATGCACCTTTTATTTTCTAGAAAAACTAAATGGACCTTTTGACTAATCCAATACTTCTTCCTTTCCATATAGTTTCAAAGCCTCACTCAACCCAGTAAATTAACTGGTAGATATACTAAATTATACCCACTACTCTTTGATTTAGATCAGTAGTTTCATATAAGTAGCTAAGTTAAAAATAGAATAGAAGCCTGATTTTATTTTAAAATCATGCCCATGAGTACCTTTGAAAATTATTAAAATCATCCTGTTTTCAGTCTCATCTAGGATATAAGGATGTTAGATTAGATAACTTCTAGTCTTCTAGTTCCCTGACCTTGAAGGAGGGTCTATAAATAAAAGCTTTGTAAATGAATGGAAAAAAAATCTTGCCCATTTTGTTTAAGTCACACTGTGATCTCACTGTGTTGGTGGCTGGTCATTTTTAAGTCAGCTTAATTCCTACAGAGAATGCTGGACCAGCATCTTTCACCAGGCATTGTTCTGGATGAAGGGGATCACAGCCTTCATAACTACTAAATTAGATACAAATCAGAGCAAGTGGCTAGATGAAAATGAACTCTCCCCTCTAGACTCGATTTTCTTTTTCCATCACTTTAACAACAATGACTGGAGGCACACACATACTCTAAAATTTATAATCAGCTATATTGGTATATTTATCTTAATTATATAATGCACTACATTTGCATACATATGCTTTCACATATATAAAAGATCTCTGAAAAGATATACCCTCTAATTTTAATAAAGCAGGTTTCATTTCTATTTAAGTAAACTTACTTGGGAAAATTGCATTAAGAAACTCTATTTCTTCCTGGAAATTCCGGTGTGGGTACCCTTGGTGAGAAGGCTTCATGAAATTCTTACGAGAATAAAAGAAGCTCTAAAAAAGACAGATAAACAAATATGCATGAGTTAAGTGTTGTAAGGAGCAACTTTGTTTTTAAGTTGTGGAGACATCTCAACAGTCTCAATAATGTAGAGTGCATCAATGCGTTTCTAGAAACTAAAATGCCCAGTCTACCGATTTTGGGTCATAACAACTGTAGTGATTAGGTACAGTATTTCTAGAGCAGTGATTTCTAATCTGAGCTTTTAAATAGGAATGTAAACAAAAATTTTGTGGAAGTACATGTATACATCAAATTTCAACAGTCAGCGATTCAAAAATTAAGAAAATATTGTTTTAGATTTCTTATAAGGGTTAATAATTAACAAAAACTATTTTAGGTCCTATTAATAAGATCACTTTTACCCTAGTTGGGTGAAATGTTAAAATCCAACATCTGGGGAAGAGAGCAGGTATAAGAGGGATAAATGGTAATAATTCTTGAATGTTATCAGAATTTAACTTAATACTGACTGTTGTTCTTTAACATAATTAACTATTTATTATGAAAACTGGGTAATTTTTCTGGCTTTCCCTTCTTAGTTTGTCTGCTGTTCATATTAACACTTCAAGGAGTTAACCATTCAACATATCTGGTTTCTTCATTTCTTTTCCCATTTGATTTTATCTCAAGTCATTCTCTGCTTCCTCCCTGTTCTGCTATTCTTGAGCATCAGGAAGAATATTCTTTCTCCCATGTGTCCATCCTTACCCATGACCACTACAGTAGTATACAAATTTATTTATAATTTAAAGGATCAAATAATGTTTTTGAATACTTACTTGAATTGAGTCAAACCCACTGTAATCCCTAGCAAGTTTCAACAGGGGAACCAGTGCTTTCAGCAAGAGGGTGGTACCACATGTCTTCAAAATGAAACGTCTCTTGGAGACAAACATGCTACTCTCACTGCAATTGAAAAAAGTTACAATATTATAAGGCTGTTTATGTACTACTGAGATACAATTAACCTATTATTGGACTATCATTTACAGTATACAATTTTGGCTAGTAATTTTAAATGTTAAGATTTCAAGGAAGCAAATAATGTACTACAGTAGTCTTCTTCTTCTACTAAACAATCTCAGTTTAAGATTCTAGAACCCACAGAAATAATCCTTGAATTAGATCTAAAGCATATTAGCTCATTACATAAACCCTCTTTTTTACTGCTAAATTTTCCTCCTCACCTCACCTAAGACGTTATTTCCTAAACTCATACTTCACCTTATCTTGCACCACCCACTCTCACATGTATTTATTTCTTCTTGTACTAGGTAATAAGCCCAATGAGGAAAGGAATGTTTGTTTTTACTCACCTTGATATCCTTATGGCCTGGCACCCAAGCCTGTGATAAACATCTCTATATGCCAAACACAAGCTTAGTGAAAAGCAGGTACCTTAATGACCTTGGTTCAATTCAAGGTCCATTATGATACGTATAAGAATGCAATGTACTTATTAAATAAATTAATTTTTTACCTATAAAAAGGATTAATGGCTTTCTTCTGTTATATATGGCAATCCTCTTTGTATGGGGGAGCTAATTTTCACTTTGTCTGAAGTTCTGATATGGAGAGGCATATACTAAAAGGAAGACCTACACCTGCAGTTGAAACTAAAGGTACAATGTCATTGCATCCTGCAGACCTTTCAGGCAAGACTTCAAAACCTACTGCCTAGGGACACCTAGAGTAAACATTTTATTTTACATCATATTTTTAAAAATAATGTAAAAATAATTATAGAATGAAGGTCCACAGGAACAATTTACTATTCTATATGAAGTATGATATAGACTGAAATATGTTAGCTAACACTTGTTTTATAGCACTTACCTGAGTACATAAGCTTCCTGCTTGTCAGTTTTTGTCACACTTATGATTGAACATTGCACATCCTTCAAAAGTATGTCCCATTCGGATCTATTATTTAACAAAAAAGGATGATTAATTCATTATACTACTTGCCTACCCTAAAAAAATTACCAATTTCTCACATTTAAGTTTTCCAATGATCAACACAGCATATTTTATATTTGTCAGCACATTCTTGTTCTAGCTTCTTTTATTAATACCAACATTTAGATTTGTTCCATACTATCTATACTGACATCCACTAAATAAGATGAAACAGTTTGCTCTATATGAAAAACTTAAAAAGCAAACCAGAAAAGTAGAAATTAAGAAAAAGCCAAATAGATAAAATACTGTGAATAAGCCACATACAGAGGAACTTCAAAAGGCCCCTAAACCAAGGAAAATCATTACCTTACACTAGTTAAGTGATTAAAGAAAAGCAAGTTAAAAGCTGAGAAGCATTGTGAAAAAATGAAAAATGCCTTTGGCTGACAATTCAACAGTACAAACATACACATAAAATCTTGGGAATACAACTTCTGGCCAAGATGGAGGTGTAGACAGACAGCTTGCGTCTCTCCCCACAACTAAGAAGGAATACAACTACCTCAAAACTAGAAACAACCAAGTTCCAGAAAATCGAACTGCATGGAAGTCCAGCAAACAAAGATATAAAGAAGAAATACTCATCTAGACAGGTAGGAGGGGCGGAGAGAACGTGGTGTGGTGGTGGCAGCAGTGGCAGGCCAGGTGAAAGCACAGTCACACATTTTTAAAAAGTATGGAAGGACACCTGGGGAGCATTCCCAGCTCCTCACCAGACCTTGAAGCTCATGGTCCCAGCACCGGGGAAAATCAAGCCTCATTGTTTCTGACTGTGCAGACCAGTGGGGGTTGGGGCGGAGGCAGAAACTGCCGGCCTCTCAGCAGAGTTGCTTGTTTAAAAGGGCCCCCATGGTCCTAGAACATCCACAGATCCACCCGCTCTGGGAATGACGGCCAGGGCAGCAGCTAGAGGGGCACCAGTCCGGTGCGGAAGTGGGAGAGGTGCCTGGAAAAGGGGTGAGTGCTGGGCAGGCGGCATTGTTCCCTCTTGGACCCCTCCCCCACATACAGCGCCACGACGTGGTGAAATAGGTCGCTCTGTACAGACAAATCCCTAAGGCTCCGCCCCTTATAACGTAAGGGGAATGACAGCTCCACCTGGGACACAGAGGCAAACAAACACAGGAACCTGTCAGGATGAGGAGACAGAGAAGTATGGCCCCAAAAAGGGAATGGATCAAGATTCCAGTGGGAAAACTAAGCGACGAGGAGATAGACAACCTAACAGATGAGGAGACAGACAACCTAACAGACACAGAATTCAAAACACTTGATAAAGATGCTCATAGGCTTGACAGATATGCTTGCGTATGGCAAACGCGTACGAGAAGAAGGCTATGTTAAGTGAAACGAAGGAAAAGCCACACAAAACCAATGGTGAAGGGAAGAAAACTGGGGTTCAAATCAATGATTTGGAACATAAGGAAGAAAAAAGTCAACCAGTGAAGAACTGAAAAAAATGAGGAAAACTTCCCAAATTTTGTGAAGCAGATGGACATACAAGCCTGGGAAGCACGGAGGGTCCTCGGTGAGCCGGACCCAGAGGGGACCACACAAGGGGCATCATGATTGAGATGCCAAAGGTGAAAGATAGAGAGTCCTGGGGACAGCAAGAGAGGGGGGTGCCTATAGGACTATCAGCTGATTTCTCAGAGGACACTTTGCAGGCAGGCAGGGGCTGGCAAACAGTATTCAATGTGATGAAAGGCAACCTGCAACCAGGACTACTCTATCCAGCAAAGCTATCATATAGAATGGAAGGGCAGATGAAGTGCTTCCCAGACAAGGGGAAGCTAAAGGAGTTCATCATCACCAAGCCATTATTATATGAAATGTCAAAGGGACTTACTTAAGAAAAAGATCAAAACTATGAATACTAAAATGACAACAAACTCACAACTATCAACAACTGAATCTAAAAAATAAAAACAAAATCCAACTAACTAGGCAAACCAGAATAGGAATAGAATCATAGGTATGGGGATCATTTGGAGGGTTATCAGCTGAGAGTGGGGAGGGGGAGAAATGGGGTATGGTGCAGGGACTAAGAAGCATAGTAGGAGGGAATGGAGTAGACAGGAAGAGGTTGAGAAGAACTATATGCACAACCAATGGATGTGGACTAAAAGGGGGGGACAACTGGAGGGAGAGAGGTCACTGGGTGGAGGGGAGCAGAGGGAAAAGAAATTGGGAAAACAGTATAATCAATAAAACATATTAAAAAAAGAAAAAGAAAGAAGCATAATTGGTTGGTACAAAATAGGCAGGGGGTTGTTAAGAATAATATAGGAAAGGGTGAAGCCAAAGAAGTTATATACACGACCCATGGACATGAACTAAGGGGGGTGGGATTGCTGGTGGGAAGAGGGGTACTGGACAGAGGGGAGCAAAGAGGAAAAAAATTGGAACTACTGTAACAACACAATCAATAAAATATACTTTAAAAAAAATCTTGGGAATACAATGTAGCTCTTTAATGAGATGGGAAAATGCCTATTTCAACACGATAATTAATAGCAAAATGAAAGCCATATGGGTATAACTCAGTAAACTAGTTTTAATTTACCTGATTGAGACCTAAAGATGTGCCTCCTCTTTAGTGTGCCCACTATAAACAGAAGGACAGTAACTATTTTAAGGACAATATAAAATAGTTCCATAGGACATCTTAAAATGACCAAATTAAAGGCTAAAAATGTTTTAAGGCTCTTAATATTTGGTAGGTCATTCTTCCATACCTAAAAATATGATAATTATGGTTCAAGTTTTCTTTTCAAGTTAAAACCTTTATTTAGAAATCCGCAGTAGCACAGCCAGAATAAAAACAGGTATGTTTTATTCCTGTGTAGTAAAAAGCAGGCACAAGCCCTGGCTGGTGTGGCTCAGTGGACTGAGTGCCACCCTGCGAACGAAGGGGTCTCCGGTTCGATTCCCAGCCAGGCACATGCCTGGATTGCAGGTCAGGTCCCCATTTGGGAGCACGTGGGCAACCACATATTGGTGTTTCTCTCCCTCTTGTTCTCCCCTCCCTCTCTCTGAAAATAAATAAATCTTAAAAAAACAAACAAACAAACAAACAAACAAACAAACAAAAAAACGGGCAGGCGCAGTACCAATCAATCCAGCTAGAATTTTGTGCCTGTCTCATCATTTTGCTAAAAGAAACTGTTACTGGCTCAACAGGCAATTGTATGGCCAATCACAGAAGGCAGTAATTAAAAAAAAAAAAAAATCCTCACCCAAGGATGTTTATTGATTTTAAGAGAGGAGAGAAGAGAGGGAGGGAAGGTGGGGAGAGACACAGAGAGACATCCATTGGTTGCCTCCTGTACGACACAGGGATCAAACCCGTAACCTTTTGGTGTAGTGGATGGTGCTCTAACCAGCTTACCCACCCGGCCAGGGCAGAAGACAGTATTACCTATTTCTACGATGGGTAAATTAGTTAAACCGAACAGCACTGAAACCCATCTGAAAAAACTTAGAAGAGTTAGGCTTGCTATATTATAGAGCATATCTGCCCATAACTCTACCAAACAATTTTTAAATAGAGGTAACAGTTCTTTTTGAAAGGTGCTGATTGTATAAAGAAAAAAATACATATTTAACTGGGTTATATATTTGCAGTTTTTATTTTAAATTTTTAAAATAGATCAAGGGTTGGTTAAGAAAGAAAAAAAAGTTACAATTAAGATCAAATTCTGGTAGCAGAAACTTAAGAGATTGTTTTAATCCTCTTATTTTAGGTAGCCAAGCACTGGCTTTGAGTTTCAGATTTTTTAAGACTCAAAGTTCACTAACATTTAAACAACATTTCAGAACCCACAGTATTTCAATTCCACAAATAGTATGTTTTAATACACAAAGGAATAATAAACAAGACTGAAAAGAAAAACATGAGGCTCTTACAGAAATGACTACTTTTCTGCTTTGTGACATTCCTTGCAATTATTCCTGGGCTTGGTTTCTTTACCTGGTGGGTAATAAAACTCACTTCAGAGGACCAACAATTTACCTACTAAATACTAAGAATTCAAATACTTAACATCATTCCAATAATGCTACCTGCTAATGTCATTACCTACTCACTTCCCACCTTAATTCAGCACTCCTGCAAATACTTCCTTTCACTCACTGAACACATTAATGAATCCTTTCCTATCACCCCTTCTGGGTTATAGTCACTATTTATATGACTTCTCAATTCTACTGAAATCAAACTGACATACATCATTGTATAAGTTTAAGGTGTACAGCACAGTGGTTAGACTTACATGTATTATGTAACATGTATTATGAAATGACTGCCACAAAAAGTTTAGTTAGCATCCATCATCTCATATGTATACAATAAAGAGAAAGCATAAAAATAAAGTTTTCCTTATGATGAGAATTCTTCACAAGTATGTACTCCTAATTTTCATATATATCATACCGTGATGTTAAATAGTTTGTCAACACTTTTCAACATGCTCCATGGTTGAGCTAAATATTCTAACAAACTGTTCTCTCTTGTATCACTTTAGTCTTCACTGGATTTAAACACTGTCTTGCCTCTTCATTCAATCCTGTTTTCTATGCACCTATCTGAACTTATCCTCAGATGTTTCCATCAACTATCTCCTTTCAACATTTATTGGCCAAAAATAGGTCCATGAGCTAAGTGAATAGGGTTTGATTGCTGTGGGCCTCTATATAAGGTACTCTGATGGGGCTATCTCACTGGGGAACTCCTATGTCAATATTTTTTAGTTCTTTCCTGGACAGGTCAAACTACCCATAGATTCCGTTCTCTTGCCTGGAGAGCATTAAGATTTCAGGTAGGCAAAAGAGGGTAAAGGACTAAGGATCTCACACTTAGTATAAGCGTAAGCTTTTAATCTGTTTTCAGTGTACTGACTATATCCCTCAACAGTACCAGGATTCCTCATTTCAGAAAGAGCCTGTATTACTCTCTCCAGAGAATCAACTATTATCTAATCTTCAGCTCTCCTAGCATCCCCTCTTCATCTGACTTGACAAACTGTATAAAGACAACAACTTAAAATATCAATCCAAATAAAATAAAACATACATCAACAGATACATAGATAACTAAACTTATCCCAATTTTCTGTACTTCAGTCATACTAGGCTTTCCCACAAACTATTCTCTTTCTAGAAATTGATCACTATAAACTTTTTCACCCAAATGAAGCTACTTGAAAGTGGAGAACATAATTACGCCAAAACAATGTAAACTTCGTTGCGGATACTACTGGAATGGATTTCATCCTACCTACCTAGAACCCTCGTCCCCAACTCCCCTCCTCCAGCTTGTACCCCCCACTAACCCACCAGATCAAATCTGTCATTAAAAGGTTTTAAAACTCTTAAGACTTGCCAAAAAATTTTATTTGTCTAGCTATTTTGGTATTCACATCAATTCCACTAGAGCCATTCCATGTAGTTAAGGACTGTGCCTACTAGCCCAGTTCATGGCAGGCTTTCCAGTATTTGCTTAATCTGGCAATAACTTTTCTAATTAGACCTTAAAGGACCTGCTGGAAAATCATGAACACCCTTACATATTAATAATCTAAACTATTGTTATACAATCCTTTGCTGGTTTTTAAAATTGGTCACCATAATAATTCAGGTATTTAGAAGATACATTTCTTGAAAAGATAAAGATTCATTTGACAAAAAAAAAAAAAAAAAAATTCATTTGACAGAATTATCCTGTCAACCAATTATAGATATATATATCCTACTTTAATGCCATCTTATTTTAATGTGAACCTTACTCATTTCACTGCCAAATAACTTAAGTTGCTATAGAACCCACTCATTATAATGAACCTAGATGTGGATTGTTTTCTCAAGTATTTTTTATGTAACACTTCCCTCTCTCTTGGAATCTGCTGACACAAAATAAGCCTTCTGATTTGTTCTACTGGCCCCTCAGGTTCTGTTCATTCTTCCCACCCCACAGTCTTTTTTCTCTGTTGCTGACTGGATAATTCCTACCAATCTATCTTCAAGCTCACTCACTTTTCTGTCATTTCCATTCTACTGAAGCCTGTCCAGTAAACCTTTCATTTCAGTAGTTATTTTTTTGTGTATATTAAAGTTCCATATTCTGTTTCTCTGCTAAAACCTTCTTTCATTTTAAGAGTACTTATTCTTCTTAAAGAATGGTTATGATAGGCACCTTTAAATCTTGATCTGCAATCACTTCAGGGCTAGTGTCTGGTGAGTGTCTTCCTTTGAGAGATGCTGAGAATTTCCTGGTCATTTGTATTATTGAGCAACTTACGACTTGCAGCCTGGACATTCTGATCACGTTATATAATTTTAAAATCTTATTTAGTACTATAGGGCATGCTGATTTTTAAAACTTGTTTTAGCAGGCAACTGAAATACTTAAGGTTCAGTCTTCAAGTTCTTACCCAACTTCTTTCTGTGGGTTATGTTAGGTTTCAGTTTAGTTAGGAAAGGCTGTTTTGCATGCCATGGTATTCAGATCTGTCCTACTCAGTGGCCAGTCTGGGACTGGGAGGTGAGCCATCACTTTTCAAAGCCTTTGGTATTATGTTTAGAGCCAGAGCCATACATGAGCAGCTCAGGGGTGTTCATATAAATCTTTATGGGATTCACTTTATTCAACTCTCTCTCTTCTCTGTAATTGCTGACAATTTCTGGCTCACGGACAGAAGTAGGGAAGCTTTTTGGTCCTCTGGCTTGAGAGCCAAGGCTTTAGTTTTTCCATTCTGCAGCAGGCTGCCTGTGATTATCTGTCTCTCTTGAAGCAAATGGGGGAGATGACAAAGAGGGAAAAGAACAACAGGGATATATCTGATACTATTCCATCTTGGGACCACACAGTTCCTCTGGTCAGAATAAGGTTCTCCCCCTTCCCTTGGAGTTCAGGCATCTGCCCTGCCACAATTAACTACAGGACTGCCTCAGCTGTGGCAGGACAACAGAAGAAAAAACAGAACAGAACAAAACAAAAAACCAAAAAGGGGTTTCAGCCCACTCTCTCTGACCCAAAGGGGCCCTCTTTCTGTCTTCGCAGACAAGAAAAAGAGGACCGTTTGGATCTCTTTATTTGCACCTTGTGCAGATCACCCCAGGAGATTCCGGGGTGGGGCGGGGTGGGGGGGGAAGAAACAGAAAATCATGACTGTTTTAGTGCTATTTCAAATTCTGGTTTCCCTCTCCTATTCACCTGCTAATATTTACTTCTCAAGAGCCCTCAGATAGCTACTCCATGCAGTCTGTAAAGGGTTTTTAGTTGCATTTAGCAAGGTGCTTATTTCATCTTCATGGAAACCACAATGATCTTATAACTCATTTATCATTACTTAATAAACCCTGCAGCCAAATTCTTCTTCATCAAATGGAAATCCTCGAGCAGTCAGTATTTCCCCAAAGTCACAGTATGAAAAAAAGCAATTGTGTTAAAATACCTCGAGACAAACACAGTTGAATGGCCTACCAACCAAGTGATTTTATTAAAGACATAATCCCGGGAGAGCTGATTGGCTCAAGAATATAATAAATCAAGGGGCAAGAAAGACGTGTCAGAGAAATAAAACGGAAGACATTAATACAATGATACACACGTGCATAAAAAGAATGGTGAAAAACCAACACCACAACAGCTGAGAATTCCAGCGTTATTTTATCACATTTCTGTGGGAAAAACAAGCCTCCTTTTATAAATAAAACTTTTTCAGACCCTAGTCACATCCACTCATTTTTATGTTGTCTATGGTTGCTTCCTCTCTATAAGGGCACAGATGAGTAGTTGCAACATAAAATGTCTGCCTTACAAAATTTAAAATTTACTCTCTGGCCCTTTACAGAATGTTATTGACTGTTTTTAGAGGAAAGGTTTTCAGCACCCTGCTTTGTGTCAAAATGTGATGATGAAAAAGACAAAGTGTTTTATACAGCTGACCAAACCATTTTCTAAATTACAATACTCATCTGTGGTTTCAAAGTGAACTAGTATCAAATTATTGAAAAGAATGTCACAGCAGGCTTAGTATGGCGGAAGGTGCCTGTGCATGGTTCCCAAACACACTAACACCTAGACTGAAAGCCACTAGTCTATACTATAAACTATTTTACAAAATTGGTCTTTTTGTCAATCATTGCTATTTTACTTACGTTTTAAATACAGATGGGTTCAGTAAATCATAAACTGAAAAGGAAAATAAAGAAAACAATTTTGGAATGTATCACATAATACTGATTTAGTGATTGGAAAATATTGCAAAAGGTATTCAAGGAAATTCGTAGGTAAACCAAAGTATCCAGATTTGAATTACATTTTCTTTACTTAAATGCTGCTTTCTCACCTCATTGGCCTAACTCAGTGGTTTTCAACCAAGGATGACTGTCACCCAGAACATGTTTGGCAGCATTTAGACATTTCTGGTTGTCACACGGGATGGTGGTGTCACTGCTCACTTGTAGTTGGTAGAGACCAGGGAGGCTGCTACACCATATAGTAAATTGGAACAGTTACCACAATAAAAAATTATCTAGCCCAAAATGTCAAAAGGACTGAGGCTGAGAAATTTTAATTCACATAAATGTGAAGTACCAAAAAAAACACTATCAGACCTGGATGGTGTGGCTCAGTTGGTTGAAGTATCGTCCAACTGAACCACACCATAAACCGAAAGGTCCCTGGTTTAATTCATGGTTAGGACACATACTACCCACACATTGCGAGTTCAGTTCCCAGTTGGGGTATCTACAAGAGGCAACTCATCACTGTCTCTCTCATATCTATATTTCCCTCCCTCTCTAAAATCAATAAGCATGTCATCGGGTGAGGATAAAAAAAAACAACAAAAAACTATCAGATCATGATAAATGATTCCCCAAGAAGTAGTGTTATTCTTTACTAATGATAGTACAGTTTGAATAATCTTGGTTACTATACCCGAGAAGCTAAACATTAATGACAAGCCATATTTTATGTCCAAAGCTTTCTTAAAGCATCTGTGGTCGAGTGGGGTGTTTACAATGGAAAATATGCAAATAAAATGACAAGATGTCCACATTACTTTTGATTCAGTTACACTTGAAATGGCCAACTGGCTGCCTTGGGTCAAATGACTGTTAATAAAGGTCTTAAGACTACACAATTGGGAAAGGACAGACTCTTCATCAAATGACGTTTGAAAAACCGAGTCTCCACACAAAAGAATGTAGTTGAAGCCTTACACTGCACCATATACAAAAATTAATTCAAAATGGAGTAAAGGCTTACATCAAGACCTAAAACTACAAAACTCCTAAGAGAAAATAAGAAAAAGCTTGATGTTGGATTTGGCAATGTTTTCTTGGATGCAACACAAAAAGCACAGGCAACAAAAGCAAAAATAAACAAACAAGTATCATCAAACTTAGTAACTTCTGTATAACATAGGAAACCACTGCAGAAAGTGAAAAGACAACATGCAGAATGGAAGAAAACACCTGCAAACAAGTCTGACAAGCGGTTAATATCCAGAATACAGAAAGAACCCCAACAACAAAAACAACTAAATTTAAGAAATGGCCAAAGGACTTGAGTAGACAGTTCTCCAAAAAAGACACACAAATGGCCAACAAACATGAAAAGATGCTTTACATCACTAATCATATAAGAAATGCTAATCAAAACCACTTTGTACCCATTAGGATGTCTAAAAAAAAAGGAAGGAAATAACAAATGTTGGCAAGGATGTGGAGAAATTGTAACAATAGTGCACCTTTGGTAAAAATTACCATATGATCTAGCAACCCCACTTCTGGGTGTGAATCTAAAAGTATTCAAAATAGGATCTGGAAGAGGTATTTGAACATCCATGTTCAATGTAACTCACAATTGTCAAAAGGAGGAAGCAACCCAAATGTCCACCAGGAGATTAACTGATAATGAAAATGTGGTACATACATATAATAGATTATTCAGGCTCAAAGGAAATCCTATCACATGCTACAACATGGATGAATGTTACGGACATTATATTAAATGAAATAAGCCAGTCACAAAAGGACAAATACTGACTCCACTTCTGTGAGGTACTCCAACACTTACAAAGTAGAAAGGTGGTTGTCGAAGGCTGGAGGAGAGGGTAAATCAGTATTTATGGTTAGTTTCAGTATACTTTTGCAAGATGAAAAAAGGTTATACAGACTTGTACACTTAAAATGGTAAATTTAATGCTAGATTTTTTTTTTAAAGCCACAATTTCACGTGATTCGATTCCTCTAATAGATTACCCCCTAAAAGTAAAAACTGCTGGTTTCAGAGTTATCAATTTACTCAAAAAGCCTATGTGAATCTTCCCTCAACTGTGGACCTTAGCTAATAGTCTGACCTGTCTATGTCAAAGATTCTTCATACATTCAGGCCTTAACACCTCACCATGATCACACCCTAAAACATTAAGATTATTCTTCAATGAAGCCTAGACTGACTAAAATAAATTCTGAGTATGCCTTCCTAGGGCAGTTAATTCAGATATCCAGAGAAGTAAATCAACCCAGATCACACTGCTAATTATAATCACAGTATACTCTTATCTCAACCCTGGCTGGTTTGGCTCAGTGGATTGAGCGTCGGCCTGCGAGCTAAGTGTCGCTGGTTCGATCTTCCAGTCAGGGCACATCAGGGAAGGAAAACTCTGACTCCAAAAAACCTCCGCTGCCTTGCGGCATACCTCTTCAGGGGAAAGGCTAAGGGAGTAAACCCCGACAGAAAATCCGGAGCCGGAGTCCCTAAGGCGGTTTGACGTTGTAGTCAACACCGGCAACTCCTGCGGCGCACCTGAAGCCAAGCTGTATCGACTCCGTCTTTCCCTTGGACCCTTCAGCTGCGAAGAGAGGGGGGGTCTGCTGCATGGGCAACAGCAGACCCTCCATATCACCCTGCCCAGGCTCTGTAGCTTCAGCTTCACTGGAGAGGACACTCCAGCGTCATCGCAAGATGTCGATTCAACACGGGAGGAGACAGATACCGTGTCACTCCCGAGTCGGACTGCACAGCCATTCTCGGCGGTGCAGATAGACTCTTAAGAAGCTACACCATCGTCTCTCGAGACGGACGGCTGCCGATCGATACTCTTATCTCAAATTTCCCCCCCAAATTTAAATCACTATCAGTATAATTACTGCTATATTCAGTTGATTATTATTTTCAACGTGTACTTCTGAAAGAAAGGTAGTTTAGAGACAGGAGGAGTTCAAACTTCTTTGAAACTATTAGGATGTAATGAGTTTAATTCAACAGGAAGCTTTTCTTCTCCAAAACATGTACATTAAAAGGTTTTTTGGCAAGAGTTTATAAAATTCCTTCAATGTGAATGATCAATACTGCAATACTGTGCAATGATGTAGTCAAGTAAGGTATGACTCCTGGGAAAGTTAATGCTGAGGTGTAATTTACTATCTTTGCACCTGCCCCCAATCCTTTACTGCAACTTAAATTTTAGCTTATAAAGGTAAAATACTTCAGGGTTCCTCACAATTAATATTCATCCTCTTCATCTCCACTAGAATTTCCCATCTGAACCCACCTCATTACTAGGAATAGGTCAGGTCTGTGATGAATTCAAAAGCAAAAAGCCAATTTTACTGTCCTGAGAGAACAATAAACTATCTTTTCTTCTCACCAAAATTTATAATTTTCTAACAGACTTCCTCCCCATTACTGCCACCCTCTCCAAAGCTGCCATCAAAATAAGACTTTTGTTTGGTCCAGCATTTTAGTCTAGCAACTCTTAAGACATTTTTATATATCTTTTTGAAACCTGAAAAATTAGTAGACAAAACAAAACTGCAGGTTAAACCTAAGATACTACCCCTTCATTTTTACATTTCAACTTTAAATATCTCATGAAATAAGTCAGTTTTAGAAGACATCATCCATTCATTTATTTACTTGGATATGTTGGGACTACTGCTTCTTTCCAATGTATGATTGACCAGTATTCTTTAAACCAAGCCATACCAGACAAGATTTTCCTACTAAAAATAATACCTCCAAGAACGTTTCCCTTTTTATCTCCCTTGAGAAATTAGTTAAAAAAAAAAAAAAAAAAGATTGTCAATATTATGTAATTTGTTTAGATTACACTCAGGACAATTCTACTACTAAATGGCCTACAGGAGGATGGGAAATGTTTAATAGAAAAGGCTAACATTCAGGAAGAGGGGTCCAGCTTGACTTGGAGTTAAAGCTCAGAACAATAAGCCAATTTTATTTTAAGTGTGTTCTATTCCCTTATGCCACATAAAAAACCTCAATTCCAGATGGACTGTAGAAATATGAAAGGTAAAACAATGTTTAGGAGGAAAAGTCTTAATAACCACAGGATGAGCAAGATATCTCAAATAGTTGTGGATGAAAAGGCGCCATATACTAAACCTGACAAACTCAGGGGAGGCCTGCATGACGGCCTTACCAACTCACAGACTGGATGTAAGGATGGTCTGAAATTAAAACTTCCTAACTAAAAGCAAATTATGGTGGGTAGTCTTGTACTGGGTCACTATAATCCTGGACAAAGGTCAGTCTTTACTGTAACTATGAGTCTCTTGTCTTTTTCTCATCTATGATAACGTATCTTTGGAATGTCACTAATTCCCTTTTCCAGCCCCCTCAGGACACAATCTTCCCCCAGAGCAGACCACAGAACCCCTCACTGTTATTGTTACCACGTTAACTGTTAACTATCCTGTACCCACCTATGTAAAAGAAACACAAGTCTATCCAATCCCAGAGTTCAGGCTTTGCTTTCTCCGGCCTCCCTAATCTATAACCAATGAATTTCACGTACCCACTCCCCACACTCCATGCCTTCCCCTTTGATTCTGATGTATAAAATAAGTGGGAAAATCATCCCTTTCTGGATCATTTTCTTAATCTGTTGCCTGTCAACTGTCTGCAGCCTGGCTCAAACTCAGAAGAATTCTAGGTTTGGATGTTTCTTATGTCAACATAATACATAAAAACTGCTAACTGTTAAAGGAAAAATATCAATAAATTTAATTAACTATATTAAACTTACGAGCTTCTATTTTTAAAGATATCATTAGTAGAATAAGGAAAATCATAGAGGGTATATTTGTTGTTGTTGTTTTTAAAGATTTTATTTATTCTTTAGAGAACAGGTGAAGGGAGGGAGAAAGAGAGGGAGAAAAACACTGATCAGTTGCCTCTTGTGTTTGTAGAGAGAGAAAGCCATATGATTAGTAAGGAGGTAAAGAGAGTCATGCAATCTGAAAAAAGGAATGGTCCTGCCATGCGGCCTGGCTAGGCCTTGGCTAGTGAGAAAGTCGGCCTGCTACTGCTTTAATCATGCGGACTTCAGTGGACTCCAAAGCCCGGACTTGTGAACTTTTGAAACTCAGGACATGTGAAAAGGACTCTCTTGAAACTCGTGTCTTTACCGGACTTCCCCATGATCCAGTGCAACACAGCACATGTTTTCTGGACTATTACAAGGAGGCTGATGACATCATACCCCAGGTCCTGAAGGAGCGAGCTGACAAAGAATGGGTAACTTCTGGGCATGTTTTTGGCTTAGAGTCTTATGGGGAGCAAGGGAAGTGCTGGGTCCCATGGGAGAACAGGGCTCTAAGCTGAAGCGCTCACTGCCCTCCTCAGGTTGGAATATTGTAAATAAAGACCTGTTTTCCCCAACACTAAATGTTGGGTTTTACACCAAGGCACCACATGAAAAGAACCCCTTTTTGCTCGGTAGCAATTTTGGCACAACCCAACGAGGACCTGGCCAGCAACCCTTTGGTTTGTGGGATGATGCCCAACCCAATGAGCCACACCACACCAGTCAGGGATATAGAGAGGTATGTTTGTAATACACACATTAGACAGATAATCCGTCTGTAATATATTAAGAACTGTAAATAGAAAGTCTCCCCATTAGAAAAATAGGTAAATAAACTTGAACAAGCATTTCACAAAAGATATCCAAATGGCAAATAAAGATATAAAAAAAGGAAGCTCAACTCCATTAGTCTAATGGGGAATACATACTACTACCACTCCTCCTCCACCACACACACACACACACACACACTAGCTAAAATTAAAGACAATACCACATGTTAGAGAAAGATGGAACCCTCAAGCTAGATATATGCACTCTGTGGCTTAACAATTCCACCCCTAGATGTATGTATATCTAACAAAAATGCATAATGTTCACTAAAAGACACAAGCAATAGGGTTCACAGCAATACATTTGTATTAGCAAACAGGAAACTATTCAAATGCCCATTAACAGTAGAGTGGGTCAATTGTAGCATTGATATAGTCACACAAAATACTATGCATACAACAAGAAAGAACTACAAAACCTCAAAACATAATGCTGATCACAGGAGGGCCCTAAGTGATGTAAACTAAATGATTCCGTATCTAGTATACTAGAAGTTAAGATAGTGCTACGTGAGGGGGTAGAAGGCAGGATAGTAACTGCAAGGCGTGCAAGTGGGATTTCTGGATAGTTACATTCCTTAGAGTGCTGTTTACAGGAGTGGAGTCAGTTTGTGAAAACTAGGTCTGTACTTAAGATTTTCATAACTTTTTGAAAACAAAAAGTTTTTTTTTTAATATCTGTACTCAAAGATAAGCTGACCCTGGCCCGTGGCTCAGTTGGTTGGGGCATTGTCCTATAAACCGAAAGGTCACAGGTTCATTTCTGGGTTAGGGCATGTACGGGAGGCACCTGATCTCTCACATTGATATTTCTCTCCTTCCCCTCTAAAATTAAAAAAAAAAAAACACATAAAAATAAAAAAGATACAAAGGGGACCCCCCCCCCAAAACTGCAATTAATTTAGAAAAAATTGTGTATTTATTCTTACACATTTAAACCTGTCACCTTCAAAGTATTCTCCACCTGGTGCAAGAGACCTATCGAGACATGTTTTTTCACTGCTCAAAACATTTTGAACTAGTCTACTTTGATGCCTTTTAGTGCCTTTGCTGTTTTTTGTTTCACTTCTTCCACATCTCCAAAATGTTTTCCCTTTGAGGACTTTTTTCATAGGGGAAACAAAAAAATTAGCTCAGGGCGAGATTGGGTGGATAGGGAAGGTGAGGCACAGGGGTCAACACTCAAGAGTGGTGTGGGCAGGTGCACTGGTAAATCATCCATCATGAAATGGGCGAATGCGTTGAAAAGTCTTTAAAAAAAAACCACTAAAGCTGAACGCAGCCTCTCACAGCAACACCAGCTGGTACACTGATACAGATGGGATTCCTGGAACACTGCCTAATGAGGAAAGCCTGTACTGCAAGGGGCCCACCATCCATAAGATAATTCTGGGTTTTCTGGGGTACCTTGTCATAAGCTGTCTTACTAACAACCAGATTTTTCCTGTCATACTTTTTTGGGGAAGCTGATTACCACTTCCTCAAACTCTGCTGGAATGTTTCCTTCAGAATGGCTAAATGTTTTTTTTTTTTCTCTTGGTTCAAGTCTTTGGAATAATTTTCATATTATAAATTCTTCAAACCCCGCACCATTTCCCATTAAAAATTTTTGTTCTTATACTTTATGAAAGCAGCTTCCCAAGTTCATATCTATCTTTATTGTACAAATACTCTAAGTTGATTTCATACAGATGCTAATTACTAGGCTTACATACATGGGAGGAGAGGGCTTAACAGCAAACAAAATTATCCTTTGGTTTGCAGCAGTAAGTACAATATGTATGCCAATAATAAATACATTAATATTTCTACTAGCAAGGAAGCTCAATCATACGTAAGGGTAAGAATCACTAAAAAGACGAAGTTACTAGGCAAAAATGATCAGATTGTTTGTTAAACGCATGCATGCATTTATTTTAACCTGTGTTGTAGAACTTCAAACTCTACCCATCTCTTTATTTAATCTCCAAGATTTCTCTTTTTTTTTTTCATTTTTTATTGTTGTTTTATTATAGTCCCATCCCCTCCCCCCATTGCTCTCTAATCTACAGGGTTTCGGACATACATATCTACTTGTAAAACCGTCAAATCACAAGACAGTGACCATTTCCACCACCCCTAAAAGGTCCGTCAGGGCAGTTTATAATCCACATGTCCCTTTACTCCCATCCTCAGGCAACCACTGACCTGATTAGTATGCATTTTCTAGAGTTTTACAGAAGTTAAATCTTACATTATAGTACTTTCTAAGAAACTGCCAAATCATTTCCCAAAGCGGTTTGTTCACTTTCCATTCTCACCAGCAAAATGAGAGTTCTGGTTCCTTCACACCCTGTTAGGGTTTAGATATCAAAATTATGCCCATTCAAAATAAGCCGGGATATGTGTCCCCTCTTTAGTTATAAGAATGTGTGTAAAAAAAAGGCTGGAATTATGTCCTCCTTAAATGTTAGGAAGAACCCTCCAGTGAAACCATCTGAGCCTTGAAATTTTTTATGGGATTATTAATGATTAATTCAATTTATGTAATGATTATAGAACTATTTAGATTTCTTTTTCTGAAATTTTCCCATAACATTCTTGTTATCTTTATAGCACATGTAGTAATCCCGTTAGGACATCTGTGCCTTCTCACTCTCAATTGTTAGGGCACCCTTTGATGTGTAGCCTTTTATACTACAATCTGATATACTTTATTCTCCAGCCTTGGTTGCTAAAAAGAGAAAGAAAAGATTTTGTCTTAAAGAACAAAGATAAATATAAAACACTTTTAACACTTAAACAGTGGTTACTGTGTGTCACTGTTTTTATGTACTATAGTTTACTAATCCACTTAATCCTCACAACTACATACCTCATGCAGTATGTACCATTACAGTCTCCATTTCAGAGATGAGGAAACATCACACAGCTAGCTATTAAATGATGTCTAATTCAAATCCAGACATTCCCAAGGCCACATACCATTTCATTATGCATATTCTTCCAGATGGTCTCTGGGGGTCCACACCACCCTCCTAGTTACCAGACTCCAGTGATTCCCTCTTGCTAGATCATGAACTTTAGGTGATTTATCCAGCATCTAATATTTTCTCAGGTACTTTTGTAACCTCCTAGTAAAATAACCTCTCTGGTGCACCCTTGATTGACAATTCACTGAAAAATGTTCCCAGAAACATTACCAATGGCCTTCTCAATTAAATCTGATAAAGACTAAATTTTCAGTTCTTAGTTGCTCCACCTGCAACAGCTGAAGTGCACTAGAAGACTCTCAAAACAGTGGTTTTACGAATATTAAATGTCTACAAAATGTACAGCACCACATCATGAACTGCACAAAACTGAGTATTGTCCTGAAGATTAAACTTCTGCCATCATTTTAAGAGCCACACTCGAGCAGTAAAATAATTGCTACTGATAAAAGTACAGAGGAAAAGTGGTTTTCAAATATTTAAAGAAGGCAAGCTGCCCTTTTATAAACCTTTCTCTCCCTCCTGAATTCAGGGAACTCTTAATCACCAAACAAAAAAAAGGCCCAAGCTTCAATTCTGGCATTTCTATGCAAGAGCCTGGGGAAGAAAAACCCTCTTCCCTTTATTAAGAATGTATTCTTATGAATAAGCTTCAGAACATTTAATGAGCCACAGCAAAACAAGGTTATTCATTTTATTTTATACGATTTTCTAGATAATGCGATAATGCGATCACAATCGTTTCACCAAACACTTTATCACCAACACCAGGGAGTTTTCCCACTTGTGAAATGAAGGAAATACTAAACTTCCCCATATTCGTAAGAAAGTAACTGCTTCCTGTTACATCTAAAGTGCTTAGACCTGAGCCTGGCACATGGTAAACATTTTAATTGTAGCACAAAGCTTGAAAAACGAGACCTGTGACAAGAGCTCTCACGCTGCTTTTCTACGAGAATCCTTCAAGACAGAACGCCTTAAAGTTCCGGCAGCACGTGTCTTCCCGGATTCCCTTCTCCAGTTGCTTTTTGTCAGGGACAGCGCTAAGCCCAGCCAACATTCCTGAAACGCCGATTGGCCCACACCCTGGGCCGGGCTCTCTGTGGGGCCCAGGAGCTCATTGGTCGTCCACGCTCAATGAAGCCACCACGCCGGTCCCTGACCTGCACCGCCACACTCGTGCGCGGAGGAGCCTAGAAAGGCAAGGGGTGGCTAGCGGTCTGGCTGCCGCGGTCCACGGGCCCAGGCACCTGCGGAATCGCCTGCGCTTTAATATCTGCGTTTGGATTACCCAAAGACCACCCGAAGACCTCTCATTTTCTGCGCAAGCAGCCCAGCTCTCTCGCGCGACTGCCGGGGTGGGAGGCTGGGGCCCCAGATTCCTACGCTGGCTTAGGCAATCAAGATATTATGTCCCGACCCGGACGGGCCTGTAGCCCGTAAACGAAGGCAAACCACGCACCCCGCCAGAACCCCACCGACTCAGTAACAGGTTACAGAAACCAAGGTCAAGAGACTCGGGAGCAAGCCTCAGCGGGCTCTGAGATCGTCTCCGGGGACCGCCCCGAAAACGCTTTGGTGCAGAGCGTGTTAGGGCGGCGGTGGGGCCCAGCCACTGCGACACCACCGCTCCCCCCGCAAATCCCCGCCGCCCAGGCGCCACAAGCTGCCAGATCGGACCGCGAGCGGGAGGCCTGCTCGCCAGGCCTTCAGCCGAGAACCCGCAGGGCCCCCTCCTACCCGCCGCACTCGGTGAGAACGAGTCCGGTTCAAACCCGCTCCCTCCCTCCTCCACTCCCCGAAGCGGGCACGCCCGAATTAGCGCCTGACTAAGCCCGCCGAGCCACACCTGCCGAAAGGGAGCCCGCGCGGCTCCCCTGGACGCCCAGCCTCGGGGCTCGGACCTTCAGTTCCCGAGGGGAAAGTTGGAGGCGCGGGCGCCAAACCGCCCCGAGCGGCGCCTCCCGCTGCCCAGCCCGGGACGTTACCTGAGCACGCGGCGGCACCGGCCTCCTCCCTTCGCCCCGGGCAGCGCCTGGCTAGGCAACGGCGGCGGGAGAAACCGGCTCGGCGCCCGCGTGGATGCGGCCGCTCCCCCCCACCCCCCAGCTCCGGGTATCCCTGCACGGCGCCCAAACGACCCCTGATAGCGGACCTGCCCCCACTTGAAGGCTGCGGGAACCCGGCCCCGGACTTCCGCCAGTGGTTAGTATCTTAGAGGCGGCGACTGCCCCAGAACAGACGGTGGGCGAGAGCCCCGAGCACCCACCTTGGGATGGTGCGAAGATCCCCAGATCCTTGATTTGCGTCGGGTTGCTGCCTGGAGAACCAGACCTCCAGTAGCTTCTCGGTCCCTTCGAAAAAATGTGCAGCTTCCATCACCGTGAGACTAGCGAACAACCAACAACCACAGAAAATCAACTAAATTAAATCTCTTCTCCCGCCGCTGCTGCGGATTGTTCCAGCTGTTTCTGAAGTTCAGGTTCCTTTTTTTTTCTTTTTTTTTTTTGCTATAATTTTATATTAACTTTTTTTTAAAAAAGGATTAATAAAATTTTCCCGGCTTTTTTGTGAGCGAAAGTTGAACGTGAGTCTGTTGGAATTAGAGGCAGATACAGTTCAGTCTCTTGCAGTCCGCCGTTTCCCCGTTAGAGAGAGCAGAGCGAGCGCTAGCTAATGTCGCCGGCCATACTGTGGAAGCGAGTGCACTGCGTGAGCAGCGAATTTATATACCCCGTCTCTCTCGAAAGGCCAGGAAATGACGTAACTCCCGCCCCTGCGGCTCATAGCTGCAGCCGCCTGTCAGTCATCAGCCGCCAAATTGCTGCTGGCTGGCGGCGGGCCTGCAAGGAGCGCGGAGAGCTGCCCGCCGCGCTGCGGGTCGGGATCGGTCTGCTTCTTGGGCGGGAGATGGCTGTATGTTGTGCGGCAGGGGATTAGGAACCTGGCGTCGAATGCAGAGTGGGTGGCTGGGTGGGGACGGCGGCAGTGGAGTGAAGAAAGGCTGTGCAGCTATGCGTGAAACAACTGATTAGCCGATAGCATGGGTGGGTCCTTATGAGGGTTGGCGGGGTTCGGTGGGGGCGGTGGCCACTGCTGGACAGGCGTGGTGGTTTTGATCCGGTGCAGTTAGCTGCGATTCCCGGGGTACCTGGGCATTCTCTGAAGTGTGTTCCCCCAAGGGGAACGAATCCAGGCATTAAAACTCAAGAGTTTGTCAGTGACGCACATGTTGCCAAGGGTCGGATTAGGAGACGCTTTAATTGTGCTCACGCCTTTGCTGATACGCGAACGAACCCAGTTCTCGACCCTTTTACACAATAGCCAGAAACGTCTCCCTGTTTAAAAAAGGAAAAGCAACGTGGCTTTCAACCCTGGAGGGCTCCGGTTCTACCTACGTCCCACCCTGTGGCTTGCCAAAACCTGGAATTGGCTGAGCACAGCAGCTGCCATGAAGCACTGGCAATTTCGTGCTCCCTTAGGTCAACTGGTGCGGTTTATTCTGCAAAACTATCTCTAGAAAGTGATTTATTTAATATAACATGAAATTGTTAGATAATATTTTCCCTTGAATTGTCTGAAGTTGATGAACTAATTTAAATGAGTCCCCACCACCTCCAAAATGTACAGTGCTACCATCTCAGTGCATCAGAATACAGTATACATAAAAATTAATATAACAAGGACTCAAAGCTATTACTAGTGATTATCTAAAGCACCATGTATATAATATTTCAGTAATCAATGTAAAGTGTAAAAACAGTTGCCAAGTCCTATTCAGTTTAACCTGAGTTGGCAAAATTGTGGTAGCAGAGTTATGGCTTTTACCCAGATATGGGGGAAAAAGCCAACCTGACATAAAAGTTACCATTGTGACAAGACAAAAGACTTCTTTATCCCTAAAGAAAGACTTTCGTCATCTAAAAGTGAAATAGGAAAATGTTGAAAGCGTGAGAAACCTAACAAAAAAAGACATGGTTTGAGTTTGCACTCTAGATTCCCTGCAAGGTAGAACTTGTCTTACAAAAACGTTTATTTGTTCACACTTCTCTATAAAACCTGTTGAAAGAAGCTGTGTTGTGCGGTAGGTGCCTACACTACCCTTGCCATGTTTTTAAAAGCATCCAACTCAAATTGGGGATTGGGACAAAAGATAATAAATGTTGCTTATTTCATTGTAACAATAATTGAAAGAGAATGTGGTAGTTATACTTGGAATAAAGATAAAAGAAGTATTTATGTGTTTTACAAGCTATTTGGTTATTTTGTTGTTGCTTATTGAAATGAAGAATCAGTCTACTAAACCACCTCAAACACTAATTGTGGTATAAACATAATTTGGTTTATAATTGCTTATAATTAGTTGCTTTTCAGTTACTGTTATGCTTTTTCCCAATGCCATTTAAGTTAATATAAAAGTGCCAAAAATTTTCACAAGGTAAGTCCTTGTTAATTTGATATAGGATAGTTTTTAAAAGTGTACCAACTGGACTGGTCCTTTGTACAATATATTATTTTTTCTAAGTGGTCCCCTCATATGATTTATCACAGAGCATCCAGAGTGAATTTTTAAATATAAATCCAGTTTGACACTTTTTAATATTTAAATTTTAATATTTAAAAATTCTCCTCTGGTTTCCTATCACACTTAAAATCAGAAATTTTTATCTTATCCTTCAAACTCCTACACGATCTTATCCCAGACGAATTGTACTCCGAGTTCATCTCCACCATTCACTCCCTGTACCCCAATCACTCTGACATTTCTCTTTATTGGTCCTTCTCATTTGTCTGAAATGCTTTCTCCTTTTCTTTGTATGGCCTGTTCATTCTTGTCACTTAGATCTTAGCTTAATTGTCACCTCTTCCGAGAAGTAACCTGTAGTAGTATGGTGTAACAGAGATCCCCAGATACAGTAACTCAGAAAAAGATTACAGTTTATTTCTCTCTCACATAACAGTTCAGAAGGAGGCAGGTGTTAAGGGTGAGTGGCAGCTTGGCCCCTTGAAATTATTCAGGGACCCGGGTTCCTTCTAGCCTGTTATTACCACAGAGTGCAAACTTCATTCACATGACTAAAGTTGGCCTACATCTGTCTATACTTCCAGCCTGGAAAACAAGGAAAAAGAGAGTGTGGAGAGAAACAATTTTCTTATGAAAACAAGATCAGGAAATTATAATATTAGCTCTGCTCATTTAGTCACATGTTCATACCTAACTGCAAGGGAGGCTGGGAAATATGGTTGCTACCTGGGTAGTGAGTTGCCTGGTCAAAACTTGGGTGATTCTATGACTAAAAGGAAAGCAGGAAAGAATGAATATGGGGGACAATCTGCAGGCCTGCCACACTTTTCCTTACCACCTTCTCTACAGAAGTCAGCTAGTCACTCCCTAACATTATTCTGCCTTAATTCTCTACAGAATTCTTATTTTTCTTATGTATTTACTTGTTGTTGATTGTCAGCTCCTTCTCACCTTCAGATTTTACTTTAAGGTACATAAAAGGTTTGCTTAATACCTTATAACATTGCCCCCCAAAAGTATTTGGTGTAAAGTAGGTGTTTAGTCAGTGTTAGATGAATAAATGTCTTTAAGTATCCTTCTGATAGATAATACTACTCTTTCAAACTAACTTTATCTCCCAACATTTCCTCAAAGTCAACTGTATCCCCTGCAATATCAAACGCTTATTCAATTTCCAATACTAGCTACAATTCCACATGACATTCTCTAGGACAATACTCCAGTATACACTGACTGTATTAGCTATCGCTGCATAACAAATCACATAAACTTAGTAGGTTAAAACAATACACATTTATCTCGTTATTTGTGTGGGTCAGGGTGTTTGCACCTGGCTTACTTAGCTGAGTCCTTTTCAGGGTCTCTCACAAAACTGCAATCAAGGTATTGATCTGTGCTGCAGTCTCAAGGCTCAACTAGGAAAAGATCTGTCTCCATGCTCATATGGGTGTCAGCAGAATTCAGTTCCTTACAATCTTTTGGTCTGAGGGCCTCAGTTCCCTGCCATGTAGGCCTCTATAGGTCAGGTTACAACATAACGGCTTGTTTTATCACAGCCAGAAATAGAGAGAGTCTGCCAGTAAGACAGAAGTTACAATCTAATATCATTATGGAAGTGGCATTCCATCACCTTTGCACCTTTGCCATATTGTAAGAAGGTTAGAAGAAAGTCACAAGTTCTGCCCACATTGAAGGAGAGTGGATTCCACAATGGCATGCATACCAGGACTTGGGGATCACATACTACCCTCTGGGAACTCCAAAAGGATTTGTAATTAAGACCACACTACCACTTAATAGTTTCATTGTTGGTTGAATCTGCCATCTAAACTGGCACATCCGTATCTTTTATTTTGATATCACAGTCTCAAACAAGGCACATGTGTATGTTTTCATAGACTTTTGAATTAAATTTAAAGTGACTGGCTGGTATGCTGGAGCTGGCTTCTTCCTGTTTGCAAAAGCCGTTTGTTAAGTTTTCAGAACTTTTAGGAGCCAAATGACACCACATTGGTAGCTTGAAATTGGCCATCATGGGAGTATTTACTTCATGGAAATTGGTAAACTCTACCATCAAGGTTTTGCATATCCTCCAAAAGACAACCCCCTTCAGTTTGCGGGGACAACATCCAATCAACTGAGCCACACTGGCCAAAGGACCCCATTGTATTTCAACTTATTAGAAATAGGGGAAAGAAAAGTAATAAGATAAAGTGAAACTGGTAAGAGAGAATAAGAAACTCAGAACACAACAAATTTAGTAATAGTGTTTTCTAGGGCAAATTAAATATTTAACAACAGACATAAAGTTAAAAGTAAGAAAGGATAGACAATGAATATAATACATGGAAATGGACAATTACACTATAATCAAAGTAGTTGACTATTGTCCTGGCAATATATACTAACATAACTTTCTTACTCATTTTCATCAGTAATTAAATATTCAGTAAGCCAAGAATTTGTAAAGTGCTGTTTGCAAATTTTATGTGGTTCACAAACACTTACTTTCAATTTTTAAATATTAAGTAGATGATAGCCTCTTTGAAGGTTTTTGTATTTCTTTTTTCTTTTGCGGCCTTTTATTAGTGTTTTTGAGCTCCATTTTTAAATTTTATTTTTCTATCATGATCTCAACATGTGGTCATTCTGTAGGCTAAAGAATTTAAAAAGTAATTGTTTTGAATTGTATAAAACAAAGTAAGTGTAAAATCATCACAAATTTTTCTGACATTTTTATTTCAAAATGTATAATTACCTTTAAAGACAACAAATATATGGATTATAATTAATAACTCAAGTCTATAATTATAAAGTTTTTAAATTTAAATTTTGAAAAATTTAATGAAATATATTAAATATTTTTATGAAATTTAAATGATCTGCAATTTCAGTATAACATGTCTGTTATCACGTTCATGTATGTTATATCTATAGCTACATATGCACAGATTTAAGAATAATAAAGTTTCAGTATTGTAAAGTGTACCCCAGCCACTATGCTCAACTATTTGAAATTTCACCCTAATTTGTGAGCTTCTCTGGTGTCCTGAGAGAAGAAAATGGATACTTGAAATTAGGAAAAGATATTTTATTAGGCCAAAAGCTATTGCATTCACAACAAGAAAAAGAATTGACAAGTTAATTATTTTGTCTTTTAGAAAAAATCTGTTTCTAATATTCAGATCTTCCCAACATTTCAAAGCAAGGTCTTTCTCCTATGTCAACAGTGCCCTAAACATAAAATTTATGACATTTGTATTCAGTTGCCTTTTGTATTGTGGGCATAGGAGAAGAGATGTGGAGTATTCCCCTGATGTGTAACTGGTGTTATTTCCAGGTGTGGATGTTTATGAGTCACACTATGCCAGCAATATGCACTGGATTTCAAGTGAAAGAGGTGTCATGTACTATTTAATAAATATATTATGGGGATATGTTTGTGACTTGCTGGGTCCAAGGCAGGGCCCTACTGGTGGTCTAAGGTACCAGATCTAGAGTTCACAAAATAGTTATTTCTGGACTGTAACTTCTTCCTCTTCTTCTTCCTTCTTCCTTCTTCTCCTCCTCCTCCTTTCTTCTCCTTCTTCTTTCTTCCTTCTCCTTCTTCCTCCTTTCTTCTTCCTCTTCCTCTTCTTCTTCTTCTCCCTTCTCCCTCTCTTCTCCTTCTCCCTCCTCCTTTCTCCTCCTCTTCTCCTTTCTTCTTCTTCTTTCTTCTTCTCCTTCTTCCTCTTCCTCTTCTTCTTCCTCTTCTTCTTCTTCTTTTCCCCCTTCTTCTTCTCCTTCTTCTTCTCCTTCTCCTCCCTCCTCCCTTCTCCTCCTTCCTTTTCCTTCTCCTCCTCCTTTTCCTCCTTTTTCCCTTTCTCCTTCTCCCTCCTCCTCTTCCTCCTTCTTTTTTGGTGTGCAATATTTTATTTACTTATTTATAACATATTTTATTGATTATGCCATTCCAGTTGTCCCAATTTTTCCCCTTTGCTCCCCTTCACCTGGTATCCCCATTCCCTCCGGCAAGTCCCCCTGCTTAGTTCATGTTCATGGGTCACGCATATAATTTCTTTGGCTACTCCATTTCCTATACTGATCTTAACATCCCCCTGTCTATTCTGTATCTACCAATTTGTACTTCTTAATTCCTGCATCTTTTCTCCCATTTGCCCCACTTCTGCCTCCCAACTGATAACCCTCCAAATTACCTCCATATTTATGATTCTTTTGCTGTTCTGTTTGTTTGCTTAGTTTGTTTTTTAGATTCAGTTGTTGATAGTTGTGAATTTATTGCCATTTTAATGTTCATGGTTTTGATCTTTTTTTTTCTTAAATAAATTCCTTTAACATTTCATATAATAAGGGCTTTACCTTTAGCTTTACCTGTCTGGGAAGCACTTTATCTGCCCTTTCATTCTAAATGATATCTTTGCTGGATAGAGTGATCTAGGTTGTGGGTCCTTGCTTCTCATCAGTTTGAATACTTATTACCTGCAAAGTTTCTTTTGAGAAATCAACTGAAAATCTTATGGGAACTCCTTTGTAGGTAGCTCTCTGCTTTTCTCTTGCTGCTTTTAAGATTCTCTCTTTAACCTTTGGCATTTTTTGTTTGTTTATTTATTTATTTTTAGAGAGAGGGGAAAGGAGAAAGAGAGGGAGAGAAGCATCACCGTGTGATTGCCTCTCACTCGTGCCCCCAACTGGGGACCTGGCGTGCAACCTAGTCATGTGCCCTGACTTCAAAATGAACCAGCGACACTTGGTTCGCAGGCCAATGCTCAATCCACTGAGCCACAGCAGCCAGGTAACCTTTGGTATTTTAATTATGATGTGTCTTGGTGTGGTCTTCTTTAGGTCTAACTTGTTTGGGACTCTCTGTGCTTTCTGCACTTGCATGTCTATTTCCTTCACCAAATTAGGGAAATTTTCTTTCATTATTTTTTCACATAAGTAAGTTTTCAATTTCCTGCTTCTCCTCTTCTCCTTCTAGCACCCCTATGATTTGAATGTTGGTATGTTTGACATTTTCTCACAGGCTCCTTACCCTATCCTTGCTTTTTCTGGATTCTTTTTTCTTCTTGCTATTCTGATTGAATTATTTTTTCTTCCTTATGTTTCAAATCATTGATTTGATTCTTGGCTTCATCCACTCCACTGTTGATTCCTTTTAAGTTTTTCTTTGTTTCACTTAGTGTAACCTCATTTCTGCCTGGGTCTTTTTTATGCTGTTGAAGTACCCAATGAGTTCCTTAAGCATACTAGTAACCAGTGTTTTGAACTCTGCATTCAATAGATTGCTCATCTCCATTTTGTTCAGTTCTTTCTTGAGTTTTGTTTTGTTCTTTCATTTGGGCCATATTTCTTTGTCTCCTTATTTTGGCAGCCTCCCTGTGCTTCTTTCTATGTAATAGGTAGAGCTGCTTTGACTCCCTGTCTTAGTAGCATGGCCTAATGTAGAAAAGTACACCTGTAAGTTGGATGGGATAGAGCCTTAGGTAATTGCCTGGGTCGGACAACCCATGTGAACCAGATTAGTAGAGTCTTAGATATGATGTCCCACTTTGTGGCTTTGTGTGGGGAAGGACTCAGAGAAGGGTCAATGGTCGCTGCCTGGCCTCTGGAGTTGGGGCTGAGAGGAAGCTGTCCCCCAGCACTCACTCTGATGCCAAACACTTCATTTTCTCCCTGTATGCCACTGGTTCCCTTCTAGCTGCTACCCCGCTGCTAGAGCCCAGAGGGGGTGAGTCTGCATAAGTCCTAACACTGTTGTGGGCCCTTTAAGAGGAGATCCTGAGAATCCCATAGTTTCTTCTGCCACCCCAACCCCTACTGGTTTTTACAGCCAGAAGTTATGGGGACTTATCTTCCTGGCACTGGAACCCTGGGTTGGGTAGTCTGGAATGGGGCTGGGATCCCTGAGATATGCCTCCCAATTTTTAACCACCACATGTGGACATGGTACAATCCCATCCATTCCATGTCTCTGCATCTTACATATCTACCCCTCCTACCCGTCTGGATGAATGTGACTTCTTTAATTCCTTGGTTGTTGGACTTCCATACAGCTCAATTTTCTGATGTTCCTTGGTGATAGTTGTTTTGTAATTTAGTTGTAATTTTTGCTGTGGTTGTGTGAGGAGGTGAGTTGTGTTTACCTACACCTCCATCTTGACTGAAAATCTGGATTTTAACTTCTAATGTTACCAGACCGAAGGGGTCCATTGACCTATGTGCCACAAAGCCCAATAAGACAAAAGCAGGAGTTTGCAGCCAAGAAAGTAAGGATTTATTAAGGAGATGGCACCATGCCCAGTGTCACAGGTAGCTCATCCTCAAAGACCTGGCTCCCTGATGGCTTCCAGGGGATGCATCTTATAGGGAAAAAAATCAGTAATCATGATGACTAACGGAGTTAGGATCATGGTCTCTCCTGATTGGTTGGTGCTAGGGTAGGGGGTAACTGATCATTGCCTTTGGTCCTGATGTCAGCCATGGAGTTGTTCTGTCCAGTTTCACAAGGGTTTGTTCTGTGCGATAGTTCTGCTTTCCTGGGTCCGAAGTGAAAACACAACTGAGGCCAAGATGTTACGTTTAGTTAGGTTGAAAACTCTGTCTCAATAGTTAATAGACTCCAGACCTTGTATCTACGACTACTGGATGCTAACCAGAACCTCATTGTCCTGGGGGCTTAATGATTAAGTAAGGGAGAGGGAGGTGGGTAAGTCAGGGTGCTAGGTGGGCCAGTTTGAGTCAAAGGAAAAAAATCAAAATAAAAGGCCAGATTAAAGAAAATAACTTTTCTGTGTGGTTACAATTCCCTCCCCATTTTCTGATCATTCCTCAATCTCGAGGAATATAGGATACAGGTTCAATCAAGAGAATTACCTTGTAAGATAGAGTCAGATTTGTCTGCCCCTCAAGCTCTTCTTATATGGCTCTTATAATCTCACATGCCCATCTCTTCCATGATGGTCCCTGAGCCTTGGATGGGGCATTCTAGGTGTTCAATTTACAAGCAGGAACTGCAGCAATGATAGAAGAAGTAGGCCAGGATACCTGTACTCTAATAATCAGGGCAAATAATAAGTTAGTCTCTGAGTCTTTAAGACTGCCAGTCAAGAGAACCTCCAGATAAAAGGCTCAGAACTTAATTTTTGCTGGAATAAAGGCAGGCACTGACAATCTGACAAATTGCCCTGGTCCGCAGTCCAGCTTGTACTGATGAATGTCCTGACACCACCTCAAGCAAGTGCTCTGGGTGGCTTATGCAGTATCAGTTTTTGGAACCAACTAAGCATGAGCTGCTGTGATGACTTATCTGAGGTTTATATTATGTCATCTAGCTTGGGTCTACAATTGCAAGGCTCAGAAAAAACAACAACAACAGTTTTCGTTCTAAGGCAAAGATGGGAGGAAAAAAATGAAACTCTAGTTTAGCAGTCTGCAGCCAAATACTTTAATAAGAAAAACTCAGGATCCAGGTAAAATATAAGGTTTTAAAGACAGTTACCTGTCTAGGATCTAATATCTATAACTGGGCATTATGTTTCCTACTGAGACAATTTTTCTCTCTCAAATCACCCTCATTTTTATAGGGAATCTCCAGACTGAACTTTAGCCTCTCAGGGCTAAAAAGCTAAGCCATGTAATTGCCAACAGTATTTGCCTGCAATACCTGTTGATTTGGATGAATTCCTCAGGTTCTTAAGGTTCCTCAAAATGTCTTGAGGTTCTTCCTTTGCTGTCTCCCAGAAAAGCAACCTTTGTTCCTTACCTGGAAAGACTGCTGTGAACCATTGAAGCAAGGTAACAGGCCATTTCTTCAAGGGATTTTGATCAACTTCCAAAGGCGACCTTAATTCCTTAAAGCTTTCTGGTGACATCCAGAGCCTATGCATATCTCTCTCAAACATGACATTCCAGTCAAAGTCTTGGTAATAGAACAGTTTCCAATTGTGTCCTGTTATGAAAAGAACATTTTCCTATCAAATTTATGCAAACAACCATATTGCCATGAAAATAATACTCATTCAGAGTCTCCAAACTTCTACAGGGATCAGGTAGGGAGAAAAATATAAATGTTTCAATATTGCTTACAAAGGTATAATTTACCAAATTGCTCTAAGTCATAGATATTTTTAGAGAAAACAAGTTTCCTTTTATCTGGAAAACAAACAGGTTAAAAATTAGCAATATTTTAAACAAAAAGATATAAAAATTATCATCCTCAGTTCATTCAGTCCCACATAAGTAATTCTTGTCTATCTTGATCCTTAGCCAGCAGTCCCTGAATCCAGTTATTCCTTAGAGCTTTATAAATCTTTATCCAGTTTAAAGGTATGATCTTAAAAAGTTTATTTTTAGAAAACTCTGTTTTAGAATAAGTTAGAGTCCTTTATGGATCTTTCTGAAGAAGCATCAGAGTAAAACAGTGACTATAAATAACAACAACAAAAAATCCTTAAAATGACATGGTTATAGAACTAATCATAATGCAATCAACAAAGAACTTTGTTTTTCTCTAACAAAACATTTAAAAATAACAATGATTACACACGATTATTATGTCAGGACATTGTGGACTCCTGAAGATTTTAACATAATCTCCAATATATAATATCCATTGAATAATAAGATTATATATATACAAACACAACACAACTATTTCCTTAGTTGACAAAGCTTCCTATGCAATTCAAATATATCAAAGGGGCCTAATTAGTTAAAAAAAAATCTTTTGAGATGTCCCAGGGGCCCACTGGAGCAACCCAAAGCCATTTTGAGAAGAAGATCTCCTGCTATAATTTGAACCCAGATGTTCATCAAACACATTTGACCAAAAAGATTATATATAATTATTAAACAATATTAAATTATTTATTTATCCAAAGTGACAATCAAAAGGTATCAAGTAAAAAGCAGATTAACAAAACTTTAGTTCTTAGGATTAAGGATAGTGTTCTCTTAAGTAATCAAGGACCTAATCAAGACAACAGAAAACTATTTTAATAAAACAGAATCTTTGTTTTCTGGGCAGAAAACTTTCTATATCTTATCTAGAGTAGAATAAATATGAAAAATTTGTTTTAACAGAGTGAAAAAGAACCAAACCTGTATTCTGCATTACTTTACTTTTGATATTTAAATTTATTTACTTAAGTATATTCCAATCTTATTCAGCTTAACCATATATAAAAGTCCTCAATATTTTTCCTTACAGACACAGAACTTTCTTAGTCTCTCTTAGTTTGTCCCCTCTTATTCATGCTGAAATAACCAACCTTATTTCAGGACAAACCTTGTTCTTCTAATTCCTTTAAAAATGTATTTCCATATTTAATATACTTTTATTACTAAAAACATACAGTTTCTTTCCATTTTAATTAGAAACCTTAACTGATTAATGATTTTTTCCCTATATGAGCACATTTAATAATATCTAAAATATACTTCACCACACAGAGAAGGAAAACTCTGACTCCAAAAAACCTCCGCTGCCTTGCGGCATACCTCTTCAGGGGAAAGGCTAAGGGAGTAAACCCCGACAGAAAATCCGGAGCCGGAGTCCCTAAGGCGGTTTGACGTTGTAGTCAACACCGGCAACTCCTGCGGCGCACCTGAAGCCAAGCTGTATTGACTCCGTCTTTCCCTTGGACCCTTCAGCTGCGAAGAGAGGGGTGTCTGCTGCATGGGCAACAGCAGACCCTCCATATCACCCTGCCCAGGCTCTGTAGCTTCAGCTTCACTGGAGAGGACACTCCAGCGTCATCGCAAGATGTCGATTCAACACGAGAGGAGACAGATACCATGTCACTCCCGAGTCGGACTGCACAGCCATTCTCGGCAGTGCAGATAGACTCTTAAGAAGCTACACCATCGTCTCTCGAGACGGACGGCTGCCGCCGACTTCACCACAGCACAATTTTTAAAAATGTGGTATATGATATGTTTACTAATGGGCCCGAAGATCTTTAGTCTCTCTATAAAAGTAGACAGCAGATAAACCTATGTTCAGTAATGACCTAGACATTTAATGACTACTCATTATTTAAAAACTTAAAAGTTTCAAGTTACCAAAGAGATTTATAAAACCATTTAAGTACAATATAATCATTGCTAGAGTTAACCTAAAAGAAATTTTTCATCTCATTTACATTTGTTTAATTTATTTGCTCCTATTAAGTTTAGATTACTTATGAAGATTTTATTATATCGCTATTTTTCTTGCTGACAGTTTTGCAACAGAGATAATATAAGCTTATTTAACTAATAGACCAAGGCAGAGTAAAAGTGTTGTTTAATGCTGATGATTTTAAAGGTATGCATATTTAACTAAAGCAAACTCAAAGCAGCTTTAATATCAAATATTTTCCCAGATCACATACTTCTGAAAAGCACTTGCGTTCGTTTCTGTTATGTTTTTTAGAATTTTCATATAAACACTTGTTTTTTTAAGCCAATTTAATAGAGCTCTCTTTTTTGAATTAACAATGCTATCTGGAGATAGAAAATACCACAGCATACATGAACATACAGACAGACATAAAGACCCCTTTTAGCCATGAGACAGACAATAAAGCAAAACTCACTTATTTAGAAAGGAAGTACTTTAAATTGATCTATTCAGGTGGCTGTCCCTGGCTGGTTTGGCTCAGTGGATTGAGCGTCGGCCTGCGAGCTAAGTGTCGCTGGTTCGATCTTCCAGTCAGGGCACATCAGAGAAGGAAAACTCTGATTCCAAAAAACCTCCGCTGCCTTGCGGCATACCTCTTCAGGGGAAAGGCTAAGGGAGTAAACCCCGACAGAAAATCCGGAGCCGGAGTCCCTAAGGCGGTTTGACGTTGTAGTCAACACCGGCAACTCCTGCGGCGCACCTGAAGCCAAGCTGTATTGACTCCGTCTTTCCCTTGGATCCTTCAGCTGCGAAGAGAGGGGGGTCTGCTGCATGGGCAACAGCAGACCCTCCATATCACCCTGCCCAGGCTCTGTAGCTTCAGCTTCACTGGAGAGGACACTCCAGCGTCATCGCAAGATGTCGATTCAACACGGGAGGAGACAGATACCGTGTCACTCCCGAGTCGGACTGCACAGCCATTCTCGGCGGTGCAGATAGACTCTTAAGAAGCTACACCATCGTCTCTCGAGACGGACGGCTGCCGACGATTCAGGTGTCTAAGGTTTGTGTGTGGAGTATGTGTGTGTGTGTGCATGTGTGTGTGTGTGTGTGTATGTGTATGTTTGGTTTTTACTAATATTTGTGGAGAAAGCATTTAAGATCAGTATTTGTCCTTGGTGAGGATGTCTTGGAGCCATAGAAGCAGTCTGTGCTTTAAAAAACACCGCAGTCTTCCCTGCTTTTTTTCTTCAGTCTTCTATATTGAGAATGATAAAGATAGATGGGCTTGAATTGCTTCTAAAGCTGCATTTCCGGTTTCATAAAGATTTGTATGATATGGACAACTGCTCTCAGAATTTGTGTTGACCTACCTGTCTAACTACAAAATCTCTAATTTGTTTCTCTCCCTTTAGGCATATAGTTTTATTTTAGCTTAGGGAGGGGACTCAAAATAGAGATTCCTATCAGGCTCTGACATTAGTTTTCAATTTGGCCAAATTTCTAATCAAAAAGTTATTAAACCCTTTCAAATACCTTGTCAGATTTCAGCTGGGACCAAAAAAAAAAAAAAAGGTTCTGACAGACATAAGACAGTTCCCAGTGAGACACAATATTTCTACAATTCAATCAGGGGAAAGAAAAGATGCAATCAATTGAAGTTGACATAACTTTAACATAAAGTCTGTTTAAATGGTTCAGTTTTCCTCATCTTTTCAGTCCTTCCATTTCCATATTCTTTAAATGTAGTCTGAGTCAGCACTTCGCCAGTAGGTTGTGGTACTACAGTTCAGAAATTCCCATAACAAGAGTCCTGGAAACTTTTCTTTTCTATCCCCTGATCACTTTACTCACCTTTGAGTAAAGAGGCTTGGGGTCTCCAGGAGAGATCAAGCCAAGGGACTCTGGCCTTGTTATTAATTTTTGACTCTATTTAACCAGCCTGACTATTGCCCCAAGTAGCTGCTGGTCAGGTTTCTCATTTTAATTTTTTCCTCTAGAGTTTTTTTACTTAAATATTTTATTTATTTATCTTCAAAGAGAAGGGAAGGGAGGGAGAAAGAGAGGGAGGAAAACATCTGTGTGAGAGATACATCTATCGGTTGCCTCTCGCACATGCCCAACTGGGGACCTAGCCTGCAACCCAAGCATGTGCCCTGACAGGGAATTGAACTGATGACCTTTTGGTTTACAGGCCAGCACTCAATCCGCTGAGCCACATCAGCTAGGGCTCCTCTAGTCTTTTGAGTCTCTTCACACTGGAGTAAATAGAGTTGATTTAGCCCCTTTCAGCCTTTGGCAGCACTGTACTAAAACCTTTGTTTTAATCCCGTTATTGTCTGCTTTATTTAGCCCAATTTTTTTCTTTCATACATTCCTAGTTAAATGTACTTCAGTTCTATAAGATTCAGCCCAGAGAGCTACTTGGGAGTACAGAGATGGAATTACTCATGTCACTAGGTCTTTATCAATCGAAGTAATTACTTATTATTTTTTTTAGCTCAAGTGATATTAAATAAGTCCTAGGATTAGACAGTTTACATAAAAGAATAACCCAGGAACAAGCAGTTGTAAGATCTAACAATCCAATAATCTTTACTTTTTGCTAAAGTTTGGCTGGCAACGAGTCAACACAACAGACAAAACAGTAGAAGGTTTGAGGAGGCTAAAGCCTCCTGCTATGTCTTGGACTGGTTAGTGCAGTAGAAATGAGGTGAGCAGCTGCCTTGAGTTAGGCCTGAATGAATTTTGCACTGCTCACTCCTTCAAGGCCAGCTGAAAGGCAGACAGAATTGGCCCCCTTCCCATTAGATGAAACACAGACTTAACAGGTAAATACTGCCTCACGCCAAATGACAAACAAGATTTCTCCTTCTTGGTTCCCACCAAGCTTCCTTGAACCTGGGAGAGAGAGAGACCAGACAAACTAAGGTTTCTCAGGAACTGTTTTCCTCCCTGTTTCCATTCAGGTTTCCCTGAGCCTTAGAAGAGGTGGTTTTCCTGGGGTCGTCACTCATGAAACCTTACCACCATAAGACATATTCAATTTCCAAAACCAGAGCCAATTCCAGGTTTAAGTCTTATCAATTCCTTGTTTCTTTGTGCTGCAAACAAAAGTGCCGTATGTCAGGGCACCCATTCATGGGCCACCATACAGCCTCCACCTCCAAGACAGCAGGTCTGGGTAGCTACTAGGTGGGAGCCTGGTGTCAAGCCCTGGGCTGAAGGGGGTCCTAGAATCTATAGGAAAAAAGGAGCCCTCACATTGGGCACCAAAATTGTTATCCAACTGAAGGAGTCTGTTTGCCTGCACACATCAAAGCCCAATAACACACAAACAGGAATTTGCAGCCAGGAAAGTAAGGATTTATTAAGGAGATGACGCCATGCCAGAGTCCAGGTAGCTTATCATCAAAGATCTTGCTCCCCAATGGTTTCCAGGGGATGGATCATATAGGGAAAAAAGACCACTGATCCTGGCGACAAATAGAGTTAGGGTCATGGTTTCTACTGATTGGTGCTAGGGTAGGGGATAACTGATCATTGCATTTGATACTGATATCAATGATAGAGTTGTTCGGTCCAATTTCACAAGAATTTGTTCTGTGCAATCATTCTGTTTTCCTGGGTCCAGAGCAAAAACACAACTAGGCCAAAATGTAATGTTTAGTTTGATTGAAAATTCTGTCTTAATAGTCAATAGACTTAAGACTTTGTTTCTAAGACTACTGGATGCTGACCAGAACGTCATTGTCCTGAGGGTTTAATGATTAAGCAAGGGAGAGGGAGGTGGGTAAATCAGGGTGCTAGGTGAGGCCAGTTTGAGTCAAAGGAAAAAAATAAAAATAAAAGGCCAGATTAAAGAAAATAAGGTTCTGCATGGTTACACTAATAATCGAGAGCTGTAATTTAAAGGTGCAATCCCTCAACTCTCCCTCTTACTACGTCACTGGTAGACATAAAGTTTCCTTAGAGATTTTTAATTTTGGGTGTCCCATCATCTACTCTATTTCAAAAAAACAAAACCTGTCAGATTGAAATTAAATTAAAAAGCCCACATTTTCTGAGGACAAATATTTATAGAAATGCAATTATTGTGTCTATTGCTTATGGTAAAATTTTAAGTGAAGTATTATGGAAAGTAAATTTTTTAAGTATTTAATTTATAAATTAGGGAAAAATTATCCCTATTCTTCCCCCTCTCTTCAAGTCTAATGTTTAATTGCAGAAAACAGAATAAAATTCATATCCTGTAGAGTTTGTAGGCCTCTATAGAAACTGAGTAGCTCCAAGTGAAAGACCCCAATTTATATCCTGACATTTGAGACTCATTTCACGAAGAACAAAACCAAACAAACTCAACTTGGTCTTCCTATGGTGAGTCCCACAAGTCCAGAAGTCAAGTGCTTACCATCTGTTTACAGTGTTTCATGCTTAAGTACTAATAGCCAAGTATTAGATATTTGAAGAAAGATATTTAAACAGGAGAAAAGGAAACCAGAGGAAACAGAAATAATGTAGGAAGTGGATTTAAACTTCCAAGGAAAAAGAGCATAACTGCATGCTGTAGGAATGAGAAGATATTCTATCCATAAAAAAACAACAACCCCAAAACAGAATATCATATAAACAAAAAATGTTCCAAGAACAACAAAAAAAGCGCTTAGAAACTAAAATCAGGACAGCTGAGTTGTTTTTTTTTAAGGTGGGAGATTTGAAGAAGTCTCTGAGAAAGTAGGCTAAGCCAGAGATTAGTAATAGGAGATAAAAGGTAGGAAAATTAGTTGAGTAGTCTAAGAGTCCCCATAATGAAATAATAAGAATTCTAAAAAGAAAGAAAAGTTAATTATAAAAATAATAAAATAAATCACTTATAGCCAAGATGGAGGCCTAGATAGACACGCTGCGTCTCCCTCCACAACTAAGAAGTAATACAACTACCTCAAACTAGAGACATCCAGAAGTTCCAGAAAATCGAGCTGATGAAATTCCAACAAACAAAGATATAAAGAAGAAACACTCATCCAGACAGCCCCCTGCCCCACATACAGCACCATAATGTGGTGAAACAGATCACCATAATGACGAATACCTAAGGCTCCATCCCTTACAATGTAACAGGTGTGACAGCTCTACCTAAGATGCAGAGGCAAACAAACACAGGAGCCTGTCAAGATGAGGAGACAGAGAAGTATGGCCCAAAAGAGGGAACGGATCAAGGTTCCAGTGGGAGAACTAAGCGATGAGGAGATAGCCAACCTCACAGATGCAGAGTTCAAAATGCTGATGATAGAGATGCTCACAGGCTTGACAGATATGCTTAAGTGTGGCAAATGCATAAGGGAAGAACTCAAGGCTATGCTAAATGAAATAAAGGAAAATCCACACAAAACCAATGGTGAAGGGAAGGAAACTGGGGTTCAAATCAATGACTTGGAACATAAGGAAGATAAAAACAGTGAACCAGTACAGAATGAGGAAACAAGAATTGAAAAACATGAGGAGAGGCTTAGGAACCTCTGGGACAACTTTAAACGTGCCAATATTTGAATCATAGGGGTGCCAGAAGGAGAATAGGAAGAGCAAGAAATTGAAAGCTTATGTGAAAAAATAATGAAGGAAAACTCACCAAATTTGGCGAAGGAAACAGACATACAATTCCAGGAAACACAGAGTCTCAAACAAGCTAGACCCAAATAAATAATATAATATAATTGATTGAAAAGTATTACCTAGTACCATACAATAAATGGGGAAAAATACCCTCAAACCAAGGCACATAACTGAAATTTCAGAACATTTTGGATAAAGATTTTAATTAATTAATTTTTAGAGAGAGGGTAAGAGAGGGAGAAGGAGAGAAACATCTGTGTAAGAGCTGCCCCTTCTCTGCCCAGCTGGGCCACACCATTGAGGGCTGGATAAAGCTTTCATAAACTTTCATAGAGAGAGGGAAAAAAGGGTCACAATGAGAGGATAAAGAATCAGAGAGCACTGAACTTTTCAACAATAACATTGGAAGTGTTTAAAGAATTAACTTCTTTTCCAATTACAGCTGACATAGGATATTATATTAGTTTAAAGTATACAACATAATGATTAGACATTTATATACCTTACTAAACAACATTAAAAGCTTAAAGACAAATGATCAACACCTTCAAAATTTTGAGGAAGAGGTGTTTTTAACTAAGAACTCTACCCAGTCTCAGGTAGTACCTAAATTTCAATCTTTTTCTTTGCTTATTTATTTAACTTTTTTTAAAGTGAGGCATACTTAGCACATAACATTATTTAGCAGTTTCAGATGTACATTTGATAGTTGTATATGTTGTGCAATGACCACCACAATAATCTTACCATACATCACCATACTTAGTTACAACAAATTTTTTTCTTTTGAGATTTACTTTTAGCAACTTTCAAATATGCAATACAGTATTATTAACTATAGTCACCATGCTTCCTGATAGGCACTGTACTAAACTGAACATATGTTTTATATCATACAAAATGTTAGTAAAAGCAAAGTATCACTACAACTTATTATAACCTATAATAATTAATTAATAAAAGGAAGTGACAATCTACAAACTTAAAAATCGTAAGTAAAATGTGATTTTCTTTTTACTACACATAGAATGGTATTACAATTAGAGCAATGGGATCACAGTATTAAAGAATTGTGTAAGTTCTGTTCATGGCATATTCTCTTCTACTCTTCTTGTTTGAGTAAGATAATAACTGGATTAATTGGAGCAATAAACTATCATTATCAATAAGTTATCTCTTTTAGGATATCTTTATTGGAGCAGAAGAACAAAAGCTATTCTGGCATCTGAAAACAGGTTTTAGTTAGTCACTCAAAGCTTCCACTCATTATGGAAGTCAGGGAGGTAGTTGGAAACTAAGAACTCCTAGTACACCCACCCTCTCATTTTTTAAAAAGGTTTTATTTATTTATTTTTAGAGAGAGGAGAAAGAGAGAGAAAGAAAGGGAGAGAAACATCGATCGGTTGCCTCTCACACGCTCCACAGCTGGGGACCAGGGCAACCCAGGCATGTGTCCTGACCTGGAATCGAAACAGTGACCTTGCAACAATGCTCAACCAACTGAGCCACTCCAGTCAGGGCTTCCCTTTTTATAAATATTTGATTTACCACCCTGCCACTTTTAATAGGCCTGCTTCATACCAACATCCTGCCTGGTTTTGGACAAGGAGAATATACTGATATGATCTGTCTTTTCCACCATCCATAGCCTGAACTCCCAGCTTGAAAGAGACTTGAAAAAAAACAACTGAGAAAGTCCAAATACAACCTATCTGGTATGTGGGAACTTGAGCTACTAGTTGTTTCATTTCCACCTACATCCACTTCTGAGAAGGGGCAGCCCTACACTTCCATGAAACCTTGCCTCCCCAGCCATGGCTGATTGGGTCAGGAGAGAACACCTAACCAGATCAGATTCTTTTGCTTGATTATTTGCATGATCTAGACATTGAGTCAGTAACTGAATGGAGGACACTACAGCTGTAAGGTCAGATAGATTCAGCAGTGGCAGCCATTTTTTGTTGTATGTATACAACTAAACTGAGAAATCCAATCTTCAGAGATAAGCCATAATCTGTATGTGCCAAACGAAAAAGAAATCATAAAGCCCTAGATGGAGAGTAGTCATCTGACAACTTGTTGATGTCTACATTTGTGTTAGGGATCCATGAGATTTTCCCTCTGGACTTCCAACACCTGCTTTCTACTTGACTTAATTTGGATGGCTTCTTTATGCTTGTAACCAAGAATCCCTCACTCTACAGTTTATAAAGCTCATTTTTGTCACACCACACCTCTACTTTTTCATATCTCCCTGTATGCTACAGATCCCCTGTAATCTGTCATAAGTTGGTTGGGAGCAGGGAAATTGTAGAGAGGAGAAGATATTTCCTTGCAGTGTTCTACAGAAGAGGTGCCTGGATCCTTCTAGTTACAGGGATCACCTTCAAGACTCAGCTTGCTCTTCAGCATTTCTGGTAGATGCTGGAAGAAACCAGATGATCAGCCACCTGATGAATAATCTACATAATTTGATGCTATTTATTAATTTATAAATTTATCAAACTATAATTTGGGAGTAAATGGTATATAATGTTATTACATCTATTATGGTTTGTTGTAGTTTCAGTCGTCGTCGTCGGCAGCCGTCCATCTCGAGAGACAATGGTGTAGCTTCTTAAGAGTCTATTTGCACCGCCGAGAATGGCTGTGCAGTCCGACTCGGGAGTGACACGGTATCTGTCTCCTCCCGTGTTAAATCGACGTCTTGCGATGACGCTGGAGTGTCCTCTCCAGTGAAGCTACAAAGCCTGGGCAGGGTGATATGGAGGGCCAGCTGTTGCCCATGCAGCAGACCCCCCCTCTCTTCGCAGCTGAAGGATCCAAGGGGAAAGACAGAGTCAATACAGCTTGGCTTCAGGTGCGCCGCAGGAGTTGCCGGTGTTGACTACAACGTCAAACCGCCTTAGGGACTCCGGCTCCGGATTTTCTGTCGGGGTTTGCTCCCTTAGCCTTTCCCCTATAGAGGTATGCCGCAAGGCAGCGGAGGTTTTTTGGAGTCAGAGTTTTCCTTCTCTGATGTGCCCTGACTGGAAGATCGAACCAGCGACACTTAGCTCGAAGGCCGACGCTCAATCCACTGAGCCAAACCAGCCAGGGTGTAGTTTCAGTACTCTTTTGTAAAATAAAGTATTAAACCTTGGTTGCAGATTCCTAAAAAACAGTTTTTCTGTAAGTTTAATACATACTGAGTGTATTAAGGTTATAATTTATTTTATTATTTTTTAAGATCTTATTTATTTATTTTTAGAGAGAGGGAAAGGGAGGGAGAAAGAGAGGGAGAGAAACGTCAATGTGTGGTTGCCTCTCACACGCTCCGACCTGGGGACCTAGCCCACAACCCAAGCATGTGCCCTGACGGGGAATCAAACCAGTGACCTTTTCATTCACAGGCCAACACTCAATCCACTGAGCCACACCAGCCAGGGCTAAGGTTATAATTTTGAACAATAACTTTCCTTATGGCAAATTCCCATTATTGATTTAGAATCTGGTCTTTTCTAGCAGACAATCTGTCTAGAAATTTGATACTTTAATAAAATTCATTTTAGTTTTTGCAAAATTCCTTCCCCCCCGAGATGTTTAATATTCCTGAGATCAAGGAAATAAGTAAAAAAATTCTAAAACTGTCCATGTATACATAAAACACTATAACTGTATATGCAGATGAGCACAGTTCATTCAGATAAGGCAAGTGACGGTCTGTTGCGCATCATCCTGGTTTAGTCATCCTGGTTTCATGTCATTCCAGGTTCACATCAACCTGGCTCCATGGTTGAAGGTCAGCAAATCTCCCAGAGCTGGAATTCTTGAAGGTCAGGGTCTGTATCTTTTGAAGTTAGTTTCTAGGAGTCTTATACAAATGTACTATTTATCTCTAAGCTACATATTAGAGGCAGCACTTACAGAAACAATGGCAAAAGACATTGTAGGTTAAAATTTCCCATTACAATTTCCCAGTGTTACAAAATCTCTATTTGAGGAATCCTCTGCTGGGAAATTATCAAAATAAAGAATTTTCAGCATGTACTCAGAGAATGTGGAGAAAACCTCCCTAGGTAGATATTCATAAACATACCTAATCTTCACATTTTATACAGAACTAGTTTAATATTACTTACTCAAAATCCACAACTATAGTTACCAACTTCGCAAAAGTTTGTTGTGTCTACTGTGTACTTAGGACTATGTGAAAGTACAAAATCAGGACCCTTCAAAGGACTTATATATAAAATGTACAAAACTAGGAATTATACATTTCACTATAAACTCAACTAACAAATTTTATACCACAGAATGTAAGAGTTACAAAAATTTAAAGTAGGGGAGATCCCATTGTTAAGAAAGGTAAAGTAGATAATTTTTTGTATGTGCAAACATCAGGTGATTATGCATACTTTTGTATCTGGTGATAGGACAAAGTATGCACTTTTCAAGTAGCTTCCTTTTTAAATAACTCAATTGCAATTAATAAAACCATATATTAATTTATAAGTCATACTGTTTATAATAATTAAATCCTTATGAAAGTGAGATAGACTAAAAATAAAAATTGTTGTTTTAGATGAAAGGATGTAAAGTATTTTTACCCTTGGATAATTAAAACTTAGAAAATTTTATGAGTTTAACTATATGTGACAAGCTAGTTCTTATCTACTCAGAATAGTGAAGTCACAATACTGTTTTAGTTTCATACCTAAACAAAAAGCAAAATTTTTCCATTCACACTGATATTTCTACAACCTATTTTACATCTAGCATTACTTTCACTTAGCCTTAAAAATTATGTAAGTTTTGAGACTTCCGGTCATGATGAAGGCATAGGTAGACATGCTTCACCTCCTCATGCAACCACAAGAAGAATCACAACTAATATCAAAACAAAAAACACCCAGAACTGCCAGAAAAATAAACTCTATAGAAGTCCAACAACCAAGGATTTAAAGAAGCCAAATTTATCCAGATGGGGAGGAGGATCGGAGCTGGGGAGCTGGGGCAAAGAGGATGCAGTGTGGCCCAGAGTGGCGGTGGCAGTGGTGGAACAGGTGGTCCACATTCACCTGTGGTAAACAAAAATCAGGAGGGATACCATGGGAGTGAGCAATCCCAGTCCCGGGCCAGACTGCACAGCCCAAGGTTCCAGCATTGGAAAGATAAAGCCTCACAACTTCTGGCTATAAAACCCAGTGGGGTTTGGGGCAGAAGAAACTACCAGCTTCTCAAGAGAGTCCATTTAAATAGCCCACATGGGCTTAGAATGTATGCAAACCCACCTACTCTAGGAATCACCACCAGGGCAACAGCTAGAAGGGTGCCAGTAGCATATGGGAAGGGGGTGAGTGCCAGGCAGCCTCCAGAACCCAGGTAGTGGCATTATCCCCTCTCCCCCCTTTCCCCCCAACATAGCCACAAGGCGGTGAAGCAGGTTGCCCCACCCTGGCAATTACCCAAGTCTCTGTCCCATATAATATAACAGGTGCGCCAAGACAGGGAATCAAAGCAGCTCTACCTAATATACAGAAAGATACATAGGGAGGTTGCCAAATTGAGGAGACAAAGAAATATGGCCCAAATGAAAGAACAGAACAAAACCCCAGAAAAAGGACTAAATGAAATGGAGATAGACAACCTATCAGATGAAGAGTTCAAAACATTGATGATAAGGATGCTCAGAGAACTCATTGAGTACAGCAAAATCATAAGGGAAGACAGGAAAGCTACACTAAGTGAAATAAAGAAAAATCCATAGAGAACCAACAGTGAAGGGAAGGAAGCCAGAGTTCAAATCAACAATTTGGAACATAAGGAAGAAATAAACAGTCAACCAGAACAGAATGAAGAAATGAGAATTCAAAAACACAAGGAGAGTATAAGAAGACTCTGAGACTTCTCCAAAAAAGTGCCAATATCCGAACCATAGGGATGCCAGAAGGAGAAGAGGAAGGATAAGAAATTGAAAACTTATTTGAAAAAATAACAAAAGAAAACTTCTCTAATTTGATGAAGGAAATAGAATACAAACCCAGGAAGCACAGAGTCCCAAACAAGTTGAACCCAAAGAGGACCACACCATGACACACTGTAATTAAAATCCCAAAGGTTAAAGATAAAGAGAGAATCTTAAAAGCTGTGAGAGAAAAGCAGAGAATCACCTACAAAGGAGTTCCCATAAGACTGTCAGCTGATTTCTCAAAAGAAACTTTGCAGGCAAGAAGGGCTTGGCAAGAAGTATTCAAAGTGATGAAAAGCAAGGATCTTCAACCTAGATTTTTCTATCCAGCAAAGCTATCATTAGGATCTAAGGGCAGATGAAGTGCTTCTCAGACAAGGTAAAGCTGAAAGAGTTCATCATCACCAAGCCCTTATTAGATGAAATGTTAAAGGGATACATTTAAGGAAAAGAAGAAGATCAAAACTATGAACAGTAAAATGACAAAAAACTCACATCTATCAAAAACTAAATCTAAAAAACAGAAACAAACCAAGCAAACAACCAGAACAGGAACAGAATCATAGGTATGGGGATCATTTGGAGGCTTATCAGCTGGGAGGGGGAAAGGGGAGAATGGGGGAGATGGTTCAGGGGTCAAGAAGCATAACTGGTAGGAATAAAACTGTTATGGAAAACACTAAGGCAGATTCTTGAAAATTTAACACTGAATTATCATATGCTATGAAATAAATATTGGTGTCCCTCTAAAATTTCTATGGTGAAATCCTTCAAAATACAATGGTGAGCATTTGGGATGTAATGAGCTCATAAGAGTGAATCTCTCATGAGTAAATTAGTGCCCTTATTGGACGCCAAGGATGTAGCTCTCCTGCTGTGAGAGGACACAATGAGAAGTCTCCCATCTGCAACTCGGAAGAGGGTCCTCCTCCAAATGTAATCATGCTGGACCTCTGATCTCAGATGTCAAGCCCCCAGAACTGAGAAACATACTTTCTTGTTGTGTATGGGCCACCCAGTATACCGACACTTTGTTATGAGAGCATGAACTGAAAACACACCATATGATCCCACAATTTCACATGTGGGTACATATACAAAAAAAATTGAAAGCAGGATCTGGAAAACACCTTTGCACACCTGTGTTCACATAAGCATTAATCACAATAGCCAAGACGTAGAAACAACCCAATTTTTCACTGACAGATGACTGCACAAACAAACTGTGGTAAACACATACCATGGAATATTACTCAGTATTCAAAATAAGACACTTATCAAGTCATTTGCTGAAACATGGACAACCCTTAAGGACATTATGCTAAGTGAAATAAACAATTTACAGAAAAGACAAATACTCTATGATTCTATTAATCATATAGTATTATGATTAATGGGTAGTACATAAAACAGTCAAGTTACTGAAAAGAGGAAGAAGAATGCTGTTTGCCAGAGCCTGGGGAAAGAGGAAAACAGGGAGAAAACAAGTGATTTTAAATATACATGGCAATCAGTTGAACCTACACTCAAACAACGACAAGAGAATATGGGACAATGTAACTCTGCTGAGCATGAAGGATATCAAATAATGTAAGTTATATGATACAATAAAAAAGAAACATAAGGAGCTCATACTGTATGTATTAGTAGACATGTATTGTATTTGTTATTATGAATCAATGAGATTTAAGCTGCACTTACCTAAAATTAAGTCCTATTCTATAAATATCATCATCAGGAGAACATAAGAAATCTTCCATAAAAAAGAAATAAATGAACCATAGTGAAGAAGAACTTGTATTCAAGGGTCCTCCTGTAAGTTGTAGCAGTTAGGTGAAGAATCATCTTCTAGAAGTAGCATGGATACTCATGACAGAGGCTGACATGCAGCGAGGTGGTTAGCAACACTCACAACAAATAAGACTCAGAGAACAATAGGACAGCACCAGGAGGGGGAAAAGAGGGCCCAGGTGCACTCTAGATAAAGTTCAGATAGATAGAGGAAGAACAAAAGTCTTAATGTGTTCACTCAACAATGCAAATTCCAAAACTTTAGAAAATTTGCATAAATTACAGGTGTTATAAATAACAATATAGAAGTCCTTAAAATGAAAGAAATCAGTTAAGTTTCCTGTAAAATACAATAAAATATTTAAGTATTAATTCAGTATACCAATAGGGACACAATAAATCTAGACAGGGCCAGTAACAATTAGAAGAGAGCACTTTTATCAAGAAATAAAAACTTGGTGAAACTTACACAAAACTCAACAAATTATGGATAGAGAAAAGCAATGAATCTTGTATAACAAACTATGATGAATCAATTTAATACTATTTCTGAGATGAAAAAAGTGAAATAAATATTTATGCACATACATATGTGTGTATATATATATTTATCAGATATTAAATATTTCCAATTTAAATCCTATAATAAATCCAATTAATAAAAAAGTAACATAATATGAGGTACTAAATTAGGTGAAAAGAAGTAGAAAGAATAATAAAGACTATCTTTTCAAATTAGTCTGGAATAATTGTAGGATTCAGGAAAATGACTGGGAAGCAATACCCTCAACATTAAAGAAGAAAATATGCTCATAAATATCAAACAATGTCAATTCCCCAATTCAACCCTCTCACATATTAGAATATAAGACACTAAGAGTATCATCAAAAATAGGAAACTGATGATTAAATAACTAAAAATCATATTCATATATAACACAAGGAAATGTACAAGATGAAAGTAGCAGTGGGTTAAAGCAAAACAAGTAATGATGGACTTCTTTGAAGGCATCATTCAACTTCATAAGCACCCTTAATAAGACACTTCACAATTGTGTTTGTTGAGGTAGAATGCACAATGACATGCACAGGAAATGAAAAATGTGGAATGAACACTAGTTTAGTCAACAGCCTCAAGCACAGGAGGACGTGAACTTGGATACGGTTGTCCTTAGAAAAAATTTCTATACTATTTTTCATGGCTCAAAGGGGATGATCATCAGTGTGCATATGTGATCAACATTATCACGCTGTTCTGAGATGCTTTTTTGACACTCCTCAAAACCGGAAAGAAAATTGAAAACAATCATCTTTCAGGCTCTCGTGATACTTTCTATCTTGGCATGCTTGGACATGCTGACCACTCTACTGAGAAGCTTCAAGCACTGCTTCTTTACGTAGCAGGATAATACTGCAACACCTTAATAAAAGTATTCTCCATCAGAATGTTTTGTGACTAAGTAAACTCACTGTTTAGGAGAGTCCACAAGAAGTTGCCCATCACCTGAGGGAGGATTATACCAGCAAAAGAAAACAATGAAATATCAGACCGTTGGAATGTGTTTTTCACAAGGAAGATTTGGAAGCATATCATACAAATTTAAGAGAATATGAAATATGGAAGTCTATTTTCCCAAACTAAGAAGCATGGTGCAGATAAAGAAAGTATAAGGTATGGAGCCAGATATTGTAGATCTTTAGATGGGACCATGAGTTCTACCACAACCACCAAGCTAAAAAGTATGACAGATTGATGTATTCCCATGTAGGACTGGGGATCAAAGAGAGGATCTGTCCACTGCTTTGGGATATTCTTAAGTAACATCAAGTTAAGAAGATCCTAACCCCCTTCCTTTTACAAACACTTCTGGAGAGTATAGAAAAACAAGAACAGAAGAAAAGGCCAAGGGACTTGAACAAGCAGACAGGGCTGGACATAACTCCATGCAGTTTCTTGTGTGCCAGATGGAATGGAAGAAAAAAGTTACATTCTCACCTTCTGATAAGGTATTCCAACTACAGGAAATGGCAATGGAACTGGGATAGTCCCAGGAGGCAGGACTACAATGCCCTTAACTCTCATCTGTATAAACTAAGAACTGAGCATCAGATGGAATAAAGCCTGGAAGAAGAGACCCCAAATAGGAAAGAGACCCTTTTGAAACAGCCTGTCCCTTGCTCCTCAAGGACATCACAGTGGCCAGATAACAGAGTGTTGTAATCACAATAAAAACTGCCTTTGTCTCTATTGGAATGGCAGCATGATTGGAGGGTGGAAGGACAAATTTTACACGCTAAAGGACAAAGTAAGTTGGGGAGAATAAAAACTTCCATTGAAGATTCACAAGAAATAAACTTCTGTTTACCTATAGAACTCTCTCACTTGGGGAGAGTTTTGCAAACACTATTAATGCTATGGCTTCCTCTCTTTTTTCTGAGCTCTTCCATGTGTTCATACCTTTTATACATTCCCAGCATTTTTTTTTTTGTTGTTGCTATTTTCAACTCACTCTCCAGAGTCCAGAGTAATTTTTCTTGCTCCAAAATGGAGATAATATTCAGATCAGAAACAGAAATTTCTGCATATAAGAAGAATGGGCCCTGATTGGTGTGGCTCAGTGAATTGAGTGTCAGTCTCTGAACGGAAAGGTCACTGGTTTGATTCCCAGCCAGGGAACATGCCTGAGTTAAGAGTCAGGTTCCCAGTTGGGGGCATGTGAGAGTTAACTAATTGATGTGTCTCTCCCTCTCTTTCTCCTTCCCTTCCCCTTTTCTGGGCTTCTTCTTCAGGAAACAATAGTCTTTAGCATTGAATGCTCCACAGTGTGACCTTTGCTGACTCCACCTCATTTTTTTTTTTTTTTTGAGAAAGCAATTATGTGAACAAAGTATTGCAGTAATTTCAGCTTAGCTTTGTTCACATAGCTGTTATTGATGTACATATTTTAATCACTTGGATTTATAATTATACTCAAAGAGTGTTTACTTAACCATTCAGATTTATACTTATACCCAAGAAGTTATATAGGAGTGATTCCTCCCTCCTTTGTACTCATTTACTTTCTTTTTTCATGCACCTTGCTGACCTACATAAGTCAGTTGTAACTCATTTAAATTCAGGTTTCCAGTGTGAAGTAGTGTATTGCTTAACTCTACAGAGCTATAACCCCAAGTGTGAGAAGGGGTGTGTCAGTGTTTCCCAACAGTAACGTCTTTAGCAATTAAGGTGTGGTAGCACCGGTGCTAAAAAATCCTATTCCAGTCCAACATGTTCTCTTCTGCATTTTCCGTTGTGCAATAAATCTCTCATACATATGTTCTAATCCTTAAATAAAGAAAAGAAAAAGCTAAAAAGAAAAGGAAAAACCACCATCCAAACCAAAAGTCATTTAAAGCCTCTGAAAATTCCTGGACATAAAGTATCAGTCAGTGGATTTTCCTTCACCCCTGCTAAGTTCCACAGCCTCCGAACAGGTTTCCCAATAGGAGATGAGAGAGGGGACAGGAAAACGTCGCTAAGTAACACACGAGAACAGTTGTGTGGTGGGCCTATCAGATGGCACAGTCCTGAGCCTTACTCTGGTTCACCATCATTCCACAGTATCATAACAGAGCTGCAATATTATGTAGACACAAAGAGACAAAACAGAGAATTCCTAACCTCAATTGTTAGTTTAAAAGATCAGGTAGTTTAACAATGATATGGTTATCTAGACCTATGAGTTATTTTTTTTTAAGTCTTATTTTTTCCCTAGAACACTTTTATGTTTAGGTATCAAGTTTATGTATTCATGAATGAATGAATGATTTCAATCACTCGTTCATGCAACAGTACCTATTTTGGCATTGTGTTAGGTCTTAAGTATTAAAATCAAAATTCTTATATTGCTATTGTGAAGCTTTTGTAAGAAGTTTGTTATAAAAATGAAAAAGTATAAAGATCAAAAGCAATAATTTCTTGAATTATTTATTATTGTTGCACTTTATTTTTAAGATAAGACTAGAATGTAAGCCTTTATTTGATATGACTATGGGTTACAAAACAGATATTTCCCAATTGTTAAGGAAGATGGAAGTCTAAACATGAAGAGCTAAATAATACATGTTGAAAACTACAATAGGTTATGGAAGAATTTAGCAGAGTTCCCTTTTAAACAAGAAGCTCTGGGTTTGATTTTAGTACAATTTACACACATTTAAAAAAGCATATTCTTGTCTAAAGTAAGCTGCATCTGTTATTTACTTTTGCACTTCCATCCCCTATTCTATGTCTAGGATAAATTTTTTTTCTGGCGAACTTAATATGCCTAAAATATATTAATGCAGCCCTGCCAAAATTATAAATTTTAATATTGCCTCTACTTCATTCTTTCTCGTCTTCTCTTCTGGAACTATGATTCAACCCATATAGACCTTTTTAGTCTATCTTCCATAGCCCATAATCTAGCTTTCATATTTGCCCTGCATTATATTATGGGTAATTTCTTTAGATCTGTTTTCCAGAGTACTTATTCTTTTTTTCAGCTGCATTTCTATTGATGTTTAACCCATATATTAAAATTTTCACCTCAACAATTGCAGGCATACCTTGTTTATAATTCTGCTTCGCTTTATTGCAGTTCCCAGCTGCTGCTTTTTTTTAACAAATTGAAGGTAAGCCTCTCCACTGGCAAAAAGACTTTGACTCACTGATGGCTCAGATGATGGTAAGCATTTTTTTGGCAATAAAGTAGTTTTTAATTTATGTATGTACCTTTTAAAAAATATTTTTGAAGATTTATTTCTAGAGAGAGGAGAGGAAAGGGAGAAACATCAATTGATTGCCTCTGGACTGCCCCCAACTAGGGGCCTGGCCTGCAACCCAGGCATGTGCCCTGACTGGGAATCAAAGGCCAGGGCCCAGTCCACTGAGCCACACTAGCCAGGGCTAATGTATGTACTTTTTAAAAGACATAATGCTATCGCACACTTAATAGAATACAGTATAGTGTAAATACAGAGTGAAGGAAAAGTAGGTTTACAGTTGTCTGTATGGAAAATAATATGAGGGAGACCCAAAAAAACCCTGGAATTTATTTATTAAAAGTTTTATATTTATTCTTACATGTTTAAACTTCAGCCACCTTCAGAGTGTGCTCCGTTTGATAGAATACATCTATGGAGACATTTTTTTCCACTGCTCAAAACAGTTTTTGAACTCATCGATTTGGATGTCTGTAGTGCTTCTGCTGTGTTTGTTTCACCTCTTCCACATGGGCAAAATGTTCCTGTTTGAGGACTTCTTTCATCCAGAGAAACAAAGAAAGTCACTTGGGGTGAGATGAGGCAAATAGGGAGGGTGGGGCGGGGGTCATGCTGTTTTTGGACAAAAACTACTGAACACTCAGCACAGTGTGGGCAGGTGCACTCGTAAATCACCCATCATAAAATGGGCAAATTCATTAAATGAGTCTTCCAAAAAAATTCACTGAAGCTGAACGCAGCCTCTCACAGCAATATCAGCTAATACACTGATACAGATGAGTTCCTAGAACATTCATCTAGGTGGGGGAAACCTGTACTGCAAGAGACCCACCCTCCAGAAGATAATTCCATTTGGGGGGGGACCCCCATTGTATAGTAATTAATAAATAATACAAGAACAAACTGTTTTGCATAGTCACAACTGTAAACCTACGCTGGCCCCACCCTGTATAACTTTTTTATGTACTGGGAAACCAAAAAATTTGTGTTGACTCATTTTATTGTTAAATTTGCTTTATTGTGGTGGTCTGGAACCAAACCCACACTATCTCCAAGATATGTTTGTATATATTTCTTTTCTGGAGGTCTTATTTGGTTCTTTTGCAAACTTGACTGATCATCTTTTAACCCTCTTGTTTTTTACTCAAATTTTCCTTCTTATGTTCTATTTCTTTAAAGATATTAAACATACTTATTTTATGTTCTATATCTAATAATTTTAATATCTGAAATTTTTGTGAGACTGCATCTAATTCATAATACTTTATTTTCTTAATGTTTTATGACTTGGCAAAAAGCTCATGATTCCTTTGTACATCGTCTGTGGGAATTGTTTTACGTTTGAATTGAAGGGCGTTCTTCCAGAGAGGATTTTACTTGCTTATCCTAGCTTTCTAGGGTTACTACCAACCTAGGACCAATTTAATAAATTTTCAGCATAAGGTGTTTGAACCACCTAGATATTAAAAACTATAAGGGTTTGAGATTTTACCCTGCTAGTTAGCCTGCCATAATTGCATGGATTTTAGCAGGAGACATGCTACTCTTGGGTCAGAGACTAAGGGCAGGTATTACTCAAAGCAATAGTGGGAGCCAGAGTTGTCATCCTTTGTGCTGGTTCCCCAGGCTCCAGTTCCCACAGGGCGATACAAAACGGTACAGGAGACATCTACACATGCAGTGGGTTGCATTACAGGAAAGAAAAGGAAGCCTGGACTTACAGAACATAGATATTTTATAATAGGCAGTAAGCATGCCTGCTCTTTTTCTCCAGAGGTAGACATCACAGCTACCTTCCAAGACAATAGCAAATCTGTCCTTGTTCTCTTCAAAGACTTCTCAGTATATAAACTGTTGAAAAGGTAGTCTGGAACACAGTTGTGTCTCTGCTCACAAGATGCAGAAACTTAAGACTCCTAAAGAACTGTCTCCTAACAACAGGCAGATTGAGTTGGGTCATGAGCCCATGCTTATGTATGCAAATTATTACAGTAGCTTTTTTCCTCTTCTTTCTTGAGACAAGGTCAAGATGGGTAAGTTTTCCTGCTGGCCTCTGGTATAGGGCAGGTGTTTTTTGTTGTTGTTCGATGAGGGTGTAGACCTTTGTATTGTGTGTCTGTGAGGTCTTCCTATTAGACTCCCTACCTGGCTGGGGTCTTGCGTTTGTCTCTCGCTCCCTCACCCTTTATGGCCATTAGAACTCTAGTTCAAAGTTACCAGAAGTCAGGACATACCCCCATAAAGTTTTCCTTTTATGCCTGCTTACCTCTCCTGATTCCTGCTTTCAATTGTTTTTTGGCCTCTGAGTAGTCCTTAACTTTTTGCTAGCTCAGAAGTTTATTTGAACAGATGTTTTTCATGTTCTAGACAGAATTACATTGTGTGTGTGTGTGAGACAGAGAGAGAGGGAGAGAGAGAGAATGTTGTTCTGTGTCTCTAATCTCCCATCTCTCATACCACCAGAGTGGCTGGAATGCAGGAGGAGGTTTTCACAATTGGACCTTAGGGTATCATGAGTCACCTGTAAGAATGCTGAATTCATCCAGAAGACTGGCATGTTTGGAAAAGGTTGTACTTAACCAACATGATCAGAAAATGGGTGTTTTTAGTTAACTGGATGTTTCTCCCAGTTAACTGAAGAATTGTCTACTTTGGAAGTAATAACTCTCCACATAAGGCTGCTATACATAGAAAGCAAGGCCTCAAGATTCTCTGAGTTGTGTATAGTCAATGTACACAGTTGAATTAGTTGATGATTTTGTTGGCAATTTTAGAAATGCTGCACGTATTCAATTTCATAGCTTTGTATTTAATTTCATAGTTTTGATTTAGCAACTACCTGGATCACAGCAGTGTTAACACTTCCGAAAACATCCTACTCAGTGTGGCCCATGATCAGCAGCATCAGCACCACCTGGGTGCAATGGGAAATGCAGACTCTTAGGCCACTCCCCAGCCTTAGCGAATCAGAATCTGCATTTTAACAAGATCCCCAGGTGGTTCATTTGCTCATTAATGACAAGCGCTGCCCCATAAAAACACCTTGAAGAAGTTGCAGTTGCTGTTGATGACTCTAGCAGTTATAAAATTTGGAAGCCATTTGTGACAACATGTATGGATCGTGAGAATATTATGCTAAGTAAAATAAGTCAGATGGGAAAGGACAAAAACCATATTTCACTCATATACAAAATATTAAAAAATAAACAAAAATAAACTTATGGACATGGACAACAGAATGGTGGTTACCAGAGGGAAGAGGGGTGGGAAGGCAAATTGGGCAAAGGAGGTAAACTATATAGTTGGGGGAGGAAACTAGACTTTGGGTGGCAAGCATACAATAGAGTACACAGATATTGAATTATAATGTTGTACACCTGAAATTTATAAGGTTATTAAACATTGTTACATCAATAAATTTAATTTGAAAAAAATTGGAGGCGGTGTAATACAATAGAGAAGGCATAGTTTTAAGAATCAGAATCTGAGATCCATTTCTAAATAACAATATGACCTTCAACAAATCACTGAACATTTCTAAATGCAGGATCATATTTTACAAGATTGTTACAGGAATAAAAAGAGATAATGTGGTAGACAGTGCCTACCACATGTGTGAATGAAAAAAGGGCCACATATTAAACCTGAGAAGCTTAGGAGAAGCCTGCATGGTGAGCCCTACAAACTCAGAGACCCAAAGTAACCACATGGCATGGTCTGAGACAGACTCTCCCAGATGAGACTGAACTTTCCCTAGGTTGCTCCTCAAAACCTTCAGCCAATCAACAGCTACACAGAGTGGTGACCAGTAACTGCAAGGTACCAAATTATTAGGCAGAGATTTTCCTGACCCTAAGGCATGTGAAGTTCAGCCTTTGAATGACCCATGCATGACCTTGCCCCTCAGATAATAATAAAAAGCACCTCCGTGTGGAGATATAACATGCTAATGAGACATGCGACACATAAAGAAGCATGTAAATTCCACTGCACAGACACCGAAGAACCCCCACCTCTCCATATGTACCTGTCACACTCAGATGTCATCTTTCCCCACTTAATGTCTTTAAGGCTGTTCCCTACCTTTTGTTAGGAGAGCAGCCATTCTTCATTTCCCTTGAGGCTAACTCTCTTGCAAGCATGAGCTTTCCAATAAACCTCTTACCTGAGTAATACTTTTGTTAGAAATTCTCTTGATTTCTATCTTGGTAGTTTCCAAAGAACCCCAGATGCTGGGAACGGTCTGAACATAAAAATTCCTAAGTAAAAGCATGTCGTGGCAGGTTGTCACATCTTGGGCCTGCATCTTCCTTGACAAAGGTCAATCTTTACCTTAGATGAGTCAGTTTTTATTTTTGCATGTAAGATAACATGCCTTTGGAATGCCAGAGTAATGTCCTTTTTCCAGACCTCTCAGGGTTCAACTTGGAACCAGAGCAGAGGCAACGGACCCCTCATTTTTATCTCATTCTCCTAGTACCATCTCTAGGTGATGGGAATGTTAATTATTAACTATCCTGTACCCACCAATGTAAAAGTATGTGTCTGCCATTTTACTTTTTATCCAATCCCTGAGATTTATCTCCCTTCTTTGCTTTCTTCTGCCCCCTTAACCTACCACCAATGGATGTCTCCTCATTTGATTCTAATGTATAAAATACGCATGAGTTGCAAAACTGCCATTCTCCAAAGTATTTCTTAATCCGTTGAGATTTTGCTTTCTGGCAATTATCTTTAGTTTGGCTCAAATAAACTCATAAAAATTCTCTACAGGTTTGGACATTTCTTACATTGACACATAGCAGATATGCAGTATATATTAGCTTATTTTCTTTTCTTTGTCATGTCTTTTAAAAAATATTTTTAAACTTATTTTTAGAGAGGGAAGGAGGAGAGAGAGACAGAGAGACAGAGAAAGAGACATCAATTTGTTGTTCCACTTATTTATGCATTCATTGTTTGCTTCTTGTATGTGCCCTGACTGGGGATGGAACCAGCAACCTTGGCGTATCCATACGATGCTCTAACCAACTGAGCTATCCTGCCAGGGCCTCCTTTTTCATGTTTTGCCGGAAGAGAATAGAGAATAAAATAACTTCTTCCTCTATCATTCAAGTGTATAGAAATAGTGTTTTAATAAATCCATGAGAAGTGTCAGGTATTAAAACATTTACCAGTTGTTCATGAATAGGTAAGATATAAATTATAAAAGTTTCCATAAAGGATGAAATACAGTTTACAATATAAGACATATACAAAAATGTTTAAATTACAACAGAAGTTAAAATTATTGAAAGTTGAATAGGAAAAACATCTACCATGTAGTCTGTCACAGGAAGCATATCTAAAATGTAACACTGACTTTCCTAATCACCAAAGCAAAAGGAAAACTCAATAAATTACATAAGAAAATTATTCCAGAGACAATTTCCTTAGAATTAAGGTTCAAAAGGAATGTATTATATGGGTTCTTGTACAAGAAACATTAAACAATTTAATGCAATATATTTTAATGGTACAATTAGAAAGTAGTTGTTAAGATAACAACATGGGACTTTTAAGGGGTCTTTGGTTTTTTATACTTGCAGACTAGATAGTGATGAAAAATATGCTGATTTTTTCTTCTCCCTTAACTACTAAAAACCATCAGAGGATGAAAAAAAAAATTCTTAATAAGCTTTCTAGAAATGGATTATTTTAAATTCTTAGACAACTAATTTACACAATCAGCAGAATATTTTATGTTTCAGTTAAAGGCATGATAAAATTTCAGCCAGAATTCTTCTAACCTATATAGAAGACATGTAAACAACTGGAAGAAAATATCCTTTCGTACCTACCAATTGGGATCAACTCCCCACCAGCCTATAAATATTATCAACTTGCTCTTTCCACTAGGTTCATTCTCAGTAAATTAATGAAGGTATCTATATATATATATACACACACACATATATATATATACACACTATATACACATACATATGTGTATACATATATTTAAAAAACCCAGACTTAAGTCAGTTGATGTCTTATTATGATTTGAAATGAAAACATTAGCAGAGAACTCCTATTAATTTCCTAACAGTTTGAAATAAAAATCCACAATCAGAAATATTTGGGAGATATCCAAAATAAAAAATATTTTGGCAAATTATCCATAGTCTATACACTGTTGTTTTAAAAAAATTTTTTCCCACAATATAAATAAGCATTCCTCCCTAAAATACAAACTAGGTTTATATCATTCTTTTATTTTTTACTTATTGACATGATGAAAGTGTGCATTTAATTCAATGCTTTGTAGTGATGACTAAAGTCGTGTGCATGGCTTGTCCTTTGGGATGGTCCCCCCTGTTTATTTTTAAAAGAAAAAATAAAAATGGAGCAAACAAAATGCAATTAAGGAGAAAAAAAGCACTGAGACACAAAGGAACTATTACAGAACCCCTGGGCTGCTCCAATTGAAGACAAACACACGGGTTCTTTAGTTAGGGGCCCAATTGCCCGCTGTCAAAATTATAACTCTCAATACCAGAGTTTAGTGAAAAGAAAAAGAATTGTTTATTTAACAGTTATATAGATTTAGATTATTTGCAGGTTTCTGCTGTTAAGTCTTATGTTCTTTAAAACACCCATAAACATATATCCTTGCCTCCCCGCTACCAAATCTGGCCAGTCTTAGGAAGGTCAAAAACACTGTTTCCCTACTTTCCAAACACAGTTCAGCTTTACCAGCAGCTTCCAATCACTCAGTTCTGATTGGGGAGGTCCTTTCTGTGCTGTGGTGCCCTCCAGCTCTCAATGCAGAACCTCCTGGATTCTCAGCCGCCTTGTAAACTACCTTCTTCCTACAAACTGCATGGATCTCCTCTCCTTCTCAAAATCTTATGGCGAGAGCCTCTTAAAGCAGCCTGGAGACCCCCTTCTCCAAGCCACGTGGAGGGAGCACACGAGAGTGAGAGAGAGCTAAGATGTCCGCAGCTGCCTATATATCCCTGACTGCGTCCTCTGACGCAGGGGGTGTTGCAAACAGTTCTGAACATTCACAGAACCTTACGTAGGCTCTGTGTGCTTTTTCCATACCATCCCCTGGTTCAAGACCCCTCCCATCTACCTTATGCTTTGGATGCATTAAAGCTATTTTGGTTAAGAAAGACACTAGCCCCCAACCTCAGGCATGTGGAGGCATTCTGAAAGCTGCTTCCTTCTCCCCATACCCCAGCTGCAAACTCTGGGGATTTCTGGACTCCCCTGTTTCTGTAACAGAACCTACATGTTCTGATCTAAGAAACAAATATGTACTGTACAAAACATTCCTAATACATTATGACAGATGAACATGGAAAAGGCAGTAGAACAATGCTATCTCTTTCTGAAACAGGCAAATCTAACAATTATGCTTTCACAAATTATACCATTCTTTTAAATGGCTGTGTAAGGGACAGAGAAGCCAGTGACTCTCAAACCAGTAGGAGATAATTAACAGATGAATCATGGAAAAGGGTCCAGGAAATGACATTCCACAGCTCCTCACTCATGGAAAAGGGTCCAGGAAATGACATTCCACAGCTCCTCACCCATATCTCTGGGATCAAAAGGAGGAAGATTGTCATCACCAAACACAGAGAAATGGGAAGATGTAGCTGGATGACTTTGCAAATAAATTGGAGATAGACCTGTAATTAGATTACCCTTAGTTAATCACACTCTTAGTTAAGTAGTTAAGTAGTTAATCGCATTAGATTGTGAACCTAGATTAACCAGTAATGGAGAAAAGGGGGAAAAGGAGAGGGGAGGGGGAGCTAATTACGTTAGTATAAAACCAGTTTGCTTCGTCTACTGCATGCACACATGCCTTTGGCTGTCTGTGCCTGGCTCTACAGACCCATGAATAAACAAATGCCTCACTTTACTGCTGAAAGTCCTGTGTTCCGGTTTTTTATTGTGAGCATGTCTCACAGTTACAGCATAATCCACTACAGGAATTTGTAACAGCTCAAAATGGTTCTATCCTGTTTCTAAGAAGATTCTGAGTCACTTTTCAGATATAACAGACTAAAACCACAAGTCATGCAGCTGAGGCATGTACAAAAGAGAGAAATTTTACCTCTCGCCACACTGAGAACCAAAGTCGGTGTACCACCCTGTGAGAAACGCTCACAATAAAAAACCGGGACACAGGACTTGAACAGCAAAACAAGGTGTTTATTCACAAGTCTGCAGAGTTGGGCGCACTGCCAGCCAGGAGCATGTGTGAGCAAAGTAGACAAAGAAAACTGGCTTTATACTAATGCGGTTAGCTTTCCCTCCCATCTCCTTCCCCGTTTCTCCATTACTGGTTAATCCAGGTTCACAATCTAACACAATTAACTACTTAATTCAGGGTGTGATTAACTAAAGGTAATCTAGTTATAGTTCTATCTCCAACTTATTTGCAAAGTTATCTAGCTACATCTTCCCATTTCTGTGTTTGTTGATGACAATCTTCCTCCTTTTCATTCCAGAGATATGTGTGAGGGGTTGCAGAATGTCATTTCTTCATCTCTTTTCCATGATTCATCTGTTAATTATCTCCTACTGGTTTGAGAGTCACTGGCTTGCTTCTTTATCCCTAACAACCCCCCTATCCCTGCCTCCAACCCCTATTCCTGTGCAGAACCAAAGGACCAGGACATAACCAGAACTTGTACATTGGAACCCTTTCAGAAGTGAAGGGTCTGTTGTCCAGAAAGATCCAGTCCTGAAGCCCTTACCATAAATGGCCAAGTTCTAAGGTTCTCCTGAGGCAAGTTGGTAAGATGCTAGAAAAATTCCTTGACTAGTGGAAGGAGAGAGATGAGACAAAATAAACAAGCAGCTGAGCAAGTAGCAGCCAGCTAATAAATCACAAGATCTTATTTTCCCTAATCAAAGACACCTAGGAGCAGATGGTTTACATCTCTGCTCCCCAACTGAAGAGCAGGTAGCTTAAATCACCCTAGTAGGGAAGCAGATAGCAAAGACAACCGGTACCATACAAACCCAAGAATGGATGAAATGAGAGGAATAAATAACAAGAACAAAAACAAAGATAATCAGACCAAGATAAATCCAAGATAGAGGTGAAACAGAACTGATAATGATAGAAAATTCCACTATATGCTCATTTTGATGCATCAGCATATTAAAGGACACACCTGGAAAGCTGATGAATATTTTGATTGAGACCTCCCCTAAAATACTTACCTACAGAAAACAGATAAAGACCCTCGAAAGGATAAAGTCAGTGTCATTTGTTATCATGGCACCATTTGCCTAGCAGGCCTATGACCTTGTTAAATATGACTGCCATTTTACTCTTCTGAGCTTCTGTCTGCAGGACTGGAAATTACTGGAAATCAAGAACAGAACTAACTGCTCCCTACAGCCACAAGCAGAAGATAACATTGGAACAAACTGCAGCCTCAAGTTACAACACCCCCAACAGCCCAAGAGCCACACAAAGCAACACTCACCCTTTTAAATCCAATTATCTAATAAAAGCTCAAAGCCCCCATCCCTCAGTGCCCGTGTAGCTCTCCACACCACATTCCTCTCCTTTCTTGGAAAGTGAATAAAAACTTGATTCTCTATATTTTCTCTGTGTGAATTCTTTCATAGCCCACACCACTGACCACCCTAATAATCCTCAAGACAAAGGACCCAGTATTCGCTCTCCCTTGAGCATGCCTGTGCCCCGCCCCCCACTTTCCTCAGGTGTGTGCTTTTGTTTTCTCCTAAGCTCTAAGGGTTGTATTGAGACTTGCAACCAGGGGAGAGATGGGCAGTGGCAGCCTGTCCCAGGCTAAACCCCTGATCCTGTCTCCAAGGGCCCTCCTTCTGCCTCTGTGACTTCTCAGTGAGCAAAACAACCTAGCTGTGTCTCATTCTGAAATCGGAAAAGCTGGTGCTTGTGTTGCCTGTTATCTACCAGACCCAATAAGCAGAGACAGGAATTGAGTATTTACGGGCCCTTTTATAAGGAGAAGAGTAGGTAAGGGGGCTGGAATTCAGGGAAAAGGTTAATTGGATAAAAGCTGCAGTGTCCTTTCATGTGTCCTGGGTGGTGGTCCCTGTGCCCTGGGAGGTGGTCCCTGTGCCCTGGGCTGTGGTCTTTGTGTCCTGGGCGGTCACCCTGGAGTACAATGGCTCAGATACTGTTTTGATTGTGTGCAGTCCTTCTGAGGCACAAAGGTGGAACAGCTTATGGTCTCCTGGAGTCCAGGTGGGTCATACCTCCAGTTCCTGAAACAATAGCTTTTTACATACATCAATTATGAAGCTCATTAGTGGTTACTCAATATGAAGTGACTGGTAGAAAACACCTTTGGATTGGCAGAACAATTACATCAGTTCCTTGGACCAGCATATACATGTGGATGGAATTAATGTCTATACTAGACATCTTCAGTGGGGAAAAGAGGGGAATCAGATGGGCTGCTATGAGGATATAGGAAAGGGACCATCCTCTTGGTCAGGGAATTGTCCTGGCTGAACCAAAGTTTCCCAGTATAGACCCTGAATGGGATAACAGGCCGGAGGATAGGGCTCAGATGAGAGACCTTAGGAGCCTCATCATCAGGGGAATTAAGGAGTCCATTTGCCAAGCATAGAATGTCTCCAAGGCATTAGAGACAGCTCCATCCCCACCTCTACAGAAGCTCAGGGACCAGATGAGGAAGTATTCTGATCTAAATCCAGAGAATGCTATAGGGCAGAGACTCTTAAAAGTCACCATTGTAATAGAAGCTGGCCAGATACTTGTAAGAAATTGCAGAAAGTAGATGAATGGGCCAGATAGAACTGAAAAACTCCTCAGGAAAGCTCAGAAAATGTATGTTATAAGAGAGGAGGAGAAGTGGGAACTTCAAAAAGCTACAGGATATTTCTGCAAATCTAGAAACTTTTAGCTGCCAGATACTGAGTTTGAGTATAGTCCTTCACAGTGTGGAAAAGAACAAGAATTGGAAGCATGGTGTGGTTAAATCTAAAGAAGTAAAGGGTATTTAGAAAGTTTGTGAATGTTGCAGAAGTTATGTGGAAAGTCATAATGATAAAAAGGAAAGTTATGGAAGTTTTAAACCTGGGGAAAGGAAACCTCAGCTGCTTGTGTTCTAATTTTATAAAAGCATATTTTGGTCTGTTCTGCTGTGGAATTCTCTGTATCTGTTTTGACTAATGAGACCTAGGAAAGGTTGTCTGTAAACCAGTTGGCAAAAATTCCTTTTGACACCCAGGACCCAGGAAGGGTCATTCAGGGCTACTGAGTGCTCCAGCCTGGGCAAGTGAACATGTCTCTGCCAAGGGCACATCTCTCTAGAAGGCCAGTGGACATACTGGAGAGAGAGGCCCTAGCTATCTGTGTTTTGAATTATTGTTCTGTTTATGCTCTGAAAGGAAAAATTGAGGTTTCCCAGGGAAAGTTAAAACTTCACATGAAAGAAAGGGAACCAGGGAAAGTATAAGGCATGAAAATGGAAAGGTTTGTTAGAAGTTTATAAAGGTTTTGAGAAGAAATTGTATGGTTTTAGTAATGGAAGGTATAATGCATGGAAATGCAGTTTTGAAGGATAAGGATTTTCCTTCTCACCTTTATATTTTTCTCCCTACCTGAACCCTCCAGTATTTGGCATCCTAAAGAAGTAAGAAATGACATAAGGTTCCTTTGCATAAAACTAATAAGACCAGTTGCTAATAGTGGTTTTGTCAGCTGAGGCTTTGACTGGGATGTCATGCCTGAAGGAGGCATGCCTAGGCTCTGGTTGTTACCAGATAGCCCTGAAGAATGAGAGTTGACTTTCATGGCTAATGAAAGCCAAGGAGGAAAAAGGCTGATACCCTGGTTGGTTGTACTGTTCATGGCAATCTTTCTAGGGAAGGAACAAAGGTTGCTTTCCTGATAGATGGCTAGGAGGAACCTTAAGACACAATGGAAAACCTGAAAGACTTGTAAAAAGCATGGGTTTTACAGGCAAGGCCAGATGGCAGGTGTGTGGCTCAGCTTCTGTGCCCAGAGGGCAGACTGCAAGTCAACCTAAAGGTTCTTTGTGTGAGTTCCAGCAAAGCAGACTTAAAAGATTATATGTGATCAATTGCTGCTCTTGTTGTGTTTCTGCAAATGAACAGGCTAAATTAAAACTGGACTTAATGCAGTCCATTTAATAACAAGGAGGGTAATCTTAAGGAGAAAAATTATGATTTGAGGAAAATCACAATGCTCAGTGGTAGACTATAAACTAATGCAGCTAATTGTCTTTTAAAGTTTGTTTTCATTTAGAAGTTAAAACTAGGTTTGTAAAATCATCGAAAATGTTCAATCTACAGGCAAGGAGGACCTGTCAAATTGCCACTATTAAATATCATTCCAGCAAAGGCACTGTGGCTGGATGTCTCTACAGTCTTACACATTCAGGGGCTGGTTTATGGGTTATGTTGTGTGAATTAACATGTATATTCTTCCTTCTGTTTGCATGGGGCATAAGCCTATAATCTCATTACCTGAGTAACTCTGTATGTATAGGCCTCACTTAAGAAGCCTATCTGCATCGCCACCTCCTGAGACTCAATGGTTTGGCTGAACTAAGTGGTTGGGTTGGTAAAGTGTGGGGCAGCCTGTTGGCTTCACTTTAAAACTGGTTTCTCTTTTTCTGTCCCACAGTTTGGACAGAAAGGGACCAGAGTTCTGAGAAGGAGGAAATCCTAAAACATTCCCCTCAGCCTAAACTAAGTGTAGTATGCACAAGAGCTTAGAACAGGTGTGACATGACTTGCACACCTTCTGCCAAAGAAGTCAATTTTTTTTCCTAATGTAGGACATTAAACATCAATCCCTGCCTGTTGTCATCTAGTGGTTATAGTTTTAATTATGCCTTTTAACCCTGTTGCCAAATCTGTTGCCCCCAGAATATGACAAGGATGTCAGTTTTTTCAGCAGTGCCAGCCCTTGGAAACTGAGCATGCCACTGCCTGGTGACAGCCAACTTACCTGGACTTTACAAAATCCTTCCTCATGTGAGAAGGCCACCCTCCCTTCCTCACTCCCACTCTATTAGGGATTTCTAGACCCAGGGTAGGTAGTATAATGGCCGTGTCCCGCTTGAAGCAGCTAGAGGAGCACGAGACTGTCGACCATTGTCCTCTGTAAGATTATAAAGGGTCTTAAGTTTGAGAGGGGGAATTGTTATAGAGTAAGGTCCCCCCCAAATTCCCCAGAGCCTGCAGTTGGAGGGTGGAGGAATAGGACAGCCTTCAAGATGCCTTTGTCTAGCTATGGCTGGTAGCTTGTATCTTAGTTATACAAATGGCTTTGGTTCTTCCAAGGCCCCAACGAGATGGGAGGGATTTTAACTATAAAATGGTGATGAAAAAGAGGTCAATAGCCCTTGGTGGATCATTTGATCCTCACATCTATATCAATGCCACTGGGGTCCCTGAAGGAGATCCAGATGAGTTTAAGGCAAGGAATCAAATAGTGGCAGGGTTTGAGTCAGTCTTCTTCTGGTGGTCAAAAATTAATAAGACTGTTGATTGGGTAAACTATATTTATTGTAATCAGCAGAGATGTATTAATTATACAAAAGATGTTATAGAAGAAATAGCTCAACAGTTAGATGCCACCAGTCAAATGACCTGGGAAAATAGGATGGCATTGGATATGATGCTAGCAGAAAAAGGAGGTGTATGTGCAATGCTCGGGGGACAGTATTGCACTTTTATTCCCAATAATACAGCTCCTGATGGGACTATCACTAAAGCTCTACAGGGACTGACCACCCTAGCAAATGAATTAGCAGAAAACTTGGGCATCAACAATCCTATAACAGGATGGTTAGAAAACTGAGTTGGCAGTTGGAAAGGAAAGATCATGTCAGCTCGTCAGCTCTTGTCTCCCCTCCCTCATAGTAGTAGCATGCGTTCTTAGTGCTTTAGGCTGCTGTATTATTCCCTGCATCAGAGGTTTAGTTCAGAGATTAATTGAGACTGCACTAACTAAACAGATGCCAGTAATTTACCAACAGAATAATCTCCTCCTCCTGGAGACTGAAGAAAATCCTTGCTATGAGGCAGAGAATTGAGAAATCCTCATGAGTTTTTAAGGGACAAATTAGAGGTTTGAGTAGTCAATTTTCCAAAAGAGACAGAGGGAATTGTTAGGGATAAAGAAGCAAGCCAGTGATTCTCAAACCAGTAGAAGATCATTAACAGATGAATCATGAAAAAGGGGCCAGGAAATGACATTCTGCAGCTCCTCACACATATCTCTGGGATCAAAAGGAGGAAGATTGTTGTCACCAAACACAGAGAAATGGGAAGATATAGCTAGATAACTTTGCAAATAAGTTGGAGATAGACCTATAACTAGATTACCCTTACTTAATCACACCCTGAGTTAAGTAGTTAATCACATTAGATAGTGAACCCGGATCAACCAGTAATGGAGAAATGGGGGAGAAGGAGAGGAGAGGAGAGGGGGAGTTAATCACATTAGGGAAGGGGAGCTAATCGCATTAGTATAAAGCCAGTTTTCTTTGTCTACTTTGCGTGCACATGCTCCTGCCTGGCAGTGTGCCCGACTCTGTAGACTCGTGAATAAACACCTTGCTTTGCTGCTCAAGTCCTGTGTCTCAGTTTTTATTGTGAGTGTTTCTCACACCCTTAAAAAGTGGCCCCAAACCCTGGATCAGGGCAACAGATTTGGGCATTTCTTTATCTCCTCATTTTGCTGCCTCTCAACATAAGCTCTTTCCTTGTTGCATACTTGATGTTTTACTAATTAGTCTTTCTGTATGTTATGTGAATAAACTTGGGTTCAATTATACATACACTGTTACTTATTTAATGAATATTTAAACTGTTTCTAATTTTTTAATCTTAAAAACTAGTTCTGTTCATTTTTATACATATATCTTTGCACTCTTGTCTGATTACTTTAAGAGTTCTCAAAAGTGGAATTGTTAGATCAAATGGGTTATATACTTAAATTTTAAAATTCACACTGCCAGATTGCATTCAAGAAAGATTATATCAATTTACCTTTCCACCAAAAAGGTATAACATTGTCTAATTTCCCTGTCTTTAATTAATATCAAGCAAAAATCATTAAATAATAGTCAGGTTAAAAATCATTCAGGAATTATTTTGGGTTGAGCTCTCAAAAGGGAGTGGGGTAGGGAAAAATGTTAAGTGAGGTTGTGGTCTCATCTGGAGACTAGCCTCAGCCAGACCTCAAGGGGAGCTCTGGAGTGTGACTTGCACCACAAATGTACTACCTTGAGGCAAGGGGGCCAACTTTTTGTACCATAATATCAGTTGGTCATTGGCTGTGAGTTTCCTGTGGGAGGGGTCAAATATCTTCCGGATGAAACCATTTCTTTGTCAACGGCAATTCTCTATACTCTAGAGAAAGGACAGTTTTGAACTTTTAGCCACCAATACTCACAGCAGTTCCAGGGTGGGTATACCTCAGGGAATATTCGTGGGTATAGTGAGTTGTGTTCCCCAAAATTCATGTTTATCCAGAACCTCAGAATGTGACCTTATTTGAAATTCATGTCCTTGTAGATGTAATTAGCTAAGATGACATACTACCCCAAAACATGGCACCTTGACACATTGAATATTTTAAGCTAAACAAGTTTGAGAAAACAGCAGAAGGAGGAAGGTCACTCTGACACCTCCCCAAATTTCCCCTGGAATAGGTCAGAAAACTCTGTGAGAGGTACCCTCTTATACCTGGAGAAAAAAAGCATCCTTACCTCTATAGGCAAAGGGATGCTGAGAAGAATATGAATAAACAGGGCTTGCTGTTTTTCTCAGTTTACTACACTTACCTCTTACTCTAACTTAGCACACTCCTCCACAACTGTCCACTCTTCACCAAGCTAGCATAAAAACACTCAGGTCTGTTTCTACAGGTCATCATTTCTTTAGGAAGTTCTCTCATGTCATATAAAAGTAATTTTCAGACCTAGCTAGGGATCCTAGAGGCTGAAGAAAAAATTTTTCCTCCCCTACAATGTTATACTAGATTAGCATGGGCCCTAAATTTATTAACTATATCCTTCTAAGAAGAGTAGGGTACACAGAGATACACACAGAGGAAAAGGCCACATGCAGATGAAGGCAGAGGTTGGAGTTATGATGCCACAAGCCAAGAAGTGCCTGGGGCTAGCAGAAGCTGAAAGAACCAACTGTGGGAACATGGCTGTGCTGATAACCTTGATATCAGACTTTGAGTCTTCAGAACTGTGAGAAATTTGTTGTTGTTATTTTAAGACACCCAGTGAGAATATAGAAACTATGAACAATAAAATGATGATTAAAAACATATCTATCAACAATTGAATCTAAAAAACAAACTAAGCAAAGAAGAACAGAGACAGAATCATGGATACAGAGAGTGTTTTGATGGTTGCCAGCTGGGAGGGGTGTGTAGGAGAAGGGGTGAAGAGGTGAGAGGATTAAGAAGTACAAATAGGTAGTTACAGAATAGCCATGGGGATGTAAAGTATGGTATAGGAGATGGAGTAGCCAAAGAACCTACGCATGACCCACAGTCATGAACAATGGTGGGGGGGTTTTCTGAGGGAGTGGGGAGTGCTGGGTAGAGGGGCGCAAAGAGGAAAAAATTGGGACAACTCTAATAACATAATCAATAAAATATAATTTAAACAAAGACACCCAGCAAGAGAACAAACTTCTGTTGTTTTAGGACACACAGTATATGATATTTTGTTATAGCATCTCCAGGGAATTTAACCAAGTGGGATGCTAGTTATTTACCACAGCAGTTCTTAAAGTATGGTCCATGGACTTCTGGGTATTGCTAACACCCTTTTTGGGAGTCTACAAAGTTAAAACTATTTTCATAATAATATTAAGACATTATTTGCTGCCCCTCTTTTGTACAGCATTGATATTTGCACCAATGGTACAAAAGAAATCAATGGGTAAAACTGTTGGCATCTTAACATGTAGGAGACAATGGCACCAAATGGACTGGTAGTCATTGTATTCTTCACCACCAAACACACATGGTAAAGAAAATGCCAGTTACACATAGCAATGTCCTAAATGAATCAGAAAAAGTATTAGATTTATTAAATCTTGACCCTAGAGGGCATATCTTTTTAATGTTCTGTGTGACAAGATGAAAAGTAAGCATAAAGCAGTTCTACATACTGAAGTAAATGACAGTCTTGAGGAAAAGCACTGTGTAATCACTGGAATTGTGAGCTGCACTAGCTACTTTTTTTTTTCATAGACCACCATTTTTACAGGAAAGACTTTGAAAAACTGATTATTCAGATTGGGTATTTGGCATTTTCTTAGAAATGAATAAGGTGACTCTGTTACTTCAAGGAAAATAGTTGATGTATTTGTTGCCCATGGTAGCAGTTGAGGTTTCAAGCAAAAATTAGTATTTTGAAAAACTTACCTCACATCATAAGCTTGATATTTTCCCAATGCTTAAATCTTTCCTGATGTGATCCATGGTGATATTAACAAATATTTTTTGATAATGAAATGTGTCAACATTTGGAAGATCTGTATAATTTAGTGAGACATCTTCCAAATGACTTTTGTTCAAATGCGTAACTCAATAGTGGAATGAATCAACCTACAAATGTGTGAGTAAAAGATTCATTTAAAGTTCAAGATAGGGCAATGAGTCTTTAGGTAATAGAGTATGAAAACTTCTTTGCTATTGGTTTCAGATTCTATATTGTAAATATCCTTCAATAAACTACCACTTGTTGAGTTTTGATATACTATCAGAGAATGATATCCATATCGATATCTGACAGGACTATTAAAATACCACTCCTGATGACAGTTCCAGCCAAGATGGAGGCCTAGACAGACACACTGCTTCTCCTTCCACAACAAAGAAGGAATATAACTACTTTAAAACTAGAGACAACCAGAAGTTCCAGAAAACTGAGTTGCATGGAAGTCCAACAAACAAAGATATAAAGAAGAAATACTCATCCAGACAGGTAGGAGTGGCGGAGCCGGGGTGGAGAGGACACAGTGTGGTGGCGGTAGCAGGGTGGCAGTGGCAGACTGGCAGAAAGTGCAGTCACATGTTTTAAAAAGTCAGGAGGGACACATGGGGAGCACTCCCACCACCAGACCAGATGGCGCAGCTCACGGTCCCAGCACCAGGGAAAATAAAGCCTCATTGTTTTTGACTGTGAAAGCCAGTGGGAGTTGGGGCTGAGAAAGAAACTGCTGGTCTCTCAGCACAGTCCACTTATTTAAAGGGCCCCCACAGTCCTAGGACATCCGCAGACCTACCCACTCTGGGAACGATGACCAGGACAACAGCTAGAGAGGCACCAGACCCATACAGAAGTGGGAGAAGTGCCTGGAAAAGAGGCAAGTGCTGAGCAGGTGGCACTGTTCCCTCTCTGACCCCCCCCCCCCCCCCACAGAGCCACAGTGTGGTGAAACGGGTCAGCTGATTTCTCAAAAGAAATTTTGCAGGCAAGAAGGGACTGGCAAAAAGTACTTAAGGTGATGAAAAGCAAGAACTTACAATAAAGATTACTCTATTCTGCAAAGCTATCATTTAGAATGGAAGGGCAGATAAAGTGCTTCCTAGATGAGGTAAAGCTAAAGGAGTTCATCATCACGGAGCTATTATTATATGAAATGTCAAAGGGACTTACTTAGAAAAAGAAGATCAAAATTATGAACATTAAAATGGCAACAAACTCACAACTATCAACAACTGAATCTTAAATATAAAAACAAAATCCATCTAAGCAAACCAGAATAGGAACAGAATGATAGGTATGGGGATCATTTGGAGGGTAATCAGCTGGGAGGGGGAAGGGGGAGAAATGGTGAAATGGTGCGGTGATTAAGAAGCATAATTAGTTGGTACAAAATAGACAGGGGGAAATTAAGAATAACATAAGAATAGGTGAAGCCAAAGAACTTATATGCATGACCCATGGACATGAACTAAGGGGGCTGGGATTGCTGGAGGGAAGGCGGGTGCTGGTCAGAGGGGGGCAAAGGGGGGAAATATTTGGGACTACTGTAAAAACATAATCAATAAAATACACTTAAAAAATATCACTCCCTTTTAAAGCTATACATATTCCTTTGTGATATTAGATTTTCTTCATAACAAGACATAATCAACCAAACAAAATGTTACCAAAAGAGCATTTTATAACAAAATGAATGCAGAAGCAGATATAGAAATCTACCTGTATTTTAATAATACAGATACAAAGATTTACAAACATGTAAAACAATGATATTCTTTTCACTAATTTGTTTTGGAAAAGTTATTTTTAATATAAATATGCTAACATATTGTTATTTTTGAATAATTAATTATTGCTATTTCTAACATACTATCTGGGAGAAAAGACATAAACATGGTATGCATAAGATGAGGACAATGTAAAGAAATCTTTTAGAGTGTTAGTAAGCATGGACAAGGGGCACCCAACCTAGTTTGGAGAGGGAAGGGGAGACTTCCTAAAGGAGATGGTCCTGAGCTGAGCATTAAACCATGAGGGAACAACTTGGTAAACCTCTTCAATAAACTTCCTGGACCTAGGTTAGACTGTGATAAATATTATCTTCATATTCAAATTTGACTTCCACATAGTTTATAAAATGGTTATGACTAAGAACATAAGCATCAAAAAAATAGTCATAATTTTGCTTACTACTTCTATCACATACGCATCGAACCTGATTTGCAAGATTTGCAGCTTAGTTCTCTTCATGACTAATCCATTGGAAGTTGGGCACACCCACCTTTCCTTTTGATGTGAACAAATTATTGAAACCATCATATTTTTCTTTCACTGTGGTTCTCTATCTGTGTCAAATGAACTCAACTTTTTAATGTTTACATAAAATTTTCAAATGAAACTTTTCAAATACCTTACTGGCATGTGATTAGGCCTTATTAATTTCTGTGTGATATCATTTATTTGATTTTTGCTTAAAACCTAGGGCGGGTTGCATTCTGGTGTCAGGAAACAATTAGTGGTATATTGGGGCTAAGAAGTTTAAAGAAGGAAAGAATGATTAGCAAAGTCCTATTTGTGGATTTCTAATTTCTCTGTATTGTCCTGAAACATAGTAAGCCAAAAAGACAAATAAGGTTACTATATAGTCTTGCTCCTATTTGGAAGGAATTAGACATTTTTCTTCTCTGAATAAAAAAAAATGTCCCTCAGTTCTCTTTGAATTAATCATCTGCTCGATAGTGGGACTGATCAACCTACTTTGTTGTTCTTCTGTAGCACATTGTATTTACTGTATATTTGAGGACATCCTATATTTTCCCAAATTCGATCTACTAAAAATGACAATTAAAAAAAATATCTTACAATCTGTCTACTAGGTTAATTTTTAAGAATCAGATTCATTTACCATGATATATTTTTATTATTAGAGTAGAGTAGCTAAAAGATGAAGAGTGTTTTAATAACATTCTTGTAGTTAGACTATCCCTTATTTTTTAAAAAAATATATAAATAAGAAAGCCTAATCTGGTAGATTGCCTCCATTTCATTTACTTCTTGGAGGAATTTTTTTGTCTTTTCATTTGGAGTATATTTCCTTGTCTGGCCTGGGACTGGGATTGCTCGCTCCCTTGCCAGGTACTCCTCCAGATTTTTATGCACTACGTGTAAATGTGGGATAGCCCATCCCACTGGCTGCTGCCGCTGCTGATGCCTCGTTGCTGCCACACCATGTCCTCTTCACCCAGGGCTCCCTGCCTCCACCTCTCTTACCCATCAAGATGAATATGGCTTCTTTAACTCCTTGGTTGTCAGACTTCCATACAGTTTGATTTTCTGGCTGTTCTTGATGTTTTTTTGTTTTGAAGTTGGTTGTGATCCTTTAGGGTTGTGCAAGAGGTGAAGCATGTCTACATATGCCTCCATCTTCACCAGAAGAAGGGTTCCCTTTTCTCCACATCCTCACCAGCACTTGTTTGTTCATTTATTAATGATGACCATTCTGACCAGTGTGAGGTGATATCTCATTGTGGTTTTAATTTGCATCTCACTGATGGCTAGTGACATTGAGCATCTTTTCATATGTTTATGGGCCATTTGTCTGTCTCCCTTGGAGAAGTGTCTGTTCAGGCCCTTTGTCCATTTTTAATTGGATTCTTTGTCTTCCTGGTGTTGAGTCACATGAGTTCTTTATATATTTTGGAGATCAAACCCTTGTCCAATGTATCATTGGCAAATATGCTCTCCAGTTTCGTCAGTTCCCTTTTCATTTTGATAATGGTTTTTTTAGCTGTGCAGAAGCTTTTAAACTTAATGTAGTCTCATTTGTTTACTTTTTCCTTTATTTCCCTTGCTCTAGGAGATATATTGGCAAAAATATTGCCATGTGTGATATCTGAAATTATACTGCCTATAGGCAGTATAATTTTCCTCTAGGCCTTTTATGGTGTCACAACTTATATTTAAGTCTTTTACTCATTTTGAGTTTATTCTGTTGTATGGTGTAAGTTGGTGGTCTAGATTCCTTTTTTTTTTTTGCATGTACCAGTCCAGTTCTTCCCACACCATTTATTGAAAAGGCTATTTTCACTCCATTTTATGCTCCTGTTCTCTTTGTCAAATATTAATTGACCAGAGAGACATGGGTTTATTTCTGGGCTCTCTATTCTGTTCCATTGACCTGTGTGTCTGTTCGTATGCCAGTACCAGACTTTTTATTACAGTGGCCTTGTAGTATAGTTTGATATCAGGTATTGTGATCCTTCCTACTTTGTCAGTCTTTCTCAAGATAGCTGAGGCTATTCAGGTCTTCTTTGGTTCCATATAAATTTTTGAAATATTTGTTCTAGATCTGTAAAATATGCCATTGTTATTTTAATAGGAATTGCATTTAATCTATAGCTTGCTTTGGGTGGTGTGGACATGTTAATGATGTTAATTTTTCCAATCCATGAACATGGCATATGCTTCCATTTATTTGTATTTTCCTTAATTTCTTTTTATTTATTTATTTTTTAATTGTTTTTCTATTACAGCTGTCCCATTTTTCCCCCTTTGTTCTCCCCTGCTCCACCCACCTCCCCTCTCTCCCACAGTCCATCCCATTTAGTTGTCCATGTCCATGGGTTATTTGTATTAGTTCCTTGACTAGACCCTTCTCCTTCCTTTCCTCCTTTTCCCACTCACCCCTCCCTTCTGGTCACTCTCAGTCTGTTCCCTGTTTACATGTCTCTTGTTCCATTTTGCTCATTTGTTTGTTTTGTTCACTAGTTTCCTGTATTAGGTGAGATCATCTGATATTTATCTTTCGCTGCCTGGCTTATTTTCACTTAGCATAATACTCTCAAGTTCCATCCATGCTGTAGCAAAAGGTAGGAGTTCTTTCTTTCTGCTGTGTAGCATTCCATTGTGTAAATGTATCAGGCTGGTGCAAAAGTAATGTCCAACTTTTTAAAAAAGAAAGTTTTAGATATTATATTATTTATTAAGTTTGTGCCTCTTATACTTTTTTGATGTCACAGTGACTAATTTATACCTTATTTTTTCAGATTATTGAAGTATTGTTCATAATCATCCGCAATATTTGCACCCATGTTCATCCCATCTAAAGACCACATTAGAAATGTTTTACTCTATGAGTTTCATAAAGGTGCCAGTGCAAGTACAGCAGCAAAGTCTATTCAGAGCGCTTATGGGGACGATGCAGTGACTAAAAGAAGTTGCAGGAGGTGGTTTTCCCGTTTCCGAAGTGGGGATTTCAGTTTGAAAAACGAGCCAAAACACGGTCGTCCAAAAAAACTTGATTCCAAAGTATTGGAAGCTGTTGTCACAGAAAACCCCACCATACTTCTAGGCAATGTGCAGAACAACTTAACATTAGCCCCATACAACCATGCTACACCAACTGAAAAGGATCAGAAAAGTTTCAGTAGCTGGAAAATGGGTCGCACATGCACTGTCTCCAGAGAATCTGCAACAGCATGTGACTTGTTGTTAATCATTGTTTTTGCGACCCCTTCAGACACCATTTTTAGGTAGGCTTGTTACAGGTGCTGAGAACTGGATCCTTTACCATAACATTACACACTGCCAATCATGGATCAGTCGAGGAGGAAGAAGAGTTCAACGACCAAGAGGAGGACTTCATCCAAAGAAGACCATGTTGAGTATATGGTGGGATATGGAAGGAATTGTCCATTACGAACTGTTAGACAACAATCAAACAATTACTGTCAATATTTACTGTGAACAACTTCATTGTTTGAAAGTAGCTTTGAACCAAAAGCGACCCTCCTTAGTCAACAAAAAGGGTGTCATCTTCCATCACGATAATGCTCGTCCTCACACAGCTCGGCTCGCCAAAAATTTCTTGAAAGAGCTTGGTTGGGAAATATTGCTTCATTCTCCATATTCTCCTGACCTTGCTCCTTCTGATTAACACTTGTTTCGGGTACTACAGAACAATTTTGATGATTTTAGGTTGACATCAAGAGAAGAGGCTGAAAATGAGTTGGATTCAAATTTTGTTTCAAAACCTAAAGAATTTTACAAGTGTGGCACTTACAAGCTAGTTGACAGATGGAATGAGGTTCTAGAAAGCAAAGGAGGTTATGTTAACAAATAAATATTTTCATAATCAAGGGCTTTTTCATTTTTTAAATAAACCTCAAAATTGGACATTATTTTTGCACCAACCTTATACCACAGTTTTTTTATTCACTCATCTACAGATGGATGCCTAGGCTGTTTCCAGCACTTGCCTATTGAAAATAGTGCTGCTACAAACATAGGTTCTTTTGAACTGGTGTTTCAGGATTCCTGGGGTATAATCCCAGCAGTGGAATTGCTGGGTCAAAAGGAAGTTCCAGTTTTAGTTTTTTGAGGAAACTCCATACTGTTTTCCATAGTGGCTGCACCAGTCTGCATTCCCACTAATAGTGCACTAGGGTTGGTTCCCTTTTCTCCACATCGTTGCCAGCACTTGTTTGTTGATTTATTAATGATGGCCATTCTGACTGGTGTGAGGTGGTATCTCATTGTGGTTTTAATTTGCATTTCTCTGATGGCTAGTGATGTTTAGCATTCTTTCATGTGCTTATGGGCCCTCTGTATGTCCTCTTTGGAGAAGTGTCTGTTTAGGTCCTTTGCCCATTTTAATTGGATTATTGGTCTTCTTGGTGTTGAGTCATTTAAGTTCTCTATATATTTGGGAGATCAAACCCTTGTCTGAGGTATAATTGGCAGATATGCTCTCCCATATAGTTGGTTCTCTTTTCATCTTGCTGATGTTTTCTTTCACTGAGCAGAAACTCTTTAGTTTGATGTAGTCCCATTTGTTTATCCTTTCTTTATTTCCATTGCCCTAGGAGATATATTAGTGAAAATGTTGGTATATGGGATATCTGAAAATTTCCTGCCTATGTTTTCCTCTAGGACTTCTATGGTATCATGGCTTACATTTAAGTCTTTTATCCATCTTGACTTTATTCTAGTGAATGGTGTAAGTTGGTGGTCTAGTTTCATTTTTTTGCATGTCCTTGTTCAGTTCTCCCAGCACCATTTGTTGAAGAGGGTATTTTCACTCCATTTTCTGCTCCTTTCCCCTTCGTCAAATATTTTTTAAAGTGTATTTTATTAATTATGTTGTTATAGTAGTTCCAATTTTCCCCTTTTTCTCCCCTCTGCCCAGTACCCCTCTTCCCACCAGCAACCCCCCCCCCCCTTAGGTCATGTCCATGGGTCGTGTATATAAGTTCTTTGGCTTCACCCTTTCTTATATTATTCTTAACATCCCCATGTTTATTTTGTACCAACCAATTATGTTTGTTAATCCCTGCACCATATCCCCATCTCTCCTCCTCCCCCCTCCCAGATGATAACCCTCCAGATGATCCCCATACCTATGATTCTGTTCCTCTTCTGGTTTGCTTAGTTGGATTTTGTTTTTATTTTTTAGATTCAGTTGTTGATAGTTGTGAGTTTGTTGTCATTTTAGTGTTCATAGTTTTGATCTTCTTTTTCTTAAGTAAGTCCCTTTGACATTTCATATAATAATGACTTGGCGATGATAGGCTCCTTTAGCTTTACCTTGTCTGGGAAGCACTTCATCTGCCCTTCCATTCTATATGATAGCTTTGCTGGATAGAGTAATCCTGGTTGCAGGTTGCCTTTCATCACATTGAATACTGCTTGCCAGTCCTCTCCTGCCTGCAAAGTGTCCTCTGAGAAATCGACTGATAGTCATATAGGCAACCCCCTGTAGGCAACTCTCTGCCTCTCTCTTGCTGCCCCCAGGACTCTTTATCTTTCATCTTTGGCATCTCAATCATGATGCGTCTTGGTGTGATCCCCTCTGGGTCCAGCTCGTCCAAGGCCCTCCATGCTTCTTCGACTTCTATGTCCATCTCTTCGCAAAATTTAGGAAATTTTTCTCATTTTTTTCAATTCTTGATTCCTCATTCTGCACTGGTTGACTGTTTTTTTCTTCCTTAGATACCAAATCATTGATTTGAACCCCAGTTTCCTTCCCTTTACCATTGGTTTTGTGTGGATTTTCCTTTGTTTCACTTAGCATAGCCTTCACTTCTTCTCTTATGTATTTGCTGTACTCAAGCTTATCTGTCAAGCCTGTGAGCATCTTTATCAGCAGTGTTTTGAATTCTTCATCTGTTAGGTTGTCTGTTTCCTCATCTGTTATGTTGGCTATCTCCTTGTCGCTTAGTTCTCCCATTGGAACCTTGATCCATTCCCCCTTTTGGGCCATACTTCTGTCTTCTCATTCTGACAGGCTCCCGTGTTTGTTTGCCTCCATGTCCCAGGTAGAGCTGTCATTTGTTATATTGTAAGGGGCGGAGCCTTAGGGATTCGTCAGTACAGGGCAACCTGTTTCACCACGTTGTGGCGCTATTAGTGGGGAAGGGGTCTGAGAGGGAACAATGCCGCCTGCCCAGCACTCACCCCCTTTCCAGGCACCTCTCCCATTTCCTCATTGGACTGGAGCCTCTCTAGCTGCTGCCCTGGCCGTCGTTCCCAGAGTGTGTGGGTCTGCAGATGTTCTAGGACCATGAGGGCTTTTTAAACAAGCAGACTTGGCTGAGAGACTGGCAGTTTCTGTCTCTGTGCCAACCTCCCCTGGTCTGCACAGTCAGAAGCAATGAGGCTTGATTTTCCTGGGTGCTGGGACTGCGAGCTATGAGGTCTGGTGATGAGCTGGGAATGCCCCCCCAGGTGTCCCTCCTGACTTTTTAAAACGTGTGACTGCACTTTCTGCTGGCCTGCTACTGCTGCCACCATGCCACATCCTCTCCACCCTGGTTCTGCCCCACCTACCTGTCTAGATGAGTATTTCTTTTTTAGATCTTTGTTTGCTGGACTTCCATGCTGTTTGATTTTCTGGGGCTTTTGGTTGTTTCTAGTTTTGAGGTAGTTGTATTCCTTCTTAGTTGTGGAGGGAGATGCAGCTTGTCTGTCTCCCCTTCCATTTTGGCTGGAAGTCCCCCTTTGTCAAATATTAATTGATCATAGAGACCTGGGTTTATTTCTGGGCTCTCTATTCTGTTCTATTGACCTATATTTATCTTTTCATGCCAGTACCAGATTGTTTTTAATGTCAATATTCAGAAATTGAAGGCATTTCTGTACACCAACAAAAAAAATATCAGAAATAGAAACCAGAATAAAATCCCATTTACTATATCAACAAGAAAAATAAAGTACTTAGGAATAAACTTAACCCAGGAGGTAAAAGACCTTACTTGGAAAAAGAAATTAAGGAAGATACAAATAAACGGAAGCATATACCATGTTCATGGATGGGATGAATCAACACCATTAAAATGTCCAAACTTACCTAAAGAAACTTATAGATTCAATGCAATCCCTATTAAAATACCAGTGGTATATTTCACAGGTCTAGAACAAATACTTCAAAAATATATATGGAACTAAAAAAGACCCTGAAGAGCCTCAGCGATCTTGAGAAAGAGCAACACAGTAGGAGATATCACAATACCTGACATCAAACTATACTACAAGGCCACTGTAATAAAAACAGTCATTTCCTTAATTTCTTCCCTCAGTGTTCTATAGTTTTCTGAGTACAGGTCTTTTACCTCTTTGGTTACGTTTATTCCTCGGTACTTTGTGTTTCTTGTTGCTATAGTAAGTGGAAATCCCCACACCCACCCCAGTTTTTGTTTCTGATATTTCATTGTTTGTGTACAGAAATGCCCTCTATTTCTGAATATTGACTTTGAATCCACTATTTTGCCAAATTCACTCATTAGGTTGAGTAATTTTTTGGTGGAGACTACAAGGTTTTCTATGTACACTATCATATCATCTGTGAATAATGACAGTTTTACTTCCTCCTTTCCAGTTTGGATGCTTTTTATTTCTTTTTCTTGTCTGATCACTGTGGCTAGAACTTCTAGTGCTATGTTGAATAAGAGTGGTGAAAGCGGACACCGTTGTGTGTTCTTGATCTTCAGAGGAAAGCTTTTGGTTTTTGCCCATCGAGTATGATGTTGGCTGTAGGTTTATCGTATATGGTCTTTATTACATTGAGGTATGTTAATACCCTCAAATCTGATTGGCCAGAGAACTTTTGCTGGTTGAGTGGAGTAAAGGCAAGGAAGACCTATCATATATACTAAGACATTGAGCATCACAACGGCAGTGACAACTATACATTCTCTGTATTTCATGAGCCCTGTGACTCTTCCATGAACTGAGAAGAGGGAACCAATGACTGATATGAACCAAATATGAAGGAACAGAAAGCAGATGTAATAATTTAAACATATACAAAGTAAAGTTTATGACAAAGGTGGAACGTCTCACTGGGATCATTTGATCTTAATTAATGGCACTATCCATACTTGGCTTCCATTGTCTTAGAGACTTGATGTTAACACTATGTAAATTATCCTCCTAAGCCTCAGTTCTCTTATTTGTAAAATGGAGATAATACATACTTTCCTCATAGGATGGTTGTAAGGATCATATTAGCTAACTCATAAAATACCTAGGATTCAATAAATGTTAGCTCTCATTATCACTCCACTCATTTGCCAAAAAAAAAAAACCCAAAAAACAAAAAACTCAAACTATCATTCATTCCTTCTACAACCCCTTTGCCCTTACTCCCACTACTTTTCTGTGTTTGATCATGCTTTTCACATCACACATCAAAGTTATTTTTATTATAAATAGGTTAGGAATCTCTTAGCATTGCAATCCCTTTTCCTCAAGTGGACTCAATCTTACTTTCCCCACCACCTCTAAAGAAGGTCTTTACCGCTTTCTGTGTGACACTACCTGTGTTTCATTTTTAAATGAAAAATAATCAAGAATCAGAAGAGCTCAATATTGTAGCTCCAATATTTCCTATGGTTTCACCCCTTCTTTCTCCACAGCTTTTCCCCTCAATATATAAAAAGTTCCTTTCTCCTATTAAAAAAAAAAAGTAAGGCAAAACTCTCTCTTGATTATGATAGCTACAACCCTATCTTTCTCTTTCTTTTCTTAGCCAAGCTCCTATTTTTTCCATTTAAATTTTATTTATTTACCTTTTGAAAAGATATTTCAGGAATCAAAATTCAAAAAGGTATACAGTACAAGTTCTCCCTCCTACACTGATTTGCAAACAATATTTTCCTTCTCTAAGCAAATGGTTTCTTGTGCTCTTTTAGAGATATGTATATGTATATACAAGCAAATATGTATTTTTCTTTTCTATAAAAAATGTTAGCATATGATAAACACTCTTCTGATTCTTGATTTTTTTCATTTAAAAATATATGTTGGCCTTGGTCAGTGTGGCTCAGTTGGTTGGAGTGTCCTCCCGTAGGGGAAAGGTTGCAGGTTCCATACCTGGTCAGGGCACATACCTAGGTTGCGGGTTCGGTTCCAAGTCCAGGCACAGCCAATCCGTGGTCTGGGGGCTCTGGTGTCTAGGCATGAATGGGAGGCAACTGATTGATGTTTCTCTTTAACCCTTCCTCTTTTTCTAAAAGCAATGAAAAAAAAAAAAAGTCCTCTAGTGAGGATATATGTATATCTTGGAAGTCTTTTCATATCATTACTTAAACAATTTCTTCATTGAAAAGAAGATGCCAAGATGGGATTAGACATGAAGGAGACTTATTGTAGGCAATGCCTGTGAGGGAGAAAATGGAGGGAGCTGGAGGAGCTGTCATATCTTGGTGCTGATCTGACTCTTGTGAAAGAGAGAAGGCAGGAAGGAGGGTTGGGTAGGTAGTGACTCAGACTGTAACATAGTTCTAAGAAAGCTTCAGGTCAGCTTGAGCCTGGGGTGTCCTTAAGCCAAAGTCATCCATCAGAGGAATCCTATACTTGGCAGGAATGGATCTACATTAATATCCTGCCACGCCCAATCATAGGCTGGGAGCAGGCCATGGGGAGAATGGCCTCATTGCAAATGCAGTGATAGATTCAGAGCTTAGCAGCTGGAGCCTCCCTGCAAGGAGATCTGAGAGGTATATTTTACAGACTTCACATTATTTTTAGGGCTGCATAATAACTCATTCATGGATGTGCCATAATTTATTTATTCAGTCCCTCTCTAATGGACATTTCTGTTGTTTCTAGTCCTTTGCTATTAGATACAATGCTCAGTGAATAACCTTGAATTATATCATCTTGCACATGTGGAGAATATTACAAATTTGGCTCCTGGAGAAGCACACCCTGACATAGAGATTAACATGTAATCAATTTATTACAGAGTGTTAATAAACTGAGATTACTACCTCTGGAAGGGAAAGAAAGAAAGCAGGATGGTGATTGAGAAGGCGGTCTGCAATGCATACTCAGTGATGGCCTCAGTCAACCTCACAAGGAATTCTGAAGATAGGATGACCCATTAGAGCTGTCCTAAAGTGAGGCCTTTATATCCGTGCATTAATTGGTCACTGAATGTAGGTTGCTCTAGGACAGCGATTTTCAACCAGTGTACTGCAAGAATTTTTAAAACATGCAATACTTGACTATTTTCTTAGGGGCAATGACCTCTTTTCTCTTAGATTGTCAAATAAAAAATAACAACAACCAACACAATAGCTGTTTGGTATGAATGAACCAAAATTATATGTATTTTGTGTCAGATCAGCACAAAATATACTTTTTGGTGTGTCACAAAATTTTAGTAATTAGTTTATGTGTGCCATGAGATGAAAAACGTTGAAAACTGCTGCCATAGGAAAATGGCATGACCTAGGTGGAGTGGCTCTTTAGCCGAAGCAATTTCTAAAAGGGGCTGACAACTTAAGGTTGTCTGTAGCAGCACTCCCAGAAGCTTGGAGATATACATCCTTCAGCTCTGATGGGGGATCTAAGAGGCAACATCACCACTTCCACCACAAGGAGTATAATTGTAGGATACTACTATGTAATTTTGATAGATGTTGCTAAGATCAAAATCTAATATGTACATTGGTGCATATTTTTCAAATATATACTTACATGAGCAATGTAGGAGAGTGTCTGTTTCCCATATCCCTGATAACATAGGATGTGGTCAAATTTTAAAAATTTTAAAAAACTTCTCATAGTCTCTATTTGATATTTTTACTAATATATTTGTCCACTTTTCATTTACTTCCAAGTACATATTCATTAAGACCTGGCTCTGTAATTTACTAGTTGTTTCAGTTTATTCAAATGTAAATTAGGAATAATACACAGCAGAATTTATAGGGATATTTTGAGGATATAATGAATGCAAAGCCCCTATTTAAAAATAGCAGCCAACCAAAAAATATTCTCCACATCCCATTATACACTGATGATTTCTAGATCTATACATTTAGGCCAGACTTTCTATTGGTAAGTAAAAATATTATTCTGCTTAATTGTTATTTCTACCTTGATGCTCCACAGGCATTTCAAATTCAACATGTCCCAGCCAAACTCATCATCTTTCTCTTAAAAATTGCTCCTATTCTTTTATTTCCTATTTTATGTTAAAGTAAAAAAATCTAGATGTCATTTTGGATTATTGTCTCCCCCTTACTCCCACATATTTAATTAATCCAGGTCTTGTTGCATTTGATTCATAATAATTCTGGTATCTGCCTTTTCCTCATAATCAGTACTGCCACTCCATGGTTCAGATTCTTGCATTTTACAAGTATTAATGCAATAGCTTTTTACTGTTCTTACTTTCCTCAAATCTATCCCAGACACTGTTGTCAGAAGGATTTTTTGAATACACAACACTTATTACATTATTCCTTAGCTCAAGTCTTCAATGGCTTCCTGTTGTTTATAGAATGATGAAATCTAAAACTTCTGCTTGGTATATATAGCTCTTCATAATTTGACCTCTGGTAATTTGTCCAGTCTCTTCTGAACCATTCCCTTCCCCTGCCTTAATCTGCAATATTCAAGCCAGTTATATTTCTCAGAATATATCATGTTCTTCCATGGTATATGTATATGCCAGTTCTGCCTGAAATAATAATTCTTTGCTCCCTACTTCCCCACTTGGCCTCCAAATAAGGTTCTTTACATTTTGGCTCAAACCTACATTCTTTGTGAAACCTACCTGGAGTCCTCAAGTAGTTCTTTTATTCTACCATTTCTCGCTGTACCCTCAACTTACTTTTGTTTGCATGTTTGTTTCAATAGGTTTTAGTTCCTTGACGGACGGAAAAAGATCAATTTTTTATCTGGTTTCTTCAGCATTTATCATAGTGCCTGGAAATTAGAGAAACTCAGATACTTCTTGATTTACTTTAAGACGTGAGGAAGTTTCTCAGGGAACTTACTGTTCTAGTAAATAAACCATCCTTCTCCCTCCTCCCTCTAGTTGTCTAGGTTTTTTTAGAACCTAGCAGGCAGGTCACTATTCATTTTTCTTACCACTTCAAGTAGACTTGACTGTTCCCTCCTTTGTGTTTCCACTGAACATCGTATATAAGGCCCGTCCTAGCAGCAATGTTTAAGATTGTATCCCAAGCACCTGACATGTTATGCACACAATAATGAAATAAATCAGTGTTTACCTCGATTAAGGACCTTTTCAAACATTCTAGGAGAAGGTCCCCATTATGCATACAGTGTAGAAAAACTTTACAATCCAAGTCGAGTGTTTTTTTTTTTTTTTTAAACGCTGCGTCGTGCAAGCTCTTTAATTGTCCTCAGATGATCCAACTTGGCTATGGAGACATCAAAAGTTAGGACACCGTGACTAGAAGGCCAAGAAAAGGATGACTGACTCCTAGAGCTCAGAAGTTATATGTTTTTCTTAGACGCTAGAACTAAAAAACAGCTGAATATTCGGTTTTTAAAATACGGTTATTGCATCGTCAAGATAAAAGATTAACCTATCAGGAAGAACTCAGCACATTCAATTACCAATCAAGAGCGGGAAAGAAGCCAAAGCCTGGGGATACCCACGCACCAACGAGGACGTCATTCTCTAGTCTCCGCCAATGAGCGGTTGGACAGGGGGCGTGGCAGCAGGCGGACCAATTGCTACACAAAACAATATGCAGTACAACTGTCCTAACCACAGTCCTCGCCTCTCAAACCACTGCAGTAAACTCCAGGATAAGCCGTTTGTTAAATCCATCGCCCAGGGACAGTTAATAGTGAAGTTCCTTCCTCGTACTAAAACAAGGGCCTCCTTTTCACCAGCTCCTACAGACTCGCAGAAAGAACTGCAACTTCGCGCTTCTACCTTCGCAGGAACTGCCCGTCAAGCTTTACCTGAGGGGGGGCGGGACGGTCTCGGTGCGCAGGCGTGCATGCCTTGTGGGAGGCCAGGCTGTAGCACCTCAATGCAGCCTGGGAGCTGTATTTCTTCTACTAGTGAAACTCGAGGGTTCCTGGGCTGCCAGAACTACATTTCCCAAGAGCCTCCGCGACCCCGGGGCGGGAGGACTTGTTCGTTAATGTGCTTAGGAAAGCCGCGGCGCGGCCCGGCCCACCAGGTTCCAAAACAAGGAAATGAAGGGGGGAGGCGGGACTGGGGTTGTCTGCGGGAGCTGCTGCCGTCCCCTCCTCGGAGGAGAGGAGGAGGAGGAGGAGGTGGAGGAGGTGGAGGAGGTGGCTGCCGCGATTGCTGAGGAATCTCTTGCTGAAGGCGGACCGCGAGGCAGCGGGCGGTGCGCGCGCGCGCGCCCGACAGGCAGCTGTTGGAGAAGTGGAGCCGCGGTCGCGGGGGGAGGAGTAGGAGGAGGAGGAGGGACTGAGCGGCGGCCCCCGTGTCCCAGTGCCTCTATGGGGGAAGCAGACAATGGATTATGATTTCAAGGCGAAGCTGGCGGCGGAGCGGGAGCGGGTGGAGGATTTGTTTGAGTACGAAGGGTGCAAAGTAGGACGCGGCACCTACGGGCACGTCTACAAGGCGAGGCGGAAAGATGGGTAAGAGCAGGGGCGGGGGAGTAAGCTTGCTCGGGTCCTCGCCCTGCCCGCCACCGCGCGGGATGGGTGGGTCGGAGCCCGGCCGGGCTCTGCCCGAGGGGCGAGGCGGAGGTGGTCGCGGCGCCGCGTCCCGGGGCGGACTCAGGGACGCGGGTTCTGCCCGACCCCCGCGCGGCCCCGTCGCGCCCCTAGAACTCTCGCGGCGCAGCTTAGTCGGGGGGCGTCGGTCCCGTCCCGGAGGGAGCTCTCCGCTTGCATGGAGCTGGCGGCGGGATGCGAGTTGGGACCTTGGTTGGAGATGGAGTTGTGGGGTCTGGTCTCCTGGGGAGACGTGGTGGACTAGGAGAGCTCCGCCGAGGAGTTGTCGCTCTGGCCCTGGGCTAGTGACGGTCGTTGTGGAACTTCCAATCGGCTGAGCTCCTCTCGGGGGCGGCGGTTTGAAACCTCGAGGAGGAGCCGGTCGGACGGCCGAGCGCCGGCGTCTCAGACAGCCTCGCGGGTCTGACCCTCTGGGCACCTCCGCCCTTGGGATCAGTCAGCTTTTTGGCCCCTCAGCGCAGTCCCACCCGTTCCTGTCGTGTACCCGGCGATTTCTCGACTCTTACCCTGATTTCGCTCTCTCACATTCTGAGTTCCGCACCTCCCTTCGAATGTAGGATCTCTTGAGAGATGAACCGCGTTTTGCCCGGAGAACGTAAGAGTTCGTCTAGTTCTCTGGTGACTGATTTTCCCCCACCTTGGGTATTCTTATGTCCTCCAATCCATCCTCTGCCAGATGACTGCGTGCTGGGGCTTATCTAGCGCCTAGATTATCCAGAACAGAATATGGAATGATACAGATCTGGGCCCGAACCTTTGTTTTCCTGGGAGTTGAGGGAGACCCGCAGGAAGCCCATTTGGAGGCCCTTACCGGTTATTTTGCTAGGAGAAGACTAGCTGGATAATGTACTGAGAAAGCCTCTCCTTCGTCCCGGAGGGCTCATGGACTTGCACTGCAGGACAGGTGGAACCAGCTCCCTGCCTCGGAGGGGTCGTTCATCACTGCCCATCCTGGCAGGAATTCCCCTCCCTCAGAGAGAGAGCTCCTAAGAACATCTACCTGTCCCTCTTAGACTTTATAAAGATGGTCAAACTTTATGGAAGAGTGTTTAGGATCTTAGCGGACCATTTCCGAATAAACTGAACGTCAATCACAATGACATTAATAAGTCTGAAGTGCTGCTTATGATAAGTTCTGAGCATCCTGTGGTAATAGATAGGATTGACTTATGAACTCTGGGACCAAAGTAGGTGGAAACGAAAAAGCATACTTGATAAATTGCTTTATCATAAAACGTGAAAATTACAAGGTACTATACAATGGAAAATACATTTTTCTTTTGTTTTAGTGAGCCCCATAGTATTCAGTTCTTGGTAGACTTTAAAAAAATAATTATTTTAGTTAATTGCTTAAGTGTCCTTGAATGTATATCTTGGAATGCGAAGTACTGTAATTAACTTTTATCAGTATTTTGTTTTTGGATTATCCACTCGTTATACTGGTGTTCCTGTAGACTCTTATTAATCAGAATTTTTGGGAAAGCACATCTCATTTTCTCAATTGGACATTGGCGTTACAAAACAAATCAGATGTGCTGTTTTTCATACTCCTCATGTGCTATACGTACTTGATCTGGAATTTTAGGTTATTTTGAATTTTTTATTTTTGTAAAATAGACAAGTTTTGAGAAAAGTTAAAAAGTTTGCTTCTGAATTATGTTTGAATAGCACAGGCTGCAACAAAAACCAGATAATTTAATCCCTGCTTCTATTTGTTCTTTTGAAATATTTTCCTCTAATAAAGTTCCTGATTCAAATACACTTCCTTTTTGAGTGAAATTTGTTTGACTAGAATTAAGAAAAATTCTTTAGTAAAGATAAGTTTGTGTATCTTCAAAATATTATGCTTCAAAGAAAACTTTTAAGGTCTGAAAACATTAGTTTTCAATCACTATATTACATATATGAAAAATTAAAATAAAGGTTTTTCGTTTTTTTTTTCTTAGACCAAAGGTCTAGTTGAGATTTAAGGCTAAATACCTGTAGCTCTTGTGTCTTGTAGCAGGATTAGTTTGATTTTCATTGATACCAGCAATTTGAAAGAAAAAAAATATTCAGTGGTGGTTCTAAACTGTCACACGGGTTTGCATAATAAAGCATTTTACACGCTGATCATGGTAAATTACAGTTTAGCTCTTTCCAGAATTTATTTGGTTAACTTAAAAAAATACACCTCTACTTTAGGGAGCAAGAAAAATCACAAGGGTATACCTTAAGAGAAATTATTCCATTTTATGTCTAGTGTGGTATACCATATAACCAAGAAATTGTTCAGGTCTTTAGAAGAAACACTGGAAGAAGTAATGTAACATAAAACATCATTAGAAAAGCTTTTGCTTATAGTTTAATATTACAATTTACAAAACTTTAGACTTATTTCCTTTGAAATATATAATTGTATCTTAGGGTGCATTAAACAACAGACTGGAGAGTGCAAGATTTACATCTGGGATTTTCATCTTTAAATGTTATTTGTTCCATCTTTTTATTTTGAAGGAAGAGAGTCTTGACCTAACTATCCTTTAAAAAAAAAAAAAAATAGAATCAGGCTTAAGTTATTCTTGAAGAGAAACAAGTTTAGAATATATCCAGACCTTTTAGTATGAGAGAATTTGTAATAGTTTTTCTTTCAACATTAGTAAAAAGTCACAGGTAACAGTTTATGGTTACAAATCTTGAGGCTGTATTTCTCAATTTTGAAACACTTTCTTTTGATTAATAGAGGAATATTATTAAAAAGTCTTTTGTCAGTAAGAGTTTCAGACAACATGATTCCATAGACCAGTGTTGTGTCTGAAAACTTGTACCCAACAATACTACTATTCAACTTTGCAGACATTCATGTAGTCTCTTGAACCATTTCAATAAAAGAATGCTCCTTTTTGGACATGTTTTTGAAAGATACTTAGTAATTGAAAGTGAAATGGCTGACAGAGATGTCAGAGTTTCAGTTTTGCCTTAGGGTTTCAGATGAGTAGGTGACTATATGTCCTAATGTGTATCATGAAATCTTTCACAAATGTAGGTAAATAATAGATACAATAGTGTTTGTTAGTTTTTGATGGATTTTTTCACATTTGGTTGGTTTAGAAATAGATGATTGTATTTGCATTTTTTTTTTTTTTTTTGGAGACCTCCTGAAGATTAAAGATGTATCAGTATGATCATAGCATTTTAGAACTTTTAGGAGTTTTAGGTCACATAGTCTAATTTCCTCTTTTTACAAATGCGAAAACCAAAGCCTTCAGAAGTTAATGCCCATAGTTTCACAGCAAAGACAAGCCTGAAATCCAGATCTCTTGCTGATTATTGTTGCATTTCTAATACCATGGGAGGAAAAACAGAAAAGACCTTTAGTTTTGACAATCTTATTGTATAAGCTTTTTCCATGCGAAGAATAGATCTATACCAAAAAATAGGGAAGAGGGAAAATAATCACATATGAGGGACATTTTTAACAAGTAGGCATGCAGGCTTGTGGATTCTACCACATGTAGCTGCTTCTCTTTATCTGGTTTCTATTCATCCTCACTGTCATTACTTTTGGCCATCTTCTGATTTGCACAGTAGCCGATTGGCCGCAGTCTTTCCTCACTGTTGTCCAAGATCAAAGTTGCTGCCAGTGTTATTTTCCTACAAAATAAAATCAATCATGTTATATCTCTTATTGGAAAACTGGACATTCTCTTTGGTTCATATAATCACATCTGATCTTAATTCCTTAGTTTGGCATGTAAAGGTATTTGTATTCATATCCTAAAGTCATTCGTCTACAATTTTTACACCTGCCACTAGCTCCCTCATTTTTTCCAGTGTGTTCAAGCCATATGCTTTGTAGCATTGACCTAGTCATATTTTTTAGACCTTGCTAAGTCCTTTTCATATCTCATTTTCTTTTTTTTGCATTCAAATTAGGATGGCGTTGCTCTGCCATTTCTCCTTTTTTCTACCTCTCACCCCTACAGACCCGGCAAACTCCTAATTCAGGTAGCTTTTCTTCTAGAAGTCTTCCCTTATTCATCCGGTATACTTGGTAGCTGTGCTTCTCTCCCTCTTTTTTTTTTTTTTTACAGTGTGTAATATCACTGTAAGTGATAGTAATCTGCCCCTTAAACTATTGCTATGAATGTATGATCATCATTCTATTTCCTGTGCCTTGTTCAGGGTTGGGCATATAATGCACACTCGATTTTTATTTCATTTAAAAAATGCCCTAAATTGGTAAATGTGCTTCGCTGATATTTTTAGTAATTGTTTTTGAAAGCCTGAAAAATAGTGATGTTGTATAAGGTAAGTGGTTAAATGTAAATATTTCTATAGCACTAACTAGGTCTAGTGTAATTTTTTCCTAAGAAATGTGCTTTTCAAGACAATTGGAACATTTCTTCTATTTGATTGATAAAGAACATAGGTGAATTTTTTGGGATAATTAAGCATTTTTTTTGTTTTTTTGTTTTTGTCTTTTAGGCCAGCATTCAAACATTTAAGAACTTTTTTTGATATTATGGATATATGTTAAAAAATTAAGTATCTTTAATACTTAATAAATCAAGTAGACACTGGTTATGTTTAATTGGTTCTTCATTTATGCACTGTAGGCCTTTAAAACTTTATTTTCAAGGCCCAAGAGAAATAAATGTTCTTTTCAATGAAATTGAGCAGTGGTTGACAGGCTTTTTCTGTAAAGAAATGGATATATGTATTTTTGGCTTTGTGGACCATACCGCGTAGGTCACAATTACTAGAATCTGCTGTTGTAGCGCCAACGTATCCACAGATAATATGTAAACAAATAAACTAGAATGACTTCTTTGTAAATAGAACCTTATTTACAAGAACAGGTGGGGGGCTGTAGTTTGCCATCCCTTAGACTAGAGTGATGCCCAGTAGAACACTCTGCAATGATAAAAATGCATCTGTGTGAGAAATGCTCACAATAAAAACCGGGACACAGGACTTGAGCAGCAAAGCGAGGCTTTTATTCACGAGTCTGCAGAGTTGGGGGCACCCTCAGCCAGGAGAATGTGTGTGCAAAGTAGACAGAGAAAACTGGTTTTATAGTAATGCAATTAGCTCCTCCTCCCCTCTCCATTTCTGGTTACTCCATTACTGGTTACTCCTGAGTTACAATCTACCGAGATTATCTAAATGCCCCTTTTGTGATTTGTAAATATGCTAATGCTGTCAACTCCCTTCTCAGAGACCCTCTAATTACATTTGCCCTTAAGACCCTCCAACTACATTTGTCCTTTGTTACTAATGATTTTCTACTGGTTTGGAAGTCACTATTTCCTTGTTTCTTAACATCTGTGCTGTCCTGTATGGTAGCCTCTAGTCACATGTGGCTCAATAAATGTGATTAGTGTGCCTGAGAAACTGGCTAGTGCTACCATATTGGACTGCACAGATTTAGAGTTTTTGCAATGAGTGACTAAGCAACACGAATTCTCAAATTCATGAAGTGACTTTTTAATAAAAATGTATAAATGACAGTGTGGACAAATGAAATAGGGAAGATGTTCATGTCTCTTCTTTCAAGTTATAGGTGAAATTTTGAGGCTGAAGTAGTTTGATAAAACAAACCAGTATTGGAACTGAAAAACTCAATTTGTGAATGAAATAGGATATTTTTCAAAATATTTTGTAAAATAACAGAAAAACAAAAAGGAATGTGTGTTTAGTAAATAATAAGTTCATGTGCATAAAAAGATACATAATGTAATGTCAGCCTCCCCTTTGCTACCTTTTTCCTTTTCTAGAATGAACTATTCTTGGTTTTCCTTTTTAGAGAGATTTTCTTGGGGGTTGTGTATTTAATGATAAATGGTAGTATACTTTCTTCTCTTTTATTTGTTTTTAGAGAGAGGGGAAAGTAGGGAAAAAGAGAGAAGAAACATTGACATATGGGAGAAATATTGATCAGTTGTGTCTCTCACACCTCCAACTGGGGACCTGGCCTGCAACCCAAGCTGGGAATTGAACCAGCAACCTTTTGATGCGCTGGCTGGCACTTAATCCACTGAGCTACACTAGCTAGGGCTTTTCTTTATATTTTTTATCCTTAAATATAAGTTGAAGATGATCACATATCTTATGTACTGAGATACCTAGTTCCTCTTAATTGTTTCATTGCATTGCATTGAATTTATTTATCCCTCTTGAAAGACATTTAGGCCATCTCCAGTCTTTTGCTAGTACTAACACTGCAGTGAATATTCTAGTAGGTACAGTATAGCTGTAAGTTAAATTCCTAGAAGCTGTTTACCTTTGGAAGAGCTTGAAATGATTTGTTAATATCATGCTGTACAAAATATAAATTTCTAAAGACAAGAGAGGGAGCTGAGAATAAGGAAGAGAAATGTCACAGCTTTAAAAATAATTATTAATACATAAGAATGAGCTATAATCATTAGTTTGCTGTAGGACATGCAAATTACTGATTTAGCGGCATGAGAAAAAAGAGACAGTTATGGGAAGGTTTCTGATGAATTAAGAATTTTTACTTTTAATGTACTATATTTTTGAACTGGATATGCTGGATAAAAAAATTAATATGTGATGTTAAATTGTGTACTGGTTTTGCAAAATGCACCAGTAGTGCAGTGAAGGTTAAGTATCAATATAGAAGACTTAGGCAACCCATTAGAATTTGACATTTTCTTGGTGGTTAAATGATTAGAATCAGAGTATTTGGCTAACGTGTTTTTAAAGATTAGCTTGTTCCTTATCTTGTCATGTTGTGACTGTAATGTTAGTGTTGCTTTTGATTTCTGAAACAAAGGGACAAGACACTTGTTTTTCAGAGAGCATTTAAATATTTTGAAGAACTAGCATGACTATATCTTTAAAAACAGGTAGTTTTTTCAGTATAGAACCATAAAGAGGTAGCTGACAAAGCTATTTAAAGATTTTTATAAATAGCTGATAGTCCAACAGTTCCTGTAATAGCTGTTTTGAGCATGCATTGTGCAGGATAAAAGAGCGTCTCAAGAGAGACCACAGGATGTAATTCAGGATACAAGTGTGCAGCAGTAGTTTTTATTAAGGGTCTGAGTTCTTATCCAGAAGTCAGTGATGGACCAAAGAGAAATAAAAACCTGTGAAGTTCTCAAATAATTGCTGTTCTTTTAAAATGTTTTAGATTTCTAATATATGAAGTCCTTCTAAAGGAAGAATACATTTTCTTTATAGAGGCTTTAAACATGTTGTGTATTTTCTATTTAAAAATATTTTTTCAATGAGACTTTGTTGTTGATGATCTCAGTTACCAAGCTGAATGTGATTAAGAGACGGATTTAATTACCAAGTAGGCTAGCTACCCTTGTTTTGTCTGTGACCACAGACCAAATCTCTGTTATGGCAAACAGTTTTGCAGACATTTGTAGATATTTACATTTGGATAGAAAGGTAAGTCCTGGCTGTTGAAAAAATAAGGTGAATTTTGGCTTTATAGGGTGTTAATTGCCTCTTTCTGTCATTTTTGTTATGATTGTTGAATATGCTCACCCATGAAAGTACCAAGCAATTTGAGGCACAAAGTTTGTTGCTTTTTATAGAAGTTACTTTCCTCTTCCCCTTTTTGTTTTGTAATGTAATTATTATAGTTTCATTTTAAGAGTGACCTAAACACTGAATGAATTTTAATTGTTTTGGATTTAGGTGCAAATTAAAAAATATATTGACTTTTCTTCTGAAAAGTTATACAGAGTGGGGCAAAAATAGGTTTACAGTTGTGAGTACATGAAACAGTTTATTCTTGTGTTACTTATTATTGTATTATTTTCCATATGAACAACTGTAAATCTTCTTTTGCCCCACCTTGAATGTAATTTGAGCTTGTGTAACTTAGAAAACCAGAGTTCTATTAATTGATTTCACGGCAAGTTTTAAATTTTTATATTATATTTGTATCAAAGTGGAAATATTTTTATGCTATTAAATTTTGTCGAGTAGTAGTCGCACATGATTAACAAAAACTCCAACAGTACAATTGTACATGAAAGGAAAAGTAAAAGGCTTCTTACTGTCCCCTCCCAAATCCTCTTCACTTCTCAGGGGGAACTAGTGTTAACTGTTTCTGTTTTTAGTTTTGTTGATAGCATTATAACTTCAAGTGTTATACATATAATTCTGTTTCTTGATTTATCTATTTTAGGCAGTTTGTTAACTTTCAACTGGAAAAGCTGAACAATTTTGAGAAATCTCATTGCCACCTATTTTCTCTTTTCCCACCTCATCCTTGATATTTATTATATTACCTTTGTTATTTTTAACTTTTTATAGTGAATACTTCTATGACTTTAAATTATAAACTTAAATTTCTTTTTCTTGATTTATCAAGATATTATATGTGGTCTTCCTGATATGAATGTTAAGGAAAGTAACACATTTCTTTTAACTTTTTTTCTCTATCTCCTGATTTTTAAAGTATAATTTTTATAGCATCCTGGTTTATTCATTGCTTTTTGTCTATGGATTGATTCTAAAAAGTGAACATTGGAAATCATTCAGAAGCCTTAAAATATTATGATTATGAAATTTATTTATTGCTGAATTAGTGTATTGAGACTCATAGAGAAGGAAGTGTAATCTTGTGTATTAAATAAGTGCTTCTTGAAATAAGTATAAAGGCCTAGTGGATAGTCTTAATTTATTTTACCCTTCAAGTCTTCTGTGTCATACTCAGCTACTAGTATTTCTTAATATCCCATGTGTGGTTTTTGTTGGATTCCTTTTTTTTGTTTTGTTTTGTTTTTGTTTAGTTGAGGACATCTTTTTGAGTAGCTTTTTCGTATAGCATGTGTAGATTTTCTGAGTTCTTGCATGTCTAATATTTATTGTGTCTTCATTCTTCATTATAGTTTGGCTGAATATAGAATTTTATACTAAGAATATTTTTTTCTCAGAACCCAATACTATTTTCATGTCTCTGGTGTTTTTTTTTTTTTGAAGCTTGCTTCTCTGCAATCTCAGGATTTTTCACTGTGTGCGTGCGTGCAGTCTAAAATTTCACCAGTCTGTCTAACAAATACAGGTTTTTTAAAAGAAATGATCTGGGTTTGTTTCCTGTCCTTAACAGATTTTTTTTTTTTTTATGCATACAATTTGAACTTTAAAAGTTAAAAAGTGGTATTTAGTAACTTGAGTTGCACTTCTCCTATTTCATCCTGCAGTGCTTCAGGCCTCTTTCTATCATGCCAGTTTCTATGGATCCTTCAGTAGGCTCTTTCTTTGTTTTTGGTTTAGGGCAGTTATTATTTTCTGTTATTTATTTGGTTATTTCCTCATCTCCCTCTGTTGCTTCTCTTGTTCTCTTCTTCAGGTATGCTTATTAAGAAGTTTTGATCTTTTGAGTTCTATCTTCCATGTCTCTTAAATTTCATTCTCAAAATTTTTACCTTTTTTCCCACTCTACATTCTGGAAGATTTCCTTTATTTAATCTTCTAGATTACTAATTTGGACTTTGGTGAAAGTTACTATTCTTTTATAAAGCATGACCTGAAATCGGGAGTCTGACTGACTGAGTTCAATAGGGCATTGGTTTAATAAAATTAATTCCTTATTAATATTTAGGTTATTTCTAGTGTTTCATCATTATAAAAAAATTTTCAGTACCATGCACTTTTTTCCCTTAATATGTTTCTTATAAGCTGAATACTAGGCCAAGATAATGGAAACATTTTTCTGTTTTCACTTACATAGAAATTATATTTGTTTTACATCTGTGTAGGGAATTTAAATCATAATAACTTACCGATTTTTACTTTCTCTCTGGCACTGTGCTAACTATAAATGTGGGACCTGTGTTTATAATATAGTTGACCTTTGAACAACACAGCTTTGAACTGCATGGGTCCACTTATATGTGACTTTTTTCTTTTTCTTTTTTTTAAAGAATGGTTTCTTTCTTTTTTTATTTTTTAATATGTTTTATTGGTTATGCTGTTACAGTTGTCCCAATTTCTTTTCCCTCTGCTCCCCTCCACCCAATGACACCCCCTCTCCCTTAGTCCATGCCCGTTGGTTGTGCATATAGTTCTTCTCAACATCTTCCTGTCTACTCCACTCCCTCCCACTATGCTTCTTAATTCCTGTACCATCTCCCCCCTTTCCCCCTTCCCCTGCCCCGCTGACCTCCCCCCATAATGTTCCCCATACCTATAATTCCCTTCCCACTCTCGTTGCCTACTTAGTTTTCCTTTGTTTCAATTCCCTAGCTTCTGTCGTTGGTTGTTGTGATACAGTTTTCATTTTAATGTTCATAGTTTTGATCCTCCTTCTTCTAAACAAGTCCCTTTAACATCTCATGTAACAGTGGTTTGGATCTAATGAACTCCTTCAGTTTTACTTTGTCCTGGAAGCATTTTCTCTGCCCTTCTATTCTGAATGACAGCTTTGCTGGATAGAGTAATCGTGGCTGTAGGTTTTTTCTTTTGATTACTTTGAATATTTCTTGCCAGTCCCTTCTTGCCTGCAGAGTCTCCTTTGAGAAGTCAGATGATAGTCTAATTGGGACCCCTTTGTACATAATTCCCTTCTTTTCTCTTGCTGCTTTTAAGATTCTCTTTTTAGCTTTAATTTTTGACATTTTGATTATAATGTGTCTTGGTGTGGTTCTCGCTGGGTCCAGTTTTTTTGGAACTCTCTGTGCTTCTGGGACCTGTAAGTCTTATTTCCTTCCCCAAGTTAGGCAAGTTGTGCTTCATTATTTTTTACATAATTTTTCAATTTCTAGTTCTTCTTCACCTTCTGGCAACCCTATAATTTGGATGTTTGCTCTCTTATAGTTGTCGCAGAGGTTTCAGAGCTTCTCCTCGTTTTCCTCACTTTTTGTTTCCTCTTTCTGCACTGGTTGACTGTTCCTTCCCTCTGTTCCGATTTGTTGATTTGATTCCTGGTTTTCCTTCCCTCACTACTTGTTTTGTATGTGTTTTCACTCATTTCAGCAGGACTAGTCCTCATTCCTTCTCTGTCTTGATTAAGTCCCGCTGTTATTTCTGTAAGCTGTCTTGTAACTATAGCTCTGAACTGAGCCTCAGAAAGATTATCTATCTGCTGGTCTGATAAATCATGTATTTGCTGTCTGACCAGCTGCGTGATTGGGATCTCTATCATTATCCCTGCCATCGTGGCAGTTTTTTGCTTCCTGGGCAGAACTGTCACACCTCCTACGATATAGGGGGCGGAGCCCCATGCACTCGTCACTACCTGGGCGACCCTTCTCACCGCACATGGCACTTTGTGTTGGGGCGGGGGTCCAAGATGGATTCCTGCCGTTTTTTCTCTGCTAAGAGACCGGGAGCCTCCTCCTTTGTCCCCACACCCTCTGGCCCTCACAGTCAGAGGCAATGGGGGTCTACCTTCCCCAGCATTGGAAGCGCGAGCTGATGGGTCTGGACTGCAGCCGGGGGTGCTCCCCAGGCGCTTCTTGCCTCCCCTTAAATACGGGCGTCTGTGCTTACCACAGTTCTGCTGCCCATCCCTGCAGCTGTCGCAGCCAGCACAGCTTGACCTCTCCACCCCGTCTTCGCCCCTCCAACCCGTCTGGACGAGCACCACTTGTTTATAACTTCATACATTGGACTTCCATGTAGCTTTATATTCTGGAACTTCAGGTTATTTATGGTTTTGCGGTAGTTGTATTCCTTCTTAGTTGTGGAGGGAGATGGAGCGTGTCAGTCTCCATCTTGGCCGGAAGTCAAGAATGGTTTCTTTTTAAAAAATTTTTATTGTTCAATTATAGTTTACATTTAATATTATTTTATGTTAGTTTCGGGTACAGCATAGTGGTTAGACAATTACATATAAATTACAAAGTGATTGATCCCTCGGTAATTTGTGTACCCACCAGACACCATATACAGTTATTACAATATGATTGCCTATATTCCCTGTGCTGTACTTTATGCCTGTGAATATTCTGTAGCTACCAATTTGTACTCCTTAATCCTGTCACCTTTTCCACCTGGCCCTCCAATCCCCTTCTCTCTTCTATGTGTCTATGAGTCTGTTTTTTATTTGTTTATTTTGTTCTTAAGATTCCACATTCAAGTGAAATCATGATATCTGTCTTTCTCTGACTTATTTCACTTAGATAATACCCTCTAGGTCCATACATGTTGTCACAAATGGTAAGATTTCATTCTTATTTATGGCTGAGAGTATTTTCAATAAATACTGTAAATTATTTTCTCTTCATTATTATTTTCTTAATAACATTTTATTTTCTCTAACTTTATTATAAGGATATAATATAAAAATGTATACAAAATATGTGTTAATCAACTGTGTTTTGGGAATTCAAAAATTATATGTGGGTTATGGCTCTGCATTAGGGGGTACCCCTAACTCTGTGTTGTTTAAGGGTTAACTGTAGTTGAAAGGATTGAAACAAAATCTCTACTTCACATTTCCTTTAAATAAGTACAAATTGGTTTATTTATGTCTACTTACAATTCTTTCAAGAAGGTGCACTTTCCCTCTCTGGAGCACGCCTGTGCCCTTTGTCCCTTTTAGGTGTGCATCTCCTAAACTCGTAGGGGTCCCCACTGACTTGCAATCAGGGGAGCAATGGGTAGTGACAGCTGGTTCCAGGTTAAACCCCTAAACCTGGCTGCAAGGCCCCTCTTTCTCTGACTTTTCAGTGAGCAAATAGCAGCACTGCCTTAGCTCATTTCTGTCACTGTGACTTTTACTTCTCAGTGAGCCAAAGCAGCCCTGCCTAGGCCCATTTCTTTTGTATAACATTTCTTGAGAGCTGGGGTAGTGCTGTCTGGGATCTCTTCTGCTGTTTCTTCTGTCCTAAGGCTTTCTTTGTTGTTTCACTGCCTCTGACTTTAATAAATGTACTCTCCAGAAAAAGAAAGAGAAAGAGGAAGGGAGGGAGGAAGGAAGGGAGGGAAAGAAGAAAGAGAAAAAGGGAAAGGGAAGAAGGGAAAGGAGGGTACAACAGAGATCAGTCACGAGGAGGATGTAATGGTGTGAAGGATCAGGGTGGGATAGCTGAAAGAGACCACTAGAAAAGTCAGTTAGTAAAGACTATCACTTTAAGTCATATAATAGTAATTTCTGAATAATATTCATCTAGTCACATATTCATCCAACAGTCTGTTCTCTGAACAAATTTCTATCCAACCATCTGCCCTGCATCTGCCAATCTTCTTCCTATTTGTCCGTTATCTCTTTTCATCTGTCCTCCATTTTCCTGGCTATCCATTTATTTATCTGTCCATCCTTTACTATTTATCATTTGATTCCTTTCCATGAGCCAAGTAGTGTGCGTAGGTAATGAGGTTACAGGATGAATGAGATTTAAGTTTTAAGTGCAAAAACTGAGACTGTGAAAGTATTCACAACAAATTGCGTGTGAAGAACACGCTTGTTAACTCCATAGAGCCACCCACAGGAGGCACAGAGAGATTACTTACCCTCCGATTGTCAACAACTTTCGGCCCAGTCAGCATTCTTAGCGCGTACGCCTCAACCCTCTGTGCCACCACCGAAGAGAAAGAACAGTTCTACCATGCACTGGACGAAGCGTTATCCAAGATCCCCAGAAGTAACGCTCTTTATCTCCTTGGAGACTTCAACGCAAGAGTAGGAGCCGACCACATGGCCTGGCCCACCTGCCTTGGAAACTTTGGGAGAGGAAAGATCAATGAGAATGGTCAGCGGCTGCTTGAGCTTTTGTGTCACCACGGCCTGTGCGTGACAAACACATTCTTCAAGTGCAAAGAGATCCACCAGGTGTCATGGAGGCACCCCTGCTCCCGCCACTGGCACCAGCTTGACCTCGTCATCACCAGAAGAACGGATATTGGCAGCACCCTCCTCACCCGCAGCTACCACAGTGCAGACTGCGACACGGACCATGCCCTCGTGGTAAGCAAGGTGCGCATAACGCCGAAGAGGTTGCACCACTCCAAGATGAAGGGTCGCCCACACATCAACACCAGTTGTGCCAGCAACCCAGTTAAGACCCAGCAATTCATCAACAGGATGGAAGATGCACTCGGCGAGGGAATGGCGGCAGATGACATTATCGAATCCAATTGGTCACGTCTCCGCGACGCCATATACAACTCCGCCATTATTGCTTACGGGAAGAAAGAGCGGAAGAACGCTGACTGGTACGAGACTCACTGGGAAGAAATGGAACCTGTGATCGAGGCTAAGAGGAAGGCCCTACTGGCTTACAAGGCCACGCCCACTCCCAGTACACTTCAAGCTCTACGGGCTGCCAGGAACAAAGTCCAGAAGACCGCCCGCCACTGTGCCAGCACCTATTGGCTAAACCTGTGCAGAAGCATCCAGGAAGCTGCCGATATAGGCAACGCACGAGGAATGTATGAGGGTATCAAGAAGGCAACAGGCCCAATCCCCTCCAAGATCGCCCCCCTTAAGTCCAAGACAGGTGAGGTCATCACTGACCAGGAACAGCAAATGCGGCGGTGGACTGAGCACTACCTCGAGCTGTACGCAACGAGGAACACCGTAACAGACACTGCTCTTAACACCATCCCAGACCTACCAGTCATGGAGGAGCTAGACACCCCACCTACTGCGGCAGAGCTCGGCAAAGCCATCGACCGCCTCGCTTGCGGGAAAGCACCAGGAAGCGACGGAATCCCTCCAGAAATCCTAAAGAGCGGGAAACCAGTCCTGCTACAGCCGCTCCACCATCTACTCTGTCTCTGCTGGAAGGAGGGCTACATCCCCCAGGATATGAGAGACGCCAACATTATCACCATGTACAAGAACAAAGGAGACCGCAGCGACTGCAACAACTACCGGGGCATCTCTCTCCTCAGCGTCGTCGGCAAAGTATTCGCCCGGGTCGCTCTTGCCCGCCTGCAGACCCTTGCTTCCCGCGTCTACCCAGAGTCCCAGTGTGGCTTCAGAGCTGGCCGATCAACAGTGGACATGATCTTCTCCCTACGCCAGCTGCAGGAGAAGTGTCACGAGCAGCATAAACCACTCTACCTCGCCTTTATCGACCTCACGAAGGCGTTTGATCTGGTCAGTCGAAGCGGTCTCTTCAGCTTGCTACGGAAGATTGGCTGTCCACCACATCTGCTTGCTGTGGTCATGTCCTTTCACGACAACATGCACAGCACGGTGTCCTACAACGGCGCAACCTCTGAGGCCTTCCCGGTCAGCAACGGAGTAAAGCAGGGCTGCGTCCTCGCGCCTACGCTGTTCGGAATCTTCTTCTCCATGCTCCTCCAATACGCCTTTAAGGACTGCAGCGAGGGTGTCTTCATTCACACCAGATCCGATGGCAAGCTCTACAACCTGGCCCGTCTACGAGCCAAGACCAAAGTCAAAGAGGTGCTCATCCGTGAGATGCTCTTCGCCGACGACGCAGCCTTGACATCACACTCGGAAGAGGGACTCCAGCAGTTAGTCACTTGCCTTTCCCACGCATGCAAGGAGTTCGGACTAGCCATCAGCCTGACGAAGACGAACGTTATGGCTCAAGGCACGGGGACTCCCCCATGCATCACCATCGACGGATACACCCTGGAGGTTGTCAACGATTTCACTTACCTCGGGTCCACCATCTCGAGCTCTCTGTCAGTCGACTTGGAGGTCAATCGGAGAATCGCCAGGGCAGCCACGGTTATGGCCAAACTGAACCGGCGAGCGTGGAACAATTCCAGCCTCACTGAGAAAACCATACTGCGCATCTACCAAGCCTGCGTACTCAGCACTCTCCTCTATGGCAGCGAGACGTGGACCACCTACGCAAGGCACGAAAGGAAACTCAACAGCTTCCACATGAGGTGCCTGCGACGCGTCCTGCATGTCGCCTGGCAGGATAAGGTCCCCAACACCGAGGTGCTGAAGCGAGCCAACATGAGCAGTTTGCATGCAGTTCTTAGTGAGAGACGCCTCAGGTGGCTCGGCCATGTCAAAAGAATGGATGCAGGCCGTATTCCCAAAGACCTCCTCTACGGCGAGCTAGCAGAAGGCAAGAGGATGACAGGGCGCCCAAAACTGCGGTTCAAAGACATCTGCAAAAAGGACATGACACAATGCTCCATGAATCTCAACACATGGGGAGTTCAAGCAGACGACCGCCTAGCCTGGAGGCTCGCGGTCAGGCAAGGTACGTCACGCGCAGAGGCTGCGCGCAACGAGGAGGCGGTCCAGAAAAGATCGAGGCGGAAGCAGCGTCAACAGCAGCAACAACAGCCATCTGCCTTCACCTGTAACAAGTGCGGCAGGGATTGTCACTCCCGAGTCGGACTGCACAGCCATTCTCGGTGGTGCAGATAAACTCTCAAGAAGCTACACCATCGTCTCTCGAGACGGACGGCTGCCGACGACGACGACGACGACGACGATGATTGTCTACAGGAAGAAAATTTGGGTGGGGAGGAAAAAAACTTTATACTCTTGTATTATTTGAAAAAATATATCATGTATTTACTACATGTATACCAGTATAACTAGAAGTGAATTGCAGGAAATATACAGTAGTTCTATTTTTAATTTTTTGAGTAACATATTAGGTATCTCTTTTGATCTAGAGGTGCCATGAACAAATTACAAAGATACTGAGAAGCACTGTGAATGAGTTTGAGATCTTCTGACTTAAGATATGATGAATATTTACCCATATTAAGTTTCCTTCAAAAACTTGCTTTTTAATGGATGTCTGTATTCTTCTCTCATGTGAATATATAATGCTTTCTAATTATTGAACATTAAGTTTTTTCTGGTATTTTAATAATATAAATAACATTAATAGGTGTTCTTGTATGTAAATCTTGGTCGATATATTTGATTTTTCCCTTACAATATAGAGCCTTATATATAAACTTACTGCGTCAAAGGGTATTAGTTTTTTTAAGGCTCCTAATATATATTTTCTAATTGCTTTTCATGTATAGTTTCATTCACCACCACCAGCAATATATGTGTGCTCCTTAACTTCAGTAGTTTTGAATGTTCTTCATCACAATTTGATAGATGAAATGGTTTCTGTCTTAGCCAGATAGGAATTAGGGCTGTTTTTTCTATACTTTCCCAGAAGCTTAAATAAAGATCCAGCCAGCTTTAAAATTTACATCCCTTTTTAGCTTTTTTAGGAATTGTAGTTCATGGCTGAGATACCCCTTCTTCTACTTCTGTCATGAGTGTTCAGCCAGTTTATAGTTGGTAAATATTTTTGGCTTATTAAAAAGTAGGACTTTTTTTTTTTTTGAAAATTATATGTTTATGTAATGTTGGCATCCACATTTTTCCTACTTTTGTGTTGAATATAGGTTCAGAAATATAGTTTGCTAGTGTACAATTTGCCAGGAAGTTATCTAGTCATCTTAATTCCATACTCTAATTTTTATTACAATAAAGTGTGAATTTTTTCAAAGATATATATTTCTAATGAATGGTAAAAAGAATAAAGTTTCATATTGTATTTTAGATGAAGAAATTGTTAAAAGCATTTTAAAAAATTCAAACTACGGGAGAGGAGAGAGAGCAGATCTAGCTATCCTTAAACCCTGGAAAGAACACATGCTACGGTGTTTCTGCATCATTTTGGCTTTATGAAACAGAGAACCAATAAAAAACGGCTTAAACAAGTAAGGAATTTATTTTCCTCTTGTATCAGAAAGTTCAGAGATGGGGTGCACTGGGCTGGTGAAGCTGTTCAAGGATGTTACCAAAGATGCTTTTGTACAGATGTTCCCAGATGATTGTTGTACCTCCAGGCATTGCTTCCACGTTCTAGACAGAAAGCAGGTGAAAGAAGCAAAGGCTCGATGGCAAAAGGGGTTGTTCTAACCAAAAGGTAACCAAGTAACTTGGGTAGAGAAGGGAAAAGAAGATTGCAAATGGCTTTTGGGTGTGCCATGCTGTGGAACAAAGAGTTCAGTTTGAGGTGGTTAAGGAGAAAGAAACCTTTGTGTTCATTTTAAGCTGTTAAAAAACAAAATTCAACTGAGTAAATTTTGAAGATCTTACTGGTTTTTGTCAGTGATTCATGGATCAGACAGCATCCAATCTAGAAGACAGAAAGGTCTCTGAGGTACTATGTAAACTGGAAGACTTATAGCCAGAAGGGAGCCGAAACAAGGAAGTCATACGCGACAAGAAAGTGAATTGGTTATGGCAATTCCTTTAGAAAATGGCAGGGATCTATCAGGCAGATTACCGGATTAGTGCTGATAAGGTGATTCCTGATTGACTGGTTTAAGATTCCTTTTCTGGGAGAGTTGACACTATAATGAAGTCTCAGTTTGGTGATGTGGACGTGGGGTGTAAGTGATCTGTTTTGGGCCTGTTGTGTTGTTTTTAATAAAGCTTAGCCATTATCCAAGTGTTCAGTGATAAGTAAAATTTATGAACTGTTACTGTCTCCTCCACTATGTAAAGACTCCATAATTAACCAAAACAAATTTTGTAGACTTTCAAGTTTGTATAAATATAAAGGTTTAAAACTTAGATGGATAAAGGTGAGCTTTTAAGTAAATCCATTGACATTATGGGAGTCCTTATCTTTTTATACAAATGGTAGGAAAACAAAAGTAACTCGATAGTTATCAGAAGACAGAACTTGGTTCATATTAAATTTTACATGTAACTTTTACTGTCGGCCAGCAAACTAAGCTTCTTCGTTTAGTTTACTGAGGTTGTAAATTCAGTACTTTTATCTGAAGGACATTTTTCACCAGAAAGGCATTTGAATAAACAAAGTACTTTGGGTCCAAATGATAAATAAATCTTATTCATTCTTAAAGAAATACTTGAATTTTCCTTTCTCAGAGAGGAGTTTTTACTTCTGATTTGATGTAAGGAAATCTTGGAATTGGAAACCCTTATAACTCTAGCTGTGGGATTTTGGTGCAGTAGTATCTCTGAACCTCAATTTCTCTACTTGTAAAATTTGTACGATGATAAATTACTATCTCATATAATTGTTGTGAGAACTAATTAAATCATAATGTATAAAAGTCCCCAGCAAAGTATTGGTTCATTTACTCTCCAAATAAAAGGGAGTTTCTGTGATAAATTTCCCTGAAGATTAAATTAGCAAGTATAATAAAAGGCAGATACTAAGTAAAAATTATAGCACCTTAGTTTTGAGAATGAGTATTAACATTGTTAGGTTCAGTAGGAAGATAGACTATTTTCCCCATAATTGTAAAAAACTTTATTGTATTAGATAAGAAATGGGTTTTGTGATGGGCTATTTTACCTATGCCTTCAAAATGAAACAGATGAAAGAATAGAACCTTACTTTTAAATTAAAATCTGTCTTATTATAAATAGACCATGTTTAAGAAAAGTTGGAAAATAAAGATAAACACATAAAAAATTGAAACTATGAGATGATGGATGCGTTAAACCTTATTGTAGTGATCATTTTACAATATATACATAAATCATAATGTATAATATACCTTAAAACAGTAGTCCCTCTCTATATTACAGTTCACTTATCGCGGCCTTACTGTATCATGGGGTTTTAAAAAATATTATATTTAATTATTTATTGTGGATTTTTTGCTATATCGCGGGATTTTGCGGTACTGTATATGTATATTGTTAAAGTTATGTAGGTTTAAGAGTAGAATATGTTTAAGAACATAAGTAGTGTTTATAAAAGTGTGGAAAAGGTTAATAAGGGAGTGGGAAAGGTTAATAAGGGACTGGGAATGGTTTATAAGTGTGTGGGAAGGGTTTATAAGGCCTTAAAATATATGTAAATACTAAAATAAATGTAAGGTTCCTACTTCGCGGATTTTCACCTATCTCGGGGGGGGGTCTAGAACGTAATACCCGCGATAAGTGAGGGAATACTGTACAGTGTTGTATGTCAATTATATATCAAATCTCGAAAAAATAGATCAGCCAAAGGAAGTAAAATAACTTACAGATGAATGGTGTAATAATTTTACATGTTTTTCTGGGCAAGTTATACTTTTATTATTATTAAAAAAAATAAACATAGACTTTATTATGTTTTAAGATTTTATTTATTTTCAGAGAGAGGGGAAGAGAGGGAGAGAAGCATCCACGTGTGAGAGAAACAAGTGGTTGCCTCTTATGGCCCCTACTGGGGACTTGGCCTGCAACCCAGGCATGTGCCCTGACAGGAAATCGAACCTGCGACCTTTCGGTTCTCAGGCTGGCGCTCAGTCCACCGAGCCACACCAGCCAGGGCTGTGCTTTTATTTCCTCAAGAATGTGGTCATATTCTACATGATTTTTGGTAACCTGAATTGTCCATTTTACAACATATGGTGGATTTTTTTCTATTTCATAAGTGTTTTTATCTAGCAGTGGTTTTCTTTTAAAGAAAATCTATACCATTCACACATATAACTCTTTCATCAATAATATCATTAATTATAATTATATCATTAATTATATATCATTAAGAATAATGCAGTTATTCTTTAGAGAATGGGTAATCTATTTTCTGACTTTCTGGAGAACATTACTTCTATATTTTTAATGACTATATTTCACTGTATAGATGTACCATGATTTATTTAACCAGGTATTCTGTTGATTGATGCTTAAGTTGTTTGTAATTTTTCATTATTGTGAATGGCACTGTTATCAGCAGATATTTACGGTAGTTAAGGCTTTTTCTGAGAGAGAGAACTTTCTAAAGTGATAAATATAAAGTGAAAAGACAGGAGTACATAAGTGAAAATATGCTTAAAAATATTTGACTTTAAAATGAAGATCAACCCTGGCCAGGTTGCTCATTGGATTGGATTGCCCTGCACACCAAAAGGTTGCAGGTTCAGTCCCTGGTCAGGGCACATACCTAGGTTGCAGTTCAATACCCGGTCCAGGTGCCTATGGGAGGCAACCAGTTGATGTCTCTCTCTCTCACATTGATGTTTCTCTCTCTCTTTTGTAATCCTTACCCAAGGATATTTTTTAATTGATTTTAGAAAGAGAGGAAGAGGGAGGGAGAGAGAGAGAGAAGCATTGATGAGAGAGAAAAACATCACCTCCCGTACAGGCCTCGACTGGGGAATCAGAGCCACAGCCTAGGTATGTGCCCTCACCAGAAAAGAACCGGCAAACTTTGGAGTACAGATGACGCTCCGACCAACTAAACCACCTGGCCAGGGCTTCTCTCTCCTGTTTCTGTCTTCACCCTGCTTCCTCTTTCTCTAAAATCAATAAACATATCCTCAGGTGAGGATTAAGAAAATATTAAGCTGAATATCATGGTTAGGAAACTTTGAAGTGAACTATTTCTTAGTGTCACTATGTTGATCTGCATAAAGTAAGGGTTTTAAGAAACTATATAATTAACAACATAAAAATTTTTCCTAGGTGGATTTATAGGTAGTGATGAAAACACAGCATAAGCTTTTGGAACTTCATGGAATCTTACATCTTGGTCAAATCCCTTGGCTTAAAAGAAGTCCAGAAATATTAAGTACCTTCTTAAAGATCATATAGTGTGTTTCAGTGTCTGATATATTGGTATGGTTTTCTAAGTCTTACCCTAACATTCTTATCTATAACAAGGTGTCTAATATAAAGGTAATGAAAACTATTTGCCTATGGAGCATCCATGATGATCTTTAATGAAGAGACTGATGAAGGGAAATATCATCAGTTATTAGGATGCATTTTTTAAAAGCTGTTAAAGATATTGATTGATTTGTAAATTACTTCATTTTCATCAGTGAAATATTTATTTGGGTCCTTCTTGGTACAGACTTTTTTTCCTTGGACAATTTAGTGGTTTTAGTATGTTAAGAGTTGTCTAATTACTACTATCTAATTTTAGAACATTTACCACCACCACCCCATCCCCCCACCCCAGCCAAAGAAATCCTGTAGTAGTAACTCCCTATTTCCCCATTCTCCTAGTTCCTGGCACTCACTAATCTACTTCCTATGTTTATGGATTTGTCTATTCTGGTCATTTCATATAAATGAAATTATACCATATGTACTATATTTTTCGCTCTATAAAATGCACTTGACCATAAGACACACCTAGGTTTAGAGGAGGAAAATAAAAATAAAAAAAAACAACTGAACCAAATGGTGTACTAAAATATTTAATAAAATATAACAGAATAATATTTCAACCGTGTAAAGTGAATAGCAGTCAACAGCGGTATTAAGAATCATCATCACTGTCATTAACAAATTAGGAGAGATTTTAAGGTTCAAGTACTCTTCTAGTTTCTGGGAACCCCAAGAACTCATCATTACTAGTGTCAGAATTTATGAAGCTCAGTTGCTCACAATCACTCATAACACTTTCTTCGCTATCTTCATACTGACCAGATGCCCTGAGATTCAGCAGTAAAGTGGGACATTTAAGCATCCCCAGGGGGTTCGCGTGGGCCCACTGCTTCCTTTTCTAACATCTGTCACCACTGTTGACAGGTCAGGTAATACATATCACGGTCTGTGATGCAGTATTCGCTCCATAAGATGCACAGACATTTCCCCCCCACTTTTGGGGGGAAAAAAGTGTGTCTTATAGAGCAAAAAATATGGTAGTTTGTGTCTGTCTTCTTCCACTTAGCACCATGTTTTTAAAGTTCATGTTGTAGAATGTGTGAGTACATCATTCTCTTTTTGGTTCACATGGTGCTCAATCCACTGAGCCACACCAACCAGGGCCACATCATTCTTTTAAATGGCTGAAGAGCCCTGGCTGGTTTGGCTTAGCGGGTTAAGCGCCGGCCTGCGAACTGAAGGGTCACTGGCTTGATTTTCAGGGCACATGCCTGAGTTGCAGGCCACTTCCCTAGTTGGGGGCCTGCAAGAGGCAATTGATAGATGTTTCTCTTGCACATTTCTTGGACATCAATATTTCTCTTCCTTCTTTCTCCCTCTTTTCTCCTCTCTCTAAAAATAAATAAATCTTAAAATAAGAACAACTATTAAAAAAATAAATTGCTGAAGAATAAATACTCCATTTTATGGCTATACCACATTTCGTTTATCCATTCATCAGTTCACGGACATTTGGGTTGTCCCAGTTTTGAGTAATGCTGCTATGAACATCTATGTAGAAGTTTTATTTGGCAATATGTTTTAAATTGTTTTAGGTATAGATATCTAAGGTTATATGTTAGCTCTATATTTAATCTTTTGAGGAATTACCAAACTTTTCCAAAGCAGATGCCCCATTTTACATTCCTACATGCAACGTGCGAGGGTTCCAATTTCTTTATGTTCTTGGTAACATTTAATATTGTATTTTTTATTTTAGCCATCCTAGATGTGTGAAGTTGTATCTCATTGTGGTTTTGATTTTTTTTCCCTAGTAACTAATGATGTTGAGCATCCTTTCATGTGTGTTTGTGTGTTTCTTTTTTGGCCATTTCTGTATATTTTTTGGAGACAAGTCTATTCAAATCCTTTGCCCATTTTTTCATTGGGTTGTCTTTTTGTTGTTATTGAGTTGTAAGAATTCTTTATATATTCTGGATAGTAGGTTCTTATCTGATGTGTATTTGCAAATATTTTGTCTTATTTGTGGCTTGCCTTTTTACTCTCTTGAATGGTGTCCTTTGAAGTACAAAAGTGTTTTTTTTAAGTATATTTTATTGATTATGTTGTTACAGATGTCCCAATTTTTTCCCCCTTTGCTCCCCTCTGCCCAGTACCCCCTTCCCTCCAGCAGTCCCACCCCTCTTAGTTCATGTCCATGGGTTGCGCATATAAGTTCTTTGGCCTCACTCTTTCCTATATTATTCTTAACTTCCCCTGTCTATTTTGTACCTACCAATTATGCTTCTTAATCCCTGCACCATATCCCCATTTCTCCCCCTCCCCCTCCCAGCTGATAATCCTCAGAATGGTCCTCATACCTATGATTCTGTTCCTATTCTGGTTTGCTTAGTTGGATTTTGTTTTTATTTTTTAGATTCAGTTGTTGATAGTTGTGAGTTTGTTGTCATTTAAAAGTTTTTAATTTGATAATGTCCAATTTATGTATTTTTTTTTCTTTGTTGCTTGTTCTAGGAAACTGCTGTTTGATTTAAGGTTGAAATTTGCTCCTTTGTTTTCTTCTAAGAGTTTTACAGTTTTAGCTCTTATATTTAGGTCTGGCAGTGTGTGTTGTGTGTGTATGTGTGAGAGAGAGAGACAGGCAGAGACAGAACAGGACATGTGACAAGGTTCCAAGCTTTAAGAACTTATAGTATATTTGGCTAAATATATACAGTGAAAAGGTATCTAGCAATATCATTTACTCGTTTATTTGACCTTATTAAGTAACCCTATCTAGAAATTAAGGGTGTAAGGATAAAAGACATAATTTCTTTCCTTATAATATATATAGAGAATCAAATAGATTACACCACAGGGCTATAAATTCTGATATGCACAGAATGCTGTGTGGATAACTAAGAGGGACCTGAACTGACCCAGGAGTGTGTGGGTGATATGGAAAGCATCCAAGAGAAGCAAAAACCTATGTGTGGTAGCTGAGTATTGAAGGCTGAAGAGTGAGCCAGACAGAAAAGTGGTTTTTAGTTTAGTAAAATGAGTGGTAAGTACACAAGTGCAGTAAATTCTAGAGCTGTAAGAGATTTCTGTTCTTATTTGAGCCAGATTCTCTCTCCCTGTCTCTCTCTCTATATATATACACACACACACATATATATATATATATATATATATATATATATATAGTTTGTTTTTAATACTATGGTAGGAACTAGATAGGATTGGGGTCTGAAAGCAGAAATATGTAAAATGGGGATGGTGTCATTTTCTTATGAATTGTGAGGAACCAAGGAGATGAAGCTTTTATACTGCACATAATGTGTTAATCCTATTACCATTAATTTTTTTAATATGAAATTTTGATGATCATTGATTCTTCAGTATCTATTTCTAGGTTGTCACAAATTGTTCTAAATTCCTTAAATACACCAAATGTTGTAAGTAAAGAAATGGTTATGCATTGTTACAGAGTGGGGTGTCCCCCCCCCCAAAAAGAAGCAAAGAATTAAAAAAATCGTTATGCATGTTATAAATAAGGAAATGAGGATTATTAGTGTAAAAAACATATTTAAAATTGAGTAGATTTTTAAATAATTATAGAAGTTATACAATCTGCAAAAGTAATTAGTTAATAAGGAAAGATATAAGGGAGAAAGTGAGAAATACTGAACCATCATCCAGAAATAATTACTTGATATTTTGGTGCATTTCTTTCCTGGTAATCATTTCATTCATTTGTGGTGTGTATACAAAGACACCGTTTTAAAAAACTACAAAAGTAGGATCATCCTACATATGTAGTTAAAAATCTTTTTAAAGTCCTTACTGAGGATATATTCATTTTTCTTTTAGAGAGAGAAAGAGAGGAAAACATTGATGTGAGAGAGAAACGTTTATCGGTTGACTCCCATATGTGCCCCAACTGGGGATTGAACCTGCAATTTAGGTACGTGCCCTGACCAGGGATAGAACCCCCGACCTTTTGGAGCACGGGATGACACTCCAGCCAAACAAGCGACCCGGCCAGGGCTTCTTGTGTATTTCTTGAGCTGTTTTTATATTATTTCTCTCCTTTTTGTGAAATGGTTTTTTAAAAAAACTTGGGACCACCAAGTTTTAAAGATGTATGTTTTTACCTGACAATTATACCATAGGTAGACTGTCCAGTTAAGTTGAGAAGAGTGAAGTGATAGCTTATATTTGTTTTTAAAATTAAATTAATCACGGAGAAGAGTTGCTATTTTTATTTTTAAGGAGTTATTCCTTGACCACTAGTTTGAATGAACTCTGTTTTTGGTGAACTGTTTCATCAGCAGGCCTGTTATTGTCCATGACTAACTGTGTAAGTACTCATTATGCAATAAATTGCTTTTCTACATAAAAAAAAGATTGGGCTTTGAAGTCGTATTATCTGGATTTATAATCTCAGCTATACCACTTATTAGCTGTGTGACTTGGGAAATTAATTCTGTGTCTTAGTTTCCTCATCTGTGAAATGAGAATAATAGTAGTACTTACCTCACAGGGTTATTGTAAGGATTACAAAACATGTGAAGTGCTTGCAACAGTGTCTGGCAGATAACAAACATTGCTATTACTGTACTATTAATTTTTTTACACTTACATATTTCTATAGGGTAAATCCTATTAGGGTAAGGGTGTTTAAGACACCAAATTTCTATTTTAAAAAGTTGTCCTTTTGCACTAAAAACTGCATAATAACATTTTAGTATATCATTATTATGATTGTGTCCAAGCTCTGTTTCAGTGATTTGTTTCTTGTCAAAAATTTCATGTATAAAAATTGTATATATTTTCAACTTTTTATTATAAAAAATTTTAACATAGACTTAGTTCTATGATCACCCATATATCTACTATCTAGAACAGGAGTTAGCAAAACTTTTTTTCTATAAAGGACTGGATATTTTGTGTATTTCTTTAAAAGACCAGTAAATATTTTAGGTTTTGAAGGCTGTGTGGTCTCTATCACAACCACTCATAATTCTGTAGTTGTAGTGAGAAAGCAGTCATAGACAACATATAAATGAATGGGCCAATGGCAGTGTTACAATAAAATTTTACTTACAAAAACAGGCTCAGTTGAGTTCAGCCTGGGCTGTATTCCATCCCGGATTCAGATTAAACAGTTAACAGATTGCTAATTTTGATTTTTCTGTAAGTACATTTGTATACTAACATATATTTTTCTGAACTACTTGAAAGTAAGTTGCAATCATTATGGCATTAGACCCTTTAATATTTCAGCATGCAACTCCTAAAAATAAATATATTCTCTTCCATAACCATAATACCATTATTATAGCTAAGAACATTATAATTTTTTCTTTTTAATAGAACCAAGATTATATAAAGTAGCATGAAAAGTATGAAAATCCTTAGATTTGCTTCTCAATCATTGTAACCTATTGAACTGTCTATTCCCATCCCCTTTTTCTATATTTTTCTTGATTTATTTATTTAGGTTGAAATCTGTATTAGGTAACACTGTTTGCTGATTTCGTTTAGCCCAATTTCACAATCAAATAAAGGGGAAGTTTTAATTTTTTTCATATATTTGGTTTGTATCTGGGTTGTGTTTCTGTATTTATTTTATTTTTTAAAAGACTTTGTTTATTTACTTTTAGAGAGAAGGGGAGGGTGGGAGAAAGAGAGGGAGAGAAACATCAGTGTGTGGTTGTCTCTCGTACTCCCCCAATTGCGGACCGGGCCTGCAACCCACGCTTTTGCCCTAACTGGGAATTGAACTGGTAACCCTTTGGTTTGCAGACTGGCCCTCAATCCATGGGGCCACACCAGCTAGGACTGTTTCTGTATTTTATATGTTATGAAAGAGAATTATGTGTAATTTATAATCAAAAGAAGGGATCTCGTTAAGTTACATATAGTCTCTATCATTTACATTGGATCATTCTTGTTACATAGTAGAGTACTAAAGGAAGTAAAGTCAATTATGTGCTTTAAAAAAATGGCGAACTTTTGGATTTAAAAAAAAAATTTTTATTTAAAGATGGGAAAAGAGAGAGAAAGGGAGGGAGAGAAACATCAATGTATGGTTGCCTCTCTCACGCCCCTAACTGGGGACCTGGCCCGCAACCCAGGCATGTGCCCTGACTAGGAGTGGAACCGATGACCCTTTGGTTCATAGGCCAGCAGTCAATCCACTGAGCCACAGCAACCAGGATTGGGTTTTTATGCTAAAAATGGAGGGAAAGTATTATAGATATTTCAACTGTTTTCAAAGTTAACTTTATGATGCTTTTGCTTGATACAAAAATTTATAACACTCAAGAAAAAGCTATTCCACTCTGTGAAAAGTTTTGCTGCAAATTTATCCAGGGTCCTTGTCTTATTTTTCCCTACTCTCTCATTCCTTACCAAATTTAACACTTTGCATTAAGCCTCCTCAAATATCATGTCTTAGACTAATGATGCAAAGCATAATCTTAATTTTATTTTTCTAAAAACATCAAAAGGAAAATTTTTAGTGTGGGTATAACCGTGGGACTGTAGGTTACTCTTAGGAATAGCATGCTGCAAGATGAGGTATATTGGCACTCTCCCTCTTGGGGGCACACCTGTGCCTTTCCCTTCCCGTTTTCTTCCACCCAGGTGTTATTTTGCCTTTCTATCTCCTAAGCTGTGAGGGCCCTTCTTTGCTTCTGTAACTTGTTTCCTGAGCTTACACAGCCTTGCTGGCTCACTTCTACAACCTCTATATCCCTCTTCCTTCCTTCCTCCCTCCCTTCCTTCTTTCTTTTTATTGATTTAAGAGAAGGGGAGAGGGGGAGAGAGAGAGGGAAGGATGGGGATAAAGACACATCGATTTGTTGTTTTGCTTATTTGATGGTAGCTTTCCTAATGGGTGTGTGGTAGTATCTCATTGTATTGATTTTTTAGAAGTTTATCAAATGTTTAAGAGTGAGTTATATAATCACATGGTAGCAAGTTTTTAAATGGAAACCAACTCAATTTTGATACTCTAATACCAATATTATTTGAATGTTATTTGTATATATATTCTTTAGTCTTTTAAGGCCGTTTTTGTTTTAAAGTGTTCAATTTTTTAGTTTTATATTGTGAGCATTTCCTATTAATATTTTTTTTCTTTTTATTGATTCGAGAGAGAGGGGAAGGGAGGGTTAAAGAGGATGAGAATCATCAACATGAAAGAGAAACATTGATCTGTTGCCTCTTGCACGTGCTCCTACTGGGGACGAACTGGCAACCCAGACATGTGTCCTGACTGGGAATCAAATCTGTGACCTTTCGGTTTGCGGGAGGAGGCCCAACGAACTTAGCCATGTTGGCCAGGGCACATTTTCTTTTTTTAAAAACATATTTTGTACAACAATCATTTGGATTTGAATTTTCCCTGATGATATTGCAAATGGTAAAAAAAAATATATAGTGTGATTGAATACTTAACATTTATAATTGGCTTCTACAGGTAGATAAGTGCCTGGTTTGTGTGATTTTAATTCCATTGACTAGATGATAATAGTGACTATAAGTGTGGCTCTAGAAGTAGACAATCTGGGTTTGAATTGCAGATCTGCCACCTCTGGGTATGTACATTTAGGCAAGTTTCTTAAGCTCCCTGTGTCTTGGTTTCTTTATTTGTAAAATGAGGGTAATGATAGTACCTATCTCAGAGCTGTGAAGACCAAATGACTTCATACCTGTAGAGCTGTTAAAACTGGCACATCACACATCCTATATGCCTTTGCTGCCATTATGGATTTATTGGGTGGGATCTTATCTCTGGTTTTTAGAAATATATGCAATATACAAATAGTTACCGTGTCTCAGGTTTTTGCTTAGATTGTCACAAGCACTGCCTTAGAAGAGGGTGCAACCTATAAGGTTGTTTTGGGAATTAAGATGCATTTGAGGCAGGTAGTGCTGGGAAACACTGCTAAATTGGTATTACGACAAAACTATCTCTTGGGGCCTGTGACCTTCCGGCTGTCATTTAGCCCTGCTGACTACTCTAGGCATTTTTGGTAAGCTCTGCCTTTTTTGCTTTAATTCCTCGGGCTTCCTTCCCCACACAGCAACCCAAATTCCTTAGCTTGGCACTCTGTATTTCCACTATTTCTTAGTTGACTTTCAAGTTGTTAATTTAAATCAAATGCACTGATTTAAATTTTTGCAAACGATAACATTCTGTGATTTTTAATACCTTATTTCATTTGATATTCATTACAAATCTAAGAGATGCTGAAGTCCTCATGGAACAACTCTGGTTGTATTGAGAGGTTAAGAGATGTGCCTGATGTCACAAAGCTATTGAGTGGAACTGAACTCAAGCCACCTGATTTTGGGGCCAGTGTTTAATAATACTACATTTCTTTCTTGACGTGCCATCATGTTTTAAGACAATGCTTTGTTCCTTCTTTCCTAATTATATGATGATATTTTTAAGGATTTCTAAATGTTACATAAAGATAGCCTGCCCTTCTCTTTTAAATTTAAGAGCTAGTAAAATTTGTATGATTTATTGTCTTACATACCAGCTGCATTTTGTAATTTTTATTCCTATCATCAGAAATGAATGAGATGAAATCTGAGATTTAAAAATTTTACCTGGTTAAATCCTTAATTTTTTTACATGAATATGTTCTAAAAAGCTTTTCAAGTTTCATGCTTATATTTATTTTATAATCTTGGAACAAGGTAGATTTCTCCCATATTGCTCAGTATATGTCGTACGTTGCTCATTTCAACATTACTATCAGACTTAAATTAAATCTTGACAGTAGAATATCTTTACATTTCTACTTTCTCTTTTTTCCCCTCTGCCTTTGTTGGCTTCCAGGTCTGTTTGTAATTGTTTTTCTCTTATATTCCCAACACTCTCCAGTCCTAAGAAAGAATGTACCTTGAGCTGTAGGTACCTTTCATTTTGTGAAGTATATTTTTTAACTTAATTTCTTTTATATTTCTTATGTATGTATTACCTCTCATATGACTTTAAAAATCAGATTGTTACTTCCAGGATATATGAATTCATACTTAGTTGCTCTTTTAGCATTTCTCATAGTGTAAATCACTTCTGTTGGTGAGAATATAAATTAGTTAAGGCTCAGCTTTATATATATAATTAGCTGCATAATATATAATCAAAGTTTTCAATATATTGTTGATTTGCTCATTGTCAAAGCTGAAAATCTGATTTCCTTGGCAGATGTGTAGACTTGTGATAGGCATTTGGCATTTTATGTTTTGGGCAGTGTAACTTTAAAGCTACATAAACTTCTCTGCCTTTTGCCTCTGCTGTGTTCATAGATTCCAGGAGGGCTTCGTGTATGGACCTCAAGCGTTGGAGGTTGCAGACTTTTCAGCAGAAGGTAAAGCAGAGTGTTTGCCTTCTGGTGTCATTGTGTGTGTGTGCTGGGGTGGGTATGTGACAGGTGAGAACTTTTCACAAATGTCATCATACAATTATTTACTTATTTACTTACTTTTATCCTCATCTGAGGACATTTTTTCTCATTGCTTTTAGAGAGAGGGGAAGAAAGAGAGAGAGAAAGAAACATCAGTGTAGGAGAGAAACATTGATCAGTTGCCTTTTCATACACGCCTGACTTGCTATTAAACCTGCAACATGGGTATGTGCCCTGGCTGGGATTCAAACCTCTGACCTTTTGGTCTATGGGACAACACTCCAACCACGTGAGCCATACCAGCCAGGGCAAATGTCATCATAAAATAATTTAGAATGATGCATTAAGTAATTAACCTTCACAAAAATTAAAACCAAGTTAACACTTGCATAATTTTATTCTGTATTACTAATTTCTATTAAAAAAGAAAACTTCAGATAAAACGAAAGACTCTAAATTTCATTCTCTGCTGTTAACTAGAAGAGTTAGAGTGATGAAGAAAAGGGAATATTAGTGTAATTTGTAGTATATGCTATCTAACTTTCTCAGACCTAGCTTCACTATGATTTCTTCCTGGGAAGTTGTCCAAGTTATTATTCATATGTTGTATTCTTCCCTGATGCTCCTTTTACTGAAAGATTGCTTCACAATAAATAGAGAGGCAGCCTAGAGTGTGACTCATGACTGGAGGATAGACATTCTTGCTCAAAGTCCCATGTGCCAAAAATGTTAGTTTCCAATATGCTAATTACCTCTCTCTTCAGAACTTGTTAATATGCTTTTCTTTCAAGTTAGTTCTTGTTTCAGTAGAGAAACAAACACATCCCACATACTTGTAAAATATGTTTTTATGGAAGCCTCCTTAATGAGTTACTTTTTAAGAAAATAATGTGACATTATGCTTCTTTGATTTTTATAACAAAATAGAAATATTTTGCCATTTATGTGCCAGATAATATACTTCCAGTGAATTTATGAAACCATTTATGAACTTTATTCAGATGATAACAGAACACAGAGTTTTTTTTTCTTTTTAAAGAGTTGTATCAGCTAACAAAGTTGTAATCTTAGACGTAAAGTTTATAATGTGGCTAGTTTTTAGGTAGATTCCAAATGGGAATTAGAGGAATGTTTTCTTATGTCTTCTGGAAATTATATTTGTTGTGCTATCTAGTGGTTGCACATTATACCTTATCTTCAAGATATATACCTTATATGAAGTTAGGATAGTTCATATTTATTAAATTCTTTGTTCCCCAAACAAGATCACTCCATTTTATAATCAACCCCGTTTCACGATTTCTTTTCCTTTCCTCCTTGTAGGAGGAGCTGCTTTTCTGACTAGAGGACATAGATGGGTTCAAGCTGTTTATTGAGGTTAGCTATGATTTTACCTCCTATGCCTCTTATCCTTTCTTTTACCTTTTTCAGTGGCCATTTTGAGGATATCTACCAATGATAGATTGGAAGTAATTTTTTGAAGGCCTTTTTATACTTCACTTTTAGGTTAGTTGGCAGTTTTCACCACTGTTGAATTATGCAGTTTTACATTTGTTTAGGCTGTGGTGTATTTTGTTGCCAGTTGAGAATCCCAATAGATAATCCAAATCACTATTATTATAAGATATGAAAAGTATTGCCCATGTCAAGGCACAGGAAGACTCTTCTCTTCAGGTCCTCATCTCCCAATTTCTATGAGAAAGATTGATAAACTGGATGGTTAAAAAGTATTATTTTCAAAGAGAAAAAAAAAGGACTTTATTTTTAGAGCAGTTTTAAGTTCACAGAAAAATTGAGTGGAAAAGTATCCCCTTACCCTCCCTGCCCCCCATCTCCTTATGTTAGCATCTTGCTTTAGTGTGGTATTAATACATTTGCTACAATTGATGAGCTGCCTTAAGGTTCATTCTTTGTGTTGTATATTCTATGGATTTGACAAATGTACAGTGGCATGTATGCACTGTTACAATATATACAGAATAGTTTTATTGCTCTAAACATACTCTGTGCTCCACCCATTCATCCCAGCCTCCTTCCTTCTGAGCCTCTGGCAACCATTAATCTTTCTCTGTTTCTTGTTTCTGTAGTTTATTTTTTTAACCTTTTCCAGAATGTCATAGTTGTAATCATATAGTATGTAGCCTTTTCAGTTTGTCTTCTTTCACTTAGTGATAACATTTAAGGTTCCTCCATGCCTTTTTCATGGTTTGATAGATCATTTCTTTTTAGCACTGAAGAAAATTTCATTGTTTGGATGTACCACAGTTTATTTATCCATTTTCCTACTAAAAGATATCTTGGTTGTTCCAAGTTTTGGCAATTATGAATAAAAGTGCTATAAACATTTGTGTGCAGGTTTTTGTATGGATATAAGTTTTCGGTTCATTTGGGTAAATACCAACGAGTGTTGGATTGTATGGTAAGAGAATGGTTAGTTTTATAAGAAACCGCTAAACTGCCTTTCAAAGTTACGTACCATTTTGTGTTCCCACCAGCAGTGAATGAATTTTCTTATTGCTCCACATCTTTGTCAGCATTTGGCGTTGTCCTGGATTTTAGCTGTTCCAGTAGGTGTGTAGTGATATCTCGTTGTTGTTTTAATTTGCAGCCCTCTAGTGACGTATGATGTTGAGTATTTTTCTATATGCTTGTCATCTGCTTATCTTCTTTAGTGAGATCTTTTGTGCATTTTTAAAATAGGATCTTTTGTCTTATTGTTGAGTTTTAATAATATTAAATCAAGTGTTTTGGCTAACAGTCCTTTAACAGATATATGTTTTATAACTATTTTCTCCCAATTTGTGGCTTGTCTTTTTAGTCTCTTAAAAAAGTGTTTTGCCCTGGCTGGTGTGGCTCAGTGGATATAGTGCTGGCTTGTGAACCAAAGGGTCACTGGTTCGATCCCTAATCAGGGCACCTGCCTGGGTTTCAGGCCAGGTCCCCAGTTGGGGGCATGTGAGACTCAATCACACACAGACGTTTCTCTTCCTCTCTCTCTCCCTTCCTACCCCTCTCTATAAAAATAAATAAATAAAATCTTTTAAAAAAAAAAAGTGTCTTTTGCCCTGGTCGGGTAGCTCAGTTGATTAGAGCATCATCCCAATACACCAGGATTGCAGGTTTTATCCCTGGTCAGGGCACATACAAGAATCAACCAATGAATGCATAAATAAGTGGAATGGCAAATCGATGTCTCTTTCCTCCTCTGTCTCTGTCTCTTTTCCTCCCTCCCTATCTCCCTTCCTCTTTTTCACCCAGTTTCCCATCCCCTCTTCCCTCTGGTGACCATCAGTCTGTTCTCTGTGTCTATGAGTTTGTTTCAGTTTTGTTTGGAGTGAAATGTTCTGAAAATTTCACTTAAATCCATCTGTTTCTGTGTCATTTAAGGCTGCTGTTTCCATTTTGGTTTTCTGTCTGGAACATATATCCATTGATATAAGTGAGTGTTAAAATCCCCTACTATGACCATATTACTGTTGATCTCTCCTTTATGTCCACCAAGATTTGCTTTAGATATTTAGGTCCTCCTATTTTGGGTGCATAATATTTACAAAGATTATATCCTCTTGTTGGATTACTACCTTTATCATTATGTAATGTTCTTCTTTGTCTCTTATTGTATACTTTGTTTTAAAGTCTATTTTGTCTGTCCATCCCTTTCCTTTCAATGTCTTTCGTTCCTAGGTTGGTCTCTTGTAGATACCATATATATGGACCTTGTTTTCTTTTCCATTCAGCTACCCTGTGTCTTTTGATTGGAGCATTTAAGCCATTTACCTTTAAAGTGATTATTGATAGGTATATATTTATTGTTATTTTATTTTTTATAATTATGTTCTTTTCACTTTTCTTCCTTCTTAAAGAAGTTTCTTTAACATTTCTTGTAATACTGATTTTGTGGTAATGAACTCTTTTAGCTTTTTCTTGTCTGGGAGGCTCTTTATTTCTTCAATTTTAAATGATAGCCTTGCTGGGTAGTCTAGTCTTGGTTGTAGGTCCTTGCTTTTTATCTTGAATATTTTGTGCCAGTCCCTACTGGCCTGAAATGTTTCTGTTGAGAAATCAGCTCACAGTCTTAGGTGAGCCCCTTGTAGGTAACTAGTTTCCTCTTGCTGCTTTTAAGATTCTCTTTACCTTTAACCTTTGCCATTTCATCATGATGTGTCTTATTGTGGGCCTCTTTGGGTTCATCTTGTTTGGGACTCTGCGCCGCTTCCTGGACTTGCGTGTCTTTTTCCTACACCAGGTCAGGGACATTTCTGGTTATTATTTCCTTCCTTCCCACCTTCCTTCCTTCCTATCTGTGTATGTGATTGATTGCCTCTAGCATGCCCCCAGTGGGGGCACCTGGCCAACAACCCAGGCATGTGCCCTGACTGGGAATCAAACCTTCGACCTTTTGGTTCGCAGGCCCGTTCCCAATCCACTGAGCTATACCAGCCAGGGCTATTTTTTTTTTTTTCCAGTTTCTTGATCCCTTGCTCTGTCTTTTCTCTTTCTGGTACCATTATGATGCAGACACAACAGTGCTTCATGTTGTCCCAGAGATCCCTTAAACTATCCTTATTTTTTAAAAATTCATTTTTCTTTTTTCTGCTCTGATTGTATTTTTTTCTGCTACCTGTCTTCCAAATTGCTGTTTTGATACTCTGCTTCGTCTAACCTACTGTTGATTCCTTCAAGTGTGTTCTTCATTTCTGACTAGTGTTTTTTTTTTTTTTTTTTTTTTTTTTATGGTTTCTATGTCCTCTTTTCTGCTTACTATCTCTTTGTTAAGGTTCTGAGGTAATCTATTCTCCCCCTAAGTTCCTTGAACATCCTTATAACCATTGTTTTGAACTCTGTATCTGGTAGATTAGTTGCCTTCATTTCTGTTAGCTTTTTTTTCAGGGGATTGTTCTTGTTCTTTCATTTGGGGCATGTTTCTTTGTCTTACAATTATGGCTTCTTCTCCATGTTTGTTTCTGTATATAAGGTAAATCTGCTCCCTCCCAGTCTTGGTAGGATGACCTCATGTAGTATATCTTGTGGAGCTCGGTGTTGCAGTCTTCCTGAATACTTGACCTAGGTGCTCTTGGAATGTCCCTTGTTTGGGTTATGTGAGTTTGCCTATTGTAGTTGAGTCTTACTTGCTAGTAGCCTGTTCCTGAGTGGGGTTGACCCTCAGGCTGGCTGACTATGAGGATGGACCCCAACCACAGTGTCTGAGCAGCTGTGTGTGGCTGAACAAAATGGAATTTGCCCCAGCAGTGTCAGGAGCCTGCTGAGATTTTCCTTAGGGTGTGCCACTTGTGGCTCCAGTGGGTTGTACTCTGATGTGGTCTTAAACCTGCCACTGGTTCTGGGGTCCCTTGGCAGGTACTTTGGTGAAGGTTAATGTCGGATGACTGGCTCTAGGCTGCCTGTTTGGAGCTACAAAGTAATTCACAGTTTGTGGCTCCCTCTGCTAGGACTGGGTGTACATGAGAGGGTCCAAGCTGCATACCAAGGCTGGCTTCCACCAAACTGAGCCTGGGATCAGGTGAGCAAAAGGCCCAAGGCACCTGGAGAACTACCTCCTCTTACTGGCTGCCTATTAGACTCAGTCAGTGGAAGAGCCTCTGGCAGTATCTGAATTGCATGAGGTAATTTTTCAGTGGGTTACCAGGTAGGGAACCAGCACTGTTTATCAGTTTGATACAGATTTAAACTGGATGCCAGTGCTGGGTTGAGGTCACTCTGCAAAAGTTTCAGTGTACACCAAGGCCAGCCACCACCTGCCTGGGACCTGTGTACTGACCTTTGTGATGGGGTGGGTTCTCAGGATGTTGTCAGGGTGAAGCCAGACTTCATCATGCTGAGACAGACCACGATTTGGCTGTGTGGACTGGGGGCTGTGCACAGGAATGGTAGTGCTGGTCAGGTGTGCAAGGGAAAAATGGCCCTAGCCCTAGGACCACACAACTTAGTCCCTTTCTGTGTGTCTCTGCCACCTCCTGAGTCTCCCCAGACCTCCTCAAAGCCTTCCAAGAAAGTCTGCACCACAGGCCCAGACTGGCCACAGGCAGCTGACTGTTCCACGTGGTGCACTCTTGGCAGAGCAGGGCCACAAATACTTGGAAGGGTGGGGCTAGTGTATTCTCCTAGGCTGATGGCTTATGGAGTGGAGTGCTTTACCTAGGAAAGATGGTGTCTGTGGGCGGTTTGGGAGAGTCACTTAGCACAGGGGCCTTGGTGGCTCTTTGTTTGACCATCTCCCCAAAGCCGCACAACCCAGTCTGTTCCTAAATGGCTTCCATTTGCTCTGAGCTGCTTTCCCTATGCTGGAGCCCAGAGTGAATGGCCGTGAATGAGATTTTGTGCTTTGGCCCTTTTAAGAGGGCACCTGGGTTTCTAGCAGATTCCCATGGCTGATGGAATCCCTGCTGATTTTCACAGCCAGGTATTATGAGGGCTCCTCTTCCCTCTCTTGCATCCTGTGCTGGGGAACCTGGCTTGAAGTTGAGACTCCTAGCTCCTTAGGGTAGACCTTTGCAGTTGAGGTATTCCTCTGGATTCTCATTCACTGTACATGGGTTCAGAGCCAGCCCCTTGCACATCACTACCCTTCAGATGGGTTGATGTGGCTTCTTTTGTAAATCCTTGGTTATAAGACTTATTCAGTTGATTGTTTTATAATTTAGTTGTAATTTGGTTTAGTCCCAGGAAGTGGTGGATGTAACATCCACCTACTTAAGTTTTTAATTTTAGTCAAATCCAACTTACCATTTTTAAAAATGGATTATGTGGGGGTTTTTTAATCCTCACTCGAGGATATATATTTATTGATTTGAGAGAGAGAGAAAGAAACATTGATGTGAGAGAAACATTGATCAGTTGCCTCCTGTAGGTGAACCAACCAGGTACTGAACCCACAACCTAGATATGGACTGTGACTGGCAATTGAACCTGTGGTTTTTGGTGTATGGGATGATGCTCTGACCAACTGAGCCACCCAGTCAGGGCTGGATTATGTTTTAATAGTGTAACTAAAAGTTATCTCTAAATCCATTGTCACCTAGATTTTCACACAGTGTCATCCTCTAGCAGTGTTGTAGATTTATGTTTTACATTTACATCTGTGTTCCATTTTGAGTTAATTTTTGTGAAGACTGTGAGGTCTGAGTCTAAATTAATTCTTTTCGCATGTGGATATATATTGTTCCAGCACCATTTGTTGAAAGAGTATATATTTTTCTTTAATGCTGTTCTTCACTACTTTGACAAAGAGCAGTTGATAATATTGATGTTCCATCTATCTATTTGGCTGTTCTTTTGCCAATACTACCTTGTCTTGATTACTGTAGCTTTATAATAAGTCTTGAAGTAGGGTAATGTCAGTCTTTGGCCTTTTTTTTTTTTTTTTTCTCTTTCAGCATTGTGTTTGCTGTTCTGGGTCTTTGGCTTTTGCATCTCAACTTGAGAGTCAGTTTGTTAATATCTACAAAATAACTCTCAGGGATTTTTATTGGGATTGTGCTAAACCTGTAGAACAAGTTGGGAAGAACTGACTTCTTAACAATATTGGGTTTTAGCCATGTACATGGAATATCTCCATTTATATAGATCTTTTAAAATTTCTTTCCTCAGTTTTGTAGTTTTCCTCCTATAGATTTTGTATGTGTTTTATTCGATTTGTTTCTAAGTATTTTGTTTTATTTTTATTCTTTAGTGCTAATATTAATGTTATTGTTTTTAATTTCCAATTTTGACCTTTCATTGCTGGTATATAAGAAAACAGTTGACTTTTGTATATTAACCTTGCATTCTGCAACCTTACTGTAATCATTTTTTGCTCCTGGAGTTTCTTGTTAATTATTTGGTATTTTCTCCAAAGATAATCATGTCATCTGTGAACAAAAACAGTCTTTTTTCCTTTTCAATTTGTATACATTTTCTTTTCTTATTTTAATGTTTTAGCTAGGACTTCCAGTATTATACTAAATAGGAGTGGTGACAACAGACATTCTTGCCTTGTTCCTGATCTTAGCGGGGAAACCATCTAGTTTCTCTTGGTGCAGTAAGGTAATCTCAGTAGATATTCTGATCAGTAGTATAAGAGATCAGGTCAGAGGAGGACTCCTTATCTCTATCCCCACCCCCCACCCCTCACCTAAACTTGTGTGAGTGAGAAAGATAGGATTACAATGATGATAATAAAAATATTTTAAATGATGGGATTCAGGCAGTTTTTCATATAATACCTTAATATTTAGCAACTATGTACCTGACTTAGTTCCTCTGCTCTCTTGTGACCTGCTGTAGGGCAAAGACTGTATATACCTCAGTAGAGTATTGCAGCCCTTGTACTGTTCAAGTGCACTGCAGTAGGCGTAACTATTTATTGAATGAAAAAATTAACTGTAGACTCTCACTGTCAACTTCCATTTTATTAGAAAAGGCAGATAACCAATAATATCAGTCCTCTATTCACAGATTTCTTTCATATTCCCTTAAGAGAATTTCACAGTTTTGATGCAGGAAGTGATATTGAGTCTAAAGTAAGGGCGGGACACTGTGCTAGGAACTTTACATATGTGATCTCATTTATCATCAAAATGATTGTGCTGTGTTAGTAGTATTATTCCCAATTTCCAGATGCAAAGACTGGTAACATGTGGGTATAAGTAACTTATTAGATGTATGACGTAGTACAATAGGTGTATGATTCCATACCCTAAGCTCTTTAAATCACACATTATGGGAAAGTTACCATACACATTGGTATAGGATGAATGTCATATGTATAGAACAGAGATGTGCTTGACGAATGCAGAAAAGAGAGGTTTGACATCAGGCTAGAGTGTCCACAAAATTTTTGGAAAGCTTAACCTTGTCTGATGGATAGGAAGGAAGGAAGAAAGGAAGGATAGGAAAAAAGGGGACATTTTGAGAGATCAGGGAAGTCAGTCAGTGTGGAAAAGACTGAGGGTCAGAACAGCAAGTATTTTGTGATTTGATGGTGTAACATAAAACATAATAATAATTTATGCTGTAGAAATGGCAGTAGAACAAATTTTGTTTATTTTAAACAAGAACTCCTCAGTTTTCCTATTAAAATAATTTTGACTGAGTTTGTTATTAGGTGTCATATGAGAGTAATCACTGAACCATTACAAACTCCCACATTATCAGTTGTCTGCTGGATTAAAGCAATCAGTGCAGCAAGTGTAGAGGAAGCGAAAGTCCAGGGAAAAATGGAAGATCAAAGGAATCCTAATAAAAGGATTTTTTATCAAATATACTTTATTTATCTCTTCTCCATATTTCCGTTGGTTAAGTACCCCACAGACAACTGCTACTGCTTTCGGAGAACTTGGTATTTAGTTGGGAACACCAGAGTGAAATAATCAGAAGCCACTTAGTAGTATCAGCACCAAATAATGTAGTATACATTATTAATACTGTGGTATAATTTTTCTTAAATAATGTTCTTGTCTAATCTTTCTGCTATTCTCATGATTTTAATTTCTAAATACTTTCACATCTCTCCTTAGTCCACATCACCCTTCTAAGCTATAGATTCATCAAAATGCTTTTTTAAAAAATAATTTTTAGAGACAGAGAGGAAGGGGGAGGGAGAGAGAAAGAGAAACATAGATTTGTTGTTTCCACTTATTTATGCAGTCATTGATTGATTCTTGTATGTGTCCTGAGGATTGAACCTGAAACCTTTGTGTATCGTGATGCTCTAACCAATTGAGCTACTTGGCCAGGGCCTCAGAAATGCCTTTTGGCTATCTCTATTTAGACAACACTACAGTACTCTCAGCTTCAATTTTTCTAAAACTTCCCCAGTGTTTTTTTGTTTTTTTTTTTTTAACTCAGTGGATGGCATCATTGTCACCCAGAATCAATCTTGCTTTTCTTTCTGTTTTTTCTTAACCACATACTTAGTTGAATCTGTTACCTAATTATCTTTCAAATCCATCCACTTCTTACTCCCTCTGCCACCATCCTAATTTAGACTCTAGTCATCTTTTAAGTTACTGCAGAGGCTTCTTAACTTGTCTTCCTGTGTCCTTTTCACCTCCAAACTATTCACAAAAGCACAGCTTGTTTAAAATGCTTTCTTCCTTGAAATAAGGTCCAGTTTCCTTACTGGGGCTTACTTACCTTTTCTGCTTGACTTGGTCCTGCCTCCTTCTCCAGCTTTAACTTGCTTTCCTCTGTTCTAAACCAGCCTTACTGAACTTCCTATGCATTGTGCTCTTTTGCATCTGAACCTTGACCTGTGCTGTTACCTTTTTGCAGAAAAGGTATATGAAGAAATGAGCCTGTGGTGATTAAAAAGCACACGATCTCTGGAGCCAGACTTCTTAGATCCAGGTGAATCCAGGACCTTCTCCTTAACTAGCTGGCTGATTTAGAGTGAGTTACTTAACCTCTCTGCTTTCAGTGGCCTCATCTGTACAATAGGGATGGTGAAAGTACCTGCTTCACAGCATATTTTGAGGATTAAAAGAGTTAATGTAGTTAAGGCTCTTAGAATGGTGCCTGCTTCATATTAAGTGCCACATAAACGTAGCTATTATTATAACTCTTATTATGTGTTGTGATACTGGATAGTATTAATTTTTATGTTTTAAAGCTGATTCAATGATAAAAGAAAAATACTATTTTTCCTTGTAAGTTATGAGTTTATTGGCTCATTATTACTGGTATTTTGTTCTTGGGTGGGCACCAGCTTTATTTTCCTAAGGTCTTGTTTTTCAGCTCTCTGATGGCTAGAATTTGGTTATAGGTTGACATTCCTAGGAAGTGGGTCATTTAACAGCATTAGGTTTACCTGAATTTTTATGCAGACTAATTCAGGTCAACCTATATGGAAACTTTTAAAAGAAAATTAATTTTTAATGGCTAATAGATGACTTTTTACTTCATGATTTATATGCCATGTTGAATAAAGTTTCAAGTAAAGTCTTTTAAAGAAATTCACTTTTTTTATTTCAAGTTTATTTCACAAATTGTAGATTATAATGGTTTAAATGGTGTGGGTTCTAGTAAGGTTACTTAGTATAGTATTACTATAGTATTAGGAAATAGATTTTCTGGAAGGAAAAACCATGTTTCTCTATTCACAAATCCACACTTCCCAGAACATATACAAAAGTCAACTGTTTTCTTTTATACCAGATATGTGGATTTTTCCCCATACTGACCAATTCCTGACACCAGCTGGCTATCCTATAGTTTAACTCAATTTTGACACTAGCTGCCTAGAGTTGGTACAAACTTCACAGGTTAAGAGCTAAGTTCTTTGATTACTCCATTTCCTATACAATACTTTACATCCCCATGGCTATTCAGTAACTACCTATTTGTATTTCTTAATCCCCTTACCTCTTCACCCATTCCCCGACCCCCACCTCCCATCTGGCAACCATCGAAATGCTCTCTGTATCCATGATTCTGTCTCTGTTCTTGTTTGCTTAGTTTGTTTTTTTAGGTTTAAGTGTTGATAGATATGTATTTATTGTTGTTTGATTGTTCATTGTTTTTATATTCTTTTTCTTAAATAAGTCCCTTCAGAAGGTTGTGAAACATGAGCCAAGACCAGCCATTCATATTGAAAAGTCATGGTTAATAGTTTGTGTTGGCTGGTAAGTTGGGTGGGATGGAGCCTCAGGATCTCCAGGGTGGGGCAAACAGTGTTAGCCTGGTTGGTGGAATCTCAGATATGGCACCCACCTGCTGGCTTGTGGCTTTGTAGGGGGAGGTCTCAGAAAGGAACAGTGGCCTCTGCCCACCTTTCTGTCTGAGAGAAACCTGACCCCCAGCTCCTGCCTTGATGCCAGACACTTCACTTTCTCCCTGTATGCCACTGGTGCCTTTAAAGCTGCTGCTTAGGTGCTGGAGCTCTGAGAGAGTGAATCTGAGTACGTCTGTATGTGTGTTCTTTAAGAGGGACTGCTTGGAATTCCTGCAGTCTCTTCCTCTGACTCATCCCCGCTGGTTTTTGTAGCCAAAAGTTCCTGGCACTTGAACCCTGGGTTGGTGGGGGGCCTGGTGTGGGGCTGCAACTCCTCACTCCTGAGATATCCCTCTTGAATTTTTATCTACCACATGTGGTTGTGGGATCAACCTGTTCTGCGCCTGCACCCTTCCTACCAGTCTAGATGGATGTGGTTTCTTTTCAAAATACTTGAACTTGTATCTCCTAAGAATAAGGGTATTCTCCTTTATAACCACAATACCATTATCTTATATGTAAGACAATCAATATAAATAAAAAACAAAATTAACCATGATAAAATAATGCCATGTAATAGCTAGTCTATATTCAAAATTTCCTATGTGTCCTACAAGTAAACTTTTATAGCTGTTTCTACTTGAACCACAATCTAGCCAAGGTTTTTATGCATAGTAATTTTTTTAAGGCCAAAATATACTGTGTGACATTTTATTATATTTCTTAGCTGTGGTTCCGTCCTTTTCCTTATACCAGTTTGTTATAAAATTAGTCTTTTATTTACATATTGCAATTTAATTGTTCATAAAGTCTAAAACTATAGGTTACAAATTCATGTGTGTTTTGACAAGAGAATGACATGCCCTGGCTGGGAGGCTGAGTTGGTTGGTGCATACTCCCATACACCAAAAGGTTGTGGGTTCGCTTCTTGGTCACATTGATGTTTCTCTCTGTGTGTTTCTCAAAAAATCAATAAGCATATCTTTGGATGAGAAATTTAAAAAATAAAGATAAAATTATGTATTTTAACACAACCTATTTTGTGCAGTAAAAACTATTCTACTTATTTTGCCTTTAAAAGCTGCCTTGTTTAAGAAATGTTCTACATTAAGTATAAAACACTGTCAGTATATCATTACCTCCAATGTTGAGTTAATTGGGTGTTACTTATATCGAATTTTTGCAACTATTCATCTTATAAATTCAAAATGGCTACTCAAACCCATGTTCTAAAATTTGCACTTTGGAAATGCTTTTTTTTTTTAATGATGGTGACAACATAAAATGATGGAATGTTATCAAACATGGTATAAAAATACAGCTAAATGAATATGGAAATAACCCCTTTTCTTGACTTCATATGTAGACTTCTGGATTCCTTAAATTTTGTCAAAAATCAGAAAGAACATGTAGGTAACTGGAACATAAAGAAAGACTCTGAAAAAAATTATTTGGAACTAGGGGTTTTTCCTGACCATGATAAGTTTTTTCAAAAGTCTGTTAACTGGAAAGCAGTCCTTTTTTTCATATTCTCTCTCTCTCTCTCTCTCTCTCTCTCTCTCTCTCTCCTCTCTCCCTCTTCCCCCTCCCCTCTCTCTCCCACCCTTCTTTCTCCCTCCCTCCCTCTCTCTCTTTCTCTCTTCATCCATCCATTCTGTTGCAAAGGGTAAACTTTTCTTTTTTATGGCTGAGTAGTAGTCCATTGTGTAAATGTCCCATAGTTTTATGCCTGCAGTCTTAAAGCATTGCGGTGGATATATTTGTTATAAATACAATCATTTCTGAGCAGTAAGAATTTGATATAATAGGAGTTTCTGAAATTTTGCCATTTTAGAGCCTTTAAAATAGTAAATGTTTATCTGACTTGGAATTCTGAATGACAGAAATAGTATAAAGTGAAGACTTTTCAGAGCAAGAGATATTTTAGTTGATAAATTGGTTTTTAAATGAAGTGACTAAATAAAGGTAGTCTTTTTAAAGGTTGAAGACAATAAGGTAAACTTGTCAGATTCCTGTGTTGCAAGGGAATTCTGAACTTGAATAAGGGAGACTATTACTGTGTTTTGGTGATGTTTAGAGAATGAATAGATAAAATAGATGATAAATGAAGGCATAAAGAAAGTTCTAGTATTATTTAACATCATTTATTGATAAGGGGAATACAAAATAACAACAGTACCTTGTGTAACAAGATTGTCAGTATTTCAGAATGATTTCAAAGGTCTATTATTCTTTAAACAAAAAATTCCAGATAATTAAAAATGTTATGACATTGAACTGTGTGTGAATGAAATGATACAATGTCTGGGTTTTATCTCAAAATAAAAACATCAGGGAGGCAGTGGAAATAAGACTCGCCATGTGTTGATAGTTGTTGAAGCTGTGTCATATAAGAAATGTTACTGTCATTTTTCTGTTTGTTCATTTTTTGAACATTTCATGATAAAAACTTTTACAGTATCATGGTGTCACATAGTAAAGTTAAGTTCCCAAATAATAAATTCATGATATTGAATAATGATACCAATATAAAACAAAATGACCTTTTTTTATTTTTGTTTTTCCAAATTTTTATTCTACTTTTTTCTTATTTTTCTGCGTGATATGTAAGTCTCTTAATCAGCTAAGCCAAAGCATCACATGTTAAAGGGAAGGGATATAACATTAAATTATGCCAGCATTCTTCTTGAAGAAAAAAATTGTTGTGAAGACTCAGGTATCACATTATTTGAAGAATGCTTTATTGGTAACACATAGTTATAAAAACTGGTAATACTGTAACATCTTGGATACTGTTATTCTGATGATTTCAGTTTTGAATTTTACTCTTAAGATTTTGAAAAGAAAATGTAAAAGATGAATTAATAGAATTGTTTGTCTTCTTAAGGGATGTGAGAGAGAAGTGCTCAGAAATTGTTCTTTTCTTTTCTTCCCTCTCCCTTTGTCTCTTTTTCTCTTTGCCTCAAGTTTTTTCCTGGGTGCCAAAAAGTTGTATATGTGCTACTTCCTCTAATATCACATGCAGGCTCAAGGCCTTTCAGGTTGAGCCTACTACTGTGATAGGCCCTCAGTAAACATCTTTAGGGCATCTTCATTTTGAACACAGATATTTTCATTTTTGGTTAGAGTTTCTTTCTATCTAAAGGAATCCTTTATGAGTTGAAGAACGTTCTGAGATCTGACCCAACTTTTGTTCTCAATGATATCCTCCCCATCAATCAAGCTGTGACCCTCAGACTTATGCTGATTCGGTCTTCTTAATCTTCGTTATTTATTCATTTGGTTCTGCCAATTTCTCCTTTAAAATGACTGTTACAAGTGTTCCTTCTATTCTCCAGTCTGTTACCGCTTTGTTAGAGAATGTTGAGCTTGGAATTAGAAGATTTGTCTCAGCTCTGCTTCTAGCTGCTGGCCTAAGCTTTTTCATCTTTAAAAATGAGGAGGTTGTAACAGGGTTGTCTTACGCTTTTTGGGGAGCTAACTTTCTATTCTACTAATCTAGGTTCTCACCTTCTCACACTTACAGTAATCTAGTTGTTTTCTACATTTCTAATCTCAGTTCTTCCTGATAAGAGTAATCTTTACATGTAACTTTCATTGCCTTTAGAATAAAATCTTATATTTCTGGTCTCCATTTATTCACATCATCATTCTGTTAATGATTATTAAATCTGTCCGTTCTGACTCAAATGACTTTTGATTCCATATTTGTTCTCCTATGCCACTATTCTAATCTTTCCTTATCCAGACGTTTGATGCAACCTAAGAACTGTTTGCTCTGCCACCACAGTTATCTTTTTGAGTAAAGATCTGTTAATGTACCATTTTTGTTCTAAAAAACCTTTTTTCCACACTGTTTACACATGAAGTATACATACACTTCTTTGGAGACCTCGCATGGTCCTTTTCCTTTACTTTTCTAATCTCAGCTCTTGCCTCTGTCATCCTTCCCTCAGCTTCCAGCTACACTAAATACTAGATGTTTTCTGAATATGCCTTTTATTTTTCTTGGGCTATACCTCTGCCTGGAATTTTGTGTCCCCCCTCATCCCTTCTCTGCCTGGGAAGCTCTTCTTTTAAAGGCATTACTCATGTAGTTACCTTTCTTAAAGCTATGAAAGATTAGTTTCATTCTTTCTGTGCCTGTCATGCATACCTCTTGGGTGCAGAGGGATTTATACCAGTTACTTGTTTATATTTTCCACTCACCCAGAATCTGTTTGCACCTTGATTTTGAATTCTGTGCTATCTAGGGTCATCTAATTTTGTTTCTAATTTTGTTCATCCTTAGAGTTTGGCAAAGTGTTGGGTCATATAATATTTATTCACTAGTTGTTTGTTGGTTGATATAAAATAAATTAGTAAGTTCTTCTGTTTTCCTTAGAAATGAAAATGGATTTTCATTCTGTTTGAAAACTAAAAATTCCCCCTCAGCCTTACTTGAGCTTGAATTCCCTCATCTTTCTTTAAAAAATGCTTCTAAATTTTTGTCTGTCATAGGTCTTTGGGACCAAAAATGGCCTCAGGGCTGATCTGGACACCTTATAGTATCAATGATAGGAGCCAAAAAGTGCTGGGTCTGTTTAGTTATGATTATGACAAATGGAGTTTTAGCTAGACCTTAACTACGCTTGTGCATGCAGGCTGTTGCCTGGTGCTTCACCTTGCTCAAAGTGACGGGAGGCTGGCCACCAAGTTTGTATGATATGAAAAGTATGAGACTATCTTTTTCATTAAACCAGTTTCTAATATTTCATTCAAGACATGTTCCTAGTGAACTTGTTTCTTTAGCTTGAGCAATTCATCTCTGAATTGCATTTAAAAGCTACCACTGAGTGTGGTAGAAATTTTATTTTAAGGCAGTGATTTCTACAGTTCACACAACTGCTTTTTATTTTTCTACTCTCTGTAGAATTGCTTGCATCAAGAGTTTTTCAGAACATAGTGTCTCAGATAGGAAAAGTATCAGGATCACAGTCTCTGCTAAATTTAATTTTCTATTTTGTTGTTATATAATGTTCCTGTCGAACAATTGCTTTCTTTGTGATTGTTGAGAATGAAGTCTGCGTGGTTTTGATACACATTACTAACATATAGGAGAAATGTCATTAAAAAACTTCTAAGCCCTGGCTGGTGTGGCTCAGTGGATTGAGCATCGGCCTGTGAACCAAGTGTCGCTGGTTTGATTCCCAGTCAGGGCACATGACTAGGTTGCACGTCAGGTCCCCAGCTGGGGGCGCGAGTGAGAGGCCACCACACAGTGATGTGTCTCTCCCTCTCTTTCTTCTTTCCCCTCTCTCTAAAAATTAACAAACAAACAAATAAATAATCTAAAAATATTTTTAAAAAACTTCTATATTGCATATGTCCATGTTTATAGTACAAATTTATATATTTGGGTTTATTTAGTTAACTCCTTTGATTACACAGATGAACAGTTTTTAACATAATTCCTGTTGAGTTCAATTTTTCAGTTGTTTTAGACTTAAATAGGCATGCTGATTTCAAAACTGTAGTTAGTTTTCTTCTATCACATCAGGTTTTTCTCTACAGCTTATCTTAATGCAACCACTCCAGGCTGGATTGGCCTGGATGGAGGGAAGCACTAGTGCTCTCCTATTGACTGAGAGCAAACCTCCCTCAAGTGGGGAGGGATGGGGGACGACCTTGGAGGCCAGCGACAGGTTCATACTTGTCTAGACTATTCAGTTACACATGAGACAGTGTGGTGAGAAGTTGTGTGCCACTCTATGTAGTGAATTGTATTCCGAAGTGTAGTCCGAGTTCTTATCTGTATACAAGGAGTTAGCAGGATTTATTTTTTTATTTACATACGTACTTATTTCCTTTCCTTCAGATCATGTCTGCCTCTGCTATTTCTCATCATAAGTGCCTAAAAAACCCTGATTCATTTTGTTATATGTGTGGCAGTTTCACCATTCCCAAAGGATAAACATCAGCACATTTGTCAGGCAAGCCGATTTTGCATTTTCTAAAGTAAAACTTATTGATCAAGATAAGTCTTGGGCCCCTTGCAAGGTGTGCAAGAAGTGTGTCAAGAGTTTATGGATGTGGATGAAAGGAAGACATGATAAATTGCTGTCTGGTATACCTATGGTTTGGTGAGAGCCCAGATATCATTCAAGTGATTGTTACTTTTGTATAGTGAAAACATCAGGATATAGCAAGAAAAAACAATTAAAATAGAGTATCCTAGTCTACCATCAGCTATACACCTAGTGCCTCATTCAGCTGAAATCCTAGTGTCAGTTTTCATTGAATTACCCTCTTTTGAAAAACAGAAGTATGGTGAAGAACTAAGTGACAGCAACGATGAAGATTTTGAAATTGAAGGTAACTCAGTTCGTAAGGGATTTGATCAGCATGAGTTGAATGATTTGGCACGAGAGTTGGGACTATCCAAAAATGCTCCAGAACTTCTAGCATCAAGACTGCACGAGAAAAACTTGCTTGAAAAAGGAGCGAAGGTATCCTACTTTCGATCAAGAGAAAGTGCATTTCTGCAGTACTTGCGAAGTGACGGTGGCTTTGTGTATTGCCATAACATACATGGTTTAATGGAGGAATTGGGAATTCCAATCTAGAATGCAACTGAATGGTGACTGTTCATCGAGAGCTCAAAGCGGAGCTTGAAGTGTGTCCTCCTCCACAATGGCAATTGATTTGGTGCAGTCCCAATTGGCCATTCAGTTTGTTTTCATGAAGCATGTGAAGACATAAAGAGAGTCGTTGCTCTGTTGCAATATCACAAGCACAGTTGGATCATCTGCATTGACCTTAAAATGGTCTGCTTCCTTCTTGGTCAGCAATGCGGATACCCCAAGTATCCCTGATTTCTGTGTATGTGGGACAGCAGAGCTCATGAGAAGCATTTGGTGGAGTTGAATTGGCCTCCAAGATCTGACCTCAAACCTGGTGATCCAAACATTCTACATGAGCCAGTTGTTGACAAAAAGAACATTATATTCCCACCTCTGCACATAAAACTGGGTCTCAGTTTTATGTATGTTTGGTAGCAGAACTTTACTACTTGTACACAGTTTGACTTATAGTAACAATATATAGCCTTTATAGGAATAAAATAACTCTAAATAAACAGTATATTCAGATAATTTTTTTCTTTATTTTTCTTCATATGTACATTTTGTATGATTTTGGGGACAAAGGGAGGGCATCCTGAACCTTACAAAGCTGATGTGATTGAGGAAAACTGGGGTCATTTTTGGATTCAAATGCCAAAAGTCAAAAATAACTGTCAGATCACCAGTGTTATTTTCAATATGTAGGTACTCTTAACCACAGTATCTAATATGCACTAAAATTTTGGGAGCAGTTTTATTAAAGGCTTTGAAATGGCTTTGTCTGTCTTTATTATAGTAAACAATAAACTACTTTTATTTAGGAATAAAAGTAATCTAGATACAAAATAGTTTTAAGAAAGAACTAAACTGCCTCTAAAAGCCAGACTGTCATAGCAGTGTAGGCAAGGTTCACCTGCTTTTCAGCCTTGTCATGTAAAAGAACAAATTATACCTATGATATTTAATATTTTATGGGCCTGAGACATATAAGTTGTGGGATATGAATTGTCACTGCCATTTGGAGGAGCTTCTGGAGTGGGTCACTCAAATGGGTCGAAAGTATAAGCTTCCCTGCACCACGTGCTAGTCATTGGAATATTTGCGGACCTTGTGCCACCTGACCAAAGACTGGCATTGACATAGTACTGTGGTGAAAGAGTTTCATATGCCCCCTGGGATTCTGTCGGTGAACCTCTCACTTGCCATCTGACAATTAATATACAGGAGAAATGGCAATGCTATATGTACTTTGATTCTCAGTGTAAAAGTTGCAAATGATTCTTAAGTTGGCAGATCTTGGAGTATTTTTTTAATTTAACAGATGGAAATTGTATTTAAATGTATTAAGTGAAATAGTTACTGGGTTTGTTTCTAGATCCTATCCATATAATTCAAAATAAGTAGCCTATGCTTCAGTCTCTTCTGCTGAAGCTTTCATATTCCTTTGGCAGCCTAGATGTGAAATTCAAAAGTCATTAATGTGTTGTATTAATTTTGTACTTTTTGATTTATTGCAAAAAAATCTTATCGTTTCCATAGCAATGATAACCTATCCAGATTGTGTAATACTCTTTACAGTATTAAAAATAAAACTATGCAATTACATGAGCTTCTGGAGCACTTCATTTAGGGGAACTGGGGATTGAAATATTTCTGTTTTAAAAAATTATGATTTCATATTAAAATTTTGTCAGAAAGCTTATATAATTTTATTTTAATAAATTGTTAAATTACAAAATTCTGTAATATGTGCCTGATACTTAATTTAATTATTAAATTATAAAATTTACATTGTAAGCCCTGTGTTAAGTTCTCAGGCACAAGTGCTCTTACACCACATATATATTTAAGGTGGGGAGGACAGTTGGCTTTAATTGCATTCAATCACCTGCTGCTTGTTTTTCTTAGTGGCTTCTCATTAGTCTGAAGAAGTCCAGTTTTATGTTTGGAGGAGACAGAACAGAGAAAAAGGAAAAAAATAATCACTTAAGCTTTCCATGTTTTTGACCTTGCTCTTGAAAAACATGCCTAAGATATCACTTTGAAAATACTAAAGATTTGGCGCACATTCTCCTGGCTGAGGGTGTGCCCGGCTCTACAGACTCGTGAGTATGGGCCTCACTTTACTGCTCAAAAAAAAAAAAAAAAGAAAGAAAGAAAGAAAATACTAAAGATTTTTTAGTAGGTGACAACTATCAGAGTGTCAAATTATTTTCGCTTTTTTCCTTTAATTCAAATTTAATAGACAACATAATATTAGTACTAAAGCTAGTTAACACAACTTCCTACATCTTAACAAAACTGTCTTTGATCTGTTATATTACTGCAACATACATGTAAATGTATGTATGTTTTTATATTGTATATTTTGTGTATTTTCTCAGTAGTATATGGTAAAATTTTTCTGTTTCTAATGAACTTCATGATTATCATTTTATTAATTGATAACAGTCCATCCTGTTGATATATCTGGTGTATTTTTCTTTTTAAATGCTGCTTAATTATCTTGAATGCCATGTACTAGAAGAAAAATGCATATAATTTTCAAGCTGATTGTGGGGAAAAGTAACCATAACTCAGTTATTTGTCCAGATCATAGATGTTTGGAAAAATTTTCAAAAAGCATTTAAAATGATGTTGTAAAATGCATATTATGAGTAACCTCTTAAACTGATTTATTTGCTCATAAACACAGAATGGGAAAAATGAGAAACGGGTAAGGAGGACAGATGTGGCAACACTTAAGTACTATCATTTGACAAAACCATCACGACGTGGTGATACCTTGCTGAGGCTCTAACATAATCAAAAGAGAAAATTTGGAGGGGCTGGATTGTACTCCGCTTAGCTGAACAGCCCCCACTATATGAGCCACATTTCTGACATTCAGCTGGGCCTTGGTGTGGCTGCTTCTGGTGTCACCACCCTGAGGTTACTCTGCGGCCCTACCCACTCATCTCATACTGTTAATATTGTTATGGACTGTATCACCATTATTGAACTACTGTCTTCACTTCGCTAAGTATCCTGGTAACTCCTGTGGTTTCCCAGAAATCCTAATCCTACCTCCAATATTTGGAAAATTAACTAACTACTGAGTTTTTCTTAGAATTCTTGGGAATGAGATGTTGGTGGCTGGAGTTTCTAAGTCTTTCCAAGGCTTTTGGTTGAGTTCGTGGGCTTTTGAATGTCCCCTATCCTAGGTGAGAACTAGGGTGTACATTCTTCTATAGCTCCTCCCTCCTACTAAATAGTTCTAATACTATGAAATTACTTTAAATGAATATAGGAGTTTACATCTGGCATTTATTTTTGTAGTTAATGTTTATAACAATGCTTTCATAGACTCCAGATAATTAAGATAGGAGAATTATCTCGCAGTATGCATGAGTTTACATTTAAGCTTGTTTAGTTTTTGAAATTAGTGCCTTGTTTTGTCTCAATTTTGAATTTTATGTTTTAGCTCTGTCTGGTATTTTTATTGTGACATGAATTTTTCTTGGTATTTCACATTTCTGTAGTTGAAATATCAGAAATTATAAGCCATGCATGCATTCAAGAGTGTTTACGTATCACTGAGAAACTAGTGCATTTTCATCATTTTTGTAATTATAATTTTGAATCTGAAAATAATGTGTAGAAAAAATAATATTTTTTGTTTATATGCAGAAAAGATGAAAAGGAATATGCATTGAAGCAAATTGAAGGCACAGGAATATCTATGTCGGCTTGTAGAGAGATTGCAGTAAGTGGATATAAATATTTATTTTGTTATTGATATTGGATGACGATTGATGTTAATATAAAAGTTTTATTGTGTACAGTACATGGTTATTTCAAAGCTGTTAAATGATATTTTATATAAGTGAGAAAAGCTGCATAAACTTATCGATTACTTGAAAATCATCTTTGAACATTCTCTTAATGGTATTTAGGGCTTAAAATCTTAAGAATACTGAGCTAAATGATAATTAATTTAAATTGCAATACAATGTAATTAATAATTTAATTGTCTTTTTTTGTAAGTTTAGAACTGATATATGTCTTTATAGAAAAGGATTAGATATTGTGCATATTACCTATTTTTTCTGAAATACATGTTTTAGTGCTAGATTTTACTAGTTGCTAGAAAAATAAGACCATCATAGTATTAAGATAGAGAGAAAGATCATTTTTATGTTGCACTGAGTGCAGGTTTTTACTTAAATATGTATCCAACTTTATAAAGGTATAGATTTGTGGAAATAGATGTCTTAAATTTTCAAGTTTTTTATCCTTTCTGTAAAATGGAAAAAATCAAAGTATAGTGTTAAGATATTTGTGAAAAGCACTAAAGGTAGAAAAAGTTTCATTTTTCTCAATAGAATTTTAACTTATCTTCTGTAATAATTATTTTCTTTAAAAGCTTGGTATGATTTTAGGAGACTAGAACTAAATAAATGAGGTATGAAATTGCTCTTGAACAAACTTGTGTGATCTTGTGTTCTTAGAAACAAACAAAAGTTTACTTTCATCATTGAAGACTCAGCATAGATTTTTTCCTCTTTATAAATTTGTTTTTTTTCTTACATTGATAGTGATCATTATTATTATACTTTTCTCGCGTATATAATATATTTAGCCTTGGCAAAATCAGTATATTCTTGCTTACTGCTATATTGAAAAATAAATAAAGTTTTCTCAATAGTACTAGAAATTTTTAAACTTTGTGCTTAGACAAATTATTATTTGAAGAAAAATTAAGCTTTTTACAATATTTGTTTTTATTATTTAAATTTTTGGATTCATTCTGATTCTCCTTCCCATAACCATGTATGATTTAATGAATAAATGGTAGAAATAATATCTATATGAATAATTATTCAAATAAGTTGATTTTTTATGAGATATTTGAGTATCTGTTATAATCCAGACATTGTGCTAACTACTGAGGATATAAGAGTGAGCAAAATTTTTCCTTTTCCTCAAGAAATTTATAGTTTTGGAGGAGACAGGTGAGCAAGCACCAATTGCAACACTGTAATTAGTGCCATGACAGTTTAAGCAGAGTACTTGGGAGCCTGGAAGGGGTACTTTGGGTGTTTTGTGGTAGTATAAGTCTGAAAGACAATAGGAGCTGGCTTTGTGAAGGAGAAAGAAGTTGAAAGGGCATTTGGCCTGAGGAAACAACATGTAGGAAGTCCGAGAGGTTTTTTCCTTTTCTTTTCTTTTTTTTTTTTTCTTCATCTTTACTCAATGACATGTTTTCATTGATTTTTAGAGAGGAAGGGAGAAAGAGAGTGAGAGAGAAACATTGATGGGTTGCCTCCAGTATGCACCCCAACCAGGAATTGAACCCGCAGCCTAGGTATGTCCCCTGCATGATGCTCCAACCAAACGAGCCATGCAGCCAGGAAAGACCCAGAAGTTTTATGGGCAACTATGAGGGATTGTACTGTTTTAACTCCCTTCAAGCTTACCAAGTTAATTAGTTATTGCAACAGTAACATGTAAATTTCTATTGCGTTAAGCAACTGAAATTTTGGGTTTTATTTATTTCAGTAACTAGGGTCACTCACTAATGTATGAATAATAGAGGTACTGTCCAGAGTTGAGACAAAAAATTGATGTTAAGAATAATTTTAAGGGGTTGCGGGACTGGGTGAGAGAACCTTATAGATGCAGAAAACAGTATTGTGATTACCAGAAGGAAAGTGGGATAGAGAGAGGTAGAAGAGAGTAATAGGGAGGATAAATGGTGATGAAAGGAGACTTGACTTGGGGTGGTGAACACACAACAATACACAGATGAGCTATTATAGAATTGTACACCTGAAACCTATGTAATTTTATTAACCAATGTCACCGAAATAAATTCAATAAAAAAGTAAGAAAAAAAATACAGTAGTCCCTCTCTATATCACGGTTCACTTATCACGGCCTCACTGTACCGTGGGATTTAAAAATATATTATATTTAATTATTTATCACAGATTTTTTGCTATATCGCGGGATTTTGCAGTACTGTATACGTATGTTGTTAAAGTTACGTAGGTTTAAGAATGTAGAAGATGTTTAAGAACATCAGTAGTGTTTATGAAAGTGTGGAAAAGGTTAATAAGGGAGTGGGAAAGGTTAATAAGGGACTGGAAACGGTTTATAAGGGTGTGGGAAGGGTTTATAAAGCCTTAAAATATATATAAATACTAAAATAAATGTAAGGTTCCTACTTCACGGATTTTCACCAATAGCAGGGGAGTCTAGAATATAATACCTGCGATAAGTGAGAGAATACTGTAATTTTAAAAGTAAACAACAAGTGAACCAAAAATAATGATCTACATAAAGAAGATGGAGAAGGAAGATGGAGATGGAGAGCAGGGCAGGTAAATGAGCTATAATTTCATCTAATAACAGAAAAACAATAATGTTTAAAGTTGGGTGAAGGAGAAGGGAGTTGGTAAATCAAGAATAGTGATAGAACACTTAGAGATAGGAAAGAATCAAACCAAAGAACCAAAGGCAGAAAAAATTAAAAAGTTGTTTTATATAGGGAAGGGATCAGAGGATTGATTATAATCCCTGCTATGTTATTTTGTTTTTTAACAATATAAATATATTATTCTCATAAAAAGTTAAACTAGGTTAAAAAGTCCTGTACATCTACTAGGCTTTCTAAAGTTAAGATTGATCATATCATTGCTGGCGAGATATGGAGGGTTTAGTGAAGATATGGAAGCATAAAATGGTACAGCCATTTGGTAAAAAATTTGACAGCTTCTGGTGAATTTATATATATACCTATAGTATGACACTGCAATTCAATTTTGAGTTATATATATCCATGAAAAATTAATGCATATGACCTCAGAAAACTTGTTAAGAATATTCATATATAATAGCCCTAAACAGGAAACAATCCAAAAGGAGAATGGATAAGCAGTTACGGTATATCTGTAGGAAAGGTTACTATTGAACTGCTAAAAAGAAAGCTTATGCACATAGTAACATAGATGTATTTCAGAAGTGTTGAGTAAAAGAAGCCAGTCTTGAAAGAATACATATGGGTATGATCTCTTTTATATGAAATTCAAGAATAGCATAAATATGTATTGTGACAGAGATCAGAACAGTGGATATCTGGAGTTGGGGAAAGGACTGAGTGGAAAGGGGCACAGGAGCTTTATTGTGTGATGGAAATGTTCTATGTCTTGATCTGGTTGATGGTTACTTAGGTGTATATGTTTGTCAAGATTCAAGTTGATCACTTAAGATTTGTGCATTTTACCTCAATAACACATGAGAAGTATAAAAAATACAAAATAAAGACTAAAAATCTTGGAGCATTAAAGAGATGAAAGAAGACTAACGTGCTTGAGTTGAAAGGGAGAGTTGTGGGTAGAAATACTAAAGTTTTAGGCTGGGGCCATACTGAATGACTGTAAATTACTAAAGATTATCTGAACATCAGGAAGCCATTGGAGGTTTTTAAGAGAGAGAATTTAAGTTTGAATTTTAAAACCATTTTTGCCTTCTGAGTGGATTGGAGAGGGGCAAAAATGAATGCTGAAGTCAAAATGAAAGATGGTAGTGGTTTGTATTAGAGTGTAACAGAGGGATTGGAGGAAGCAGACGTTTAGTAATGGGGAAAGAGAGAAGACATGGTAGACCACAATGTGGATGGTGGCACAATTTACTGAGCAAAAGGGCAGAGATGAGCAAGAGTGGGAGGCTGGATGTAGATAGTGACCTAAATTTTACAGATTTGATTGCTTTGTTTTGGGAAAGATATAGAAGATAATGTATTAGTATTATAATTAGAAATATAATAATACTGTAAATTTATAAGGAATTATTACAGTCTAGATTATTATATATTCCTTTCGGCTCAGGCTATTCATTATTCCTTATCTTTTCTCTTTATAAAGAGATAGATGATTTACCATTCATAGCATATACAAAATACAACTACTAAATGTTGAGTAGTTTTTACAGATAGGAAAGAGAAAATCAGGTGGTTTTATTAAAGAGAATGGTTTTCAGTGTAACTGTCTATACTTAATTTTAATAGCCAACCATTAGTATTAAAACCAGCCAACCATATATTTAGTATTGAAATAACCAGTTAGACATCTTCATGTGAGAGGCTGCAAAGGGCCCAATACTATTAATATTCTTCTTTTCTAAAAATGGACATATAATTCACATACCATAAAATTCATCCTTTTGAAATGTACAATTCATTGATTTTAAGTATATTCACACGGTTGTACAATCATCACTACTCTAATTCCATCACTACTCATCACTCCAGAAACACTGTACCTAGTAGTAATTTTCCTTTCCTCCAATCCCGCAGTCCCTGGCAACCATTAATCTACTTTTTGTTTATGGATTTGCCTGTATTCTTTGTATATTAACCTGTCTCCAACATCATCACAGCCAGTCATACTATAATCCAGAGATTCTCCAACTTCATGGGCTTACAGGTGACCTGGGGCTGTTGTTAAAATACAGATTTTATTTAGTAGATATGGGGATGGTGCCCAAATTTATAACAAGGTCTCAGGTAGTACTGATGCCACTGGTCTAAAGATGTCACTTTGAGTAGTAAGGCTCAAAGATGTCTTAGAATCAGAAGAAATTTAACTGTAAATGAAAATGAATTGTTAAATAGCAGTTGGCACTAATCTAGGGGAAATTATTCCAATCTATTTGGTTTACTTAGTAGTGTTTCTTTGTTAATTACCTTTGAAAGTGATTTCTCCCCTACATCTAGACTATCTGTATGTGTGAGAGCTTATTATGTGCTTATTTGTACCCTTAATTAGGTTAATGAAATCAAATAGTTAAGAAAGCTGAGTTAGAACTTGTTCTGTAAGTATGACTTCGTTGTTCAGACATCTTCTGATAACTCTGCATTTTACTTATTTATTTATTTTAAAAAGATTTTTTAAAATTTCTTTTTAGAGAGAGGGGAAGGGAGGAAGAAAGAGAGGGAGAGAAACATCAGTGTTTGGTTGCCTCTCGCACACCCGCAACCCAGGCATGTGCCCTGACTGGGAATTGAACTGAGACCCTTTGGTTCGCAGGCTGGCGCTCAGTCCACTGAGTCACACCAGCAAGGGCTCTAACTACTTTTTAAAGAAGCTTTTCTACAAACTTCATATTAATAGATTATTGGCAAACTCGAATCAGCTCTCTATCCATCCATTTTTGGATAGACGTTGGCTTTGGTTGATTAGACTTTCCAGAAGTAAAACAGCCACAATTGTTAAGTCTTCTGGTAAGTCAGGCAGGTTAAGCTGAACACAGAAAAACACTTTGAGAATTCATGAAGATTCTTTCCTAACCCACAATTAATTTGAGTGTAATAAATTCCATCAAGGGGCCTTGGATTTAGCTGTTGACTCATAACAAAGTCGGAAATAGGGATATAGTTACCTGTATAGCAAGGCTGCTGTTATATTAGAACAGAGCCTTCCTTACATCAGTGTAGGCCTGTTTCCCTAGCTACTTAGTCCCAGGACAACTACCTTGCGCTCTCTAGGACCCTGCTATGTAACTCAAAGGATTGATATTTCCAAATGAAGAGAAACTTGAATTAAATATTTTTTTTACAATTATTCTTTATCTTAGTGCAAAAGTAATTTAATATCTGTTTAGTATGAGTAGACATTTCAGATAATCAACAAGTATTTATTTAGTTTATAGGCAGTGGATTGAGGGAGGCAAACTCAACTAATGATAAAAAGGACAAGTTTTTGTGTCTGACAGATTTAGGTTCCTGTTCCAGCTCTTACAGTTAATGGCTTTGTGCTTTGGATAACTTACTAATCACTCTTTGTCTGCAAAAACAAGGATAATAATACTATTATTTACCTGATATGAGATTTAGAAGATCAAATTAGCTAATGTATGGAAAATTTTAACATACTGTCTGGTATATAGGGGTTCATTAAATATTAGATGCTACTACTATTATTTGTTTAGTAAGTATATTGACTATTCTGTGTACTAGGCACTGTAAGTCTGTTGGGGAAAATAGTAAGCAAATATTCACAAAAATATTTGCACAATATGATAAGCACTAAGAAAAGCATGTGGCAGAATAACAAGAGAATGTATGAGGAGGATTTCACCAAGGAAGTAAAGCTGTGCAGGAATTTGAAGGAGAGGTCTTTGTTTTTGACATGTTGAGTTTGCGATGCCTTTGAGAAATTTAAGAAGAGGGAGAGGGTAGAGATAGTACTGGTCTGGGTGATGATGATTGTACAGCAGCAACATATGATATGGTCCTTTCCCTCACAGAGCTGATATACTGGTCAGGGAGATAAAGACAGTTTTTGAATATAATCACTACTACAAGATTATGAATGAGTACATTCTGAAAGAATTGTACAGTACATAGAGTGAGGCCACTTTGGACATAGTGCTGTCAAAGTTTTGTAGATAAGAAAATAGTTAAGATGGGTTTTAAAGGATGAGTAGTGTGGGGGAAACACTACAGTGAGGGGGAAAAGTGGTTAGAGGAAAGGAGGTGGTGGCAAGGGTCTAGGATCACTTACTAATTGTAGAACAATTTAGTATTTATTACAGCTCAACCAAGAATCTTTTGTACCTTAGTTGTCTTTTATAGTATGTTTTGATATCCCTTAGGAGAAACTGTAAATAACAATTCTATTTAATATAGTTCTCTGCCTTTCCTACTTATTATAAAGCTCTCAGTATTACAGTGCTATCCTATAATACAAGTATTAATATTGTTCAGATGTCCCTACTTAATAACGGTTTTTCTTTCTAGCTTGATGTTTGGGGGGTGGGGGGGTGGGATGGCATCTGATTTAATTTATATGAGAGTACCTTCTAGACTTTCTTGAATTATGCAAATACAAAGTATAATTGGTATTAACACCTGCATATATTCCATGTTACTCTTCAGAACCTAGAAGTAAATATTATTTGCTCTATAAAAGGACCACAATCAGTGGGCTTTTTTTTGCTCCTAAGTCTTTGTCTGACTCAGTGGTCTGAAGAGCTTAGTCCTCATTGGTTAGTACTCTTTCTTTCTCACTTAATTATGGTTTGTTTGCGATAAACAAAAGTATTCAGTTTTTTAAACACAGATAAAAATGAACTTAAGCTACTACTCTGAAATATTTTTTCTTTTTTTTCCGACTTAAAAAATATATATTTATTTTATTTTTAAAGAGGGGAAGAGAGGGAGAGAGGGAGACGAACATCAATGTGCGGCGGCTGCCTCCCACACACCCCCAACTGGAGACCTGGCCGGCAACCCAGGCATGTGCCCTCACTGGGAATCGAATCCGTATCCCCTTGGCTCGCAGGCCAGTGCTCAATCCACGTGAGCCACGCCAGCCAGGGCTTGATTTTTTTAATTGTTGTTTTATTACAGTTGTCCCATTTTTCCCCTGTTGCTCTCCCCTGCACCCCACCACAGTCAATCCCTGCCCTGTTGTCCGTGTCCATGGGTCATTTATACTAGTTCCTTGACTAGCCCCTTCCCCTTTTTCCCCCCTCCTTCCCCTCTCCTCTAAAATAGTTTTCTAAATTACCCAGTTAAGATAAAAGATTTAAGAAAAATAAAACTAGTTAGGTCTCTATAACATTTCAGGCCTTACCTGTTATCGGTTATTACTTAATCAATTCTCCTTACCTCATTTTCTCCAGGCCTGAGTTAAGAGAACGCAAACTTTGATTTCAAGGGCTTTCCAGGATTATGAATAGGGGTGGTCCTTTAGTAGGTTTATTTCACACCAAAGTCCTTTCTTTTTTGTGGGAGAAGGACCTGATTACAAAACAGCTGGTGTTACTAATATAATGCTCAATTATCTCCTAAAGTATCTCCTGATAATTTTCCTCCCATCTTTTGTAGACACCAGAGAAAGGCTATATATAAGTTTATCTCACTTAATTTTGCAAATCTTTTGTACAATAGCTAGGGAGACTAACTTTGTTTAGGCCAAAAAACATATAATTTTAGAAATGGGATTAACTTTTCCTCCTCAGATAGGTTTTCCAGTATTGTTGCTTAATACCTGTTCCAAACTTAGTGGCATAAAACACCTTTTTTACTATGCCTGGATTCTGTAACTTGGGAACTCCAAAAGGGTACAAATGAAGATGGTTTTCTCAGTTTTATGATGACTGGGGTTTCAGTCAGGAGGACTTGAAGGTTGGGATCAATTGCTGGGGGCTGGAATAATTGGAATAATCATTTGATAATTTGAAGGCTTGTTCACCACCATGTTTGGTGCCTGGGCTGGGAGAATTCAAAGAGACCAGGACTGTTGATCGGAGTGCTTTCATATGGCCTTGCTTCTGCACAGCGTGGTCCTCAGCACAGTCAGACCAAGCTTAAATGTTAAAGTGAACAAGGAGAAAGTTTCATAGTTTTGTATTGTTCTTTTGGACAAAGCTATGCATTGTCACTTCTGCATTCTGTTGGTTACAAGTGAGTCATATACACCCAGACAAATTTCACCTCCTGTTGCTGGGAGAGTGGCATGTTCCAGAAGAGCATGTGTACAAAAGATATTGTTGGGACCATCTGCCATCTTTGAAAAATAATTTCTGTCACAATAGTCAAGTCCAATACTTGACAATATTTTTCATTTCAAATCCATATTTTATAATGATTTAAAGATAAAAGGTCAGGAACTCTTTACCTATATCCATGAATGGAGTTTAGGATTTTGGAGTCTGTGAACTGAAGGTTAAAAACATTTTTTAAAAAGGTTTTTAAAAATGTTTTTTTTCTATTACTTTGAAAATTGCCTTTGAAAACATGTTTCCCCTGAAAGTCAAAATTGTTCAGTTTTTTTCTTCTTCTTTTACTTTAAACAAGTATAGGGTGTCATGGATCATTAGTATATCTGGTTGAATTATGTACAGCTTTCATTGTTGCTACATGTGGATATATATTAAACAGTTTCAAATTGATAAGACACAAGGGAAATTTACCACGCCATCTGTATTTATGCAATTTAGTTGAAATGGAAAAATATTTTTAAACTTGATCTTAGCCCAAAGGCGGAGAAGAGATGGAAAAATATTTTTAAAATAAAATTAAAAATATAAAAGAAAGTAGGAGAAATCATGTGTGCCCTTTGATCTTACTCTGAAAGCTTGAGTGTACAGGGGTAGAAAGTCATGTTTTTTCTTATCTGGCAAGATTCTTGCTAATGGAATCCAGAAGCCGACAAAGCTGAAGAAGCCTCTGCGTCTGCTGGCCAGAGAACATATTGGACGTGTGAATTGTTTTGACAAGAAGGTGGCTTAATTTGAAAAGACTGGAACCTTCTCCCTATTTGGATTTGCCCTAGCACAAAAGCCTTATATTACAAAATCTTGTAAGCAAAAGTAATATGATTGGAGAGGTTTAGATGAAGCTCTCTGAACTCTGGACATTTTGTGACTGAGGGTAGAACAATGAAGGCCTTTTTCAGATGACATTATCTTTCCAGAATTATTGACAGTTTTTCCTTGTAGTCCCAAATCAAGGTTTTAAAGGAATTAGAAGTTATATTATTTTATTTCTACATGTAACTGAATGAAATTCTGATGTTTCTTAGTGAAACTAGTTTTTCTCTTGTCCTTTAATGCATGCTGATGCCATCAAGGGTTCTTGTTTTGTGAACCTATTTTGGATATTGAAAAGACCATTGAGAGATAAAAAGTGGAAAGTGACTTGCCATTAAAACTGATGGAGTACCTGGTAACACATTTGTTTTTGCTGTTTTGGTGAAGGAAGAAGTTCCATAGGTCGCTATGAATCATTGCTTTTACATTAGCATCAAAGATTGTGCCAGAGACCATGAAAAAAGTCTTGTCTAATGTCTTAAAAGTCACTCTTTATCCCTTGAATCACTGCCTTGTCTAGAGCTTCTCTTGAGAAATGGGAGTAGAATATTGCAGAGAAGTTCATTGATTTTCCAAAGAACAAGTCTGAACACACTGGGGAATTCTAATTTCATTTGCTGCTATATAATCTGGTGAATCAGGGTTTTAAGAACACTTGTCTGTTGGATTGTTAAAGCCACTGGCATGTTATAAAAAAAACATTCTACTTACTATTCTAGCTCTTTATTCAAGAAAAATAGTAGCACCCTTCTAATTAAAGTTGATTTTTGTGAAATTAATTTTAATTTTCTTTTAAGTTTAATATCCTTTCTTATTCAAGGTTTTTTGTTGTTTTTTTTTTTTCAGTTGGGAGCATTTAATATATTTACATTAATGTGCCTATTCGTATGTTTAGAGGTATTTCTGTTATTTTATTTTCAAATTTTCTCTCATACTTTGATAGCCCCAATTTTTCCTGACTTATGTAGTATTGATTACATTTTCATTATTTCCTTTTCATAAACTTCTGGTTTAGAAATAACTTATATTCTTTCTAAATTAGTAATTATTCTTGCATTTTTACATACATATTTGACTTAAATTCTCAAGTTTATCTAGCTTCCTCCATACAAAAGTCCTGGACTTTAGAACTCTTAACTTATCTCTCTCCCTCCTGTTATTTCTCTTGCTTTAGTTCTGCCTCATTTTCACTTAACCTCTCCCCTCAGTCCCTAGCCCCCAACTTCGTATATATTTAATTTCTTTAATCAGGGCATATTTAGATTTACTTACATGATTCTTTTTTGTACACACTCCTTATTGAGGTATATTTTTACTGTTTCTTTTAGCAGCACTAAACACAGTTTTTTCAATCTTTGACCAAAAAATGTCTTGTTTGGCCCTCACTTTTGAAATATAATTTAGCTGGATATAGAATTAGAAGTTAGTTTTTTCAGGACTTTGAAGATTCCTCTGGCCTTGGTTATTGCTGATGTGATATCTGCTGTCAGTGGCGTCTTGCCTTTCTAGGTTGTCTGTTTTCTCCTTTTGATGTTAAGGTTTTCTCTTTGCCTTTGGCATGTCCTGCATGCTGTACAACACAAGGCCCAAGACATACAGCAAACTTCCTTACTGCTTTGCCAGACCAGTGGATAGAGGTTTTTTTATTTAGGTGTATTTTATTGATTATGCTATTAGAGTAGTCCCAAATTTTTCTCCCTTTGCCCGCCTCCACCCAGTAACCCCCTTCCCTCCAGCAATCCCCACCACCCTTAGTTCATGTCCATGTGTTGTACATGTAAGTTCTTTGGCTTCACCCTTTCCTATACCATTCTTAACATCCCTCTGTTTATTTTGTTCCTACCAATTATGCTTCTTGATCTCTGCACCATTTCCCCCATTCTACCCCTTCCCCCTCCCAGCTGATAACCCTCCAAATGATCCGCATACGTATGATTTTGTTCCTGTTCTGGTTGTTAGTTTAGTTTGTTTTTGTTTTAGTATTTTTAGTTGTTGATAGTTGTAAATTTGTTGTCATTTTAATGTTCATAGTTTTGGTCTTCTTTTTCTTAAATAAGTTCCTTAAACATTTTGTATAAAAAGGGCTTGGTGATGATAAACTCCTTTAGCTTTATCTTGTCTGGAAAGCACTTTATCTGCCCTTCCGTTCTAAATGATAGCTTTGCTAGATAGAGTAATCTAAGTTGCAGGTCCTCAAAGGGAAATGTTTTGCTGGAAGAGGTGAAACAAATAATGACAGGAGCACTAGAAGGCATCAAAATTGACAAGTTCAAAAACTGTTTTGAGCAGTCAAGAAAACATCTCCATAGGTGTATTGCATCACATGGAGAGTACTTTGAAGGTGACTTATGTTTAAATATGTAAGAATAAATACACAATTTTTTATAAATAAATTCCGGGCTTTTTGGGGGGCGATTTTCCCCCTCATATGAATCATGAACCAATACAGTTCATTCATATGGAAAAGCCATTGGAAACAGCTTGGCAGGCCCACAAGTTGGTGGGGCAGGGTCTCAGGGAATCACCAGAGCGGGGCATACACCGATATCCAGATTGTTGGGGACTCAGATATGACGCCCTCCTGCAGACTTTGCAGGTGGGGGCATGTCTCAGAAAAGGAACAATGTCCTCTGACAGCATTTCTTTCTGGGAGAAAGCTACTCCTCCATTTCTTGTGCTGATGCCAGACACTTCATTTCTTCCCCGTATATCCCTGGTACCTTTTGAGCTGGTGCCCCACTCTGGAGCTTAGAAGTGAGTCCGAGTAAGTCCATGCAAGAACCCTTTAAGAGGGACTGCTTGGGAATCCAGAATCCTTCCATCTTACTCAGCCACAATCTCCACTGGTTTTTACAGCTAGAAGTTATGAGGACTTATCTTCCTGGCACTGGAACCCTGAGCTGGGGGAACTGGTGTGGGGCTGGGAAACCTCGCTCTTCAAAGGTGACCTTGACAGTCAAGATATAGCTCCCGATTTTTATTCACCACACGTGGGTGTGAGGCCAGCTTGTTTTTTGCCTCTGCCTCTCTCTCCTATCAACTTTTGATATGATTTCTATATTTTAGTAATAGGATTTTTGTTCAACAAGATTTCGGGTATCTCTGAATGATGGTTCTTTAGTTGTAATTTTGTTGTCATTGTAGGAGGAGGTGAGTACCACATTTACCTATACCACCATCTTTACTGGAAGCCAATATATTTAGAACCTCAGCTCCTAGGGCCTATGTCCAGGTCTCAGATCCTCATGGGATTTACACATCGGCTCATTCTCTTGGCTGTGATTCGATTTCTGTCTTTGTTCCTGGCTCCTGGGACTCTTCCTTTTTCTCTTTTTAGATTCACCATTTAAAATATGTTTAACAGGAGGAGAAAAAAAGTGAAAGAGTCTTGAAAACAAGAGTTGTTTTCTAATGGAATCGAAGACTTTTGTAACAGGGAGATATCTTTCTCTGTCTCAGAAGATTTCCAGAGTGCTATTGTAAATGTTAGTTGAAGTGTTTAATATGTCCATAGCTCTAAATTTTTATTGATTGGTTCTCTGCTTCATTGCACCAAAGGATTTAAAGTGCCCTTTTGATATATATATATGTAGCCCTTGTGGAGTGGCACACTTGAGCTCCCATTCCCTGTTTAATTGAGTCTGTCAAAGCCTGCGGCCATCTTAGGCATGTCCAGAGAATATCTGACTAACTGTTCTTCAAAGATTATGTACTATTTCTTTAAACTAATCTTTCTATAGAAAGACTCTTGCCATGATTTTAGGTAGTGTTTCTTAAAGTATAGCTCCTGAATCCTCAGTGCCAATATTAGCTGGGATCATATAGTGCATACTGTTTCTACATCATTCATTAGGTACTCTTGTCATGATTTTAAATTAAAATTTGGTAAAATGTTTGCACTCTTGGGTGGTCCAGTGATGGATACTTTTTCTTTAAAAGATTTTATTTATTTTTAGAGAGAAGGGAAGGGAGAGAGAAAAGGAGAGAAACATTGATTGCCTCCCATATGTACCCCAACTGGGGACTGAACCCACAACCCAGGCATGTGCCCTGACCAGGGATCAAACCGGCAACTCGTTGCCCTGCAAGATGGTGCCCAACCAACTGAGCCACACTGGTCAGGTCTCTGATGGATACTTTTAATAAGTGGATAAAGTACAAGTTTTATGGCTTGGTTTATTTTTTTATACAGAGGGATTGCTTATTAATTCTAAGGTATACTATCAAGTTACGCCCTGGCTGGTTTGGCTCAGTGGATTGAGCGTCGGCCTGCGAGCTAAGTGTCGCTGGTTCGATCTTCCAGTCAGGGTACATCAGAGAAGGAAAACTCTGACTCCAAAAAACCTCCGCTGCCTTGCGGCATACCTCTTCAGGGGAAAGGCTAAGGGAGTAAACCCCGACAGAAAATCCGGAGCCGGAGTCCCTAAGGCGGTTTGACGTTGTAGTCAACACCGGCAACTCCTGCGGCGCACCTGAAGCCAAGCTGTATTGACTCCGTCTTTCCCTTGGATCCTTCAGCTGCGAAGAGAGGGGGGGTCTGCTGCATGGGCAACAGCAGACCCTCCATATCACCCTGCCCAGGCTCTGTAGCTTCAGCTTCACTGGAGAGGACACTCCAGCGTCATCGCAAGATGTCGATTCAACACGAGAGGAGACAGATACCGTGTCACTCCCGAGTCGGACTGCACAGCCATTCTCGGCGGTGCAGATAGACTCTTAAGAAGCTACACCATCGTCTCTCGAGACGGACGGCTGCTGACGACGACTATCAAGTTAAATACTATAAAATGTTACATGTATTAGTATAGTTATGATTTCTTCACACTTGAGCATCCTTTATTTAAAAAAAGGTTTAAAAGTTTAAGTGTTAGAAGTGTAAATCAGGAAAAGTTTTACATCTGTAAATTAATTAACTTTTTTTTCTTTTTATTATCTGCCTAACTCAAGCTCAGAAGAGTTCAGTATTATTTATTAATGGTCCCTATGGATTTAAAACACAATTATAATTGTTATACTTCCTTCCATAGAGAAAATATGTGCTTTCTTAACAAATGTATTATGTTTTTGTTATGAAGAATGTCACTTAGTAGTGCCAGCTATTTTAGGATGCTAAAATAAAAATATTTACAATCCAAGAATACTTTAAATTATTCTTATAAAAGAAAGATGTTCCTTTGTTTTTGGTCTGTTACTTCATCATACAAAAATGCTGTGAAAAGCAAACTGCCTGATATTTCAAGGTTCAGAGATTTGGTGATCCTTTAAATTAAGTTTTGCCAAGGTACTGGAACATATGAAATGAATGATAACACCATTATAAAGGCATTAAAGACTCATTAGGCCTTTAATTAATTAAATACTTAAAACCACATAGTGCCTTGTATATAGGAGTGTTCAGAAAATGTTGGCTGAGTTTAAATGACCAAGTTAACTTTGACCCTGTTAACTTACTAGCATAATGTTGTCTTTTTCACTTAGTGAGTAAGCTACTATTAGGTATGTTAGAGATTGTGAACTGACCCTCAGTGTCCCAGAAGGCATTGTAATATGTATGTCACAATGAAGTTCTTTAAAAGAAATTAAAGTTAACACTCTGGGTGGAAATATTTAGGATTTGTTGATTAAATCTAGTAGATGTTTAATAGAAAAGAAATTATTTGTTTCATTGTGAAAACTCACCACCCTTCTCTGTTTTCTTAAAATGCATATAAAGGTTTCTCAGCAGATTAGGAAGGAAGTAGATTTTCTGCTTAATGAAAACAATACACTAGACATTTCCTGAATTGTATTTTGGTCAGATCATTTAGTAGTTTTCCTTGTTACTACAGTTAAAATTGCTGTGAGGTCTTCAGGAACTATAAATGATTAATTTATTTGAGTCTTGACTTCACTGTGTTTATCTTCTTTACAAGCATTGTTAAGTGAAATATGTTCAGTTACCGGCACTGGTAATTTGGCAATTAATAATTAATCAAAACTGCCCTGGTGGGTGTGGCTTGGTTAGTTGGAGCGCCGTGCCATAAACTGAAAGATTGCAGGTTCCATTCCTGGTCAGGGTACATACCTGTGTTGCAGGTTTGGTCCTGGTTGGGGCGTTTATGAGAGGTAACAAATCGCTGTTTCTCTCTGACATCAATGTCTCTCTCCCTCTCTCTCTCCCTCCCTTCCCCTCTCTCTCAAAATAATGATAATAATAATAATAATTCAATAAGCATATCCTCAAGTGAGGATAAAACATAATAATAAAAAAATGTTCAATATCTTGTAGTTTCAGGGCTGGGGTATCTGATGATAATTACAGTTATTCTAAAAAGTGGAACATTCAACAGGCATTAGAAAGTTCCTTCAGAAAGCAAAAGCCCATACTTCTCCCTACAGATTCTCCAGCATGTATTTCTATGTGCACATGGGTGTGTGTGTGTGTGTGTGTCTGAAGGGGTGAATTCCAGGGCTACTGAGTTGCTGTTTTTACTAAAGAAAATGCAAACTATATATTTTAGAAATATGGTATAAAGATCTGGGTTAGGTGTAAAACCAGATAGCTTGAGAGTGCAGTGAAATAAAAAATAAGATTATAGCCATTTAGGATAAAATTACTACTTTATTTTGCTTAATTAATCTAATACCAACTTCAGGTTATTTTTCAGACTTAGTAAATTCCTTTAACATTCTTATCTTGTTTGAACATTTGTGGTATATAAAAGATAATAGTTTTGAAAACAATATTTTTTCACTGGGGGATAAATGTCATTAACCAACATGTTTGTATAAAAGCCACATTTCATGTACTATTGCTTTCATTTTCTCATTTAACAAAACTTGCTGAGTTGCCTGCTTGTGCCAAGTCCTGTGTGGGGTGGTTTTGTAAATATTCATCAGGAAAGAAAAAATATGTGCTATGTTACGTAGAGATAGAAGTTTGCCATAGCAAATTTAGAATAAATTAAGGATTTCGTTTGATATTTGCTCCTAAAAGATGAATAGTGAAGGCGTTCTTAGAACCAGTGTATTTATGATGATGATAAGACTTTCAAGTACACTTTCTTGCTGGTTGAGACCTAATTCTCAATTGCCCCTTTCTTCATTAGGAGCAGCTTCTCTGACTTTTCAGAGTAGGTTACATCTGCTATGTTGCATATTCTGTATTTTTCTTAGTAACTTCATCATAATTATATTTTAAAAACTATTTGTTTGATCTCTCTCCTCTTTAGTCTCTCTTAGGCCATAAACTCCCTAAGGCTTCCTGTGCCTGGAATACGCTGGGCCCTCCAGTGTTGATAAATGCATTTTGACCTTTTTTAAAAAAATCATTGTTACTTGCTGGTATTTTCTATCATGCTTCTGCCTCATCCTCATGTACTGTGGCAAGGCCTATGGGAGGTAATGGGTAATGGGTGGAATTCTGTGCACTGGAGACCTTGGGAGCTTATTCAGGTGATTATATAGGGAGTATCCTTAAGGTGATGCCCTGGCTGGTTTGGCTCAGTGGATTGAGCGTCGGCCTGCGAGCTAAGTGTCGCTGGTTCGATCTTCCAGTCAGGGCACATCAGAGAAGGAAAACTCTGACTCCAAAAAAACCTCCGCTGCCTTGCGGCATACCTCTTCAGGGGAAAGGCTAAGGGAGTAAACCCCGACAGAAAATCCGGAGCCGGAGTCCCTAAGGCGGTTTGACGTTGTAGTCAACACCGGCAACTCCTGCGGCGCACCTGAAGCCAAGCTGTATTGACTCCGTCTTTCCCTTGGACCCTTCAGCTGCGAAGAGAGGGGGGGTCTGCTGCATGGGCAACAGCAGACCCTCCATATCACCCTGCCCAGGCTCTGTAGCTTCAGCTCCACTGGAGAGGACACTCCAGCGTCATCGCAAGATGTCGATTCAACACGGGAGGAGACAGATACCGTGTCACTCCCGAGTCGGACTGCACAGCCATTCTCGGCGGTGCAGATAGACTCTTAAGAAGCTACACCATCGTCTCTCGAGACGGACGGCTGCCGACGACGATGATCCTTAAGGTGAAGGCCATAATATATGGCAGTTACGATGCTCCCTTTGTCAGGGCAAAACTCACTCTCACTGGTCCTTAACTTGGAACTTACCCACCTGCCTCATTTTTGGTTAAAATATTAGGGTTACTAAGCAGTTTTATCTTGAGTTTCAGCCTATTGCCCCCCTAAAAAGTATTTGTAGGAAAGATGGATTTAGCCTTTGGGGCGGGTGGTTTTGAATATTCTGTTTAAGAGGTTAACTTTGAAGTCATTTAAGATGTTGGAATAGGAGAGCTAGCATTATCAGACTTTTTATTTTAGGAAGATAATCTGATGTCAGTACAAGATGTATTAGAAAAAACAGGAGAGAGATCATCCCTCATTAATTCAGCCAGCATTTGTTGAGCATCTACTATATGTCTGGCTTGTACAAGACAGTGGAAATGTACAGATGGACCTTACACTCTAGGACCTTATAATCTAATAGGGAAGATAGATAATTAAACTATGTCATAATTTTATGTAGCTAATGGCTAGGAGTTTTAGGGAAAGTGTCTTAGAAGTTGTAATAAATTAGTCATTTTAAAAAACCTTAGTTTTCAATTACAGTTTACATTCAATATTATTTTATATTAGTTTCATGTATACAGCAAAGTGGTTAGACAATTATATACTTTACAAAGTGTTCCCCCAATATTTCCTGTACCCACTTGGTACCATATATATTTTTAAAAGTTTTTTTTAATTGATTTGAGAGAGGGAGGGAGGGACATCTGTTTATTCTACTTATTTATGCATTTGTTGGTTGTTTCTTGTATGTGCCCTGACTGGGGATCGAACCCACAACCTTGGCGTATTGGGATGACACTCTAACCAGCTGAGCTAGCCGGCCAGGGTCATAAACAGTGATTACAGTATTATTGACTGTATTCCATATGCTGTACTTTACATCCCTGTGACTGTTTTGTAACTATCAATTTGTACTTTTTTTTTTCTTTTTAAATGTGTTTTATTGATTACAGTGTTACATTTGTTCCAATTTCCCTTCCCTCTGCTCCCCTCTACCCGGTGGCCCCCTCCTTCCCCTTGTCCCCCCCCTTTTAGTCCATGTCCATTGGTTGTGCATATAGTTCTTCTCAACTTCTGTCTATTCCACTCCCTCCTACGATGTTTCTTAATTCCTATACCATCTTCCTCCCTCTCCCCCTTCCCCTTCCCTGCTGACCTCCCCCCAATATGCTCTCCATACCTATAGTTCTTTTTCCACTCTCATTGCCTATTTAGTTTCCCTTTGTTTCAATTCCCTAGCTTCTGTTGTTGTTTCTTGTGATGCAGTTTTCATTTTAGTGTTTATAGTTTTGATCCTCCTTTTTCTAAACCAGTCCTTTTAGCATCTCATATAACAGTGGTTTGGATCTAATGAACTCTTTCAGTTTTATTTTGTCCTGGAAACACTTTCTCTGCCCTTCTATTCTGAATGACAGCTTCGCTGGATAAAGTATTCGTGGTTGTAGGTTTTGGATTTTCATTCCTTTGAATATTTCTTGCCAGTCCCTTCTTGCCTGCAGGGTCTCCCTTGAGAAGTCAGCTGATAGTCTAATTGGGACCCCTTTGTACATGATTCTTTTCTTCTCTCTTGCTGCTTTTAAGATTCTCTCTTTATCTTTAACTTTTGACATTTTGATTATAATGTGTCTTGGAGTGGTTCTCCCTGGGTCCAGTTGTTTTGGAACTCTTTGTGCTTCCTGAAACTGTAAGTCTATTTTCTTCCCCAAGTTTGGGAAGTTCTGCTTTATTATATTTTCACTTAATTTTTCAATTTCTAGTTCTTCTTCTTTGCCCTCTGGCAATCCGATCATCCGTATGTTGGATTTCTTATAGCTGTCCCAGAGGTTTCTGATCCTCTCATCATTTTCCTTGCTTCCCGTTTCCTCTCTCTGCACTGGTTGACTGTTTGTTCCTTCTCTATGTTCTGGTTTGTTGATTTGAACTCTGAATTTTATTTCCTCACCATCTGTCTGGTATGTGCTTTTGTTCCTTTCAGTATGAGTGTTTTTCAATTCTTTCTCATCTTTTTCCAGATCTTTTGTTAATTCTGTAAGCCACCTGATAACAATGGCCCTGAACTGAGCCTCTGACAGGTTTCTTATTTGTTCATCTGTCAGGTTCTTCATCTGTTGCCTGGTGAGCTGTGCCACCAGGATTTCTATAGTTGTCTGCCTCATTTTGACAGATGCGTTTTGTTTTCTTGGGCCGACTGTAGGGGGCAGTGCCTGTGTACTCGTCACAACCCAGCGACCGGCGGCGGGCCAGCAACCTTTCTAGCTGCGCTGTGGCACTTTGTCATCACTGCCCAGTGACCAGTGGTAATCCACAACCTATTTCGCAGCGCTGTGGCGCTTTGTGTGGGGGCGGGGGTCCAAGATGGATTCCTGCAGTTATTCTGCTAGGAGACTGGGATCCGTCCTCCCGCCCTCTGGGCCTCACCGTTCGAGGTGATGAGGTGGCTGCTTTTCCCAGCGTTGGGGTCGCAAGCTGTCGGGGTTAGACTGCAGCTGAGATTGCTCTCCCTGCCGGTGTCCCTGGTGCTATCGCAAACAGCACTGCCCCCTTTCGCTCTTCTTACCTGCCCAAAGGGCGCCGCTGATTTATAACTTCATAGTTGGGCTTCTGTGTAGCTTTATTTTCTGGAATTTCTAGTTATCTTTTGTTTTGAAGTAGTTGTATTCCTCTCTAGTTGTAGAAGGAGACCGAGCGTGTCCGTCTAAGCCTCCATCTTGGCCGGAAGTCCAATTTGTACTTCTTAACTTCACCTTTTTCATCCAGTCTCCCAACCTTCTTCCCCTCTGGTAACTATTAGTCTGTTCTCTTTGTCTGTGAGTCTGTTTCAATTTTGTTTGTTTGTTAATTTTATTCTTTATGGATTTCATATATAAGTGAAATCATATGGTATATGTCTTTCTCTGACTGACTTATTTCACTTAGCATAATACTCTCGAAGTCCATCCATGCTGTTGCAAATGGTAAGATTTCATTCTTTTTTATGGCTGAGTAATATTCCAGCGTGTATGTGTACCAGAACTTTTTTATCCAATTATCTGTTGATGGGCACTTGGGGTGCTTCCATAGCTTGGCTATTGTAAATAATGTGGCAATGAACATATGGGTACATATACTCTTTTAAATTCATGTTTTATGTTTATTATGATATATACCCAGAAGTGGAACCGCTGGGTCAGAAGGCAGTTCAATTTTTAATTTTGAGGGGATACTTCATACTGTTTTCCATAGTGGCTGCAACCAACCTGTGTTCCCACAAACAGTGCACAAGGATTCCCTTTTCTCCACATCCTTGCCAACACTTGCTGAACACTGATTGATTATAAGATTTTGAGCCTGCTTCAGTGATTGGGAAGTACTGGTGTAATTGCAGGAATAGTGGACACAAAAAAGTGGCAAGTGGTGTTCAGTTTTGGATCTGTGAATTGGAGGTACAATAAGATTTCCATGTGGATGTAGACATACAGAGTTGGAAACTGATGTCGGAGTTTAGGAGCAAAATTAGGGCTAGAGATGGAGGGCTGGGATTTTTCCATGGAAATAGTAGCTAAACTTCAGACACATGAGGAAGATGTCAATAGAGACTGCAGAACAGAAGAGGAAGAGAGGACTAGAGACAGAATTCTGGAGAATAAGATAACACTTTTTTATTTTTTTTAAGCCAGGAGTTTTAAATTAGCCCCCCCCCCTTTCATTTTACTTCAAGGAGAAGAAAAGGATAAATAAGGAAATAAAACATTTGTTAGGAGTTTGTTTATTGAAACCCCAATGCATTAAAAAAAATATTCCTAGACTCAAAGACAAATTTAGTTTTGATCATTGTGAAAGTAGAGAAGGTTTTCAGGATGGAGCATTGAAGCAAGAAAAGATTTTCTGATTACCCATCAATGGATCAGAACACCCTTGAGAATTCCAGGTAATTTAGGCTTAACTTTGTAAGTTCTTTATTTTGATTTACAGCTGTTTCATTTTTCATATTTAAATGTTGTATATTCAGAGTCCCATTGATGTATAGAAAGTATATACAGTTTTCTCATACGGAATACATAACATGAAAGATTAAACACTCATTCCTTAAAAAGAACTTATATGCTATTATATAATAGTTCAGGGGATGTAAACTTACTTATTATAAACCTCACTTGGTTTCAGGTATCTCTCTCAGGCCAAGTACATGTAATACTTGATGTCAGAGAAAAGGAAACCAGATTGGAAAGGGAAATAACTTTCATATAGCTATAGTATTATTATAGAATGTACTGAAGTAATGTTTCAGGCACTTTGGTGAGAATGCTATGACATTCCCCATTGGAGCATATCTCTCATAACAAGCATCTCTTACTGCCTGGAATTGTTAGTCCATTTCACTTAATATAACAATAACAGTTGTTATTTATCAAGAACTTATAGTATGCCAGGAATTCTACATGTATTATGTCATTTAGTCCTCATAATATTTTTACATATACGTAGTGGTGGTTTTAATAAGAGTAGTAACTATAATTTGTCAAGTATGTACTTAATATGTTCTAGGCATTGTTATATAGGTAATTACTTACATTCATTTAATTCTTACAGAAACTGTGGGTACGTTTTGCAGTAGATATTTTTATTCTTCCATGAGGCCCAGGGAAGTTAAACAACCTGCTTTATGTTATACAGCTATTAAGTCAGGACTCAAACTCTCAGGTCTTTGAATTCTAAAACCGGTACTTTTTAAATTATACCTGCGACCTCACTGTCACTTCTGGGTGGCAATGGGGAACGTAGACCTGTTAGAAGCTTATGACGTCTACCTAAGCAGTGTCACTAAAGTAAGATAAAGCAAAAAATTAAGGGCCACCTTGAAGCAGGGCTGGATGTCTGTTTTATAGACCCCTTTTCAGGGTATGAGTGCCACCTGCTGGAAGGTTATATGTATCTTTGTGCTTGTAAAGACCAGCTTCCAAAGAAAGCCTGTCACAGGCATGAAAAGCTTGGGTTTCAAAATGCTAATTCTTAAAATTCAGTTTAACAATATTGAGGAATTTTAGAATTAAGTGAATGTTCTGTTTACCATAAAAGACACTGCTTCATTTATCTTCAGTGGCGGGGGGTGTGGGGGAGGTAGTAGAGGGTAGGCTGTACATTTTAAAAAATGATACCTTCAATGCTTTCTCAAATAAAGTCATTCTTACCAAGGCAGAAGACAGTGGTCAGATGGATCATACTGTTACTTACAACAGATCAAATAAGTATAGAAAAAAGTTGGATTTACTTTGAGATAAATGAGTTATTGAAGTATAAGAGGACTCTTTGCATTCAGATACCCTGAAAAGGAATCTGGAACCCATGGGGGTCTTAGAGACTTAGAGAACAGAAATTGGGGGTAAAAGGGGAAGAAAGGTGTGTAGATAAAAATACAAGTGAATTCTGTAATTGTTAATCTAGCACAAGGCTCCCCAAATTCAGTCAGGATCCTAAATAGTACTTTAGAGAAAAAAGTTTAGGATTGTAACTTTAAATTGTTATATATTTAGGACAGTGAAAATTGGACACTCTAAATAAAAAGTTATTTATTGATTGATCAGAGAGAGAGAGAGAGAAATGTCAGCTTGTTGCTCCACCTATCTATGTGTTCATTGGTTGATTCTTATATGTGCTGTGACTGGGGATCAAACCTGCTGCAACCTTGGCATATGGGGATGAGTCTCTTATCAACTGAGCCACCGGGCCAGGGCAATATTGGACACTTTTTATTGTTACCTAAATGCTCTGAAAGCGGAGTCAGATAAAATCTTGGCATGTCCATTGCACATTCTTCCTTAGGCTCCTTTGGGACTGCATTAGTACTCTGTGAGTATATGGCACAGGAAATGTTATCATTTAGTGTGGGACTTTCAAAGGAATATCATGCTATATTTAACTCCTGTTTAGATGTGATTTAAACATTTATAGTTAGTTACATGCTGTCATGTTGAACAAATATTTGTGTGACAAGAGATTGAAGTCCATTGGTAAAATCAAGAATTAAGGAAAGTACCACCATGACTATCTCCTTTCTTTGTGTCCCTTTGCAGATCAACTGCCTGAAAATTATGATAGTACAGTAGCATCTTATCTCAGCAGTAGATTTCTAGAGAGAAAGGGCTGTCTTTTGTAGGGGATTGGGGGTGGTGGTGGTTGTAAATTATAAGGGCAATGCTCATTGTAGAAAACTTGTAAAATATAAAAACAGAAAAAAGGAAAGAAAAATCACAAATACTCTCACCACCCAGAGATAACTATATTAATGTTTTAGTATATTTACTGTTTTATATAAAACATTTGTATTTTGTAGTCTTTTTATATTACATCACAATATTTAGCACAAGTCTTTTCTAATGTATCAGTAAACTTCCTTGGTATATGTATTTGAAGCTTCAACATGTGGATATACCATAATTAATCAGTTTTCTTATTGTTGGACATTTGTGTTGTTTACTGTTTTTGTTTTTCAGTAAATAGTGATAATGAAATTTACATTTTAATTTGTTTTAGTAAGTAAGGGTAAGGAATACAATTTTGTGTGGTGTTTGTTTAGGGCCTATCATTTTATCCGTACCCTAGCCTTTAACCAGTGATTGCGTTAATCTCTGCTTTAGTTCCTCAGGTGTGTTCCCCTTTGTCCTCTTTTTCTGTGTATCACTTTCTTAAGGATTTTGTAGCATTTATTGGATTCACAGTCCTTTCAGAAAACACCCTCATAGTACCCAGGTTTCAGATGCTGCACTAGGTTAAATATCTCACCATGAGCTATTAAGAGCTATGTTCTGCTATTTACATCAAGCCATCAAATTTATGAGAGAAAGTAGAATAATGGTCACTAGGGGTTGGGAATGGAGAGATGCTGTTTAAGGTACAGAGTTTCAGTTTGAGATGATGAAAAAGTTCTGGAGAAAGAATAGAAAGGAGAGTGGTTAATGTGGCACGACAATGGTAATGTACTTAATGCTACTGAACTGTAGACTTAAAAATGTTTAGAATGGTAAATTTTATGTTACGTTTGTTTTACCACCATAAAAAAAGGTGACCTAGAAATACCACGCAACTGCAAGAACATGAAAGGTTTCTATGCAGGACCAATATTGTAATGATACTGAGAGATTTCCAAGATAGATTAAGTAAAAAGGGTAACGTGCTTTTGTGTAAATAAGGGCAGACAAAAATATATATTCATAGTTGCATAAAGAAACACAGGAAAGATTAACAAACAACTAATAAAAATTGATGTCTAGGATAGCGGATTTCAACCAGTGTGCCGCAAGAATTTTTAAAACATGCACTACGTATTTGGTCAGGGGCACTGACCTCTTTTCCCTTATATAGTCAAATAAAAAATAAAAATGACAACAGCCAACACAGCAATAGCCATCCGTTATGAATGAATCAAAATTATACCTATTTTTTTGTTAAATTGGCAAAAAAAATATTTTTTTGGTGTGTTGCAGAATTTTAGTAATTATTTTATGTGTGCCATGAGATGAAAAAGGTTGAAAGTCACTGATCTAAGAGGCAAGAGGGACTGAGCTCACTGGGAGTAGGAGTGGTAGTAAGACATCTCAGTCTATCCTTTATGTAATTCTGATTTTTGAACCATGTAAATATATTATTCAAAATAATGTTTAAACATGGGACTGAAACTAGATTCACTGTAGAGGGATCAACAATTTTAATTATAGAAAACATAATTTTTTAGAGGTATTTAGTACATATCGCTACATGTGACATCCTCTCTCCCTGATAAGTGGGGTGCAGGCATCAGGGGTCTGCTAATGCTTGGTGTTTTAATAGCCTGGTTTTAGATACAGAAGTGAGTTTCACCTCCCCTTCCATTGCACTCAGCGAAGAGAACATATTTTAGGTAGACTTAATAAAGGCAAATTCTCTGAGTTCACCTATAGCAAGGAGTCAAAGAGAAGGAGACAAATCATTGTGCCTAGAGCAAGGCCTTTTACCAGGGTCCACGTGCCAGAAGGTTGACCATGGCCAGTGAGGTCGTTAAACGTATTATTATTACTCTACCATGTCTGGGAGCCTAAAACACTCGAAAGCAGGAACTGGATATAGCTCTGTATCCCTCCAGGATGTCACTGTCCTTGATCCAATCATCAACTAGGAGCATCTTATGTCTAATATTTGCATCTGAAACAAGAAGTAGCACTGATTCACATTTCTTAGGCAGTGGGGAGAGAGCGGCTGAACAACACCCACTTACCCCTTCTCTCCCCTCCCCACCAAGGGAGGATTCGTAGGTGTTCCCTGGTCATTTCCCACCTAGATCCTCAGGAAAAACAGACTTGCTGTAAAAAGTGGAAGGCTGGCTAGGGGCAGCCCTGCCTGTCCTAGCTCTTACCTCTTAGCTGTGTTCCGGGGCACATGGATTGGAGGGAGAACCCAGGGAGTCATATTTGGGAATCCTGCTCAAAGCGTAGCTGGTAGAACACTTTACTGCAAGGCTGTCAAAGTGTAGGTAAAGAGGAAGCTGATGTACAGAGCCCAAATGAGAGGACTGAAGAACTAAAAAACCTGTCGTTGAAAATAGTAAAGAATTAGGCAACTGGGAAATAGTCTATAGAATAGAAGTTCCCTGAGTTGAAGCTTAGACTTTGTTTTTTTTACATGTTTCCAGCACTGGCACTCTTAAGTATGCTTTACTCATTTAGAGTTGCTAGAACGGGTAAGCAGTTTATTTTTTTCTACCTCATTGATCTGTTTGCATGTCTGTCTTCCTCACTATGCTGTGAACTTTGAAAACAGGTACTTTGGCAATAGTGGAAAAAGCATGGACTTTTGAACCAGGCAGATCTATTTAAAACCAAACTTCTCGTTCTAGGTGCTTGATTTTGGTCAAGTTACTTTTATTACACTGAACCTCAGGTTCTGTGTACATCATAGAGTTGCCATAAGGATTAAATAAGGGAAAAACACATATATAATCATCTGACACATAGGAAGTATTCAAGAGAAGTTTTGTTTCCTCTCCCTTTTTGTATCCTCCACAGAGGTTTACATTTAAAAGGCATTCGATATATTTATCAAATTGAATGTTTCTCTGTACCTGTTAAATATGAACTCTGGTTAAGGACAGCCTGAGGCAGGCATATTTATCAGGCTTTCACCTTGAGCAGCTAATGTTATTGTTGCTAAATATTTTATGAAGCAACTGCCTAAGTTTGCACTTGCTGGTTTGGTCTGTCTTTCCATCTTAATATCAGAGTCCAGCCTGAAGCTTCTACGCTGTGAAGGCCTATTCTTCTGCTACATTTATGGGGCCACTTCTCCACACCAAAAATCCTCAACCGCATACTCTAAGCATGGATGAGTGTAGGGCTTGTTAAGTTATCTTTCCTTCTTTTGTCAAATATTTACTGAGTGTATACTGTGCCAGGGTGGATATAAACAATGTTAATACATGATTCCTGCCTATCAAGAAGCTTTTCTTCTAGTAAGAAAAATATATGCACATACCAAAATGTATTTAATTATTTAGTGATATATTACTTTTGCTTATCATTTTATATTTTACTACTTAAGATAATCTCATTTTAAAAACACACATAAACATAGAAAATGGATTGGAAAGATACGCACCCATGATGTTGACAGGGTTTACTCGTATCTCTGAGTAGTGGTATTTTGGGTGTTGGTTGGTTTGTTTGTTTTCCTTAATGTCTAAAGGTGCAAAAGTTTCATTTTGAAGTTATAGGAAATTCATCATTCTCCCCTACTTGTTAACAGAATGGTGACTCCTCTCCTCCTCTTTCATTCAGCTTTTGCGAGAATTGAAGCACCCTAATGTGATCGCGTTGCAGAAGGTGTTCCTTTCTCACAGTGACAGGAAGGTGTGGCTGCTCTTTGACTATGCAGAACATGATTTGTGGGTAAGTCTAAAATCACTTTATTTTTAGAACCATTTTATGTAGGGAAGGAGAAATAAATGTATGCACTACATATTGCTAACTCACATAAAGGAAAACTTGCTCTGTTGATCGTAGTTCAAAACAAATACAATAAATATAAATGAAGATGTAAAAGAATTTGAGCAATATACATTATCATCTTATTTTACTGAGAAGATAGTATCTGTAATAATCAGAAATTTCATTTCGCAAAATGTTAATGAGTGGGAGATTGTGATTTTATGCAGGTAATTAATGGCAGTTTACTAATATGTGTAGTGAAAATTGCTTTCTTTTGTCATATACACAGTAGTTAAAATCAATCCCTTGCAGCACTTTTTCATTTAAAATTGACTCCTCCAAATAAGTATATATGTGGTTTTACAAATACTAGGGATGCTTTATTGATATATAATAGAAGGTGAAAATTCTAATTTCAAACCTCTAAAATTAGGAATCAGAGCATTTAAACACTTTATCTGAGGAATTGCTGAAAGTAAAAAAATTCAAACTTTGCATCAAGTTTGAATTTTGGATAATAAAATTGTGATTTAATATAGTGTGGTTTGTCATGTATATAAACTACAAATTTGTTTAGGAATAACTTTCACAGACTTATATGTCTGCAAGGAACTTTCAGAGTTTATGCTCTTACAGCAGATATTGACAGAACCTCCATTCTTCTCATGGATTTCCAGTACCCATTTTAGCATGCTCTGGAGGCAGAGATGGTGGTGTGGGAGGCAGGTAGAATTTCTTCCCTTTTGTTACAGTACTTTTATAACCCACAATATCACATGTGTACATAAAAACTTGATTATAGTGATCCATTTTTATTTACCTCAAAAATAAATTCCCCATTTTTTTCTCCCTCCTTTCTAGCTATTTCCTGTTTAATATAAACTACTAGGAATATCTGCTAAGCTTATTCTGTGCCAAAAGAAGGTGGAACTTTAGAATAGCCCAAGTGTCCATCAATAGATGAGTAGATAAAACAACTATGGGATGTTTACATAATGGAATACATACTTTTCAGCCATAAAAAAAGAAGGAAATTTTACCCTTTGTGACACTATCGATGGCCCTGGAGAACATTATGCTAAGTGAAATAAGCAAGTTAGAAAAAGACAGATACCATATGATTTCACTCTTATGTGGAATCTAATGAACAAAACTCAACTAACAAGTAAAAATGGGGACAGACAGCAAGATGACAGCTAGTCGGGGTGGGGATTGAGCAAAAAGGAATAAGAACTCATGGACATGGACAACATGACAACATGTCCATGTCCATGAGGGGAGGGGAGTATAAGGGAACTAAATGGTAATGGAAAAAATGCAATAAAAAAAGAAAAAAACATGTACATATAGTGATGATACTCAAATGCAATTAAGTACTATTTATAGAAGAATAAAGATTTATAATTTTTTATTTTTTAAATCTTTTATTTTGTCAGTAGAGAATATAACTAGTACTATTTTAGGAAGACTTTTAAATATCAACCCTTTTAGTCCTATTTAATGAAAATCTTAATGGTTTCAGTAAATCTAGTCATTATACCCACATTAAAACTGTCACATTCACTCCCAATATCAATTCAGTTTTGGTTGGCCTTGCTATTGAAATTATTGTTCTTTATGTCATTAATAAGTAATTTTAAAATATAGATAATTTATTGCAGTCTTGATTATATATTATATATTATTGACATAGAAAAAGACCATGTATTATTACTGTATTTTTTAAATTTTTAGCACATTATTAAGTTTCACCGTGCATCAAAAGCAAATAAAAAGCCCATGCAGTTGCCAAGATCTATGGTTAAATCACTACTTTATCAGATTCTTGATGGTATCCATTACCTCCATGCAAATTGGGTGCTTCACAGAGATCTGGTAAGTATACTTCTTTTATATTCATCAGTATGTCTCCCTCCTTTTATTCTTGGTACAATTGTGATAAACATTAATTACAGAAATTTTTGAAAATACCCATAAGCAAAAAAATAAAAATATGTAAATTATCCATAAACCTATGACAAAAATTTTACTATAATTATATTAATCTTTGGTGTATGTTCTTCCATTATATTTATGCATAGCTATAAAATGTCAGTGTAGTTTTCAACAAGCGATTCATATTACATCAATGTGATAGCCATATATGAAAAAAGTACCTTTTGATTCATTTTATTTTTTGTATTTTTGCTCATCATTAGTAAAAACAATAATATTAAAAACTGAGTTTTCATTGTTTTCCTTACAAGCTAAAATAATGACATTTCATCTAGCAAATCGAATGTTGTTACCAGTATTAACAATAAATAAATGAATAAACTTAACAGGTGGAATATAGTTATTAGGCAAATTAGCTACAATTCAAATGTTTGATTTTACTTTTTATTCAGTACACATAAAGTAAGCATCTTTTAATGTTGAATTGTATGCTATTCATCTTTGCATTGTTATCATTTAAATTTATGTTGTTCTTAAAAAGATAATGGGTACTGAGTAATTTTAATACCCTTGAGTTTATAATTGGAAGCTTTATTTTGTCTCCCCCAAAAGTGGTTTCATGATTATTTATTAGGCTTCTGGAGATTCTAGGGATACGGTAGGTATAAACAAGGTCAACTTAGTTTTATTAATTGAGGGTAGGTACTTATAGAAAGGAATGAATATACAAGGAGACCTAGTTAGTACCCATTGCTACCTTGTCAGTCAGGCCTGTACAAACTGTAAGGTTCTCAAAGACTTCCACATCTCTACTTCATTGTTCACCATGATCTAACCTGTTTTTAAATGATTCTTGGGTATGTGAGGTTGTTGTAGATCAAAACCTCCTACATAAGTGGGTTTAGATTTTAATTTGCTATAATGTAACCCATGTCAGTATATTTTTGAGGTCCAATCATGTTTGAATCATCGATCAGAATCTTTTATTGAAGATTAAATTCATCTCTCTCTTTTTTTTTTCCTCACAAAATTGTATACTGGCATACCTTGAGATACTGCAGATTTGGTTCCAGACCACCACAATAAAGTGAATGTTGCAATAAAGCGAGGCACATGGTTTTTTGTTTTTTGTTTCCCAGTGCATATAAAAGTTATGTTTACACTGTACTGTAGTCTCTTAAGTATGCAATAGCGTTATATCTAAAAAAGCAAATATACATATATTAATTTTAAAATATTTTATTGCTAAAAGGGCTACCCATCATCTTAAGCATTCAGCGAGTCCTAATCTTTTTGCTGGTAGAGGGTCTGATCCCAGTGTTGGTGGCTGCTGACTGCTCAGGGTGGTGGTTGCTGAAGGTTGGGATGGCTGTGCTGGTTTCTTAAAATAAGACAACAGTAAAGTTTGATGCATTGACTGACTCCTCCTTTCACAAACGATTTCTCTGTAATATGTGATGCTTTTTGACAGCATTTTACCCACAGTAGATCCTCTTTCAAAATCGGAGTCAATTCTGTCAAACCTTGAAGTTGCTTTATCAACTAAGTTTAATCTTTTATTTTGTCACTAAGGAATATAACTAGTAGAGAATGTAACTGTTCTAAACCCTTTGTTGTTATTTCAACAGTTTTTATTTTATTTTATTTATTTATTTATTTATTTATTTAATTTTTGGTTTTTCAATTACAGTTGTCCCCTTTTCCCCCAATTTCTCTCCCCCACCCAACCCACCCCCTCTCCCGCAATCATATCCCTCCCCGTTGTCCATGTCCATGAGTCATTTATACAGGTTCTTTGACTAAACCCTTCCCTTACTTATCCCCCTTCTCTCTCTCTCCCCTCCCCCCTATTGACTACTATTCTGCTCCTTGTTCTATTTAGTTCCTTTGTTTGTGTTGTTCTTTAGTTTCCTGTATTAGGTGATATCATATGGTATTTTTCTTTCTTTGCCTGGCTTATTTCACTAAGCATAATTCTCTGTAGTTCCATCCATGTTGTTGCAAATTGCAGGAGTTCCTTCTTTCTTTCTGCTACATAGTATTCCATTGTGTAAATGTACCACAGTTTTTTGATCCACTCATCTACAGATGGGCACTTAGGCTGTTTCCAGCACTTAGCTATTGTAAACAGTGCTGCAATGAACATAGGGGTGCATAAGTTCTTTTGAATTGGTGTTTCAAGATTCTTCGGGTATAATCCTAGTAGTGGAGTCGCTGGTTCAGAAGGCAGTTCCATTTTTAGTTTTTTGAGGTAATTCCGTACTGTTCTCCATAGTGGCTGCACCAGTCTGCATTCCCACCAACAGTTCAGTAGGGTTCCCGTTTCTCCACATCCTCGCCAGCACTTGTTGTTTGTTGATTTGTTGATGATGGCCATTCTGACTGGTGTAAAATGGTATCTCATTGTGGTTTTTATTTGCATCTCCCTGATGGCTAATGATGTTGAGCATTTTTTCATGTGTCTATGGACCTTCTGTATGTCCTCTTCGGAGAAGTGTTTGTTCAGGTCCTTTGCCCATTTTTTAATTGGGTTGTTTGTTTTCTTGATGTTGAGTCGTATAAACTCTTTATATATTTTGGAAATCAGTCCCCTGTCTGTGATGTCATTGGCAAATATGTTTTCCCATATGGTTGGTTTCCTTTTCATCTTGCTGATGTTTTCTTTTGCTGAGCAGAAACTCTTAGTTTGATGTAATCCCATTTATTTATTTTTTCCTTTATTTCTCTTGCTTTAGGAAATGTATCTGTGAAGAAATTGTTACGTGAGATATCTGATATTTTCTTGCCTATGTTTTCCTCTAGGACTTTTATGGTGTCACGGCTTACATTTAAGTCTTTTTTTTTTTTTTTTTTTCAGATTTAATGTGTTTTATTGATTAAAATATTACATTTGTGCCAATTTCCCTTCCCTCTGCTCCCCTCCACCCGGTGGCCCCCCTCCCTCCAGTTGTCCCCCCCTTTTAGATTATGTCCATTAGTTGTGCATAGTTCCTCCCAACCTCTCTCCGTCTATTCCATTCCCTCCTACCTTGATCCCCAATTCCTATATCATCTCCCTCCCTTTCCCCATTCCCCCTCCCTGTTGACCTCCCCCCAATTTGCTTCCCGTACCCACAGTTCCTTTTCCACTCTCGTTGCCTATTTAGTTTGCCTTTGTTTCATCTCCCTAGCTTCTGTTTTTTTTAAACCAGTCCCTTTAACATCTCATATAACAGTGGTTTGGATCTAATGAACTCTTTCAGTTTTATTTTGTCCTGGAAACACTTTCTCTGTCCTTCTATTCTGAATGACAATTTCGCTGGGTAGAGTATTCGTGGTTGTAGGTTTTGGATTTTCATTACTTTGAATATTTCTTGCCAGTCTCTTCTTGCCTGTAGGGTTTCCCTTGAGAAGTCAGCTGATAGTCTAATTGGGACCCCTTTGTACATGATTCTTTTCTTCTCTCTTGCTGCTTTTAAGATTCTCTCTTTATCTTTAATTTTTGACATTTTGATTATAATGTGTCTTGGAGTGGTTCTCCCTGGGTCCAGTCTCTTGGGAACTCTCCTTGCTTCCTGGACCTGCAAGTCTATTCCCTTCCCCAAGACTGGGAAGTTCTCCTTTATTATATTTTCACTCAATTTTTCAAGTTCTAGTTCATCTTCCTCATTCTCTGGCAAACCAATGATTCTTATGTTGGGCCTTTTATAGCTGTCCCAGAGGTTTCTGATCCTTTCATTGTTGCTTCCCATTTCCTCTCGATGCATTGGTTGACTGCTTGTTCCTTCTCCATATTCCAGTTTGTTGAAATGAACTCTGGATTTTATTTCCTTTCCTTCTGTCTCGTATGCGGTTTTGTTCCTTTCGTTATGAAAGTTTTTCGCTTCTTTCATATCTTTTTCCAGCTCTTTTGTGAATTCTGTAAGCCATCTGTTAACAATGGCCCAGAACTGAACCTCTGACAGGTTTCTTATCTGTTCATCTGTCAGGTTCTCTATCTGCTGTCTGGTGAGTTGTGTCACCGGTATTTCTATAGTTGTCTGCCTCATTTTGACAGATGCGTTTTGTTTTCTTGGGCCGGCTGTCGGGGGCAGTGCCTGTGTACGCATCACAAATCAGCGACCGGCCGGCGCCTGCCTGTCCGCGACCTATTTCGCAGCCCTGTGGTGCTTTCTTTGGGGGCAGGGGTCCAAGATGGATTCACACAGTTATTCAGCTAGGAGACCGGGGTCCGTCCTCCCGCCCCCCTGGGCCTCACTGTTCAAGGCGATGCGGCGGCCGCTCTCCCCAGCGCCGGAGTCGCTCACCGGCAGGGGCTTGGCCGCCGGGATTCCTCGCCGGGGTCGCGCACCGCCAGGGGCTTGACGGATCCGGGATTCCTCGCCGCCCGCTGTTGTCCAGGTGAGACCGCAAACAGCACTGCCCTCTTTAACTCTTACCTGCCCAAATGGCACCGCTGGTTTATAACTTCATATGTTGGACTTCCGTGTAGTTTTATTTTCTGGAATTTCTAGTTATCCTTTGTTTTGAAGTAGTTGTATTCCTCTCTAGTTGTAGAGGGAGACCTAGCGTGTCCGTCTAAGCCTCCATCTTGGCCGGAAGTCAGGCATTGTTTCTACATTTAAGTCTTTGATCCATCTTGAGTTTATTCTCGTGTGTGGTGTAAGTTGGTGGTCTAGTTTCATTTTTTTTGCAGGTCCCTATCCAGTTCTCCCAGCACCATTTGTTAAAGAGGCTCTTCTCACTCCATGTTATGTTCCTTCCTCCTTTATCAAATATTAGTTGACCATAGAGGCCTGGGTTTATTTCTGGACTCTATTCTGTTCCACTGATCTATATGTCTGTTCTTATGCCAGTACCAGACTGTTTTGATCACAGCGGCTTTGTAGTATTGTTTGATATCTGGTGTTGTGATTCCTCCTGCTGTGTTCTTCTGTCTCAAGATTGCTTTTGCTATTCAGGGTCTTTTTTGGTTCCATATGAATTTATGGAGTATTTGTTCTAGGTCTGTGAAATATGTCATTGGTATTTTAATAGGGATTGCATTGAATCTGTAAATTGCTTTGGGTAGTATGGCCATTTTGATGATGTTGATTCTTCCCATCCAAGAACATGGTATTTGCTTCCATTTATTTGTATCTTCCTTAATTTCTTTCTTCAATGTTATGTAATTTTCAGAGTACAGGTCTTTTATCTCTTTGGTTAAGTTTACTCCTAGGTACTTTATTTTTCTTGTTGCTATAGTAAATGGTATTTTCTTTTTTGTCTTAGTCTCTGCTATTTTATTGTTGGTGTACAGAAATGCCTTAGATTTCTGTATATTTATTTTGTACTCTGCAATTTTGCCAAATTCACTTATTATATCGAGTAGTTTTTAGTGGAGTTTATAGGGTTTTCTAGGTATACTACTATCATGTCATCTGTATATAATGAAAGTTTTACTTCCTCCTTCCCAATTTGGATGCCTTTTATTTCTTTTTATGTTGAACTCTTGATTGTTCCTTGAATCCTCCTGAGATTTCCTGTCTCAGCTGTCTTTATTTCTTCTGTCTTAAAACTCCTTACCCCATCTCTACATATTCAGATACTACCTTTTAGGACCCACATAAACGTTAAAATTTATCCTTATAGCCATTCTTACTTGGAAATAATCTTTCCTTCTTTCTTATTGGTTGCTGTTGTACTTCATCTTTACTTCTCCTCTAGTACTTATCTATTAGTATTATAATAATTTATATAGATGTCTAGAAGATGTTCTTGATATTTTGAGAGAGTGAGGTCTGTGATTCATTTGATATACTGTACTACTACTCCAGTACAAAATAGTTACTGAGTACAGATTTCCTTAGTAAATGAGTATCAGTAAGAATATTGATTATTATGGCATATTTTTGGATCAAGTGACATGCATTTCAACACACTGTAATAAACTTTTTCTTATATGTGCAAAGCATGAAGGGGGGCAGTACAAATATGACTGGATCAAAGAGCTTCTCAGGAGTTCAGTTTGAGAAGTATGACATGTTACACAGTTCTACTGTAATAGATATGAGAGAGCATGTGGCCATGGCTATATGAGAAGTGCAGACTAAATGCTGTTCAAGGTTAGAAGAAGTTCTCAGTGGGGAGGCAGGGATAAGGGAAAGCTTCAGAGAGGTGCCATTTGACCTCGACTTTGAAGGATGAGTAGAATTTAAATACAGATTTGAGAGGAGTATTGGATGTAAAACTTCTGAGATGAGATGAGAAGGCACTTGAATTATCCCTAAAATGTTTTGTAGTTCTGTTTGGCTCAAAAATGGATAAGCTCAATTAGGCTAGTATGAGGTAAGACTAGAAAGATACGGGTTGGAGCCTGATTGAGAAAGGCCCAAAATATCAGGCGAAGGAGTATTTTTGTGTGTAAGTACTAAAAGTGTGTGAGCAAGAGAATAAATTTTCCCTGGATGAAATTTTTTTCATCACTGATTATTATTACCTCATCCATATCATGAACATAGTGTTGAAAATCATGTTCTGAACATGGTTCTGACCTAGCACTGTTTACATTTTACCCGCACATTCACCAAATGCCTCTACTCCTTAAGTCACTCTTAATAAGATTTGAAACTTTGAACCAGTAGGAATCTAGTCTATGATACCTAACTCATACCTGGACCATATTGTCATGGTTTTGCCAGATTATTTTCAGGAGTAGATTTAAATTGTATATTCACTTTGTAGATATATTCTGTAGTAGATAAAGAAACAAAGTATATGAAGTACAGATAGGGTTTTAAAAGAAGCATGATGGAGACATTTGAAAAAGTATTTTTTTTGTGAGCTTAAGAATAGATTTGCAGTTTTAGCCCATGAGTAATTTTTTGAAAATGCTTCATTTCCTATTACTGTAAGAAATCCAGCTTTACATTATTTGTTAGTCACAACTATTTCCGAGTATGTACCATCTTTAATATTTGTTTTTTGTTTTGTTTTTGATGTGAGAAATGTGGAAAATCTATACAGCTAAAGTTGTTAGAATAAAAGTAAATTTTCAAATGTAAAATTTTCAAATTTAAAAAGTAAATAAGACCAAGTGTTTTGGATTTCACACACATTACAGAATCAGAAACATTACATCATCAAAGAGTTTGATGTTTTGCATTGTGATTGATTTCATATCTGGAACAGTATTTTAATTATGTCATTTGGATCCTAGAATAAAGTCACCAAAAAGATTACTTATATTGAGGAATTCCTTTAAAAGGAAAGGAAAAAAGAAGCTAAACATATTAATCTTGGCTGAGAGACAGTGAAGTAGAGACGTAAGTCTATAAACATTTGGAACTTGTAAACACCACGGGGGAAAAGACGTATTTTAATTTTATAGCAGGATGTAGCTAAGGGTAAAAAGATGATAGATATTGTGACTCATTTTTATGGGACTACTATTCTGGTAGGTTGGAAGAATGCCAAGATATAGTTTATCTCTTTTTCAAAATTATGGGCTTGAGAGCACAGGATTACATCTTACTAATTTTTGTATTCCTAGTGTCGGCATATTGTTTCTACTCTTATTTGAATTTCAGCTAAACATCTGGAAACTGCACATTTTTCTTTAGCAAAGGTAGAGAGATACTGACTAAATGATAATATTGTTAAGTGGATTTATGGCTCCTCAGTTACTGAATATTATGTTCATATGCTACTGAAACAGTGACATAAACTGAACTGTAAGTTAAGCTATCTCTTTCTCACTTTTACATCCTTAGACCCTAGCACATGATAAATGCTAGATCTTTACTGAATGGAGGATTTGAATGAATGTTCCAGGGCCCTGACCACAGCTCTGTCTTTTAAAAATATTTGTGAAGGCCCTATCCCAGAATTCTAACTTGAGTTTTAAGTGGTAATTATTGTTCACAATAGTGGGTGACTTTGTAGTCTTTTGAAGCTGATAGGCACAAATAACTATGTGGTCGGCAAATGTAGTACATGGAAATTTTGTGAGATGTGGTTGAGAAAGAAAATAATTTTGTATATTAGTAATCTTTTGGATTTTGTTATTAACATCTACAAAACATGTCTGTGTTTTCAAAATGTCACTTCTGTCACAGACCTAAAGACTTATTTATTTTATTCATCTATAATAATAATAGTAATAATAATAATAAAACTTACCAATACTTAGAGTCAGATGTAATTAGGTTGATTAAAGAAAATTATGTAATAGATATTCTACCTATAGAGAAATGCATAATTCAATTCTAGCTATTTTGTCATAGTAACTAATAAAAAACAATATATAGTTTTGGTGTTTTGATATATTTTCTTCCTTATGATATCTGCTTGTTTAAGCAGAGTTCTTACTGGATTTCCAACAGCGTTCTAGGTTGTTTATGTGATGTTGGCTATGTATATTTTAAGTCTGTGTATATATCTAAGTTATTTATTGCTGTGTAACAGATTGCCCAAAAATGTAGTGGCTTTAAACAACATCTATCATCTTACAGGTTCTGTGGTCAGGAATTGAGGTACAGCTTATCTGGGTCCTCTGATCCAGAGTCTCTTTAAAAGGTTGCTGTCATCTCAAGTCTTGACAGGAAGAATCTGCTTCCTAGTTCACTCACGTGTTTGTTGGCAGGATTCATTTTCTCATGAGCTGATGGGTGGAGGCCTGCCTTGGTTCCTTGCCATAGAGCATCTGACAACATGGCAATTTCCTTCACTAAAGTGAGGAAACAAGAGGGCGAGAGAGAGTGTGTGTGTCTTAGGAAGGTGGAAGCTGCAGTATTTTGTAAGTTTAATATGCAAGTGACATCCATTACTTTTGCTGTATTCTGTTCAATAGAAGTCACTAGGTGCTGTCCATATTCGAGGGGAATAGATACACAGAGTGTACCAGGCATGGGGGTGATTGGAAACCATGTCTGAAGCTGCCTACCACAGAATCTAAGAGGCTTTAAATGATAATTTGGATCCTTTTCATTTAGTAGAAGTATAATAAAATGCAGTAGGTCCTCTCCTATCTAATTTTCCCATGTATAAAAGTTGCTTGTTTGGTAAGACTTTGGGGCTAGTTCTGATTCTAGAGAGCTAAAATACTATAATGTACCAATTATCCCTTCCTTTTTACAACTATTCTTCAATGATTTATTCCTAGGATTCAGTATATGTTCCTTACTTTTCCCCTCCACACATCTCTTCTCTCCGCTCCTTCCCCTCCTTGCTATTAAACCACAGGTAATTTAAGTAGATTTACTTAAATGTGGAGGGTGTGCTCAATTAAGATCCAGGATTTTTCACTTTGAACATATCTGGAAATCCCATCATTGTCATGCAGCCTGAGGCCTATGCTTATCACTAATACTTCTATTTTTTACTCATTTGTATAAGACAAAGGCAAAAATACAAAGCAAAAATTTTTTAAGGATGACAAAACACTTTCCCATAGTTGCTGAATTGTAACAGCTAGCTGACAAGCAGTGAAAGGACAGCATGAGGAAGCATGAAATATTCTAGGCTTTTTGCTAAAGAGCATTTGAAGACTTTGGGAACATCACTGTATGAAAGTCAAAGAGGGCTCTCTGTTTCTACTTAGTTGGGGGGAAAGTGCTGTACTATTAATTGTGATAATTTAATTAAAATAAGTGTAGTATTCCCTCACTTATCACGGGTATTACGCTCTAGGACGCGCCCACGGCTATTATGCTCTAGGACGCCCTCCCCCCCCCCCCCCCCCCCCGCGATAGGTGAAAATCCACAAAGTAGGAACCTTACATTTATTTTAGTTTTTATATATATTTTAAGGCTTTATAAACCCTTCCCACACACTTATAAACCGTTCCCAGTCCCTTATTAACCTTTTCCACACTTTTATAAACACTACTTATGTTCTTAAACATATTCTACACTCTTAAACGTACGTAACTTTAACAACATACGTATACAGTACCGCAAAATCCCACAATATAGCGAAAAATCCCACGATACAGTGAGGCCACGATAAGTAAACCGTGGTATAGAGAGGGACTACTGTATTTGGGAGTTGCAGAGTTGTTTAGAAATCTTTGTGTACAGCATAGCTGCTCTTCATACCTTGCTTGACAAGGAGATAGAAGTTTTTAATTTTGTTTGTGCTAAGTAGGCTTGATAAGGTAAATGTGTTATACTGCAAAGAAATAATTAAAATCTTACTGTAGCCATCATGCCAGCATTTTGCAAGCAATTTGTTTTGTTTTTTATTTTGTGTGCTCAGGTACCACCTTCCTGGTGTCACAGGCAAGATTGGCTAGTGGTGTGCCCTCTGTGGACTGGAGAAGCCTCAGGATTCCACCTCAGCAGGTGGTGTGCTCCCCTGGCTTTCACCTTCATTGCACCACAGCAGCTTTCATGGGAGCCCCTGACTCAGGCGCATGTTAGACTCCTTGGTCCGTGTTTCAAAATGGATTGGTGTTAGATTTGTGCCCAAAAGTAGGGAGGAGTCAGGTGGACCAGGTCAAACCCTGTACTGAAGGATGTTCAAGCAGGCGGGCTGAGTCTGAGTGGACTGCAGCCTTTAGCAGAAACAGAACGGGGATTTTTAAGGGGTAGAGGGGGTTGCGGGACTTTCAAAAGTCCAGATGGAGCTAGTGATAGGGAAGCAAGCTCTGAGAACAGGAAAGTTACTAAAATCTTGTCAGCAGAAAAAGATATCTTTGTTAAACAGGATAACTGCAGGTCTTAGGCAGTTACTGGTGTTAGCAGTTACTGGGGGCTGCAGCATATTTATAGGGAGCTTGCTGAAATTATGCCTGAATTCTAGAACCTCAGGTCTTATGCCTAAGAGATGGGTGGATGGCCAACATCACTGCTGACCCAGTTTGCAAGCATTTTAATAATGTTTCAGAGTTTAGCTTTACGTAGTTCTTATGATGTGGGAGCTTTAAGATCCTAGACTTAAAATTATTTCTAAAATGGCTAATCTTCATCCTTAAGCCTCAGTTTACTCATTTGTCAAATGAGTATAATGATAGGTACTTTACATGGTTGTTGACTTTCTACTTTTAGCTCCAGAGTTCCTAAATTGCTCCGACTTGCCCTTCTGTAGAAGTTTTTGTACATTCCTTCTGGATCCCATCAACAATCCAAAGATTCCCTTTCTTTAAACGTTTTTTTCCCCCCAGAATTCTAATAGTCTGATACCCTTTCTTCTTTCTTCTGCTTTACAAAGTAGAGCCCAAATATAAATATGTGAAACATGCTCCTCTATTTAAAAAGAAGAGTAAGCCATATTTCATCCTGTTTATATTTAAATATTGCTAATTTTTTGCCAAGTCTTCATATTTAAAAATATGAAAGTTAAAAAAATACTTGCTTAAATCAGATCCAAATTAATGATTCATTTAACTTAGTTTTCATTCTGACAATTCCATGCTAATCAAATGAATTTTTATTCATTGTTTTTCATTTGACTTAGTTATTAACATTCTACTTACAGAATTATGGAAGAACACAGTATATAATTTAATATGACTTAATTATCCTAATTTCTTTCAGAATGAAGAGCTAATGATGAAAAAATAAACTATGGCTTGGTTATCTTCTAACCTGCAATTTTAGGTGATTTTGGACAATCACAGATCTTGTCATCCTGAAGAATCACACTAGGGTCCCTGCTGAAGACCTCTGATTCCTATCTAGTTCCTTAGAGCACGGTCCTCGATAGTCTGTGGCTTAGCTGTTCATGTCTGCAGTCTGAAAAGGCCTTTGTGGTGATTGATGTCATGGATGTGCAGTGACTCCTGTCCTGCTGCCTCTACATGAGGCCTTGTGAAGCTCAGACAAGATTATGTTTCTTACAATGCTCAGGATACTGTGAAAAACATCTTACAAATATAAGAAGCAATCATTGAAGTGGTTTTTTTTTTTTTTTTTGGCACAACAGTTTTTCCATTATTTATACCCATAGCCAGGTAACTGGAGCTTTCAGCAGAGTCCTGCACGTCTGTCTAAGTTAGAGCGTAATGCTCTACCAGCTGTTTAGTGTGATACACACTAAATATCACACTTCCAAGAGGGCCAACTTCAAAGGAGATGGATTAGACTCACAGTGGCCTGTGAGGCCTCCTAAGGTTCAGCTCAGGGACAGGATTCTTTCGATGATCTGTGATTTTAGCATGAACTTTTAGTAGCTTGTACTTACAAACACATGTATCTAGAAGGCTATTTGCTAAACTGACTTCAGTGTCACTAAGAAGCGTTAGAAAACAAAATTCAGCTAAGTAAATTTAAAGATTAAATTGGCTTTATTCAATGATTCGTGAATCAAGCTGCATCCCATCTAGCAAATAAAAACGCATTCAAAAGGAAAGGTTTTTAAAAGCAGAAAGGGGGCGGGGAGAAATTATCAGCAAAGAGTTTATTTCAGGCAAGGTCCTCCTCCTAAGGGGAATGGAAGGGGACTATCAGTCAGATTACCTTATAGTGCTGACCTGGTAGTTCCACATTGACTACTTAAAGGTTACATTTCTGGGAGAGGCTGAAACCGCAATTAGATTAAGAATTAAATCTTGGTTTGCGACAAGGGGCCTGGCATAAGTGACTCCATTTTGGACTTTTTGTTTCTTTTTCTAACAGAAGATATAGTAAAGATATATTCCACAGTGACACCAATGGCAAGAATGGTTTAGCAACCAAGGGCTACAGAAGGAGTCCCCGTACTTTGGGGCTTGTGTTTAGAATTGAAGAATTAATTCAAGCTTACTATTTTATTAAATTAGTTTTGTTGAGCTAGAATTTATACACAATAAAATGCACCCATTTTAATTACAAATTGATACATATGGACAAAAGTATATACCTGGATAATCTCTTCCATAGGTATTCTATTTGACTAGCACTATAAGGTGATTCAAGACCCCTTATTGATGGTATCTTCATCAAGAGGGAGTCTTGCATGCAAGGGATTCATTTTGTAACAGAGCAGGGAGGCCCTCCCCCCAAATCCCCACAGCTCATGGTTTGGGGGATGGGGAAAGGAGATAGTACATCTTTTAAGGTACTTTGCATACCTATGGCAAGTTGGTAACTAGATAATAGCTGTGCTGCAGCCCAGGGCAAAAGGGAAGATGATAGGCTTAAGATACTTTTCATAACAATGATTATGGTGCTCTGAGTCAGCATTTAAAATAAGGGCAGGCAGCCATGAAAGGAGAGAAGCCACACTGGCTGAAAAAGGTATAGATGGGAGTCCAGTAAGAGGTCTGGTGTGTAGACAGAGCAATGATGTAGCTGGCAAGCAGCTTTGTAGGAGAGCTGGTCTGCCATGGGCGAGGGTCGTGCAGGCGGAGTGAGTGTAGAAGAGAAGAGGAGTAGCCATGAGCCCGAAGGAGATTCAGCCATGCTGCCTGTAGAGAAGAAACAGCTATGCAGTTTGTAGTGAAGCTGGTCCGCGGTGAGAAGGAAGAAGCAGCTGCGCTGTTTGTAGTCAGGATTCGGCCATGCGGCCTGGGCTAGTAGGAAAGCAGGCCTGCTGCTGCTTTGATCGTGTCCACTCCAGCTGACTCTGAAGCCACCAAGGACTACCTTGCAGGCCCAGACTCTATCTGAACCCTTAGAACTCGGGACATGCAGAGAGGACACTCTCTTAGGACTTGTACCTTTCCTGGACTTCACCATGATCCAGTGTAGCATGGCACATGCTTTTCTGGACTATTATACAGAGACTGATGACAGTGTACCCCCAAGATCCTGAAGGAGAGAGCCGACACATAAGGGATGGGGAACTATTGGGCTTGATTTTGGTTTATAGCCTTTTGGGGAGCAAGGGAAGTGCTGGGTCTCAGGGGAGAACTGGGCTCTGAGCAGGAGTGCTCCCAGTACGCCTCCCCCACCCCCAAGGTTGAAATATTGTAAATAAAGACCTGTTTCTCAGCACCAATTGTTGGGTCTTACACCAAAGTGCCACGTGAACAAACCCTGCTTTGCTTGGTAACAGTTTCACTGAGAGATTATAGATGATGGGTATTTTGTGTGATTATATTCTCAGCTAAGCATACTGTTGTGCATTTTTCAAGAATACTTTTCTCTCATCACCCTGGCCTGGAGTGTATCTCTGAGAGGCTTGGGTTCTAATTCTGGGCCTGTCACTGTTCATGGACAGTAAACTTGGTTAAAGTTGAAGGTCTTTCACCTCTGTTTCTTGATGAGAAAAGTGAGAGGACTCATTTTGATCATTTCTGCCTCTAACATTCTTAATTTCTCACAATAATGAGACAAATTATTTTATTTGAATTGAATGTCACAAATGTAAATAGGAAACCACCAGTGTTGTTCTGTGGATGGATCGTACTCCTTAATGAACAGGATAGAATCCAAATGTCTTGTAGCATTCATTATTTCTGGCATTGCTGTCAACAGGAAATATATCTTGATTATACTCACTAAGTGACCTTGAAGTTTGTTGGGTAAATAATCTTCTAAATACATGTGTTTGTCTTGCATTAAGCTTTTTATAATAGCTGCTTTTTATTGCTTCTTGTTAGAGAAAAGAAAACCTTATCTCTGCTGTTCAGGCCTGTAACCACTCCTAAAAAAGCAAAGACAAAGAAGTGTATTGTTGTTAACTGTTGTGCTGTGCTGGGTTGCAGGCATTGTTTACTATGAATACCAAAGTTTGATTAACATAGCTGCTTATTATAGATACCTCTAGACCATTATAAAGCAAAATGAAATTAACCACAGCTTTTAATATTAAAGACAGCTCCCAATTTACAGAATTGCTTGCACCCACTTGTAGATGTGTAATTTCAAACTGGGAAGGCATTTTTCACTTAGAAACAGCATTTATAAACAGTGGTTGGATTCTTGTTCCCTGAATACAAAGGCCTATTTAATTCAATATACCTAAGTAATGACACTTAGAGATGTAAACCTGTCATTTTTAACTAAATTATTCACTTATAACTAGATTTCTGAGGACAAGTCCTGGTTTACAGACTTAGAATATATGCTTTACAAATATATTTGGCTTCTTAATATGTACCAGACACTATGCTGGGCACTGGGAATACAGAGAATTCCTTCCTTCAGTGAGTGCACAGCAGGAAGGTACACATAAATGATCATTACAAAATAATAAGGTTTGAAAAAGAAATTATGAGATATATTCAGAGATCAGCAAAAATTAATGAAAGAAGAGGCAGAAGAGAGAGGTAGGGACAAGATTGTGGTGGATCTTAATTGTCATGTTTAGAAATGTAGATGTTTCCTATGATTAGTTGGAGCTGAGCAGATTAGATTTTTGCTTGACAAAGACCATGGAGACAGGGATATGGAGAACTGGTCTGAGGGTGCAGGGGCAGCCGCTTTATCAGGCTGTTGTAATCAGCTGGTTGAGAAATGAGGGAGGCCTGAATTACAGCAGAGGTAATCAAGTAAGGTACAGATCTGAAGACTGATTAGATTCGAGGGATAAAGCACAAGGTATATAGATTTCTTCTTTTGTTGACTGAGTGACTGAGAAAGGAATACTACAAAGAGAAGTGGTAAAAATTCAGGTTGAACAAGTTGTTTCTGAGATGATTGTGGAGATGGACAGCATATGGTTGACATACTGCTGAGATATATAGAAGTTTAGAGACCCTAGAAATATATTTGGGAGTCACTAGCATATGAGTTATGATTTAATGTTTGAAACCCTGAAATAAACTAGTTAGTATTTTAAAAAATATTCAGAGGTGAGCTTGCATATTTTGGGGTAAGTACTTATTCTAGTTTATTGGGTTTTTTGTTTTTTTTTTTTTAGTTGAGAACTTGCCTACCAAAGGGCCATGAGTCCTAACCATTGTCAGTTTTCATTCATTCATTTATTTGTTTATTCATTCAACAGGTATTTATTAAATGCTATGTGCCTGGATTTCAACAGCTACATAAAGTGATAACGGAAATATCTTCCCTGACCTTTAGGAGGTTGCAATCACAATATCAGATTCTCTATATTTTTAAAACCTCTACTGTTGATGAGGTTATTTTAAGGGGTAAACAGTTATGGTAGACTGATGCTGTTAGCAAATTGCTGTTGTGTTTGCTAAGAAAAGAATGCATGTATCTTACTCTTAGATACTTCTTTGCCTTATCTTTTACAGCACAGAATCTTATTTGTTCAAGGTGATAATGGAGAACAGTGCAAAGAAAGGAACATACACTGAGGGTTTTCTCCTGGGAATGTACTTCTGTATCAAATGTGAGGAGACTTGTGCCACTTCTGTATTTAAATAAAGGAAGAGCTGTAGTTGTTAATATTAGGCCAGCACAGTTCACTGTTCAGAAACAAGTCCGACTGATATTCTGATGGGTTTTGTTCCTATTATTCAGGATTGTACACAATTGTGTTTGTGTTTTTCTGTCTTTTTTTACTGGTGCTGGTAAGAGTCATCTTGTGGGTTCATATTTTTGTTCCAAATGTCCTGGAGTGGGGAGTGCAAAGCAAATGTAGATGGATAATTCTGTATCTTTAGGCTGTTCTATTTATGATGTGCCAATTAACTGAAATAAATTTAACCCCGTGTGAAAAAAGATGGTTCTATAAAAGGAAAAGGCAAATCTGGAGTACATATAAATGTAAACTTTAAAAATTAACTGAGTTTTGCAAAAATGCAGATATTTCAAGAATAGTTTCTGAGTAATCATATTGTTTATCACATTATTTCCCTGACGTTTGCTTTTAAAATACAATTCAGCTGAAACCCTGAAGCCTTGATTTGTCTATCCGATTTTATTGCTGATAACTTAAATGTGAGGCATCCAACTCCTGCCATTTTTGCTGTTTCTATGGTAACTAAAGTGTGCAAACCCAGCAGTATCACTTTCTTTCACAGCTGGCATTTTGTGTTCACAGTAAGAAGAGGAGTTTTAGTAAAGCATAGCCTTTGTTAATTGGAATGTAACTAGGTCAGAGCAATTTTGGTGTCCTTTGTTCATTCTTTTAGGTTTGTATATGTGGCTCTAGGTGTGTGTTCAGGAGCTGTGTTTTCCTTTATTTTCTTTTAAGGGGTATACCTAATCACTATTAGAGTTAGTCTTTTGAAAATTAAGCATAGTATCTGTAAACACAACCCAGTGTGCAATTTTGAGGATTATATTGAACTGTTGTGAAACTTGCCCTTAGCCTTATAGGCTCTCGAGTATTTCCATTAAGAGAAAGGAAATTTATGTGAAAATGCTTTGGAAAGTTAAATGTAATTTTAATGGTGATTATATTATTTATTTTGTTACTGTTATTTTGAAACACCAAGAAGCTTATGATCTTAACATTTACAGTATTCCCCTCTTATTCTCAGTTTCACTTTCCATAGTTTCAGTTCACCATGGTCAACAGCAGTCCTAAAATATTAAATGGAAGTTCCAGAATTAAATTTCATGCCATTCTGAGTAGTGGGATGAAACCTCAGGCTGTCTGTTCTGTTTTGCCTGGGATGTGAATCATCCCTTTGTCCAAGGTATACATGCTGTAGCTTATAGTATACCTGACCATGAGTTACTTAGTAGCCATCTTGGTTATCAAAGAGAGAGAGAGAAAGAGAGAGAGAGAGAGATAGAGCAAATCCACATAACTTTAATTGCAGTATAATGTTATAATTGTTTTATTTTATTATTAGTTAATGTTCATCTCTTTATTTTTTTATTTATTAATTTTAGAGAGAGAGAGAGAGGAAAGGAGAGAGAGATAGAAACATCAACTTGTTGTTTCACTTATTGATGCATTCATTGCTTGATTCTTGTATGTGCCCTGACCTGGGATCAAACACACATCCTTGGCCTTTTGGAACAACGCTGTAACCAACTGAGCTACCCAACCAGGGCCTAGTTAATGTTAATCTCTGTGCCTAATTAAAAAATTAAGTTTTATCATAGGTATGATATATGTATAGGAAAAGCATAGTATACATAAGATTCAGTACTGTCCATGGTTTCAGGCATCCACCGAAGGTTTTAGAACTTGTATTTACTTGTTCTGAAGGAGACAGGTGATACCAGATAAGGGATGTACATTTAAAAGTGACTCCTTCTGCAATTCTAGATCTTAACTTGACTGTAGGAGCCCTTCTCTGTGGCTACTGCCCAAATTCTGGGTTTCTCTCTTAGACTGTATAAAAGAGCTCACAGCCACTGTTCCCCCAAACCCTGTCACTGCCTATGCCCACATGTTGACCTCACACTTAGAACTTTCATAGGCTTCAAGTATGTTATATCAAAAGGATTCTCTACTGACTTAAATACTAGCTAGATCCCCCTTTCTCTCTATATATATCCTCACTCCGTTATGGTGCTCGTATTCTGTTTCCACATAATATTGACTACAGGAACTTCTAACAAGAGTTAGCTCACATGATGTAAGACCAGCTTCCTGCTTTTCTCCTATTCAGCAGTTCATAATCTGTTTTCATTTTTTAAACTATATTTTATTGATTATGCTATTAGAGTTGTCCCAATTATTCCCTCTTTGCCCCCCTCCACCGAGTATTTCCATTCCCTCCAGCAGTCCCCCCTTTAGTTCATGTCCATGGGTCGTGCATATAAGTTCTTTGGCTTCTCCATTTCCTGTACTATTCTTAATATCCCCCTGTCTATTTTGTTCCTACCAATTATGCTTCTTAATCCCTGTACCATTTCCCCATTTCTCCTCCTTCGCTCTCCCAGCTGATAACCCTTCAAATGATCTCCATATCTATAGTTCTGTTCCTGTTCTGGTTGTTTACTTAGTCTGTTTTTTGGGGTTTTTTTTTTTTTTTTTTTTTTTTTTTTGACTCAGTTGTTGGTAGTTGTGAATTTGTTGCCTTTTTAAAAAAGATTTTATTTATTTTTAGAGAGAGGGGAAAGGAGGGAGACAGAGATGGAGAGAAACATTGATCGGTTGCCTCTTGCACGCCCCAACTGGGGACCTGGCTTGCAAGCCAGGCAATGTGCTCTGACTGGGAATCGAACCGACGACCTTTCGGTTCCCAGGCCAGCATTCAATCCACTGAGTCACACCAGCCAGGGCGAATTTGTTGCCTTTTTAATGTTCGTGGGTTTTTTATCTTTTTCTTAAATGAGTTATTTTAACATTTCATGTGATAATGGCTTGGGGCTGATGAATTCCTTTAGCTTTACCTTGTCTGGGAAGCACCTTATCAGCCCTTCCATTCCAAATGATAGCTCTGCTGGATAGAGTGATCTAATTTTCCAAAAGTTGCCTTTTCACAGCTTCATTGTCTTGTACCTAAAGACCATCTCTTCCTTTCTGAACTCTTGGCTTCTAGAACTCTGTGCTACGTATGTTTTACCATGGGCGTTCCTTTACAGGTTGTTTCATTGGCTCCTTTTCATCTGACCACACTTTTTCCCTCTCAGCACTGTTTATTAGTTATTATGTTTTTTAAAATATTTCTCTAATTATAAATACCAAAATATGCAAAAGCAAACATTATAGATATACATATTGTAGTAGTGAATGACAGTTTCTCCAAACCCTGCCATCAGCGATTGGGCAGAATACCAAAATCTACATATGTATTACACAACTTGTACAAATTATGGGTCAAACAGAAAGCATATTAACAAAATAATGCTAACGTTACTGTGTAAAACCTGAAGTTTTTCCATGCTTGCACATCATCCTGTACGATTAACAGCCCCCTCCTCAGCCTTTGCCGAACCTCATCACTGCTGGTCCTGCCTTGACTCTCCTCCTCTCAGTGACTTCAGCCATTGACCTCTTTGCTCTTTCTCCAGTGAGCCAGCCTGCTGGCTCTCCAAGGTGTTTCCTAACTGCTCCGAACACCATGACCTTGCCTTTCTGCAAATCTTGTGGCAGCCCTCACCAGCTCTCACAGCACATGCCAGACGGTGCTCAAGTATCTTTCCAATTCTCATATGAATTGTGCCAAAGGCGGAACAATTGGAAACGTGAGCACGCCCTCCCTTGGGTTTCCTCCTCTAGAATCATCAGCATCCTATCATTCTGTTCTCCCTGCCGCTCCCTGTTTCCCTTCGTGTGTCTCCAGTTCACCAAGCAAACTCCTGCCTCAGGCCTTGCAACTTGCTTTTTCCTTTGCATAGACTGTTCTTCCCTTTAGATTCAGCTGGCTTATACTGCCCTTTCTTCAGATTTTATTCCAAATGTTAACTTATCAAGGAAGTGTTCTGTGCATAATGTAAAATAGTGCTTAAATAATACCCTGCTAACCCTCTCCCAGCAGTCCTCGTTCCCACTGTAAGAAACAAGGAAATAGTGACTCCCAAACCAGTAGAAAGATAGTCATCACCAGACAAAGGGAAAATGGGAGAAAGGAGTTGACATCATTAGCATATTTACAAATCACAATAGGGACATTTAAATAATCAAGTTAGATTGTAACTCCGGAGTAAGGGGGAGAAGGAGAGGGGAGGGGAAGCTAATCGCATTACTATAAAACCAGTTTTCTTTGTCTACTTGGCGCGCACATTCTCCTGACTGAGGGTGTGTCTGACTCTGCAGACTCATGAATAAATGCCTCGCTTTGCTGCTCAAGTCCTGTGTCCCGCTTTTTATTGTGAGCATTTCTCACACCACTTATTGCTTTCTTTTTGTCTTTAGTATAGTCTTAATACATGAAATATACAAAAGAATATTTGAAACATTTACATACTTCACAAAGCTTAACAGCCAAGTGCCTGTCCCTTACTCCAATAATTGCAACATTACCAATAGTTTGTTTCTACTTATGTTTTTCACCATCCTATCATCCTGCCTCCTTCCAAGAAGTACAAATATCCCAAATTTTAAATCCATTATTCTCATCTTTGCAAAAACAGATTTATTAATTTATATGTATGCCTAAACAATATCTATAGTTTAACTTTTCTTGGCTTTAAGTTTTATGAAAATGGCATATAGTCTTCTAAAGCTTTGCGTTTTTTTAACTCGACATAATGCTTCCAAGATTTGAAGATTTTTAAACCTTTATTTGTAACTCACTGATTTTCACTGCCATTTTAAAGTTCCTGTGTGACTCTACCACAGTTAATTTCTCCATTTCCTGTTAGCTAGGAATCTGAGTTGTGTCCATATTTTTTTGTGTTACAAACTGTGCTTCTAAGAACATTCTCTAGTGTATCTAAAAGTGGAATTACCGAGTTGAAGGGTATGCAGTTTTTCAGTTTTGCAAGATGATGCCAAATCCTTTTCAAAAGAAGTTGTACCAATTTATTCTCCCACCAGCAGTGTATTAATGTTTCCCCAGGCCCACTTACTATTTAACATTTCTTAATTTTTAAGCAACATACTAAGTGTAAAATGGCCTCTCACTGTGATTAATTTGCATTTCCCTCAGTAATGAGGCTGAGCATCTTTTCATATGCTTAGTGGTTAAACATGGTTCTTGTTAAATATCTGTTTGGATGTTTCGTTAGTTTTTCTATTAGGTTGTTTTTCATATTGATTTGTAGGAAGTTCTTTATTCTGGATACTAAATCTTTGTTACTTGTATGAGTAACAAATACTTCTGGTTTGTACTTTGTATTTTCTTTATCTTTGATGATTGGAAGGTTTTTTAATAGCCAAACTTATCAGTCTTTGCTTTTTATGGTTATTTTTTTAACCTTGTTTACAAAATCCTTTCCTACCTCAGGGTCAGAAAGATAGTTTCCTAGATTTTTTTCCCTCAAAGTTTTAAAGTTTTGCTTTGCACACTTAAGCCCTTAATCCACTTGAAATTGATATGTGTATGGTATAAAGTGAGGACTCATTTAATTGATTTATTTTCCCCATTGGATAACCTGTTGTGCCAGCCAGCACTGTGTATTGAATAGTCCTCCTTTCCCCACTGATTTGAAGTTCCTCTTCTCTCACTATCAGGGTGCCACCTAGGCACTCTTTTCTGTCCCACTGATCAGCTTGTCTTCAGTTTGTCTTTCCCTGTACTGGTATAACACTGTCTTAATTGCACTGGGTTTAAAATAAATCTTGATATCATGTTTTGAGCCAGATTTCTCTCCTCATCCCTACTTCTAACACTTTCCCAGTATCTTGGTTATTCTTAGCTCTTTGCTTTTCCACATACATTTTTAAACCAGCTTTTCAAGTTCCACAATAAAAAACCTGGATGAGATTTTGATTGAAGTTGCATTGAATTTACATATAAGTATGGGGAGAATTGATGTCTTTGCTATACAGGGAGGGGTGAGCAACAGTAAGTTTACAGTTGTTCATATGGGAAATAATACACTAATATATAATAATATAAGAATAAACTGTTCCGTGTACTCACAACTGTGAACCTACCTTTGCCCACCCCTCTACTGAGTGTTGTCTGTACACATGGGCGCCTAATTTATTTAGGACTTCCTAATGTCATATAATATAAGATTTCAAGATGTTCTGTATAAAAATCTTGTACATCCTTTGATATATTTATTACTAGGCACCTTATCATATTTTTTTTGTTATTGTTGCTATAGAAATGTTGCCTCTGAAAAATATATCCCAGCATTCTTTTTTTACTCATATATAGAAATACATTTGACTTTGTCAGATTGTTCTGTTAGCCAGACAGCTTACCAAAGTCTGTTACTTTGTAAATACCTTGGATTTTCTGTGTAGATAATGATGTCATTTCCAAATAAGCATAGCTTTGTTTCTGCCCCTCTAGTCCATACTGGTACCTTTGCATTATTTTTTATTTTATTTTATTTTTTATCCTCACCCAAGGGCAACCTGAGGATATATTTTTTTTCATTGTTTTCAGAGTGAGAAGAAGGGAGAGAGAGAAACATTGATATAAGAGAGAAACAGCAATCAGTTTGCCCCTATAAGCACCCAGACCTTGGATCCGTCCTGCCCTGGCTGGGCAAGCTGTCTGTTTATAAGATTTTAATCTCCTAGAGTAAAGTGGTTTTCTTTGTTTCCTGAAAGTCTCCAGTACAGTGTTTTATACGTAATGGGTCTTTGATAAGTAGTTGTCAAACTTGAATTTTGAATATCCAGTTTTTATCTGATGCTATTTTTCTCCTTCTGCTGTGTCTTTTGTCTTCAGTTATCACACTCCAGTGGCAATAACTTTCAAATCCAAATCTCCCTATTTTCACTTCCTGACTAGTATGACTTAGGCATCTCACCTTCCTCAAACTCAGTGTGTTGTTGCCTTCTGTTTGTTGTTCCTACTCCCAAACCAGTACTTCTCATAATTTTCCCATCATCTTCCAGTTATATAAACTCAAAACCTTGGTGAAATCTTTTATCACCCTTTGTCTTAATGTTCTGACATCAGCTAGTCAGAGAGTCCTGTTAATTTCTTCAAGATGTTACTCAGTTCCATTAATTCCTTTCCATTTCAGCTGAGAAGACCTTAGAAATGGAGTTTTCAGAGGAGCCTTATTGCCCACAGGCCTACCTAGACACTTCCTCTGTTTCCAAATGTCTACAAACGAGGATGACTTAAAAGATGGTGGATACATTTGCAGCCTACTCTTTTCATTATACAGCTTTGTATTAGCCTTGGTTTTTATTTTGTCTTGAAATTACATTTTGAATGTCTCACTTGTGCATGAACTATAGCTGAAAACATGTATGAATTTTAAAATGGAATCTGTTGAATGTCAATCATATTTTCCTACAGAAGTTTAGAAATATTTTTTAAGTGAACGTAATTATGTTGAGGTTTGAAATGTTGTATAAATTTTTCAGCCACAAAAACTCTGTTGTGGGCAGCAAGCGGACAGTGTATGATTTGTACAGCTTTTTAAATTATTATTACTCATTACTTCTGTGAGGCAAATAGAAATGACAGCTTTAATTCCTTTGTAGTTATTTGTATGATATAATTTTGAAAATAAGATGTTTCCATAACAGGGATGTTTATGGAAAGTTAGTGCTAACTTCAAGTATGTCAAATGCTTTAACTAATGTAGAGAGTACTTAATATTTGATTATAGTTTTGTTGTAAATACAGATTATAAGAACTTTATCATACGTTAAGAACTTTTTTCCAGTTTAGAGCATGTCAAAAGAATAAACACAGTAATTGGAATGCTCTATTTTTATTTCTAGAAACCAGCAAATATCCTAGTAATGGGAGAAGGTCCTGAGAGGGGGAGAGTCAAAATAGGTAGGTAATTATTTCTAAAATAATTTATTAAGAAATTGAAGTGACTGCAATGATGGTTTCCCTTTTCAATACTATTATTTAAGTAGTTAATTTGAAAATTACTTCCTCATAATATATTTAGAAAATATATTGGGAAATATAGTTTATAAACCCCTCAGGTTTATTGCCAAAAAAGGTTCTATAATTCTAAGCTGAGGCAAGCAAGCCCACAAAAATTTCATTCCTGTACAAAATCCCAAACATGTATTTATGTCACTATTACTGGCCTGCACAGTCACCCTAAACATAATTCCATAAATTTTACTTTTGTCTCAACTTTACCAAGTGTTCTTTCCTAAATATATCTCTTCTACTCTCACCTAATACATAATAGACTTTTTCACATGTATCTTCCCCCCACCCCACACATGTTCTGTGCCAGGTACCAACATACCTTTTCCAAATGTATTTATGTGTTTATAGATCCTCTTACTTGCCAATCTTAAGATTAACGCAGTGGAAAGAGTCTTATCTATACATTAAAATTTCCTTTTCAACACTGAAGGAGCTAAAGGAAATTGGCATTATTTATGCCTATGACATATTTGGGGAGAAAATGAACTAAGAAATACTTTGTTCTAATTTCTTTTAATAGAAATTACAGTTATTGAATGTTCAATATTTTTTAGAAGGATTTTAAAGTAAGTTTTGTTTCATCAACTTGTTTTCCTTGCCCTTAGGTTCTGTCATGCTAGGGTTGGTATACAATGCTAACTTAACCTATGACAAATTCATTCTGTCGTACTTCAGTGGAGCCTGCCCTGCTGCCTGGTTCAGTTAATACACCAGCCCAGGCCCTGAAGAAGCTGTTCTAAACCAACTTCTCTTTCTATAAGTCTCTACTCTGAGTTAACTGTGATTCAGTCATTCAGAAGTTTTGCTGATGTTTGTTAAGACCCGGTCCTGCTTTCCTTCCCTTTCCCCTTTCCTCCCCATCTCCTTTGTATGACTCCTTGTTTCTCACTCACTCTTTTCCTCTTTTTCTTACAGGCATTTATTGAGTACCTGCTTTTTGCTAGATGCTGGTGAAAGTGGAAGGGAGATAGAGTGGTTTCTCCCTGTGAGAGACAATAAAATAAACAGTTTACTAGCCAGTGTGTAAGATACTTTCGTATGTTAGTTACCTCATTGTTTTACACAACCACCTTTTATGGTAGATACTGTAGATAAGGAAAGCTGGATTTAGAGAGGTTGTAGTTTGTTCAGCCTTTTAAAGGAAGGCCTTGAATTCCAAGTCCGTGTCTCTTTCCCTACAAACATTGCTACTTAGTGATAGCAAAGCCGTCTGGTGTGACCTCACTGACCACATTTTGTCAGTACAACTCTGCCTTTGAAACTGTTAGAGAAAGAGTGACTGCCTCCTAAGGCCCATCTTGTGTCTTTCTTAGCTTAAATGACCTTCCTGCTATTCTTCGGCTCCTCATCTTAGGGGATCTCCATTCTCCCGTCCTCAGGATTCTCCTCATCACCTTTAGACATTCATGGTCCTCGTCCCAAGTTTAAACTAAATCTTCTCGTTTCCATTTTGTTTTCTTTACCATCTGTTCTACTTTTTTCCCTTGTTCCTCTCCTTATAGAACATATATTCACCCATTGGTTCCACTCCCCCTGATTTTTTATAATCTGGTCTCTTAATTCCATTCAATTGAAACTGCTCTCTAAAAGGGCACTTTTTGACCTCTGTTTGACCAAATCTAGTGACCTGTATTTAGTCACCGTTTTCCTTTACTGCCTTAGCCATTTGTTCTCCTAACCAGTCTGGCCTTTCTTCTTGGTCTATATGACAGCACATAATTCTGTTATTCTGTATACCATGTTTGCTGTTACTTCTGTATTTTATTCATTACTGCCCCTTAGTTCTATTAACCTTTTGTTTCAGTACACCCTAGGCACTGGTTTTGGACATGACTTCCCTCTACAACCACTTCTTCAGGGAATTAATTAGCTGTAGCCTCAAAATCTTAGACTCTATGAAAATTATTCTAAGACCTAGATCTCAGATTCCATTCTCTCACCTTAGCTGAAATCCTTCTGTTTGGTTTCCTGTTGTCAACCTATATACTCCATTATTCCAGGCCAAATTCATCATCGTCATCTTACACTTTCGCTTGTTTGTACCTGTCACCAAACTTAATGTCTCCTTGCTGCTCCCAAATATCTCTATTGTTTCTCAACATACAGTTCTGTTTCCTAACCAGGCTAGTTAATTGCCTTACTGTTAAGAGTTTTTAGGATTGTAATTCTATCCAAAATTAGGGATAAAACCAGAGTTAAAACTAAGCAATAATTAATAATAAAGGTCAAGTAAACAATTAATCTAGTTGATTAAATTGCTTTAAATTTTGTTTTAATAGCACATTATATGTGTGTGTGTGTGTGTGTGTAATTTTTTTATTTTTTATTTTTTTTTTATTTAGTGGTTGTACGCCCCCAAACAGGGACCTGGTCCACAAACCAGACATGTTCCCTGACTGGGAGTCAAACTGGCAACTCTTTGGTTTACAGGCTGGTGCTCAATCCACTGAGCCACACCAGCCAGGGTGCACATTATATTTTCTTAAAAAACAGTAATGCTCTGATGCCTATCACTAATACAGTTTGTTTCTAGCTGAAAAGAAAAGCATCGTCTAATGGAAAACACATTGTGCCCTTCCCCATATCTGAGCCTTTCTCTCCTCAGCAACCTAAAGACTTCCCAGGCCTTACCTAAAATGCTTACTGCCTTCTTTACTATTCACAGCAGTTCATCCTTCAGAACCCAACTCAAGTTCTGTTTCAGTTTAGTCCACTTGTACAAATGTCGATCAAACACTGTTCCAAATAAAACAGTGGAGACGTAGACTCCTCCTTCAAGAGACTTAGACTTAGTAGAAACCAATAGCAACTTTCCTTTATTCTTACATTTAACCTTTTTATTTTTGTCTACTCTGTGTGTTCTGTCATCTCACCTCTGTGCGGGCTCCTTGGTGGCAGGCAATGTCTTCTGCTGTTTTTCTGTCATTTGACACTGCCTAATGAGCCCCCACACCAGAATTTTACTACTGCTCCCAGCTGAACTGAAAGTTTCATTCCTATCTAATTTTAGGAAAACAATTGTTAGTGATGTTTAAGCTAATTACCTTTTGTCTAAATTAGTCGTCGTCGTCGGCAGCCGTCCGTCTCGAGAGACGATGGTGTAGCTTCTTAAGAGTCTATCTGCACCGCCGAGAATGGCTGTGCAGTCCGACTCGGGAGTGACACGGTATCTGTCTCCTCCCGTGTTGAATCGACATCTTGCGATGACGCTGGAGTGTCCTCTCCAGTGGAGCTGAAGCTACAGAGCCTGGGCAGGGTGATATGGAGGGTCTGCTGTTGCCCATGCAGCAGACCCCCCCTCTCTTCGCAGCTGAAGGGTCCAAGGGAAAGACGGAGTCAATACAGCTTGGCTTCAGGTGCGCCGCAGGAGTTGCCGGTGTTGACTACAACGTCAAACCGCCTTAGGGACTCCGGCTCCGGATTTTCTGTCGGGGTTTACTCCCTTAGCCTTTCCCCTGAAGAGGTATGCCGCAAGGCAGCGGAGGTTTTTTGGAGTCAGAGTTTTCCTTCTCTGATGTCTAAATTAGTAATTATTTGAAAAATGGTTTAAAGCTCCTTTAAAGTTCATACAATAGACAGGGATTGTTTTCAATAATGTATATTGTGTTTTCTGGCCTTTCATTTGACAGTGAATAGATGTGGCTTAGATTAAACTAAGGAAGTAGAAAATAAGGGAAGAAATACTGGCTTTAGCCTTTACTTCAAAACAGAATATTTTTCAATGGGTGGAACAGCATTCCATCATATTACTTTGCCATCAGCAGCAGTGAACATCTGTTAAATTTATAAAGCAGTGCTTTGAAGTAGGTGTAATACTGGTACAATGGTGTTGAATATTTTTGTTTGCTATAGGGAAATTTAGTTAAGAAAGAGTAGGCATTAGCACGGGCTTCCTTGGACAGCTTTATTTTTTAAGACCTGGCTTCTCCAAAGCATTTTCAAAAAGTCTTATAAATTATTTAAAATCTCAAGAAATAATATCACTGTAAATTAAAATTTTAATGTATGTTATAGGATAGCATATTAGTTTTAGATTAAATGATTCTAGTTGAAATTTTATGTACTATTTGTGCATTTTATGGTACATTGGGGCCTCTTATAATAAAAATATGCTGTGTGTATTGTGTATTTCAAATTATAGGGGTTTATAATTCTTGTGATTTTTGCCTTTGTGATATGCAGTTATGATATGTATAATTTATTGGATGTCAGATCAGTGGTTAAGAATATAGCTGCTAGTTTATAACATGGTTTTTGTTTGAATGCTGGCACCTTGACTTACTATCCCTGTGACATTGTGCAAGTCATTTAACTGCCTTGGGCCTTTGATTCTTTATCTCAGAAGTAGAGACCAAAATACTTATTAAACCTGTGTCCCTATGAGGACTAAATGAAGTGATATATGACGTGTCTGAAAATGGTTTGTAAACACTGTAAAGTGTTTTGTAGATATAAGGTATTTGTTGTTTATGAAATCCTAAGAAAATTAGTCTCTGGGACCTTATTTAGTAATAAATATTCTTTTTATTTCTTTTGTACTTCTTTAATAGTTAAATCAGTTAGCTTTGACACAGACCTTTGTTAAATGGTGAATTACAACAAATTATCTCATTTTTCTCTACATGTCCTTGGAAACGTGTATGTGATGTGGTGGTAACTGTACCAAACTGGCTCTCTGGTGGTGGGGAGCCCCAATTTGTGGCATTTGCTATTTTCACGATGTAAATACTCTCACCACAGTCAATTTCAGGCCACCACCAAAATGTCACTGAATTCAGAGTTGAGATGAGATATGTATAGATTGGCTCTCATGAGTCCATAAGAACTGATGCTAGCACACACTGAACTAAGATATAGAAGTTATAATTAATCATGGAAACTCTAAGATTATCTTCAGTTCCAAAAAAAAAATAAATCTAAGAATATTATTGTAGCTGTCTGTTAAAGACGGGAACCTGCAGTCAGACCTGGAGTCTCATTCTGACTCTGTACTTAGTAAGACTGTGACCTTGGTCAAGTAGGAATATTTTTAAGCCTCAGTTTCTTTATCAGCAAAATAGCCACAATAATGGTATCTACTTCAGAAGGAGAGATAGAGTGCCTGGTAAAGACCACTGATTGAAAAGGGAGGAAAAGGATAACTTTATAAGGTCAGTAACTATTGTCATCAACCTTGTATGGTTCCAGTAATGTGCCACACTGAGTTTTATATTAATTTATTTTATTTTTTAGCTGACATGGGTTTTGCCAGATTGTTCAATTCTCCTCTAAAACCTCTAGCAGATTTGGATCCAGTAGTTGTGACTTTTTGGTATCGGGCTCCTGAACTTTTGCTTGGTGCAAGACATTATACAAAAGCCATTGGTAAGTTAGTCTAAAATGATTTACTGTCTTGGCATTGAATTGTCATAATATCAAATGGTATAATAATAAAGTTGTTTTGTAAAAACCAATTTATATTTCTTTGTAAAAGTCGTGTTGTCTTCTATGTTCCTAAATTTTACATAGCCTGGTAGATTTGGATTTTTAACTGTATAGGATAAAATAGTTCTTTTAAAAGAAGAAAGCATTTTCTTTCAGAGATAGAAATATCTGATCCTTTTGAGTTGCTGTGGAAATGAGCACACGCAAATTTTATTTTGCACTTACCTACTGTCAATCAGAAGAACTGGAGAGAGATTTAGAATTGTTTTCTTTACAAAAAGAAAAACAGGAGTAGTGTGGTGTTGGAAGAGTGCCTTCTATCTGGGGAAAAGTTAGTCAGCCTTCCCTAAGCAAGAAACAATGTGACTAATCTTTTTCTCTTACCATTACAGTTAACAGAATGGCAGTTTCTCCATTAAGGTAGAAAATAGATGGACTCTGGGTAGATTAGCTGTGCTCAGCATCTTGTCAGCTCCCCAAGTTAAAGAAAAAAAACTGAGTAAGAAAATCTGTTATAAATACACTCTTTGTAGGATTTAGTTTGTCTCAGAACAGAAGCATCAGAGATTTGCTACCTGATCACTATATTGTCCTCAGAGAATCCAGCTGTGAACTAAAGGAGTCAAGAAGAGAGCATGACCCTGGCCAGGTGGCTCAGTTGGTTGGAGCATTGTCCCATACACGAAAGGTTTTGGGTTCAATCTTTGATCAAGGCACAACATAGGTTGCAGGTTCAATCCTTGGTCAGGGCACATATGTAGGTTGCGGGTTTGATCTCTAGTCGGGCATATAGGGGAGGCAGCCAATCAATGTTCCTTTCTTTCTCTAAAATCAATAAACATGTCCTTGGGTGAGGATTTAATAAAAAGAAGAACAAGAGAACCCTCAAATCTAGAGATTTCTTTAAAAGAGGTAAAAAGAGAGGATAGGGAGGGAGTAAACAGTATTGTTAATATGAAGGGCTAGTTTTATAAGGTACCTAAATTTGCTAAGTTTATTTGTTTAGATTTTTCTTTTATAGACAAATAAGTTATGAAAAACCTGGTGACATCCAAAGAACTACAAAAGAAGTTCTTACATTTAGAAGATTAGACTGTTAATTAACCTATTCACCGGTGAAAAAGGAAACAAAAATTTTAATATAGCAATGTCCTCATTCATTGGGGATCTGATTTCTGGAAAACTCAGATGCAAGCAACATATTTATACTTTGTCCGGGGATTGATACATTAGTACAGTACTGGAATATTGTAATACTTCATAAATATTGCTGAAGGATTTTATTAAATGAGTGAGAAAAGCCCACAAATAGCCTCAGCACTGCGAGATAAACCAGTATGTGTTTGACAGAAGAGGAATGTAGACCCTCTCCCTAGCAGCTGAGGCCATTGTAAAGCTCCATATCAGAGGTGCCAAGGCCACCCTATTAGCAAGGGGCAGTGGCAACTGTCTATTAAGGGTGAAGAAAGGAAAACTGCAAAAAACAAGTGAAAGTAATCAAGCAGTCCTAAGATTGAGCTCTTAAAGTCAGTCTGACTCTACCTAAATTCCAGTAAGTGGCTTTGACTGTAGAACTGTATCTTGAGACTTTTAGAATTATGTTTGCTTTACCTGTTATGGGTCTGCCTGCTGAGAACAGTAAAATCTATTAGGCAATCTCAGAAGGCCTCAGAGGATCGGAAGAGACTGAAAGTGAGCCAGAGGAGGGGGCAGTGTTAAGTTGGTAGCAACATGCTTTAGAACAGAATTGATAGTGAGATAACCCGGAGCCCGAGGCGGGGACAAAGGATGTGATAACAGTAGAAATCCCTGTGAGTTGGAGTCTGAGCCATCACTGATGCAGTCTGTATCTGAAAGGGAGATTCCCAGTAAGGAGAGGCAAATTCAGCCAAAACCCTCTGTGAAACTAAATGACCCCTACCTCCATCAAAGCCTGTTCTACTCTCAGAGATTCTGGTTTGTTTTTTTTTTAATCCTCACTTGAGGACATGCTTATTGATTTTAGAGAGAGGGGAGGGAGGAGAGAAACAGTGCAATAGAGAAACATCGATTGGTTTCCTCTTGTACATGGACCAAACCCAAAACCTAGGCATGTGCCCTGACTGGGAACCAAACCCACAATCTTTCAGTTTACAGGATGATGTTCCAACCAACTGAGTGAGCTACACTGGCCAGGGCTCTCAAGAAAATCTCATACAAAATTCATGGTAAGGCCCATTTTTAACATGTACTGTTGGGTGATTCTGTTGCATGTGGTCCACACACTTTGAGAAGCGTAGTTTTATGAATATTTTATAACTGCTCTGTTGTTGAAATAAAAATAGACTGTTCTTTTAGGAATAAAGATAATTTGGTGAGAACTGGGAACCAGCTATATTTCTTGTTTTCTCGGGGTAAGGAAAACTAAAATTTCATTTTAACTAGCTTGTACCTTAATTGCTCAGTAAATGAGATTTACCACTTATCCAAGGATAAAAACATAATTACTAATTTCTAATTTTAGTCAAGTTCCAATTACCCATTCTAGGTAGAAGTTAGGAAAGAAGGTAAGACACAGGAAAAAAAATCCCCAAATCAGTTATCATTAAGCTCGAAATATATTCATAACACATATATGCTATGAATATATGCACACACATTCACTCATTTTTACTCTTCTTCACACCCGGTTTATATCAGAAATGAATATTAGTTCTAGAGCATAGAAATAAGAGAGTTGATGATTTTATATCACTGGAGGTTTATGGAATCACGTTTAGTGGCAGAGGGGATTGGCTCTGTGTATGCGAGTGAGAGAAAGACAGGAGAACAAGATAGGGGAAAGAGCTGAGAAATGGTTATAGATGTACAGGAACCAGGTGATCACTTAAAATTAGAGACTAATATGAGGCAGGGAACCTTAGTCTTCAATCCTACCTGCTACACTGAGGTTCCTCCTCTTAGCAGTTCTTGGGGACATCTAGATCCTTGTTCCTGTCCTTTGAATTGAGGACAAACCAGGAACTGGCATGACTAGCAACAGACAGTAGTCATCCCAGTCAACTGCATAGTAGAGGCAGCCAGCAGGAAGAGAGATGAGCTCACCAGGGGCAAGAGTGACAAACAGCATGATACAGGAGACAGAAAACAATTAAAAAGTAGACATTGAACAGTGTTACTGCTCTTCTCTTTAGTGATGGAATGTTCATGATGATGATGACCTTCCTATGTCATTAAGAAAGACGACCTTACATTTTTTTATTTTATAGCCACTTAAGATGACAGATAGTGTTGTAATAAAAATGGTTATTGAAGGGATATGTTCCCATTGTCCAGAGGGCTAACTTACGTGGAAGGAAACCATTCCTGAATGGAGTCAGATATGTGAGTTATTACTAGATGGGTTTTTCTTTCATTTCGCAATTTATTTTACCTAATGGCATACACACACTAATTGTAGCTGATGGATATAATTAGACCTTTTCTTATTTGGTTTGTCTATAGAATATGATTTTCACATTTAGTACTAAACACTGTACTTTTCTATACTAAACCATGGTCTGTGCATTATTTTTGAAAAATGCATGTAAGCAGCATTTATTTAAGTGTAAGTATGAATATAAATCTCACAAAAATTAATCATTTCTATATTTGGCAAAGCATTGTGAATATAATATAGTCTCAGAATCTAAATTACAGTTTTTCAGTGTATAAAATCCAAATAGAAGAATCTATAACTCGTGGTTTGAAATAGTAATAAAACTTTCGAAGATGCCTAACTTTATCCTAGGGTGTTGGAGGGCTGGAGAAACATCTAAGTGAATGTGCTTAGCTAACATCTATCTCTACTGGTGTCTGTCTGCTGGTGTATCAGCTTCTGGACCTTATAATTTATTGAAAAAAGTGAAGTTGGTAGTCTTTCAGACAAAAATTGAGTTTTTCCAAATAATTTTATGTGGTCTTACTGTTGGTCTAAACTCACAACTTAGAAATTCTGCTCCATTATTATGCATTTGATTGATGTATTGCTATACTTGATGAAGATATTATTTTAGTCTATCAGATCTTGAGTATTATGTCCTATATCAGATTATCAGTTGAGTGCTTTAGTAATTGAATTATTAATAGAGTTAGAAAGGCTTTTGCCTAAAAAGAAATTTATTGCTTGCTAAATTGAGTTTCTCAAGCTTATCTTCATCAAGAAATACCCAGGAAATTTTTTTATTTGGCTTTCAATGTGTTGTCTGATGATCAGCTATTCATGTCTCATATATATGTTTTCTTAATACACTTACTGTATTTTGTATATTACTTCACTAAAAAGTATTTTTACATGTAGGTTGTGATTGTACCCAGGAACTATAACCAAAGAAATAAAATAAATGTGTACCAAAAACATGTTTTTCTTTCTTCATAGACATATGGGCAATAGGTTGCATATTTGCTGAATTGTTGACTTCAGAACCTATTTTTCACTGTCGTCAGGAAGATATAAAAACAAGCAATCCCTTTCATCATGATCAACTGGATCGGATATTTAGTGTCATGGGCTTTCCTGCAGGTAATTTATTTTCCTTTTCAAAATATTGGAGTCATATTTCAAAATCACTCCTTTTCAAAAGTGTATTTTAAGTATTTATATATATATATATATATATATATATGTATATTATATATATTAAGCTGGAATAACTAGGAGATTTTTGATAAAAGTAACACATTATTTCCTATAACAATATTCCATATTTTTTTGTAAGATAAAGACTGGGAAGATATTAGAAAGATGCCAGAATACCCAACACTTCAAAAGGACTTTAGAAGAACAACGTAAGTAATTCCATATTAAATATAAGTAGTAACTTGGGTGGGAATATGTAAATTAATCCTTTAAAAAAACAGATAAAGATTATTATTTAAACCAAAAATTTAAGATTTTTTTAAATGTTAATTATGCCTATGATTTAAAGAAGATATTCCAGATATTGTTCACCTATATGCCAGGTGTGGGCTTAGTATTTAAAAACTTCTAAGAACTTAAGGGACAATAGGTAGTTTAAATGTCTCTTCTGTTTGAGCATGAAGGGCTCAGTTCGAGGACACAGCTGTGATTTTTATCTTTGTCTGAGTAATGACTGGTGACTGAAACGCTGGGCTAGCAACCAAGAGTAGCAGAAGGAAGGACACGTGGCCTGGGACCCGAGTAACTGGGGGACATTTATATTGAGTAGAAAGAAGAGGTGAGGAAAGGTGATGGCATGAGAGGAGTTTGTCATAAAGATGTGTGCTTAGAGGAAAACGTAGAAGAGGTGCCCTTCTGGGTAACTTAGAAAAATTTCAGGACAGGATGGCTTGGAGGAAAAAAAGCAGACGTCATAAAGAGAAGTAGAGGATGACACTCATCATTTTTGACTCCTCTGTCACACAGTCCTTGGTAGGGTCCTTTGCTTCTACCCATCTCTTAACAAAACACTATTGTTAGAGGCCAATTTTCAGACTCAAGGCTCTCTTCCATCCTTGTCAAGGGGAGTGCTAGCCTCTTCTCCTTTCATGCAGTACCTCTCCATCTATCTCTCTTTTTTAAAGATTTTATTTGTTTATTTTTAGAGAGGGAGAGAAACATTGATGTGGGAGAGAAACATCAATCGGTTGCCTCTTGCACACCCTGAACCTGGGTCCTGGCCCACAACCCAGACATGAGTCCTGAGTGGGAACAGAACCGGCAGCCTTTTGGTTTGCAAGACGATGCCCAACCCACTGAGCCACGCCAGTGAGGGCCTCTCCATCTCTTAAAGATAACATTGATATTGCTCAAGGTTTCTCTTCTCACCCTAGGCACTTTCCCAGGAAGTCTCCATGATTCTGATGGCTACAATTTACTGTCAATTATGCTGATAACTCCCAATTTATATATCCTACTCAGATCTTTTTTCCAAGTTTCAGACCCATTCATCCTAATTGCCTTATGGAATCTCAATTTCAGTGTCCCACAAATACTTCAAATTAAATATCCCAAACTGAACTCATCATCTATCCCCCTAAACTTCTTCTCCACTATACTTCCTCTTATATTTTATGATACTACTCAAGGTACTTCACATAATTGTGGAAATCAAAAGCATGAGAGATATCCTTTATCTCAATCTCTTTCATTTTGCCTCCCTGTGTCCAAACAGTAAATCTAGGCAGTTCTTTATTCTAAATATCCTTAAATCTTTGTATTTCTCACTATTCACCCTGCCACTATTAAAGTGCAGACTACCACTCTCACCTAGAATCCTGAAGTGGCCTCCTGAGTGATATTTCAGTCTCCAGTCTTCATGCCAACTCACTGTCTATACTGCAGTTACTGCTAAGAACAGATTTTATTATAATGGTCTTCTAGTTACTCTTAAGTCACCATTGCTCTCAATTCCTAAGTACAGCTAACAGAGCCTTGGCTTCCACATCAACAAATTCATCTCATGAACCACTTTCACTTTGTATTCTATAGGCTAGACATCATCAGTTTCTTTAAGAACCTCAAACACCTGAGCTTTCCTTGTCCTCTGGGTTTTCACACTTGTTATTCCCTCAGTCTAGGATGTGCTTCCCTTCCACCCATTTCATCAGACTCCTTTATCCCTTCTACTTATCCTTTAGGTTTTGGCATCACTTGCCTAATGAGTCCTCCACCAACCTTCCAGGTCTGAGTTAGATGCTCCCCCCCCCCCCCCCCCGGTCCTCCTATAGCATCCTGTGCTGCTTCTCTCAGCACTGATCCTTTAGCACTAACTTAGTTTTGAATACTTATTTGCCTTTCCCTCTAGACAGTATGGAACATGTTCTGTTTTATACACCATCGGATTTATCTCCAGGGCCTAATACATAATACATGCTCATTAGTCACATCTCAAATGGATGTTCAATGAAAGTGGTTCACGTAATTAGAGGTACTATAATAATATAAAAGATATAAAAATTACTGAAGGTCGTCGTCGTCGTCGTCGTCGTCGGCAGCCGTCCGTCTCGAGAGACGATGGTGTAGCTTCCTAAGAGTCTATCTGCACCGCCGAGAATGGCTGTGCAGTCCGACTCGGGAGTGACACGGTATCTGTCTCCTCCCGTGTTGAATCGACATCTTGCAATGACGCTGGAGTGTCCTCTCCAGTGGAGCTGAAGCTACAGAGCCTGGGCAGGGTGATATGGAGGGTCTGCTGTTGCCCATGCAGCAGACCCCCCCTCTCTTCGCAGCTGAAGGGTCCAAGGGAAAGACGGAGTCAATACAGCTTGGCTTCAGGTGCGCCGCAGGAGTTGCCGGTGTTGACTACAACGTCAAACCGCCTTAGGGACTCCGGCTCCGGATTTTCTGTCGGGGTTTACTCCCTTAGCCTTTCCCCTGAAGAGGTATGCCGCAAGGCAGCGGAGGTTTTTTGGAGTCAGAGTTTTCCTTCTCTGATGTGCCCTGACTGGAAGATCGAACCAGCGACACTTAGCTCGCAGGCCGACGCTCAATCCACTGAGCTAAACCAGCCAGGGCTAATTACTGAAGGTACATAACATTTAACCCAGTATTTAAAGATCAAAGGAATTTTTTTTTTAACAAAAAATGATAGTGTTTACAACAACCAGAAATAAGAGGAGAGAAATTTTAAAAGATAAGTGAAATTCATATACAAAAGGAATAGGAAAAGTTTAGAGAGAAGAGTCTATACTTCCTAACCAACAACTCTACTCACACAGAAAAAAAATGGGATTTACTGAAAATTAGCTAAATCTTATATAATACATACAACTCATTAAAGTAAAATTATTAATAAAGAAAAATTCCATAAAATACTGCTTCAAATAGCATAGAAAGTAAAAGAATGCATGATTTGTTTTAGTTATTTCAGATGAAAAGAACTGCAAAACTTATTCTCAAAGTGAATTGGGAAGGATCACAATAGCAGTTTCTGTAATCTTTCCAAAAGTGTCAGTACTTAGTAGCTCATTAGAAGGCAAGGTCAGAATAGAATTAAATGGAAATCATTAAGTTGACTTTTAAAGACTGAATATTTAGATAAGCATAGTGTGATAAAATGCTTCATTACATATATAGTCTGAGTTATTTTGAAACCATTCAACTCTTAAACTGGAGCAAAATTGGAAGAGGATAATTCTGAAAATGACAAACAATTAAGCTTAACTTTAATACTAAGAAAGATAAGAAGAAACCACAATGGGAATTGAGCAATAGGATTTCTCAAGTTCAAGACCTTTTATATTATAATAGAAACAGATAATCTGGAGTTATCCCAAGAAATAAGTTGATTCAACATAAAAACCAGACATACTCCATTTCTACATACACATTAAAGTTTCTTTGCATTACCAGACATAGTGGCCACTTTGCCAATAAAATGTTCCTGGTATTGGAGGGGGAAATTTTTAATTAATATAGATGGCAAAGATTTTTTAAGTGAAAATATCTAGTGTTACAAGGATATAATAAAATGGGCACTCTTACTTGTGCACTACTGGTGAGAACAATGGCTTCTCAAACTTGAATGTACCTATAATTCACCTGGAGACCTTGTTAAAATGAAGATTCTAATTCAGAATCTAGGATAGCGCCCGAGAATCTGTGTTTCTAATGCAGGTTCTCAGGTTCCCATGCTACAGATCTGAATGGCAGGTTTGTGCAGCAGGATTCTAGAGCACATAAAAAGGGCTTTGAAGTGTATGTACCTTTTGACCTAATAATTCCAATAATTTGTTTTGTGGAAGCAATCAGAGCAGCCACACATAGCTAATTCAATACTTACTATGTGCCAGGCATGATCCTACACCCTTTACCTACATTTCCTCATATGACCTTATAAAACTCTATAGGGTAGGTATAATTGCAATCCTCATTTTTCAGATGAGGGATCTAAGCCTTTCATAAACTGCCCGAGATAACACAACTGGTAAATGACTGAGTCAGAGTCTGCTGGCATCTCTGATTCTCATCTGCACTGCAGTACTGTCTCCCTACGATGTGTCCCAGATTTACCTAACAAGGACATGCATTTCATAACTCTAGCGAAACAGTAGCAGTAGGAAACATGCAACCACCACAAATAATAAGTTTAAAGAGTATTTGACAAAGAAAAATGTTTATGAAACAATATAAAGTGAAAAAAGTTAGGATAGCCCTGGCTGGGTGGCTTAGTTGGTTGGAACACTATCCTGTACACCTAAGTTGCAGGTTTGATCCCTGGTCAGGGCATGTATGGGAGGCAACCAATCAATGTTTCTCTCTCTCTCTCTCTCTATTTCCCTTCCTCCCTTCTGCTCTCTCAAATCAATAAACATATCCTCAAACGAGGATTTTTTTTTTTTTAAGTTAGGACAATGAATACAGTATGATCCCAATTTAAAAACAGAACAAAAACGCTTGAGTGCGCGCATGCGCACACCCGCTGCTGCCACCGCCACCACCACTACCACCCCTCCCCCAGGAAATTATCAACATCTTTGACAGTGGTTCTTTATCACTGAATGGCTTGAATATGAGTGATTTTCATTTTCTTCTTTATACTTTTCTTTGTTCTCTAAATTTTCTACCATGAATATTTCTTAACCATTTTAATTTGAAATGTTTCATATACAGGAAAGAATATATGATGAAAATATGATAGGTAGTCTATTTAGAATAATAAAATGAATACCCCTCTACTCACCCCTCAACCAAAAAGACAGAACATTACTAAGATTACAGGAGTACTCTGTTCCCTTTCTTCCTGTCCCCATCTCTCCCAAAGGGTAGCCACTATTCTGAATTTGTATTTATCATTCCTCATTTTTCATTATAGTTTTAACACAAGTAAATTATTGTTCAATTTAATATAGTATATCTTTGAACTTTTTATATAAATAGTATCATACTTTATACAATTTGTTTTCCCCCATTCATTTTTACTATTGTTAACATTATGTGAATACATAACAATTTCATTACCCATTCTTTAGTAAGTAGGCGTTTGGGTGGTTTACGGTTTTTTCTATTACCAAAATGCTGCCAAGATCATTTGTTGTCCATGTATCGTGGTACACATGTGCAAAAATCTCTCTTAGACTAGAGTATATACCTAGGAAATGAATTGCCGTGTTGTAAGATATTCACATTTTCAGCTCTAATGATTAATGCATAATTATTTTCCAAAGTGACTGTAACAATGTTAACTCTTTGGGCAGTGTGTAACCTATTTCTTCAGGCATTTACCAATGGTTATGCATTCCTTTTTAATCAGGAAAAAAGAACAATGGCGTAAACGCATACCTTGTAGGAGAGTGAGTCTTGGAGCATTCTGTTAAATAAATGGTGTGAGTGTTCACAATGGTGTATGATTGTTATGTCCTTGCAGGTACGCCAACAGTAGCCTCATAAAGTACATGGAAAAACACAAGGTCAAGCCTGACAGCAAAGTGTTCCTCTTGGTACGTGCATCTCCCCAGACCAGGAAGTCAGATCCTTAGCCCAGCTCTTACCTCATTCCTTTTCCGATGGAACTGCCCCAGCTATTCCTTCTCTTTAGAAAGGAAAGAAATCAGTAGATGCTGGGGCAAATTAAATATTTTTCTTTTGAGGTGTTACTCCTGACTTCTAGCCTTATGTTTTTCCAATGATTTTATCAGCAGAAAAAGAATTAAATTCTACAATAAAAGGGCTTTAATGTTAATGATTTTTGCCAATTTCATATAAACGTGTATAGTGTACTAATTGTGCAGGGAGCTGTACAAAATGGCATTGATATTAGTCCTGCTTGACATTAATGCAAAACTCAAAACATTGACTTGTAAACAACTCTTTCATGTGCTGTCAATTTCTTATATGTTACTCTAGCTTCAGAAACTCCTTACAATGGATCCAACTAAGAGAATTACCTCTGAGCAGGCTCTGCAGGACCCCTATTTTCAGGAGGACCCCTTGCCAACACTAGAGTATGTAGCCTACCTTTTCTGTGTCCTTTGCTCCAGGTTGAGAATGTCGGATGGGGCCAAAAGCAAGAGAACATGTGTTACTGCAATATTTTTTCTTCATTAATTAATACTACCTCGGAGAAAAAGTACTCACGAGAAAGGCCCGGTATTTTGAAAGAGGTGTGAATGAAAACAAGTACGTTAGGAATGACCATTCATCAGTTTTACAGATAAAAATAGAGCTGAGAACAGATGGGGCTTTTATAGTTGGTCAGTCAGAGCAGTTTAAGCCAAACCAGTAGGGGCTGAGAATTTAAAATTCAGTGTAACCACTGCAATACCATACCCCTGTGCTTGGATTTTTTAGAAGTGCAGTTTTTCTTTAGAAAGAAAGTTATTTTCTTACTGAAGCAAATATAAATTCAGTTATTTTTAGTGCTAATGAAGTTTGTGTGGAGAAATTTTATGTCATATATGTTAACTCTTAACAGCAGCTGAGATTTGGTCTTGAACATGGCAACTGGTGTAAAACCTCAGACAACGAATTGCTCTTGAATGCTTAAATTAAGTTGTGATGGGAGACATCCAGGAAACACCTATCACAGATGAAGAGTAGGAAATATGTTAAGAAAAAAAGTCAAATTTTAAATTAATAAGGTCCAGTGATAGTGTAGATTTCAGGTCATGACATGTATTCTTTCTTTTTAATGATGTTTAGTGTGTTTGCTGGCTGCCAGATTCCATACCCCAAACGTGAATTCCTAAATGAAGACGAGCCTGAAGAGAAGGGTGATAAGGTATGACCTGCACAGTAATTCTCACCTCCAGAGAGCAAGGGAGGCAAAAAAACACAGGGACGTGTAATTTAATAATCCCCATATACTTAACCACCTTTTATTTAATTGTGTATTTAATTAGCTGTACTTGGAAATTTGAAATGTAATAAGCTTACAGAGAGATGAACTTCCTGATTTGTTTTAGTTCCTGAATTTTTCATTCTTGCTTTCTTCATTTTTTCAGCATTATTACCATCACTTTATGCAGCTGCTTTTCAAAGCATCATTCTGTTTTTGAGCTTACTTAGAGATATGAGGCCCCTCCCCACAACCCTGTACCCCAAAATCACTATTGAAAGACTATTAGAGCTGTTTGAATGAGTGCAGAACTATTTCCTATGTGACTTGTGGTATTCCATGGGATGTCTTTGTCTGATTTGGAGGATTATTGTTCAATCAAACTGAACTTCAGAGAATGAGTCCTACTCAGGGCTCAGTCCTTTGACCTTTGGGGATGCTGTATTCCCTGGTTGCTCCATTCTTCACTCATTCCAGTCACTTTGGTGTCCCCACTTAGGTCACCCTGCAGGTTGGGTCAGCAGTCACGTGTGCCTATCAAGTAATGAAAGAAATTTCCTGTTAATTTAGTTCCATACCAAGCTCGCCTCTTTTTTTCCTTCCAAGAATCAGCAGCAGCAGCAGAACCAACATCAGCAGCCCACAGCCCCTCCCCAGCAGGCAGCAGCCCCTCCACAGGCACCCCCGCAGCAGCAGAACAGCACCCAGACCAACGGGACTGCGGGAGGGGCCGGGGCTGGGACTGGGGGTGCTGGAACTGGGCTGCAACACAGTCAGGACTCCGGCCTGAACCAGGGGCCTCCAAACAAGAAACCGCGGCTAGGGCCTTCAGGCGCAAACTCAGGCGGGCCTGTCATGCCCTCAGATTATCAGGTACTCTCCTGAATTTTGTACTTTTTAATGTGTATGCATTTTATGAAAGTGATCCTTTTAGAATAAGTAGTACTTAACTCTAAAGTTTGCACAAACTGTAGAATCCTGCTTTAGGGTATTATATAAAATGAAGATTTTTGTCATATTTCATATAATTGTCAAAATAGTCCTCCCTCAAAGAAAATTTCTCATTTTGCACATACAGCTGCCTATTGGCTTTCGGTCAGAAAAAGATACCTAGATAAGTAATTAAAAAGGGAGAGGAGCCCTGGCTGAGTGGCTCAGTTGGTTCAAGCATCATTCCGTGCCCCAAAAAGTTGCAGTCGATCCCTGATCAGGGCATATACCTAGGTTGCGAGTTTGATCCCTGGTCCGGGTATGTATGGGAGGCAACCAGTTGATGTTTATTCCTCACATTGATGTTCTCTCTCTACTCACGACCCCCTTCCTCTCTCGCTAAAATAAATATGTCCTTGGGTAAGGATTAAAAAATAAAAGAGAACAAAGAAAAGGGAGAGGAGGAGTAGTTTATTTTGGGCAAAATAGCTGTATACCAGAAAGATTTGCTGTCACTGGGAGGAAACCATAAACAGCCACATAAACATAGAAGAGAAAGTGATTAAGATGCAGACTGCTCAGTAAATCTCACTAGAAATAATTTTGAAACGAGAAAATACTTTTTGTTGAAAGTATTTTGATGAAAAGAAACTACAATTGTAATGCAAATTCAAGAAATTAAAGAAAAAATCTAAGGGTTGGTATTTGGAGAGGTGAAATATACTTGTGAAAACCACAGGGAATCTTCAAAAAAAAAACTCAAACATTTTTGAGGCAGAAATAAGCTAAGAAAAGATCTAAGAAGATGAGAAGGAAACTTAAATGGAAGGTAACAAGAAAAAAGATTTAGAATCATGGTCCCTCAAGGAACTGGTGGAGGAGGAGCAATTAAGGTTAGAGAAAATAGAAAACAGAACCACAGGCAAGGGAGCCATAAACTCACCGATAAGGAACTGGAATCAAGAAAAACATTTATAAGAAAGTCTTAATAAATAGCTGCCTAAACAGGCTTTACATTTTGAACATCCCAACAAACTAATGTGCTTTCACATGACTGTTTCTCTGAAAACTTCTCAGAAGATTTCTTGCCAGCAGAGGGGTACATAATAGCACTGCTGTTTGGTTCCCGTTAAACTAAGCAAGGTTTCAGTTTGATCTACTAAAAACAACAGAAATCATGAACCTATTTGAATTTTATTATACATTTAATTTTTTTCCCCAACATTGATTTATTCCTATTATATGAGCAATAAACCTTTACTATATACTGGTTTATCTTGGTATCTCTGATTGTATTATATTAACCTGATTATAGTCAATTATGGACAGATTACTTAACTTCTGTTTTTATTCCTTTCAAATCAAAGAGCTCTTCAAAATGCTTTCCTTTGTCCATCCAGTGCTCTTTACTTGCAAATAAAGCAGGATATCTGTGAACCGGTAGATATCAGCTTTTTAGTTGGAAGACTAGCACCTATTTGCTCTTTATTTAGTATGGAAAATTCAGTGTGCTGTGTCTAATCTGCTAAAGTAAAAGTGCTCATTGCCAGCCTAACAATTATAGGGCTTTTCAGTGGAAAGAACATTTTTCATGATAAATTTCGAAATAAAACGTAGTTAGAATGTGGGACTTTGAAAGCCTTCTTACACCGACAAAACTAGTCAGAATTACGTAACTTTGGAAGGATCCAGGCAGAGTTGTTTTTAATCAAGCCTATCTTATTGCCCTGCTGTCTGGGACCAGATGTGGCCAGTCCAGTTTGGCAGCCTTTGCACGTGGGATGGGGACCTTGTTGATTTGTCCTTTCTTAAAACCCAATGCCACCTGAAAGTCATTTACATTCTAACTACAAGTAATAGCTTTATCACACATATTCTTTCCCACTTGGCTCACAGAAAGAGCCAGCCTTCTTTCTGAGCACAGCCAAAGACACTGGTTCCAGCGATGCTTATGTGTAATGAGGCTCCATCTCCATGTTTCTATTCTACAGATGCATTTTCTTTTCACATATTTTTTCGTATTTGCCCTAGGTACTGTGCAGATGAATTTCCATTTAAAGTAATGAAGTACACTGAATTGAAAACACATTTGTGTCTGCCTCCTCTTGAGAGCATTTTCATGTATGAAAATTGTTTTATTCTAGGTTAACACCTGAAGTTTATAAAGCCCACCTACTACTGCCACGCCCTGCCCAGCCTGGCCTGGCTTTGTCGTGTAGGTGCTGCTGCCACCACCACTCTTGCTTCTACCTAAAATTGATTCTTAATCACAGCCTTGTTATTCATAATGAGAAAATTAGCAGACGTCTGTATGCATTGACTGATTGTGCCAAATTGATTATTCTTGTTTGTAAATCTCTGTTATGCAAACAGTGACTAACCAGAATCATTCAGTACAAAGAGGGTGGACAGCTAAGTTTCCCCTCTGCCGCGTGTGTGCACGCGCCAGTGCTGCATATCTGCCAAAGAATTCCAGTCAAACATGTGGCTACAGGGGCAGCAGGCTATGATTTTCAAATAAGCAAAATGGATGAGCAAACTAAGCTAGCTGGATGTGAACCAGGAGCTGCTGATGAAAATGGCTCACTTCTCCATCCCATTGTTATGAGCGTCTCTTCTTTCATCAGTAACTTCTTTCTCCTGTTTCCTTCACCTAGCACTCCAGTTCTCGCCTGAATTACCAAAGCAGTGTTCAGGGATCCTCTCAGTCCCAGAGCACACTAGGCTACTCCTCCTCGTCTCAGCCGAGCACCCAGTACCACCCATCTCACCAGGCCCATCGGTACTGACCGCCACCACCCAGAGCACAGACGCCAGCAAATGATGTCTGCACCGAAAAGAACCAAAAATGCAACGACTGTGATGCCGTGGAAAACCCATCCACGTAGGAGGAAAACTATATACTGAGCATCTTGCAGGACTGACTGATGTCTCTTCTTTAATGACTTAAGAAGATTTTTGTGAAGTTCCCCCAGCACCCTCTTCCTGCATGTGTTCATTGTGACTTCTCCAATCAAGCGTCTGATCTAATCCCAGCACTTAACTTCTGTCACCTTCAGCATTTTTTGAAGGATTTCCTGGTGCACCTTTCTCATGCTGTAGCAATCACTATGATTTATCTTTTCAAAGCTCTTTTAATAGGATTTTAATGTTTTAGAATCAGGACTCCAGTCATGTATAGTTTTATACTTCATAAACTAACCTAGCAACACAGGTAAAAATGCACCTTCTAAAGCACTACGTCGTTTTCACAGAATATAACTGTTTTGCTCATGGAAGTCTTAAACAAAAATTGTTACTGTCCCAAAGTACTTTACTATTATGTTTTTACTTATCTAGTTTCAGGGATGGTTTACTAAAAAGACAAGTGGTGGGACAGAGGGGACCTACAACCAAAAGCAGCCTATATCTTTCAGTTACTATGCTTGATGCTATGAAGAACTGAAGTAGGTGGTAATTCTTATATAGTCATTAGCATGGAACTTAGTTCCCAGAATCATCTTACTCTGAATAGTAGTCAGTAATTAAGAATTACAAATTTAACCTTCATGTAGCTAAGTCTACGTTAAAAAGGGTTTTAAGAGCTTTGATGAAATACAGTCCTCTGGTGACCCACACCAGAAAGCCGAAGAGAATATTAACTGCACTAGGATTTCTTTAAGGAGTAATGTTGATCAAAGGATGTATTACTTCCCTTTGAAGGAAAAGCTTTTAGTGTGTATTGTACATGAAGTTGGCTTCTCTAAAGGACTCTTGGTTTCTTCACGTGTGGGCCATCTTGAGTAACTTTCTTACATAATCAAGGGTACTCAACAGAAGCCTGCAAATTAATTTGCTTTTAGAACAAAGAGCAGTGTTCTCTGTATTTGCATTAGCTACAGAGTGACTATTTTTAAAGCATGTTAAAAAATTTAGGTTTTATTCATGTTTAAAGTATGTATTATATATGCATAATTTTGCTGTTGTTATTGAAACTTAATTCTATCAAGAATCTTTTCATTGCACTGAATGCTTTCTTTTGCCCCTAGGGGAAAACTAATTATTGTGCCTAAAAAACTATGGGCAGATAATATACAGTTATACTAGATAGAGTGCATATTTGCATTTCCATGATCTATGAATTGGAGGCAGAGTTCTTTCTCAGCCAGTGTAAAGAACCCCTCACTCCCCTGAGTCACAAGAAATGTAGACTTAGAGCTCCCACTATAATGTAAGGGACAAGACATTTGTGTTCTTCTGAAAGCTACTAGGAGCACCAGCCTTGTTTTTAATGTTTCCTTAGCTAGAAGAAATAGCTGATTGTTGTATATGCAAGTTATAAGCATTGTTTTTTGTTTTGTTTTTTTTTTACTATTCTTCGTGAACTTATCTACCTGGTTATGACTCTGGGTCCATACACAAGTAAAGTAAGATTTTAGACAGAAGCCAGTATACATTTTGCACTATTGATGTGATACTGTAGCCAGCAAGGACCTTACTAATTTCAGCATAATGATGCTTATTAATAGTGAAGACTATTTCATGACACCAACACTGAAGCAGTTGAGAATGCTCCATTGGGAGGAATTACCGTGCTCCATGGTAATCTACCCTTCCATTTTCTAAATGAAAGAGAAATAGCCCTCTGCGTAATGTAGCTACTCATGTAAAGTTCTATCCTGTGCCATGAATCCTCACTGTCCAGAGTTACTGGTTGTCAGAGGCTCGCTGCACCCTCACCAGGTACCCAGTGCTGTGCTGGTTGGAAGATACGAAGGGTGGGACATACTTCCTGGCACTTAAGGAGCTTATGATCGATTCCATGAAAGGAAGCTCTCCTGGAATGATTGGTTTATAAGTGAAACCATTTTTGAATGTGATTGCCCCACTTGGTTGGTTACTATTCCAAATTCTGCTCTACAATAAACAATGCTACAGAGAGGTTTCTATGCCTAGCTACCTTTGATAAATACAGCAATTCAGTATCATAATAGGCATTAAAGTACATTTTAAATATTCACAGCAGCTTTTCAACAATTGGGTGGACCTTGGTAGGCAGAACATACTCTATTAAGTAGTTGTAGGACATTAGAATAAATAGAAGCTCTGTCCTGTCCTTAAGGGGAGATTACATTTAATAAAAGATATGCCCAGCTATGTGCGTGAGCCAAAATGCCATACCCCTTAATACTTCATAAGCAACTTTGATATACAGTTGTGGTATGTGCTTATACGACCACAGGACTATTCTGCGTTCCTGATGGATAGTGAGTTTTACTGGCAGAACTGATGGAGACACTGTAAGGGGACTTCATCACTCATTCCCAGCACAGTGTTTTTCAGAATGTAGCCAGATACCCCCAATTCACAGGCAGGGGTTCTGGTCACTGCCCCAGCCCCGTCCTCCCATGTTCCTGCCTCAGAGGGGTGCGTGCCCACTGGTGCCCATTACCCTGTAAAGGGAAATAGAGCCTTTAATACATCTATGGGCCCTAAAACTGGAACCTCCAAGAACTGTGAAGCATTTTGAGGTTCAAATTTACCTTTGTAGTCCCCAAGTGACCACATTCCTTTTTTGAAAATGGATTCCTGTCATGTTCCCTGAGAATGCAGTGGGGTAACAGCTGTCAGCATATGGGAACACCCAAACCCGGGGAGGTTCCTGGAAGGAAGGAGGTGAAATGAAGGTTTTCCACCCTCTGTATTACAAATCAGTTTTGAGGTAGCTTTCTGGTGAGGTGTGTGTTTGGAAAAAGGGATTTTGGAGTTTCAGGACAGCTGAGCCTCAAGGGTAAGGGAGCCTTGGGTGATACTATGAGGCTGAAACAATCCTTGTGATGAAGCAGATCATGCAGTAACATGCAAAAATCAAGGACATGTATATTTTTATATCTGTGTGGTTTTAAAACTTTAGTACTTAGAATTTTGGCCTTCTGCACTACTTATTGCTCTTATAAACATAATTTACATGTAAGAATGGAAAGGGACGACATTTACATATGTGTTCACTGCCTCATTCCTGGTGAAGCAACTGTCAGTTGTGTGCCCTTAGAATCATGCTGTTTTCTCTGCTAAAGAAAGAAAAAATAGTTGGACAAGAAGACTTGCAACTTAATGTAGCAGAAACTGTACAATGAAGGAAGAAATTATGAAAATTGCAAACCCCAAACTCTTATCTGTGGTGATACTTTTGTAGGGAATGGAGGAAGGCAATGAAATGGCAGCAAGAGTAAAGGAGGCTCAAAGAATTCAAGTGTAAGTAACATTTTATATTAAACATAGTAATTTAGGTCCCCATAATCTTAAAGAATAGTCACAAATATCATAAAGCAAAGTTCAATGTTTTAGGATTTTTAAAAAATGTGTTGTACTTAAGGCCATACTTACTTTTCTATGCGATCACTGCAAAGGAGTGATACGTATGTATTATATGAAAAAAAAATCCTAATGCACTGTTATCTCCTAAATATTTAGTAAATTAATGCTATTTAATTTTTTTAAAGATTTGTCTGTGTAGACACTAAAAGTATTACACAAAATCTGGACTGAAGATGTCCTTTTTTAACCACAACTGAAATTTTTATATATGTTACGTAGTACATCCTTTCTTAAACTGCCTAGTTTGTATTTCCCGTAATTCCTATTTGTGAAGTGTACCTGTCCTTGTCTATTTTTTCAGTCATTTCCTGCACGCATCCCTCTTTCTATGATTATAGAGATGACTGTATGCTTCCCACACTCTGCTGGAGGTGTGCGCTCAAAGCCGGGGCGCCCCGGCAAGGCCTGCTCTGTGGGGTGCGGGACAAGCGGCCGCTCGGGAGCTGAGTGTCTCCTGCTTTTTAGTTGTTCTGGCATCCTTCTTGAAATGACTGTTAAAACTAAAATAAATTACATTGCATTTATTTTATATTCTTGGTTGTAATAAAATTTAATTGACTTTGTTTCTGTGTGGATTTTTTTTAGTATAAAAAACTCTTTTTACAGGTTTTAGTGTGCCAAGAAGCTTTGCAGATTACACTTGTCCTGCAGAGATGCATAGTCTCCCTGTGAGCTGCCATATGTTATTTTGTTCAGGATGTTTATGATGTCACAAAACCACAGAGGCGAGGCTCGCAAATACCTCAGAAGCAAAATTACAGTTTTTTAAAACATCTCTAGGGGAAACATCCTATTTTTGAAAATGAAAATTAGAATGGTGTTGTAGAGAAAACAAATAGGCAGCATTTTGTGGGTAGAGTGGCACTGGGAGCTGCTTTTATAAGAACATTCTGTTGTACCTGGCTTCCCCTTATGATTTACTTGATGAATCTTCTAAGGTTATTCCAAGGGTCAGAGGCATCTTGGAGGGAGTTGAAGAATGTTTAAGTGACACACACAAAGTTTCCATTTCTGTCTAAAATAGATACCACACATCCAACTGCTTCACTGCTTGCACAGATTGTGTTTTTGATACTGTGCTGTCTGCAGGAGAGAGCTTCTCTTGGAAGAACTGTTTCTTGACCACAGCTGCCTTTCTAACCAGCCACCTGGGTAAAAGAAAGTGGAGGATCTCAAACCCCTCACCACTCCAGGAAGAATAACCTGAAAGTACGCGTCTTTCGCTCTAGCTGAGTCTAAGTTATTTGTGGCCAGCGCCTGGGATTTATTCCTCCTGCACTGCCAGCAGCTGGAGTGATACCCGACATGGAGCAAATAATTAATACAGCAAGTCATTAGCTTCACTTTTGTATACTGGCATGGAATTTCTGGATCACTTAATATGCCTTATTTGTATTTGGACAGGGATGAATAAACATAATTTCCATGAATAATGAAAACGCTAGAAATAGGCATCACTTCTTAAAATAGGTTCATTTCGTATATTTTTGGCTGCAAAGTCATAGTAAAATATCACCCAAAAGAACACTCTAAGTTGCATTTAAATAAATTAAGCCAAGTTAGCCATACTTGCCAATCTTCAGAAACTATCTTCTGGCTTCCTAGAGGTAAGCATTTTAAAGCCTTGCAAAGCATCATTTTATCTAGCAGGCTGTAGAAAGCCAGCTTGGATAAGCAACATACAAACCTAATTGGAGAATTTGTTCATTTGATCTAAATGAGAATATAATATAGGGACAAGGAGTGAAAATATTGACTCAAAGCATTATAGTGTATTTAGCACATCCTTTCTGCTTTTTTATACTTTTTCAGAAATTGCCGCTGAAATTTTTTACACAAAGTTGTCCCCTGCAAATTTTCATGTTGAAGCCTTTATCCCCAGTGTGGCTGTATTTAAACATGGGGCCATTGTGGACATAGTTAAGTTAAATGAAGTCATAAGACTAGGGCCTTGATCCAATAAGATTGGTGTCCTTGTTAGAGGAGACAGCAGAGAGCTCTCTCCTCTCCCTGCTACCTCCTCCCAGCTCCCTTTCTCTCCTTCATCCCTTCCTCTTTCCCTTCCCTCCTATCTCTCTGCCTGTGCATCTCTATTCCCCCCCCTCCACTCTCCGCCTTCCCCCCTCCACTCTCTGCCTCGTGAGGACACGGCAAGAAGGTGGCCAGACACCTGCAAGCCAGGAAAAGTCACCAGCAATGAAACCCTGCCAGACCGATCTTGGACTTCCCAGTCTCCAGAACTATGAGAAAATAAATGTGCTATTTATGCCACTCAGATTGCGGTATTTTGTTACAGCAACCTATGCTGACCAATACAAATTTTGGTACCAAGAAGTGAGGTGCTGCTGTAACAAGGACCTAAAAATGTGGAAGGAGCTCTGCAACTGGGTAAAGGCTGGAAGAGTTTTGATACACACTCTAGAAATACGAAATGTTGAAGCCAATTTTAGTGAGGGCTCAGAAAAAAAGGGAGAGCTAGAGAGAAAGCTCCCATTTTCTAAGAACACAATCATGAACAGAATCTTGGTAGAAATGGATATTAGAGATGGAAACGAGAAACTGGAAACTGGAGAAAAGGCAATCCTTGTTACAAAGGGGCAAAAAACTTGGCTGCACTGCGTCCTAGTGTTTTGTGGAAGATAGGATTTTTGAGTGATGAAATTGCTCCTAGGTCTCTCGTGGTGGAGAAGATGGCGCAGAGTGCGTGTCAGAAGGCAGGCTGGGGATTAAGAGGACAACTAAAGATTTCAGACTTCTGCCTTTCTCTGGCTTTGTGTTCTGCATTCATTCCTCTCACATGCATTGGTTGGTCCTGGGAAGTCCCCTTTGAAAGCTCTGGGTCCTCCAAGCAAATGCTATCATGTAGCAAGCTTTCCCTTTTGGTTGTAAGATTAAATTAATCAAAGCCTATAGACCTTAAATTGTTTTTAAAAATATGCAATATTTGATTAAATTCAGGTGCAAGTGCCATGTTTGAGTTCTGACTGTATGTGATTCAATTCCTCTGTTCTTTATTGACATAATTCATAAGCAGTAAAATACAGAGATCTTAAGTGTACAGTTCAAAGAGTTTTGAGAACTGTATACATCTATGTAAATAAAACCAAAATCAAGAAATAGAACATTTCCATCATTCCAGAAAGTTTCCTCATTCTCCTTTCTAGTCAATACCCCAACATTCACAGAGGTAGCCGCTGTTCTCATTTCTGTCACCATACATTAGTTTTGTCTTTTTAGAAAATTTCATAGAAATGGAATCATACAGTTTGTACTCTTCTGTGTATGGATTCTTTAGCTCAACATAACATTTTAAAGAGCCATCCATGTTGAGGATACCAGTAATTTGTTTATTTTTACTGCTGAATAATATACCATTGTATAATTATAACACAATTTGTTTAGTCATTTGTCTGTTAATGGGCATTTGGGTTTCCTGTCTGGGGCTATTATAAATAAAGCTACTATAAATATTTTTGTGTAAGTTGTGTTGTAGTTATGTTTTCATTTCCTTGGGCTTACTTAGAAGTGGAATTGTTAGGTCATAGGAGAGCTGTGTGTCTTTGAAAGAAATTGCCAAAGAGCTTTCTAATAGTTATACCACTTTATATTCTGCAAGTAATACGTGAACTGAGAGAATAAATTTCTGTTGTAAGCCACCAAGTTCGTGGTGTAGTTTGTTATAGTAGCCATAGAAAAACTACTGTGGGTTTTGGTCATGATGTATTATCATTTTTCTAATTTGCTGATACTCTGTTAAGGATTTTTGTATCTATATTCGTGAAGTATATTTATTGTTCTATCATTTTCTTGTGATGTCCTTATCAGGTGTGGTATCAGGGTTCTCTCTTCCTCTGTTATCTGAGTTTATGAAATATTTGCACAGTACATCCTTGAATAATGCTGTCATTTAATGTCATTTTGTTATAAAGTTGATGAGGGGAAAAAATTAATTCTTGGCTGGGGCCATTGTCTGTTTGCACATTTTCCTCATGTCTGCGTGGGTTTTCTCTGAGTCCTCCCATTTCCTCCCACATCCCAAAGATGTGCATGTGAGGTGAACTGGAATGTCTGCGTTGTCCCAATAAGAGAGTGTGAGTGTGTGTGTGTGTGTGTGTGTGAGAGAGAGAGAGAGAGAGAGCGTGTGCCCTGTGATGGAAGGGCATCCTGTCCACGGCTGGGTCTCACCTTGTGCCCTGAACTGCCAGGATAGGCTCGCATTAATTTCAGTGTTTAATATTAGACACGTGATAGGCTCACATTAATTTCAGTGTTTAATATTAGACACGTTTTGGGTCTTTAGAAGTTCGGAGATATTTTTGTCACCAGAAATATGCCATAGGAACTTAACTCTTATTTATATCAATTAGACTCCTCCGCCCCCCGGTTCCTCAACAAGAAGTTCATTAAATTGTGTTTCCATACCATTTATAGCTGTAGTTATACCAATGAGAGCAACTATCATTTTTGGACATGCAATTGCAATATGAAGCAGAAGCCACCCACCTAGTTTGGATCCAAAGAGAACATAATTCCCTCATTTCCCCACTGTGGCTCTCATAAATTACCATCTGTACTTACAACTCTTGAGTGTTCAGATCTCATAAAGTCATGGTCCAGAGATCTGCAAAACTCCTCAACTACCAATACTTTTGTACCATTCATATGAGAAAGATTGCCAGGAACAAAAATAACTCCTGCATTTTGCCTTTTAGCTCTTCTGGGCTAGGTTTGGAAAGCCTGGCCCACTAATGGGAGATGAGGGAAGAGAGGAAGAGAAAGCAATCCTCTCTATGTGAGTGGGCAGCATGAGGGGTCCTGCTGAGCAGAGCAGCCCTTCATGGATAAGCCCGACAGCTCTGGGACACCAGTCTGCTAGGGAGCGCCACAGTGGAATGGCCTGATGGAGTTGGAGCAGTCTGGGCTCAGCCTTCAAACCAATAAAACAACGTGCCCTTCCAGGAAGTCCTGCACTTGGGAGAAACTGCTGGAAGCATCATCCAAATTGAGCAAGAAAGCATGGACTGCGAGACCAAAGAAAAGTGAAGGTCCGCGTGAAACCAGGGGAGACAGCAGAATAGGTGGGTCCACAAAACCCAAAGGTATTTATAAGAACATATTAAGTTTTTAAAATCATGAGCATTTTCATTCTACCCACGTACCTAAATATCTCTCTTAATAAAACCACTTGATTTTCCAATGGCTTAAAAAATTCCACGCATTTTTCCATATAAACAAGGAATAAATTTATATTTGCTTCTCCACCCACACTATGTATATAAAAAGCTCTTTTGGCATGAACAAGGAGTTCAGCATTGGTTGTAATATATGTGCATACATAGTTTTCATATATAATTACTTATTTGCAATTCATGGGAATTTTCATATGAAGATGATCCAAAAGAAAACTATAGATTAAGTGGGGTTCCTGCCAATTAAGTTATGTGAAAAGTTCTTGTGTGATTGTTTATAACATGTTCTTTATTTCTAGTGAGGACTGGAAAAAGGAAAATAAGTTTTTAAGTAGAAATTCAGGGTATGTTTCATGTAGACTTAATACTGTCTGGTGACTTTTCTTGTGAAGTTGCCCTTCATCATTTAGCTGTTCTATTATAATTTTAATATGTAGATTTGTATGACACCAACTTGACAGAGCACTTGTTAAAAGCAAGGAACATGTTTCTGGTTTTGTTGATCTTTGAAAGGCCAGGGGCCTTGTCTATGTTAATGAATGCTCAATACATTTGCTGAGTGAACTATAGAAGATTAAGGTTGGGCATATGAAACAACTTCCCTAAATTGAAACTTCTAAGTGGTTAATGACTTCAGTGAGGCCACATACCCTATGGGAGGAACAAACGTTCCTCTGTCCTCAAGGTTCTACTGGCTGGTCTAATAAACAAATAGACGTGAAACCGATTAGTAAGAAAAAATAACCAAATGTAACACATACATATGTATGGGAACCCCACGTTCCTGAGACGCAAAGACCCCACATGCAGGAAGACTCAGAGATAGAAAGCGGGATTGATGTACAGAAGATGTTTTGACCTAGGGATGAGGTAACACACCTTTGGAGGCTTCAAAGGGTCATTCCTGGATGATAAAAAGAGCAGATGGTTAGTAAAGACAATTTTGCCCTGCTGTATAGGTGAGATGAAAATGTTTTCACTAATCATCTTTTATTATGCGCAAGGCACCTAGTTCAAGTTCTTCTATGTAGTTAAAGGGAGGGGCGGGAAGTTTCTCTTGACCCTGAAGCTAAAATTGCCTTTAGCTCAAAACAATCTGCATACTACTCAGGGCACACCTTGTGGGGACTAGCTCTGAACCCCTACACACTCCTAACAATTATGATATACCCCTGGGGTGGTTTAAGTACCATGTGACTTGGATTGTTTTTGTCCCATTGTTCTGTGGGAAAACAAAATAACAGAAAGGCTGGACATCTTATCTGGACCTCACCCTGGCCAACAGAATGAACTTTTGTTTGCCCCACAGGCTAGTAATGAAAACAATGGATCTAGAATCTAGATCTTTTCACCAGATCTAGTTTCAGCAAACAAGCCAGCCTCTATTCCACCACAGCCATCACACACTTTCTAATTCAGAGGAGGGAACAAATGGATTCTGCAACATTTTTATGCCCTTTTTTAAAAAGTAGCAAAACATGCCGAAATAAAAATGTCTAAAATTCTTCTTACAAATACATCTGCACATAAAACATATTAACACCTAAATCCAACTTAAACTACTGCTACAGAAGCTGAACGAATATCCAATATCCAACCCAGTGTCTCTCACAAACAGATGTTTCATGGTACACTACTTCTATGGCGTTGTTCATAGATTTTTACAAACAGAAGTGTACAATGGTGAAATCCATCTGGAAAAATCTGGGTTGAACACAAAGTACAGGCTTTCTCAGAACATTTAATATGCTGATGACATTGTGAATTTCCGGGAAGATGACCTAGTGCCCCTTTTTCCAAGCTTATTTGATCAAAAAGCTTCTTCTTGCATGTCTGAAGAATGCTCTATAGAAGACAATTAGCAAATCCTTGCTCGAGGCCCACACTGCTGTTGCCTCCTCCACAGGCTTCCCGTTTCCTCTTTGTTGTCAGAAGCCTGATTTGTTCACCCTGTGCAGAGGGTCCATCTCCTACCCCATAGGATGGGCCCCTCCTCAGATGAATATTGATTGAACCAAACCCAACACGTTGGTCTCATTCCCTTTGCCAAGCCATTGGTTCATGTATGGGCATGTCATGCAATTCTGGCCAATAAAATTTGAGGAAAAACCGTCTGGGGGTGATTCTGGGAGAACTGACCTCAAGCTTAAAAAGATAACCAAGACAGTAACATTGCATTTTCTGTCTCTGGCTACAGTGGTAGCCATCTTGGGACCACAACAAGCAAGCCCACCTCTGAGGCCATGCTGAAACTGGGATCACTAAGAAAGATGGAAAGAGTGGACATCCTTGACAACTGCATCGAATCACCAATTTAATGAACTTTCAAACTGCCCTATCACTGCAATTCTCTTCTGGGACATCATAAATGTCCTTATTTTAAAAAGCAATTTCATTTGGTTTTTTTTTATATTTGCCATCGAAATCATTCAGATATGGGGGTCTAACTAGTCAGAGCCTTAAATGCCATCGGCTCAAGTACATTCAAAGCATTATGTTTGGAAATGTTAACTGTTAAAAAGCAGTGTAGCTTATTACAAATGGAGTCTATCCTACCATTATTACCAGGATCTGCAATCTTTATGTTTAAATGAATGACTCTCATATTATCATTTTTAGTGTCTCTAAATTAGAAAATTAAACATTTATTCCTCGGCAGTGACAGGCTATGATAATAAATATAAATCATCAGAGCGCTATAGCAATGAAATCATAACTAACTGATGCAATCCCTTGAGATCCCTTAGGAATCAAAATGTGCACAGCAGCACTGTGTCCCTTAGAGGCTGCCTGGCGTGTGCTGCACAGTGTCTGGGCAAGGACTGCTCTCTCTGCATTCAGCAAAGCTGCATAGAGTCCTCCCTATGTGCAAAGCTCTGGGAGAGGTTCTTCTCCCTTATCCTCCAAGTCCTACTCCCCCTAAAAGTCCTGCTTAAGGTCCCTTTTCCATGAAACCTCCCTAATGATTCCAGCCTCCACTGAGCAACCTTTTCAAAGAATTCTTCTGAGATGCCCACCTGAACCATTACTTTGGCATTTAATTGTACTTACCCGCATTTTCTCTCATTAGTTAATGTTTGATCAAGATGGAAGTGATAAAAATATGGTCTAAGTTGGGGGTTATCAACTCTGTCAGATCTAACACTTCCTTTTTATAAGAAGTGTTTCTGTAATGCCCTTTAACTTCCATGAAAAATGCCTCTGGGGGTTATTGGTTCTAGTGAGATCCACTGAGCTAAACCTAGGTCAGCTGGGGACGGAATTATTACTAGATAATCTAGAACCTGATCTTCAGCTTTAAAGGCCCTGAAACCTAAGGTAAATCCCAAAAAGTCAGTGTATTGGCTCACTGCTGTGGTTCTCAAGTGGGTTTTGAAGACCAAAGGAGTCAGCAAGTCAAGCTGGTGTGGAGGGTGACCTTCATCTTCAGTTGCTTCCACTTTTTTCATTTACTAGGTAGTCATCCATACTTCTGTTTGAACAAAGGGTTCCTCAGTTGTTTTGTTTTTTTTTAATATATTTTATTGATTATGCTGTTACAGTTGTCCCAATTTCTTTTCCCTCTGCTCCCCTCCACCCAGTGACCCCCCTCCCTCCAGTCGCCCCCCACCTTTGCTCATGTCCATTAGTTGTGCATATAGTTCTTCTCAACATCTTCTTGTCTACTACACACCCTCCTACTATGCTTCTTAATTCCTGCACCATCTCCCTTCCTTTTCCCCTTCCCCCTCCCTGCAGACCTTCCCCCATAATGTTCCCCATACCCATAATCTTTTTCCACTCTCGTTGTCTACTTAGTTTGCCTTTGTTTTGATTCCCTAGCTTCTGTTGTTGGTTGTTGTGATAGTTTTCATTTTAATGTTCATAGTTTTGATCCTCCTCCTTCTAAACAAGTCTCTTTAACATCTCATATAACAGTCGTTTGTGTCTAATGAACTCCTTCAGTTTTGCTTTGTCCTGGAAGCACTTTCTCTGCCCTTCTCTTCTGAATGACAGCTACTCTGGATAGAGTAATCGTGGTTGTAGGTTTTTGATTTTCATTACTTTGAATATTTCTTGCCAATCCCTTCTTGCATGCAGAGTCTCCTTTGAGAAATCAGCTGATAATCTTATTGGGACCCCTTTGTAGGTAATTCTCTTCTTCTCTCTTGCTGCTTTTAAGATTCTCTCTTTAGCTTTAATTTTTGACATTTTGATGATAATGTGTCTTGGTGTGGTTCTCCCCGGGTCCAGTTTATTTGGAACTCTCTGTGCTTCCTGGACCTGTAAATCTATTTCCTTCCCCAAGTTAGGAAAGTTCTGCTTCATTATTTTTTCACATAATTTTTCAATTTCGAGTTCTTCTTCACCTTCTGGCAACCCTGTGATTTGGATGTTGGCCAGCTTACAGCTGTCCCATAGGTTTCTGAGCCTCTCCTCATATTCCTCACTTTTTGTTTCCTCTTTCTGCACTGGTTGACTGTTCCTTCCCTATGTTCCAATTTGTTGATTTGATTCCTGGTTATCCTTCCCTCACCACCTGTTTTGTATATGTTTTTATTCATTTCAGCAGGACTAGTCTTCATTCTTTCCCCATCTTGATTAAGTCCTACTGTTATTTCTGTAAGCTGTCTTGTAACTATAGCTCTGAACTGAGCCTCAGAAAGATTATCTATCTCCTGGTCTGATAAATCGTGTATTTGCTGTCTGGTCAGCTGCGTGATTGGGATCTCTATCATTATCCCTGCCATCCTGGCAGTTTTTTGCTTTCTGGGTGGGGCTGCCACTCTTCCTACGCTATAGGGGGCAGAGCCCCATGCACTCATCACTACTGGGCGACCCTTCTCACCACACATGGCGCTTTGTGTGGGGGCGGGGGGTCCAAGATGGATTCCTGCCATTCTCTCTCCGCTGAGAGACTGGGAGCCTTCACCTCCATCCCCACACCCTCTGGGCCTCACAGTCCAACGCAATGGGGGTATGCCTTCCCCGGCATTGGAATTGCGAGCTGATGGGTTTGGTCTGCAGCCGGCGGTGCTCCCCAGGTGTTTCTTGCCTCTCCTTAAATATGGGTGTCTGTGCTTACTGCAGTCCCGCTGCTGGTCGCCGCTGCTACTGCAGCTTGACCTCTCTACCCCGGCTTCGCACCTCCTACCCATATAACTTCATATGTTGGACTTACATGTAGCTTTATTTTCTGGAACTTCTGGTTATTTCTGGTTTTGCGGTCGTTGTATTCCTTCTTAGTTGTGGAGGGAGACAGAGTGTGTCAATCTAGGCCTCCATCTTGGCTGGAAGTAGGGTTCCTCAGTTTTAAGAAGTAAACATTATATATGGTTTGACTGTCTTATCCAGATTTATAATTTCTGGGAGAGGATGTGTTGACTTCCTCACTCCATCATGCCAGAAATTAATGTCCTATTTGGTTCTTTTTTATAGTTTCTACCTTTCTGTTGAGTCATTGTCATCGTAGTTTCCATTAATTCTTTCAACATATTTGTGATAGCACGGACACTGAAAGTCCTACAATGTAATTCAATTCTGTGATCTGCTGTAAAGTCTGCTAGATCCAACTTCTGGGCCCATGCAGAGTTAATGAGCTCTGCTGGTCACTCAGACCTGAATCTCACATCTCAATGTTCAATCAGCATATTCACTCCCTGTGGTCAAAAGTTCATGGGAGGCCCTGGCCGAGACCTCAGTCAGTTAGAGTGTTGTCCTGATACACCAAGGTTGCAGGTGTGATCCCTGGTCAGGGCACAAATAAGAAGCAACCAATGAATGTATAAATAACTGAAACAACAAATTGATGTTTCTCTCTCTCTGCTCCTTCCCCTCCCCCACTCTAAAATCAATCAATAATTTTTTTTAAGTTCATGGGAAACCATGTCATTATAAGTATCTTCTTTTAATATTCACCATGAGAAGTCTCTGTCCAAGGATGGAAACTTCTCAGGCTGTGGACTTGCTCATTAGCTCCTATTCTTCTCTTGGGTTGGAACAGCTAAGAATAGAAAGCTCTATCATAAAAAAGTAGTTTGAACCATAGCTGGGTGGCCTGACTCAGCAGTCAGGGCCTTCTGGAAGAATTGCAATGACAGGCATCACCAAGGAGAGAAAATGCCCAGCAGCTGGCATGTCCTCTTGCAGGCAACTCATGAGAGAGGGCACAGTGAGCCTGGACACAGAACCTGGGGATATGGAAGATCAGAAGATTCTCTGGCTTCAAGTTCAAGAGGCTGAATACTATGATCCACTCCTCCTCAAAACACTTCTGACACCAAATGTGTGAGTTTTCCACACCAAACAATTCTCCAGTTTTCTGCAGACACTGAGAGTCCTACAATTTAATTCAATTCTGACACAAACTATCTGGAGTTAGACCCGGTTTAAGGGTTCAGTCCCACATGACTTCCCCACTTCTGAGCCAATCGTATGTCTAGGCCTCATACTTATGAATGATCCCCTCCTCAAATTTGGTGTTTTTCTAGAACAGCTCACAGAACTAAGAAACCAATTTGCTCACTATTACCGTTTACTATGAAAGATAGAAATCAGAAACAGCCAAATGGAAAAGATGCTTAGGGCAAGATATGATGGGGCATCAGACCACGGAGCTTCCATGCCTTTTTTGGCACATCACCCTTGCAGCACCTTGATGTGTTCTCTATCTTGAAAGCTCTTTGAACCCCGTCATTCAGAGTTTTATGGAGATTCCATTATGTAGACACGATTAATTAAATCATCAGCCATTGGTGATTAACTCAACCTCCAGCCATTCTGCATTCCCTGGAGGTTGGGGAATGAGGCTGAGATCAAGCCTTGGTCTTTTTGGTACACTGTCCCCATTCTGAAGCCATCTAGGAGACCCTCTTACACTCCAGAGATTTCAAAGGCCTTAGAAGCTCTTGTGTCAGGAACTGGGGACTGAGACTGAGTATAAAAACAAAAGATGCTCCTATCACCCCTATCACTCAGAAAATTACAAGGGTTTTAGAAGCTCTTTCCAGAAACAGGGAATGAAGACCAAATAGCTATTTCATATTATATCACAACATCATACTGATGTATTCATCTTGCAGCCAGATGCCCTGGTAGCCTGTCTCTGGGTTAGAAACACTAAACTCCTTGGCCAAGTTCCAGTACCCTGACTGTGCTTGTGTCTGCCTTGGCCTCTCCTTTGCTGTCCTTGCATGGCTGATCCACCCCCAGCCCCATCTGACAACTTTATTTAGACATTGAATATATTCCATCTGGTGATTGTAGAAGCTTCTGGACCTGGGAGCTACTTGTGGATAGCTCTTCATTGATCCATTGACAGTTTAACCCTCATAGAGTAGTATTTCTCACATTTCCAGTTCCCAAAGGAGTTCCCTTGAGCCTCCAGAGACATGACAATTCCCCATCTGGATGACGAGCCTTGGGGGAGCACAACACAGCTTTGGGGAAGGTAGACCTGGGGCCCAGTTCCTCCTCACCGATCGTGTGTGTGCTTTGGGGTGAGCTATTTCTCCCTCAGAGCCCAGAGTACCAAATGTGAAATGAGGCTAATACTGCATAGGGCTAATTCAATGACATAATAAGATAAGGGATGGACAGCATCTAGTTAAGATGCTAATGACAAACATGGTTGTTGTTTCCTGTTCTTCCTGTCTCTTCTGGAGCTATCTTTCCTGTGCAGCTTCCCTAACGTCTAGACCAGTGCTTGGTTTCCAGTCGCTGCTCAGTTAATATCTGTGAAGGGAATTAGGTCTTGCATCTCTAGTATCCTGCATTTTTTTTGGTGGTGGTGGCAGTGATTGTCACACCACGCCCAATGCAATCTTAGGGGTTCTGAGGAGGTACCTAAGGGCCTAGGTGGGTTGGGACAGGTAAGAGTTAATAAGAGTGGAAAGTAGAGAGCACCTGGGCTTCACCCCCCACCCCCATGTTAGCTAGTTCACATTTTAAATTGGTTTGGGAACAATATTTTCTTTTTTAAAGAAGAGATTCTGTGGTTTAAATTTTGAAAACAACGGCCTTTTACTTTGGATAGGTTAGAGGAGAAACTTAATTTTATGAATGGTACAAATGTCTCTCTCTTCATTCCCTCAAACATTAGCCACTCTAATTAAGTTAAGTAAAAATTCAGTTCAGTCCCTCAGTTTCACTAGCCATGTTTCAGGTACTCAACAGCTACATGTGACTAGTGGCTACCATTTGGGACAGTACAGATATGAACATTTCCATCATTGCAGAAAGTTCTGTTAGATAGCACTGGTCTGTATTTTCTATAATTGTTTAAATCATAGGACTGGATTGACAGTGGCTGTGTACTCTGTGCTGTAATGTTTCTAGGCTTAAAGGCTAAGTTGAGTTGCCAATAGATACAGATTTGGGTCCTGCTTTTAACCTGCCACATGGTCTACTGGATTAGCTTCAGGTTCCCTCTGAACCAGGGACGTCTGGTCCACATAGGAGGTTTCCATCTATTTTATCTCCAAGGGTCCCTTTGATTGTTACTTTGTTCCCTTGGACCCACACCCATGTTTAAAATAAACTGCTTTATTAGGTAATAATTGGCTTACTCTTCAACTTTTAAGAACCAGTGCTATTTATAACTACCAACAAAAAACTCTGATTAGCGTAAGATTACCAGAATTCTTATTTTGAGTTGAAGTAATCCCAGCCCAAAACTTAGAAATGGGACATTGTGGTTAGCTTAGCCTTATCTCTGGTCATTGTACAATTTCCATGTGGTGTTTTTGAAATACTGAAAATAATGTATTAATTGCACCTCCCTGTTACTGTTACTACTTTCTATCACCTTTGGGGCTTAAGGAATCTCCTGATAAAACAGTTATTTAAAACTCTTTTTTGAGTTTTTAAAGGGATTCTAGGTCAAAAGAGGTAATGATCCCATAAGTTCATTTTAGGAATTTAGAAAATCAGCCCAAGGAAGACAAGTTATCAAATGCACAAACTAGACTGAAAATCTAGAATAGTTATACTTTTAAGGGTCCAGAACAGAATATACAGTGTGGTTGCATTTTAAAAGCATGTATTGGCTGAGACTCCTGACTATTGCAGAATAGAGTGATTGGTAAATTCTCACTCCAAAAAAATAAGATGTTAAAACTGGGGGAAACTATAGAATACAACAATTTCAGGCTTTGGAAATTAACCGAAGGTAAACAACAACTGAGAAGCATTTAGTCATGAAAAGCTGCTAAAATTATATGTAAAATGGTGAGAGTCTGTGGCCTTCATGCCTGGAACTGCTTCCTCTGCCGTGGCCCCCAGCACATTCAGCCTGGTAATTTTACCTGGACAACACTGGCTTTGAAAACCAGCAGCTCACTGTCAGTGGGTGTGGATTTGATTTGGGATGGAAGGTAAAAACCCATACCCAGCAGTGTTGTCAGTAATAGAGCAGCAAACTCAGTAGAAATTGAAAAGAAAAACTCACAGCTCTGCTAGCCTGAGATTGCAGTCCCGGTAGGAGTGAGCAGCTGACCAGCCAGTAAATCAGTGGGAAATCCTAGAAATGAGAGAGCCATAGAAAAAATATATAAGCCCTCTGTGCGTCCCTGGTTAACCAAGAATCTATGTATATGTACAGGGAGAGCCAAGAGAACATGGACTAAAGTAAAAGTCAGGCAGACTTGAAAACTGACTGATTTTGGTTTTTCTTAGATTTTATTTATTTTATTTTTAGAAAGATGCTTTTGCGTATCTATGGCTAGTAGCTAGTGTCTTAGTTATGCAAATAGCTTTGGTTCTTCCAAGATGCCATGGAGATAGGAAGGGATTTGACCACAGAATGTTGACACAAGACCTTACGAGGCCTGTGCAAGATTCTGGGAATGGTCAGAACTGGTTACCACACCCACTGCATCACAGGCCATGGTCAGAGATTTAAAAAGAAGGCGACAGACATTAGTGGGGAGAACCATGTGGTTTTGATAGGGTGTGGAGCCATGCAGTCTGAAAGAAGGAAAGGGAGGCCAGGCAGCCTGGGCTAGTAAGAAAGCCAGCCTGCTTCTGCTTTAACTATGCCGACTTTAGCTGACTGCAAAGCCACCAAGAACAACATTTTGCAGATCTGAACTTTCTAAACTTTTCTGGACTTTACCATCATCCAATGCAACATGGCACATGTTTTCCTGGACAATTATATGGAGGCTAATGACATTGTACCCCAGATCCTGAAGGAGAGACCTGGCAGATAAGAAATGGGGAACTTCTGGGCATATTTTTGCTCGATAGCCTTTTGGGGAGCAAGGGAAGTGTTGGGTCCCGTGGGAGAACAGGGCTCTGAGCAGGAATGCTCACAGTCCCCCTACCCCTCACCCAAATTGGGATATTGTAAATAAAGATCTGTTTTCCTCAACACTAATTGTTGGGTTTTACACCAAAGTGCCACGTGAAAGAGCCCCCTTTTGCTTGATAACAAAAAGATGTTCTCTGACTACAACAGAGTTAAACTAGAGATCATCAACAGAAAGAAACTTGGGAAATCTCCAAATATTTAAAAGTTAAACAACGTACTTCTCAATAATCCATGGGCAAAAGAAATTTTTAAAAAATTAAAAATATTATGAATTTAGAGTAAACAAAATGCAATATATCAATTGTGAGATGCAACTAAAGCAGTGGTTGGGAGAAATGCATAACACTGAATACCTATATTTCAAAAGAAGAAATATTACAAATCAATTACCTCAATGTTCACTTTAAGAAACTAGTAAAAGAGCCCTGGCTGAGCAGCTCAGTTAGTTTAGAGCATCGTCCCAATACAGCAAGGTTGTATGTTCCATTCCCAGTCAGGGCATGTACAAGAAACAACCAATGAATGCACAAATAAGTGGAACAACAAATTGATATTTCTTTCTCTCTCTCTTCCCCCTCTCTCTCTAAAATCAATCAATTAAAAAGTTTCCTTATTAAAAAGAATAAATTAGAGAAGAACAAATTAAACCTTAAGTAAACAGAAGTAGGAAATAATAAAAATCAGCATAGAAATCAATAAAATAAAGTATAGGAAATCAGTTCAACTAAAACAAAAGTATGTACTTTGAAAAGATTTAAAGAAAAGATCAACCTTTAGCTAGGCTGAATAATAAAAAGAAAGAAAGAAGATACAAATGATCAAAATCAACAATGAAAGAGGGGACATTACTACCAATGTGATAGAAATTGAAAAGATATGGGAATATCATGAAAGACACAAATGACCAAAACTGGCTCAAAAAGAAACAAATTCTGTATAAAATTATAGCAAGTAAAATCGTTGAATTTGTAGTTAAAAACTTTCAACAATGTTAACTCTATGATTACCTATTTTCATTGGTGAATTCTACTAAAATGTAAGGAAGAAATAATATCAAGTCTACCCAGTCATTTCCATTATCCAGGAGAGGAAGAAACACATCCCAACTCAATTTATTAGGGCTACATTACCCTGACCAAAACCAGAGAAAGCTAAAACAAGAAATAAAACTACAAACCCAAATTCCTCGTGAATATACATGCAAAATTCATAAACAAAACATTAGCAAATTAAATCCAGCAATATAAATAAAAAATATATATATCATGACCTAGATAGGTTTACCTCGGTCATCTACATTTTGATAACGATTGTCTCCGAGTTCTAGGTTTATGGGCAGTTTGTTCTCCTCTAAATTTTCCATAATGAACACAACTTAGTTCTTTAACAAGAATTTAAATATTATTTAAAAGAAATACAAAGAATTTTCTTCCAGTATTTTCTAGAGTACATAAGAAGACATATAGATTTGGATAATTCACAGAGACAAATAAAATGGTTCTTTCCTTCTACAAAATAAAAGATGAAGTGAAAGCATGAAACAAAGAAGAGAAAACAGCAAATGTGAGAGGATGCCCCCTCCTCTTTCCAGCAAACAAACAGGGATCAAGTGGATTCCTCAGTGAAAACCAGGGGCACCTCAGCCCCCCAGCCATGTTTTATTTTGATAAATAGGAATATTAAAAAGCAACCCCCAAAATATTATTATATATTACATTATCCAATCTGTTTCTTAATAGTACATTTTTTCTACAAAAAAAAAGAAAATGTAGAAAGGACATAGTCCCAGAACAAATGGCAGCTCTTTAAATTGAACACATTTAGCCTAATGAAAAAGTCACTGTGTTATACTTGTTTTCCTCATTTCAGCCCAGGTAGAAAACTAGGTCATGGATAGGTCATCTAGAAGGGCTTCGGAAAACCACCAGGCATAAAGCAAGAGTGCTTCTGTGGTTCAGGGCAGCAGTTCATGCCGCCCCCTCAGGCTGGTTTGCAGCCAGACTACGCATGAACCCTATGTCCTGCTGGCTCTGGAGACTCACTGCCTTACTCAGTCCCTGTTCCCACAGAATTGCCAATGGCCTCACAGACAGAAGGATCTGCCCCATGATGCCTGGGGTCTGCCCGGGTTAGCCACGATGGAACTTTTTTTCTGGCAGGGTCAAGCTCTCAGGCCCCAGCTGGGGCTTCTTCCAATGTGGCTCTGGCTTTGTGAGCAGGGCTATTCTGACTCTGCAGGTCCGGACAAGGCAGTGATACAGCTGGCCTGAGGCAATGGGACGTCTGCCCCAGATCACTGTCATCACCCTGTCTGAGCTTATCAGAATCCCCAGGGGAGGCTTTTCAGAGCCAGCCCCCATCCTCCTTCAGATTCCAACCCCTCTTAGGCACTATGGAGCTTCCAGGTCCCACAGTGGAAATGTTCTGCTAGATCAATAAGGGACCTTTCCTTGTCCTGAGACCAGGATGCAGAGGCTTCTATGTCAAGCCAATGCTGTGTTTCCGTATCTTGCTCACCTCTGCCCGACCCAGGAAGGGCACAAGGACTGGCATCAATGAGACAGTTTTTAAAAGGATGACTGCGATTGACCTGTGCAAGGGGTTACCTGCTTACCATCAGCTGTTCACGTGGTTGATGACTGATTTCTTAAGTGTCTCTGACCTACACAGAGAGGCATGTCGGAGGTGGGAGCAGAAAGAGTCCAAGCCAAGGAGACTCGTACCCTCAGTTACCTCCTCTCTCTTAACACCTCAGCATTTCAGGGAAGTCGAGTCCTACTCCCCTTTCACTTCTCCAGCATCCCAGGGGAACATTCCAAAAATGCTTGACACAGAGGGAGGAGCTAGTGTTTACTGCCTACCCTGCTCCTTTGCTGTAAATAGTTCCCTCTTTGAGAAATGACCTCAGAATGGACTTCTGTGAATTAAAGGTAGTATTGGAATAAAAGGGCAAACTAGAAACTAGTCATCTTCTGTTCACAAATCTTGGAAAAACAGCTTGTTTTTAACCACAGGTGAGGTGAGAGGGTGAGAGCATGTCCCCCATGGGATTCCCCTGACACGGGACATCAGGGAGCGGGCGTGGGGGCACAGTCCCCATCTACTCATGTATCTAAGAAGCAGGTCAGCCAGCACAGGCCAGCACAGAGCCCTCTGTTTGCAATTAACACAAAGAGCCAATTCACCAGCCCACAAGCTCATCCTCCATAATAGTCCTAATTAGAAACATTATACATAAGGAGAGAAACAATTTACACAGACTCCAGCATGAGCTCATAGCAATAGAGTTGTTTGTTTTTCAACCCTCAGGCTATAGACACACGTCTCAAAAAATAATGCATATGTATTTCAAAGACTGATATTTTCAGACACTCAAAAAAAAAAAAACAACCCCAAAATATGGCAGTAGCAATATGTTGTGGCAGAACAGCTTCAAATCTCTTTCCCTTGCATTTTATTTACTTCTGCTGCTGTCCGTCTTGGTGAGTGTTAGGATTTTGTCAGTGGCTAATTATTTCAAAAAAATCATTTACAATCTGTTTTGCCTTCTCTCTTCTCATTTAACCTTGAAATGTAAATATCTTTCTGTCTGATTTTTGTCCTCTCCTATCAGGCAGACCCTGAGGATGTTCTGCCTTGCTTAACGAAGCAGAAACCAGCTCGGTTGTGTGTTTAGCAGCGATGCTGCCCAGAGGAAGTCAAGTCAGCGCCTTTTGCACGTTTAACGTTGATGTTATTTAACCGTTGCTAGGGGAGCCAGAGAGAAAAGACAAAGAGCATAAACCACAGCGTCTCATTGATATTTTTGCCATCAACACTCTTCACTCTCTCATTTGGAGCCTTTTTTTTTTTTTCCCTCTATAGTCTCTCAATTTGTTGTGGTGGACGAGAAGTCTCCGCCCTGGTTTTGGGAGATTTCATAGAGGATGTCATCCCAGCCACATCTTCAGTACAACCTTGCTCCCCATGCCTCTCCTTTCTTTTGCCTCCTCCTCCTGGTCCCTGTCTGCCCACAATAGCTGGTGGATAAGTGCATGGTCTATGGGTCCACCTCGCCTGGGTTCGAATTCTGGCTCTCGTTGTGTGAACTTGGATCATCTCCTTAACCTCTCTAAGCCTGTTTCTTCATCTGTAAAGTGGAGGATATGTTGGCCCCTCCTCATGGTATTGTTTTCAGTATTAAATGAGATATTGCGTGTGAGGAGCCTAGTGCAGAATAAGCATCTGATAAACAACATCTATCTTGTCATCAGTCTTCTCACAGCTTTCTAGATGTTCTTGGCAATGGGTCTTCAGTGAAACTGTGGTAATGGGGGAGAGAGCAGTGTGTCCAGAGCATACATAGTACTGATGGATGTTCAATAAACTCCATATGATGAAGACCATTTTCAATTAGCCTCCCAAGCTGTCTGAACATAATGAATCGTTGATGCTTTAGAAAGCACGGCAGGCCCTCCCTGTGCTTTGGGGTTGCTGTAGGCCTTGGTTAACATTTTACTGCCCTTGTGAAGAGGTGAAGACTAATCAATGCACAAACAGAATGCCACTCCAGCCCAGCTGTCTCCTGCTCCCTCCTATCCGCCCAAATTGAGGCCTTTTCCTGTAGGTTGAGATTCAAGTCTGTGGAGGGCAGTGTGAGGAGTATTAAGTAACACCCAGTAAATATGCCTTGAAGACACGTTTGAGCCCTGGCTGGTGTGGCTCCGTGTGTTGAGCACGGGCTTGCAAACTCAAAGATTGTCAGCTTGATTCCTGGTCAGGGCACATGCCTGAGTTGTGGCCAGGTCCACGGTTGTGAGAGGCAACCGGTCTATGTTTCTCTCCTTCTCTTTTTCCTTTCCTTCCTCTCTCTAAAAACAGATAAAATCTTTTTAAAAATACTTTAAAAATGGCGTGTATGTTTGAAATAATTTTTTCTTCAACCAGATACAAAGTGTATTTTGCTTTGAGGTTCCTCCTGATGACCCAATTTTATTTCCCCACTCTTTTATCTATTAGAAAATTTTCCACTTTCAGACTCTGCTTAATTTAGCTCTCTCTGAAAATGTACAAGTTCATAAAAGAAGTTAAAATAATTACCACAGTATGCACAGAGGGGCGTTTTTGACTGCTTTTTTTCTGACATAAAATGTCTTCAAATGTTTCCCCTGGTAGACTGTGTCCTGGCCCTGCCACCTCCTTTGCCCTGGGAGCCTGGCTCAGCTCTGGCCACCAATGAACCGCAGAAGTGTAGGAAAGGGGTAAAGCAGAGCAATTAAGTGGCTCAGCCCATTACCCAAGCTCTGAACTGAGGAGCACTTGCAAGTAACTCCAAACACTAACACTGCATTTGCAGCACAAAGACAAGTTCCGTTCCTTTGTGCTTTCCAGAGCCTTTGCCAGCTCTTAGGTCACGTTGCCCGGAACTGTGTGGTCCTGCAATGAAAGGACCCATTGTGATGACTAGTCAACAAGGCAAAGCAAAGTTTCCCTGTGCATCAAAACCTGGATTTTACGTGCTGAGAAGTGTATGCTTAGTATTGTGTTAAAGTAAATGGGGAGGGGTCAGTTCCTTTACAAGTACCTAAAACAAAGTAAAACAGATACTTATCTGCTCAGTGATCCAAATTAGAGGTTTTTAAAATGACCTGAGAAATGGGCTTATTGCTTTCATTGTTTCCTTCCTTGTCCCTCTACCTTCCCTCTGACACTTGTTCTCCTCCCCCAAAACTTCCTCTCATAGTGATCTTCAGTTTCTGTTGGGAATTCTCACCCTGCTGTGTAGATGAATAAGCAAAACATACTATTATAAGTGCCTTGAAAACATGGACAGAAAGACTTGGAAAAGTTTCTGATGCAAAATTCCAGCTGTAATTGGAGTCATTCTTGTGGGTAAAAGATGTAGTGAGCTGAATATGTATTAAAAATACAGCCCGATTTCAAGAGCTGACTGGTTAACACTTAAGTACACTGTCTTTCACAGGTGGGCATCTGAGTGCAAAATCAAGATCTCAGCCTTGCCTCAGGGTACCAGTGAACCTGTCTGGTCCCCATTTTCTTGTCTATAAAATGATATGTTGGCCCAGATAATTTTCAGGCTTTGGAGTATGAGCTCAATGCCAGGTCTGCTATCCGCCTCTTCATGATTCTGAGATTCCATAATATCCTTCAATTATTCTAGGAGATTGACTTGGTAGAGGACCTGTGGAGGGAATGGAAACCTCCACATTATCCATACAGCAACTGAGGTAAGGGGTCAACATCACTGAAGACACAAAACACGGTGAATGTTAAAATGAGAATGACAGTGAGACACAGAGAACAACTGACTCCACTTACTCTTTGACACCAAGGAGTCTTGATTTGAAGTCCCCCAAGTTCCTTCTTTACTCTTGGGAGCTCACTTCTTTCAAAACAACTTCCATTTAAAGTCAGGAGGCCTGGCCCAGTTCAGGTCTGCCACTAACTCAGCCTGGTCCCTTCTCTCCTCAGTTTCTTCATTGGCAAGTGGGAGGTATGGACTTACATGATTTCTAAAGCCCATCTAAGAACTAACATTCACGATTCCAGGAGTTACAGAAAATACACATTAAATCCAGGGTTCTGAATCAAGTGAAAAACCAGATCAAATACTTGAACCAACAATTTTCAGACATTGGCTCACAGGCAGTGCATGATAGTGATTCCTGAGAGAGTGGAAACATATGAGGCCCATCCTATGATTGTCCCCAGCTTACTGCCTGGAGAGAATTTCTAGGCCTCAGCCCTGGGAAGAGGAATACTAGTGCAGCCCAGCAGTATCCCTGAGTAGAGAAGATGGAGTTGGAATCCCAGGGAGACTCATGAAGCTAGAATTCACAGAACAGAATCCTGGAGAGGAGAGAGCTGCACAGAGGAAAAACTGGAGTTCTGCAGAGTGCTTCCTTTGAGTTTTCAGGTGAGTACTGATCAGCACATGTAAGTGAGGAAACTACATGAGGCCACAGAAAGAACCACCCAGAACAATTAGAGGAAACAATCCTTAGATCTCATGTAAGACAGGGAATAGTCCCTGTTCCCAACAGTCAGAGTTGGAAACCTTATTAATTCATGGGGCATTGAGTAGAGTACTCAGAAGGGTTTTGTCTCAGTAATGGGGCCTAATTAATTTTAGACTAAATAGCGTTCTGATCCTTTCTTAAAAGGTTTAAAAGCAAGTCTTGAAAGGATCAAACTATTTCCAAGTAACTTAACTGTGTGCTAGAACAACACGTAAGAATATTTTTTAAATAAAATAATATCCAGCATTCCACAGGGTAAAATTCAAGCAAGAGAATCATGAAGAAAATTATACCAAGGCACATCATAATCAAATTGCTCAAAACCAGTGATAAAGAGAGAATATTAAAAGTAATCACAGAAAAAAATCTATGCTATAAAAATAGGAACAAAGATAAGTATGACAGCAGAGTTCTTGTCAGAAACAAAGCAAGTGACAAGGGAACAATTTTTTCAGTACTGAAAGAAAAATATTGTCAACTTAAAATTCTATACCCAGCAAAAATATCTTTCAAAAAATTGATGAAAAAGACTTTTTAAGACATACAAATACCAAAAGGATCAATCCTCAGAGACCTGTACTATAACAAATGTTAAAGAAAGTTCTTTAGGCAGGGGAAAAATGATACGAGAAAAAATTCCGGCTTTCCACAAAGGAATGAAAAGCTCTGGAAGTGGAACTTTATTTACTTTAAACATGTAACAAGATATTTAGTAGGACTATTTCAGTTGCCCCGGTCTTGGCTACTATTACCCAAGAGTGAAAACAGAGTTCTTAATACCTGAGCAAGCATCCATCAGAGTCAGAGAACCAAGAATTCCTATGATGAGTCAGAGGTGACCCTATTACAGTATTCCCTCACTTATCGAGGGTATTACGTTCCAGATACCACCCCCCCCTGTGAAGTAGGAACCTTATATTTATTCTACACTCTTTTTTTTTTTCGACGTCTCTTCCACTCGTAGCCTATTCTACACTCTTAAACCTTCGTAACTTTAACAACATACATATACAGTACCGCAAAATCCCGCAATATAGCGAAAAATCCACAATAAATAATTAAATATAATATTTTAAAAAATCCCGCAATCAGTGAGGCCACGATAAGTAAAATGCGATATAGAGAGGGATTACTGTACCACCAACCATCATCTTCTATCTAATAAGAGTAAGAGGAGAGAGAGCCCTGGCTGGTGTGGCTCAGTGGACTGAGTATCAGCTTTTGAGCCAAAAGGGTCGCTGGTTGGATTCCCAATCAGGGTACCTGCCTGGGTTGTGGGGTAGGTTCCCAGTTGGGGGCACATGAGAGGCAACCACACATTGATATTTATCTCCCTCTCTTTCACCCGCCCTTCCTCTCTCTCTAGAAATAAATAATTTTTTTTAAAAAGGAAGAAGAAGAGAAAAGTCAATTTAGGAGTCATTGAAATATCTCACTGAGGAGAGGTGATTCTTCTCCTTCCTGAAGGGATAGGAAATGCACTTTCTCTCTAGGGAGGAGATGATAAGAAAACAATTCATAAAGATTGGGATGTACATTATTTCTCCAGTTGAACATTTAATTATGAAAAAGATTTGCTGATTTACCATTACACCATTAGGAGCAGAGAGAAGAGTCTTGGAGGGAAAAAACAAGGCAGAAAAAAGGGTTACAGGAGGCAGTCTGAATGCACCCAGTTTGTCACCGTCAGGGAATGAGTTCGCTGTGGTTCAAGTGCATGTTACTTAGAAAGTAGTTGAATTTGTTCCATCCCTACCCCACAACAGCTCCCCAGGGAGTTTGAGTTCAGAGTCTGTAGAGTATATATCCAGTCATGGGAGCTGAGTGGTATAGAAGGGTTGAACCTGGATTTTCCATATCCCTGTCCTGCAAGTCCTTCTAAATAGCACAGGAATCCTCCACAGAAAGCCAACATTTGGATGCCAGTCTCCTAGAAGGCATCGGCAGTCAGTCCAGGTTAGCAAGAGAAGCAGTGGCCACCACCAGGCTACAGCAGTGCTCTGTTTTTAGAAGACCCTTTGCTCCTCCCCAACACTTTGGAGAAGCCAGCCCTGGAAGGGGATAAAGGGCCAGGGGCAAGGGGGCAGATGGAGGTGGGGGCTCCTGGAAATAGTACTCCAGTTAGCCAGGGTCCAGGTCCAAGCTCACATTGTGTAGGGTGGGAGAAGGGAAGAAGAGTAGAATCAAATTTGGAACTGATGTTTTAAATTGTACTAAGACTTAATATCTGAAAACAACTGGAAAATTATGGATCTTCCTAAGACACCATTAAGAGATCTACTACTACCCACTGGAGAAGATAGACTTGGTAATACATTTGGGAAGAGTGTTTAAGAAAAGTAAAAAAAGCTTTTATGCCTTGAAAACAAAGAACACAAAATTGTCTCCCCTCTCCCCACGCACAATTACCTTTGTGACGATGCTTTCATTTTAGTGCTGAGGTTTGTAGCAGTGAGTGAGGTGCTAATGAGGCCAGGGAGGGGCTCAGGAGATCACTCTCCCTTCACTACCTGGTGAATTCCCAGCACACCTGGTCTTTGAGCCGGTGCCTTTTTTCGGCAGCTGTTCTTTAGGGTGTGGCCTGTCTGCCTAGAAGAAAAGCAGGAGAGACTGAACTGGTCCAGCCTTGAGTAAAGGCCTTCCATGTCCAGTGTCCCTTTTCCCAGAGGAGTGGTTTCTGGGTCCGTGCTCAGCTTTGGAGCCATCACTAGCCCCTGGAAGCCACTCTCCGAGTCGGTCCCACAGGAGGTGGTGCTTCTGCCAGATGATGGGGTGGTGGGGGTGGGCACCCTACCTGGCTCTCCTGAGGAAAGAAAGCCCTTGGCAACAAGTCATCTGCAGCTGAGCTTCACCTGGGTTGAAGTTTTTACACTTGATTATTTTCTTTTTACTCTACAAGTTACACATGTTCTTAGTAGAATAAATTGAAACATGCAGGTAAGCAAATGGATAAATAAATTGATAAATAAATACCTCCCATGATCTCACTACTAAACAGCTACTGTTAATAACATTTTTGTGTTTTTCATCTCAGATTGGGAGAGTGTATGAAATACATACTATATGTATAACATATATATATACACAAATTACATACACATATATTCACACAAACACAAAATGGGTTAATATTATGCACAGATATTATGGGGCATTTGTACTGGTTATAATTTTCTGTCCTCTTAAATAAGTTACAAAGAACACCCCTGTACATATATCTTTGTGTATATTCTTTATAATTTCCTCAAATAAACTTCCAAAGTAAGCTCTGCCAGGGTGGTTGTATGTTTTTAATGGCTAGCAACTGGATTTCTGTGAGGGAGATGGTTCTCGGGAAGAAGGTGGTGGAAGAGGAGGTGCTGGACCTCAGAGAAGCTAGAAAAGCTATTCCTGGTTACCCGGTCACCCACCCCTTCCTAGTCCGGGCTCCCCTTCTCGCTGCCTCCTCACTTCTCCTTTAATTACTTCATCTCTTGCCCCTTCTGCCACTTCAACTTTGAACTTTAACCCCCTGTGCTCAGATTCCATTGTCTTTTGACCTTTCTCTCCACTGCTCAGCCTGCCTGCCTCTGTGTTGCCTTCTGGACCAGGTGCCACCCGATAACCACGTGGGCGCAGTAACCACGTGACTGGGGCAGCCTCAGAGGTACATCTTCGGGGACTCCTCTACCACAGGGAAGGAAGAGTATCTTTCCTAGTGGCTTCCACAATTCTCTAGTGACTTACTGGATTGCTTTAGATCACATGCTTATTTCTGAACCAATGAGGGTGGCCAGGGAACACCTGATGTCTTGACTGGCCACATCTGGGCCAGTTGCCAGAGCTCTGGAGTCGGAGGTGAAGCGTCTCCTCACCCACAGCAATAAAGGTGGGAAATCGGGCCCTGTTCTAGGTACAGTAGTAATAGCCTGGAACCATCTCTCTCAGGAAAACAGTGCAATATTCCCTCTATATTACAGGGGAAACATGACAAAATATATTATTTTGTTTTTAAATATAATAAGTCTCAGAGTCACACCTAAGGCATGACTAAAAATGTTAAATGAAAATATTAAGTGGACACAGATCTGAAAGGCATATATATTTTTTTTTGAAAGGCATATATTAACTTACCTAATATCACAGGGTTTGTTTTTTAAGAAAAATCACATGCCTTGTAAACACAAAAAAGGACAATCTAATCTTCTGTTTCATCTAAATTTCCAGTGTTAAAAATGATTTCACTAATAATGAGAAATTTTTCAGGTCCTGAGCTAGGCTCTTTACATATTATTTTTTAAAACCTTATGACAATTTTGCAAAGTAACTTAATAATCCCATTTTACAGATGAGAAAACTGAGGCTAAGGAAGTTTAAATAACTTTTCCTGAGTAACACAGCTAGTAGCTCCCACTAAGTAACTCAAGCCTGGGTTGTACATACTAGAATCTCTTTCTCTGCTAAGAAACCTTTAAATTCTCTAAATTTGTGTTCATTTGAATTTCTAAGGGATTTTACTGCTCAAAGTACTTTTGCACCTTCAGAAGTTTCAGGCTGCTTTTGAACATCTCAGTGGTCACTGGGATGAAAACAGCACTAAATGGAGAATAGGTCCAAAAAAAGACTCTACAGTTTCAGATATTGTATAGACAGAAAGATATACTATGTGGTTCTTTTCAAATGGATTAAAGCAGTGATTTTCAATCTTTTTCGTTTCATGGCACACATAAACTAATTCTAAAATTCTGTGACACAGAATTTTTTCTGATCTGACCAAAAAAAAATAAGGTATAATTTTAATTCATTCACACCTGACAGCTATTGTTGTGTAGGTTGTTGTCATTTTTTAATTTGACAGTCTAAGGGAAAAGAGGTCAGTGCCTCTGACTAAATAGTCATGCATTGCATGCTTTAAAAAGTCTTACGGCACACTAGTGTGCCTCTTACCAGTTAAAAATCGCTGGGTTAAAGGATGCCACACCTAGGCTTCACAAAATAACTCTTTCCTTTTGGTGTGGCTGGGTTTGTGAGAGCATGTGTAGGCGTCTTAAAAGCATTCTGATGCCATCTCCTGGTAAGGTCAAGGGCTTGAAATGGAAACACACAAGATGTAAGCACACAGTGGAGCACGATACATTCTGTCCTCTCTGGGCCGCCAATGATTTCTGCAGGCTGAAGTTTCGTTTCAATTTTTTGCATCATGTCTTTAGCAGTGTTTGACTTCCTGTAACTCTCACTCACAAGATTTCAGGTTGGAAGTGATAGTCTTTGTTCCCATCTTATCTGCTACCAGAGTCCCTTTTCTGTTACAGAAATTCAGAGCAGGAAAGTCGATGCTTTCCCAGGCAGGTGAGTCATCAACAAAACGTCTGAATTCTCAAAAGATGATGGTTCCACTCCAAGCTGGTGAATTCCATGAGAAAACAAAGCTCGGTTTGTCACCCTGTCAGATAAGAACAATCTGGGACGTGTTTTCTGTTTGGGACAGGAAATAAGAGGTGGTTGATTCCACTTTGCGGGATTTGGCAATCCTCTCTTCAATCAGTATCTCTTATTTTGTTACTCATATTTTAACAGAAAGAAAAAAGGTCTTTTAAGAAGAATGTGAAACCTGTATTTTTAATGTGGAAAGGTAAGGAAGGAAGCGTGGGATGTGTCCAGAGGACAGACAGTTCATCTTTTTGGCTGGAACCAAGGGCATGTGGCGGTCAGGAGAGGGTCAATGACAGTTCAGGGAGGGCAGTGACAGAGTTTAGGCTTGATTCTGAAAGTAGTGGGAGAGAAGGAGGGTTTTTTGATAAAGTGGATTGGAACTGCGTTTTAAGGAGAATAATGTATTAACAACATGTGAAATGGAATGGAAAATAGAGTTCATGGAGACAGGGAAACCCAAGAGAGGTCCGCTCTAGTTTTTCAGGCTGAAGAAAGTGGGTAGGGGAATGTCAGAATGGAAAAGATGTCACAGGATGGGGCATGGCGGTGAAGCTGCTCTGTGGATAAAAGATACAGCATCGTAATGGATATGGAAGGCAAACATGGTGCCAGGATTTCCCCGCTGAGTGAGCGGAAGGATGGTGGTGCCATGCAGAGCTATGGGGGCAGCATAAGTTTGAAGGAAGAGACACATGAGTTTGAGGTGTCAGAAGGGCATGCAGGTGGAGAACAGAAGACAACAGAAGCGTGTGGCTGGAACTCAGAGGCTTATGCTGTTAGCTAAGCTGTTGGACCAGGCTTCAGCTTAAATGAGTCGTCTGCATTGAGGAGTCGGCTGAACCCATGATATTGGATGAAAACATGGGGAGGTTTGTTTCTCAGGGAGGGATCAAAACTAAGGGGAACTGGGAAGGTCCTTGAAGGATCCTGACTTAGGGAACAGGGAGAGAAGGAGTTAGAGAGAGAGTCTAACTGGAAATAAGCAGGGGTCTGGGAAGCTGAGGGAAGCATGTTAAGAAGGGGGTGGTTGGCAGTGTCCGCTTTGGTAAAGGGGCTGAGAAGATGACAGATGGAAGCTGGTGGTGATCTTTGAGAGAACCGTCATGGGACAGTGGGGATGGGCAAAACCAAGTTACAGTGCATTGGAAAGTGAGTGGGCGCAGTGAATGCCATGGAACTGTTCATTTTAAAACGATCAAAATGGCAAACTTTATGTCATGGGCCACAAAAGTAAGTGGGAAAAATGTAAACATTTAGAAGGTCACACTGTGCTCTACACCAGCAATTTTCAACTGAGCTGCTGTAAGACTTTTTAAAACATGCAGTACCTGACTCTTTAGTCAGGGGCACCTACCTCTTTTCCCTTCAATTGTCAGATACAAAAATGACAACAGCCTACACAACAGTAGTTGTTACGTCTCTTTTATACTTAATTTTTTGGTCAGATCGGCAAAAAACTATCACATTTTTTGGTGTGCTGCAGAATTTTAGTAATTAGCTTATGTGTGCCACGAGATGGAAAAGGTTGAAAATCGCTGCTCTACACTTTTCTCTATGCTTGAACTATGTAATAAAGTGCTTTCAAAAGTAAGTGGAGAAAAAATTAAGCGGTGAGTCAGAAATGGAGATTAGCAACACGGATCACTCTTCGGAGACGTTTAATAGCTGAGTGAAGGAACAGCGGGATGGATGGCACAGCTTGAAAGGATAACAGGGTACTTAAAATTGCTCTTCCTTTTCATGACTCCCTTTGAATGTGTCTCTAGATGGAATGCAAGGATTCGGGGGTGGGGTGAGTGAAGGTGAGAGGTGTGGAGTGGGTCGAATGGCGGTGCCGGGAAACGTATGTCCACGTCCTAATCCCAGGAACTGTGACTGTGACCTTATTTGAAGAGGATCTTTGCAGGTGTAGTTAATGGATCTTGAGATGATATCATTGGGATCACCTGGTGGGCCCTGACTCTAAAGACAAAGATGCTTAGAAGAGACAGAGGAGAAGACAGAGAGACTAGAAAGCCATGTGAGGAAGACAAAAGCAGAGATGGGAGTGATGTCAAGGAATGGCTGTCACCAGAAGCTAGAAGGGGTCCGGAGGAAGTCTCCTGTAAAGCCTCAGGTGGGAGCAAGGCCCTGCCCACACGCTGCTTCAGACTTCTGCCCTCCAGACCTGGGAGTACACATTTCTATTGTTTTAAGCCACCGTATTTATGTTTATTTTTTACAGCGGCCTAGGAAGCCACGGAAGCCACAGGGGGGTCGGAGTCTCGGGATGGACGGCAGGGTATTTGCCTATAATTCAGCATCCTGAAACAGACCAGGGGCTGTGCCTCAGGCATCTAATTGCTGCCCAGTCTGGGTCCAGCACAGCTGGGTGCTCAATTGTTAGTTTAGAAACTCAGGGATCAAATAAACAAAACAGGATTTCATTCACAGGAATAATTTCCTCTTGTTTTCACTTTTTTCCTTTCTTTTTCCCACTCCATTTCAGAAAAACCAACAACGTTTTTAGTACTGATGTTCTTTCTCTTTCGTCTTCCATCTTATAAACCAATACTAGAGTCACATGGTGGTCCCCAGGGGTTTCTAGGGGGAAATGTCCCTGGGAGCTGGCACCTCATGCTCATCCACACAGGCCAAGTGGCAAGGGGGCTGTGATGGGGCTGGGCAGTAGGTTGCAAAGGGGGATAACTGGGGAGGTTGGGAGGTGGGCCTCCTCTTCATAATTGCAGCGCGTGTTAGTTACTGATTTAGACCCTCCCCATCTTTCCGAATTCTGGTGACAGAGATGGCCTCACCTATGAGTGGGTGCTCAGCAACCAGCGAGATGACAGTCCCTTTAGTCAACTCTCCCCTGTGTTTGAGTGAGCCATTTAGTCCCTGCCCAGCATGCTGACCTACGTGGGTGGAAAAGCCTTTCCCAGGGAGAAGCTGAAATATAGACAGAAGCTCATAAAGTGCCTGAGGACAGACTGTGCCACAAGATCTAGCTTCCGCATGCCAGAGTCCTTTGTACATGGTGGATACCCAATAACTGCTTTTGCATTTGTATCTAAGAGAGAAACTTGCCTCTTTTTAACTCATATCCCACTCTTCTCCCACATGGAGCATTTCATCATTGTAAAGCTACCAAAGAAATGAACATTTTTTTAAAGCCTGCTTTAATAAAGAGCTTCTGGCTAAGATCTTTGTGCCCCTGAGGGCTCCCAGGCAGGAATCCGACTGGGTGGTGTAAGACTTGCTGTCTTGATGTGGGTGGCAGTTGCTAGAACAGGGACTATTTCGTTTCTCTAACTGGGGGGAGCATGCTGTCAGCAGGCCGCAACAGCCATGGGACAAATCTGACCCTGGAACCATCCTGTCCTAGCCACAAGCCAGCTCCCTCCTTCAGGCATTCTCTAGGAGAAAGACGGTGATCAGACCAGGAGAGCGTGAAGAGGCGTGAAGTTGCAGTCAACCTGAGCATTGGGCTGCCCACTGCGGCCTCTAACCCTGTCTGCAGCAGAGCAGAATTCAGCATCCAGGGGTGCTGTCTTGGACTCCACCCAAGAGGGTTAGTTTTTGAAAAGCCTAAAGAATTCCCAGCGTATCTGTAGAGTCAGTGTGAGAGCCAGATTCCAAAGGATTATGTTGTCTACAGATGCTTCAGCACCCTGCTTAACGAGAATTTAACAGAAGTCAAAGGTTGTTCAGCAGGAGTCGATGTATCTAAGAGGCAACCCTTTCTTAAACCCCACTAATGTACAACCTCAAGCCACAACTGGATTCAATTACTGCGTGGAAAGAAAGGCATTTGCTCATAAAGCCGCTCTGTTTTCGTGCCTGGCTGCAAGCTGGGTCAGCCATGACAAAGACAAGCCTGTGCGTTGTTTTGGTTGTTTTTCTTTTCAGGCTCTTGCGCTGGTACTGCCAGCCCCCAGGCTGTTTGGATCAGTTATGCGGGGGCCAGTTTACTTGTTCTGGCTTTGTCCAGTGTCGGTGACAGAAGAGCAAGACGGTACCCCGGGTGATCGGTGGACCTGAGGGGCTACACAGTGTGATTCAGTGGCTGCACTGTGCCCAGGGGCCCCTTGGGAGCAGTATTTGTGAGGAAGGTCCACGTTCTAAGGAAGGAGCGTGGGAGAGATTGTAGGCATCTTGAGAGAGGTTAGCATAAATGGGCTTGGGTGCCACGGATCTCAATATTAATAATAAACCTAACATACAGAGTACTTATTATGTGCTATGTGCTATCCTGTCCCAAGAATTCTACGTGTGTTAACTCAACACTTCCAACAATCCTCTGAAGTGGGTACTATCAGTATCTCTAATTTACAGATGGGGAAATTGAGGCCCAGAGGGGTGACATCATTTGCCCAAGGTTACACAATTAGTAAGTGGCTCAGAGCCCAGGCTCTTGGTCATTACATTGTCAAAGACTATGGTGCAGAAACTTTAAAACCATGATTGGCATTTATTTAGCTATGAAAGGTATTTACAATATTCTTAAGTCATTATTTTCCTTAATATGCCTGAAAGACATTTGTATTGTGTTGTATATGTTTTAAAGCACAAGACTGGGGAGACCCATTCAGTCCCGCCTGCCTTGGGACAAACAAGAAGCGATTAGTGTGGAAAGCCATTGGGCTTTCATAAAAGGTATTGCACCCAAGGAGGCTGAGAACCAGCTGGCTCAGCTATCTGATTGGCAGCTCAGGCTATCTGTATGAGCTTGAATCTCTGATAAGAAAATCTGGGGCCCCCAGCCTGGAATGAACATATGGATACCTCAGGCTCCACACATTAGCTTAATGCTCTGTGACAATTATTATTTTGTTGCCTCTCAGCTTCAAACTCACCCTTCATTACTTGCTCAGCAATAATGGACCTGGACCCATAAGCAGCTCTCCTTTGCCAGCTTGTGTGGCATTAAGCCTTGTCAGTAGAGGGTCGCCAGGGATGCTGTAAGAGGAGGGGGCTTCTCTTCCTGGTCTTGGTGGGCCCACTTTGCCCGTCTCTTGCAACATGCACAACTGTTTCTGCAGTGCCTGGTAGCTAGCAGCAGGGCCACCTTCCGGGGACAGCTTCCCTGGGGACCTCCCTGTGAATGAATTCTGCTGGGACCCCACAGGAAGCTTCACAGCAGAGTGCCAAAAGCCGTGTACCTTCCCAAAGATGGCTTCCCTGCCATGCCATTGGGGAGGTCTGCAGTGAATTCTGGGGCATGGTATCCCACCCCATGGCTGGCTTCCTTAGCACTTCAGAGAGCAGATTTCTAGAAGGTCTCACCAGTGTGGCCCCCTGTGAACTCTTCCACACTCCAGAGAGCCATGACCATACCCTCTGTATTGAGGTCTAGACTTAAGCCCTGGGAGGAGGCAGCCTCTTCCTGTTTGTTGCAGCTCTGCTGGGATGGATAGCTGCTCTCTCTCTGCTATTCTTATTTTCCTTAGCGCTCTGTTTACCTCTTACTAGCCAATCTCTTGTTACTCTAATTTCCTGTTAATAATTCTCTACAGCTAACTTTCCTTGTAGAAATTACTGTGTGATTTGTTTCCTGTTTAAACTCTAGCTAATAAATTCAGCATGTTTTTCTTTAGTCTATCATTTAAAATAAAAATGTAGCCTCCTTTCCATGAAAAACATGTAAGAGTCATGGGAGAAACCAAAACAAGATAAAAACACTTTCACTACAAATTTATTAATACATACTACTAAATAAAACATGAAAACACTTTCATCATACATTTATTAATAAATACTAATACTTAATAAATTTACTGAGTTAGAAAACGCTGTCCCTCTTCAATTCTTAACTCTGTATCTTCGTGATTCTTATTTAATTGTAACCCTTGTGCATAACTGAGGCTGTGCTCTGTGTTTATCGGTTTGACGTGAGTTTAATGTAGTCCCATGATCCACATGTAGCCACTGTCCACACAATCTTTCATTATCATCATCTGTGGCAATATAATAGTCCATGTTTTCACATGCTAAAATTTGCTTAGCTAGTTCGTAATTAATGGATACTTGGGCTGGTTCTTGCCTCCATATTACAAAAAGCACAGCTTAAAATGTCTCCGCTCAGGTTGCAGCAGCCTCACCTAATTTTTCACCTGTCTCTCCCTTTCTCACTTCTCTAACAAGTGGGCTTACCCATTTTCCCACGGTAAACGAGAGATTAGAGAAAAAGGGATGAGAAACTTAGGGGAATGTCTGCCCAAGATGGAGGATGGAGATTTTTACTGAAGTAAAGTCTTCAAGAAGCAGCAGGGACCACTCAGGAAGTATGATATCTTCTGCCAGGAACAGAACCGGTGTGAGTGGCAGGGGCGTGGATTGGTTGGAATGGGGGGAACTAAGCCTTGGGAAGAAAGTCATTCCAGAGACCAAGCTGTCTTTTCTTGAGTCTCTCCTATGGTAACTTGTGACTAATGCATTAGTCACACTGAGCACGTGGAAACGGCACCCTATATAGCTATTTTAGTACTCAAGAATAGCCTCAAAACCAGGCAGTGCTTGAAGTAACTGAGAGTGGGAAGTACATTGTGGTCACTCCTCTCTGGCATTTTAAACCACTAATAACTTGATTGTTTTCTGAATTCCCAGAGTGTCGGAAACTTGAAAAAACCCCCTTCGTCAACTCAACTAAGTGAATGCTAACCTCATACTCTTTTTTTCCACAAAAAAGAGGGTTCCTGGTATGATGTCCAGAAGGGAGCCTGAGCATGGCGCCCTTCATACGGTTCATATGTAATATTTATCTGAAAATTCTTTATTTCTCACTCATTCTTAAAAGGGATTTTGCTGCCCACGCCATTCTCAGTTATTTTCTCCTATCGCTTTGAAGATATTATTCTGCAGTTTTCCAGTTGCTCTACAACGGTGTCTACTGACAACCTGTTTGGTTCTTTGTAGGTGATCTGCCTTTTTTCTGCTGTTCGCCTTTCAGATCTTCTTTTTGAGTTTAGCATACTGCACTTTTACTACAATGTGTCTAAGTGTAGATTTTTAAAAATTTATCCTGCAAGGTATATATTATACTGCTTATATCTGTGGATTCATCTTGCTCACCTGTTCTGGACTTCCTCATTCATTATCTCTCAATATTGCCTTCTCGCCTATTCTCGCTGGTCTTTCTGGGACTCCTATGATCAGTCTATTAAACCTTCTCATTCTGTCCTCCATGACTCAGCCCCTCTTCTTCATTTTCTAACTTCCTGACTCTCCCTGTGCTGTATTCTGGGTAATCAATTCAGACTCACAAGTTAACTGATTCTCTTTTCAATTGTGTCTTATCTATTGTTTAACTCAGCCATTGAGTTCTTATTTTCAACAATTATATATTTCATTTATTAATGTTTTACTTGACTCTTTTTCAAATCTGCCTGGTAATATTTCATAGCCTCTTATACACACTGGTAATTCGATCTTAGATTTAAAAATCATTTTATATACAATATTTAAAAGTTTGCATTTGATAATCCCAGTGCTGAAGTCCTGGGACTATAAATGTATTGTTTATTGTTTCTGCTTTCTACTATATAATGGTGGCTTATGTTGTTGCTGTTTGGTGATCTTTGATTCTGAATTCATTTTGCTCCATGAGTGAGAGTTCTGAGGCCCTAACCTGGAGTTGTTTACCCAAGAAGAGGTTTTCATTTGCTTCTTTCAGGACCCAAAGGGCTGATTTAGTCCCTTTCAAGAGTCAGAGTTTAAAGCAGGAGACTCTTGCACCTTGCAATGGGCCCAGAACTTAGTGTTCAGTTTTGTCCTGTGCTTACCATCTCCTGCTTGGATTTCAACTCACTGCTCACTTCTTTAGGCTCTAGAGGGTTCCTTTGCTATCTTATCTGCTAGCCCAGTGGCACACATTAACAACCATCTTGTGTTCAGGATCTAAGAGAATTGTGGTAGGAGTGCCTTCAGGGGATCGGCTCTGCCATAGTGCTAGGAGTGGATGTCACATGCTTATAATAATTTGGGCCATACACACAGCCGCAGCAAGATAGATACATGCAGAAGGAGACATAGTCTGCACTTCAAAATTTTAAGGTAAAATAAACACATAGAAAGTAATTAGAGAAAATTTCAAAGCTCTCTGTCTCTATGTATACATATGAGGTCTGTCCAGAAGGTATACAGACATGTAATATGAAAAATAGAGACATTTATTGAAGATACAAGATACAAGAAACATTGTACATAGGACAATGACACCTCAGTCCCCTTCAAAGTAGGCACCTTGGGACCTCACATAGTTCTTCCAATCACCATCAGCTGCCCCATTGGTTTTCCTGAATCTCCTTGACGGTCTGAAATCTCTTTCCTTCCAAAGGAGATTTTAGTTTTGGGAAAAACCACAAGTTTCAGGGCATCAAATCTTGGCTGTAGGGGGGCTGAGTAACTTGGGTGATTTGACGTTTTGCCAAAAAACTCTGCATGAGACATGGTGCACGAGCAGGTACATTGTTGTGATGAAGCTGCCAATCACCAGTTACCCATAGCTGCAGCCTTCTGAGTCATTGAAATAGCTTCCATGGAGGAATGTTCAAGCTTAACACAAAATTTGATGTAGTTCATAGCTCTACTTGCTCAGTCATTTTGAACATGATGGCCACACAGTACACATACTCACTCAATGGCATCTACAGTCCCCACCGACTAGTACATTGAAGTCATCATCGTTCACACATGTACATTCCAGTCCACTCTCCTTGGCTGCCAGGTTACATTGATGCCATGCAAACCATTCTTGTTCTGTTAACAATGGCTGGACTTTTTCTGGACAGACCTTGTATATATATATATAATACACACACACATATTTACTTAATGAAATACAGTGTTTTATTTTCACAATTTTATTTAGGCATAAGCAGTAAGTAGAAAAGATTACATGAGAATATACCTTTAAGACCTCTGTAAATCATACTATTACCCCGTATATATATTTATATATAATAAAAAAGTTACAGATGGGTAAAGAGCTGATACCTGAAGTAAATATAAGATTTCCTTTAAGGACAGAAGCTAGTATTTAGGGTGGAGTCAACAGCATTAACAGAGGCACCAAGAGGGAATAAGTAAGGTCTTATCTTTGAGTCTCTGTTTATAAAACAGGCCTCCCCTTACTGTTATTTTATCCCTCTGGCCTCATAATTATAAGACTTAGCTAGTAATTTTTCATATGAATATGCCTTTGAAAGTCCCCTATAATTTCCTTATTTACAAGATGGGCGCTCATTAGATTCCTGGTCTTAGCAGGTGGCTTTTATACGTGGACAATGAATGGATGGCCAGGTCATTTACTTTCCTTAATGATGTTGTAGTTACAGGTGCTGAAATCAAGCAATGGTATCTCAGAGGTGCACCTTGTTTCTTACTTCTAAATGCAAAGCCCATGTGTTTTCCTTCCAATATTCACTTACTGAGGAGGGTTTTGAGAGCACTGGCTTCTGTTTTTAACACCAACCCCCCCTCTTGACATTATACACCTTCTCCTTGGTACAGCAAAGTCCTTCTGGCTCAGCTTCCATCTGGATCTGTGGTGCTGTACTGAATTTTGTATTTCTCTAGTCTTCAAAACAAAATGATCCAAAACAGAGCCCACTTCTGGTTGGGAAATTAGTTGTAGAAAATCTGGGCTCTGAACAAAAACCACATTTGAAAGAGTATGCCTTTTCTTTTATTGGCTTTGCTCTAAAAAGCAAAGACTGAAAAACAGCTGTTAGCTGTTTATACAGTATTTTTTACTTAAGTGTTAGACAATAGCTGTTTTCTTCTCCACTTAGAATGGCACATTTTTTTCTTGGGCCATTTAAGTCCTCTCTCCGTGTGGCCTCAAGTATTGGTATGCACCTCCTCTCTCTCCCTAGGCTTCTGGAGGAGATTCAGGTTTTTTTTTTTCTTTCTTCAGTTTCAGTTGCTGTTGTTGTTGCTGTTTTTTTTTTTTTTTTTTTTGTCTTGAAGTCAGACTTTGGTTCCCCAGAATAGATGGCTGAGTTTGGTACCAGGTCATAACTCCGCAGGTCATGTTTTGGGTCAACTTGATATAGGTACTCACACAAGACACTCTAAAGGAAGTTTTTCTGGGTGCAAAGTGTCTATAGGTTTGTGGATAGATTACATGAAAAGAATAGATATGGACTCAGCTATTGTCATCTATCTTGAGCACTGAACATTGGTGGCTGGTTTCCTTTATTTGGAATTCAAAAGATAATTCTTGCCAATCCCTGCTTCCTCAGCCATGTTCTAAGGACACAATTTTTCATCATCACCCTCATGGACCACAGGTCAGCAAGATCAGCAAGGCTCACGCAAGACTTGTAGATGAGTGAAAACGCTCCTTAACCTGCAAAAGGACCCCGTGGAATGTGCTTGCACCCTCATCTCATGTATTGCCATAGCAATTCTTACTGCATAAGACAATGGTCACACACTGAGTTACATGTCATTTCAGGTTTTCCTGGGATTTTATTTGCCCATCACCTGCTTCCTTTTAATCAATTTAGCTTCTTTCAGTTCATCAACTTGCTTTGCTTTACATGTGGGGAAATAGTGTAGTCTAATGATGTTTAGAAAGGGCATGTCTTCTGCTTAATTAAGCATAGACAGTGGCTGAGTATATCTCCTTGAGATGGCAAACATTAAATCTTGCATATGTACATTGAGCCCCATCATTTATTCATTCATTATTCCATGGGCTACCCTAACGTCAGTTTCTAGGACACGGGAATTCTTACAAGATGACATCCGAGAAGCACTGCAGAGTTGTTAAAATGAACATGCACCTGGATGAAAGACAATCTTTGTGCCCTTTACTGGGAACCTAGGTATTTGCAAATCTATTGTGATAATGACACTTCCAATCACCTAATAACCCCCTAGAGGTACTCTTCAATCTTACTTTTTTTGGTCACACATGATTGAACAATTTTTGCTCTTATTTAATAGGGAACAACAAAATAGAACCAGAGGAATGGAAACAAGGAACAGACTGACAGTGACCAGAGGGGAGGGGGAGGGAGACAGGGGGAGAAGGGGTTAGTCAAGGAACTAGTATAAATGACCCATGGGCATGGGCAACAGGGTGGGGATTGATTGTGAGAGAGGGGGGTGGGTGAGGCAGGGGAGAGCAGTGGGGGAAAAATTGGGACAACTGTAATAGAACAACAATAAAGAAAAGATATGGAAAAAAAAAGGAACAACACATTATAATTTTTTTCTTTAGAATAATTAGCCCTAATTAGATGATTATAAAAACAGTTCCCAAGTGTGTAATTCAAAAGACTAGGTTTATATGACATTATTTCAAAAACAGTTTTGTGGTAAAATAATATCTCCCTTTGGGAGATACAAGTTTTGGCATACACAGGTTCTGAAAAGTCCTGTAGCAAAGATACTTTGTGGAACTCTGTTTCCATGGGATATCTCTTAACCTGTCTCAGTACATCGCTGGGAAAAACTGGTTCTGAAATCTGTCCTGAAGTCCACGTTTTCAGCATCCTCACATTCTGCTTGGCAGCTTAGGACCAGAAACTGCAGGGGATCCTGGGCTCAGCCTCCCCTCAACCTGCTACCAGCTCCCACTGTCCTCCCCAACTCCCTTTGCTTATGGGGCAGGCTTCAATCAGGAGTCTGTGCCCAGTAAGGAGACCAGTCAGACTACCACTGACTTCCTCAGGGCCTTGAACTGAGAGAGGAAAAGTGCTGATGGTTGAAAAAGAATTGGCCTCTTCTCCATGGTTGTCCTTACCTGCCTTCTTTCCTACAAGGTGCTGCTTCTCTTGTGTGGTCCATCTGCTTCCATGATTAATAACTGCGGTTCATCTGCCACCCCATTCTAGGAGGCACACTGGTGTGCATGGGCAGAACCATAACCGGTGTGAAGGAAAGGCATGCAGAACCTCAGCTCCTCTTATAGAAAAGGGTAGGCATTCCCAGAATGCAGGGGTAAGGGTGTCTACCCTTAGCCCTGTTAAGGCTAGCATGGAACATGAAGTCTAAGTTGAAATGGCTGCAGCAACCACAAAGAAACTCACATGACTTTGCGAAGGGGGAAAAGTAGCCTGTGACTTGGATCACTGTGCCACACCACGCAGCACCAGCTTCCTGAGTGTGGACGCATCCATCACAGCCCAGGAATTAGAAACTTTTGTAAAACAGCGCCCCAAATTTCTGCCCACTCTCCTTCTGGGTGTGTCCAGGTGCAGGGCAAAGAGGAGGAGGAGGGGACAGGCACTTTCGGGTCAATTATTCTTTTGAGCAGGGGCCAGTGGGACTTTGCAAAGGGGGGTGGCTTCCATTTGTCAGTGAAATCTGTCTGAGAATGTATCACTTTTGCCATGCAAGCATAGATTGCATGCGGTATTGGGCAACAGGGTTATTTGGTTATGTTTGTCCTCACAGGCACAGTACTTGCACACTCTTTGCAAGGAGAAAATAAAAAGCTAGAGCGTTTTTCTAATGGTTGCATAACAATCATTAGTTTCATAGCTGAGTAAGTTATGCAGAACTGCTTTCAGCTATTTGGTTACCAATCTGCCCCAGGAGCAAGATGAGGCTGATAAAATGTTTATGGGCTAGTAATTTTTTTCTACTAATTTACAAGGCTATAATAAAACCCATGAACTTGATGGCCTGCAGGAAACATAATAAGAATTAGGAACGTACAGTAATTTGGAGCAAAAAGGCCTCTTAAGGCCCTACAGGAAATGACTCCCAGAAAGGTGAATCACAGTATTTTAAACAGAAGAGAATGATGCTAAGTTTGTACTTAACCAGTTATAGCCTGAGGGAAGATTTTTCCAGAAGGAAATGGTGGAATTTTCCTGCTTTCACTCATTCTTGTTTTAACGAATACAATTAATTCAACTATATAAAAACAATATTCAAATGAAAAACAGTTACTGGAGTACCATGTGTTTTGTCGTATAGTAGTAACTTTTAGGATTGTGGATGGTTTTACACAGCACGCACAGTCGTATGGTGCCCTCTTGTGGTAGAAATATTACAATTAAAATTTAGAAGCCGCCCTGGTGTATTTTACACAGTAATTGGTCAGATTTGTTTGGGGAAAGTTTGTTCAAGGGACAGAATGGTTTGCAGAAGATATTTGAAAACAAGGGTTGTTGCCGGGGCACCTTAGAGCATGAACATCTGGGTGGGGCTCTATCCTCCCACGAGGGTAGCAGCGGTTGAAAGGAATCCTGATATTTTATCAAATGAAAAGAAATAACCATCACAGAAGGCTGGTATTTTAATTTTCTGTTGCATATTAAAACTTACTCATTTTAAAAAATTTATAGTTATCACCACCTATAAATAACAGTAATTGCTCTTATATCTGCCATTTTATGCATACTGTTTCATTTTATCTCAAAACTATAGGGAAACCAATGTTCATAGCCATTAAGAACTGTTTGAGTTCACCCAACTAGTAAATGGCAGAGCTGGGATTTGAATTAGTCTTCCCCTCAGTCTATAAGCCTGTGCATTTTCCATTGTTCCAAGCTTGAATAGGTAATACATGTGAGATGCTGCTGCTGGGCGCCCTGGGACTTAAAAAGTACAAGATATCCTTCAGGAACTTGGCCTAAATACAGAAATAAAACACACAGGGCGGGGCAAAAGTAGGCTTACAGTTGTTTGTGTGGAAGATAACACGATGAATAAATAATAATACAAGAATGAACTCTGTTTTGCACACTCACAACTGTAAACCTACTTTTGCTACACCCTGTACATGGAAGAACTCAATAATGAAATGCTGAAAGCTATTCTTTTTCCTCTAAGAGCAGGAACAAGACAAGGATGTCCACTCTTGCCCCTTTTATTCAACATAGATTGGCAGTCCTAGCCAGGCAATTAGGCAAGAAAAAGAAATAAAAGACATTCGGATTGGAAAGAAAGAAGTATGACTGTCACTATTTGCAGATGACATTATGTTATGTACAGAACTGATAAATAAGTTCACGAAAGTTTCAGGATTGTGGACAAAAGAATGTCCAGCATACGGGAAAGTTTTATAAGAGTTTATCTCAGCAAACAGATTGAGGATATACCTGGAAACAAAATCTCAATGGATTGAGAAAATGCTCCAGAGAATGGCAGTTTTGCAGCTCATTTTATGCATTAGCATGAAAGGGGAAGAAGTGAGGAGAGTTACATGAAATCCACCGGTGGTAGATTAAGGCAGCAGGAGAAAGCAAAGCAGGGAAATCTCTGGGGTTGGATGTAAAGCAAAATGGGGAAACACATACTCCCTTTACATTAATGGGTGCAGGATAGTTAGTAATTGCCATTTACATAGAAATGGTGTGCACAAGAACAAGATAACAATGAAGGGTTCTGGAGTCTTGTGCTCTGGTGACTGCTGTTACGCCTTTGAAGGGTCTGGAAAAGAAAATTACTCTGACATTGCAATGGTATGTTATACTAGATGCATAAGAACAGTGGACAAGGCTCACTTAAGTTAAAGACTGACCTTTGCTAAAGAAGCTATAGGCCTAGGACATGGCTACACGCCATGGCCTGCCAAGTTAGGAATTTTTATGTGTGGTTACTTTTGGTCACTGAGTTTGTAAGGCTTGCCTTCCATGGCCCCATCCCACAGCTTGTCAGGTTTAGTATATGGCCCATTTTTTGTTCACAGATACAGAAAATCAATATACAGAAATCTGTTACTTTTCTATACACTTATAACAAACTATTAGAAAAAGAAATTTAAAAACAATCCCATTTACAATTGCACCCAAAAGAATAAAATACCTAGGACTAAATTTAAACAAGGAGATGAAAGACCTATACTTTGAAAACTATAAGACAATGATGGAAGAAATTGAAAAAGACACAAATAAATGGAAAGATAATCCTGTTCATCATTTGGAAGAATTAATAGTGTTAAAATGCCCATACTACCCAAAGCAATCTACAGATTCAATGCAATCCCTATCAAAACTCCAATGTAATTTTTTCTACAAAATAGAACAAAGAATTCTAAAATTGCATGAAACCACAAAAGACCCCAGAGAGCCAAGCAATCTTAAGAAGAACAAATCTGGAGATATCATGCTCCCTGACTTCAAACTATTACAAAGTTACAGTAATCAAAACAGTATGGTATTGGCATAAAAACAGACACATAGATCAATGAAACAAATAGAAAGGCTAGAAATAAACCCATGCATAAATGATCAATTAATTTATGCAAAAGAAGTCAAGAATATAACAATAGAGAAAGGACAGTCCTCTGTAAAGAGTGTTGGGAAAACTGGACAGCAACATGTAAAAGAATTAAACTAGACCACTATCTTATACCATAGTCAGAAAGTAACTCAAACTAGATTAAAGTCTTTAATGTAAGACCTGAAACCATAAAACTCCTAAAAGATAATAGGCAGTAAGCTCCTTGACATTGGTCTTGGTGATGCTTTTTTTTGGATTTGACATGAAAGGGGGGAAAAAGAGGAAAAATGGACAAGTGGGACTACATCAAACTAAAAAGCTCCTGCACAACAAAGGAGGTCATCAACAAAATGAAAAGGTAACCTACTAAATGGGAGAAAATATTTGCAAATCAGTGGCTAAAATCCAAAGTATATAAAGAACTCACACAACTTTATATCAAGCAAACAAACCATCTGAATGAAAAATGGGAAGAGGATCTGCACAGACATTTTTTCAAAGAAACAGGTACATGAAAGAAGGTGCAACATCACTAATCATCCGGGAAATGCAAAATAAAACCATGAGGAGATATCACCTCATACCTCTCAGAATGGCTATCATCAACTGCTGGAGAGGATGTGGAGAAAGGGAATCCTGATGCACTATTGGTGGGACGGTGAAGTGGTGTAGCCACTATTGAAAACAACATGGAGGGTCCTCAAAAAATTAAAATTAAAAATAGAACTGCCATATAATCCAGCAATTCCACTTCTGGGCATTTACTGAAGAAAATAAAAACACTTACTTGAAAAGATATCTGCACCCCCATGTTCACTACAACATTATTTACAATAGCTGTGGTATGAAAACCTAAGTGTCCACGGATGGATAAGTGAATGGCAAAGATGTGATATATACAGTGGAATATTACTCAGCCATAAAAACCCATTCTTGCCATTTGCAATAAGATGGTTGGACCTAGAGGACTTTATGCTAAGTGCAATAACTCAGAGAAAGACTAATACCGTGTAGTCTCACTGATACGTGTAATCTAAAAAAAGAAAAAAACGAGTTCATAGATACAGAGAACAGATTAGTGGTTGCCAAAAGCAGGGCATAGGGAGTGAATAAAATTGATGAAAGGGGTTAAAAGATACAGACTACAAATTATTAAATAAATAAGTCATGGGATGTAATGTAGATCATGGCAACTATAATTAATAATACTGGATTGCATATTGCTAAGAGAGTAGATCTTAAAATTTTTCGTGACAAGAAAAATAATCTGTAACTATGTGTGATGACAGATGTTAACTCGACTTATTGCGGTAATCATTTTGCAATGTATACAAATATTAAATCATTGTTATACACCTGAAACTAATATAATGTTGCATGTCAAGTATACATCAAAAAAAAAAAAAAAAGAAAAAATACATGGAAAAATATCTCTATACAATTTAGCATACAAAGAATAGGTATGTAGAACAATTTTTAAACAGATAAATGAAGGATTGTAGAGTTGTGTACATTTTCCCTCATCAACACAGAAAAGATGTATATTTTCTTCAATTATTTTGTCATTTTTGGCAAAACTGGTGTGATGTGATTATGTGTGATTACATGATTATATGACTTAAGATTTTAGCATCCACTTTGCTGGGGGTTTCTTGATTTCTGGTTTTGAGAAAGCAGGTGGTCATGTTAGAACTTCACTGGGTAACGAACTATGGGAGGCGCCTAAGAGCTGAGGGTAGCTTCTGGCCAACAGCCAGCAAGATATTGAGGTCCTCAACCTTCCAACTGCAAGGAACTGAATTCTCCCAATAAATGTCCCCAGCTGAACTTCGAATGAGACCACAGCTTGACTGTGAGACCTTAAACAGAGGATTCGCTACCCATGCCTGGACTCCTGTCCTACAGAAATTGTGAGATAACAAATGTGTCTTATTTTCACCTAAGTCGATGGAAATAGTGTTCCTTAGCAGTAGATAACTAGTATAGTTATCTTTTAGAAGTTTAATCAGTTTGACTCATGTTTTTGTCTTTCATCTATTTCAAGTTAATTTTTATAGTGTGAGGTAAGGGTTGACTGTTTTTATCTTATCTTCCTTTCTTCCTTTCCTCCCTCCCTCCTCCCCTTCTTCCTCCCTTCCTCCCTCCCTCCCTTCCTCCCTCCCTTCCTTCCTTCCTTCCTTCCTTTCTCCCTCCCTCTCTCTCCTTCTTCCTTTTTTCCTCCCCTTCCTTGTACTCCATGACCATCCAATTATTTCAGCATCAATTGTTGAAAGTACTATCTTATGCCCATTGACTTACCTTAGTATATTGGTCAAAAGACAAAAGACAATTTGAAAAATATGTGAATCTGTTTCTGGACTTTCTATTTAGTTGCTCTATATGTCTACATTTATGCCAATGCACACTGTCTTAATTACTGAAGCTTTATAATAATTCTTGAAATCAGATAGAACGAGTCTCCAACTCTGGTTTTTTGTTTTTTTTTTTCAAATATTTTTGGCTATTCTTGTTGCTTTGCATTTCCATATAAATTTTAGAGGGTACATTCACCACAATGCAAGAGAATCCCCCTCCCTTTTTTGCCTTGTTGCCCCAGGTCAAAACCAGAACCTTTCTGCCTTTAGTTTCCTTGGCCCTGAGACACTTGTCCCCTTTGTCTTACAATTTTAGGGGCTGCACATTGAGCTCTCTGAGAGGTTCCCTGAAAACTCCTTTGACCGAACTTGGGAGAAGGTGGATGCCACCACTCCTCACAGTGTAGCAGCAGCTCCTCCACAAGCCCACTCGAATGTGGTTCTGGGCGGAAAGTCACTGAATTGTTTTGTATCTTCATTGTGGGTTGTATTCTTGGCCACCTGTATTGAACATCTTCATCTTGGTCTGTCTCATGACTTGCTTTGTGTATAAAACTTACCATAACTTGACATCTCATTCAAAATTTCCAATTTAATGTTTTGTTATATAGTTAAATTTAGATAAATGAAAACACTTAAATAATTTCATCTAGTATATTTAGTTGTTTTGCAGGGGAGGGTTGTCCAGAGGCATGAGTCTACAATATCATATTAGCAGAAACTGAAATCTACAATGGTTTTCTACCCTATAATAGCTGCTATTCTCTTCTGGTTACCACCGTAGTTACAGTTTATTGGATGGAATGGACAGATGGTTTCTCTGCAGTGCAATTGCACCACAGAACACAGACTGAACGTCCCTATTTGGAAGGGCAGGAGATACAGAGCAAGACTTTGTTGAGAAGAAGAGAAGTGCTCAGATCCTAGTAAAACCTGAAACTTCCCAAGGTCTTTTCAACATTGACATCAGCTCTTGTGGGCAGCAGCACTTCCATGGGAGATGAACAGCCCTAACCCCATGCTGGTTCTGAGGCAGCGTCCTAAAAGATGACTATACAAAAACCTAGGTGAGTACTTGTTAAACACACAATTATAAACCTACAAGCTGGACTGAGCACGTGAAGGCAGGCAATAAGCACGGTGGGCACAGTTTCTTAGGATTAATAACATGGCTGTAAAAGAAATGAAGGATCCCCCTGTGCTTTTTTTTTTTTTTTTTAAGGAAAAAGGCCAATATTATGCTCAGATGTCTTTACAGTTTGGGACACATTTTTATTAAAAGAAATACATAATTGATGCAGTGTATATACATTATGTACCATGGTTTTTGTCAATTTTCTTGTTAAGCATGTAGCACGAACCCAAAGGGAAAAAAATTCACTTGAGTTCCAAAAACATGCTGATGGGCCTTGAGCTACAACTTCTTCCCATTTTTTGTCTAAGAGCTTCCAAATAATTGAGCTTTGTATTACTCAGTGTTGATGTAGTGTAAAGTTTTTAAAAAAGCAAGATACAGAAGAATGTGGATGGGCTGCTCTCATTGTGTAAAGAGCAAGATACGTATATGCATACAACAGGAAGTTTCTGGAAAGAAACTGTTAACATTGACCACCTATGAGGAGTATAAGTGGGGTCACAGGAAACTTATTTCATTAAATAACCTTTCCTGGTGAACTTTTGTTCATGTGCATATGTTATTATATAATAATGACCAACCATCATGGGCAAACTTGGCAAGAATGGCCTGGGGTGGAAAGAAAAGTAGGGAAGATAATGTGGATCCAATGGGTCCTCTCCCCCACCCCTCACAGCCATTGATCTTCCTGCTTTAAATAACAGAATTTATGTTGGCTATAGTTTCACAGAGTCCGAAAATTAAGTATCTAGACTTTCTCCATGAAAAGTATGATGAACATTATTTTGACTACCTACTATGCCCAAGACACTGTACTGGGCAATTTATATAAATGGTCCCAGTTGAACCTTAATCCTGATAAGTAGAATTTCTATTCTTCTATGAACCACAAGACCTTGTTCAAGGTCACTCAGTTGGTTAAATGCCACAGTGAGGTTTGAGCCAGATGCCAAAACCTGTCTTTCCACTGTACCACACATCAGAGCACTAGGTGAAAGTCACCTGTCAAGGCCATGGATTTCACCCCTCCTCAGGATATTTGTGAGAGATTAGTGGCCTTTCCATGGCTGGCATCAGGCACACAATCTAAGCCTATGTATGGAGTGAGAAGGGCATTCATCCTTGTGTCAAACTCTGCATGTGATAGGAAAGACCACGGGAATGAGAAAGGCTGATGTTGGCATTCACCGCACTCCTGTTTTCCGCTGGACACTCCCAGCAGCTTTGTGCTGGCTGCTCTGGCTGAAGTCTGGGCTTCCCTGCTTCAGGTGTTCAGGTGGCCCCTCTGGTTAAACATTTTCAGAATCAAAAAAGAAATACTGATGAAGTTAACAATTAAAATAATAGCAATAGAAATGTAGTTGTGGTAAAGGTGCCATTTGAATCAGTGGAGAAAATGGGTTACTAAGTACATGGGGTGGGACAACTGCCTGTTGTTTGGAAGAATGTATTCTTCCCTTATTCTGTATACCGATAGAAACTCCAGAAGAAGTTCTATATGTGAAACAAAGACACAAACCCATCAATTAACCTTATAGTGCCAGGAGAGAACATATATACATTTGTATGTGTGTATCTCTGTGTATGTGTCTGCTCATGATATAAATCTGCAGTGCCCAAAAGTGTGAAATAAAAATTAAATGTCCCCTTTTTCATCTAACCCCCATCTATTCCCCAGGAGAAAGCGGTTTACAAGTTTCTTGTGTAGCCTTCTGGAGATATTCTATATATATTAAAGCATATACATGTGTGTGAATATATATAAGCATATATATGTATATATAAAAGTATATATATTTCTTTTATTAAAAGATTTCAGTTAGACAAAAAGGATAATTTTAGTACATACTAGTTTACCTACTCATTACCATTGTATAGACGTACCATAGTTTATTTAACCACTTTCTTAAATTGCTGTTTTCATATAGCAATATTTTTTAAGATCTTCCCATTCCTCCCAAACAGATCTGCTGCATTTCCCCCATTGCATAGCACTCCACTGAAGCAATGTGCCACAATTTATTCTTCATTGACAGATTGTTTCTAATTTTTCTCTATTGCAAATAATACAATTTCTAGTACATGTCCTCTTGTACTGGAAGTTCTCACATGTTCAAAGGATCACCTGGCTTTCGTGTTGAGAATAGACTTGGGGTTAGGGAGAAGGGAGACTGGTTGGGAGGCCACTGCAATGGTCAGAGGAGGGTTAAATGGCTCGCTCCAGAGTGTGGTGGCAAGGACGGTGGTGACAAGTGGTTGGAATGGGGTATATATTGGAGGTAGAGGTAATGTGATTTGCTGATGCCTAGATGTAGCAAGTGAGAGGAAAAGAAGAGTCAAAGAGGATTCCAAAGCTTGGGGACTAAACAACTGAGAGATTGAAGGTACTCTTCACTAAGATACAGGACACTGAGGGGTGAGTGGCTTTGGGGAGAAAATCAATAATCACAAAATCTATTTTGAAATATTAAGGACAGGCCCTGCCAAAGTTGTGGGTTTGATTCCCAATCTGGTCACATAAAAAAAAAAAAAAATCAACCAATGAATGCATAAATAAGGGGAATAACAAATTGTTGTCTTCCCCTCTCCCTCCACTCTCTTAAGAGTCAATAAATAAAAATTATTTTTTTAAAAAAGAAAATATTCCCCTGACTGGTGTGGCTCAGTGGATTGAGCCAGTTCGATTCCCAGTCAGGGCACATGCCTGAGTTGTGGGTCAGGTCCCCAATTGCCGGTGCGTAGAGGCAACCACACATTGATGATTCCCTCCTTCTCTTTTTCTCTCCCTTCCCCTCTCTCTAAAAATAAATGAATAAAATCTTTAAAAGAAAAGAAGTAATATATTAAGGATAAGTGACCATCATATGCCCCAGTAGAAAAAATTGAACCTCAGGGAAAAGCTTAGGGCTGGAGATACCAACTTGGGTGTCATTGGGGTAAGGATGGTATTCGTAAGGACAATGTTTAAAACTCAGACGGTGAGAGAGTGAGTGCAGAGTGAGAAAGAGCCATAGACTCTTAGAGCATTCCAACATTTAGAAATTGGAAAAAGGAAAAAGATCCAGTAAAGGACACTGAAAAGGAACAGCCATCTAGGCAGGAGGAAACCAGGGGAGTGTGGAGGCCTGGTGGCCAGTTTGTTCAGTGCTGCAGACTTACAATTGACTGTAGAAATTGCCAATGTGATGCTTCCCAATGTGGGCAAAAGCCTGACTGCAGCGGGCTCAGGAGAGAAGGGGAGATGCATTAGAGACTCATAATCCTAACTCTTCGAGGAATTCTGCTTTTAAAGGAATCAGGAAAAAAGGGGACAGTAACTTGAAGGGCTGTGGAATCAAGTGAGGATGCTCTGATCAAGATTTCACAACATTGTTGTATTCAGATGGGAGATCCCAAGGAGAGGGAGAAACGTGGGGGTGGAAGGGGAGAGGAGGTAACTGCATGACTGATGTCTTTGAGTTGGCAGAGGGGAGGGGGACCCAGCACACAAGTTGCAGGGCTGTCCCAAGTTAGGAGAACAAGGAGTTTTTCCTTCACAGCAGTGGGAAAGCAGAATGCGTAGACATAAAGGCAGGAAAGTGGTTAGACAGGATGCTTGGAATGCATCCAAGTTCTCTGCTAATTTTTCTCTACTGTGTGCTCAGTGCAACAAGAGGTGAGGGTCCGCTGACACTGAGGGGCTGGTTGGTTGCAGGCAGTTGGTTGCAAGGGGCGAGTGAGAAGTTGTGCCTATGATGCAGGACAGCTAGTCAGAGTTGTGCGTTAAAAGATAAGTGAATTAGCAAGTACATTGCACTGTGCCTACTGGCAAGGCGGGCTGGTAAGCTGTCTCAGAAAACCAAAGAAGCTTAAGGCCAGCTGAGCAAGCAGGGACAAGGGGTGGGGTGCTTTACCAAGAAATTCAGTTACCTTTTGTGGCAATGCATTTATAGAACAAACATTGGCTGAGGCCTGGCACCGGGCTGGGAGGTCAAGATGTGATGATGGATGAAATCCATCCCGGATCATAGAAACTGTAAGACTAAATCTCAATTTTATAATTGAAGTAATTGGGGAGGGAGGGATGTTGTTGGGCATCTGGTGAGAGGAGGTGAAGGGAAAGAAAGTTGCAAGAACTGATTAAGGAATTTCAGGGGGATGGGAGGTATAAATTTTCTAACTTGGAACAGCCACAAATAATTCCTCCTTAAGCTTAAATCTCCTTTTTATCTAAGTTATGCAGAGTTACTTACCACCCGCTCTGCTAAGGACTTTGTGGTCTTCAACAAATCCCTTAATTTATGTGTAGCTGCATCCTGGGTGACATGCTCTCCAAGGCTCTGCCACATGGTGCCATGATTCTGCCACAGAACCTATTTTTCCATTATGTGCAGTGACTGGAGAAATTGTTTTGTCAAATTGTTGTAAAAAAGAAAATCCATCCCAAATATTAACTGTTTTTGTAAGCCTTTCAAATCATCCTGCCCCTTTCATCTTTTATGGCTCTAGGTAAGTCCAAGAAGGCCATCATGAAATAAACCACAATTGTAAAAGACATGCTACAATTCAGTGCTTTGCCCTCTCTGCTCTTTAGCTGGCAGTAATCGAATCAGGAACTCCAGCAGGATTCTGTTCCAGATCTTATTCTCTAATTATTGTCTTGGCTCCTCTCTTCCATCATTCCAAACAGAACCACACTGAGCTCACACACTTTCAAAATGACCATTTCTTTCCCCATACTTGCAAAAAGGACAGGATTTTCTCAGACTTCTGGTTGTTTTTCCACGGCACATTTATATCTCGCAGCTACATTACCTAATGCTTGTTGCACATTATGATTTCTGTTTGCTTCTTTCAAATGCCTTTCCTTAATGGATTTTGAGTAAATGCAGTTTTTAGTCAATTAAGTTTTCCCCATCTTTTTTTCCCCATCTTTACACAGATTGACTATTTCTTTATTCCACAGGAAACAAAGCAGTATTAGGCAATGGTTAATTCTAAGTAACTACATCAAAGCAGCCATGTAACCATTTCCCATTAAGGGCTAATTGCTAAATACTTGGTAAAGGCAATAATAATCTTTTTGTTTTATTGTACTGACCTCACAAATGTTTTTATTTTCTCACAAATCCTTGTGTGGTTCAGTTATATTTATCATACAGTTTGAAAAATTAAGTGATTTTTAAGTTCTTTCTGCTATTGGAGGGAATTGGTGTGTGATTGCATGAATCATTCTATATTTTGCAAGCTAGGATAAATTCTCAAGTGCTTTCCTTTGAGCTGAGGCCCATCTATTCTAAAAGCTTATTATGGGTTTTCCATATATCTTTGCATGAATTAGTATTCTATGTTGTAAATAACTTAAAGTTCCTTAAACAATAAATAGAAATATTGGCTTTTGTAACAGAAAAGAGCAGACATAGTTGGCTTTGGGTAAGGTTTGATCCAGCAAATAATGTCATGGAGGAGAAAAGGATTATAGAGAGTGTCAGAGCATTTGGTAATAAAGCTATTAGGTTACTTTTTGAAATTTTGTGAAGTTTTTTGCATTTGTCAACTTTTTGAAATTTGTAATGCATTGTGATTTTTTTCTTATTCTAAATAATTTTATATTTATAATTTTTATCCACTAAAGTGGTTTCTGCAAAATGTATAAACTTCAAGTTCACAAAACCTCAATCTGTTCCTGCTGAAGACAGAATGAGAAGGTTGTTCCCAGAAGAAAATATTTTATAAAAATGAAGGTGAAGAGACATCTATTGACAAAAATAAGATATGACCATTAAATACTGTTTTAAAATTTTTTAGCTTTTAGTTCTCCCTAGGCAAGTCTGATAAATGTTGTATTGGTAATGAAGCTATTTAAAGGTGGGGGCTATATGTTAAATGTCTCTGGTTGTACTCCCATTGATCAGAAAAGTAACTTGTATATAAAAACATATTGATTTTCCAATGCCTCTTTCCAGAACTGTGATTCCAAAATGACTATACTCTCTTTTTATTTGACCATACACAAAAGTTTCATAGAGGAGTCCAAGTTCCAAGGAAGAGTTAAATCATAAACGCAGAGGACTCTACATAGAAGTATCACTACAACAACAGCAAAACATGTTTATAAAAAAATCAATGACCTAAGATTTGGCTACTGACCCACTTATTTCAAATAATTATCTCTTGGCTATTTTCCTGGTATTTGACTGAAGAAATCTTGCCGGATATATGATCATCATTAATTTAAGAATTATAAATGTAACACAGTGTTTTTCTAGCATTCTTGAAGAGCATATGTTTATTTTAAAGGTTGATGTAGAGAGTGCATGTTAGAAAAGAACTGATGAGAAATTACTTGGACATAAAATATTTGAATTAGACTTGGCATTTTCAGGAAAGGTTTGAGATTCCTTTTGAGTTTTGTCATGAACTGAAATACATTCTCGGTGAGAAAACTTGTGAGAATGAACTAGGTCAGGGTCATCTAGAGATTGCTGTCAGTGGTCTGGAGAGACACATGTCTTTCTCTCATGGAGTCTTTGCTTTTTCCAGAGCTTCTTCATTTGGTAGTTAAGAGGGACATTTTGGTTTATTTATTAATTTACTTGGTACAGTAAAATAATATTTTATTTAATTTTAGAGAGGGGAAAAGGGAGGGAGAAATATAGGGAGAGAAACATCACTGTGTGGTTGGTTACATTAAAAAGTTGGTAAAGCACTTTATGAAAGACACAGATGATTCCAATGCTATTTAAACTTCTAGAGAAAAAAAAAAGAAATAATACATTCAAATTATTTTCTATAAAGCCAATACAACATTGGTAACAATATTCCACAATTATTGCTCAAGAAAACCATAGCACGATCTCACTTATGACAATTTAGGATATCAGTCCAACAGTTCAACATAAATATTGGGTTGGCCAAAAAGTTTGTTTTTTTTTCCGTAAAATGGCTCTAGTAGCAGTTAGTTGTCTTTAAATTTCATTTGAAACAATTTTGTTAGACTGTCTTATGACAGCTGTCATATCAGTGTGCATTTTTAAAAAAACATATCAAAATTGATTAATTTTTGTGTAGACATTTTAATATTCAAGATGGAAGAAAATAAGCAACATTTCTGGCATATTATGCTTTATTAATTCAAGAAAAAAACGCAACTGAAACACACAAAAAAGTTATGTGCAGTGTATGGGAAAGGTGCCATGACTGAGCAAATGTGTCAAAAGTGGTTTGCGACTTCTGGCCAAGATAGAGGTATAGACAGACATGCTGTGTCTCCCTCTGCAAATAAGAAAGAATACTGTATGACTACCTCAAAACTAGAGACAACCAGAAGTTCCAGAAAATTGAGCTGTGTGCAAGTCCAACAAACAAAGATATAAAGAAAAAATACTCATCCAGATAGGTAGGAGGGGCAGAGCCGGGGTGTAGAGGATGCGGTGTGGTGGTGGAAGCATCAGTGGCAGGGGCGGCAATGGCGGGCTGGCAGAAAGCGCAGTCACACGTTTTAAAGAATAAGGACGGACACCTGGGGAGCGTTTCCAGTTACTGACCAGACAGCACAACCCACAGTCCCAGCACCAGGGAAAATCAAGCCTCATTGCTTCTACTGTGAAAAACCTGTGGGAGTTGGGGTGGAGAAAGAAACTCCTGGTCTCTCAGCAGAGTCCAATTATTTAAAGGGCCCCCACAGTCCTAGAACATCCTCAGACCCACCCACTCTGGGAACAATGGCCAGGGCAACAGCTAGAAACATCCCAGTCCTATAGGGAAGTAGGAGAAGTGTATGGAAAAGGGGTGAGTGCTGAGCTGGTGGCATTGTTTACTCTCAGACCCCTCCTCCACATACAGCGCCACAATGTGGTGAAGTGCATATAAGTTCTTTGGCTTCACCCTTTCCTATATTATTTTTTTTAAAGTATATTTTATTGAATATATTATTACAATAGTTCCAATTCTCTCCCCTTTGCTCCCCTCCTGTTATTCTTAACTCCTCCCTGTCTATTTTGTACTAACCAATTATGCTTCTTAATCCCTGTACCATTTCCCCATTTCTCCCCCTTTCCCCTCCCAGCTGATAACCCTCCAAATGATCCCCATATCTATGATTCCATTTCTATTCTGGTTTCCTTAGTTGGATTTTGCTTTTATTTTTTAGATTCAGTTGATAGTTGTGAGTTTGTTGTCATTTTAGTGTTCATAATTTTGATCTTTTACTTAAGTAAGTCCCTTTGACATTTCATATAACAATGGCTTGGTGATGATGAACTCCTTTAGCTTTACCTTGTCTGGGAAGCACTTATCTGCTCTTCCATTCTAAATGATAGCTTTGCTGGATAGAGAAATCTTAATTGTGGGTCCTTGCTTTTCATCACATTAAATACTTCTTGCCATTCCCTTCTTGTCTGCAAAGTTTCTTTTGAGAAATCAGCTGGTAGTCTTAAAGGCACCCCTTTGTAGGTAACTCTCTGCTTTTCTCTTGCTGCTTTTAAGATTCTCTTTTTATCTTGAACCTTTGGCATTTTAATGATGATGTGTCTTGGTGTGGTCCTCCTTGGGTCTAGCTTGTTTGAGACTCCATGCTTCCTGGTCTTGTATGTCTGTTTTCTTCACCAAATTTGGGAAGTTTTTCTTCATTATTTTTTTCACTTAAGCTTTCAATTTCTTGCTCTTTCTCTTCTCCTCCTGGCACCCATATGATTCAGATGTTGGTATGTTTAAAGTTGTCTCAGGGATTCCTAAGCCTCTCCTCATTTTTTTTCAATTCTTGTTTCTTCGTTCTGTACTGGTTGACTGATTTTTTCTTCCTTATATTCCAAACCATTGATTTGAACCCCGGTTTCCTTCCCTTCACCATTGGTTTTGTGTGGATTTTCCTGTTTCATTTAGCATAGCCTTCACTTCTTCCCTTATGCATTTGCCATACTTAAGCACATCTGTCAAGCCTGTGAGCATCTTTATCACCAGTGTTTTAAACTCTGTGTCTGTTAGGTTGGCTATCTCCTCGTTGCTTAGTTCTCCCACTGGAACTTTGATCCTTTCCCTCTTTTGGGCCATACTTCTCTGTCTCTTCATCTTGACAGGCTCCTACGTTTGTTTGCCTCTTTGTCTTAGGTAGAGTTGTAGCACCTGTTTTGCTGTAAGGGGCGGAGCCTTAGGTATTCATCAGCACGGGTGACCCATTTCACCACGTTGTGGCGCTGTATGTGGTGTTGGGGTCTGAGAGGGAACAATGCCACCTGCTCAGCACTTGCCCCTTTTCCAGGCATTTCTCCCACTTCTGTATGGAACTGGCGCCCCTCTAGCTGTTGCCCTGGCCATTGTTCCCAGAGTGGGTGGGTCTGCGGATTTTCTAGAACCATGGGGGCCCTTTAAACAAGCAGACTCTGCTGAGAGACTGACAGTCTCCTCCTCCACTCCAACCCCCACAGGTTTTTCACATTCAGTACAATGAGGCTTGATTTTCCCTGGCACTGGACTGTGAGCTGTGCAGTCTGGTCTGGTGCTGGTAGCGCTCCCCAGGTATCCCTCCCTAGGTTTTAAAGTGTGTGACTGTGCCCTCCGCCAGCCTGCTGCTGCCGCCGCTGCCACTGCCACTACAGTGCATCCTCTCCACCCCGGCTCCGCCCTTCATACCTGTCTGGATGAGTATTTCTTCTTTATATCTTTGTTTGTTGGACTTCCACACAGCTCAATTTTCTTGAACTTCTGGTTGTCTCTAGTTTTGAGGTAGTTGTATTCTTTCTTAGTTGTGGAGGGAGACAGCATGTCTGTCTAGGCCTCCATCTTGGCTGGAAGTCCTCTATTTAATGGAAAAAAATTAAACAGACATTTTGGCAATCAGACTTCATTAGCACATTAAAAGAATAACAACATTAACAGTTAGGAATTCAGAAATTCAGTGACTATTCAATATTGGGAAATCTATTACCAGCATAGAAGAAGATTATTATTGCCTTTCTAATAGGTAGTAATAAGGTGTTCGATAAAATTCAATATCCATTCCTGGTAAATATGCAGTAAGCTGGCAATTGATAGATATTTTGCTAACATGACTAAATCAATCTTTGTCTGAAAGCCAGCACTGAGATTAATGGAGAAACAAGGTATGTTTCTGTTAAAGTTGAAATAAGGCAGGATGTCTAGTGACACTACGATTATTGTACATTATTCTGCAGGTACTAGATAATTCAATTGAAGAGAAAAACTAGAGGTATGTTGAAAAACAAAAGAGGTAACATAATCACCATCTGTGGATGAAGTAATGTTATACTTAGAAAGTTTAAGAGAGTCACCTGAAAAATGGTATCTGATAATATGGGAAGTAATTGGTAAAAAAATATAAGTTTACAGAAATAAACAACTTTTCAAATATAAAACCATTAATCAATTAAAAGATGTAATGAAAGACCCTATTTATATTTTACCTGAAAAAATTAATTAAACTTAAAAAAATATGGATGTTCTAATTAAAAAAACTTAAGGCCAATAGTTACAGGAAAAGATGGTTAACTTCACTAATCATCAGGGAAATGAAAATCAAAACCACAATGAGAAAGCACCTCATACCTATTAGAATGCCTGTCATCAAAAAGACAAGAGGGAACAACTACTGGCGAAGATGTGGAGGGGAGGGAGTCCTGAGGCACTGCTGCAGGAAAATGCAGTGGTGCACCCACTGTGGAAAACAGTATGAATGTTAGGTTCCTCAGAAAATTAAAAACAGAACTACCATATGGTCCAACAATTTCACTTCTGGCAATATATCCAAAGAAAACAAAACACTAACTCAAAAAGATATATGCACCTTCATACTCACTCAGCATTATGTACAGTAGCCAAGATATAGAAATAGTCTAAGTATCCAATAATGAATCATGGATGAATAGATAAAGAAAATGTGATTGTATATGTAATTTAACCATAAAAAGAACAAAATCTTGGCTTCTGTGACATTGTGGATATACCTAGAGGGCGTTTGCTAAGAGAAAGGCAAATACCATATGATCTCACTTATATGTGTAATAAATATATAAAAAACCAAAACAAAAACAAAAACAAAAAACAAGATTACAGGTACAGGGAACAGATTGTGTGTTGAGGGGGGTAGTGAAATGGATGAGGAAGGTCAAAAGGTACAAACTTTCTTTTATAAAATAGATATGGAGATATAATGTATGGCATATGACTATAGTTAATAATACTGTATTGCATATATGAAAGTTTCTAAGAGTAAATTTTAAAAGTTCTCATGACAAGAAAAAATTTTGTAACTACTTAAGGTGACAGATGTTCACTAGATTTATTGTGATAATCATTTCACAATATATACAAATAACAAATCATGTTTTATACCTGAAACTAATGTAATGTTACATTTCAATAATACTTCAATTCAAATAAATAAATAAAAAGAACTTAAAACTATGAAGGAGTACAAGAGAGAATGTGGACAAATAGGTGTGTTCTGTTTTTGAGAAGAAAAACTCAACCTCATAACCATGTAAATTACCCCTACTTTAATGAAACCTCAGTAAAAATACTCTAAGGAACTTTTTTGAGACCAATTAAGATGTCTCTCAAGTTAAGATGAAAAATATACGGGCATGATAGCCAGGACTATTATTAAAAAGAAGAGTGGGAACTGACACAGATGTTAAAACCTAAAGTCATAACCATTTAGACAGTGCAGTGTTGGCACATAATAGGCAGCTCAGTGAAACAATATAAAATTCTGAGAAAGACCCAAAACTTATATATGACAGAGTATATAATATTTACTGTTGTATGGCATTTGATAGAGGTGTATTTCAAGTCAAAGGGGGAAAATGATTTATTCAGTCAATGGCATTGGATAAACTGGGTGACTCTCTGGAAATAAATTATGTTCGTTCCATACTTCATACCTTATACCAAAATAAGTATCAGATGGGTCTAAGACTTAAATAAAAAAGTAAGGAGAAGTATAAGAAAGAATGGAGATATTTTCTTTTTGGAGCAGGAAAAGAATTTTTAGGTATGTATGAAACCCAGAAGGCATAAAATAAGTTTGTTAAACTAAGCTATATAAAAATAAAAAAGTTCAGTATGACAAAAATCACCATAAAGGAAGTCAAAATTCAAACAACAACCTGCGGGGAGGGGAGTTTGCAATCCTTACTACACAGAAAGATTTTGTTTTTCTGTTTTAATAAAGAGCAATAAGAAAACAATAAGAAAAATACTAACAACCAAAAAAGGAGGTAAACTGTAGAAGGAATACACAAAAGGCTCTTAAATATATGAAAAATACTTAATCTTACAAATAATAAGAAAATACATTAAAAAGAAAGAAAAACTATAAAGTAACATTTTGCATGTTAATTTGGCAAATCTCAGAAGTTTGCTAACATACTGTGTAGGTGAAAGTGAGGGAAGAACAAACACTATTACACTTACCGAATGGAGTGTAAATTGGTACAATGACTACAAAGGGCAATTTGGCAATATTTATCAAGATTATAGATTTGAGTATACATTCACCTAGCCATTCTTTTCTAGGAATTTAGCCAACAAATAGTTTTCATGTGCAAATGGCATATATGCAAAGTTATCCTTTGTAGCATTAAATGTAATCACAAAAAAGTCCTGGAAGTAATCTAAATATTTAACAATAGAAATTTGGTTAAATGATCTACAGTATATTCACTCAATGGGAAAGATATCATGCAGCTATTAAAAAAAGGAATGTAATGACTTGGACTGTTCTCCAAGAAAAGTATGGCAAGTTGCAGAACCATTTGTGTGAAAAAAAGGAAGGAAATTAATATCAATATATTTATTTTTGCTTATTTATGCATAAAATATTTCTGAAAACATACCTAAGTATCTGAGTCAGCTCAGTCTGCCTTAGCAAGATACCACAGGTGGGTGGCTTCAATAACAGAGATTTATTTCCACACAGTTCTCAAGGTTGGTGGGATCAGGGTGCACATAATGTCAGGTTCTGGTGAGAGCTCTCTTTCTCCACTGTGGATGGCTGCTTTATCACTCCATCCTCGTGTGGTGGAGACAGAGCAAACCCATTGGTGTCTCTGCTTATCATGGCACTAATCCCATTATGAGGGCCTCACTCTCATGACCTCATCGAAACTTAATTACCTCCAAGAGCTCCATTTCTCAATACTACCACATTGGGGATTGGGGACTCAACATATGAACTTGGGGTGGGGATACAGTTCAGCACCAAGGAGTTGATAATAGCAGTTGCCTCTGGGACTAGGGAGGAATACAGGAGCCAGGCAGTAGGACCGTAAAGGTGATCTTTCACTATGTACTCTTCATACCTCTGTAATTCCTCACTTCTCCAACAACTGGGTGTCCAAACATTCAATTCAATTCTGACACTATTTGCTTGGAGTTAGCATCAGATCCCACATCGAAGGGGCTCAGTCCCACAGGACAGGCCTCACTTCAGATGCCAGTCACAAGTCCTGGGCTACCTGAGCTTCCGGCCAACCAAATTGAGGGTTCCTGTGACCCTCCTCCTCAGGTTTGGTAATTTGCAAGAATGACTCACAGAACTCAGGAAAACACTTTACTTATATTTACCAGGTTAACATAGAAGATGCTAATAAACAGATGAAGTGGCCAGAAGGATCCTGAGTGCAGGAGCTTCTTTTGCTGTGGAGTTGGGGTGTACCCCCTCCCCAACCCCAAATCTTCTGTTTGAAGATTCTTTGAAATGTTTACCGCTTTTGTGCCTTCAGGGGGCTTGAGCATTATAGTTTTGATATATTGAATCTTCTAGACTTTGGGGCACTTGTGGGAGATCAATATTAACATAGTTTTTCTCCATTAATCAATGCGAAACAGTATCTAGAGGGACAACCATTTATATCATGCAAGTTGGGAAAGACTTGAAAACTGACCCTCCAAAATATCTCTCTATTAGTCTGCTCAAATACCTGCAAGAAATCCTATTATTGTGTATCTCCTAAGAGAAATGAAAATATTTCTAGGAGAGGTACTCCTATACTCTCAACAACCATTATTAACTCCTGAAAAATGAATTTATTAGATTCCTACTGTCAGGCCACACTTCAAGAGCAAGCTCTCACAGGACTGGGACTATAAATTTTGATAAGAAATATCTGAGGTTCAGTTTTATCACTTGTAAAATGAGTGGCCTGGACCAGTGTGTCCTCAGTTTTCCTTCCTTCAGGGTCTGCTCTGGCTAAAAGGTTTTTCAAATACTTTAGCTCATTTGGAAAACCTGGGATGAGTAGGAGAGGCAGGGGGCCTTGTTTCTCTTACTTGTCAGATGAGGAAACTGAGGCTCAGAAGAGTTGAGTCTTTTGCCCAAGATTACCTGCCAAGGAGCTTGTTTGGCATGATCACTTAACTCCAAGTTCAACGACCTTTCTACTATATCATGCTCATTCCTTCATCTATTGAATACCTATTATAGGGGATGGTGCTGGGATACAAAATTGAGAATATGCGGTTCCTGCCCTCCTTGGGGTGGTAGCCATTGGAGAAGACAAGTGCTTAGAGAGCTGTGTGGTCAGTCTGCTGGAGAGATGGAGGCAAGAAGGTGGAGAGCTGGGAGAAGAGATCAGGGCAAGCGTCACATTGAGATTGAACTACGAAGGATGAGTAGGTATAATGAAAGGGAAGCCAGTGCTCTCAAGAGAAAAGTCTTCATCCTAAAAGCAGGCCACGTACGGTGCCATGACGGTTGTTTGTGGCAGATTGGCAGAAACTTCTGGGTAGGGGGGATCTTTCAACACCTTTTGAATAACATTATTTGTCATTGCCTCACTCAGGTTTGCACTAGACTGTTGCCATCCCCTGTGTGGCTTTTATTCACAGGGTTATATTATGAAAGGAAATGGTTGTGGTTCGGTCACAGTTGGGGTGCATATGTGAGGCAACTGATTGATGTTCCTCTCTCTCACATTGATGCTTCTCTCCTTCTCTTTCTCCCTCCCTTCCCCTCTCTCTAAAAATCAATAAATAAAATCTGAAAAAGAAAAAAAAAAAAAAGAGCAAGAAAGCCAGCGTGGCTGGAATGGAGTAGTGGTTGAAGAACAGGTAGATGAGTCAGAGCAGTAGCCAGGGCCATGTAAGGACATCGAATTTCACTCTAAGAGGATAGGAAGCTGCTGAGCAAGGGAGTGACTTGATCTGAATTGTATTTTTAAGGAGCCCTTGCCTGCTGTGTGGGGCAAGGAAGGAAGCAGAGAGACCAGTTAGGAGGATGTTGCATAATCCAGGCAAGAGAGGATGGTTTAACTCTGGGGATGGAGAGAAGTGTTCAGAATCGGGCTGTATTATAAAGGCAGAGCAACCAGAATTTTCTAATGGAAAAGGATGTGGAGTGTGAGAACAAGAGAAGAGTAGAAGAAGGCACCAAAAGTTTAGCCTACAACTGGGTGACAGTGGTGCCATGTACTGAGATAGGAAGTGCTGAAAGGAGCGGGATTGAAGGTGCCCATGTTTCTGAGGTGGCTTTTAGACAGGTGTTGGGGGCATGGAGAAGGTAGTGGTATTAACAAATCTGGAGTGCTGGGACGAAGTCGGCTTGAACATATATATAAATTTGGAAGTCATTAATGTACAGTAATCTCCCCTTACCTGTAGTTTTGTTTTCCAGGTTTCAGTTACTTGCGGTCAACCATGGTTCAAAAATATTAAATGGAAAATTCTTGGAATAAACAACTCATAAGTTTTAAGTTGCCCAGAGTTCTTAGTAGCATGATGAAATCTTATGCCACCTCCTGAGGCCATCAATCATCCTTTTGCCCAGTGCATCCATGCTGTATAAGCTACCTACCATTAGTCTCTTAGAAACCTACTGAGCTATCAGATATTCAAGCAGGTGGGCTGAGTCCGACGGAACTGCAGCCCCAAGGGAAGGGATAGAGGGATTTTTAAGGGCATGGAGCAGACACTTGGGGCAGGGGTGTGGGTTTCTCTGCTGGTGGACTCCAGAGTCCAGGGTATAGGTATTTATGAAAGAACAATGTTCTCCGATTAGGGATCATTGTCAGGAGACTGAGGGTCCTTGTTTCTGGGAAATGATTAAGGGAGAGGGGAAGGGGCAATGGGGGTGTGACTAATTCTCAGCAGGATGCTGGGGGCTGTGCCTCAGTTGCCTCTGATAACAGGGAACCTTGTGATCGGTGAGTGGCCAGGGACACAGACCCTCTTTGTTTCAGCACAGGTGGTGGCTCAGGTCCTGCAAGTCCCAGTACATTCTAACAGGAAGGGTTTCATCTACACTTTCAATTTCTTTAATAGATACTGGGCTATTCTGGTTATCTAATTTTTCTTTAGTGGGTGTTTGCAGTTTGTGTCTTTCAAGGAATTTTTCTGTTTTATCTGTTGTGGCATTTCTATCTGTTGTAACTAGAATAGCAGATGAAAGTCTTCCCGCCCCCTTTCTTTTTCAGTTAACTCTCCTTTTGGTGCTTTGAAGCAATATAGGGTCTTGACTAGTCCCTGTGGTCCCCACCCTTCCTTCTACAGTCAGCCTTTGGGAAAACTACTCCTCCCCTCTCTTCCTACCACTTGAATTTCCCCAGCATTTCCCACCTTAAGTCTCTAGTTCGCAGCAATGGACTTAAAAAAATTCACTCCAAATTGTGTACTAATTATTGTTTAATCCGTCCAGGAGTATTTGCATTTCAAAAGAAAATGTTTCTGTGAGGAGTAGGTGAGGGAAATACTTTGGGAGATGGGCTTTCCTCTCGTTTTCAAATCCTATTCAAGTGCAAATTTGTTTTCACTATTGTGCTTAAGTCTCCACCAAGGGAGTTCCCTTTGCCCTTTGGTTAACCTAAAATCTTAAGCGCAGTCCTGCAAGATCCTGCCCTGTCTGAGTGATCAGAATCCATTTTTTATGCTCTGTCCTGTAGACCCCTGTCTTGGCGGTCAACCTGTTGGACTTCTCTGAGAAAGCAACATTTGTGATCCAGAGTGGAGTCCAGAAATGTACATACAAAACCAAGTACTGTAGTAGACGAAATCACGGAAGTTTGAAAGGCACGGTTACAAGGCGTGCCATTCTGAAGATGCTAGGTTCTTGTGGCCCCTAGACAGAACCCGAGCCTCTCCGCATTCTTGCCTTGGGTTACCACAGCGGACACCGTGAGTGCTAAGGATTGAAGGCGGGCTCTGGGAAGGTAGCGCGCTGGGGAAGAAGCCTTGGTGGCGCGGAGAAGCCGAGGCTGACCAGCGAGAGGTGGAGATGGACAGGGATTGAGTAACCGAGGAGCAGAGCCTGACCCCGTGCGCGTCCCAAGCGTTTTGACGCTTGGGGACACCGAAGGCCGGGGCGTCCCTCGGGGGTGCGGCTGGCGCGGGGGTGGGGCCGGGCGGTTCCGGGCAGGCGGAGCCCACCGCGCTGGGCAGGGTGGGGTGCCCCAAAGCTCCCAGCAGTGGGCCAGCGCGTCTGGCTTCCAAGCGCAGTGCACCACAGCACCATGGAGCCCGGCAACTTGGATCTGATTTTTGACCGCTTGGGGCACTTTGGCAGGTAGGGAATTGGGGTGGAAGTGAGGAGGGAGGACGACCTAGGGGAGCGGCAGTCACCTGGGTGGAGGCGTCGGTGGGGTCTGTTTCTTTCCGTTGCGGTAAGGTTCTCGTGCTGCGCTCGAGATGTGAAAACACCTCCACCCCAGGTGTCCCAGGGAAGTTGGGGGCTCCCCCGACCAGACTTCCGGTCGAGACTCTCGGACTCGGGCAGTGGAACCTCCCCACAGCGCGGAGGAGGGCGCTGGGGGTTCGCTTCGGCAACGGAGGCTGCGGGGCTCGCTTGGCGCGCCTGCTGCAGGGCAGGTGGGACCAGGTGCGCGCGCTCTGCGGAAGCGGGGGTCCGGAGGCCCAGCCCGAGAGGCCGGGATAGAAGAGTGCCTGGTCCCGGCCGCCCGTTTCTCTAATCCACCATGTAACAGCATCCTCTCTCACTTCCCGAGACGGCTGCTTCACTGCCCCATCGCGCCCTGGGCCCCTCTCAGTGCCTAAGCAGTATTGCCCCAGGAACAACCGTTAGTCAGAATTTGTTGCCATTTATAGAAACCTAGTATATGCCAGGTACCCTGTGCCAGGTACTTACACACAGTGCTTCATTTGATGCCCATTGTGATCTTGCAAAGAAGGCTGGTAGGGCCAAAGACCCACAGCTACCTCCTGGTGGGACCCAGGTTTAACCTGTGTACACTTGGCACCCTCTTTTCATTTGTTAAATTAATTTAAAAAAAATTTTAAATGTATTCATTCATTCATTCATTTGGTCATTCATTCATTAATGGAGAAACGTTTCTCTATCTGACTCTGGTGTGGAAGGAGAGGAAACTGGGTGAGGAGCCTGACAGCATGCTGATCAGAGCTTTGGAGCTAAGTCTGAATCCTGGCCTGCCACTTTCCTCTAACGTGATGCTGGGCATGTTGTGTCTCAGTTTCCTATTCACAAAACGGGAATCACAATATCTGCCTTACCTCCCTTTCCCAGGTTTGTAGTGAAGAAATGAAATGGTGCTGCTCCTCAAGGTGCAACGTTGCACAGCATTTGGTTGTGATTCCCAGTGTCTGCAGAAAGGAAGTTACTGAGCAGGCATGGGTGGGTGGGGGGGCAGGAGGCCCCAGTTCTCCCCCACTTCCTCCCAATCCCAGCGTTATTGAATGCTGAATTGTGTCTAGCTCTGCCGTCAGCACGTCTTGCTTTCTTTAATGTTCACTGCAGCCCTATGAGATTGGTAGTGTCACTCTCATTTTACACGTGAGAAAACTAGGGCATGTGCCTGAATCCCAGAGCTAGTAACCGCAGAGCAGAACTGGATGGCACTGGATGTGCATTCGTCTCCACAGCCCACGCTCAATCCTCGTGCTCTCCTGAACCCAGTTAGGTACGAACCCTGGTACTCAGCCATGCCCTTTATGTGTATTATCTCACTTCATCTTTCTGGGAGCAGAAAGATGAAAAAGATCAGCTCTGGGGTTGGATGTTTGAATTCCAATCCTGGCTCTACGGAGTATAAACTATATGGTACTGAGCATTTACCTCTTCCTCACCTGCGTAATGGAGGTAGTAATAGAACTACAAAGGCTAATTGTAAGTACTCCACGTAGAGCCTCATTTTATTCTCACAGTAACCCTGTGAGGTAAGAAGTACTAATACTGTTCTTTCTCCGTGTATTTTGGAATTAACTAAGGTAATTACATATATTAGTTGGTGTTTGACTTAAAATGTTATAGCAAAAGATCCTTCAGCTGGAAGTTTGTCCCTCTAGTGACCGACCATCCAGGGCAGGTCCTGTTCCATGGGGTTCTCTGGGGACGCAAGCAGGCGAGGTAGCTCCGCCGTCCACATCATGGGGCTCCCTTTCTGCTGCTGTCCTTGTCCCTGCCCTCATGGTTAAATGTAGCTCACCATGGCGGAAAAAGGGGAGAATGGATTTTGGGAGACAGTTCTTAGCTGGCCACAATAATGTGTGTGAAAGTCTTATTATGCTGTAAGTTCTCAATAAATCGTGGCTGTCCTTGCCACCTGAGCCTCCAGCCTGGTGGGAAGGGTCAGTATTGAAAGCAGCTTGCGGAAGAAAAAGGGTGACATGCCAAAGCTTAGAGCAGAAGGTTTGAAAGCAGTGTGATTGTAACAAGGTACCCCATATTTTCTCTGGTATTTGCTGTAATTGGGTTCTTTATTGTTTATAAATAGAAAAGGAGGTTATTGTGCTTATTAGCCTTCTTGTAAGGAAACCTAGTGAAAGTATTAAGTAGAGATCCCCAGTTTTTCATTTCTCATTAGTCATTTCTAAGGTGAGGAAGCACTATCCTAATCACCTTTAAGGGAGGAAAGCAGGACGCTTAAGAAGAATTAGAAAGCAGTTTCAGGACTTGTCCTGAAATTATACTGATGTTCCAGAAACTTCACGACTTAAGTCCTGTGTGAGAGGGAATTGAAGAAACTGAGATTCAGGCACCTGTGTTGGAAGGATCTAAGAACCTGGGTCTCTGAATTGTCCTGGGGTAAGGGAAGAGGTAGTTTAAAATGTCAGACTTGGACTCTGGAGCCTGTGGCTGACGTACCTCTATGTTTTTCTTCAAAATAGGAACCCTTTTAGCTCTTATTTTTTGACTTCACTCTATGAACATCATAATAGATAACACTTTTATGAACCTACACTGTGTCATAGGGCTTTACATGTACTAAGTCTTTCCATTCCCACAACAACCTACTTGGCAGATGAAGAAACTGAGGCACAGCAAAGTTAAGGCTCTTGCCCCATATCCCAGATGGTAACAGAGTCAAGATTCAAACCTTGGAAGTTTGACTCTGGGGTCCATGCTCTTAACCAGAGTGGAGTATCATCAGCTACGCTTCTTTATACAGAATGATATAAATCTAGGACTGAAAGTAATTTTCTTAATTCATCACCTAGACTGCACGGTGGTGATCTATTTCCAGAGAGTTCTGGTCATCTTTATTTTTCCTTGCATCTGGGTTTTCTGCTTATTGCTGCTGTATGATTCTTATTTCATTTGTGTGTCCTTCCAGCTGTGGGCACAATGCTGTGTTGTGTCTGTAGGTCTGTTATCCCAGAGGGATCTTAGGTTGGGCACAGGGATGACACCCGAGGGACAACAGTCTCTGCAGGGGAGAGAGTGGTATGTTAGAATACTAGACACTTAAGGGAGTCGGGTTGTGTTTTTTTAAGAAGTTATCCTTGCAAAAGAGAAAGGGAAGTTAAAATGGAAAATGCTGCCCTCACCCGTGTGGCTCAGTAGCCCAAAGGGTCACAAGTTCAGTTCCCCATCAGGACACATACCCAGGTCACGGGTGCAATCCCTGGTTGGGGCACACGTGAGAAGACAACTGATCACTGCTTCTCACATTGATGTTTCTCTCTCTCCCTTCCTCTCTTTCTGAAAGCAATGAAAAAAATGTCCTCAGATGAGGATACAAACAAAATAAATAAATAAATTGAAAGAATGCCAAGGCTCTTTCTAGAAAGTAGGAAGCATATTTATGTGAACTAGCATGGCTCTTGGGGACTTCTAAGTGGTTTATTATTTCTGGAATCCCTGAGAATATTTTTGTATCTCATGCTAAGGAGTTTGGGTATTAGGATGATCACTTTGTATAATGGAAGGTGCATTAGAGGGGCAGGAGTTGGGGAAAGGAGACCAGAGATGACTCAGGTAAGAGCCCAGGTGGGAGGCAAAAAGGGTATGGACCAGGGCAGGGGTGATGAGCAGGGAGGTTGGGCCAGTTTTAACAGGTGGAATGCACAGGCCCTCCTGGCCCTATGGCATGAAGACGTGGGAAGGACTATGTGGGCTCCTCAACTCAGTTCCCCATGTCCCATTTTTCTCGTTTGTGCCAACAGAGGTGCCATAGACTCAGAAACAGTTACACTGCAGCTTGGGGCAAGCTTGGAACCTGGATATTAAAATCAGTTTGCGATTCTTACTTGAGTATCTTGTGAGAGCTTCAGGTTAAGACATCCAACAGGCATTTGGGTAAATAATGTATGTTCAGGTAAGCCACCTTCTTGTCAGCATGGATTGGGTAGTCATCAAGGGCTGAAATCCAGCTGGTAGGCACCAAGTGGGCAGACTGGGTGTGCCTTGGCACCATTCCAATCATGCCTCAGTAGGGGCATTGCAGAATACCTTTCCCTCTCCCTGGGTCGTGCAGATATAAAACTTTTAAATTGCTGTGTTACATATATACAGAAAAGTGCACACCATAATCGACAGCCTGATGAATCATGAAGTGCGCGTACCCATGTTACCACCACCCAGATCACCCGTTATCATGTCCCCTCCCAAGAACTCTCCCTCCCTTTGCCCCAGACTCACTACCATCCTCACATCTAACCCCATAGGTTAGTTTTGCCTGATTTTAAACTTTATATAAATGGAGTAAAAAATGATACACTCTCTGTCTGGCTTATTTTGGTCAGCATTGTGTCTGTGATTCACTCGTATTGTATATTACAGTAGTCCGTTGATTTTTGTCGCTGTAGATAGTATGCCATGGCATGACTGTTCCACAGTTTATTCATTTACTGTCAACAGACATTTAGATCATCTGCATGTTGGGCTTATTGTGAGTAGTCTTTCTTGTATGTGTCTTTTGGGGTACTGTGTACACATTTCGTTGGGTACGTACCCAGGAGAGGAGTTGCTCTGTCTTTGAGAGTGCATGTGTTCTGCTGCCAAACAGTTTTGTAAAGTGGTAACAAATTATACCCTCACAAGCTGTTGGTGAGACATCCAGTTGCTCCATAATAATTGTTAATATTATTATAGTTAAACCAGACAATTCAATGGCCTGGGGCAGTTTCTCATCCATCACAATCTCCTAGGAAGCTTTCTAAGCTTGCCGAGTCCTGGACTTCACCTCAGACCTGAACCACAGTCAAGAGAGGTGGGGCAGAGAAGACGAAGCCTAGCCTCAGAGGCCTGGTGGGGAGTGTTGCTCTGTGGGGAAGGGTGTGTGTGAAGGGGATGTGAGTGGAGAATGAGAAAACAATTCTAGTGATGACTGTGGGGTTCAGGCTGGCTGGGGAAGGAGCCCAGGCCAGGAGGGCGCCAATCAACTACAGAAGCTGGTGGGATCCAAAGATTGGACCTGGATGGTGCAGGAGATGGGTCAGTGGGAGGGTCTGGGGCAGGGACTAGGGCAGGGAGGTCATGGTTGGAGAGTAGAATGTGAGCTTTTCAGTCCCAGGTGATGAGGTATCTTAGGTACCAAACACAAATGCCTTCAGGGGCAGGCAGGTTAATTTCAGACAAATAAAACTGGTCTGCTGTTTGCAGGGGCTGTGTGTTTTCTGAGTTGAAACTTATGGGAGTGGGGAAGAGTCAAACAATTCTAAATATGCGCATCATGTATGATTTATGGTGCATTCTTAGTCATATTCATATAGGAATGGTATTATTATAGGATGCTGCTTAGCCCCCCAAAAGGATTTTGTATCAAGAGGACCTGATGCCCAAGTCTTTATTGCTGCAGTGTTGGGCAGTTAGACAGTGACCTGTCACAACCCCCTGCTATAATGATCTGGAGAGGGTGATTCCTCATCTCTCTTGGACCCCAGGAACTGGCCTTCAGTGAAAAATGCAACACTGCCCTTTCCCTCTGGCATCTCCCGAGCAGTACTTATATTTTTTTACTGTAACTTGTGTAACCAGTACCTTCCAGAAGGACACTTAAGTTTCCAATGTTTTGCAGTTAAAGATAGCACTGAAAATTAAATTTATAAATTAACTTTGGGATAGTTAATAGCTTTATGTTGAATACTGGTTACTTTTAAGGAAGTAAATTTGTATTAATTCAAGGGCAGATGGTAATACCCATTAATCTAATACAGTAGAGATCCTCTAGGTGCTTGATGAAAGAAAAGAATTAGTAAATACAGTTTTCTTAAGTAAGTTTAGCTTTTCATTTTACTTACAAGAATAATTTGCTAAGCCAAGATGTTTTGGTTAATACATTTCAGCTAGCCCACAAACTATGAAGTATGTTGAAATGATGAAATGAGAAAATGAATGTGAAAGTGCTTAAAATATAAATCATGGTCTAACATAAGGTGTTAGCAGGGTATGCGCAGTGACCAAGATGATTCCTAATAAGCTGTTAGGTACAGCTCAGCAACAGGTGTCACCTGGGCAGGAGAAGTGGGGACATGAGGACCTCTGCTGAGATGAGAACAGGCCCATGTCAAGTCTGCCTGATGAGGAATGGAATTCTCTGACAGAGCTCTTCTAGCTAATGTGATATTCAGGCTAGGAAATGCTTCCTGAGAAAATGCATGAGCCTGCTACCTGGGGCAGGTGATCGACCATCCATGCCAGGTACTCACAGGTGGCAGAGCTCAACCCTGAGGCTCTATGGGGACATCCAGCAGTCGGGGGGGGGGGGGGGCTTGTGACTTGCAGAGGTGAGGGTTCAAGCATCACTCTTTCAAGCCACGATCTTAGTTATTAGCCTTTTTGGGACCTTTGAGCTACAGGCTTATCTTAGACAGCTGTTCCTGCCCAACCCCTCTGTCTGGAATAGATTGAGGCTGATTTCTGATCAGTTTTCTTCAGGCAGGGGCATGCTTTCTGGAAAAATAGAGCTTGCTTCCATTTAGTCCTGAGGACTCAAGCTTTGGGCTCCATGTTCTTCCTTTGGCTGCTCATTCCAAAGAGACCATGAAAATAGTAATTTGTATGTTCTCCCTCTCCTTCATTGCTAAACAAAAAAAGACGGTTCCTGTCTGATTTTTGCTTGGTGTTTTTCTTCTCTGCACTGGATATAGGGGCCAGAGCTAGATACTGAGTTCACTTTGAAGCTGTGGCCAGCACCACCAGCCTGTAGGGTCCTGATAGCCACAGCACTTTAATTCTATTTCTCTTGTTGTTTATCTACATGAGGCCCTGTGAGAAGGGAGGAAAGGTGGCCATGGACCAGCCTGGCAGTCATCCCTGAGGACTTGGGGAGGTCGCCAACTTCATAACTTCACAGCAACACTTCTGTGGCTTTGCCTGGCCTTGTCCCTCATGATAGTCTCCAAAGTGGGGTGTGGTCCCCTTATGGTGGGCAGAGATGATCCTTTGGAGTGCCGTGAAAACACCCATTTTACGTAGGAGAAACTAGCTGTCTTCCAGTAGTCCAACTTTTAAATGTAAAACTGTGTTGCTCTTCTCACAAACTTTTATTTCGTTTTGAAAACTATGTGTTATTGTTATGTTTAAGTGGATTTATAAATATTTTAAATTTTCTCCATTTTTATTTCTAATCCAGAAATATTGATAGATAGAACCCATATGAAGAAAAGCCTCTTGGAAAAAAAAAAAAAAAAAAAGAAAGAAAAGCCTTTTGGAGTCCTCAAAGTTTTTAAGAATGTAAAGGCTCCTGAGACCAAAAACTTGAGAACCACTATGCTAAGGGATGATCAGAAACACCTTCCAGTGAGGGAGCATCAGAGCCAGGTGGGTGGGCAGGTCTGGAATTAAGAAGGGAAACCAAGACCAGATGTGTCAATAGTGTCATTTTGCCTCAATGTGATCTGATAGGACCTATTTTTTTCTTCTTTAATAATGGTTTTATAGTAATGTTCTTCTTTGTCTGAATTGATTCTGTTTTAAATCTAAATAATGAAATCACCTGCCCAAAGGATTGTTCTGACTCTTAGTTCCAGGGGTTTGAAATTTGTGGGCAGTCCAAATTTTTTATGTTCTACCTTGCTGTCCTATGGGCACAGTTCTCCTTGTGAGACAATTTTTATTTCAGAAAATATGTCACTGATAGTTTGAGTCTGTAAATTTGGAGATTCTACATTTATTTTTAAATTTGAATAATTTTAGATTCATAGAAAAGTTGCAAAGATAGGATAGGGTGTTCCTATAAGCCCCTCACCCAGTTCCCCTCGTTGTTAACATCTTGTGGCATATTTGTCAAAATCAAGAAACTGGCATTAGTATATTACTATTAACTAAACTCTAGACTTTAGACTAGTTTTTCCACAAATGCCCTCTTCCTTTTCTAGGATCCAGTCAATCCAGAGCACCGCACTGCATTTAATTGTCATGTTATCCCAGTCTCCTCTGGTCTGTGGTTGTTTCACAGTCTTTCCTTGTTTTTAGTGACCTTGACAGTCTTCAGGCAACGTCCCCCCATTTTGGAATATTTGTTTTTTTTCTTGTGATTAGACTGAGGTTATGGTTTTTGGAATGAAGGCCACAGAGGTAAAGTGTCCATTCGTCACATCGTATGAGGGGTACACAATACCCAAGCACATCATTGGGATGTTAGTCTTCAACATTTGGTTAAAATAGTGTTTGCCAGATTTCCCAACTGTACAGTTACTATTTTTTTTCCTATTTCCTACTATATTCTTGGGAAATGAGCCATTAAGTGTAGCCTATCTTCAAAGAGTGAAGAAAGGGAATTAAGCTTCATCTTCCATAGAGGGGAAATATCTGCAGACACTAGTTGGAATTCTAAGAAAGATTTGTCTCTTCTTTCACTTTTATTTATTTTTTCAATCATTTATTTATATCAGTACAGTATATTTGTCAGGATTCTCCAGAGAAACGAGCAATAGGACATATACAGCTATTGGTAAGAGGAGATTTATTACAGCAATTGGTTCACGTGATTGTGTAAGCAAGCAGTTCCATAATGTGCCATTTGCACGCAGGAGACCCAGGAAAGCCAGTGGTGTAATTCAATCCAAGTCCAAAAGCCTGAGAATCAAAGGGCTGATGGAATAAGTTCCAGTCTGAGTCTGAAAATCCAAGAACCAGGGACACCAATGTCCGAGGGCAGCAGAAGATGGATGTCCCAGTCCCAGCAGAGAGAGTGAATTTGTCCTTCCCCACCTTTTTGTTCTATTCAGGCTCACAGCAGATTCTTTACTAAGTCTATTGGTTCAAATACTCATCTTCTCCAGAAAATGTTTTATCAGCTCTATGGGTATCCCTTAGCTCAGTCAAGCTGACAAAATTAATAATCACAGTGTGGATTCATATATTTATTTTATACTTTGGTGTATACTATGCTATTCATTTTGTTGCTCAAATTGTTTCAGCTTTGGCCACCTGGAGATCTTTCAGATTGGTTCCTGTGTCCCTTTGACATGCCCTCATCTTTTAGTATTTTGAGCACTTCCTTACTTTCTGATATTGCAAGGTGCTCCAGACTTATTTTGTATTCTTTCTCTCCTGGTCTTAGAATCAGCCATTTTTCCTGGTTCCTTTTATAGGAGAATAGTATTTAGAAATCAAGATCAGGGCACTGGGTGTGCTTGTTGCTATTGGGATGTCATTGCTTCTAGGCCCTCTCAACAGAGCTTTGTGTGTATATATATATATATGAAGGCTGACCAGAAAAAGTCCAGCCATTGTTAATATAACAAGAATGGTTTGCACAACATCGATGTAAACTGAGGAGAGTGGACTGGAATGCACATGTGTGAACAATGACTATTTCACTGTACTAGTCAGTGGGGACAGTAGATACTGTTGAGTGATAATATGTACTGTGTGGCCATCACATTCAAAATGAGTGAGTAGAGCAACGAATCTGCATCAAATTTTGTGTTAAGCTCAAACATTCCTCCACGGAAACTATTTCGATAATTCAGAAGGCCACAGCTATGGGCAACTGGTGATTCACAGCTTCATCATGACAATGCACGCACTCATACATCATGCTTTTTGGCAAAAACATCAAATCACCCAGGTGACTCTGTCTCCCTACAGCCCAGATTTGGTGCCCTGCAACTTCTGACTTTTCCCCAAACTAAAATCACCTTTGAAAGGGAAGAGATTTCAGACCACCGATGAGATTTAGGAAAATATGACATGGCAGTAGATGGCGATTGGGAGAACTGTGTGAAGTCCCAAGGTGCCTACTTTGAAGGGGACTGAGGTGTCATTGTCCTATGTATAATGCTGCTTTTATCTTGTATTTTCTTCAATAAATATCTCTATTTTTCATATTACCTGGTTGGATACCTTCTGGACAAACTTCATATACTAACCTGTGTATACAGACATACCTATAATCATTTCTGCATTTATCCACCTGTATATATATTAAGCTAACCATGATAGAGCCCATTCATATTTGCTTATGTTCTTTTATTAGTCTATAGGCCAGATATAATAACTCGCTTTTCTTCTATTTTCAGATACCAGATCTTTGTCTATTTCACATGTGCCTTCCAGAACATCTCTTGTGGTATCCACTACTTGGCCTCTGTGTTTATGACAGTGCTCCCCAAGCATGCCTGTAGGCCCCCGGGCAAAGTGAGTCAGGTTCTTTTCCACAATACCTCTGTTTGGAGGTTGGACGACATCTGGAACATGTTTGCCACAGGCCACGAAGATCACGTTGTAGTGCAACTAGAGGATGGTGAGATCTGGGAACTCAAGAGGTGTCACAGGTTCCGGAGGGATAACAAGTCAAGTTTGAACTATGAATATAGTGGCCATAAAAGTGACTTTCCTTGTTTGGATGGCTACATCTATGACAAGAGCAAATGGGACAGCACCGTGGTGACTCAGTGGGATCTGGTCTGTAACCGTGAATGGTTTGCCAGGTTGATCCAGCCCACATTTATGTTTGGAGTCCTACTGGGAGCGCTGATTTTTGGCTACCTTTCTGACAGGTAAAAATGAAATATTTAGCATTGTTGCATTGGTGTAGGGTTTATTTCCCTGTCTGGTTTTCTTAAGGGACAGGGAATTATGTTAAAAATTTTAGTAATTTTCATGCTTCCTATCTAATACCTACCTCTTTGCTGATCTGTTAAATAACATTCACAAAATAACATATTAGTAAGAGGATGGGTTCTGAAGACAGTCTTCCTGTGTTCAAATCCTGGTTCTACTTGTTAGCTGTGACCCCTGGGCAAATTGCCTAACCTGTGTTTAGAATCTTGTTTGTAAGCTGGAGATGAAAATAATAGCACCCACCTCAAAGAGTTATTGTAAAATTAATACAGAAAAGGTACCTTAGATATATTATTTTTTCATTAAATAGACTGGCTCTTTAAGAGGTGTAGCTTGGTTCTGCACAAAGATTTCAAATACTGGAATTATCAGGCATAGGTAATAAAGTAGCTATGTTTGCTATTCTTAAAGAAATGAAAGATAAGTTTTAAAACATTGATAAAAGTCTGGAGATTATATTTTAAAATGACATAAAATTGAAGAGTAACTACTTAGAACATCTAGAAAGTTTTTAAAAAGTGACCAGCAAACTTCCTGAGTACTTTTAACAACCTATTATACATAGCTAAAGAAAGAATTAGTAAAATGGGTGATAGTTCAGGAAAAAATTATCAATAATAAAACTCAGAGAGACAGAGAGCTGGAAAATATGGGAGATTGAAATAATTGGAGGCAGAGGAATAAGGTATGGAACATATTTAATATTAGAAGCTAATCAGAGGAAGTTACCACATTAACATATTTGAGGACAAAATTTTTATTACCAACTCAATGAACACAGGAAAAGCATTTAATAAATTTCAAATCCATTCATGATAAAAACTAAAAATAGAAGAATGTCCCTCCTGATAACAAGTATCTACTGAAAGGTCTACCACTGGCGGGATAGCTCAGTTGGTCAGAGCATTATCCTGATACACCAGGGTTGTGTGTTCGATCCCCAGCTAGAGCACATGCAGGAGTCAACCTGTGAATGCATGGGTAGATGGAACAGGAAATTGATGTTTCTCTCTCCCTTCCTCTCTCTCTAAAATCAATCAATAAAAATTTTTCAAAAATGACATTCAAGGCTCAAGTGAGATTGGGGAACATTGGTGTGTAGGGCTGATAATCTAGACTAGTGTTGTGTGGGAGCAGAGAAGACTGAGGGTGTGAAGATGGCACTTCCCCATTGCTTACATGTCTTCTGCTATACAAGGCAAACCTGTTGACTGGAATCTCAGGCCTATATTCTTTTGCTTTAAAACTGTCTGTCAGAGACAACTCACAGGGAGAAAATATTTGCAAGTTGTATATCTCAGTAAGGGTCTAGTATCCAGAATATATAAATAACTCTTACAATCCAGTTTAAAAATGGCCATGGGATTTGGATAGATATTTCTCTAGAGAATATATACAATATATTTCTAATAAGCACACATGAGAGTGTTTGACGTCATTAATCATTAGGGAAATGTAAAGCAAAATCACAATGAGTTACCCCTGCACACTCACTAGGATGGCAGTAATCAAAAAGACAGACAACCAGTGTTATGGAGCATATGGAGGAATTGGTGCGCTCATACATTGTTGGTAGGGTTGTTGAAATAGGGCAGCCACTTTGGAAAACAGTTTGGCAGTGCCTTAAAGAGTTAAAACTTAGAGTTATCATTTGACCCAGCAATTTCACTCCTTGGTGTATACCCAAGAGATTGAAAACATAAGTTTATACATAATCTTGTTCAAGGATGGTCATGGCAGCATTATTCATAATAATCAAAAAGTGAAACAATCCAAATGTCCATCAGCTGATGAACAGATTAAAAATATGTGGTATAGCCATAAATGGAATATTAGTTATAAAAAAGACAAGTAGCGATACATGCTACATCATGGATGTAGCATCCTTGAAAACATAATGCTAAGTAAATGAAGCCAGGCACAAAAGATCATATATTGTATGACTGCATTTATAGAAAATGCCTGGAATAGGCAACTCTAGAGACAGAAAGTAAATAGATTAGTGGTTGTTGAGAGCTGGACGGAGCAGAGAGTGAGGAATGACGGTCGTTCCTGGGTGCAGTTCCTTTTTGGAGTAATGACAATGTTGCGGAATTAGATAGTGATAAGCATTGCACAACTCTGTGAGTACACTAAAAGCCACTGAATTGTATCCTTTCAAAAGTTGATTTTTAAAAAAGACTTTATTTATTTATTTTTAGAAAGAGGGAAAGGGAGGAAGAGAGGGAGACAACCATCAATGTGTGGTTGCCTCTCACATGCCCCCAGTTGGGGACCTGGCCCACAACCCAGGTATGTGCCCTGACTGGGACTCGAACCAGCGACCCTTTGTTTTGCAGGCCAGTACTCAATCCACTGAGCCACACCAGCCAGGGCTCAAAAGTTGATTTTTATGGTTTGTGAATTATATTTCTATTTAAAAAATCTTTCAGGAATATAATTTGTTTTTTATTTGTTTTTTAGACAAAGAACTACCCCTCCAAATTATAAAAATATAGGGCAAGTAAGCACCTTATTCTACGAGCAGAATGTAGCAAGACCACTGTCTTTAGAAGGGCTTAGCAAGAGCTGCTGCAACCTTGGTGGGCAGAGCCAGTGCTACAGGGAAGATGATCCAACAGATCAGAGTGGAAGCCCTGGGAGGAAAGGACAAATTCTCCCTCCTCTTCCCCGAAACCCCTATTCAGAGGTCTTCTGAGGATCACCCAGAGTGATCATATATGTATATTAGCATCTTAAGTAGAGGCCTCTATAGTGAAAGACTGACCTCTTGAAGAAATCAAGTGTTTACTCCTAATTCACCCAAAATGAATGAATAACAACAATGAGATACATAAGCATTAAAAATATAGGTAACACTCATCGTTCATGGATTGGTGTGGATGTTTAAACTGTTTCAGCTATACTTTGCTTCTTCCACTGATGCTTCTTCTTTTTCAGGGTGGGAAGACGACTTGTCTTGTGGTCCACAAGCGTTGGCATGTATTTGTTTGGCATAGCAGCGGCGTTCACGTTGGATTATTACAGCTTCATGCTCGCACGTTTTCTTCTTGCCATTGTGAGTTATGTTTTTTAACCTCTTTAATTCTGCCACGGTGTTTTCAGATTACACCTTAACTTTCTTAGATGTGCTTATGTAGACTCTAGTGCGAGAGACCAAGGATTAACCTTTGTTCTCTCCCTTGCAGAAGTTTTTCTGTGGAATATTAATGCACTCTGTTTAGAATGGAACTCATTAAAATGAAAAATTGTTGCTTAGTAAGCAGGAACTTTTTGTTTGACTCTGTGCCTGGCACATAATCCACATTGCACAATTATTGAGGTATTATTTTATTTCTGAGCAATTAATTATATTGGTCTAGTTAGCCCTACCTTTATGAGCCAAACAGACGGTTAAGAAATATTAAGAAAGTCATTTGTGTATTGTGCAGTAAGAATGCAAACAGGAAGGCATTGGCCTTTATGTTATGAGAAACAGGGGAGTCTAGTGGAAAGGGCAAGAGTTTACATACAGCTTTGTCATATACTGGCTTCTTAGCTGTGTGACCCTGGGAAAACATGTTATCCTCTTTGAGCCTTAGTTTCTAAACTGTAAGATGTAGAAAATAATCCCTGCTTCACAGGACTCTTATCAGGATTCAGTGAGATTAAAAAGTAAACATCTGTGGTACAGCACCCAATGATGGGGACTGTCATTGGAAGTGGATGAGCGAGTGAGGACATCGATTCCACACTTGGTGAGACTTTCAGGAAGCTTCCAAGTGACAAAACAACAGCAGCAGTGATTTTCTTTGAAGGTCACTGATCAAGGATAATGGAGTCAAGTTTTTTATCTGCAGAAGAGCTTGTAATCTCGCTGAGCACAGAGAAGGGCATGCATCCCCTCTCACCAGGATGGATAATACAAGGGGTCCAGAAATTAATATCCACATGGAGTTTCAAAAGAGTATAATTCAAATATTAAAGGGTAAAGAGAGGCCTTTGGGGAAATCAGTGGTGCTCTAGAATAATTTGGAAAAATTAGTTTTATGATTTGTGTTATAAAAGTCAAATGTGAAATAATTTTGCAATAAAAATTTTAATCCTTTCACCCCCTCCCCCAAACCCATCATTTAATTTATTCTTTTTGTATTCCAAGGATGATCACATATTGCTATTATACTCTACATTTTATTAAAGATAGGCCTATTTTCAAAGTAAAGTTTTTTCCCCATTTTTTTTTTTTAACTGTGGTAAGAGACATATGACATAAAATTTACCTTCTTACCTTTTTAAGTCTATGGTTCAATGATGTTAATTAAGTACACTCACACTGTTGTGCAACCATCACCATCCTTCATCTCCAGAATATTTTTCATCTTGCAAAACTGAAACTGTACCCATTAAATAACTCCCTATTCTCTTTACCCCACCTAACCCCTAGCAACCACCGTCTACATTCTCTTTGAATATGACTCCTCCAGGTACCTCATAAATGCAATCATACAGTATTTGTCATTTTGTGATTGGCTTATTTCACTTAGCATAATGTCCTCAAAGTTTATTCATGTTGTACCATATGTCAAAATATTCTTCCTCCTTCCTTTTAAAGGCTGAAAAATGTTCCATTGTATGTATATAATGTACCACATTTTGCTTAGCTATTCATCTGTCTGTGGGTGCTTAGATTATTGCCACATTTTAGCTACTGTGAATAAGGCTGTTAGGAACATGGATGTACAGATATCTCTTTAAGACCTTGCTTTAAATTCTTTTAAGTATATACCCAAACAGGGATTGCTGGATCATATAACAATTCTATTTTTAATTTTTTGAGGAATTCTCATACCATTTTATATTCCCACCAACAATACATAAGGGTTCCAATTTCTCCATATCTTGTCAACACTTACTATTTTCTGTTTTGTTTTTTTTTTGATGTAGCCATCTTAATGGCTATGAGGTGATATCATATTGGGATTTTGATTTGTATTTTCCTAATGATTAGTGATGTTGAGCATCTTTTCATGTGCTTGTTGGCCATTCGTATGTCTTCTTTGGAGAAATTCAAGTTCTTTGCTTGCTCATTTTTGAATTGGATTGTTTGTTTGTTGAGTTTTGGAAGTTCTGCATATATGCTTGATAACTTTCTCTTATCAGATGTATGGTTTGCAAAGATCTCATTCCATAAGTTGCCTTTTCACTCTGGTGATAATGTCCTTTCATGTACAGAAGTTTTAGATTTTCATGAATTCCAATGTGTCTGTTCTTGTTGTTGTTGCCTGTCAAAGTAAAGTTATAGTCAAATCTTTTTTCTTCCTATGAGTTACCACAATTTTTTTTGTCTCTGTTTAAAATTTAGGCTTTAATAAGGACTTCCCGTCTAGAGATAAATTGATATGTACACTTACAAGGAACTGAGAAATAAATTCACAGTATAAGGAAGTATGTAAATGAAACAAAAGTTAGTGTCGAACATTTATTCATATATAACTTCTCAAGTTTTGCTGTTGGGGGTAGAAAAGGTGGAGGAAGATGAAAGGACCCATTTAAATATGAAGGATGAATTGGGTTAAGTGTCCTTTTAGAAATGTTATATGGGTTCCAGAAAACAATTCTTTGTCATTTTCTTTCTTGCCTATGTGTAATTTGCAGAGAGATGAGACCCTTCAGTCATTATAAATGTGACCTTAAATCTGGACCACCCTCCCCTTATGTTTTTCAGGTTTCGAGTGGCTATCTCGTGGTGGTGTTTGTCTACGTGACAGAAATTATGGGCATGAAGGCTCGGACGTGGGCATCCATGCAGGTGCATTCCTTTTTTGCTATTGGAACAATGGTGGTGGCTTTGACAGGCTACTTAGTCAGGACCTGGTGGATTTATCAGCTAATCCTTTCCACAGTGACTGTCCCCTTTCTCTTGTGCTGTTGGATGCTCCCGGAGACACCTTTCTGGCTTCTTTCAGAAGGAAGATATGAAGAGGCACAAACAGTAGTAGATAAGATGGCCAAGTGGAATAGGGCAAGCCCCTGTAAACTGTCAGAACTTTTATCACCGGATGTATACAGTCCTGTTGGTAATAAGCCTCTTCAAGTTAAGGAGCACCGCCTGTCAGATCTGTTTTATGACTGGACTATTGGAACAAGGACAATTATTGTCTGGCTGATTTGGTTCACAGGGTGTTTGGGATTCTATTCCTTCTCCCTGAATTCTGTTAATTTAGGAGGCAATGAATATTTAAACCTTTTTCTCATGGGTAAGTAGTTACATTTTATTTAAGTGTAACAATGAAATGAAATTTCTTCTGTGTTTTTAGTGCTTTTTTGTTTTCTAACAGGAACAATACTGCCAACCACATGATTATCGCCTCTTGTAGTGTTATTATACCGTGACACATGTATATACTTATTTTAAAAAAAATACAGAAAGTCAGAAGAATTTAGCCCTTCCTTTCTTTTCTGCCTCTTTTCCTTGCTTGTTTCCTTCTTTTAAGCCCATCCTGTCTCAGAACGCTCCTTCAAGGGGAACTGCTATAACATTAGATGTTGTGCCCTTTCAGATCTCCATGCATTTTCATATATTTGTGCAGATAAAGGTTTCGTATTTTAACATAAGTGAGATCATTCCCTGCATATTGCTCTTTGTACGTTGTTTTCCTTTTAAAATGTAATATATCTTGGAGATCTTCTGGTTTCTTTCTTTCTTTAAATGTCCTTACTTTAAAAAGTTTAGTCAGTAAAAATAACCTAAATATGTGAGACTATAATTGATGTTGCTGTGGTTCTTGTATTTTAGTATCAGGTTAAAATTGGCTTTGGATATAGCTCTGATAGCTTGAGGTGGGACTCCTAGGGTAAACCAAATTCACTCCAAACATGAGAGAAATAGTAGAAATCTATCAGCATTTGTTCGTCTAAGTCTTAACTCCTGGTCCTCTCCATGTAGGCCACCTGTGTTTGATATTATCCTCAGAAAATCTTGCTTTAAAATTTGTATATATAGAAATCATCTGTTTAATAAAGTGCTCTGATGACACACCTCTTTTTGTTAGGAATTGTGAGAGAAGTCATTTTGAGAAAAAAAACAAAACAAAAAAACCTTTAGTCTCTTTTTGGGCAAGCCAGCAAGTTTGTAGGAAGAGCCCATGGGACTTCATCCTCATTCTGTCTGTCGATCTGAGAAGTGAAGTAGTACTCCTGGAACAGAGTAGCAGATGGTGGGAGGATGAAGGGAAGACAGGGTGTGGCCAGGGCAAGCTTAGAGAAGCTGCAGTTGGAAATCTTTATGATATGGTCTCTTAATTTTGATGAAGATATACATTCTCAAGAAATTGGGCTATTTTGTAACTGTAAGAAGGTTTCCAAGACAAATTTCATGTTGTTACCCTTTCCAGCAGTCCTCTTGCTGACGCGTCCTTACTTCCATGCTGTGAAATTTTGGAGCAACTTTTCATCTCCAGAGATAGTTTGGGGCTGGTGGGCACTTCAACTCTGATTTCGTGCCACCTGCAGGTGATAGATAACCTTTGGGGTCATGTGCAGATAGGAGCGGATGGGGTCCAAGTGATTACAGAGATGATAAATTACAAAGTGAAGAGAGTCACGGCTCACTGTTGTAATCCCAGAAGGGGTGGACCTCCCTGCTTGCCCCGTTTCTATCCCAGACATAGTCAAGCCAAAAATCAGATGTAGTGTCAGTATCCTGAAGTGACAGCTCAGGGAAAACCAGCGTAGTCCGTTTTCACTGTCTCTTTAGCTGTTTCACAGTTGCGGCCTGGCTTTGCTAGACTGCGGGACCTTGTCTGGTGGCATTGCACACAGTCCTAGGCAGGGGAGAGCTCTGAGTCCCACATGGAGGGAGGCCATGGGGGAGGAAGGCTGCAGGACATGGGCTTTGCCTCACCAAGACCTCACCTCCAGTCCCTGAGATGTCACGTACTCCTTTGGCTCAAATTATTTATTCTTAGTTGTCAAGGAGGGATAATAATCCAGGCTTACTCCCATGGAGCTCTTTTTTTTTTTTTAAATCCTCCTCTGAGGATGTTTATTGATTTTTATATAGAGAGAGGAAGGCAGAGAGAGGGAGAGAAACGGCAATGAATCGATGTTCCTTTCTCACAATGATGTGCCTCTGACTGGGAATCAAACCTGCAACCTTTTAGTGCACAGGATGATGCTCCAACCAACTGAGCCACCTGGCCAGGGCTCCATGAAGCTCCTTGGAAGCCCACTGTCTTATTTGACCTTGAAAAGTGCTTGATGAACTCTTTAAAAAAGAGTATAGGAATAGGTGCACCTGCTGCTCCGGCCTGAGACTGGCAGCAGCGTCCCTGAAAGGGAAGCATTGCACGTATTTTTCTTGTTAATGAGAGAGACTGTCTCTCAAGCAGGGCTCAGAATGTTGTTGTTGTTATTATTATTATTATTATTTGTTTTTGTCTGAGCCATTTTAAAAATTTTCTGAGCAACTTCAACTAAATTTAATTTCAGACGTATTACTAAGAACGTTCACACAGAAAATGTGTATCCACCTGCTATGATGTGTCCCAGAACCCGTGGGAGACGGTTAGACCCAGACCTGCCTCCCAGGTGCTGGTCCGCTGCTGTAGATGAATGTCCAAATGCTCCCACTCCTGGAGGGCAGCGGTGGGTGGTGTCCTGAGAGGGGACGAGCTGCAGAGGCAGGATAGAAGAGAGCTTTGAATTACAAGGAATATCCAGGCTGGCTCTTTCCCCAAAAGAGATTGTTGTGTTGATTCCGTTTTGCTGAGAGACCTTGTTGTTCCCTGTTTGGTGTTGGCTGATGGATAATAAAGCTTTGTAGTTCTGGCTCTAAGATTCAAACTTTGATTTTTCAAGGGAAGGACTTCTATGTCATTTATGAATTCAGCTCTTTAATTTTTGTTGTGGGGAAGTCAAAAAGAAGTCCAAAACAAAGCCGCTGTTCATACTCATATTATTAAATTAAATTCATATTAGATTAAAAATGTTTAACTCTTAGGTTTAAAATCTATCAAGCAGTTATTAGTTTATAAACTTAGCTGACACTGGATTTTCTACTTTAGTTTCTAAGTTTGAAGCTGCTGATACAAAAATTTCTCCCTAGCTCTGTCAAACCTAAGAAGAAAAATTGGGACAACTGTAATAGCCTAAATAATAAACCATAATTTAAATTAAAAAAAAAGTATGCATGCAATCATCACCATTAAACAAAATAAAACACCTAGAAAATATTGTCTTTTAATTTTACTTATTTATTCATTCATTAAGCCTGTCCTCCAGTCACCGTGCTGTGTCCTGGGGAGCTTACAGCTTAGTGGGTGATAGTGCTGGGCGGAGTGAGTTAGCATTAGTGCATTTCACCGGAAGCATTCTCCAGGGAGTTTAAAAGTGGTGGGGCTTGTTGCCTCTCGGAAGCAGAGATACTGCTGATCACTCCTTTTAGGGAATGGGTTACAAGGTGGGGCCCCCTTGCGCAGTTGGGCACCATGACTCATACAAGGCCCTTTTGCTCAATGACAGGTGCAGTGGAAATCCCTGCCTACGCTTTCGTGTGCCTGGGGATGGACAGTGTGGGCAGAAGAAATGTCCTGACCCTCTCTCTTATCTCAGGTGCAGTCTTCTGTGGTGTGATTATGGTAATCCCCAAGGTGAGTTATATTTTATTTAGGGAATGATCAGTTATATGATGACAGTTTTGGGAGAATTTTTAGTTTATTGCAGTTAGTATGAAAATCAATTTAGATATATTGACAGAGTATATATATAATACTTAACAATATATTTTCTTTAAAAAAAAGTCTTTCTCTGTTATGTAAGTAGAACATGCTCATTGTTGAAAATTTAAGGAAAAAAGAAATGTATTTTACAGATGCCCATTATCCCACTTCCCAGAGATAGCCAGTGATGTATTTTGTAAACACAGTAATGCTGAGTGAGGAAAAAAGATACCTCCCAGGGATTATCATCTCTAACATTTATTCATTCAACAAAGATCTATCTAGCATTTATGTGCCAGGTGCTGTTCTAGGTGCTGAAGACACACTGAATCATGTCTCTAAGTACAACAACAAAAAGAAAACAGGCTGAGGAATAGAGAATGACTGGTTATGGTGGGGAGCACACCCGTATACTGTTTTATGTTACCTAGGGTGATCAAGGGTGGTGTGCCTCTCAGGGAAGGCGCCATTTGGTCAGAAACCTGAAAGAGAGAGGGAGCCATGGAGACATCCGAAGGATATAATGTCTCCATTCAGTATGGTTCCTATTTAAATACGTAGTCTCGTTTTTCATTGTGCTGGATTGGTAGTTGCCAATCTCTAGGATGCTCCCTGAGGCACTTGCCTTTCAAAATGCAGTTTCTTGGTGAGGAGCATGGCCTTAACCCACCGAAAAGACTTTCACAGTCCTCTACTTCAGCAAACCGCATCCCCTAGAGTACCTCTGGCATCCAGATGTGCTCCCCAACTACCCCCAAAATGTTATCAGAACCTGTATTTTCATTCTCTACTTGAGAAATATGGTCAGTATAATAATATTTTTAAGTACTTTATATAATTTTCTCCAGCGATTGCATCTTGACATGTAGCACAAGGTATTTTAAGTTTTGTATACTGTTTGACATTAAATTTAAGCTAACCAGTGGCCTCCTTTTAGAGTGATATTCCACTTAATTATTAGGGTTGGTGAATCAAATGTTTTATGTAACTGAAAATTCCAGGTGATTGATATACAACTGATATGAATGCAATAAAACTGCTTAGAATGAGGAAGTCTCCACCAATTTGAGGGCGCTTCATTTGTTTTTGTTTGTGTTTTTAAGTAGTTTGCAGTGATGCTAGTTGGGTTGATGGCAGCTGCCTTTGAGCTGGTGAAGAGTTAGGGGAATCCCAGAACCTTCAGGATCTTGGGGTTAAGCCACAGCATTAATGGGGAAGACACGGGTGGCTGATGGGGATTTAACAGAGCACTAGCCCCTAACCACAGATTTCTCCCCTCTAATAAAATTTCTCCTCAAATGGTAGTGCTAACAAAATGCAAAAAATTTTAAGTCATGTTAATTTATTCAATAAATCCTGTCTACAGTAGTAAGTAAGGTGACACTGGCTGCTTTAAGAGAGGCATCACCAAATCTCAGTGACTTCACATAATAGGTGTTTATGTCTTGTTCATAGGAAGTCTGGTGTGCGTGTACCTGGTTGAGAGCAGTGGGAGTGGTGAGGAGACAGTGTTTGCCCCACGGTGTCATTCAGGGACTCAGGTTGATGGAGGGGTTGCTGTCCTCAGCACACGAGCTCCAGGGTCACCTGGGTCTCAACATCCAGCTGGCAGATGAGGGGGGAGAGGAGATGTACTGTGGGAGGACTGGGTGAGCCACTGTTGGAAGCGAGACGTCGCTGTAGGGAGGGCAGAAGCTGCATTGGAGACACTGGGAGGTCTTGCTGTTGAGGAATGCATCAGCCGAAGGGGGGGATGGAGTGGAGAGACTATACTAATAGTTCAGTTATCACTTCCAAATTATTTTCTGGAGATAATTTATAAGCCATGGGATTACTGCTGCAAAGGGCACAGTTTGTTTTTATGGCTCTTTGATTTATTCTGCTGGCTCAGTTCTAGGAGTGGGTGAGTCCAGGAGTGGGTGAGCACGTTCGGATGTATCTCGTTCCCAAGCAGTCTTCCCGAGAGAAACTCTTTTCTTATTTGGTAATTTGAAATCTCCATGGCTGAGGGAGGCATAATAAAAATGTTCCTCTAAATTGGATAGCTTTTGCAAACCATGAGTGGAGTTTACAAAATAAATTCAAACAGAAAAATAAAACTCTTCATTGTTCTGAAAAATACTGGAGGATTAGAAAATTTTAATAATAATTTTAAAGATTTTATGTTTTTCTTTAAAATATTACTCATGATGGTTTATTTTGCTACTATGCTTCTTTCAGGAGTATTACATTTGGAGCGTGGTGGCCACTATGGCTGGGAAGTTTGGCATAGGGTCAGCGTTTGGCCTCATCTACCTTTACACAGCAGAGCTGTACCCAACCATGATAAGGTAAGAGTTGCTTATTTCTCTGTTGTTTTCCTATTATCTTTCACCTATGTATCGTTTTATTATATTTGGTCTTTGAGTATAAATGCTTTATTTTCGTAGACATTACTGGAGCTCTGAGGTATGGGGATGTTACATGATCCTAATTCTGAATTGGAAGCTTTGTCTATACCTCATTAGCAAGGATAGTGTAGAAGTAACACTTAATGATCCTAAAACCGCTTTAAATCTTGAATAAAATTGACTTACACTGACTGTCCATATGACCCAGGCTAGTTTCCGGGGGATGTGTCTCTCAATGTCCTGATGTTGTATAAGTTTGCTAGGGCTGCCATAACAAACCGCCAAAGTTGGGAGGCTCAAATAAGGGAAATTTATTTCCTCAGAGTTCTGGAAGCTAGCAGTCCATGATTAAGGTGTTTGGCAGGTTTGATTTCTCTTGGAGTCTCTCTCCTTGGCTTAAGAAAAGGTACCTAGTCACATTAAAAGCACATTCTTTCCTTCTGCTAGACATTTTATAAGGTTTCTTTAAATACCTTTTAATGAAAAGCACATTAAGATATTGCCTGATTTAAAAAGAATAAAATAAAATGTTCCATAGATATAAATCTTTTGTTCTCTCAAATTCCCACTCCCTACCCCAAACAAATTTCTGTTCTAGGAGAGTGATGTTATCCTCAATAATAGGCTGAATGAGTATACATGAGGGCCGCATCTGCATACCAGATGAAGGACGGTTTACCTTTTTATGTCTTTAATTGCCTTGAAATATCTGCAAGTATCTATATATACTTGTATATATCCAGTGATTCTTGAAAAACTTAGGTAAATTTGTTCCCAACTCTATTCAGCCAAGCTTACGTTTTCTTATTTATCCTCTGCTGGAGGATGGGAGCTGTCCAATCACTGTGCTGTCTGTGTTCTGCTCACCTTCCACTCCTGCTGCCTTCTGCCTTAACTCTCCTCTTGTTTCCAGGACGCAGGCCATGGGAAGTGGCAGCATGGTGTCCCGGGCAGGAAGCATCATAGCCCCGCTCTCCATTCACCTCACCAGCATTTGGACCTTCATGCCCCAGGTGTTTAATCTGTTTATGGAACTTTACTGAGATAGACAAGCAGACCAGCAAATTGCCTTCTATATTTTTATTTATTGGAGGTGAATTTATAATTCAATGTTAGGGGTTTGTAGAAACCTTATTAACAGCTCACTGGGCGGTAAGTAGGGCGGTAGCTGCTGTTCTCTTGTGGCCCGATCGCTTTCATCCGTCGGTGAGCTGAACAAGGCCACTCTCTCTGCCGTGGAAGGGCCTCTCCTCACCCAGGTCATGTAGCCGGGACCACACAGGGAGGGCTCAGGTCTCTATTCTCTCAGTGCCTCTGTCTCTATCACCTGCCCAGCCCAACCTATGGTCCTCCTCCTGGATGCCCAGGCTTCCATCGCCCCCAGCCCCTTTCCCCTGCCCTCCCACCATGTGCCCACTGGTCAAGGAGAATTCTGGAGGCTGCCTGTTCCCTGAAAGAGTCTGTGGTGCTTGAAGGAGAGGTTTAGGTATCTGTGGTCTTGAACTTTTTACATGGTTATGAAGAGTGAAAGTGTTAATGGAAGAAACCAGGTTCTTCTTGCAGATGCTGTAATGCCATAACGAATTACAGATCAGCAAATCTGTTAGCATGCAAGCAGGGTTTATTGGTCATACGTTCTCATGGAAGAGAACAGGCCTTGCTCAGGTGGGGGCATGAAAGGCATAGTTTCAGGGTGAAGCAGGGTAAGGGCAAGGGCGCGAAAGGGAGGCCAAAGGCCGCAGCCAGAGAGAGGAAACCCTTTATTCTGAGGACTTATATAGTTGGTGGGATGGGGGTGAAGAAGTTACATATTGATTGACAGGTAAAGGTGGTGCCAGCTTTGGGGTAGGGACATGAATACCCGAAGGTGTTAATGGGCTTCTTCCTTTGGGCTCAATGGGCCCTTTCCGGCCTTCCAGGCCTTGAGATGAAAACACAGTTTCAAAGGCTTTCGTTCCCAGGCGGTGGAGATGATACATAGAATTTCAAGGACTGCCTTCCTCCCATGTCAGTACGGTGTTTCTTGTGATGTTGTAACATCTGGCGATATTATCGGACCGGGCTCAGGACTGCTGAGTCAGTGGGTGAGACATGTCTCCCTCCTTCTCCCTGCCTTGGTTCACTGTCCATCCTACCTAAGTGCTAAAAGGTGTTTCCTGGCAACCAGGACGCTAGACGCTGGCCAGCAACAGCAGCGCAGTCTCGGAGTTCTTCCTATGCTATCTCCTGCCTCAAAGGCCGTTATGTTTGGTTTGAGATTTCCTCATGTGGGGGCTGAGAGGCTGGGAAATGCTGTGGAGCACCGTTATGCTTGGTTTAGCAAGACCCCTGGTCAAGAGGAAGATGGGGGAGTGGGAGGACTGGGTGGAACAGTGATTGGGGAGGGGGAGGGAGTGGGATTAGGGGTGGCTCAAGGTGCTGCAGTGACTTAGAGGAGAGCCCAGGTCTGCCGGCCCTGTCCCTCCTCCTCCAATCTGCCTCTTGAACTTGAACTTGGCTGTAGCTTTCTCTAAGCTGTTCCTTCCTGGACTCCTTCAGCACACCTCTTTCTCTTTGCTGACTGCCCCTTAAATAAGAACCACCTTGGCAGCCTTTCCCAGTCCCTGCGTGGATGGCCTCTCCTGAATTCTGACTTTTCTTGCCAGCTACAAACTGATGCTTCCATGAGGCTCATGGATTATTCTCCCTGAGTGTCTTACAACAAAGTCACTGCTTCCCAAACCGAACTGCTGGGTGACTTAAATTTCCTCCTCCTCTGTCTTCCACTTTGGATTAGGAGTGAGTGGTCTCCAGCAAGACACTTTAACACCAGCTTTTCATTTGCTTTGTTTTTTGCCCCCTCTCTTCCCAGTCCAGGACACCTCTGTCAAAACCACCCCAGATGGCTGTTTCTGATTCAATTTCTCATCAACTGACACCTTCCAAGTCTCTTCCCTGCACTCCACCCCTAACCCCAGAACAGTTTGCTCAACTACAGCTCTGCTCTAACTGCCCCTCAATTTCAGAATAAAATCCAAACTCTGCCTGATTCAATTCAAGTCCTTTCCAGATGGAAACCCTTGCCCATCTAACCTGGTTTGTTTGGGTTCCTCACACACTGCCCCCTCCCCTCCACACTCACTGCCTCCCATTTTCCTCCTGACCATCCCTCTGCAGAGAGGGCTTCTCTCCCATCGCCCCTGCCAAACTTCCATATTTCTTTTTTTTTTTTTAAGAGAAAGGGAACAGTTTTGCATGAACATGCTGTAGCTGTGAAAGTGATATTAGTGATATTAAAAGTAGGAGAACAGGTAAGGCTAAGTGATTAAGCTGAGACCACTGTGGAGGAGAGAGGCAGAGGCTTCCGGGAATCAAGCACTGTTCTGTGTGGGTGATGAAGAGCGTGATGCGCTTGCTTCATAATTATTTCTTAAACTGCATTTGTTTGATGCCCTTGTAATCCTTAAATCACATTTTATGATATATATATATATAGATAGATAGATAGATAGATAGACAGACAGACAAAGATTTCTTTTTATTTTGTTTTTTAAGATTTTATTTAGTTTTAGAGAGACGGGAAAGGAGGGAGAAAGAGAGGGGGAGAAACATTGATGTGTGAGAGATACATTGATTGATTGCCTCTTGTGCGCCCCCAACTGGAGGCCTGGCCTGCAACCCAGGCATGTGCCCTGACTGGGACTCAAACTGTGACCTTTCAGTTCATAAGCCAGCACTCAATCCACTGAGCCACATCAGCCAGGGTTTTTTTTTTTTTTTTTTTTTCGTTTTAAGAAGTAAATCTAAGAACTATTAGGACTCAATCACCTCAGAAGCGTGAACTTCATCTGGGACAGAGCCTTGAAGGGCTGCCGGAACTATAAGATGAGTTAAGGCAGTGGTTTCTTCTCAGTGCTTCCCTGAGGGCCATGGCCATTGACACAGCCCAGTCCCTCTCACAGGGTCTTCCCAGGCTTTGTGGGGAGTAGCTGCCCCACCAGGAACTTCGGGATGAGCCTGTCCTGGCCCTTGTTTCCCAGTTCATCCTCCCGCACTGCCTCTGTGGAATGATTGGCAGGAAGCCCAACATTGTAGGAGTTTAGAGGAGGCAGCCTCCATGTGTGTTTTAGGATGCAGAGAGAACCCTGCTTCTTAAAGAAGGCCATCCAGATCCCATGACTGTCCCTCTCTTGGGTCTGCATAGCACTTCCTGTGTGTCCATTTCACAGCCCACAGTCACAGGCTGGCTTTATTATTTGCATGTATGTCTTTGTGTTCCCCCGAGTTAAACTGTTGAACTCTTGCAGGATAGGACAGTTTGTATTCCCACCACTGGGTCCAGCAAAGCATTTCCTCACCTTGTGTGCCACTCATGCTTTAACTTCCTTACTATTTCAAATAGACTGGCTTTTAAAAATAATAACAGTGAAATTATGGGTGTTATATGAGTTCTATGTTCTCCTCAAATACGTTAACAGAATCTTACAAGTAATAAAACAAAGTGCCTGATACTGCCTAAAGTCGCCTTGTACACATAGGTGGATACTCATCTGTTCTTTGGGAATCACTGGCTTGGCATGGGCACCTCTCCCACGTCCCAGAACAGGCACTCAGTCATGTTTGCTTAGTTGGGTGTTGGAATGCCAGCCTTTTTGATGGGCTGACTCTGAGGTAGAGAAATGATATGGGCTGTCTGATCTGTACAGAGAGGAGTTTTGGAGAGTCCACCACCCATTTTTGGGCATTGACTTTTCTAGAAGCATCTCTTTTGTGCTAGCACTTGCTGTTCCTTATTAAAATAAATAAAACATAATAATGGAAAGGTTTTTTAAAGCAATAAGTTGAAACACACAGAAGATAGCTAAATCTATCAAATCAAACTGCTATAAATTTACTAAAACCAAATATTTTTTAAAGGCAGAAATATTTATTTTTAAGATTTTGTTTATTTATTTTTAGAGACGAGAGGGAAAAAGGGAGGGAGAGAAACATCGATGTGGAATAGATACATCTATAGGTTGCCTCTTGAATGTCCCCAGTTAGGGACCTGGCCCACAACCCAGGGATCTGCCCTGACCAGGAATTGAACCAGTGACCTCTTGGTTTACAGGCTGGCACTCAATCCATTGAGCCATACCAGCCAGGGCCAAAGATTTTTTTAAAGGACATCCATAAGGGTCAATTAAGGACCAGTTAAAAGGGAATTTTTTAACTTCTTGTCAATATGGAGGCATAGGTAGACACGCTTCACCTCCTTGCCCAACCATAAGAAGGGTCACAACTAACCTCAAAACAAAAAACACCCAGAACTGCCAGAAAATCAAACTGTATGGAAGTCCAACAACATTTAAAGCAGCCATATTTATCCAATGGGTAGGAGGGGTGGAGACAGGGAGCCAGGGGGTGGGAGGGAAGAGGACGTGGTTCAGTGGTAGTGGCAGTGGCAGCAGGCAGTGGGATGGGTGGTCCCACATTCACATGTGGTAGATAAAAATCAGGAGAAATACCTGGGGAGTGAGTGATCCCAGCCTCAGGGCAGACCATGCAGCACAGGATTCCAGTGCCAGGAAGATAAAGCTTCATAACTTATGGGTGTAAAAACCAATGGAGTTTAAGTTGGCCAAAGAAAGTGCTCGTCTCTCAGGAGAATCTGTTTAAAGGGCCCGCGTAGTCTTAGAACTTACACAAAATCACCCACAGTGGGAACCACCACCAGGGCAACAGCTAGAAGGGTACCAGTTGCGTACGGGAAATAGGTGAAGTGACTGGAAATGGGGTGGGTGCCAAACAAGCCTCCAGCAGCCAGGTAGCAGCATTTACCTCTCCAACCCCTTTCCCACACAGAGCCACAGGTGGTGAAGAAGGTTGCCTCCCCCTAGCGATTACCTGAAGCTCCACCCCATACAACGTAACAGGTGCGCCACGACAGGGAGTCAAAGCAGCTCCACTTAATACACAGAAACAAACACAAGAAGGCTACCAAATTGAGAAGACAGAGAGATATGGCTCAAATAAAAGAACAGAACAAAACCTTAGAAAAAGAACTAAAAACAGAGATAGCCAACCTATAAGATGCAGAGTTCAAAACACTGGTGATAAGGATGTTCAGAGAACTCATTGAGTATGGCACATGAATAAGGGAAGAAATGAAGACTACACTAAGTGAAATAAAAACCCACAGAGAACTAACAGTGAAGGGAAGGAAGCTGGGGTTCAAATCAATGATTTCAAACATAAGGAAGAAATAAACAGTCAACCAAAACAGAATGAGGAAATAAGAATTCCAAAAAATGAGGAGAGAATAAAAAGACTCAGGGACATCTCCAAAAGTGCCAACATCTGAATCATAGGGATACCAGAAGGAAAAGAAGAAGAACAAGAAACTGAAAACTTATTTGCAAAAGTAATAAAAGAAAACTTCCCTAATTTGGTGAAGGAAATAGATATATAGGTCCAGGAAACATAGAGAGTCCCAAACAAATTGGATCCAAAGAGGATCACGCAAAGACACATCATAGTTGAAATGCCAAAGGTTAAAGACAGAGAGAGAATCTTAAAAGCAACAAGAGAAAAGCTGAGAGTTATCTACAAAGGAGTTGCCATAAGACTATCAGCTGATTTCTCAAGAGAAACTTTGCAGGCAAGGGACTGGCAAGAAGTATTCAATGTGATGAAAAGCAAGGACCTTCAACCAAAATGACTCTATCCAGCAAAACTGTCATTTAGAATGGAAGGGCAGATGAAGTGCTTCCCAAGCAAGGTAAAACTAAAGGAGTTCATCACCAAGCCCTTATTATGTGAAATGTTAAAGGGACTTATTTAAGAAAATGAAGAACAGTACTATGAACATTAAAATGGCAACAAACACAACTGAACCTAAAAAAACAAACATCAACAACAAAATACGCAAACAACTATAACAGAACAGAATCATAGGTATGGAGATCATTTGGAGGGTTATCAGCCAGGAGGGGGAAGGAAGAGAATGGGGGGAAGGATACAGGGATTAAGAAGCATAATTGGTAGGTACAAAATAGGGGGATGTTTTTCTATTTTTTTAGTCCTATTTGTTTATTTATTTTTATGGTACAGAGTAGTTGCCTTCATTTTTTTTTATTGTTGTTCTATTATAGTTCTCCCAATTTTCTCCTCATTGCTCTCCTTGTCCCGCCCACCCTCACTCCTACAGTCAATCCCCACCCTGTTGTCCACGTCCATGGGTTATTTATACATGTTCCTTGACTAGACCCTTTCCAGATGTTAGAAAATGGAGCCTTATTTGCACGACCCATGGACATTAACTAAGTAGGGGATTGCTGAAGGGAGGGGTGCAAAGGGGGAAAAAATGGGGCAACTGTAATAGCATAATCAATAAAATATACTTAAAAAAAAGGATTTTTTTATTTTACGTAACAGGTACTTAAATAGTGCTTGGTATGTGTGACAAGCTCTTTTTTAATGGCTTTACAAAAATCAGTTTTAATAGAATGCAGATACTGCTTATTGCTATCCTCATTTTACAGATGAGGGACGGATGTACAGCAAGTCATTATTAGCCCAAGGTCACATGCTTTAAGGTGACAGTGCTTGGATTCAAACCCAAGTACCACGACCTTTTATTTTGTTAAACCAACAAACAGTACAAAAGGGATTCCAGAGAAATAAGCTCCTCCTCCACCCCGACCCTGACCCTGACCCTGACCACCCCAGTAACCCTTTCCCGAGACAGCCTCTGTCAGCAGGGTCTTGTGTATTTTTGAAGAAATATTCTGTGAATGTGCTTCCTTTGGAGACAACAGATGTTGCTTCTTTTTAATGAGTAAAAAATTAGATTATTCAATTTCTCATTAAACTTACTTATGGATGTCAAACTGCCTGGGAGCCAGCGTTTTCATTTTGAGAAATGGAAATGCTAATCTAGCAGATACGTTTATATTTTCTCCTCTGAAAGGAAGTACATGGAAATGAATCGTTTTGTTGCTTTTGTTATCAACCATTGTTTTCTAGTAATCTAAAGAAAAGTGGACACCTGATTAATCATTTTTTTAATTCATCCACTCATTTGGCAACAGTTTAGTGAGTGTTGATTTTGAGTGAACCTCTCTGCTAGGTGCTAAGGAGCATACATGAAAGGAACAGCCTTTGCCCTGAGAAGAGAGTCATCCAGTCTAGTGGGGAAGGCAGAAGAGCAAACTGTCACAAGCCCCAGAGATGAGGGCAGGAGTTGGGGAATGTGGGCCCCAGGCTAGGGCCAGAGGGGAGGCTCTCTGGAGGAGGTGGCCTTTAATCTGTAGCTGGAGGGGCCAGTAAGAGTCAGCCTGGCGGAGAAGGGGAGAAGGGAATTCCAGGCAGAGGGACCAGAAAAGCAAAGGCCTAGATGGAAAAGGAACCTGGCCAGCTTGGATCTGGATGCAGGTATTATTGCTGATGCCCAGGGTGGGTTGTAGGAGTCAGGAGGTAAGTCTAGAGAGATGGGCAGGGGTCTCAGAGGAGGTGAGAAAGGAAGCACATTTGGACCAAAGGTGGGTTTGAGAGGATAGGATGGGAAAGTCATACCCACAGGACCTGGTGACCTGTTGGGTGTGGTGGAGGGGGGAGCTGGAGGGATGCAAGAATGGTTCTGGGGGTCAGAGGGAACCCTGGAGCAAGAACAGGGCTGAGGTGGGGAAGGACAGTATGCGATGTGAGGTGCCTGCAAGACAGGCACCAGGGAGGTGTCCAAGAGGCAGATATCATACAGGGGACAGGCCTCGCTGGAGGTGTAGATTTGGGTGTCGGCTCATTTGAAGGTGAGGAAGGAGTGAGGGAGACTGAAGAGCGGGACCCTGGGCACGGTTAAGGTGTGATGGAAGGAGTTCAGGGCGGAGACTGAGGCACAGCAGCCAGGGAGGTGAGTATCCCAGAGGAGGAGCGGAGATGAGGAAGGCAGGAGAGGACCGGGGCTAAGAAAGAGCAGTGCAGGAACCGTCTGGGGGACGTGGGTAGAGCAGGTCTGTAGGTGGTGGGTGTGGGCCAGGCTTCGGAGGGCAGCACGGGGAAGGGCTGAGAGCTAAGAGCAGGAAGGAAGCGGTGGCAGCTGTGGAGGGGGTGTGCCAGGAAGAGGGCCTCTTTTGTCTGTTTTAAAAGATAACATTTATTGACTGCTTATTGTGGGCCAGGCATTGTTTTATGTACCTTACAGGTGATATTTAATCCTTTCAATGGTCTTCTGGGATAGGCACTATTATTATTTCCATTTTACAGATAAGGAAACTGAGGAGGAGAAAAGTTGTGTAACTTGCCCAAGGCCACACAGGCAGCGACTTACCAGGCAGAGTGGGCCTGGAAATTATGAGAGGCCCGAGAGCTTTTATTTTTACCAGTGTCAAGAAAAAGGTCAAAAATACGTATGAGTGAGGGAGGGCTGCTGATGGAGGAAAACCTGAGGAGGGGGAGGGGGAGGGGGAAAGAGGAGAGAGGAAAGGGAGGGAGGAGGGAGGGGAGAGGCAATGGTATCTGGAGAGGATGAAAGGCTCCTCCTGGTCGGGGGGAGGGAGGGCGAGGAGGGGAGGGGACGTTGTGGGGTGTCTGTGGGGTGTCTTGGGGGTGGAGGGAGCTGGGCAGGGCAGCAAGAGACCAAGTCTTCTGCTTAGAGTGAGAGGGGAGAATGGAGGATTATGGAGTTGTTTATTGCCTATTATTCTTACTACCAAGCTAAACAAAACAAGACAAAAAATCCAGTTCTGTCTTGGATTTTCCATTTGATTCTGTTTCCTGTTTAGACTTATTCAGGGTTTTCAGACCCTGACACAGGGCTCTTCTGGGGTTTATCCATCAGGGACTACCTGCTAGGTCTTGAGGCACAAGAAAATGCTTTTGAACATCCTTTGAATGTCACCTTAAATTCCACTGCTGCTTCTAGGCTTACTCACTATCTCTGAGAAGTAGATTATCTGCATTCTGCAAAACAAAATAAAAAGCTGACTTCCCAGGTCACGTCTCTTGTTGCTATACTTCCATCATGTTGGAGTTCCACAGTGCGTTTCATTTTTCTCATTCTCAGAGGCTGTGAAAACTCCAAGTATGCAGATTTTTCAGAAAAACCATGCTCGAAGTTATTTTTATGGGCTTTCCCCAAGCAATATTTTTTGCTACAGGAATTCAAATTGTGTAAGGACAGAACACATTTTTACAGACTATATATTTAGTTCTAAAACCCACCCAACATCTTCATAATGATCAGTAGAGAATAGATATGTAGACTTTAATTTTTAATGTGATTTGCATTTTAAAGACAAACACCTGGTGCTACTCTAAAAGGTTGTCTTTTGTGTGTCAAAATTTGGAAAGTAAGGAGATACTGATTTTTTAAATAGGAAATCAGATGGACCCCCCTCTCCAAGGCAGCAGTTCGTTTCCATTGTTCTTGATTTGTTTCCCCTGTTAAGTAGGTTTTGGTTCATTGACACAATCATTTGTGCATGAATGTATGCATTCATTCATTCCCCACCATTTATAGATGGCCGATAGCATGCTGATCATTGGGGAAGGGACAGGGTTGATTAAGACAGTCACTGACCATGAAGTCCCCACCCAAGGCTCAGTTGCTGGATTTCTCCACAAGGCAGTGAAGTCTGGGGAAAATGGGACAGGGCCTTTTTTCTCTGTGTAGCAGCTCCGAGGACAGTACCCGCAAACGTAATAATGCAGGCAGTTACTGGGATTTATTGAGTAGGGCCTCCACAGTGGTTGATGAATGAGTGAACGAGTGATTGAATTAAGCATAGAGCCTGAGTTGAAGAACTCCTAGTCCAGCCTAAGTAACCAAAGGTCTAACCATGGAATAAAATGTCCACTGGTATGTCAAATTCAATTCTCTTTCCTTCCAAAAAAGGTTCAGAATTATCATTCTCTGAAAGGTACTTTTATTTCTTGATGTGTCACTTACTATTTTTAAAAATTCCTTCCAGTTGCTTGTTGGGGTTTTGGCCTTTGTGAGTGGAATGCTAACACTAAAGCTTCCAGAAACCCTCGGGAAGCCTCTGGCAACTACTTGGGAGGAGGCTATCAAACTGGATGCAGAAAAGGACAGCAGTTGAGGCGAATTATTACCCACAACCAATAATACTGATGCTGGAAAAAAAGAGAAGAGATTAATTCAGGAGATTCTGGTCTTAGTGAATAAAAGTGCTATGTGTCCTCTCTAGCGCCTAGAATATTGTTTGCTTTAATACCTTTTGTATTAGAGAAATATTATTCTCAAACTCTGCATATAATTTATATGTCTTTTAAAAAATTTTTGTAAGAAAGTTTTAAAACAATTGTTTTGTAAAAGAAATAAAAACTAAGATGAGAATGCTCATTTTTCAGACTGCTTTCTTACCGCCACAAAATATTTTTCCATATTTGTTCTTCTATGTCATTGTTTCTCAGCCTTTCCCATGCACCACCTGAGGGAATACCATATGCTGCAGTCAGTGCCGGGGTCCCCTCCTTCCCCAGGGACTGTCAGCTGGGAAAGAGGGTGCATGTGAGGTTGTGTTTCTTGCTTTCTTTTCCATGATACTGATATTTATTCATTTATTTATTTTTCAATCACAGTTGACATTTAGCATTATTCTATATTAGTTTAAGGTTATAGCATAGCAGTTAGACATTTGTATAATTTACAAAGTATTTCCCTTGATTATTCTAATACCTACCTGACACCATACATAGCTATTACAATATTATTGACTAAATTCCCTAGGCTGTACTTTACCTCCCTGTGACTATATTATAACTATCCATTTGTACATCTTACTCCTTTCACCTTTTTTCATCCAGCTCCCCAACCTCTCTCCCATCTGGTAACCTTCAGTTTGTTCTCTGTATCCATGAGTCTGTCCCTGTTTTGTTTGTTCCTTTATTTTGTTCTTTAAATTCCACATGTAAGTGAAATTTGTGTCTTTGTCTGATTTATTTCACTTAGCATAATACCTTCTACGTACATCTATGTTATTAACCCTGGCTGGTTTGGCTCAGTGGATTGAGCATCGGCCTGCGAGCTAAGTGTCGCTGGTTCGATCTTCCAGTCAGGGCACATCAGAGAAGGAAAACTCTTGATTCCACAAAAAAAAAAACCTCCGCTGCCTTGTGGCATACCTCTTCAGGGGAAAGGCTAAGGGAGTAAACCCCGACAGAAAATCCGGAGCCGGAGTCCCTAAGGCGGTTTGACGTTGTAGTCAACACCGGCAACTCCTGCGGCGCACCTGAAGCCAAGCTGTATTGACTCCGTCTTTCCCTTGGACCCTTCAGCTGCGAAGAGAGGGGGGGTCTGCTGCATGGGCAACAGCAGACCCTCCATATCACCCTGCCCAGGCTCTGTAGCTTCAGCTTCACTGGAGAGGACACTCCAGCGTCATTGCAAGATGTGATTCAACACGGGAGGAGACAGATACCGTGTCACTCCCAAGTCGGACTGCACAACCATTCTCGGCGGTGCAGATAGACTCTTAAGAAGCTACACCATCGTCTCTCGAGACAGATAGCTGCCGACATCTATGTTATTGCAAATCATCAGATTTTATTCTTTTTTATGGCTGTGTAATATTCCATTGTATATGGACACTATATCATCTTATCTAAGTGTCTATTGATGGGCACTTTGGTTGCTTCCATATCTTGGCTTTGTAAATAATGCTGCAGTGAACACAGGGATGCATATATCTTTTCAAATTGGTGTTTTGAATTTCTTTGGATATATACTCAGAAGTAGAATTGCTGGGTCATAAGCTAATTAGTTCTATTCTTAATTTTTTGAGGAATCTCCATACTGTTTTCCACAGTAGCTGCACCAATTTGCAATCCCACTAACAGTGCACAAGGGTTTCCTTTTCTCCACATCCTCACCAACACTTTTTGTTTGTTGATAGCCATTCTGACAGGTGTGAGATGATATCTCATTGTGGTTTCAATTTGCATTTCTCTGTTGATTAGTGATGTTGAGCATCTTTTCATGTCTGTTGACCATCTGTATTTCTCTTTGGAGAAGTGTCTATTCAGCTCCTCTCCCCATTTTGTAATTGGATTGTGTGCTTTTTTGGTGTTAAGTTGTATGAGTTCTTTAAAAATTTTGGGTATTAACTCTTTATCTGATGTATCATGGAGAATATCTTCTCCCATTTAGTAGGTTGCCTTTTTGTTTTGTTGGTGGTTTTCTTTGCTGAGCCAAAACTTTTTAGTTTGATATAGTCCCATTTGTTTATTTTTTCTTTTGTTTCCCTTGCCTGAGGAGATATATAAAAAAAAATTACTAAAAACAGCGTCAGAGAACTTATGCCTGTGTTTTCTTCTAGGTTTTTTATGGTTTTGAATCTTACATTTAAGTCTTTGATCCAGTTTGAGTTTATTCTTGTGTATGATGTAAGAAGGTGGTCTAGTTTATTTTTTAGCATGTATCTGTTCAATCTTCCCAACACCCATTATTGAACATACTGTCTTTACCCCATTGTATTTTCTTTCTTTTATTTTTAAAGATTTTATTTATTTATTTTTAAAGAGATGGGAAGAGAGGGAGAAAGAGGGGCAGAAAAACACATTGATTGGTTGCCTCTTGTTTGCCCCCAACTGGGAATCCAGCCTGCAACCCAGGCATGTGCCCCGACCTGGAACCAAACCAGCAACCTTTTGGTTCAAAGGGCAGTGCTCAATCCACTGAGCCACACCAGCCAGGGCCCATTGTATTTTCTTGCCTCTTTTGTCATGTATTAATTGACCATACAGGCATGATTCTCAACCACCTCAAGATCCTCAACCACCACATGGGGGTGTGGGGCTAGACCATTTTGCATCTCTGCCTCTTATTCCAGTCTCAATATGGCTTCTTTATAGCCTTATTATAGGACTTCGGTTCAACTAGTCTTCATGTTACAGAACGGGGGTGTCCGGGGTTCCCCAGAACCTGCAGGCTGGGGATGGGGAAAAGGAAGCAGCTTTTAAGTTGCCTTTGCATGCCTGGGGCTAGTGGCTTGTGTCTTTGTTACACAAATGGCTTTGATGCATCCAAGGCCCCAAGGAGATGGGAGGGGTCTTGGACCATGGGATGGTATGGAAAGAGCACACAGAGCCTGTGTGAGGTTCTGTGAATGGTCAGAACTAGGTACCATGCCCACTGCATCACAGGATGCAGCCAGAGATTTAAAAATAAGCGGCAGACATTTTTAACTGGGTACACCATGCGGCTTGGAAAAGGAGGGGACACCATGCGGTTTTGAGAAGGGGACACGATGCATCTTTGAAAAGGAAGGAACACCATGCAGCTTTGAGAACACCTTGTGGCTTGGAGAAGGGGCAATACCTTTGTGGTTTTGGAAAGGAAAGGCTGGGAATCCACGAGGTTCTGGATTAAAAGATGGCGGGCACCATAACACAGACAAGGCCTCCCCAGTCAGAATCGAATGATTGGCAGCTACCGGTAAAGCTGAACTGTGTCTAGGAAGTAAGAAAACGGTATCTCTAACTTTTCTAAAACTAGCCTGGTTTGGTAAGGGGAGGCTGAATTATGTGTTTGTGGGTGTTTTAAAGAAAATAAGACTTAACAGCAGAAATCCGTAAGTAATATAAATCTATATAACTATTAAATAGTTCTTTTTCTTTTCACTAAACTCTGTTATTGAGAGTTATAATTCTGGCGGCAGGCAATTGGGCCCCTAACAAAACAGCCTGTGGTTCTGTTTCAATCGGAGAGCCCAGGGGTTCTGTTATAATCAGATAGTTCTCCAAGCTGATTTTCTATAATTTAGTTGTAATTTTGCTGTGCATGGAGTAGGTGAGCACAGCATCTTCCTGTTCTGCCATCTTGACTGGATCTGAAAGTATGTTTCTTTTGGTAAAGCCCCTTGAAGATTCTATTTCTAATATTCTTTCTCCTCTTATGAGAACCATAGCTCTAAATTCAATTCTTTTCTTAGTAATTCCCGGTCAAAAATGTTTATAATTTAACTATAAACACTATAGCTATGCCTTGCTTCCAGTACTCTGACTGAAGAGGGCTTGAATGTGTAGTCAGATGTTTTTGTGGTTGGTCCAGGTGAGAGACACACATCTGCTAGAGGCCAGGGGTGAGTGTTCTAGTCCGACATTTTTACTTTTTCCAAATTTATGAAATTCTCTTTGTAAGTCTTCTTCACAGGATAGAGAAGCTATGGCACTTTACAACATTGCCAGCTTTTAAAGTTTGCAGATCATCCTGGAAATTCACTTTAAGTATCATGAGGATCTGTTGCCAATGTTAAAAGAAATTTAAGTATTCTTGTCTTTTAAAGAAAATCTATAGGAAGAGTTTTACTCTTTTTTTTTTAATTTTTTTTATTTTGGTTTTTCAATTACAGTTGTCCCCTTTTCCCCTAATTTCTCTCCCCCACCCAACCCACCCCCTCTCCCACAGTCATATCCCTCCCCGTTGTCCATGTCCATGAGTCTTTTATACGGGTTCTTTGTACTCTTTTTTTTAAGTACTAAATTTTGTTTTCTCAACTTTCTTTAAAACCATATTTTGCAAAAATAGTTTAATATCCTAAAAATTTCCACTGAAAAATTATGGCATAATCCTCTTTGTTAGAGGAATATATTTCAGATAAATTTCCCATAGGTTTTGGATTTTTCTTTACTATGGTTTCACCAGAAGTTTATTATATTCTTCTTTGCTCTTGAAATTTAGCTGTTGGATATGTCTTATGTCCTGTATATTAGAATTAGTGATGTATTAGTGTTATCAGCAGGGACAAGTAAAAGGACTAAGACAATTATATATAACAGATGCTATTGTTTAACAATTGCTGTTCAGGGGAAAAAAAGAGGGATTTGACCTGAATTATTTAGACTTTTTATATTAATTCAGTTCCCTGGATAGTTGCTCAGTTGGTATTTCCATTTTTAAAATAAAACATAAAACCAAAAATCTCCCTTTGTAAAACAAAGCAAAACAAAACAAACAGGAGGATATAAAAAGAGAGGAAGACATTTATCCTTCTTCTCATCATTTATATTGTCTCTTTTTATTTTTTTCATCTTCATCCTGTTTTACTGTCATTTAGATTTTTCCTTTTAGCTAATATTTGATACATTTTTTTCACTGTCTTTATGTTCTGTATTAGTTTGCTAGGCTGCCATAACAAAATACTACAGACTGGGTGGCTGAGGCAGAGGAAGTTCATTTCTTACAGTTCTGGAGGCTGGAAGTCCAAGATCCAGATCAGATTTCATTCTGAGGTCTCTGGCTTGTAGGTAGCCACCATCTCACTGTGGGTTCATGTGACTTCTTTGTGCTCATGCAGGAGGGTGAAAAGTGAGTGCTCTGTTGTCCCTTATAAGGGCACTAATCCCATCACAAGGGTTCCCATCACCTCACTGAACCCTACACACATTCAGTCCATAATACCCATGTATGTGTTTCTGTAATAGTAAATGTCCAGTCAGAAACACAGAAGAATTACCAGAATAATTGGAGTTTTGTAAATTTGCAAAAGTAAGATACATTCACCGCAATCAGTTAAGACCACTGTGTGTTGTTCCTCTCATTTCCTTCCATCACATATCCTCTGCCAGATGACATCCAAGGGGTCACAGACATTGTTTTTCACAATTTTGTACATATATATTCTTCAAGAGGGCTTTTAAAACTTAATAAACTCCAGGCCCCGTGGAAGCTGAATCTGTACCCCACTCCCCTGAATTGCTGTTAAAAGGTATGTCATTAGGAAAGTTCATATTAAAAATGTACTTTGAATGTAGTATTTAACTGAATACTCAGCTCTGAGGGGCTTATCGGTCCCCCTTCTCTCACCCCTATAGAATATTTACTGAAAACACTAAATACAGTGTTCATTCCGTAAAATGGCATATGTGAAAGGGTACTTAAATTCTTGTAGGTGATAAGGAGGACTACTTTGTCGTTTAAGATTGTTAAGCTGGCTGTGGAAGCCAGAGTCTACGCTAACACCTCCCAGCAGAGGGTCTGGGAGTGATAGGTGTTCATGTCTTATCCATATTCACCAGAAGTCAGTGATGGCTCTTTGTTTTATCTCAGGAGTCCACGTGGTACCAGTACTGACTGACAACTACTAGTTCTCTAACTAAATTCATGCTCCTCATTCATTCCCTGCCTCTCCCTGGGCTCACCTACCCCAATTGGGGACCAAACTTCTGAGATTTTTATAGATGTTCCAATAAGTAAGTTTTATTTTATAGGGAAGAGAGTGTTCAGTTATGGACTCTGCCCTACCTCTGTGTCCTCGGTCAGGGCTCACCGCGTTTCAGAGACTTGAGTGCCCTGAACTCATGCCTTCCCCCTGTTCCCTGCACCCTCTGGGAGCCATGCACAGCTGGATCCCTGGCCCTGCGGGCCTTGCTTCCTCAACAGCCTTCTGAACAGTTCAAGTTCCACCTTCTGAAAAGTTCAAGTTCTGTTGGCTTGGGGCCCTTTATTAACTGGCAGACTGACTCATCAGCAAGGCTGGCACATCCCGAGCCATTGACAGCCACACGGAGCAGAGCAGGAGGGGTTTGGTGCACAGGGAGGCCCCAGTCCATTGCACAGGTGAGACTCTGGGCACCTCCAGAGCTCGAGGTAAAAGCTGAAAAATTGCTGGGGAGGAGGGTGAAGCTGCACTGCCTGCAGTCTCAGGGAGATCACTTCAGCTCTTCGGACCTCAGCCACTCGCCTGTGAAATGATAACATAAGGTCCCACTAGCTGGTCCTTGAGGCTCCTTTTAACTCTCACCCTCAGTGATGACCTGGCTCTTTTTTCCTGTCAGTTTTCTGAATGACCCCTCATTTAAGTCACACTGCTGTAGTTCTGTGCAGCAGAAAATAAAAGACCTGTTAGTGGTATACACATACAGCCTTCTTTCACCATTTCATTTCTAGATATTTCTCTCTTGTCTTCCTTTCAGAGAGAAGTAGAGTCCTGACCTGGGCAGGGAGAAGAAGGAGCTCTTGCTGATATCTTCCATGGTTCCCATTACTTTTCAGATACAGTCCTCCCTCCTGGCCAGCCTGACAGCACTTCCACACTCCACTCTCACAAGACCTCCCCATGTAGCCACCCACCATCTCCTCCGCTCCCTTTGAACTTCCTGCCTCTGTGGCTTTGCTCACACCATCTTCCCTCCCAGTCTTTCCCACTTTCCTCTTCTTTGTCCCTCCTGGGCTGGCCACTTGGGTCCACCATGCTCCCTCTCGCCTGAGTCCTCACAGTGCCTACAGTTAGAGTGCTACTTATTAAAGGACTGTTTTATTCTGCCTTGCTTTCTTTCTTGAGGAAGGAAATATCATTTTGGAAATCCTTGAATCTCTCATAGTCCTTGCAACATGTCTTGCACAGTGACTGTTCCATAAATGTTTGTTGATTGATTTTATAGTAGGTAGCTCAATAAAATATATCTACCACCTTATGAAGGATTTTACATACCTCAACTCAGCAGATGTTCACAACAACTTGTAAGATAAATCTTAGTTCATTCCCAATTTTCAAAAGGAGAAACTGAAATTTAGAGGTTAAGTGACTTGCTCGAGGTAAAAACAGATCTTCTGTGGCACCTAAGTGTGTGCTTTGGTGAAGACCTTGAGCCTTGGAATCTGACATCCAATATGGGCTTTGCCATTTAAAAGACCTTGGGCCCTTCCTTATTCTCTTGGAGCCTCAGTTTACTTATCTATAGAATGGGGACGATGATAGTACCTACCTCATAGGGTAGTTGTGTTAATGATGTCATGCATGTGTCTAGCAAATGATTAAGGCAATATCATTATCATTATTTTGATTCATCAAACTGTCTCCCTGTAAACAGGCTTGTTGACTGTAAAGTGTCTGCTACCACTCAGCAAATATTTGAATATGTGGGCTAAAGGATCATTTGGCTTTTATCCTAGATTATCTCCTAAATGATTTATCTAACTGCAGTCAGGTCATCATTTAAATGATCAACAACATTATTCTGCCCTCACACCCCTCACCCTCCTTCCACAATGCAGCTGACCCAGGAGAGCCAGGCACCAATGGGAGACAGCAGCTAACTCTGGGCAGCCAAACAAGGAAATCAGGGTTTGCTTCTGGCTGGGACTTGCTAGGAGTTGGACAGGTTCACATGTTATTTACCACGCCTACAAATCAGCTGGAGAAATCCCAGGCTGGCAGACAGATGAAAGGTTTGTAAACTAGACAGAGAAGAGCTTCTAAGGGTGGACTCACTTCCAGGGTTTGGCAGAGCCTCAGCTTCACAATTTACAAGATGAGGTCAGTGGCTCCTTTCTCCAGGGAAATAAGTGACAGAAACACAAGCTTGTGGACCAATGGAGAGTAAGATTGAAGGGAGTGCCTTAATAACCTCCCCAATGGGAAGCAGTTTTGCTTTCGCTCTGTCTCTCAGGACACTAGCCAGCCACTCGCTGGGAAAACAAGTGTTGGTGCCAGAGCCTCCTGTGAGTTCCAGGCCGCTTTTTCAGAGACAGGTACTTGAATCCTGCTTGTGGCTCAGGGGTCATTCTACTCAGGGAGTTGGGGGGCGGGTGTCTTAGTGGGATCAGGTGGCAGTGATTCACAGGCTGCTGGGCCAGGCTGAACCCCCTTTGCTGTTCACATTTCTTCTCCCCGGCAGCTGGTTATTCTCAGCCACAGATCACTTTCCTTCTCCACTTAATTTATGAGAACTATTTTCAGAAAGTTGTTGGGCAGGGAGGCCCGTGTGAAAGATGAAAGCCAGTAAGGGGTTAGTTAGGTAGCTGCCTTCTACCTCTGGGGCTCACGTGCAGGGCTACACCCCTCAGCTTGCCCCCTCCACTGGTCTGGCCCTTGCCTTCTCCTCCCTCTGCCCCCGCAATCCTGCTTCTTCCTAGTTAGCCAGCCGGTTGGGGAACAGAGTCACTAATGGCTGAGGAAATGCACAGACTGCCTGAGAAATAGAAATAACACACAGTAAACTTCACTGGAGGACTTTAAAGTATCAGAGACCTTCAGAGCCAGAAGAGATTGCTGACAGCTCACAGCAGAGGGAACAGCCCTACCTCCTCTGGAGAAAAGGTGAATTTTATGGCCGTGATCTGTATCACGTGACCTGATACCCTGGCTACTGCTGATTGGACGGAGAAGGGCAACTGTGCCAAGGGTGATGTGCAGGCTGGTTTAGCCCAATAAGGTGGCCTGGTGCTCCATCCCTGTCTGACAGGGATGGCAATGACCAGCTGCGCTGATTGCATTTTCTCTCTCTGGGGTTTCAACCTGAGACCTACAGAGAAAGTTAGACAGAGTGCAGGAACAGAGGTGGGAAGATGAGCAGGAGAGCCTGGGTGGACAGGGAGGCTGGGGGTTAGGCAGGCCTCAGTGGTGAGTGGGTTGGGTGGTTGAGCCCTCCTCGACCCTCTCCTTCCCACACTGGGTGCTGGGCTCAGGCTTCTGCGCTGCCCAGGCCCCTGCATTTCCATATAGATGCTCAGAAAGAGCCCTCTTCATGACACAGACTCAGTGGGTCTGGCTTACTTACCACCCATAGGAGCTAATGAAGAATTCACATGGTCTGGTTTATAGATGAGAGACTCCAGACAAGGAGACCTGGGTCTTCCCCAGCTTACATAGAAACCTGGTCTCAGAGGGTGGGGTTTCAGGCGTAGGGTTGGGGTAAGGGTGGGAATGTGGGGGTGGGAAAGCAGGGAGGGAGTCAGGGAAGGTGGCTGGGAGAGCTGGCCCCCAGCTAGAGTGAGGAGCAGGAGAGGAGATGCTGAGGTTCAGTCGTTCAAACTTTCCATCAAATGTTGTATTTGCTGCTTGTACCTACCTTGCTGATTTCACTGACCTTCCCTAGGTCTTGCCCACAGGGAAAGTGGTTTAGGGAAGGGGGCAGAATGAGTAGAAATCTCCCCAAAATGCAAACCTACTTACCTATCATGTGTTTTAAAGGCAGCTCAAAGCCAGTTTTGCACTTACGTCTAAAACTCCATCGAGGCTTTATTGCTCATTCTGATACTTAATAGAAAGCGAGCTCACAGGGAACTCTCCTTAACCCATGGGAAGTACCAACAGGAAAGGACTTATTCTGAGAGGCTGTGGACCTCGGGACAGAACCCTCAGGGCCAAACTTTGTGCTGGATGGAATAATTGCTCAAACAAGGCTTACAGCTCCCACCTTCCCTCCTCACAGGCCCATGGACACCATCCGGATTGCCGTGGTGGGGGCAGGTGTGATGGGACTCTCCACTGCTCTGTGCATTTCCAAAGTGGTCCCACGATGCTCCATCACCGTCATTTCAGACAAGTTCTCCCCTGATACCACGAGTGATGTGGCAGCCGGAATACTAATTCCCCATGCATACCCAGGTGAGAGGGGTTTTCGCTCCTTTGTCAGACATGGCAGACGTCAGGTAGAATGATGTTAGCCGAATTGTTGACAAAGACAGCTGGATGTGCATGCGAGCATAATGTGAACTTTTAACACCTTATTGGTTCATCTGTTAGGAAAAGCTCAGTTACGCTGGGAGACAAGAACAACCTTCAAGTCTTTGCAGCTCAAGAAATAAAGGTTTACGTATTTCTTGCTCACAATGTTTGTTGATTGAGCATTGGCAAGAGGTCAGCAGGGACCTGAGCTCATGGAGCGGCCTCTGTCTTGAATGTCATCAGTATCTGTGCCTGGAGGGAGGGAGTTCTGGGGGTTCTTACCTCCACAATTAAATGCTCTGGCCAGGAAGTGACTTCTGTCACTTGTGATGACAGCTCATTGGCCAGCACTACTCACATGCTCTCAAGTCTCAGAAGGAGGCCAGGCAGTGCAATTCTGTAAGGCTCCTAGAAGTATTTGGTGAACAGCACTAATGACTACCACAATTGGTAACGCTGAGTCTTTCCCCTGATTCTAGTAATAATCATCAAGTCAGAAACTACTTGTGTGTAATGGAACCAAGATCCTCATTTCTAAGCCAGTATAAAAACTATCAGTCAATGTGTGTTCAGACCTAAAGATGCATTGAATTAAAAACAAAATGTCGATGTATCCTTTCCATTCAGGATCTTCCACATGGAATGGGAGAAAAGAAATAGTATTAAATAGAAAACAAAATCACTTTGCAGCTGGTTTTATACTCACTCTTCCTACCTTGTCATTTCCACTCTCCCTTTTCCCTTTAATTTTAGTTTTTATTTCTTTATCAAAGTTATACATGCACATAGTTTAAACAACCAAGTGGTTATAAGGTTTATTTTAAAGAGAGCAATCTGTACTATGAATGTTGCCCTATTTAATCTGGAAACTCACGTTCTTCAGTTCAAGAAGCAGTCTTTGAATTGCTCAGTGTTGCCTTCTCCCCTTGCGTCTCTCTTTCTGGGGCTGCTATAGTGTGGGTCTCCGGGATGGTCCTCCAGTTCTCTTAGCTTCCCATCCCCCCTCCTATTTCGATCTCTTCCTCTTTTATTTTACTTTCTGGGAATTTTTCTCAATTTTGTATTTTGCCTGGCTGATGAATTTTTAATATCAGTTATAGCATTTTTAACTTTACAAAGCTCTTTTCTGTTCTCTGAATTTTCCTTTGTTATAGCATCTTTATTGTGTTCTGTGGTTGTAATATCTTTTCTTATCTTTCCAAAGATACTCATAATAGCTTAAAAAGTCTCTTCTCTCTGCCAAATTTATTGTCCCAAGTTGTGTTGTGTTGTTGGGTGTTCTCATTTTCCCAGCTGCAGACTTTCCTTGGCTAGCGGTCACCTTTACCTGGCTGCTGACAGTTGAGAGCAAGACCCTCAATAGCCAATGGGGACATTTGAGCGCTTGTGTATGGCTTGCTGCCTTGAGCCTCACGGGAGTGAGATGGTTTAGTTGGGGAACCTCTGATATCATTATGTTTAAGCCTTTCTTCTTAAGAGAAGAGGCTTCTAGTCCCCTGGCTAGGAAAGGGAAAGCCTCGGCTGGCCGCTTGCTAGAAGACAGGGGAAGAAGACTGGGGTCTTGGCATCTGGTTTGCATGTGCTTCCTTAACCCTCCTGTTTTCAGTATGCTATCTCTGTCTTCACCTGTGCTTGGTGTTTCCCAGTCCAGAGACCCCCTGTTCCACCTAACAGAGAATAAACTCCTATTTTGCCAGGGTGGGGAGGGTGGTGGTGGCCTTGGCGTTGCAGGTCCAGAAACTTGGCTTTCTCAGCACCTGGGATGCTGACGTACTTCTGGGCACTGCCCTGCAGGGAGCAAGCACAGGCACCCGGTGTGTTTGCAGAATGCTAGTTCACAATGGGCGTCTTTCTTGTAACCAGAGTTCCGTGTCCTCTTTCCAGAAGCCCCCTGCTTGTACCAGGCTGAGGTGAGTGGCCAGAAGGTAACCTGATAGTTATGGAATCAACTTCAAAGGAGGCTTGTTTGAGAGTTCATCCAGGCCACTGAGGCCCAAGCTCATACCCTGGCCAGGTGGTTGGGACTTCTTTCTGACCAGGCCCAGGGGTAAATGTCCTCTGTGATCACGAGTGTCATTACCATATGGGGACCATACCGGTCTGATAGTGTTACAGAAACAGGGGAGTCCAAAAACAAACACCAGAGTTTTTGGCTGGGAGATAGGCAGCAGGAAGCAGCTTTCAGGATGCCCCTGCATGCCTGGAGCTAGTGGCTGGATACACTGTTGGAAAGACCCGCTTTACTTCCAAGACTCAGGAAGATGGGAGGGATCTTGGACTGTGGGCTGGTGGGGAAGAAGCAGACAGAGCCTACGTAGGGTTCTGTGAATGGTCAGGACGGTGTGCAACACCCACTGCGTGAGAGGACGCAGGGGGAGAGAGGACACAGGGAGGAAGAGAGAAGGAGCTGCGGACATTTTGGGCTGGCTCTGGCTCTAGGAGGCTCTCTCTCAGGCTCTCTCTGGCCCTCACGCCCTCACTCTCTGGCTCTTGTGGGCTCCCTCCATCTGGCTTGGAGCAGGGGTCTCCAGGCTGCTTTAAGAAGAGGCTCTTGCCAGGCTGCTTGGAGGAGAGGAGATCCATGCGGTTTGCAGGAAGAAGGCAGTTTGCAAGGAGGCTAAGAATCCAGGCGGTCCTGCATTGAGAGCTGGAGGGCACCACAGCACAGAAAGGACCTCCCCAATCAGAACTGAGTGATTGGCAGCTACTGGTAAAGCTGAACTGTGCCTAGGAAGTAGGGAAACGGTGTTTCTGACTTTCCTAAGACTAGCCAGGTCTGGGAGGGGGAGGCAGGGCTTTGTGTAAATAAACAATTCTTTTCCTTTTCACCAAACTCTGGTACAGAGTTATGATTCTGGCGGCGGGCAATCGGGCCCCTAACTAAACAGCCCGTGGGTTCTGTTTCAATCGGAGCAGCCCAGGGGTTCTGTTACAATAGGGTGTGTGAGAATTAAATGCATTAATACATGTCAAGCACTTAGGACTTACTATGCCTGGGACACAGTAGGTGCTTTGTCTGTATTTGCTATTGTTATTACCGCCACTCCAGCTGCAGTTCCCTTTTAGCAGCACCTGCACATGAGTGAGGTCACCAGCCTTGCTCTACCCACTGTGGAACTGGAATTGTTCTTTCTTTTCAGATAACTTCTGCAGCATGAGGGTCTCGGCCACTATTTTGTTTTCAAGGTTTGGGGTGGGAGGAGGGGAATGCATTTCAGTGCAGCCCCATACACTGGCTGAGCTTGTTGGGGTCTAATCCTTAGAGGTCTAATTTAGTTTTCTTTGCAGCTTATTATTCATTTCTTCCTTATTTCTACACCGGTGGCCCAGTCTGCAATTTTGGAATGTAGTGTTGGTTCACACAGGCACCTGTTTAAAGATAGCACAGATCCACTCCTAAAGAAATGTTTATAGGCTCTGTAGCAAGTTTTAAAACCCTGCTATTGAAATGCCCTCACTGACCTGGGGGGCTTTGCCTGGGGAGCAGGATGACCCATGGGGTCTGTCCACCTCTGCTGTGAACTCCAGGGACAGCCCTCCAACCAGACTGACCCAGCATCCTCTCTGCCTCAGTCCCCTCATCTCCTTTGTGGCTGCCCCCATAGCAACCCCTCAGAATTACTGTTCCCTAGTCTCTGGCCTGACCCTAGACTTTCCCTCAGGACTCTCCACAGGAATCAGAGGGCCAAATACTTTACCCACAGTTGGATTTCTCTGTACCTGCACTGGACACTCTTATTTTGGGGCTTGAGTCCTGACCCTTATTTCCTCCCTGACAGGCCTGGCACCCTTCCAGAAGCTGCATCTAGGTCCCATCACCAGTGCTCTGGTGGGGAGGGCTGTGGGATAGGGAGCGCTAGTCCACAGGACTCTGACAGAGAGGTGGTGCCTGGCGTGGTCCCTGCAGGCCTCTGCTGAGCTGAGATGCTCCTCCAAGCTGGCCCATGAGTCCACGGAGTGGTGAGGTTGGAGGTAATGGCAGCCCTGGCTGGGGTTGCGGAGAGCCCTTTCTGGGGAGCTAACTTCGTAACACAGGTTTTGTTTCCTTGTAGCAGGAGGGTGGATGTGCATTCCATTCTCTGCCCTGGTTGACCTGGGCCCCACCGATCTCTTGTCATCTACCATGTTTTCAAGTCTCCAAGAAAGTGGCCCTGGGTCCTTTCTCCCATTGTTTTAACTGTATGGCCAGCTGAATGCCTCAGCCATGAACTGGCTTCTGCTCAGCCTGGTTATGGACCCTTCAAGGACCTCTGGAATATATGTGGGGCCCAAGTCCACCTGCCAACTGGCTCACACATCAGGTTTTTCTCTGATTGGCTGGTTTCTTCTCTGTGGGTTAATCATTATACAAAAAGATGCTGAATATGTCAATATTCAAAACTTTGGTTGCGATTATATCCTCCACAGTGTGGTACTTGATCTAAATGTTCCTGCTTGCCTCTTTCTTTTTACCCCCAGTTTCTAGGAAGGAGCTTATCTGAAGCATAGCCATTATCATCATTTTCCTTTCTGTTCCACTTTGCTTTTCTCCATGATTATAGACACACCCACTCACAAGCAGAAGCAGTGGTTTAGAGAGACCTTTGATCACCTATTTGCAATCGCCAATTCTGCAGAAGCTGGAGAGGCTGGTGTTCATCTGGTGTCTGGGTAAGAGAGGAAAGCTGAAGTTATTTTAGAATTTAGAATGATCTGAACAGACTTTAGAGTGCAACATAAATTATTGTTGAGAATCTGCTGTGAGCAGAGTGCTGACCTAGATGTGGGAGGATTTAGGAGAACATCTTAGGCTTTATTCCAAAGAACCCAAGAAAGACAAATTGCAGCATTAGGTTTTTTAATAATAAACAACCATTACAGTTTCTCATCACCAATACTATTTTGAGTTTCCTCAGGGATTATGCAGGGATTTGCAATCATAGCTATAAAAATATGTCAGGTAAGCAGTGAGGTTGTGTTATGTGAGGATAATGTGGCTGACGGAATACAAGCAGGGGGGACATTGGAGTGGGTGCAGAGACCCCAAATACAGGGACATCTTACATATATAGTGTCACTGGAGAATGCTGTGTTCCAAAATGTAAATTTTTGTAGGTTGCTAAAGTTACCTTTTGAAGTGTCACCAGGGAAAAAATATTTCTGAAATGGTTATCACACTCCCATTTAATTCTTCATGTTTGATTTCGAGAGACACACAATTAACAAAGAATTTAAAAATAAATCCCATGCAACATTTCTAACACAAACTGGTACTTAATATATGAAAATATCTTTCAATATGGTCTTAAATTGAGATCACTAATGATTCTCTCACTTATAATTTATGACACAACCTATATGTCGTCTGGGTTATCCTGTGTTAGAACACAGCCATGCCCTACAGCCTTTAGAAGAGCAGAGGGATGTTGCTTTTTGCTAAATTCTTAAGTCTACTGTAACTTTTGTGCTATTTCTAAAACAAAAACAAAACAAACAAACAAACAAAAGTGTCCTCTCCTCTTTTGAGACCAGGCTGTGTGCTGACATTTTCTGCTGGTGAACACCCCTGTGTCAGGCAGACTTCCGCTCTCTTCCATTCCTTGCCCTCCCTCCCCACCACGAACACCAAATGATGTTGACATCACTCATTTCCCACAGTCTTTGTCCAAAGCAGCAACTTTCACTTCTCTACTGTCCAAAGAGGGACTGATACTCTAACTGTCTCCAAAGTCAGGGGATGAGCCACATAGCAAAATGGTTTTCAACAACAATTTTAAAAAATAAATTAAAAAAAGAAAAAGAAAAATAGTTTTCATTAATATATGGTCACACTTTGTTTTTGTCCAAAACCAATGTGGTTCAGTCTAATTTACAAACTTGGCTCTAAGTAAGTTTTTTTAAAAACAGCGAAGTTCAAAATTCAAATATCCTTTCAAGAGTAAAGCTTGGCCACCATTAATGAAATTAAAAAGAATGTACTTTAAGCTATTCCAAAAGAGAGTTATTTATTTCCCCCACATGAATGATTTTTATTCCACTGGCTTCCAAAATGGTTTTGGATCAGTCAGGCACAGAAAAGTGCATGATGTGCTTTGCATCTCTGGCATAAGTATATATAGCCTGTAAATCTATTAATTTCTTCAAAAAAATTTTTTAGTGTTCATCAGTATCAGGTACTGTCCTAGGTATTAGGGATATATAAATGAGCAGTTTAGTACTTACTGCTTGGCATATAGTAGTTTCTCAGTAAGTATGTGTGGAGTGAATTTTTAAGAAAGAACAACATGGTCTTGCCTTCATGTAGTGTATGGTCTGTGGGTAATGTCCTAAATCTACTGAGTTACAAATGAGACAAGAGGAAAATGCAGGGTGCTATGGAAGCATTTATCTGGAGAATAAATTTGCTCTGGGATTTTATGAGATGTCACTAGGAAAAAGGTGATGTGTCAATGAAGACCATTCAGATGTGGGCAGGTTAGTCTGATGATGTGTAGAGGTGAATGAGGCAGAGACAGGGTTTAGAACAGAGGAAGCAGCATTCTGGGTAGAGCGGATAGCAAATGCATAAACCTGAGTCTGGACTGACTGTGGTTGTTGGAGGGATTAAAAAAATTCCAGCATAATGTGAAGCCATTGAGGGATTTTACACAGTGAAGTAATTGATCACATTTACATTTCAAAAATATTCTGTCTGTAGTGTAGAGAACAGATTTATGGAAAGAGAGATGATGGTGGGATAGATTAGCTGTTGATAGTGGGGATAGGGGGTAGATAAGTTTGAGAAATGCTAAAGAGGAGATTTTGATGGGCCCTGATAGCTGATGGCATGCAGGGAGGGAGAGAGGAGAGAGAGTCGAGGATGATTTTTAAGTTTCTGGCATTAGCACCTGTGTGGATGGGGTCCCATTTTCTGAGTTGGATAACACTGGGGAGAGAGGTAGGGGAAGTGTGTGTGTGTGTGTGTGTGTGTGTGTGTGTGTATGTGTGTGTGTGGTGGGGGTAATGTATAAGACATGGAGGTAGACACCCAGTGGGGAGTAGGCAACATGGGTCTGGATCTGGATTTGGAGCTCAGGGGAGAGAAGTGGGCTGGAGAGTTGGCCTTCTGAGTGTTTGGCCTGTAGATAGATGATGGTGAAGATATGGAAGAGGGCAATCTAGCCCAGGGAGAGTGTGCAGCGTGAGACAGCAAGAAGACCAATGCAGAGCCCTGCAGCAAGCATTTATACTTTCCACGGGGACTGCCTTGAATTAATTACTTAGTTATGCGTTACTTAAATTCTGGTACATTAATATCACATGATCAGCAACCATGTACAGAACTCAGATGATTTTCCTGGCTATTTCAGAGCAGTCATGCTTTATAATATTTATTCCTATTGATGAAAACAATCCACCACTTATAAATTCAAACAGATGCCTAGCGGCTATTGGTAGGACTATTACAGCCTCATCCACCCACCATGGCTTAATGGTAACAGGGCTCCTCCTGACAACTCTTGGCCTCTCTTTTCAAGAGCTAAATGGATGACCTACAACTTAAGTCACAATTTGCACCCTGACCTCTGGCACCCCCACCATTGCTTGTTCCAATTAAGATATTTTTGTTTTGTTCAGAATTGAAGCCAACCTTTAAACTTTTCATAGTTTGCTTATAATTTATGTAATGTGTTATGCAAAACAAAAAAAACCTTGCCTCAAATACACATAGTTGTAAGTAAATAAAATCTGGGCAAGATTTTTTTTTAGAAAAAAGAGAATTAAATTCAATCTTTAATGACACTACTTTTTAAATGTTTATTCTCCCCAATCATGAACATTTTAAATTTAGCCACTGAGTTATCTGAACCCAAGAGAATAGAAGAATAGATCTTTTTCTCTTAAAAATTTTAAATTTTATTTTATTGTGCTCAATTATAGTTGTCCCAATCCTCCCACCCCCCCCCCCCATTGTATTTGTATAGGAAGTATGATTTTCCAGTGCTTTAGAGAATGTCACATGGGGTTCCCTAGAAATGCATTAATTCACAAAATTTCAGGAAATTAATTGACCTACTATATTTGAGCTGGCAGATATTTCGGAACATTCCTACTGAAGAAGCACCATTCTGGGCGGACGTGGTTCTGGGATTTCGAAAGATGACTGAGGCTGAGCTGAAGAAGTTCCCCCACCATGTGTTTGGTCAGGCTTTTACCACCCTGAAATGTGAAGGTTCTGCCTACCTCCCATGGTTGGAGAAAAGGTCAGTTTAAATGGCTCTTTGCTGCTCCCTTCATCTGGCATAGCTATAAATAACTTCATTGCTATTCATAAAATATATACTGAAAATTCTCTATGGTCCCTCAGAGCTTTGGCATTGTCTTGCTGCTCACTAATGGCTAGGACGTTGTACAAAAGTTTAAAGACAGTGCTTGAGTCACTGGAGGAGTCACATCATTTCGGCAGTGACATGTCAATCTTCTACCTCTGGTGTGCACCTGGATGCACAGTTTGGCCCCCACCCTGCCACACCACACACCAGTAAAACCCACTTATTGAAATAGTATCGTAGTTTCCTCATCTGTAAAATGGAGAAGTTTGGAAAATATGCTTCCAGCTATAAAATTAGACAATTTACTTTAGTTCTTTGAATGAGCAAATCCTATGCTTATTATAAATTAGTTTTGAAAATTTTTTTCATTAGTGAGAAAATATTTATAGCTTCATTATTTTCTTTTGTTATAAATAAGAAGTTTAAAACTAAGGGCTTACATGAATTATATAATTGCTTCTTCACCAAGTTTAGCCCCAAATACACTGAACTTGCATTTTGGCTTGGTTTTCAGGATTTCCCATTTCTAGTTAGTTAGGAAACACAGCAAGCACATCTTTATTTGAAAAACATCAAATAAATCTCTCTATAGTTAAGTCAAGAAATTGCGGGCATGTTGGGGGTGGTAAAACCTTGCCTTTTTCAATTTCTAAATCTGTATATTGGGTGGATGAATAGGAACACTGTGAATTATTGCATAATGTGAGAAAAGTGACTTGAGGTAAGTGGGCAACAATGATCTGGCTCTAAATATAGGAAATATAATAACAGATTCAGATAATTCATTAATTCCACAATTCTTTGTTGCATACCTGTATATACCTAGCACTGTGCTAGAAACTGGCCAAAAAGAAAGATAAAATATGATCACTTTTCTTAAGGGATTTATACTCTATTGGGATGATGATGTGTATGTATATATGTGTGTTTATATTTATATTAATTAATAATTATGGTAATGCATATGGTGAAGGTTAAGTACAGAATTATGCAAGCTGAATGGGAGCACAGAGAAGGAAACCTAAGTCCATTGGACACATGTCAGGAGCATCGTGATACATTTTTGTAGCTTTATAAGTGCTCTTCTCACTTTTACATCTTAGTAATTTATATAGGTAATTTTACTTTAGTAAGTGCTAGTTTCATAAAGCCCACACTTTTATGCTTTGTTCACTGGCCCATAAACTACTGTGTATTTGTTAAGTTTGTACTTGAGTCATCAGTTAACAAATGAACTTTCTGAACCATCAGCCAACATTCAGGTTTTAGCAGCGTCGCTGTCTCTCCTGAGTGGCGATCATGTGCAGTGTTGCATTTTTGTCCTTATGCTATAAAAATGAGTGGGAAAAATTGGAAGTGCTAATGTTAGTGATACAAAGTTGAGGTATCATGTGCTTTATTTTAAATTCAGATAGGGAAATCATTAGGGAATGCCAAAAGTGGCAGAGCTTTACTGTCAAATGCTGCCTAATTTTAAAATTATGATAAAAAACAAATTGGAGAAACATGTACAAAATCTGGGTATAAAAGGTGAGGTGTCCTTAGAGAGTTTTATTATAATTTTTGGCATTTTTAGCCTTCTTGGGCTGAAGTTTCATTATTACCCCCAAATCTGTTGTTTAGCTTTCTCATCTTGGACTTTTGTCTCCATGTTCTAGAAAGTTTATAAAAACCTGTCTGGAACTCTGTGGTCTCTGGCAGATTGGGAAGAGGTGGGTAAAGAAACCCCCACTGAGGGTTGGTTCCCATACAGAGAGTGTCAAGGGCTGGCCAAGGGCTTCTCTGTGCGGGGCTAGCCAGCAGGTGGGCAGGATGGTCGAGGACACAGAGATAAGTGAAGTGAATAAAATCTTGTAAACCCTTTATCCAGATTCCTATCATCTGCTTTATTATTGTCTCTCTCTCTTATTTATACATATTTTTTTCCAGAACCATTAAAGAAGAAGTTGCAGACACGACACCCTATTATTCCTAAAGATTGTCATGTGCATTTTCTAAGAGCAAGGATATTGTCTTATGTAAATATAGTGCTATGATAAAAGCCAGGTATTTATATTGATACAATTCTATAATCTATGAACCTTACTCATATTTTGCCAATTGCCCCAATAATGCTTTTATAGCAATACGTGCACATTTCTGCTCCATTATCCAATCCACAATCACACATCATACATTACATTTAGTTGTCATGTTTCTTTAGTCTGTGATCTATTTACAGTTGTAAAGGTCATAAAATAGGACAGACCAGTTTTTTTTTTTTTTACAGAATGTCCCTCATTTGGGTTTGCCTGGTTTTTCCTCAGGATTATATTGAAGTTATGAATTTTTGGTGGGACACCAGAGAGGTAATCATATTGCATCATATCAGGAAATGCATGGTGGTAGTTTGTCGTCTTCTGGTGACTTTAACTTTGATCATCTGGCCTGCCGGGTATCTCCACTGTGAAGTTGCTGCTTCTTTCTTTTGCAATTACTAAATGCTTTGTCAGATTATACCTTGAGAGTATAATACTGTTCCTTGTCTAAATTTCACGTACTAGTTTTACCATCTTTTGATTCTTCTTGCCTGAATCATTACTATAATGCTTGCTGAGTGATAATTTCCTGACTCCTTCCACATTTAGTTTGCTTTCTACTATAAGAAAGTAGAACTCTTTCTTTTCTTATATATATTTATTCAAGTATTTATTTATATCAGTATGGACTCATAGATTCCTATTTTAATAGACTTACTCTATTACTTTCATTATTTATTTTGATGTTCAACTTGTCCAAGATTTGGCCAATGAGAGCCCCTTCAAGTTGCTCCTGTGTGTTTTTGACATGTTTGCATCATTTTTTAAAAGTATTTTTCTTACTTCTGGGCACAAGATTCCACTCATCCTAATTTTGAGAAGAATATTTTCTTTTTATGACTATTCCCCTCCATCTTTTCCTTAATAGAAATCTGAAGTGACGTCACAGTTTAAATTGATGGATTCAGCGCAGAAATAAAGTCCTTTTACTCTTTCTCACTTCCCTCTCTTTCCCTCTGTCCCCTGAAGCTTCCCTCTGTTGCAATTTTGGTTGTGTAGCTAGAGAACACACCTGACATCAAACAGACCCTTCTCTACCTTGTCCATCCTGGGACAAGAATAAAAATAGAAGCCCACATGAGAATGTCTAAATATTTAAAAGTTCTCAGTCAAGCTAACAAACCATTAAATAAGATATTCTTTATCCTTTCACCTTAACAAATATGCTTTACAATCACCTGAAGGCCAAGTTTACATTCAGAGTTCTTGGATTCCTGGGAGTGCCGCACCTGAAAGCTGCAGCAAGGGGCCTGGGATGCCTGCCAGGAGGGACCCGAGCCCGTACCCTCAAGCTCCAGGCCTACTTCCCCCTGAAAACAGCTCTCCCTTGGCCACCCCGTGGGCTCGGGGGTGCACACAGTGGCACGGTCTGCCTGTCCCTCAGAGGAGATGATGCAGGCCCTGGAAATGAGGAGGAAATGGGGGATCCTGGATCCCCAGCTCACTGGCTGGAAGTGAAGGGAGAGGTTCAGCCCACCTACTCATTTCTCATGCGCAGCTGGAGAAGGGCAAGCGTGGGGTTCTCCAGGTGGCCCAGCAGAAGGAAGGTGCAGCTCAGAAGAGCCAGGGTGGGCTGAGTCCTGGGAATAGTAATCAGGGGGTGAGGGTGGGAAGAGTTTCTCCCAATCTTTCACTGAAGCATTGGTTTTGAAATATAGACAGAAGACTTCAACAGAAAGGCTCCTTGGGTGAGAGGCCACATTGCTTTCACTTTGTTTTAAGGGATAGGTAGGAGATAAGATCCTCGGAAGATGGGGAGTTTTGATGGGGCAGAGAGGGAGCATGAGGCCCAGGACACTAGAAATGTGGGAGACAGGGTGTCATGAGGGAGAGGGTGGAGGCAGGGACATCAGCCCGACCCCTAGCGTCCCGGTCCCCTTTTCTGAGGAGTTTGCTAGGGGCTGCCCTGGGCAGTGAGAAGATTCTCTCTGGGTGGGGGTGGGTGGGCGTGTCCCCATACTGGACTCTGAATGATGGCCAGCCCCCAACATGGCCACAGTCTCAGCTCTGCTCCCATTCTTGCTGAGAATGAGTGTTTTGGCTCTGGAGCCAACCGCAATCATTTTCACACAAAGCAAATACAGAGGACCTTCAAACAACATGGATTTGAAGTGCATGGGTTCATTTATATGCAGCTGTTTTATTCTGCATATCCCATATCCCCAGGTTTTGCATCTGTGGATCTAATCAACCGCAGTGCAGATGCAATATCCTCTGCCATTTTATATAAGGGAACAGAGCATTCACAGATCTTGATGTCTGCTGGGGGTCCTGGAACCAATTCTTCATGGATACAGAGGGAGTGTAATTAAGTTTTGAGGAGCCAAAAATTATTTTTGCCTATATGTGCATCAGTATCCCTAACCCCCACCTTGTCAAGGCTCAACTGTATTGCTATCTGGATGATTTGTTCTGCCTGCTTCTAAAGCATCACTGCCTATAAAACAGGCCCCTTATTTCCATAATAACCTTATTTTCAGGCCTAATCTCTCCCTGGGACAAAGGCTTGGGAAAAATCCTGCTACCCTCTCCTTAGTTGGAAACCTGCTGTCAGCATTTTACTTCGCTTAAAACACCCCCAAGCGAACGGTACTTTGTGCCGGTGGCAGCCACCTCCTGACTGCAACACCAGCAGGCCTGATGACAGCAAGCTAGGGTCCTTGCCTTGAAGCACGCATGCTGCTTGCCCTCTGTTTTTAGGTGATAGAGGGAGGGAGGAGAGGCCTGAGGGGGTGTCCCCATCCCCAGAGCCTTGGGGTGGTGCCTTTTTTAGTTCATTTGTTTGATATACATGTCCACCATGATGGTGGGCTGGGGACGTGAGGTTCTAGCAACCCACCCCACGCCCTGTCAGCAACCCAGGGTCCCTGACCCTTGATGCTCCCCACCGCCACCCCTCCGCAGCCCGAAATGGGGCCAGCCTCCTCTATGGCTGTCCTCCTTGCCTCAGGGCCTGGCATCTGGCCAGAAGGCCAGGGTGAAGAAGAGAGAGAGATAGGAGTTCCCTTTCCTCTTGAGGAAGGCTCCGTGGGGCAGGGACTCCTCTAATCCTGAGGCAAACCTTTCAGAAGGAGGATTTAGGACAGGTTGGGGGCAGAGCAGCCTGTGGTGAGGGCATGGGACCCCCGCGGATCCCTCTGTGGGCTGCCCCCACTCTCCCCTACTGGAAGCCACACAATTCCTGCTTGTTCTTCTCACCCCAGGCCTGTTTTGTTGCTTCCTATGCGCCTCCTACACCACGTGAACGTTCAGCCCGCAGTGTTCAGACTCAAAAACAGGCATTTCGCTCAGCAAGCCAGAGCAGGAAAAAAAAAATGTTTTGAACCACAAACTAGATCTTTATCATTTTTCAAACAACAGAAGGAATCATCTCCCTCTCAAAATATATACCTCCCATAAAATCCATAACAAACAAAAACCCTGAGGTTTAACCAGCAATGCAGATCCTGTTTTATGTCTTAAGGCCAATGGGGTCACATTCTGCCGCTTTTTACTTGCCCCGTCTAGGAAATGAATCATAGAGGCAACAAGTGAGCTGAGCCTGTCTCCCTGCCAGGCACCCTACTAAATAAATCATCCCAGCCGGACCAGGACCAGGACGGTCCTGCCTTTGACAATATCCAGAAGGCTGGGTGCCCCATTTCTATATTGGCGTCCCGTGACTTAGGTGCATTGCTTACTTTTCAGGAGGTCACACCTTACTCTGTGGCCCTGATCAGGCCGCACTGACCCTAGCACTGACCCCATTGGGTGGGCTGCCCTCCCTGTACCGTCCTTCCCACTCACCTAGTAAGTCCTCTGCTGCTTTCCACGGGGGAGCCCTCTGTCTCCCACCTGCTCTGTCTTCTGTTCTCCCTCTTGGCCTGACTCACAGCAGTGCCTATGGAAGAAGCTCCTGTCACTCCCTCAGCAGTTGCACTGAAATACGGGGAATCTACATCAGGAATGGGACAGATTGTCCCTGCTTTATAAGTGTCTGACTTGCAAAGGTCCCCCTGTGTGTATAGCAGACCTCTGCTCCTCTGCGCCCAGCACATGCCCTCCCTGCTAGAGCACAGCCTTCCTTTCCCAGCATCCTTAGGGACCCCCCTCACCCCCAGCACCTGCCCCCCAGCCCCTAACCAGAGGAGCAACTGGCAAAAGATGTGAGCACCGCCCTTTCTCCCTGGCTATGCAAGGATGAAGCGCGAGGGGACCAGCCAGGAAGCTGGACAATGATGGTGATTTTCTGATGATGGCAACATGGTTTAGTAGAGAATAGCCAGAGGCTGTGCAGGCTGTGCGATAGCCTCGGGGGCTTCCATAGCTCTGGGGTTTCCACTGGGGCTTCTGCAGCTACTCCAAGGCAGCAGCAGAAGTGAACTTGTCCCCTAAGGGTGCACAGCTGTGCCCACCCTGCCCATAGAAATCCCGGGGGCCTCATCCACATCCCCTTTCCCAAGGAGACCAGACGCAGCTCTGTGCCTGAACAGTGCTTGCAGTGATTTCTATGAGTCTGTGGAGTGGCCAGGGCAGGGATGGAGAGTCTAAGAAGTGGGAAATAGAATGCAATAATTTTATTAGCATATGCATTGCAAGAGAATGAGTGAGGAATATGGTCATCAGATGAGAAAATGTTTTCAGGTCAAAATGAGACTATAAGATGCAAGAAGTCCCATGTATCTTTCACCTAGATTCCCCAAGTCTTAACGTACCATATCTCTTTATCCTTTTTCCTCTAAATATACATTTTTTCTATACCATTTGAGAGTAAACCGCAGATATAATACTGTTTTACTCCAAATACTGAATATGTATTTCTCAAACCCAACACATTCTCATATAACCGAGGTCAAGCAATCAGAATGAGGGCATTCAATTAAAATGGGCACATTTCTGAGGTCCACAGCCCTTATTCACATTTTTCAGTTGAGCCGATAGCATGCTTTATAGAAGAAAATCTAGAATCATGTGTTGCACAAATGATAATAACAATATTTTTCATGAATATGTATATTCATTAGAAGCAAGTGACTAGGTTCTGCCCCCATTCAAAGGGAGGGGAATTAGGCTTCTGCCTTGAAGGGTAAGGTTTCAAAGAACTTTGGATATATTTTTAAAACACCACTATTGGTCCTCTAAATATAAATTGTTTACATCTCTCCACAGGCAAAATATTCATATATGTAATTTTGACTATGATGAACTACTTTAGGTATAACTGCCATGAGTGTCCCTATGAAGAAACTGCATTTTCCTCCCTGCAAAGCAATATGCATAGTACTATTTGCTGACTGAGATTTTTAAATTAATTTTTTTTTCCCTCTCATTTTCAGACAGACTGATCACTGCTAAGGTGTCATGCTTCAGGCTTGAAGCAGGGATTAAGTTTTTAATTGACCACGTTTAATAATAAGTACATCATACGTAATGTCTCCCAGAGCCAGCCCTCCCCTCTGGGTCCTTGACCACTGCCCCCTCCTCGTCTTTGTATCTCTCCACGTCTTTAGCATCAGCTTTCTAGCTCTTCACCGTTTCTTTCTTCTTCAGGTTAGCCTCAGATAATGACTCAAAGCTCAATGCTGTTTTTTTCATCCCAACAAACTTTAAACTATACATCTGTCTCAGCAGTCACTGTCCTGGGCTCCATGCAGAGGTCAAGGGAAATGTCTGAGCCTGATTCCATTTGAGAGTGAGCTGCAGATGTAACACCCTTTTACCCAGAATACTAAATATGTTTTTGTCAAACCCAACATATTCTCTTATATAACCAAGGTCAAGCAACCAGAATGAGGGCATTAAATTAACATGGGCACATTTCTGCTCAGGCCCGAGTCTCACCAGCTCCCTTAGATCAGTCTTCTCAGGCTCGGACCCTCTCCTTCTAATGGAGAAAGTCCCAGCAGTCTGAGGAGGCAGCTGGGGGAGGGACGCTGTGCCATCCCTTCCTCCCTCCACCCTCCGTGGCCCAGGCACAGATTTTCCGGAAGCAATCTGGTCTGCAGAGAAGCATCTGGCCTTCACGTGGCTGCTATTGTGCCTTCTCACCACTAAGTTGTCTTAGATCCTTGGAAGAGAGTCTACTTTTATATTTGCATAACTCAGAGACCTATTTGGGTAATATCCCCAGAATAAAGATACAAGCTGTTAAAATGTTAACAAAGGTGTGTTAAAATGTCTACCTTTGGCAAGATGGAAAGCGCTTAGAAAATTTAAATGACAAAAGGAATCTTTTTCCCAGTTTCTACTCAATAGGTTTCAAAAATGATTAGGGTCTAAGTTTCAGTGGCGAATTCCAGATTCATGTGGGTGAATTCCAGGCAGTATCTTGGCTCTGCTGTACCCCTGGTTCTGTCCCTGCTGGGCTGACCTCCACTTCCTGCCCTGACCTCTCACTCCAAGGCCCTGTCTCCTTCCTGCAGCTCCCTGCCTCCCTCCCCCATGCCCAGTGCTGCTGTCAAGCAGCCCCATCCCTTGGTACTGGAGCTCACCAGGGACCTGCCTGTCCCCTGCGTTTCTGTCCCCACGGGTCCCACACCAGAACCCCCATGTTCCCCTTTAGTGCTGCCCAGGATTCCTCTCTCATGCAGCTTGGGCTGTGGCAAGGGATGGCAGGTGGGGTGCAGGGATTGCCTCTGGTTCCAAGAGAAGGGAGGGTCAGAGGGGACCCCTCTTTGCATGTGAGAGGTGCAGAGTGTGTGTGTGTGTGTGTGTGTGTGAACAAGTGCTTAGTGGAACTCACAGGGAGTGGAAGGAAGGGCCCTGAAGACAGTCATTCCCCTGTTTATGGATCCGGCTGATGAGGTCCTGCGGAGGGCTGGCTTTTAGGCTTGGTAAAAATAGACACTCTCGGGTTTTAGGGTGATGATCAGAGGACACTGGGCTGGGGCTATTTGGTGAGTACAGCTTCTTGAGTCCTCCCACCCCCCATTTCCTCATGGGTAGTTGGGGCAATTGTACTCTCCCTGTCCTGGGTGAGGTCTTGCTTAATTGCAGGAAGCCCCAAGAACAAAGTCAGCAAGCTTTTATATCCCCAACCATGTCACTCAAAACCTCCAGAATAACTACTTCATATGGTCATAAAGGCAGTCTTCTGGTGCCCGGTTACCTAATGTAACATCCAGCTGCCAGGTACAGTTTCCTCCTAGACTTCCGTGCTATCTTAATGCACTAGCCATGGGACATATGATAATGACTAAATATCACTGCTTGGTCACATGGCAACTGCCCCAGGGTGACTGGTCCCTGGGGACATTCAGTAAGTTTCCTCCTGAGGTCGGAGGCCTGGGAGGGACCCAGCACAGCAAGCCTGACAGGGCCTTCCAACAATCTGTCCACTGTGATAATTTAAAAAGTGTCCAGGTAAAGGGTGGACTTGCATCAGTAGCTCAACCAGCAAGGTACCCTTAAAATGCTAAAGAAGCACATTTACAATTATTGAATTTTTACATAATTGTCATTAAAAAAAAGACAACCCTGTGAGCTCAGCACTCTTGTCCTTTAGGTTAGGGTTGGGGAAACAATATCAGTGAGTTTAAGTAATTTGCTCAAATTCCAAGGCTGGTAAATTCCCTTATTTCTCTAAATTAGAAGAATAATTCTGAGTTCTAGTTTGGATGACAGGAGCACAGAAGATCATGCATAAATATTAGCCCTTTCATGTTAACATTTCTGAGGCACATATGAGGGGAGGGACACCCTGTCCCCCTGTCCCAACCATCTAGTTCGGGAGAGCAGGCTAACACAAAGGAACAAATAAGAGTTAACACCAGGAGACAAAAAGTCCAAAGCAGTTATTTAGCTGCTAAATAAATGACATAAACAAGAAATACTTGGGTATTTAAAATACCAGATTAACTTGGTATTATAGAAACTCTACTAAACATAAAAGGACAAAGTACAGAGTGAGGTAAAAGTAGGTTTACAGCTGTCCATATAGAAAATAATACCATAATTAATAAATAATAACAAGAATAAACTCTATGTTTCATGTACTCTCAACTGTAAACCTACTTTTGCCCCATGCTGCATATAATTTCCCTGGTTTTGAATTTTTGAAATAGGTTTTTATTTAGGTTCAAGTTTAGCAATTCCCAGTTTCCAAGGACATGAAGCTGTTGATGGCTAGAATTTGGCCTCCTTGGGCACCTCCTGTAAAAGGTGGAGCAGGAAGCTGCTGCTCAGGCTCACCTCCTGGTCTCTTGTTCTCCCCAGGGTGAAAGAAAGTGGGGTCCTGATACTCACCCGGCGAATAGAAGACCTGTGGGAGCTTCACCCGTCCTTCGACATTGTGGTCAACTGTTCAGGCCTTGGAAGTAGACAGCTTGCGGGAGACTTGAAGATTTTCCCTGTGAGGGGCCAGCTCCTCAAAGTTCAGGCTCCCTGGGTGAAGCATTTTATCCGAGATGGGAGTGGGCTGACATATATTTACCCTGGTGCATCCAACGTAACCCTGGGTGGAAGCAGGCAACAGGGAGACTGGAATCTGTCCCCAGATGCAGAAATTAGCAGAGATATTTTTTCCCGGTGCTGTGTTCTGGAGCCCTCCCTCCAGGGAGCCTGGGACATACAGGAGAAGGTGGGCTTGAGGCCTTTCAGGGCAGGCGTTCGGCTGCAGAAAGAGCTCCTAGCCCGGGATGGCAGGAAGCTGCCTGTGGTCCACCACTATGGCCATGGGAGTGGGGGCTTCTCTATGCACTGGGGCACTGCTCTGGAGGCTGCCAGGCTGCTGAGTGAGTGTGTTCAAGCCCTCAGGACCCCCGCTCCCAACTCAAAGCTGTGATGTGAAATGACAGCAAATGGCCCAGGAGTCTACTGAACAAAATATAATTTCTTTTCAAAATTAGAAATGAGACAATGTGTATGAGTAGATTTAGGACTAGTATTAATTTAACCTAGTACTAATCTGGTACTAGATTTATATCTAGTATAATCACATGGGACATAAAGCTCTATTTTTGTTAAAAAAAAGATTTTGATTAAAAAAAAAGATTACTTTTAGATCTGGTGACTAAGGACCTATGCTCATTGACATGGATGCTGGAAGTTTTTGTGATTTTGACAGTTTGGGCTCATAAATCCACAGGAGGAGATAGTGTATGGAAATCACTGAACTCACTGTCAGTTATGGAGCTACCGTGGTGCTCACAGGCTGTAGTCGAATGTGTATTATAATCCCTGTATATAAAATGACACAGTGATCACTCAATAGAACTTTATTACATTTAATGGAAGACAAAGCATGATTCCTGCTAGAAGAATTCCGGATAAAAGACACAAATGAAGTTACCTATGGACTTGGCCTCAACTCAATAGCTATCTGGGGCCAGTTCTCTGAAGGTAGTACTTTGCATTACGACCGACCGGTGATTGAGAGCTGGCTTGTTGCATGGTTGACTGCACCTAAGCATTTTTGAAGTTCGAATAGCCTGTGCAGCCAAAGAGCTAATTTGCTAATTAAGCTGGAACAATCATTCTGAATGAACTACACCCTGAGTTCTCTCAAGTTGTTGAAAGTACTGCGGAGGAGGGGAATGTGCCTCATGATAAAATGAGTTTGGGAATTGCTGAATTAAATATATCTAACCGGTTTCCTGACTTGCGCCTACTCGGAGCCTTTTATCCGTTTGTGTGTATTGTGAATCCTCAGCAGGGTTTTGGCTTGAGTGAATGGTAAAGGAGGTGCTATTCATTGAGCTAAAGACGCTTTAAAGGAACAGAGGTAATTTTAATTTTTTAATTTTGGGAGGAGATGGCGTATGTTTAAAGATAAATTCTACTTTGGATATTCTGAGGAAGATGTGGGGTTGACAATGTGAGAAAGAGCAAGCCCCTAGGACAGCTTTATTTTCACTGTTTTGTTCATTGAGCTTTTGCATCTGATTTTGTTTGGAGAGAAAATTCTGCTGGGAGAGAAAAAAAAGATGGGGACCTAGAGAGAAACAAACGATTCAAGTGTGGGTGCTTTTCTACAGACTTCCACCAGGCGGCGATATTGTATCAAATTCAGATAAACTGGTAAATTTGAAAATTTAGAAATGACTAGAAATAAAAACTGGATACCAGGTGTGTTGAGTGAATCTGCGATTCCTTTGAGTTTATATGCCCCAAATGCTTATTTTTCTGAATTCTGGGTAAATTAGTTGAAAAATGTACAAACTTAGACTGAAAATACACACAGACACACTAACACTCCCATTACATGCAATCTGTGAGAAATAATATGTTATGGTAAAATGGCATTTTAAAGCAGGGAAATACATTTAAAAAATTTTTTAAGTATATTTTATTTTATTTATTTTTTAAAGTATATTTTATTTATTATGTTGTTACAGTAGTTTCAATTTTTTCCCCTTTGCTCCCCTCTGCCCAGTACCCCTCTTCCCTCCAGCAATCCCAACCCCTTAGTTCATGTCCATGGGTCATGCATATAAGTTCTTTGGCTTCACTCTTTCCTATATTATTCTTAACTTACCCCTGTCTATTTCATACCAACCGATTATGCTTCTTAATCCCTGCACCATATCCCCATTTCTCCCCCTTCACACTCCCAGCTGATAACTCTGCAAGTGATCCCCATGCCCATGATTCTGTTCCTATTCTGGTTTGCTTAGTTGGATTTTGTTTTTATTTTTTAGATTCAGCTGTTGATAGTTGTGAGTTTGTTGTCATTTTAGTGTTCATAGTTTTGACCTTCTTTTTCTTAAGTAAGTCCCTTGACATTTCCTATAATAATGGCTTGGTGATGATGAACTCCTTTAGCTTCACCTTGTCTGGGAAGCACTTCATCTGCCCTTCCATTCCAAATGATAGCTTTGCTGGATAGAGTAATCCTGGTTGCAGGTTGCCTTTCATTACATTGAATACTGCTTGCCAGTCCCTTCTTGCCTGCAAAGTGTCCTTTGAGAAATCAGCTGATAGTCCTATAGGCACCTCCCTGTAGGCAACTCTCTGCCTCTTCCTTGCTGCCCCCAGGACTCTTTTTATCTTTCACCTTTGACATCGCAATCATGATGCATCCTGGTGTGGTCCCCTCTGAGTCCAACTTGCCCGGGACCCTCTGTGCTTCCTGGACCTGTATGTCCATCTTCTTCACAAAATTTGGGAAGTTTCCTCATTTTAAATTCTTGCTTCCTCATTCTGCACTGATTGACTGTTTTTTTCTTCATTATGTTCCAAATCATTGATTTGAACCTCTGTTTCCTTCCCTTCACCATTGGTTTTGTGTGGATTTTCCTTTGTTTCACTTAGCATAGCCTTCACTTCTTCCCTTATGTGTTTGCCATACTCAAGCATATCTGTCAAGCCTATGAGCATCTTTATCACCAGTGTTTTGAATTCTGCATCTGTTAGGTTGTCTATCTCCTCATCTGTTAGTTTAGCTATCTTCTTGTCACTTAGTTCTCCCACTGGAACCTTGATCCGTTCCCCCTTTTGGGCCATACTTCTCTGTCTCCTCATTCTGACAGGCTCCTGTGTTTGTTCGCCTCTGTGTCCCAGGTAGAGCTGTCGATCCTGTTATGTTGTAAGGGGCGGAGCCTTAGGTATTTGTCAGTATGGGGTGACCCATTTCACCACGTTGTGGCGCTGTATGTGGGGGAGGGGTCTGAGAGGGAACAATGCCACCTGCCCAGCACTCGCCCCCTTTCCAGGCACCTCTCCCACTTCTGCACCACACTGGCACCACTCTAGTTGCTGCACTGGCTGTTGTTCCCAGAGTGGGTGGGTCTGCGAATGTTCTAGGACCGTGGGGGCCCTTTAAACAAGTGGACTCCTCTGAGAGACCTGCAGTTTCTGCCTCCACCCTAACCCCCACTGGTCTGCACAGTCAGAAGCAATGAGACTTGATTTTCCCCGGTGCTGGGACCATGAGCTGTGAAGTCCAGTGAGGAGCTGGGAAAGCTCCCCATGTGTCCCTCCTGACTTTTTAAAACGTGTGACTGCCCTTTTTGCTGGCCTGCCATTGCTGCCGCTGTTGTCGCCACAACACCGCATCCTCTCTCCCCCAGCTCTGCCTCTCCTACCTGTCTGGATGAGTATTTCTTCTTATATCTATGTTTGCTGGACTTCCATGCAGTTTGATTTTCTGGAACTTCTGGTTGTTTCTAGTTTTGAGGTAGTTGTAGTCCTTCTTAGTTGTGGAGGGAGACACAGCATGTCTGTCTATGCCTCCATCTTGGTCAGAAGTCAGGAAAATACATTTTTAATGGTAAAAGATAAAAATGAAGAATGTTGCTCAGAATGGGTAATCTTTCAATCTTTTTCGTGGTGGTTTGAAGAGTTTTGAATTTCTTGCTTTTACCCCCCGTTTCGATCCTGCTGCATTTTTCTCATGTAGGTAGGCTCATCTCTATGACATTGTGTATTTGCTACTCTCCGAATTTAATTTCACTCTGCATTTCATATTCCTAACGCCCAACATTACAAGACTGAAAGACTGGAAGCTTTTTGAGAAAGTGCTCATGGCGGTAGCCCTGTTTCATTTTCACTGATTGCTCAGTATTTGCTCCCAATGTCTGTTAAAGGTTTTGATCAGTAGCTGCCAAGCCAGGCTGCACATTAGAATTACCAGGTAAGTTTTGAAAAAACATCGATGCCGAGCTCTGCTCTGGTGGGTGGGGCCGTAATTTCAGTATTTGTTCAAAACTGCCCATGGGGTTCTAATTACCATCCAGGACTGAGAATCCCTGAGTACTTTCCGTGTCTCCTCACAGGGCTCCACTGTCATCTTGGGGATGTGCTCACACAAACAGGGATGTCTTTAGACACTTCTGGTAAAGGAGGTCAACAGGAACTAGCTGTTTCCCAAAGTGGGTCTCCAGAAATGTTGGGAATCACCTTGCTGGCAGTAGGTCAGCTGCCTGTAGACCACTGTCTGTCTTTGTCTGAAAGATAAGAGACAATGTACCAATGGATAATGGCCAGATCATATGTAAAAATAGAACGCTGACCCACAAGTTGGGTCAAGCAACCTGTCCAGTAAACCAAACTGTTATTTATAATAACCAGCCCTGGGAGTCAGCCTGCTATAGGTCAGATTTGCAGGAAGCCAGGCTACTACCTCTAGCAACAACCAGAAAGCTAAACAATCATTTCTGAAACCATTGGCCCCAAATGGTGAGAAACTTGATTAACAACAGGCAGACAGGTCCCGTATTTTTTTTCATTTGTAATGTAGAACCAACTAGAGAAAGCTCAATATGCTTTCCTAACCAATCACATAGGCTGCCTTGCTTTAGTTACCCCGCCTACAGCTCCCCCAGGATGACAGCCTCCATTCAGGGCACACCTGAAGTCCCCTCATTTTTTCATGATAAAGCTTCCAACTCCTCCTTGGAGTGATGGTGAAGTGACGGTGGCTGACTCCTTTGCTTCAGCAAGTTTGGAATAAGTAGCTATTGCTTTTCTTATTTGGTTAACCTTTTTTATCCACAAAGATTTTGTCTAAGTTGAGGCCTTTGGTGCTAAGGCCTGAGAATGGACTACTTTGACGGGGTTTTTTCCTCCCATTTTCTATTACAGATCATTACTTTTTCTTTTCTGAACATGGAGAACAAATGATTTCTTTCTTAAGTCCCTGTGTTTGGCACAGTGTCTAGCATTTGTGGCTGAGCTCAGACCCAGAGTGTCACGACAGCTTCGAGGGCACTGGTGTTGTAGCCACAGCAGACAGAGGCTGTGTACATACTTTTAGGATGTATTCGCTTAGGAAGAGGAGAAGTTGAACAGAAAGACCATAGCCCAGTAGGACATGGTTGGATAGCAGATACCCAGGAAAGCCATCATTTAGAATTAAAAAGCAGATAAAGAGCTTCCCAGACAAGAAAAAACTAAAGGACTTCATCGTCACCAAACTTTATTTTATGAAATACTAAAGGGAGTTATTTAAGAGAAAGAAGATCAAAACTATGAACAATAAAAGGGCAATAAATACATCTCTATCAACAATTGAATCTAAAAAACAAACTAAGAGACAGAATCATGGATATGGAGAGCATTTTGATGGTTGTCATATCAGACAGGGGTATAGGGGAGTGGGTGAAGAGATTAAGGGATTAAGGAGTATAAATAGGTAGTTACAGACTAGCCATGGGGGTGTAAAGTACAGTATAGGAAATGGAGTTAGCCAAAGAACTTATATGCATGACCCATGGACATGAACAATGGTGGGGGGATTGTCCGAGGGAGGGGAGCAAAGAGGGAAAAATTGGGACAACTGTAGAAGCATAATTAATAAAATATAATGAAAATAAAAATTATATATTATAGTTTCCTTTTATTGAATAGATTCATTCAAATCAATTGACATTTGAACCAATTTTCCTTAACCCATTAAGAGCTTTGAGAGAAAAGAGGAAAAATGATGGTGAGACCTGGGTCCACTGAAGTTGCAGTTCTGGGAAACCTGTTCCAGGACTCTCAAAACATATGAGATATTTGAAATAAATGTAACACTTTTTTTTTTTTTTAATCACAGCACAGAAATTTTTCTTGATTTCTTTCATTTTTCTTCTTGGAGTTTTGAATAATGGAGACACATTGGAGACCTGTTTTCTCTGGGTATCATTCACTCAGGAAAAGCCGATTGAGATGTTTAGGTGGTCCCTTTCTTTTTGAAAAACCTCCACAGTTTGCCACGAGGCCTGGGGGCTTACGCCAAGTGGCTTTGCCGCCTATAAATCACAGCCCTAAGCAGCCAAAGAAAATGAATTAACCAGATCCCTGAAAAAAATGTAACCAAATTTTCTTCGATTATTAGCAGAACAACTGCTCAGGGCACCCACTGACCTGGCCTGCAGCCACGATACCCACAATTCCACTGCCCAGAACCTATTTCCCTTGGATTGTAATTTTACCCTGGTGCATGTTCTATGATAGTAGCCCATGCCAAAAATTTTCATGCATTCTAGTATTTCCCTTCTGTGCAGACTCAAGCTGTCTAGCACTGGAACTCAGGAATTGTAGTAGATACGCTATATGGTTTATCTACTCTGCCCAAGCCCCTTTCCTGAGAAACTTGCTCAGACTTGGAGACTTAGTACCTGGTTGGTGTCTCCGGTCATTGCTTAGTGGATGATAGGAAACTATCAGTTAGGTTTGGGTTCAGTTTCAGGTAACAGAAACACCCCCAAAAAGTTGCTTTAAGAAATGGGCATAGTGCTGGCCGGATGGGTCAGTTGGTTGGAGCATCATCCCATACACCAAAAAGTTTCAGGTTTGATTCTCAGTCAGGGCATATATCTAGATTGTGAGTTAGATCCCTACTTGGAACGCATACAGGAGGCAACCGACTGATGTTTCTCATGTTGATGTTTCTTTCTCTCTCAAATCAATAAACATATCCTTGAGTGAGGTTTTTTTAAAAAAATGGGCATGTATTTCTCTCTCACATAAAAGATGTAGGCAGTCCAGGACTGGTGTCAGGTCTTCATCAGTGACCTGGGCTGTTCCTGCTCGCATTCTGCTCTCTTAAGGATGTGGTTCTTGTGCTCATGGCTCCAAGAGGGCAGTGGGAGCTCCAGTCATCACATCATCACATCCACCAAGGAAACTTCCCAGGAGACTTACATAGCACATTTGCCTATAACTCATTGCATAGGATTTAGCCTCAGGACTACACTGAGATTCAAGGGAAGCTGGCAATGTAGTCTTTTGGCTTATTGACAAGGGAAAGTTCAATGTTTTAGCAGGCTCTCCTGAAAGTACTTCCTTATAAATTGGGTTAAGTCAGTCAGATTCTTAAGAATTTGCACTAAGGGATACTATTTCCTAGCAATGGCGGGCTCTGGAGACATGAAGACTTGGGCTGATGGTTCAGGTTGTTCAGGTCTATGCAGAAGAAGTCAGGCAAGAAAGAGGAGGCAGAGAAAAGCAGAGAATCCCAGTCTAACCATCCCCTGAGACTGATTCATTAGGTTTGAAAATCTATATTTTTAAAAAGCTCCCCAAGTAATTCTGACGTAAAAAACCAGGATGTGTCTCAATTCTGGATCCATATTAAAATTACCAAGGTGAGGGAGGGGGGAGCTTTGTAAAAATATTGATACCTACTATTCCCACCAGAGAGATTCTAATGCTATTGGTCTGGGGGTGGGTCCAGGTATCAAATTTTTGTTTCGTTTTGCTGTTTTGCTCTCCAGGTGATTCCCATGCCTAGTCAGGTTTGAAGACCTCTGGTCCAGACAGTCAAATAGGATTTTGCTGTAGGAAGTTAGCTCACGTTTGAGTGGGTGGCCAGGTAAGGCAAGCCATGGGAGACCAGACATATTGAAAGTGCTGTGGGTGACTAGGTGAACAGCAGGGTGCAGGGGTCAGTGTGGGGAGGGCAGAGGGAGACAAGCTCACCAGAAGGCTTTCTGGACAATGTAGTTTCCTGACATAAGTCTGATGTTTTTATCTTTCATCTTGTTCCTCTCCTAGTAGGAGCCAAATCCCAGGCACAACATGCCTAGAAGCTGCAGAGACCATAAAGGCAGGGAAGAGACACAGCTCTGAGCTGTTCCCTTACCAAAGGGCAGCCTTACACTCTTGTACGGGCCCAGCAGAGAAATGCCAGTAAGTTGTGTGGACCTGGATGGGGTTATGGACGTACAGGCTTTGCTCCTAAGGAAATATTCTTTGCTTCTAAGAAAAAATTCTTTGGCCTTATTCCTTCAAGCTGTTTAGATAACTCAACTGCCTCAGAATCCAGGTCATGAATGGATTCCTTCTGGTATACTCAAACTGGGAGATTTTTATCAGCAGATAGATTTTTTGCAGTTTTAAGGAAAATTCATTAGCAAGCCAAAAAGAGAACATGTTGAATAAGGCTTGCTAGTTTTTTCAAATTTAAACTGGGATAATCTGTTCATTGATGTGACATTGATAATTTACTCACCCAGTCCATTCAACAAAATTGTTTTGAATACCAGGCTTGGTATTTTTTGGATACCAGTCTTTGGATATAAAGTGTTAAATCAGACATATCCTTGCCCTCATGGAACTTATAATTTAGTGCAAAGCAAATTACAGCTCTCAGACCAAATTCGGTCCTCTAACTCTTTTTGTAAATAAAGTTTTATTGGAACGTTTATCTACATGTTATCTCACTGCTCTCAGTCTACAGTGGCAGAGTTGAGGAGCTGAGAGACTATGTGGTCCACAAAGCCTAAAACATGTACTATCAGGCCATTTACAGAAGCAGTTTGCAGATGCCTTGTCTAGTGAATAATTGAAATGTTTTCCCATCACAGGGATCCAACTGGTTTTTTAATCCTCACCCAAGGATATGTTTATTGATTTTTAGAGAGAGAGGTAGGAGCATGGAAGAGAGAGAGAGAGAGGGAGACAGAGAGAGAGAGAGAGAGAGAGAGAGAGAGAGAGAGAGAGAGAGAGACATTGATGTGAGAAACATAGACTGATTGACCAAACCCACAACCTAGGTATGTACCCTGACTGGGGATAGAACCCGCAACCTTTTGGTGTACGGGACCATGTTCCAACCAAATAAGCCACCTGGCCAGGGCAGGATCTACTTGTTTGTGAGGCAATTTAGACAAGGGTTTTTGGTTGAAAGGAGAGGTCTGCTTAAATGTGCTCAAGAAGAAAGAAAAATCACAATAAAATACATCCTGATGGAATCTAGGGACAAAAAATTAAATACTGGTTTTGCTCGTACAGCATGAGTTTTTGCCATACAAATTGGCCATAACTCCGTCCTATTAATTAAAGAACACAATCTGCATTACTAAGGACACCATTGGTTACAACAAGATCTTGACCAGGAACTAATAATATAGTCAGGAGCTAGCTCCAGTTTAAGAAAAAACTGTTGCCTGAGCAACACAAGAGCTTTGCTTGGGTAGTTTTTGACTTTGTTCATCCTAACAATGGGTAAGTAATGATAAAGGAGATAATGATAGGAAAAAAAGGACAAGATGTTAAAGTAAAAGTTAAAAATCTCTAAATGTTGAATTTGTTCCATGGTATTTAGATTTTATTTATAGCTATAAAAAGTATCCTTATTATTGAAATTACTATAGAAAGAATAACTTTTGGAGGGGATCTCAAACTCTCCAGTTTCCATTGCCTTTCTTTTAAAAAATTATGTACTGATTTTAGAGAGAAAAGGGGGGAGGGAGACAGGCAGAGAGACAGGGAGAGAGAGAGAAACATTAATTTGTTTTTCCATTTATCTATGCATTTATTGGTTACTCCTTCTATGTGTCCTGACCAGAGGTTGAACCCACAAATTTGGCATACGAGGACTATGCTCTAACCAACTGAACTACCTGGCCAGGGACACCATTGCCTTTCTTTCCTTAATATAATAATTTTTATTAAAATTTAAAAATAATTAATTTTTACAAGAGCTTTTTAAAAAATGAGGTTTCTGAGGAATACAGAATTGACTGTCTAGTCAGACCTTATGAGACATGGCACTGGAATCTACACCATTGGCTCTCAGGCCTTTAAACTCCCCCTCTGGCCTTATTTTCATTGTCCTACCTCAGGGGTATACAGCCTCTAGCCCTGTGTTATCATTTAGTTTGCAGTAGTCTTGATTACCTTTCCCTTCCACAAGTTATCACGCTGGTCCACTGCCCTGATGACACTATGCTGATTGGACTTGGTGATCAAGAAGTAGCAACTACTCTAGATTTATTGGTAGAACATTTACATGCCAGAGGGTGGGATAAATCTGACAAAAATTCAGGGACTTCTTTCTTAGTGAAATTTCTAAGGGTCCAGTAGTGCGGGACATATCAAGATATTCCTTCTAGGTGAAGGATGTTTTGTATTTGACCCCTCTTATAACCAAAAGGTACAATGTCTAGTGGGCCTCTTTGGGTTTTGGAAGCATCAAATTCTTCATTTGGATGTATTACTCTGGCCCATTTACTGAGTGACCTCAATATTGCTATTTTTGAGGGCATCCCAGAACAAGAGAAAGCTCTACAACAGGTCCAGGCTGCTGTGCAAGCTGCTCTGCCCCTTGGGCTGTATGATTCAGCTGATCCATTGGTACTTGAAATGGCAGTGACAGACAGGGATGCTGTTTGGAACCTTTGGCAGGCCCCCATTGGTGAATCATAGCACAGACCCTTAGGATTTGTGAGCAAAGCCCTGCTGTCATCAGCAGATAACCACTTTCCTTTTGAAAATCAGCTCTTGATTTGCTACTGGGCCTTAGTAGACACTGAAGACTTAACCATGGGCCACCAAGTTACCAGGTGACCTGAGCTGCTCAGCATGAACTGGGTATGATCTGCCCCTCCAAGCCATGATGTTGAGCATGCACAGCAGCATTCCATCATCAAATGGAAGTGGAATATAAGTGATTGGGTCCAAGCAAGTCCTGAAGGCACAAGTAAGTTACATGAAGAATGACCCAAATGCCTATGATTCCCATTCCTGCCTCACTGCTTCTTGCCCCCAGCCAGCATCTATGGCCTCATGGGGCGTTCCCTATGACTAGTGGCAAAGAAGCCTCAGGCCTGCTTTACAAATGGTTCTGCATGATATGCAGGCACCAGCTGAAAGTGGGCAGGTACAGGACTCTAGTCCCTTCCTGGGACAAACCAGAAGGACAGTGGTGAAGGGAAATACTCCCAGTGGGCAGAACTTCAAGCAATGTACCTGGTGGTTCCCTTTGCTTGTGTATCTATATACCAATCAATGGGCTATGGCTAATGGTTTGGCTGGATGGCCAGGGGACTTGCAAGGAACATGATTGGAAACTGGTGACAAAGAACTCTGGGGAAGAGGTATGTGGCTAGAACCCTCTGAATGGGCACTGAATGTGAAGATATTTGTGTGCTGTGGGAATGCTTACCCAAGGATGACCTCTGCAGAGAGGGATTTTAATAATTGAGTTGATAGGATGACCCAGTCTCTGGATACAATCAGTCTCTTTCCTCAGCTACCCCTGTCATTGCCCAATGAACTCATGAACGAAGTGGCTTTGGTGGCAGGGATGGAGATTGTGCATGGGCTCAGCAGTGTGGACTTCCACTCATCAAGGCCTCCCCTGACTGTGGCCACTGCTGAAAGCCCAGTTTTCCAGCAGCAGAAACCAACATCAGGTCCCTGATATGGTACCACTGCCTGCGGTCATCAGCCAGCCATCTGATGGCAGGTTGATTACAATGAACCACTTTTATCATGAAAGGGACACTTTTTGCTTTTCTTGGAATAGGCAATCATTCTGGGGATGGATTTGCCTGCCCTACACCCAATACTTCTGCCAAAACTACCATTTGTGGACTTACAGAATGTTTTATCCACCATCATAGTATTCCATGCAGCATTGCTTCTGATCAAGGAACTCACTTTACAGCAAAAGAAGTATGGCAATGGGCCCATGTTCATGGAACTCACTGTTTTTTACTATGTTGTTCACCTTCCTGAAGCAGCTGGTATGATGGAATGGTGGAATAGCCTTTTGAAAACTCAGTTATAGTGCCAGCTAGGTGGCAATACCTTGCAGAGCTGGGGCAAGGTTCTCCAGAAGGCTGTCTGTGCTCTGAGTCAGTATCCAATACATGGTGTTATCTCTCTGAAAGTCAGAGTTCATGGGTCCAGGAAGCATGGGGTAAAAATGGGAGAGGCACCACCCACGATTGCACCTAGTGACCTACTAGCAAAATTTTGCATTCTTTTCCCACAACTGTATGCTTTGCTGGCCTAGAGGTCTTGGTTCCAGAAGGAGGAATGCCTCTGTGAGGAGGTGTGACGATTCCTTTGAACTGGAAGTAAAGACTACCACCAGCCACTTTGGGCTCCTAATGCCTCTGAATCAACAGGCAAGGAAGGGAGTTAGGGTGCTGGCTGGGGTGATTGATCCTGACTACCAAGGGGAACTTGGACTACTATTCCACAATGGAGGTAAGGGAGAGTATGTCTGGAAAACAGATCCCTTAAGGTGTCTCTTGGTATTACCAGGCCTTGTGATTAAGGCCAAAGGAAAACTATAACAACCCAAACTACAAAACTACTAATGGCCCAGACCCTTCAGAAACAGATGTTTGGGTCACTCCACCAGGTAAGAACCATGACTGGCTGCAGTGCTTGCTGAAGGCAAAGGGAGCACAGAATAGAAAGTGTGAAGAAGATAGTTATTAATACCAGTTTTGACCTTGTGAGCAGATATAGAAATAAGCACTGTATTCCTCCTTATTTTGTTACGAATACATTTTATGTGTGTGTGTGTGTGTATATATATGTGTGTGTGTGTGTGTGTATACTGTGCTTATGTTGTTAGTGGCTGCATAGTAATTAATGTTTATGGCTATAATTTTGGGTCATCGAAGAAAAGTAAATTACATTTAGCCTTTTTTTTTTTTTTTTTAAACAAAGGCTAGAAAAAGTGGGAAACATGAAAAAAATATTTTATGGAATAGTTACAACAAAGGTATTTTACTTCAAGACTGGAACTTCCCTCATCAAGAGGACAAGAGTATGTTCTGTGACTCACTCAGCACTTACTTCTCTTTACAATGTGCCTTTCTGCATGCACTGCAGAATATTGAAAAGTAAAAGCTGTGTTTCCTAGACTCTCTTACAGCTAGGGCTCCTTACGTGGTTTAGGCTCCCTTGGACTGATGCCTTTGCATGAAGCTTGGATGTGGAACTGAGTCAAGTGTGGAAAGAGGCAGGACCAGAAACACCCACGCCCCTTGGAGTAGATGGTGGCGGGCACCCTGTGGCTCCACATCTGCTGTGTTTGTTCGAGAGCAGTGGCAGCTGCCTTCCCAACACTAGCTCAGCCAGCACCTCTTCCTCTACTTTTCCATGATTTAGGAAGCCACATAATGCTTGGGGATAAATACCTTTCAGCTTAACATTAACTTAAATGTTGCACCTGCTGTCTGCAACTGAACGCTATGTAACCAACCATGCCAGTTGTCTGAGAAGTCCACACCATCACCTCCACCACTGGTCCTAGTGCCTGGTACCACGCAGCCCTGTCATCTAGGTTAGGTTAGACTGTAGGTAGAACAGGCAGCACCTAAGTTGAATTATTTCAGGGCATGCCCTCTGTTCCCCCGGTTTATTGCCTGCAAATTTCACCTGAATTTTTTCTCTTAGGATTTCATTTCTTTAATTCAAGGCCTTTTATTTTTCTTCCTCCAAACTGTTCCTATGTGAATCACACCTCTGGGCCATCTCTTATTATATACAGATTAAAAAAAAAAAAAAAACCAGTAATGAAATTTCCCTTCTGCTCTGCTCACTGGGGATAGGTTGTGGGAGAGAATATATGTGAAGGATGGGAAGAGAAGGTATATCAGAGTCCAAAAAGGAGAGGTATTTCAGCGCAACAGGCTAAAAAAAAAGGAGAGGCATTTCAACTAAAAATATTTTGGAAGGTGTAGCTGCTTGAGCAGATACTAGTGACTTACAACTTAATGTTCATGTGTGGCAGGTCTAGTTGAAAGTTGATTTTGATAATGTAGTGCTGGGGATGGGCAGGGTGGTGGAGTAAGAGGTGGAAATGTTTGGGAAGCACACATGCTTTTGGGTCTCTGTTGGAGGTGGAAATGTTTGTCGCTGAGAGTTTGATGCGCAGAGCACCGATGTATTAAGATACAATTTTGCAGAAGGTGGGCTGTGCCTTACCCATTAGGGCTTAAGTGAAAGAAGAGAATATGGAGATACATACAGATTGTAAACAGTAGTCAGTTCATTTGCTAGTTCTTACGTTTGGAAGGAGACAAAGGAAAATGTGTTTTGAGGACAGAAGGGGAGGAGGTCATGGGAATATTTCCTCTCCCAAACAAGGCTGCTGGAAGTTCTCTTCTGACTAATCCAGGAAGGGTTTGGAGGGGTGGCGCAGTTCTTTTTTTCTTTTTGTCACTCATGTAGGAAATACTCTGAGACTTCAAGTAAAATGATTTTAAAGAGCTATTCAGAGGTAAGGACAGTGATGCTGGGTCAGCAGAATCCTGGGCTCTTAGTGGGAGGAAGCTGTGAGGTGGGATCCTTCTCACCTTCTAAAGCGCCAGCGCGCAAGTTTATCCACAAAGCATCTCTCCAGGCTTTCCCAGGAGAGTTAGGAACCTTTTCACAACGATCTAATTTTAGTCTTTCCAACATCCTTGTAAGGTAGGTAGAAGGAATATTTTTACACTTTTTTTTTTTTTTTATTACAGATCATAAAATTTCATGACAAGTAGTTTCCAAAACAACCACATGCGGCCAAAGTGTGAAGGCAGTCAGAGCAGTCTATCTTTTCAGAGCAGGGTTGTTATTCTTATTGACAGAGCAATTTCTTTAATCTGAGCTTTTTTCTTTCTTTTCTGGTCTTATAGCTATTGATGGCCTTCAATGTAGTAATGCAGGGGTTAGCATTGACCTATGAGTCAAAGAGTGTTAATTATGAAGGCTTTCCTATGGATCTGAGAGTGAATTGTGCATAGAATATGCTTCTTTTTTCTTTTTTCTTTTTTTTTTTTTGGTTAGGTACTTAGGTTTCAGAGTTGCAGAAAATTTCTTTGATACACAAAGCTGTTGAACTTCAGGAGCTGTCTTTTGTTCAGAAACTCAAAAAGCCTTTTCTGGATCGTGAACTGCTAATGAAAAGAAGAATTTTTTTTTTCCAAGACATTGATAATCATTATCTTCTTACCCTCTATTGTCTGAGGAGAGAAATAATTCTATTGATCTGCCCAGCTAAGTTTTATCTCTTTCAGTAACAGACTTAATTTCTAACAATGACAGATAAATAATAGATGAACGGTCAATTTATCTTTAGATGTTACAGCCTGAAAAATAATGGAACTTCTCCCCTTTGTTTAACATGGAATTTGAAACAGGCTACATAAAAAGAGTTGTATTTTATTAAAGCATGGTGGTCAACGAGATAAAGACCTTTGTGTTAAAGAGGGCTTCTCTGTTTTAAAGAGATATGATGGTGACAGATTGCGGATTTTTAAAAAAATTTTATCCATGAGACAATTATTTAACTTAATTGTTTTTTATAAAAAAGCTTAGGGCTCAAGGACCCTTTGTGAAATTGACAGGCAAAATGAAGAATTTGACTGGCCTTGGGATGTGCCTGATGCTCACCAGTTTCCCCCGTGCTGAGATTGAATGCTGAGCACGATGGTGTGCCTTGCAAATGATTTTCATTGTTGCCTACCAAACTTAGGAGGCCTCTAATCCAATGTACTATACAAAATGAGGACTCCCTTAAAATTTCATTAGTGGGGCTTTGAAAGGTTTCAAGACACTTTCAATGCATGGTAGCTGCCCTGTGAGGCTCTTCTCAATGCCTTCCGTGAGGCTGCAGCGAAAGGGAGAGGATGGATTCTAAAACAATGATGCTACACCCATATCTAATTTTGAGTGAAGAAAATGCATTGATGGGCAATGGCCACTTTATTTCGTTAGAGTTCTGTGTTCGGACCTTATAAAATTTTATCAATTTCTGGCAGAATGTTTGACCGTAAAGAAAGAGATCTATGTCAGTCTTGAGTGCTGAGAAGGAGAGAAAGGCCTGGAAAAGAATCCTTTTTTTGCCTTCAGAAATTTACATTCCGAAAATGGAGGGTCAAATTTTTTTCAGTGTCAGTATAGCTGATGTTTTGTGTTTTACTCTTTGGTATTGTTTTTACTTTGAAGTATGTAAGGTAGGGGGGTTGGGAGTAACATAATCCGCATTCTTCAGTGCTGTAAAGATCTTAATCACGCACAACCTTGAATCCATACCAGTGTTTTCTGTTCAAAAAACCATCCAAGACTCCCCATTATCCATTAAATAAAATCCAAACTGTTCAGCTTGCTCTTTTCAAACCTGCCCAGGATCTTCTCATCTGCAGGACAGGGTGATAGTGTTCCTTTGAGGCAGGAACAAAGGTCCAAAGGCAGGAAAGTACAGCGGTGTTTGGGGTATAGCTGGTGGAGAGGCTGGCTGGAGTGTAGGGTGCCTGAAGGTTGGATCTATATACACCACTTCCAGTATGACAGGGTTTTGACATCCTCAGTGGCACACATTTTCCCGAGCTCCCCTCCCTGCCAGAACCTGGTTACCACAGGGGAGTCAAAAATAAATAATTCATCATCCACGTCCCCATTCCTGTATCTACTGTGGGACTTAGGCTGGTAAACAGCCCTTGCAGAGACAGTTCAGTGCTGTGACCCCTGATCAGTGGAAGTTATGTCAATAATGGGAACTTGTTTCCTGATTTTTACATACCATATCCCCACATTAAAGGCTGAATTAAAAGCCCACAAAGACATTAAAATAAGAACCGCAGCTATTAAAAACCTATTCCAGTGGTCTCATACTTTTCGGTTGAAGCACCTAATGGCAAGTACACACCCGCAATATTAGTCAGACACCAAAACTCGTCCCCATTTTCTGTCATCTGTCCTAGAGCCACTTTTCCTCTGGACACCCTTAGAGACAGGGAGCTATTTCTCCTGCTTCTCTCCTAGCAACGGCAACATTCTTTCAAGACAGCCTTCATTTCCCACTCTGATCAACTCTCTAAGTCACCAAGGAAGGGGGTGAGGAGGGAGAGCTCCTGACCTCTGTGCCCTCTGGGAGGGGTCTGCCCTCTGGAACTTCTGCACTGTGCACATTCCTGGAGGGGTTGGGGATGAGTGCTCTGCAGCTGGGTGTGTGTCTAACATTGATGGTGCAAATTCATAGTCAAGGGATCAGGGCTGTGGCTGTTGTTCTAAGGGGTGATTTAAAAGGAATCAGAATGTGAAGAGCCTGCTTTAAAGACCAAGTGTGAAAGTGATCAGAGCGAACAGGATGAGAAAGGTACCAGGGAGGAAAGTGGTGTGGCTACATGGCACCCAAACCATAGAAATCAGAACTAGGGAAGAAAGGGCGTGGTTTGGAATACTGCATATCAAAGGGAGAAGGAAAGGCCTGCTAGTTAAATCGGATCAGTGTGCTTTCCCAGAATAATGGTGGAAACCTTAGTGAGATAGGCCCTGGGATGTGATGATTCTGAGGGAAAAAGACTGTGGGCTCAGCGGTAACCTCAAACTGGAGACCTGGTTTTCATTTTCCCTCTTGCATCAGTTGAGTGAAGACCCACTGAACCCAAGCCCCAAACAGACAATTCAACCTGAAGGTAAGAGGAATATAAACTAAGGCAAAACTAACACAAATGTCCTCTCATATGTGAACGATAATCACACGTTACACAAGACACTTACCACAGGCCAGAAGACGACACTAAGAACCACACTATGTTCTTTAAATACATTAACTCCTTCGATGATTACAAAAACCCTATGAGAAAGTCGTTATTACTATCTCTGTTTTACATATGAGGAAACTGAGGCACAGAGAGGTAAGGGAAGCCTATGCTGATAGCGAGCAGTTTAAGAGAAGCCAAGCTGAGACTCAGGTCTTCTGCCTCAGCAGACCTTTTGCCTTTGTTTCTTTAATCTGCCTTCCTGAGACCATGTCTCCTTAACTCTTAGGGGTCCTATAGTGAGTGGAAGGGCATCCTGTTTCAGAGAGGATCTTAACAGATTTCAAGGTGTTGCTGTTACTGAACATCAATTGGGGTCTGCTGCCTGCCGCCACCCTCTAGGCAAAATCCTGGAGGAAAAGGTTTGGTGATAAAGAAAGGGAGTCTTTATTCAAAAGCTTCCCAATTTTGGAACAAGGGCTTCCCACATGCATTAGTCACTTAAGCCTATCAATTAAGGTTAAAATCTTTAACTCCTGAGTTTCCCATTAGTTTTTTTTTTAAAGTATATTTTATAGATTATGTTGTTACAGTAGTCTCAATTTCTTTTCCCTTTGCTCCCCTCTTCCCAGTACCCTGCTTCCTTTCAGCAAGCCCACACTCCCTTAATTCATGTTTATGGGTCATGCATATAAGTTCTTTGGTTTCACCCTTTCCTATATTATTCTTAACTTCCCCCTGTCTATTTTGTACCTACCAATTATGTTTTTTAGTCCCTGCACCATATCCCCATCCTCCCCACCCCCAGCAGATAACCCTGCAAATGATCCCCACACCTATGATTCTGTTCCTGTTCTGGTTGTTTGTTTATTTTGTTTTTGTTTTTATTTTTTAGATTTAGTGGTTGATAGTTGTGAGTTTGTTGTCATTTTAATGATTAGTGTTGATCTTCTTTTTCTTAAATAAGTCCCTTTAAAATTTCATATAATAATGGCTTGGTGATGATGAACTCTTTTAGCTTTACCTTGTCTGGAAAGCACTTTATCTACCCTTCCATTCTAAATGATAGCTTTGCTGGATAGAGTAGTCTTGGTTGTAGGTCCTTGCTTTTCATCACATGGAATACTTCTTGCCAGTCCCTTCTTGCCTGCAAAATTTCTTTTGAGAAATCAGCTGATAGTCCTATAGGCACCCCTTTGTAGGTAACTCTCTGCTTTTCTCTTGCTGCTTTTAAGATTCTCTCTTTATCTCGAACCTTTGGCATTTTAATGATGATGTGTCTTGGTGTGGTCCTCTTTGGGTCTAGCTTGTTTGGGACCCTTTGTGTTTCCTGGACTTGTATGTCTATTTTCTTTACCAAATTTGGGGAGTTTTCCTTCATTACTTTTTCACATAAGGTTTCGATTTCTTGCTCTTCCTCTTCTCCTTCTGGCACCCCTATGATTTGGATGTTGGCACATTTAAAGTTGTTGCAGAGGTTCCTAAGCCTTTCCCCATTTTTTAAAAACTCTTGTTTCCTCATTCTGCACTGGTTGACTGTTTTTTTCTTCCTTATATTCCAAATCATTGATTTAAACTCCGGTTTCCTTCTCTTCACCATTGGTTTTGTGTGGATTTTCCTTCATTTCATTTAGCATAGCCTTCACTTCTTCCCTTAGGTGTTTGCTATGCTTAACATATCTGTCAAGTCTGTGAGCATCTTTATCACCAGTGTTTTGAACTGTGCATCTGTTAGGTTGGCTATCTCCTCATTTGTTAGGTTGGCTATCTCATCATCACTTAGTTCTCCCACTGGAACCTTGATTCATTCCTTCTTTTGGGCCATATTTCTCTGTCTTCTCATCTTGACAGGCTCCTGTGTTTGTTTGCATCTGTGTCTTAGGTAGAGCTGTTGTTCCTGTTATGTTGTAAGGGGCAGAGCCTTATGTATTCACCAGTACAGGGCGACCTGTTTCACCACATTGTGGCGCTGTATGTGGGGGAGGGGTCTGAGAGGGAACAATGCCAGTTGCTCAGCACTCGCCCCTTTTCCAGGCACTTCTCCCACTTCTGTATGGGACCGGTGCCTCTTTAGCTCTTGCCCTGGCCGTTGTTCCCAGAGTGGGTGGGTCTGCAGATGTTCTAGGACCGTGGGGGCCTTTCAAACCAGCAGACTCTGCTGAGACCAGCAGTTTCTGCCTCTGCCCAAACCCCCACTGGTTTTTCACAGTCAGAAGCAATGAGGCTTTATTTTCCCTGGCGCTGGAACTGTGAATTGTGTGGTCTGGTCTGGTTCTGGGAGTGCTCCCCAGGTGTCCTTCTCAACTTTTTAAAATGTCTGATTACACTTTCTGCCAGCCTGCTGCTGCTGCTGCTGCTGCCGCCACCACACCATGTCCTTTCTGCCCCGGCTCCGCCCCTCTTACCTGTCTGGGTGAGTATTTCTTCTTTATATCTTTGTTGAACTTCCATGCGGCTCGATTTTCTGGAACCTCTGGTTGTCTCTAGCTTTGAAGTAGTTGTATTCCTTCTTAGTTGTGGAGGGAGATGCAGCATGTCTATCTAGGCCTCTGTCTTGGCTGGAAGTCCCCTGTTAGTTTTTAATTATTTTACTTCCATAGGGTTAGTTTACAAACTATAACTACATAAGATACAGAAGCTACACAATTTTGGAAGAATAGCAGGTGTCTGCCTCAGAGCCTGTTCTTTCTAGAACGACCAAAGACTAACCGTGCCACCCCCTGATCCTAGGCTCTGCCTGGAGCTCCTTCTACCACCCAATATAATACCCGCAGGCAGCTGCAGCATGAGGAACTTTGAGGAAGAGAGCCTGAGGGCCAGACCCTGCCCTCCTTCTATTTTTAATCTTCTTGCCCATAATTCCATGTGTTCTGGAGGCTTCTCGGCCAATCCTGTCCTAGGCTGTTTACTATTTCCACTGGCAACCTCCTCCTATGGCTTCTTCCTACTCCTCCCCAGTGATCTGACTAGATCTCTCTGCATCACTACGGCCTTACTCAGAGTAAGCATGGAGCAGCTCTAGCTGTACTACACCTGTGGATAACCCCAGCTCCCTTCTATTTCATTCTAGAGCTCTGGGAAGTTCCCAGAGCAAATAGGGGAAGGAAAGAAGGGAGAAAAGAAGGAAGGAAGGAGTCTCTTCTCTGTGTAGTCCCTTTGTCTTTCCATCAAGAATCATGAGGGAGAAGAGAATGAATATCAAGGTGGCTCTTGAACTTTTGAATATGAGGACCCCTTGTTAATGCCTAAAACTTTGCTAATAACTATATTTAGAGGATTGAGAGAGAACATTTGCAGCCATGGATACATGAACAGCTTGTAATAACTGCTTCCTACATCTCTGCCCCCCAACCCCCAATCATCGCCATGGCTAGGGCACCTCTGTGCCAAGGCTTCTACAAGTTAGAACTTATTAAAATAAAGATCTTGGGGACTCACTTCTGACTTCATCTCTGGAGGTGGGGCTTCTGAACCTACATTTACATAACTCCCAGGTGGTTCTCACGCTTAAGTTTGAGAGCCCCTGATTATGATCTGAAAATCACTAGTTCTTATGCTTTCCCTAGGGCTAGAATGGTGATGTGATGAGAAAGTGAAATGGCTTTTGACCTCAGGATTTTTAATACATTTGCAAGCTAAGCTGAAATGACAGCGCCCTGAGATTTTTGCCTTTGGGCATGCTGTGCTTCACTTTATCCTGTCAGTTTCCTGGTGATCTTTTCTGGCCTTAAAAGGGTTTTTAAGCCCTTGACTTTGGGAAAATTTCAACCAGGAATGCCTTTGACTTCAAAGTGATCTGTAGCTGGGAGATTATTTCTGGCATGTGTCATAATGATAAGATGCGTGGAGGGTGAAGGAGGAGAGTGCTCCATAGGTGGTCCCGTGGAACCGGCAGCATTTTGCTCATTCTTAACCTAAACTGCTTTATTGTAATCAAATCCAGGAATTTCTCATCGTGGGAGTTAATGTGTGTGAATAAACCTATCTAACAGTGCCTTAGAGGTGCTTTCGGAATCCAGGAAAGTGTGCGTGTGTGTGTGTGTGTGTGAGAGAGAGAGAGAGAAAGAGAGAGAGAGAGAGATGCATTTTCTATGAGCTTTCTGTCCAGGCCTAGGGTTTACCTAAGAGCTACCAGCTGCGAGAGCTGCTCCCCTAACATCCCCCTCTTTCCCCTTACTTCTTTTCCCCAGTGGCTAGTATGAAGCAGTCCCTGATTCTTCACCAGTTCCTGGAGGGAAAAAAATGTATCAGTTGGAGATATTAGTTGTGAGCCATCATAGGTTTGAGTGCGATTCCTTTTTGGTTAGGCTGGATGAGCAACAGGATCGGCTGCAATAAATGTGTATCTGGCATCTGATCTCATCAGGGTTGCATGTGAATCTGCTGCTTCTCAACAATTCCAGAGACATGATAGAGGCCCATTCACGTAAGGCATTGCAGGGGGTTCAGAGGTGAGTAAGACCCCACCCTTATGCTTGAGGAACAGTCTGTATAAAGGAAGAATAAAGCAAGTCCACAAATGCTAGTCACTGGATAAAGAACTCAGTGTTAGGGGTTCAAAAGTGGCAGGAAAGGCTCACACTCTTTCTCAAGCAGGCCAGGGCATTCAGCCATTCCCCAAACATTTTCCACAAGACTAGCCCAGAGGCAGCTTTAATAGGTTGTGGACTAGCCAGCGGTGTGATTTTAGGCAGGGCTGCCAGCCGCAAATAGTGGTTCCGGTATCTGTCATTCTAATGTAACTTCGTTCTCGGTCTTGAAAGCTTTCGTCTTGGTGAGTTCTTCCTTTAACATGGAGACTTCCGATGGGGCCTGAAGTGATGTTGAGTTGTATCTTAATATTTAGCTACATCCTCAGGGTGCAGAGGAGGAGGCTAATTGACAATCCAGTGAACACAAACCCATCTGGGATGCGGTTTGGGATGAACGTTTGAGGAGAGTTCAAGTGTAGTGATAGAAGGAGTAGGAGGGAACTAAAAATAAACTGCTCATTTATCTGTCTGTCAGAGGCTGGCTCAAGCTATCCTTTGAGGTTTTCCACTGATAACAAAGAAATATTTGATGGGCTTTAAATGGAAATAATACAGCATTTTTTGATGCATTAAAAATTAATAACACTTTACAGTTGAAGACCTACAATTTTGCTTTAACTTAGTGATTGTACTCTTAAAATTTAACATAATGAAATAATTATGAATGCACACAGATTTGATTCAGTTTTCACTCTTTAATTCAACCATTATTTATGGAGTACATACTATATGCCAATACTATTCTAGGAACTGGGATTACAGCAATAATCAAAGCAGACTAAGTCCTAACTTCATGGAATTTATGTTCTAGTAGGAAAAGATAATAAACAAGGCATCACGTTACCAAATCTCATGAGCAGTTTTCAGCCCACATTTTTTATACTTCTTAGTCCCTTGAAGAAATACTTTCTTCACTTGGTTTCTGGGACAGCACCTTCTCTTACTTTGCTGCTTAAATACTCTTTGTTAGATCCTCCTCAGCTTCCTGACTTTATATTGGTGGACCTAGAGCTAAGTCTTCAAATATTTCTTCACTCTTTCACTCAATGTCAATATGCTGATGATCCAAATTTGTATTTCTAGCCTTCATTGCTCTCCTGAATTCCAGTCTTTTCAATTCAGCTGCCTACTTGACAGCCCCACTTGGATATCTTCCCAAGCTTGGATGGATTCCCAAGTTTAACATGGCCACCAAAATCAAACTCTTAATTTTCCACCCCAAATCATTTTTACTTGAATCCTTTCCTTCTCAGTTAACAGCAACTTCATTCTTCCAATACTCTGGAAAAACCTTGGTATCATCCTTGACTGCTTTCTTTCTCTCACATTCCATATCTGATCTGTCAGTTTTAGTGAAAATGATGTCCATCACAGCATTGTTCATAAAATGAAACTTGGAAATGATCTAACCACTTAACAGTTGGAAGATTGGTTAAATCATGGTAAATGAAGCCACTAAAAATGTTATATAAAGTACATGAAAAGGTGTTTAACATCACTAATTATTAAGGAAATGCAAGTCAAACCATAATGAGATATCACCTCACACCTGTTAAAATGGCTGTCATAAAAAAGAAAAAGAAATAACAAGAATTTGAAAGGATGCAGAGAAAAGGAAGCCCTCATATACTATTGGTGGGAGTGTAAATTGGTATAGCCAGTGTGGAAAACAGTATAGAGGTTTCTCAAAAAATTAAAAACAGTACTAATACACGATCCAGTAATTCCACTTCTTGGTATTTATCTAAACACTAATTTGAAAAGATATATGCACCCCCGTGTTCGTTGTAGCATTATTGACAATAGCCAAGGTATGGAAACAACCTAAGTGTCCATCAACAGATGAATGGATAAAGAAGATATGGAATGTACTCATATACACAATGGAATACTACTTAGCCAAAAAAGGTGAGATCTTGTCATTTGTGACAATATAGGTGGATGTTGAGTATATTATGCTAAGTGAAATAAGTCAGATGGAGAAAGACAGACACTCTATGATTTCACTCATATTTGGAAAACCCCCCAAATGAACAAACAAATCAAAACAAAAACAGACTTATAGAGGCAGACAACAGATTGGTAGTTACCAGATGGGGAGGGTGGGCAAGATGGGTAAAGAGGGTCAGTTGCATAGTAATGGATGGAAACTAGACTTTTGGTGGTGAGCATCGTGTAGAATATACAGATGTCAATCATAACGTTGTACACCTGAAACTTATATAATGTTGTAAGCCAATGTTAATGCAATAAAAAAATAATGTAGGTCAATAAGTTACTGTTTAATGACATTTTTATTATGAAATAGTTCAAACACAACAACAGAGAGCTGTGAAACCCACCACACAGCTATAACAATTATAAACTCAGCCATTCTTGCCTCATTTATACCCCAAGTTACCTCCTACCTCCTAAGTGGATTTTTAAAGCAAATTCTAGCCATCGTAATACTTGATATGACCTCATTTTTATAAAATATACATATGCATAGAAAAAAGTCTGAGAGGGTAGCTGTCTCTAAATCATGTTATATGAATGACTGTTGATATCTTCTTTTGCTTGTGTATATTTTCCACAGTGAACATGTATTACATGAAAAAAAGATGATGGGACTAGGTGGGGTGAAGGAAGATATTAATGCCAGGAATTCTAGTTCTATTCCTTTCTAAATTTGATTACTTTAATTCAGGCTGGGTGTTCTACATTGCAAAACAGAAATAAGTACTTTGTGGAGGAGAGGATCCTTGACAGTCAGCCTGTTTTCTCTTTGGACAGTCTGTAATTAAGAGTTGGCTCAGTGGGTTGAATGCCATCCTGCAAACCAAAAGGTTGTTGGTTTGACTCCTGGTCAGGGCACATGCCTGGATCACAGGCCAGGTCCCCAGCTGGGGGCGTTTGATAGGCAACCAATAGATGCTTCTCTTGAACATCAAACATTGATGTGTCTCTCATTCTTTCTTCTTCCCTTCCCTTCTCTTAAAAAATTAAATAAAATCTTTAAAAAAAGTTTCCACATAACTTTCTATGTTATATGACATCAGGATTTCTCAGCTCCAGCTGTCTGGTGATTTGAGGCTGGATAATTCTTTGTGGAAAGCTAGCCTTTGCATTGGAGGATATTTTGCAGCATCACTGCTCTCTAGCCATTAGATGCTGGCAGCATCCTCCCTCCACCATCTCTTGCTGTAACAACCAGAAATCTCTTCAGAAATTTGCCAAATGTCCCCGAGAGGCAAAATTAACCCAGTGTGAGATGCAGTGCACTACAGTGTGGTGCAAATTGAAATGTCTGGTGTCTAGGAGATTAGCAGTAAAAATGTCCTATTTTACTCATTTTGTTGGCCGAAACCTTAAGGAGGATGTACCTAATTTATGATCTAATGAAGGCTGCTTTTGTGATTTACTGTCCTGCAAGTTTAATTAACCAATGTATGACTCAGTGGTTAATGATTATCTGCATTTTTGAAACATAACCAGAAACGACCAAGTTCAACTCTATGCGAAAAGCAAAAGTCGTGAATAAAAGATTGCTTTCCAGCTAAGACAGTGATTGGATTTGCCTCTGCAGCCTACTAACTGACCCATTTCACTATTCATTATCATCCATGACACAGGGAAGTATTGTGTGGAAGTTAAAAATGGGAGATTTCTTCCTAGAAAGTTAACGATGCTATATACATGTAAATGGCTCCTTTTTATTAGTAACAAACACATAGAGATAGTTGCAAAAGATAAGGGAAAAGGGCATTTAAATATTGCACTTTTATTTAGATTTTCCCTTCATAATGGAAACATTATTAGAGAACCAGAGACATGAGAGAAGGGAAAATATGAGGTCATTCTGCCCGTTCACTTCAAGAGCTCCACTGTTCTGTGTCTCCCCATCCACCCCCAACCCCAGTCCAGAGTCTTTTGAAATGCCCCATTTTAATAATATAAGATACTCCTCATTTTTCCGCTCTAGAGAGTAATTCAACAAATAAGCAGAGGGCATAAGTTAAGGGTATAATCTTCAAATGATTACTTCTTTAGTTAGTGACACCATGTTGGCTGCATGAAAAAATAAAACTTCTACCAAAGTCTACATCACACATGGGTGATCCAGGTTGATCAAACACAATACAAATTATGCCCCAGATAGTATTACACAATTATACAACTTAATAGAGCGCACTTGTGGGATCTTGAGTCTTAACGGTGTTTCTTGCATTGTTGGGTACTCCTAATTTCAGAGACGATTGTATAAGATATTTACAAATCTCCTTATACTTCGTTATATCTACCTACCTTGGAATCAATGCTTAAATTTTGTTTTTCATGATAAAAGCCACAATTTTCTTTAATGGTAAATAAAAAAATAATTGCTATTAATTATCATCTGTGGACCAGGTATTACTTGGGTACTAAACATATAATATTTTATGCAATTTATGTAATCACTCCAGATATATAGGTCTATTCATCCATTTAAAAACTGAGAGGTTAAATACTTTGTCCAAAGTCTAACAGCTTTTAAAAGGAAGAATCTTGACTCAACACACAGTTCATATCTGACATTGCTGTTTAAATAGCTACAGGTTGTGAAGTTTTCTCTTAGAGTTTGGTCAGGAAAAATGCACTTGCTTGGATCCATCTGCAGTAGCTGGAGGGCTACATCTAAGGAAAAAACAAGTCAGTCATAATGGAACACTCAAGAGCCCGAGGACCTGGTGTGCCCAGGGAATGAACTAGATTGGGTTGAGTTTTGTTACATGTAGAGAAAGAGCCTGTGCTTTGTACCGTGACAAAGAATAAATTGGGTCTTTCTTAAGCCAGGGGGACTTTAGGAAGGAGGGTTCCCTATGGGAAATTCCCGAAAATCAAATGTTGTGTAGCAGAGGGGGTTCCATATTTCATCTCCATTGTTCATTCTGTAGACTTTTAAGTGGAGAGGGTAGGTCAGCAGGGGTAGTCTACATAGAAACATGAAAGACGCAAACGTAAAGCATGAAAAAAAAAAAAAAGTGGCCACACCTAAAGAAAACAAACTCAAATCCAAACCTAAACCTAAACCCCAAACCGCAAAAGGTTGTGGGAAAGAATTTTACTAACAATTGAAAATGGAACAGTCAATACTAGACATCAGGCTGTGAGAGTTCAGTCTGATTAATTAAGGTCAAGGTGATGATGAAAATACCAGCTGGGGAGAATTTGGCTGAGAGATAAATTTGTCCCTCTGTATCTCTGCAAGACAGCAGGGAGGTGTGTGTGTGTGGAGCTAAATTGATTTGATTTACATCAGGGCAGTATCTTCTGTTCTCTCTCCCTGCTGTCAGTTATCTTAGGCTTTTTTTCTTCTCCTTCACCCCCACACATTTCATAACACGGAGAGAAAGTACAGATTGGCTTCAGGCAGAATTTAGAAATGGAATAACTCTAACTTGATTATTCTGCACTCAGCGAGTCCTATTCTCTCCTCCCCCTACTTTCTTGAGGGAGAGAAGTTGTAAACCTGAGTCTAAGTGCGATGTATTTTTATATTGTGCTTAACAGCACAAACTGCTTGACAATCAGAACTTGCTCCTTGTAGCAAAACCTGGCGGCTAACCTGTACTCCTCCGTGTTTCTTCAACAATACTAACACTAGAAAATGAAGTAGCGGCTCAGGATCCCTCCCGTTAGGAATGTGCCTTTTTCTGGCAATGTAGCTTTCAACTCTGCCGGCTCTGGAGGCCGGGGTGGCGGGGGACTCCTCAGGGACCCCCGAGGTGAGGCTGGGCTCAGGTTATTGCCCAGCGGAGCCGCCTGCAGTCCCGGGATCCTGCCTGGCCCTCCACGCCTCGCCTCTTCCAGCGTCCGGGAGCGCTTGGGCAGGATAAGGTTACACCGAGGCTTCCTTGGACAGGAGGAAGGGAGGCGGGTCCGAGCTCCCGCCCTGGTTCCAGCGGGTGTTCCCACAATTGGCAGCTCAAGGCGGCAGAGCCACATCCTTGCTGCCGGCCGGGCAACGCGCGAGGGCAGCTGAACGCAGCCCTGGGGTCTGCCCAGGCCATGGCGAGGGAAAGGTCGCCCATGAGGGGCTGCCGCTCACTGAGCCGGTGTCTGCTGGGCGCCGCGCTGCTGGTCAGCCTGCGGCTCTGCGCGGAGCTGCAGCGCGCGGGGCCCCGATCCCCAGCCCGCAGCGCCCCGGCGAATCCGGGTCCTCGGCCGCCCGCGGCGCACCTGCAGTCCGCACCCGCTTCTCCACGCGGTGCCAGCAGGAGGCAGGTGACCTACTTGCGCAGCGGGCGCAGAGCGCCGCCGGGGGTCGGTGGGAGCGGTACGCCAGAGCCGGGCTGCTGCGCCCCGCGCGGGCTTTCCCGCCGGAAGGTCAGTTGCAAGCCGTGCAAGTCTTGGGCTCTAGACCTGAATCCCCTTCTGGACCGCCCTGCAGAGCCCTCCGCTTGGGGCTGGCTTCTCAGGCCGCCCAACTGGGACCTTCAAAAAAGTCTTAACCCTGCTCTCTTCCGCGGCTCCACTGGTAGCATCCTTCAGTATAACAAAGTGGGACTGAGCAGAGTTCACTCCATATTGAACCACTATTTGCTGAGCGTTCACTGTGTGCCAGCCCCCGCTGCTAATGCGGGCATGGCGCGGTGAAGGACAAAGCCCGACTCTCATAGGGCTTACTTACATTTGAGTGAGGGGAGAGTATAGGTGACGGGCGCTGGAAGAAAGGAAGTGATTTTGTTTATATTCTGTGTTTTCCCCAGTTCTCTCCTTGAGGCCCGGACAAAGCCTGGTGGGTATCCACTGTGAATTGCTTTAACCACTTAATGGGGGAGTTAATTGGAACCTGGAGAACTGAAGTAATAACCTGGGTTTGTCTTACACCGCTCCACAGATTTGCTCTTCCTCCCTCATTAACCTCCTGGCTCACACCTCACTAAATAGTCCAGTTTTAACCTCAGATTATTGCGCCTCTGGCCTCCCACCTTCTTTCTGGAGCCCAGTAATTTACTTGGTACTTGGGAGTGAAAGGATTAGGAACTGCAGGTGTGAGCCTGCTTGGTCATTATACTCATCAACCCCAACCAAGACCTCTTAGCTGCCTGGCTTTCCTCCTTTCCTTTTAAAAATGCCTTTTTCCTTCCCCACCACCCCTCCTCTGGGGCAGAGAGAACAACTCTTTCTTTGAGTGTGCTGCATTCTTTAGCTTCCTAGTTCTAACCTACTTTTCAATATCCCCCCGTTATTTCTCCTGCTTTTCTTTCCTCTACCTCTTCTAGCCTTGCCCTCTGTCTTTCCACACCACTGTGGTGCCATCAGTGTTACTTATTTTCCTGGATAAGCTCAAGTACTTTTTTTGTCTCCAGAACCTCACTTCCTATGTAAGCTCAAATGCTTTATTCTGTCTCCAAAGCCTCACATCCTATATAAAATCTTAACTTGGTCTTCCAGAAGAATGCAGCCACTTCCTTCTCTGTGCACATTCCACGACACCACGTTATGCATCCAGTGCACTTTGCCAAGGGTTTACCAGGCCTCAGAGTTGTATCGGGTGCTGGGGATACAAAATGAGTTCAAAGTCTAGTTGGGAGGCACTCAGCACAGGCCTCCTGTGATGTAACCAATGCTATCATTAAGGTCTTAAGCTCTACCTGGGAAGTCAAGAAAGGCTAACTGAGAGGGAACATTTGACCTAGGACTTGATATTTCTTAAGGGTTCAGGTTCTTCTGTCTCTCTGGATGTTCTCAGATGTCCCATCTTTGATACCCTCATCCCCACCCTGCACTCTGCCTTTTACATCTGCTCTTAGCCTCTGTTGTTTCTGTTGTCACCTGTCCAAGAATCGCTCTTAGTCTCCACTTCAGACAACAGTGTCTATAACTGGAGCCTGTCATACAAATGAAAAACTTTGGAAGGCACAGACTCAGAGGATCACTGGAGGGGAAGTTCATATGCACCACCTTTAGGAGGCTGCAGGGATCCAGACTAGAGATGGCAGTGGTGGCTCAGAGATGGTCGCAGAATTGCAGGTGTGAGAAGTGGTGGCTTCTGGATGTGATCTGAAGGTAGATGAGGGAGAAGTAGTTTTCTGTTACTGTTATCGTTTAGTTTTTTGTTTTGGGGGAATGGATAGAAATCAGGAGTTTGGTGTTAAACATGTTGAGTTTGAGATATTCAGACATCCAGGTGGACATGCCAAACAGGCAGTTGGACATACAGGTCTGGAGTTGGAGGAAATGTCTAGGCTGAAGAGAGAAATGTGGGTGTCATCTGTGTATAGGGTCACTAAAACCACAAGACTATAGGGATCCACTAGGTGGTGAGGGTTGCTAACAAACATGAGAGATCTGAGTCTGAGCCCTGGGGCTCAGCTTTATTAAAATTAAATTATAAAAAAAAACAAAAGGAAATATTTGTATAGTCTGGCATGTTGTAAACACTCAATAATGGTAGCTTTTCACTAATTTGTCCCAAGTCGTTAGCCTCAGCCATTCACCAAATATAATTTATTGTTATAACCTCTTTCCTTTCCATCCTTGAACATTCAGATCAAGGATATCACCTGGAAACCTTCTCATATCAGTCCTTCTTCCATGCTGATCTTCCCCCAATTTGAGATGATGACAGATATGCATTCCCAATTTGTGAATTGCTTTGCACATGTTGTGACCTGGTAATCCATTTCAGATGGAATGTTTTGTCTCCAGAGTTGTTCTTGACGGAAAGGATTGTGCTTCCTTAAGTGACACTTAGTAAATGCTTACTCCTGAGACACCAATGTTTAAAAAATAGAAGAATCTATTTCTACCTGTTACCGTAACTCTAAATGTCTTTGGTTAAAAAATATAAGAAAAAAGTGAAGTTCTGGCTGATGTGGCTCAGTGGATGGAGCGCTGACTGTGAACCAAAGGGTCACAGGTTCGATTCCCAGTCAGGGCATATGCCTGGGTTGCGGGCCAGGTCCACAGTTGGGGATGTTCAAGAGGCAACCACACATTGATGTTCTCTCCCTCTCTTTCTCCCTCCCTTTCCCTCTCTCTAAAAATAAATAAATAAAATCTTTAAAAAAAAAGAAAGAAAAAGAAAAAAGTGAGTGTATTTATTGCTATTGCTATTTTTAAATGTTAAGCTTTTAGCCTCCTTAGGAAAAGTTTTCCCTGGGTTTCCTTCTCCCTAGCTATATTTATTTATTTATTTATTTATTTATTTATTTATTTCCTTTTTTCAGGGTAGACTTTCTAACTTTCCCAAATTCTTAGATAGAGGGAATCTTGAATTTGTTTCATTTTCCCTTTTCTTTTTAGTTGAACTAAAATGTTCCTCAAAACTGGAAAGACCAGTTATCTGATCTGTTCTCCCTCTTCTGGAAACAGAGCTCAATATCCCTTACCTCCCTGAGGCACAAATCTTGTTCCTTCTTAGCCTTCCATCAAGGTGTGCTGAAATATAAGCTAAAAGCTCTGTTAAATAATTGGTATAAAGTTTGGAAGTTATGTGTTGAAGTCTTTGGATCTTATTTTACTTAACTTATGTTTGTTGAGAATAATGATAAACAATGTTATTTAGGTTCTTGGGTACTTGCCATAGGCACCTACCGAATTGGTTAGTGAAGGAGAAAAAGTTCCATCTATTTTATGGATGGCCTTCTGGGTAGTTGAAAACCTACATGAAATAATTGGTTTGCTATTTCTTGTCAACGTGCTTCCTTTGCAGGTGCTAGAGGAACAAAAATTCAGTGATTATATTGTCATACTGATCATACATAGCTTGTGCTTTCTTAAAGAAGATAATCGTTATAAAAAAGAGAAGTGAAGTGTAGCCCTCATATAATTCTTTTCCTCTTCTTTCACCAAGCCATGCAAGAACTAGCTCTAAATATTAAATCCCCTTTCTCATCAGGGGTTCTAATCTTAGAGCATTGTGAAATGAGGTGAGGGCTCATAATGCACAATGGAGAAATACTGCTCTTTTGGATTAGGAGTATCCTGGAACCCATACATTTTTGTATTATTACAGAGGCTTTCTTTAAGCATTCCATCAGAGCTCTTAGTCTCCTAATTCTGCATACTATGCATGCATCAAAATATCACTGTGATTCTTTCTCTTCCCTTTACCTTTCCTTTGTTTTCCTGTGTGTCTTTCTGATTTTTTTTCTTAAATAGACATTTACTATGATTATATGGGTCAAGTTCTCTTTGGGGGTATTTATAGAGAACTAAGATATGGTTCTCCATGATTTATCCTTCTTTATGTCATCCTGGGTAGATATTTCCCTTAGAAGCTGGCAACCCACCTAAATGACAGCAGCAAAATATGTGGCTCATTTGCATAGGGGAGGTACTCATGCAGGAGCCAAGCTTCCCAAAGAAATTTCTTCTCTGTTATCGGAGATGTGTTCCTTGACATTTAATATATTGGATAGAAAAGTGACTTTTGAGTCTCAGAGCCACAGAACCCAGCAATGTGCTGGCTTGGTTTGTTAGTCACAGATCCTTGGGAACAATGTGTCAGAAAGAAAAAAAAAAGTGTTTCCTCTTCTTCTGAAAAACCATATGGCAAAATTTGGTCTTCCTTCATCACTTCTCATCTTCCTCTTAGTTTTCTAATTCTGTGTTTATCATCAGAAAGGAAGAGGAAAAAAATGACATAGTATCACCCTTGATATATCCAATTGCCTTAAAAGTCCTTATTCTTTACAAAAAAACCTTGAAGGTAGGTTTGGATTGCTTGTTAAAATATGGCCCAGCTGTAGCTTCCAGTACTTAGGATTTTTCTGTGTACTTATACTTCCGCCCAACATTAATCAATCCTCTCACACTGTCCTCAGGAGGCAAAGCCTTTTCATTTTAAACAAAGTCGTTGAGGGTAATTGAATGCTCTCCAGCAATATGTGGGTGTGAAATAGCAGCTGCTTAGTTTCACAGAGAGAAAGGCAGGTTTTGATTAAAACTCTGATGTGCCTTAGATGGGGAATAGGCCTCTGCACTCCTTCCCAACCCTACAGTTCCTCTGAGAGCATTCTGTGGGCAGAAAGAACAGCAAATGGAGGCTCCATTGTTTTCCAACAATTGGTGGTGGAGCTTTTAGGTTTTTGAGAGCAATTTGTCCAGTTCATTTTCCCCAAGGAAAATAAAGCCTTATCAGTTTTCTTGAATTGGATTTCCTTTTTAGTCTGGGAAGAGAATCAGAACTATGTAGTTGAACTGGAGACTGTCAAGGGTGGTAGGCACTTGAGTTTTTCCATCTGTGCTGTGATACCTTTGGAGTCTTTATGCTTCTAAGTAGTTTGGCTCTTTATTCTGTGATTCACAGAAAGCAAGAGGAGCTTGCTTCATTTACCCCGAAACACACACTAAGGCTGGAATCTACCAACATTGATAAACTTTGTTAACCTAAAAATAAAATCCAAAGTGAAAGGCAACAAGTGTTTGAGATCAAAGAATAGCTATTTGGGGAACACAGATTCAGGCAGAAAACCAAACAGTGTTCTGGTTATGGGATGAAGGCAAGGAGTTTTTATGAAAAAAGGAAGGGAAATAATTACATGAATAGAAGAAAGGAATTTCTGTTGGTGTTAACAAGCTATGTTACTCTTTACCTATATGTGGCTGGTTACTGATTCTAAAGAATGTTCATAACCATCAGTCTTTGTGAGAGGAGGTCTGCTTTCCTGTTAGCTTTACAAACAGTTGTTTGTAAAACAATGTTGGCTTGACCCAGTGCAAAGGTTTTGTTGCCAAAGTCAAACATTGCAAAGTTTCAAGGAGTAACACATGTGAGGCCTTTCCTTGGGGATGGCGGCTTTAACTCCATTTAAAAATGGTTCTATTTATATGAATTTTCTTTTCTACAGTGAAACATGTTTATATTTAGAATTAGCCATCTGGAGTCAGTTTAGATGATCCCAATTTTGTTGGCAACATCCAAGCATCATAGTCAGGAGCCAAACGTGTGCCTTCTCTCCCTCAGGCCTGATCAGGGTGTTGACCTTGGCCACGTCAATGTCATAGAGCTTCTTCACAGCCTGTTTGAGCTGTTGCTTGTTGGTCTTGACATCCACAAGGATCACAAGTGTACTGTTGTCTTCTGTCTTCTTCATGGCTGACTCCGGAGTCAGGGGGAACTTGGTGATGGCATGGTGGTCAAGCTTGTTTCTCCTGGGGGCGCTCTTCCGAGGATAGCTGCGCTGCCTTACGAGCCGCGGTGTCTTGAGGTGATGTCAGAAGGTTAGTGATGTACAGATCTTTTTTTTTTTTGTGACTGTGGACACCTTACAACACTGCTTTCTTTGCCTTCGAAGCCTTGACTTTGGCTTTGACTTTGGGAGGAGCAGAGTCTTTCTTCTTCGCTTTCAGCGCTATCTTCATGGGAAGCCATTTATATCCATTTTCTCAGCTTCTTTTAAAAACAGCCCTTGAGTTCTCTAGATATCATACATTGGTCCCATTAACAGCCTAAGGAGTTTTCTGCTATTAGAGGATGGTAACATTTGATGTCTAAGAAGCATTTTTATCGTGCTCAAATGATAGAAACAAACTAGAGTTTTATGATCTTTATAGGACCAGATGTAATCTAAACTAATAGCAAGAGGGGTTATTAGTTGATGGCTCAGGAGGTGAATTTGGCCATGAAGAATTTTGTTTGAGCCACACAATGTTTTAAGTATTTGAACATAAACATCTTTAGATGGGGCATATAGTGTCTACTGGAGGCCAGCTCAGGTCTCTCTCCATTTGCACTTACCTGTCTGATCTCTGAAGGCATTTGAAGTTGCCACCCCTGAGCCAGGTATCAAAATTAACAATTAGCCAGATGTTTTTCCTAAATATTGACAAATGAGGTTAAGGCTGCTAAACTCAGTGTCAGCATGGCACATGCATAGACAAAAGCCGAAGGTCCTTTTAAGTCATTCCTAGTGAAGAAAGATGAGTTATCCAAGACTGGAGTTAGATACTGAGGAAAGTAAGGTTGTAAGGGAGTATATGTACTTAACATAATATTCTTTTGGTTGTAAACAAGAAAAATGGACTCTGACCTAGCTTAAGCAAAAAAGAGAATTAAAGAAATTTGTTGGAAAAGCTTGGGAGTTTCTCACTGAATAAGAAGAAGCATTGAATGGCCAGCATGCAAAGGAGAGAAGGAGTAGGACTGTTCTGGAAATCTCAGCTTTCTTTGACCTTCTCCCTAAAGTGCTACCATATCAAGACTCATCTTCCTTGCTTGACTCCCAGCTCAGTCTCTTAGTGTTCATCCTACCCCAGCCAGCTGAAGCCATAAGCCACAAACAGCTCAAGAGCCACTTTCTGCCTTCAAAGCCATTTTTAGGAAAAGAGGAAACCTCTAAGTTACCCCATGAAATCAAGTTCTTGACATTCCTTAACTATTCAGCATAATTATTGCACAGTTTTGCCCATAGGTTTTTGTTTTTCCCATATTATATTCTACTATTTTAACTAGTTCAGTTCAAGGATCTTGGATGGAAGCACCTAGAAATAGAGTTTAAGTTTTTTGTTTTGTCTTGTTTTGTTTTTAATAATACCCAAGCCTAGCATCTATGCTTCTGTGGGTGTGTGTATTTCTTTACTGGTTAACTATTTCTCTATCTAGATGTAGTCTTATAGATACTCTTATTTCCAAGTAGCATTGGTGCTAAGCTGGCACCTTGTATATACTTCTGATATTGTTATTCAGGTGGGATATGCACACAAGATCAATGTAGATGCAGTGTTTTGTTTGTTTGTCTAGGAAAAGTTACTTGTGAGGACTTTTTTTTTTAAGTTTCAACCTCTTAAGGAGGTTTTACTTCAAAACAGTTGACAGAGGAAAAGCTACCTACTGAACCAATTTTTAAAAATGCGTTTCCCATAACTGATACCATCAATACTTCAAGAAGGTGTACCTCTGCTTACAGAAGGGGAGTAAAGACTTTTATTGGGGAAAGTAAATACAGTCAGTATGCAGCCAGCCCATGATCCCAGTTAGGATTCTCAAACCAAAGTTAGGGTCTTGTGTTGTCGTTGTTGTTGTTTTTTTTTTTTTTTCTGTAAATGCAGAAAGGTACTTCTCTCTCTCTCTCTCTCTCTCTCTCTCTCTCTCTCTCTCTCTCTCTCTCTCTCTCTCTCTTGAAAAATTCTTCAGAGCATCTGAATATTTATGGCCCTGTTTGCAACTGGCTAATTCTTTAGGTATGGTTACTCCTGTATCAGGACTCTCTGGGTTGCCAGTGACAGAACCCAACTGAAACTAGTAAAAACAGGGATTCATTGGATGGTTCCTGGGGTACAACTGAAGGAAGAGCTGCAGAAATGAGGAAGGCTCTGGGCACTTGGTTATGGACTGACAGGGACACTAAATACTTTAGTTACCCATAGTACCCATGGCCACAGATGAGGCTATCCTTTTTTTTTTTTTTTTTACCACACCTCTGCATTTCTTTCCTGTGTTTGAGGAATTCTCTACCTACCTAAGAAAAAGCCAAAAAATATTTTTTTAACTTTTCCTTGCACCTATGCACTTTAGGTCTCACCATTCAGAAATACCCACATGAGAGCTTGGATTGTGCCTTAGAAATTCAAGTGGCACAGAGACCACAGAGTAGCACTGTAGCTGAGATTCCAGCAGAAGCACGTGGCGCCCAGGGGGCAAGAGGGGCCCTTGTGTCTGTGCCCAGTGGCGGGCAGTGCAGTCTGCACTGGCACATAGAATGGTGTTTCTGTCCTTAGGATTTTGTAAGCGAATAAACTTTTAATCAATCTATTTTCTACATAACTAGCCATAGTGGTTTCTGTTGTTTACAACTAAGAATTTGGACAGATCAATAAATTAGAACTGGCAGTTGGGAAGGTTACAACTGTAACTTTCCCTCTTCAATTTTGCTTGGCCTATTTAATTCAGATTTTGGAGCATGATGATTGGGGTCCAAGCGAACGATGGACTTAGAGACCTTTCCCTGACAAGATAATCACATTTGGCATCAGATACTAAATTACACAAATCTGCTAACTTATCACTAGAGACACCAAGCCCTTTCTCATGGCACCATTTGGGGTAAAGGGCAGGAGAGGATAGTTTATGCTATGATCACAAACAACCCTCCAATCTCCTCCAATCTCATCCTAACAGAGACTTATTTCTTGCTCGTGCGGTGTATCCACTGCCAGTTGGCAGGGGTGGGGTGCTGCTCTGTGCTGTCATTGTCCTCTCTCTGGACCCCAGGCTGGCAGCACAGCCACCGAATGGAATACCACCTGTGACCGCCACAGAGGGGTGAGTGACCTGGGGGTCTTGCATGGTTTTATTAAATGCCCTGGCTGGAAGCCACACACGGCACTCCTGCTCACAATCCAGTGGCCAGAGCCGGTTGCTGGGCCCTACCCCGTGTGAGAGGACAAGAAGTCAGAGAGCTGGAAATATTTGGTGAGCAGTGCTTATGGCCACCACAGTCTCCTTCATTCCTCCGTACTTTAGTGGACACCATCTAGGTCATATTTCAGGTTTGCTATCTTGACTGCCTTCCTGAATATGCACATTTGACAATATTAAATAAAGCACGGGAAGCTCTTTCAGGGGCATACATTTAAAATGTACTAGACATCTGAATTTAGCAGAACAGTGAACTAAAACCAGACTCTATTTACAATTTATAAACAGCACTGTGACGTGTCCTGGAGTTTGTTAAATACAATGGTTCTTGGTGACATGATTTATGTTAGAGTCTTCACACAGAGCGGTGATGGGATGATGGTCTGCAGGTCTTTTTTTTTTTTTTTTTTTTCCCCTGGGGGAAAAGAAAAAAACAAATTATTTGAATAAATAAAGCCATGAATGTAAATGAGCCAAAGGCCTCTGGTGAGATGAATCAAACTCCATGTTTAAGTCCATTTTCATGGTGATCACTTATTCACTTTTTGAAAAACTTTATTTATTTATTTATTTACAGGGAGGGGAAGCAGGGGCAGAAACAGAGGGAGAGAAACATCGATATGCAAGAGATACATAGGTAGGTTGCCTCTCGTGGGCCCCCAGCTGGGAACCTGGCCTGCAGCCCAGACATGTGCCTTGACTGGGAATCGAACCAGTGACCTTTAGGTTCGCAGGTCGGCATGCAATCCACTGAGCCACACCAAGCAGGGCACACTTATTCATTTTTAGTTGGAGCAAGTCGAAAGACTTTCAAACATGTTTTTCAGAATCTGGCCATAGATCAGAGGCAGTATAGGTGTTGCAGAGTGTTTGCTGGTGTGTACAATATGACAGTAAGTATTTTTAGTTTATTTTTTTATCTACTTGGGGTAAGATGGTGTCATAGTTTTACACCTGAGGCTGGAAGTTAAAATTCTGCTCCCCTGGTTACTTGATGTGGACAAGCGGTATACCCTGAATTTTAGTGTCCTCCTCTGTAAAAAAGTAGTATAGTAGTACTTAACTACTACTAGTTAAACAGGAGCGTAGGGGTGGAAACACTGGCCTGTGGGGCTAGTTCAGTAAGTGAAGATTGTCTCTGTTCAGCTTTGTGTTTCTGGCCGGGATGCAGGCCCCTGGGCATTAAAAAGATACAGTTACGAGTGTCTGTGGGATACAAAGCCCAATAGTCACTGGAATTTTCAATAGTTTCCTTTTTGTTCTTGAAGTGTAATGCATATGTATATAATGTGCTCAGCAATCAGAAGAGCTGGAAAATAAATGTAAAAAATCTTAAATAAAAGTTAGCAGTAACTAGTAAAGTTTTGTTAATGTTTTTACTGTAAAATTATTCCCCCTAAAACTCATTTACTATAAAATGGTTGAGGCTTACCTGTTCATAATGGTTTGTGATTTTTCCCCCCTCAAACTAATTATAACTATCTTTTACAGCATGCTGTTAAATAATTTTTTTCTGTGTCATAGTTGACTGTATAAATGTGTTTCTGAGCTTTCAAAATATAACTTTCACTCAAAAGAACGTTTACAAATCTCATTAACTGTGCCACTTACTCTAACTGCTACTTCTTTAGTTCAAGGGAGGCCAGTGGAGTAATCATGCTAAACTGTTTTTCTGGTCCTGTCTTCCACATTTTAGTCAATTAAATGCATATAATTATACTTGGCTTGGTACTTTATATGCATTTTAAAGATAAACTTAATTTAACTAACATAATGTACAGAATCTAAGTACTGACTCTGCACATGGTACTACGGGGAATAAAAGGCCTGCAGGAAGAGGACAAGTTAAGAGTGAGGTGAGAGGGGCCACTGTGTTTGGGGAGTGTCATTTATGTGTTCTTTTATGTAATTCTCACAACAAATCTGAGAGGTAGGAATTGCTCTGAGACATTAATATATTTGGGCAAGACACAGCTTGAAAGGGATGGTATGAAGGTTAACCTCAAAATTGATGACTTTTTCAATTTGCCCACCAAGACAGGCAGCTAACAACCAATTCTCACATAATGTAGATTAGTCACCAGATATTTACCATCTAAAATCTTCTTGTAAACAAAACACACCATAAAGTTAAAAGACAAATCATAGGCTAGGAGAAGATATTTGTAGTGCATATCACCAATAAAGGATTAATATCCAAAATTTTAAAAGAACAGTAAGAAAAAGAGTGGAAAAGAAAAACAGACAGAAAATTGACCAGGAATTAACGGAAGAGGAAACTCGAAAGGCTCTCTATCTATCTACCAGTATCTACGGAAAGCGAGGGCATGAGCACACTAGAATGATATATCTTAACAAGAAGCAGGGGGAGCAGATCAGAACACAATGGGGTTCTATTTCATACCTTTCCCCATCAGACTGGAAAAAATACAACATGTCTGCTAAAACAAGAATTGATAAGAACGTTGAGAAAAAGGAACTCTTACTAAATTGCTTTATTTAAAGTAACTCCTTATCCCAGTTACTCTCTTAATATCTTCTCTTATGGCTTTCCCATTCTGACATTTAAACTTTAAAAAAATTCTTGTTTGCAGTCATGCCCTCTTTGAAGGTAGGGAGCTCATCTGCCCTGCTCACTGCTGTACCCACAAGTGCCTATGATATTAGCAACGTATAATAGGTGCTCAGCAAATATTGGTGGAAAGAATGGTTATTTCGTTCACTGGGTACTAGACTGATGTGTCTGAGGAACATCTGAATCTTTCAAGAGCTATTCCAAAGCCCCTTCTAGGTCTCTAATTTCTGAATGAGGGCATTATTACACTAGACTCTTGGAACAGAGCAGCCAGCGTTGGCATTGCTTCAGACAGTGGTAACTATACCACAGAGATTTGGAGCCCTGTCTGTCCTGTGCCTTTTTTTGTATGGCTCATGAGCTAAAAATGGAGTCTATATATGAACATTTGCAATTGATTTGATGTTAGGAAATACTCACTTTGAAACCCAATGAAGCAAAATACTATCTAAAAAATTTTCCATTCTTCTCATTAGTAGATCTATATCACAAAAAAATGTGCACAGTTATTTTTAATTTCATTGAAAATGTGGAAACTTGTCTTCTCTCTGGTTACCTAAATGCCTACTTATTATTGTTGATCTTGCCTCTGGCTCACAAAGTCTAACATATTTAATATCTGGCTCTTACAAAAAATACTTGCAAACCCCTGCTGTGGAAGTGGCCTCGGGGCCACCTACCTGTGACTGTTACAGGTGAGGGTGACCACTGATCTGCAGTGGACCCAATCCAATCCATGAGATTCTTGTGCTAGAGTTTTCCCACCTGCCGCCTGAAACAAATGGTCCTAGATTTCCAACAGGGACACTGAGAAAATGCTTTTGTACTCCAGCCATTCATGGGCCATGTCATCATAGTCTTTAAGGTCTTTGTCATGAGACCATTGCCTAAGGTCTTCATCACGAGACCATTGCCCTGGAGGGCACATTAAAGTGGTTTAAATCTTGGTGTCTGCTTACTTCTGCCTGTTGCCCACCTTTTCTAACACAAATATAAGACTGCTGGGTAGATCGACCCCACCTTTTCCAGCTTCTTGAATCACCTTTTCCCTTAACATTCTAAATTCAAATGGCTTGAGCATGTCCGGTGAGAGATCCAGTGCCTTTCCTCCCCTCCAATGCTCTAAGCATGTCTGGGGTTTACATTTTTCGGTCATTCTCTGTGAATTCCTGCTCCTAGCTCAGTGTTTCATCCCTGATGTCTCCTCTCTACTCTACTCTGCCCACTGTTTTTATCCCCCAGAGTGACTTCCAACACAGGCCTTACTGAAGGGTTCAGGGTAATAGAGGAAGATGTTAACAGTTCAAAACAGAAATCAACAGAGTATTGATTACTTGAAAGTTTCTTGGCCATTGATGATTTCTTTCTGGCTGTGTTTTCATCTTAGACTCTTCACCGTTGATTGTGCCTTCTCTTATCTACACATCAATCCCTTTCTTTTATTTTTAAGCCTTCAACCTGCTGCCTACCCTACTCTCTTGAGCTTTCAGCAAATTCCAAATACGTGTCATTTTCTTACTCAGGCAATCCAGCTTCCTGTGTTCCCTCTCCCACCAGCCTGGCTAAAGATGGAGCATGCCACTCTGGTAGGAAGGCAAAATTGGCTGCACTCAGTGTTTGTTTTCAAAAATCATGTTTCCCACATCCTCTTGACTTTCAGACAAGTCACATACTGTGCTCAGCATAGTGCCTTGATGTAGAAACCATTAATTATATGTTGATCTTATCATTAGGGTTGTGCCAACTTAGATCCAGTGTGTCCCCTCCCCCTAGCTCTGGCTTCTGCAGTTTTATGACATAGGGGAAATATATTATTAGTGGCATTTTGGAAGCAGTAATATATTGCTTCATGCAGAACCCCTTTTCCTTTCACAGATGCCTTCATTTACTCTTTTGACTTTTAGGGGTTCCTGGTGAACTATATCCATCTGTCATGGAAAAGAGTTCACACAGCGTGTGCCAATATGAACATTAAGTTCAAGAGTTCCTGGAAAAGAGCCAGCAATAACACTTCTAGATTTATAACCAACAGAATTGAAAACATATGTTCACATAGACATGTATACAAATGATTATAGCAGCATTATTCATAATAACTAGAAGTTGGAAGCAATCCATCAACTAATGAATGGATACACAAATGTGGCATATCCATATGATGGAATATTATTCAGTCATAAAAAGGAAAGGAATAAATCTTGAGGCATACTACGCTGTGGATGAACCTTGAAAATATTGTGCCAAGTGAAAGAAAACAGTCACAAAGCCCACATATTGCATTACTCAATTTTAATGAACTATCTGGGGGCAGGGGGGAGGGGCAGTCAGAGGTAATGGAGAGTGACTGCTATTGAGAGTGAGGTTTCTTTTTGAGATGATGAAAATATTCTGGAATTAGTGGTGAGCGTTGCATAATTTGTGCATATATTATAAGCAATCCAATTGTTTGAAATGGTAAATTTTATGTTACATGAATTACACAGGGGAGCAATTTTTAACATAATTCCCGTTGAGTTCAATTTTTCAGCTTTTTGAGACTTAAATAGGCATGCTGATTTCAAAATTGCAGTTAGTTTTCTTCTATCACGTCAACTTTTTTCTGTACAGTTTATCTTTTTCTTTTTTATATGTTATATTTTCTTTTTTTAAAAAAATAATTTATTTGTTTATTTATTTATTTATTTATTTATAGAGAGGAAAGGAGAAAGAGAGGGAGAGAAACATCACTGTGTGGTTGCCTCTCACTCACACCCCCAACTGGGGATCTGACATGCAACCTATGTACCCTGACTGGGAATCAAACCAGCGACACTTGGTTCGCAGGCGAACGCTCAATCCACTGAGCCACACCAGCCAGGGTGTGTACAGTTTATCTTAATGCGACCACTCTAGGCTGGATTGAGCCTGAATAGAAGGAAGTACTAGTGCTCTCCTACTGGATGAGAGCAAAACTCCCTCGAGTGTGAAGGGGTGGGGGACAACCTTGGAGACCAGTGACAGGTTCATACTTGTCTAGGCTATTCAGTTACACATGAGATAGTGTAATGAGAGGTTGTGTGCTGTTCTGTATAGTGAATCATAGTCTGAGTTCTTGTCTGTATACAAGGAGTTAGCAGAATTTATTTTTTTATTGACATACGTACTTATTTCCTTTCCTTCAGATCATGTCTGCCCCTGCTATTTCTTATCATAAGTGCCTAAACAACCCTGATTCATTTTGTTATATCTGTGGCAGTTTTACCATTCCCAATCAAGGGACAAACATCAGCACATTTGTCAGGCAAACCTATTTTGCATATTTTAAAGTAAAACTTGGTGATCAAGATAAGTCTTGGGGCCCTCATAAGGTGTGCAAGCAGTGTGTCGAGAGTTTATGAATGTGGATGAAGGGAACACGTGATAAATTGCCATTTGGTTTGGCGAGAGCCCAGAGATCATTCAAATGACTGTTATTTTTATATAGTGAAAACGTCAGGCTATAGCAAGAAAAACATATGTAAAATAGAGTATCCTAGTTTACCATCAGCTATATGCCCAGTGCCTCATTCAGCTGAAATCCCAGTGTCAGTTTTCACTGAACTATGCTCTTTTGAAAAACAGGAGTATGGTGACAGCAACGATGAAGATTTTGAAATTGAAAATGACTCAGTTTGTAAGGGATTTGAGTTGAATGATTTGGCATGAGATTTGGGACTATCCAAAAAGGCTTCAGAACTCCTAGTATCAAGACTGCATGAGAAAAAGTTGCTTGAAAAAGGAACGAAGGCATCCTACTTTTGATCAAAAGAAAGTGCATTTCTGCAGTAATTTTGAAGTGACAATGGCTTTGGGTATTGCCATAACATACATGGTTTAATGGAGGAATTGGGAATTCCAATCTAGAACACAACTGAATGGCGACTGTTCATCGATAGCTCAAAGCGGAGCTTGAAGTGTATCCTCCTCTACAATGGCAATTTATTTGGTGCAGTCCCAATTAGCCATTCAGTTTGTTTTTGTGAAGAATGTGAAGACATAAAGAGAGTCATTGCTCTGTTGCAATATCACAAGCACAATTGGATCATCTGTGTTGATCTTAAAATGGTGTGCTTCCTTCTTGGTCAGCAACGCGGATACCCCAAGTATCCCTGTTTTCTGTGTATGTGGGACAGCAGAGCTCATGAGAAGCATTTGGTGAAGTTGACGAAGTTGAATTGGCCTCCAAGATCTGACCTCAAACCTGGTGATCCAGACACTCTACATGAGCCAGTTGTTGACAGAAAGAACATTATATTCCCACCTCTGCACATAAAACTGGGTCTCATGAAGCAGTTTGTTAAAACTTTGCCAACTGAAGGAGACTGTTTCAAGTATCTCATTTTGGCATTTCCTAGCCTGTCATTTGAAAAGATAAAATACCTTAATATATATGTTTGGTTGCAGAACTTTAAAATTGTATCCAATTTGACTTACAGTAACAATATATAGCCTTTATATGAATAAAATAACTCTAAATAAACAGTCTATTCAGGTAATTTTTTCTTTATTTTCCTTTTTATGTACATTTTGTATGATTTTTGAGACAAAGGGAGGGTATCCTGTACCTTAAAAAGTTGATGTGATAGAGAAAAACTGGGGTCATTTTTGGATTCAGATGCCAAAAGTTAGTCAAAAACAAGTGTCACATCTAACTCAATGAAAATTGTGTTCCCCAGTGTTATACCTCAGTTAAACAGTTCTCAGAAGTCCATGGAGTGAGTGACAGTTGTGAAAGTCCATGCTTTGCTCTGTTTGGATATGGATAAATTAATCATGAGGGAGCCCTGGGCCCCCAGCCTGAGGGTGCTCACCGATGAACACCTTCAGCAGAAATGTGGAGTCCACATGTTTACTTCTCTAGGAAGCACCTGGCTTGGCCTCTCAGAGGTTGTCCACCTGGTGAACTTCCTGGTGCTCTCTCTCCCTACAGCTTCTCAGGCTTGGCAGGCACCCTGCAGAGGCAGAAACATGCAGCCCTGCATTAGTAACCTGGAAGCTTGCTCTTTAGCAGATAAGTAAGAACCTTAAGCTGCCATCACTGTGAACTTGGTGGCATCCTAGTGTGTCAGGTTTTTGCACAAAGCACTGACACAGAGCACCAGGGCCTTGCCAAAAGATGTGGCCATGCTCCTGTCAGCCTGTTGTGCCTTTTATATGAGTGAGTTCTTCTGCTGCTTAGACTTCAGCTACCTTGGTTCTTCTTTCTTATCGTCATTCTTACCCACATGACCCTTGTTACTTCCCTCATTCATAAAGATGTGTGCAGGGAGCATTCTGCACATCTTGGAGGGCAATTGTATTAAAGAGAACAGTTGTTATATCAATACCTTGCTTTTATACAACTTTCCCCAGCTTATAGAGACTTGGTCTGTTTTTATCTTAAGTGGTTCTCATGAAAGCCATAGGAGTGAGACTGGTGTTTTTTCCATTCTACCAGGAGGGGATCTGTTAAGTAACTGGTTCAAGGTAAATAGAGACTGTAACCCAGGTCGGCTGAGGTCAGATTTAGCATTTTTCCTGCTTTATACTCTGGCTATCTCCATGCTGAAATCTGGATCTTAGAAAAATATTTTGATTACTCTCGATTTTAGGTTTGATATGAAGGTATCTTAAATATTTTCCAAGTCAACTAATATATTTTACAGTTTAATTTTAGCTATTTCTGTCCGGTTGGGATTTCAAACATGACTTACATTGCTTAAGAACCAATTTGAGCTGATTATATAATTATGATAGGGAATGTTCTTTCGAATAGTGAATATTCATTTTGTACAGAAATAGTAAAAAAAAAAAAGGTCTTAGTTGTGCACTTAGAGGATTTCACCTCAATCAGGAGCAGACAGCCACTTTGTTTTAAAACTGAAGTGCTTGAATTTGTTTGGGTACCCTGGATACAGAGAATTGTTTTGGAAAATCTGAATGCCTGAGCCTTACTTCTGGACAAGGCATGTTCGTATTTATAAAACCAAACCACCAGCACAGATTGGACCTACTTAACGTACACAACATTGTATCCTTCCTTGTGATGGTGATGTGTTAAGACAGAAACAGGAAGAAAAAAAAAAGAGTACTATATTGATGTATAACTTGCTTTTCTCCTTTTTAAAAGGCAAGCCAGGATGCTGATAATTAAAATAAAGGCACAGAGTTTGGTCAAGTCATTAACTTAATAGGAAAAACAGATGAAAAGCACTCTTAAGTTTAAACAAATTTTAAAATAACAAAACCGTACAGGGGTGGGAGAAGTGGTTTAAGGGAAATTGGAAGTTTAATTTTCTGTGTCTTTTATTCAAGGAGTTCTTAGATTATAGTTATTTCAAAACCAAACTTTTTCGATTTAAAAACAGAAGGGAAGAAATAGGATAAATAGGAACTGAGGAGTAGGAAAAATTAGAGTGAGAGCGAGAAATACAACTGGAAGGCTGTGTGTAGGGAATGCTTATGTTCAGCTGCTTCTCAGATCCATCTTAGCCTGTGCAGAGAGCACGGGCAGTGGCAACTTGAATTGGTTTCAGAACAGTGGTTCTTTGCATTTTTTGATTTATAAAAATTTGATAAAAACAAATTGCAGGAAGCCATGGACAAGCATTCTGAAACATCAAGTATATGTTTGTATACACATTCACTGGCAATTGATTTCGGGAAGTTCGTGAACCTTAAATTCTTTTTTTTTTAAATATGTTTTATTGATTATACTGTTACAGTTGTCCCAATTTCTTTTCCCTCTGCTCCCCTCCACCCAGTGACCGCCCTCTCTCCAGTTGTCCCCCCCCCCTTTTAGTCCATGCCCATTGGTTGTGCATATAGTTCTTCTCAACCTCTTCCTGTCTACTCCACTCCCTCCTACTATGCTTCTTATTTCCTGTACCATCTCCCTCCCTTTCCCCCTTCCCCCTCCCTGCTGACCTCTCCCCAGTATGTTCCCCATGCCTATATTCTTTTTCACTCTCATTGCCTACTTAGTTTGCCTTTGTTTTGATTCCCTAGCTTTTGTTGTTGGTTCTTGTGATGCAGTTTTCATTTTAATGTTCATAATTTTGATCCTCCTTCTTCTAAACCAGTCCCTTTAACATCTCATATAAGAGTGGTTTGGATCTAATGAACTCTTTCTGTTTTACTTTGTCCTGGAAACACCTTCTCTGCCCTTCTATCCTGAATGACAGTTTCGCTGGATAGAGTATTTGTGGCTGTAGGTTTTTGCTTTTCATTACTTTAAATATTTCTTGCCAGTCCCTTCTTGACTGCAGGGTCTCCTTTGAGGAATCCGCTGATAGTCTAATTGGGACCCCTTTGTACATGATTCTTTTCTTCTCTCTTGCTGCTTTTAAGATTCTCTCTTTATCTTTAATTTTTGACAATTTGATTATAATGTGTCTTGGAGTGGTTCTCCCTGGGTCCAGTTTTTATGGAACTCTCTGTGCTTCCTGGACATGTAAGTCTATTTCCTTCCCCAAGTTTGGGAAGTTCTGCTTCATTATTTTTTCACATAATTTTTCTATTTCTAGTTCTTCTTCTTTGCCCTCTGGCAACCCTATAATCCGAATGTTTGTTCTCTTATAGCTGTCCTAGAGGTTTCTGAGCCTCTCCTCATGTTCCTCCCTTTTTATTTCCTCTTTCTGCACTGGTTGACTGTTTTTCCTTCCCTGTGTTCTGATTTGTTGATTTGATCTCTGGTTTTCATTTCCTCACCACTTGTCTCATATGTGTTTTTGTTCGTTTCAGTGTGACTAGCTTTCATTCCTTTCTTGTCCTGTTCCAAATCTTTTGTTAATTCTGTAAGCCACCTTATGACTATAGCTCTGAACTGAGCCTCAGAAAGATTTCCTATTTGCTCATTGGTTAGGTCCCTCATCTGCTGCCTAGTGAGCTGCGTCACCAGGATTTCAATCATGGTCTGCTTCATCCTGACAGTTTTCTGTTTACCTTTGTTTCCTGGGTGGGCTGTAGGGGGCGGTGCCCCGTGCACTTGTCACTACCCAGCGACCTTTTTCACTGCTCTGTGGTGCTTTGTGTGGGGGTGGGGGTCCAAGATGGATTCCTGCCATTACTCTCTGCTGAGAGACCAGGATCCATTCCCCCCGCCCTCTGGGCCTCACCATCTGAGGCAACGAGGAGGCTGCCTTCCCCAGCATTGGAATCACGAGCTGTGGGGTCTTGACTGCAGCTGGGATTGCTCCCCTGGAGTTTCTCGCAGTCCCACCACTATCCCTGCTGCTACCACGGACAGCACAGCCCGACCTTTCTGTCCAGATTCTGATTTCTCCCCTCCTACCTGTCCAGACGAGCACCGCTGGTTTATAACTTCATAGTTAAGCTTCCATGTAGTTTTATTTTCTGGAATTTCTGATTATCTTTGGTTTTGAGGTAGTTGTATTTCTACTTAGTTGTGGAGGGAGACAGAGCGTGTCAGTCTAAGCCTCCATCTTGGCCGGAAGTTTCCAACAAATTCAACCTTAAATTCTTAATCCAAGAGTGGGTCAGAGTCACTCATAGGAGTTTTCAGAATACAGATACTTAAGCCTCACCTACCCCAGGCCTTCTGTGAAAGACCCTTCTCTCCCTCAGGTAGGCTATGTGTCAGTTGTGATTGAGATGGTCGGTTCCTAAACTTGGGGTAGATGCTTAAAACACTAGTGTTTGCTTTTAACTAAGAGCTGCCCAGTGTCATGGCCTTTCTCTCCTGGAATCACTTCACTGTTGCTGAACTGGGCCCGCAGGAGGTGGGGCCCAGAGTCCTGGCAGCAGCCTGTAGAGTTGGGATCACTCCTGGCTGGCCTGATGCTGGAATGTGGTGCTGAGGAGAGCAATCCCACCGACGGCCACTTCCACTCCCCTTGGTGTCCTTAAGCTATACCTTGAAGAAGAGGGGTTTTGTTTTCAGAGTAGTAGCCCATGGTTCCTCCCTGCTATTGATTTTTATGTTATGTTATTTGTAAATAACTTCTTGTTTCATGCTGTAATGATATTGAATGCTAAAAAAACAAACCCTTAAAGGTGGAAAAATTTACAGTTTCTTGAGAAAATAAACATAAAGGAAGTTATGGGGTATCTCTTCTAGTCTCCGACCTTGTCCACAGCCCTGCTTTATGTTTATATTTCTCCAGCTATGCTCCAGCATTAGTCTAGCTTATAAGTTGATGAATAATTCTCTAACTATGCAGTTGTGGAATCTCTACAACCATGTAATTAACAAGCTGAGTGGAAACCTCTCCAAAGTTACTGACTTGCAGTAATTGGTCAGTTATGTAGAGATGGTTAAAGCAGTGAGTCACTAAAAGTATACATACAGTCTATTTTAACTTAGAACAAATGTGTGCACATTTGTTTGCTAATCTTTTTTGTTGTGAGTATGGCCCCTGGCTGGAGTTCTGGTCTTTCTTGCAAAAACCCAACAGATTGCATCACCCACCACTTTCAGTTTTAGTTTCTTCAAAGTGGAGCTAAAACTTGACACTTGTGAAGAAATCCCAGTAAAGAACACCTCTGGATTTTAGCATTTTTTTTTCTTTTATACTTACTTCATGGCTACCTAACACAACAGTATTCAAAAACAGCGCCTCACTTTTAATAACTTCGTTTTTGTAGAATAGAGAAACTGTTTGCTTTCTGTGCACAGATTTCATCGCTTTACCTACATTTTAATTAAATGATATAATTTCAACAATTGGTACAACTGATATAAACTGGTGGAACAAACTAAATGACTCCTGGTGAAAATACAACTAGTCTGGTAGCAGGAGACGCGTTCAGGGAGCGGAAGTGCGATGGGTCGGTTCTTCTGACAAGTTGGTGTTGTAGAGATGGGTGAAGAGTGCTTCTACTATAACACATATTGAAGAAAACCAGAAGTGTGCACCATGTTTTAAAGTATGGAGGAGTTACGTAATTGTATTTGTAAAAGACATCTCCACAGGAGGAATGCACTTAATCGCCTTTACAGGAATCTGCCCAGCGTTGCCCTGGTCAAATGAATGAGCTGGATCAGAGCAGCTCTGGTCAGAAGGTCATTGTCTGCCAGGCTTTCTGGGACCAGCCTTCCGCAGAAACACCGTTTTCCCTTTTACCTGAGCAGTTAGTTTTCCTGCATTGAACAAATAAAATTTACATTAATAAACATTTATCGTTTCAAGCGTACATGCCAACAGTCTTCAGAATCATGAAAACAAACTTTCATTTTACAGAAAAGCTCTGTCCACTTGTTCACAAATAGATTTGGATAAACCTACCTTTACAATTTCAAGGTATAGAATATGTACAGATTTTGCTTAAATTTTATAACTAGGATGTAAGTATTTATTAACTTTTTAATCTGTCAATACAAATGTTAACTTTTAATGCAATGTTTGAAATTCTCAACAATGCTTTCTTACACATAAGTTTATTTCTTACAGTTTCTCCTAGGGCTCCTGCTAAACTACTTGTCATCTCTGGTTTTGTTTTAATGTGAACAAAGCTGAATCCAAGACATTTAGGGTTTATAATAATTTATTTCCCCCTAACTAAAGAGTATTTATATTTAGCTAGATTAAAGTATTACTATAAAGCTTAGCTAGTCAATTTCCCTACTCTCTCCCAGAGTAATAAAAAAAAATTGTCTGCCATCCCAAGAATTATATCATGTTCTTTCCTCCCTGGCATTTAAATCAATATAAAAATGTCTCTTGGAGTCATTTCTGCAAGGGACTTTAAAACAAGTAAAACACATGGTGTCTTCACGAGGCTTGTAGCCTGCTCAGAGAAACAAGATTGACACCCTTGAAACAGATTTTACCAAACATTTGCTTAAGTATAACATGAGGAGCACAAGCACTAACTGTGAAGCGCCTGCTTTGCATAGTTTATTTTGTGCATAATAGAGGCTTGAGTGATTCAGATATTTGGGGGAAGTATATGGGACTAAAGCTGCACTCGGAAGAAAGTGTGCCTAGTGAGTAAGGGAGAGCACTCTGGATGCGAGGAAAGAAGCCTGGCCCCGTATGTCAGGGGCAGGACGCACTTAGGAAGCAGACCAGAGAGTAGAGTTTGTTAGTCATCAGAGTGTTCTATGGTCTTTATCTGAGCACTTCCTCACTTCTCTGAGTCTCATCTTGACAGTGGATTGTCTTTACTTATGACTATTTTCTTTCCCTAAGAAAATTTCCATAAGACCTGTTCTAGTCTACCATTCAGTCTCAGATGGTGTGGCATTGGGAAGGTTGTGTGGGGATGTGTTCATAATAACGATAACCATCTGTTACCCACTGCCTTTGAGGTGCCCATATCAGTCAGGAGAGGCTGGGTTATGCTGCAAGAACAAACGTCCTCAAAATTACAGTGGATTAAAATAATAAACTTTTATTTCTTGCTACTGTTACATCCAGTGTGGGTTGGAAGCGGGGATGATCTCAGCTTCTTGCTGTCAATCAGAGACTCAGGCTGACCCAGTGTCAGCTGACATATACCATTGTCATTTATTAGAAAGGCCTGCATCCTTCCTTGACACATTCTAATGCTCCTTTCTAACTCCCTGAAGTTTCATCAACTATGGCATTTCAGAGCCACTGGTGAACTTTTTTAAAAAAAATCCTCACCTGAGGATATGTTTATTGGGGTGGGGGGGGAGAGGGAGAGAGAGAGAGAGAGAGAGAGAGACATTAAGTGGCTGTTTCCCATATGCTCCCTGACTGGAAATCTGACCCACAACCTAGGTATGTGCCCTGACAGGGGATTGAGCCCACAGCCTTTTGGTGTTTGGAACAACCAACTGAGCCACCTGGCCAGGGCACCACTGCTGAACTCCTTAGTGTGCTCTATATCTTATATATAAAGAATTTCATAAATGCATTACCTATTGCACAGATGACTGTATGTATCAGTGCAAGACAGCCATTGTGGTTTTTACCTGGGAATCCCTTCTGAGGTTGCTATTGGGCATGTAATGTCTATATTAAAAGGAAAACTAGGTGTGGAGAAGATAAAACTCCGAGGCCTGGGATGGAGGCATCCTGGTGTAGCAGAGCAAGTATGGGACTAGCAGCTTAGAGGTCTGGGTGAGTCACATCCCTGTGTCCTCCTACCTGTGTGGCTTTGGTACATCTTTTCACCTCTCTGAGCTTCACTCTCTTCAATTATGAGAGTTGGTATAGATGATCCTTAAAGTATTATCTTTGACTACAGTGATTGTGTACAAGTACAATACAAGTACAATTTAAGGCTAGAAATAGTTTGTTTTCTGGGTACTATAACCTGTTTCCTTTTTAAGTTTTTCCATGTAGGAGGAAGGAAGTTTGTTTTTCTTTAATGCAGGCAATGTCAGTCCTCTTTTCTCATACAATTAAGAAATATGGTCAAAACTTTTGTCTTCTTGACTCTGCTATATTTATTTGCATAATTTGCCCCCTTTACTCTTGTTATTTCCCACCTAAAATGGTGAAGGGGGTGCACCAAGGTCGGCTGCTGCTCTGGGAGCTTCACTTTTGACCTTGAAGATTCATGGCAAACCCAATAATAATTGACCTCTGAAAGGTCTGCTTCTTTCAGCAATTCTTCACGTTTCTGCAAAGGACCACTTAGTGATAAAGAGGGTAGCTCTTTCCTTCCATTTAGGTTTGAGGTATAAGTGCTTTTTGGTCCAGAGTTGTTGAGCTAGCTCTCTCTTCCTTGTTTTATATGGCTGGCAGCTTCCCACAAATGAAAAAGAAACACTTATCGGGCTGCATCCACTTGTCTGGCACTATAACTTACAGTGCACTCAGATAGAAGAATGTTCTATAAATACCGAATCATGCAAGGAATGTCCTAGAACCAGAGTCTCTAACTGTCAGTAGGATTCACTCAGGCTACCAAATACTCTATCATAATCCAAAGGGCCAGAGAGTGGCAATATGGACCGTATGAAACATGGACGATGTGAAAATGGCAAAAAAAGTTTGTTAATAATGAATGAATGTGTACTTAAAACTGAGAAATGCATGCATGCATGCATGCATGCATACATACATAATTGTATGCAACCATTTGTAGAACTGAAATATTTCCCCTATAAAACTGCTCAGCAACACTGAGCTTTGCTATTGACAAGCTTTCAACAGCCTGAGGATCACAGTGAGGAAACCCTTGGGGAACATGGTTTGGCATGAGGTTTAGGGACTGATGTAAGCTGAGAGCCCTCAAAGAGATCCTGGGTACTCTTATGGCCAACCTGAGTCCAGATGAACTTGTGAGGAGCATGGAGATTGCTGTGCAGGTATTGGGGAGCAAGTCCTCTTTCCTCTCATGCCCTGCCCTTTCCCCATTTCCCTTCTCCCTTCCTCTCCCTTCCCCTTACTGGATTTTCTGTTCTCTGCCCTCTGCTAATTCCACTTCACCTTTGGCTTTGGCAGCTTTCAGGATCAAAGGAGCCTTGAGATAGGTTTATAGGGGGGCTGTAAGCCTTCTATCCCTATAAGCTAATATTTTGGGAACTGGTAAATGTTTGGGGGCCTGTTAACCGACTGGAGTTTTCTGACTGCAGTATGTCCATGAACTCAGCAGATTGATGTTGATTCAGATGATGTTAAGCTTCTAGGATTCTGAGTCCCAGAAAAATCTGGGTACCTTATATATTTTGAATAGGATGTGCAAGATGTGGAGGTGTGTGTGTGTGTGTGTGTGTGTGTGTGTGTGTGTGTGTGTGTGTGTGAGAGAGAGAGAGAGAGAGAGAGAGACTTCATGATGTGGTTAATGACATTTTAAAATGCCTACTAGCTTTCTTAGGGAAGCGTTCTTATATAACTTTATTTTCAGAAGACAAATGAAACTCCTTCCTCCTTTCCTGGGTGACATTACCCCAGTGAGATCCATGATTTGACATGTAAGCACCTACTATGTACTCAGATGCCGTACATTTTCCTTATCATGGAAACAGGTACAAACCTCTGCATTTCAAGGGATCTGCTCTAAAAATCTGGCTTCCCTTTCTACAGTCTATGATAAAACCTAAAATGCATTATATTTTATTTTCTTAGACTGTTTTTACACACACACAGAAAACACAGTGAACTTAAAGATGTCAGTTTAAGAACAAAACCCAACTCAAATTCATTGGGCATTTCTTTCCAACCCACTGGGATGATTTGGAGAACAAATCTAGAGCTGAGCATTTTTCCGTCCTCCCTGTCATTTGTTTTTCTCTCCTTTTTTATTCCTTCCTAAAAGTTATCAGGGCCTGCTTGAATGATAGTGCATTTTTTCTTGTTAGAGTTGATTTGGTTTCTGGTCCCTTGCCTACCAGCCTACACTCTGTAATGATAAAGAGACAGCAGATTGATGGGGAAAGGATTCAGCAGGCTGCTCCAGATTTGTGTTTCAGCATGAGCTCTGTCTGCTGCCAGAGACATTTTGCAGATGGACTTGAGCAGGCGGGACCCAGCCTTTACAGGGAGGGGACCTTTGGGTAAAAGGCTCCCTATGGAATGGGCTGGCTCTGCCCTTTCCTACCCAGCCATTTTGACCCTGGTCCCCTAGCAGCTCTGTCAAAAGAGCAATAGAGACTCACCTCTTTTTGGTATTGTCTTTAGTTTTCAGCAGTATTATTATGACATTTATGGGCATGTATTTTCTTTGAATTTTTCTGTTTGGGGTTGGCTGAGATCCTTAGATCTTGAAGTTTATGTTTATTGTCAAATTTGGGAATCTTTCAGCCATTATATGTTTAAATATTTTTATACACTGTATTCTTTCTCTTCCTCCTCTGGAATTCCAATGATGACGTGCTAGACTTCACGATGTTCCACAAGATCATTTTTTGTCTCTGTTGTTCAGATTGGATACTGTCTATTGATCTGTCTTCAAGTTCACTGACTCTTCCTTGTGTCATAGCTATTCTGATATTGAGTCCACCCACTGAGATTTTTATTTAGGTTATTGTAATTTTCAGTTCTAAAATTTTCATTTGGCTTTTCATACCTCCTATTTCTTTGCTGAGATTTCATATCTTTCTACTGGTTTCAAGAGTGAATGCCCGTCCTTCTTGGAGTGTTTTTTGAATGTTTTGCTTTTAAGTTTTTTCAAATAATTCCAACATCTGTGTCATGCCTGTACTGGTATCTGTTGATTGTCTTTTCCCCACACTGACTGAAATTTCCCTGAGTCTTCATCTTGGGTTTCATGCTGAGTAGTTTTGAGTTATAGCCTGGACATTTTGAATATTATATTATGAGACTCAGAGTTGTGTTTAAATACTATAGATAAAGTTGATGTATGTGTTTTCACAGGCAATTGACCTGGTTGGGTTCAGGCAGCCAGCCTCTGTGGATTGTGATGTCAGTGTCATTTCTATTTTCAAAGACTTGGCAGCATTTTACAGGTCCATCCCACATTCTGGCACCCAGGTGGAGATCTGTTAGCTTGGTTCTCAAAGTCTTTGAAATACTAACGAGGATCATATTAATGAGCCCAGGATTTATAAACCACTTTGTGTGGTTGCTTTCCTTCTTTGCAACTTCCCCTGTATTGGCCAGTTTCCTGCATTTTCTGAACCTTTGGCCAGGAAGGTTGGGCTTCAGTTTCCCTGTGCTTTGCCACACACTTCCCATTACAGTGCCCAAGTCCAGGGTGAAGTCATGGGGCTGCACGCTCCCCCTTTGGGCTTCTGATTGGGGAGGAAGCTTCCTTGTCCTCATAGTTCTAGGTGCCTGTGTCTGCTGCTGTGACGTCCATGACCACAGTGGGATTGCCTGGGAGTTGGGATGAAAGAATGAAGAAAAAGAAAGGAGTGGGGGAAATGAGGAGGATTTACCCCACTCTCTTGCCTTAAGAGACCCCTGCCCTCCTTGAGTGTGAACAAGAGAGCTTCTGCTGGGGCTCTCAGTCTGTGCCAATGCCCATGTCCAGTGTGAGCCCACCTTGTGTGGAGGCAGGAAGCAGGACCAGAAGAGAAGCACAGTGGTGACCTCACTGCCCATTCAGTGGTTGTTTGAATTGTAGTCTCTTCCCCAGATCTGTCTGTTAGTACTTACTTTTCAGATCCCTCAAATAATTGCTCTGTGCATTACTCCAGGTTTTATTGCTGCATTCAGTGGGAGACATAGAGTCGGGGAGTGCTTACCCATCATACCCAGAATTGAAACTAAGATTTTTTTTATTAAATAAATTTTGTTCATGAGATACATGAATTTTAAGCATCACCATAAAATGTGTAAGTGACCCTTGCTTATTTTGGAGCAGGCTGCCTCTGAGGAAAAGGCTCATTGCCTGAGAATATTTAGGGGAAGGCATGTGAGCTGCCACCCAAGAGATTCAGAGCCCCTGCTCACATTCCAACAGAGGCCTGAAAACCATGATGACCTAAGGCCTGATGCTCACAAACTCTTGGCTGTGGCCAGATTCATGTTCTGTCCAGGCAGCATTTTGTGCTTCCTTCTCCCCTAATAACTGGCACAAATCCCCTTCTTTTTCTAAAAAGGAATAAACAATTGTCTCCAATCTTTGTTTCCTACCCACTCACAGATGCTCTTAATCAGCACAAAATTGCAACAAAATTGGAAAATAAATATATCTGACTTGTTTCGAATTTGTTTCTCCCAGAAGCTTAGGCTCCCCCCACCATCAGCACATCAGCACATGCTCAGCATATTGTTTAGTTTGAGTCAAGAACTTACAGCCTTGTTCTTTTCCATGGGTGCAACCATAATGCAGGGGATCTGATGTTAGCCATCTCTCCCAACAGAAATGGCTGTTTCTCCAACTTCTCAGGAGCTTGTTAGTTGTGGGAATGTGCATTTGGGAGAAATTTACAAAAATATCCCAAGCACTCTAGTAATTATCTGTTACAACAAAGAAACTGTTCATTTAAATCACTCATCAGACAGTTTCACCCCTGAAGAACCGTAGCACTGAAAACAGAGAGGAATGGACCATTGGAAGCCTTCTTGTGGCTTATTTTATATTTGTTTTTCATACAAAAAAGAAAGAAAAGCAGAAAGAACAAAAGAAAGAAAAAGAAAAAGTGCTTGTACAAAATTTGCTTGTATAACTGATGATGGTACTGTTCTTAGTTTGACAGTTTCTGTGTAGCCTATGTGAGGCCATTCAAGGGTGTGGGAGCATTGCCTGTGAAGAAGGAATCTGTTATTCCAAATTTCAAGATGAAGCAAGCTTTTGCAGAAGGCAGTATCGATGGCTCTCTTTTCTAGGTCATGGGTGGGTCTGCTCTTTTTTATAATTTTTTTTAATGCAACCAGTTTTGTTTGGGGTTTATGGTCTTAAATTAATATATTTCTATTATGTTGCATAAATGTAGGCTGGCAGGAAAAAGAGCATTTTTAAAGATTGCTATATTTTTTGTATCATTTTTTAATAGTAAAATCTTAGAATTAAGTTTCTTTGATTTGAAAGAGTCATTTTCTTTTTTCAAGAAACACATTTAATGATGAAATCATACAGTAAATTATAAAAATACCCAAAAGCTTCATGGTGATGCTTTTTGCTTTTTTTTTGAGACAAGTCCATTATCTCCGTGCACCAGTTTGGACTGACTCAGTGATCATTACTTACCCTTTGGGAAGCAGAATCTCAGATGTCTGCAAAAGAGCCCCCAAATAACACAAGTTACTTGTGTATAGAGTCTTTTGTCTTCCTTAATTTATGAAAAATTTTTCTATGTACTCAAAACACTTGTCCCTCATTAGAAGAAACCAACTCACTTTTCAATGCACATTTCCTGGAGAAAGTTCCAGATAAAGCCTTCACAGACAAAAGGTGGGCTGCTTCTTTTCCTTAAAAGTCTGGGACCCAACCTTCTGGAGATGCTGGTTTGTGCTGGGGGAGGGACTCCTTTGTATGAGTGGTTTAGGGAGCAGGACCATGGGGTGCAAACAAGTTGAGTGCCCCCACCCCCATCCCTGCAGGAGCTGAGGGGCATGGCCACTTCTCTGTGGTGACTCATTGTGTATGCTACCTTTGACAATTGAGCTCAGATCTCCTGTGGACAGACAGACCAGCCCCAAATGACAGTACTTTTAACCTCCTTTTGCTTAAGCTGCTCCTTTACCATCTGAAGAGGAAGTGGGGGCCCAGACAGGACTGTGAATCCATGTTCCTACCTCCCACAAGTGATGGGGGTAGCATTGTCCTGGCCACTTGATATTTGAAACAGATGAATAATAGTGTACCCTGGAGTTTAGAAAATTGTTTGGGGTAAAATTGTTAACCACAGAGTTAGAGTGTTAGACCTCAGTCCTTGAGTTTGGCTAGAAAAGAATTCAGAGCCAAGAAATTAATTTATGGAGTCACAGAGGTAGAAGAACTGAGCCATTTGGGCTGCGTGGACCTAGGAAATAAGTTAAAGAGGCAAAAGAAGGGCCCTTGGAGCTTTGGAGAGAGAAAGCAAAGATAACATGCCTGAGGGAAGAAGAGGGAGGAAGGTAGGGGTGGGTTCCAGCGAGTGCACCTTGAGGAAAGAAGTGGATGGGGGAAGGTGTTGGCATGCTTGAGAGAGAGAGAGAGAGAGAGAGAGAGAGAGAGAGAGAGAGAGAGAAAGCATGCATGCATGTGTGAGTGCACTGGGTCTTTTGTCTTAAGGGTTTTTATGTTGTTTCTAAAGGCAGGGATTTTAGGGGAGGATCTCAATAGAATATTCATCAGCTTTCCAGGTGTGTCTTTCCAGGTTTATGGTCTCTACTGACTGGTCAGCACTAGAGGAGGGGTCATTAGTCATTATATCTGGTCTTGGTGTCAGCTGTCATTGCTGTGTCTGGTTTTGCTGCTTTTCTGGGCCTGGAGTTAAAACAGGGCTGAGGCCTAGATGTTATCCCTAGTTTGACCAAAACTCTGTCTCTGTGGTCAACAGACCTGAGGGTTTGTTCCTAAGATTATTTGATGCCTGTCAGAACCTCACTGTCCTGAGAGCTTAATTCTTATGGAAGTGGTCATGCAAGAGCTTGTATGGGAGTCTTGGAGGCTATTCTCTGGCCCCCTTGTTCCTGCTCTAAGGGGGTGTAAACTAGATGACTACCGATATGAAAGGTCAGGGGGTCTAAACTGCATGACTAGCAACATGCTAGGGGAGGAAAGGTCACCCTGGGGATAAGGTCTTAGCCTATAATACTTGTTTTCCCAGTTGCTAGGCACCTGGGACTTTTTGCCCTGGTGACATTCTGGACCTGGCCATTCATTCCTGCCCTGCTCATGCCTGTTTAACTGCCTACTCTATCAAAATCATAATAATGAATTTTTTTAAGAAAAATATATCTTTCCTTGTTCTATTAAACACTGGCCATTGGAGTTATAAGGTGCTCAGAGAATTCTCTTTGTGGAATTTTTTGAGGGACAAATACTGATGTGTGTGCTACAGAATTAAGATAAATGATAATTGAAAGAGATGATAAAAGCTAGTGATTTCCTTGGGGAAATAATCACAAACTACTATCAGACTGATTCCAATAAGAACATTATTTTTTGTGAAATGTTTTTTAAACAATTCAACCAAAGCACTAAGCCAGAGCACTTCTTCTTTTTAAAGTTATATTTTATTGATTATGCTGTTAGAGTTGACCTGATTTTTCCCCCTTTATCCCCTCTACTCAACACCCCCCACTCCCTCAGGCAGTCCCCGCCCCCACTGTTCATGTCCATGGGTCATGTGTATGAGTTCTTTGGCTTCTCCATTTCCTCTACTGTACTTTACATCCCCACGGCTATTCTGTAACAACCTGTTCGTACTTCTTAATCCCCTCACCTCTTCACTCATCCCCCCCCCCACACCCCTACCATCTGGTAACCACCAAAATGCTCTCTGTATCCATGATTCTGTCTCTGTTCTTCTTGTTTGCTTAGTTTGTTTTTTAGATTTGATTGCTGATAGATATGTATTTTTTGCCCATTTGTTGTTTATAGTTTTGATCTTCTTTTTCTTAAACAAGTCCCTTTAACATTTCATATAATAATGGTTTGGTGATGATGAAGTCCTTCAGTTTTTTCTTGTTTGAGAAGCTCTTTATCTGCCCTTTGACTTTAAATGATAGTTTTGCTGGGTAGAGCAATCTTGACTGGCAAGTCACTCTTTGTCATCAGATATAAAAAGAATGTGGCCATGCAAAACTAGGAGGTGTTTGTATCTAAATGTGCTTATACTTCATGATTTCATAATTAAATAGTTTCCTGAAAAGAATAGCTTTTCCTAGTGTTTCAGCATTTCCCTATCAAATTTATTTTGTACAATCCTCTCTCCCACCAGACTGTGGGCACCTCCTAGGGGACTCCAGGTTGTATTCATATCTGTGTTGGCCAGTCCTGGCACACAGTGGCTGACACTCTGTAAATATTGTTTGATGAAATGATAATCAACACCTAATTCAGAGAAGGGAAAAAGAAATGTGGGGCAGTGGAATTTCCTGACCCATCCCTTATATCCTAATAAAAATAAATTTGCAAGGAAAAAAAAAAAAGAAAGAAACAGGGAGAGGTAGAAGATATTAACTGGGAAGATGTTCTCAGGCTCTCTCTGAATAAAATCTCTGGTTGTTCGACCTTCGCAGGACAAGGATAGCTGTAAGAAAAGGCTGTTTTTACAGAAAAAGTCCCCCTCAGGGCAGACATAATTAGTGGGGCCCAGTGCAAAATGAAAATGTGGGGACAGTTCCTGCCATAATACTTGTTTTGGTCTGTCTAGGCCCCCCATAACAAAACACCACAGTCTGGGTGGTTTTTATATACAATCAAAATCTGTCGCTCATGGTTCTGGAGGCTGCAAGTCCAAGATCAGGACATCAAAATGGTTTGGTTCAGGGTTGTAGACTGCCTACTTCCCTCTGTGTCCTCACAAGATGGAAGGTGCTAGGGAGCTTTGTAGGGTCTCTTTTATAAGACCACTAATCCCATTCATGGGAACTCTGCCTCATGACCTAGTCACACCTTACAGGCCCCACATCCTAATATTATCACATTGGGCATTAGGATTTCAACATATGAATTTGGAGAGGGGACACAAACATTCAGACCATAACATACCTAACTGGAGAACAATGTATACACATGAATGGTCCTTTTATCTTGTCTCCAAACCCTCCCCTGCTCCCTTCCTCAACATAAAAGGGAATTTAGGGGACCATCCCAAGCACTTTTCAGGAACCCCTGTGCCAAGGCACTGAAAGTCTTCCTGACTCTAGACATTCACCCTGCCAACAACTGAGCTTCTCTGAGCATCCAGCCCCTTCTGACCCTTCACTGTGAGCCTCACTCACCCCTTGGAATTACAGGGAGCCTCCAGGGAGTTTCCAAGTGGAAAAAACCATAGGTGGGGAACTTTCAGCTCTAGCAAGGACTCCATCACTTTGCTTCCTTTTGACTGGAGGGATCCTCGTTTTCATTTCTTCTAGACCATTGCCTTCCCTCACCCTTCATCCACCACACCACTGTCTCTACAAAGGGGGTCCTAGGGCATATTTCCAGCCACCCTGTTCATCAGAGCTTCGCACATCCTCTGCTGAAAGGCGGGTGCTGCCTCCCTGTGCTGGCGAAGGTGCCCAAGTGTCCCAAGATTGCAGGCATCGCGGTGCCTCCTTAAGGAGGCGCATATCAAGGAAGCGAAGAGCTTTGCAAACCTAGCGATGGGGAGTGCTTCTCCTGAATTCGGAGCAGCACCTGGTAATACACAAAGCTGCAGCAGAGAGAGCTAATGGGGTGGAGGGGAGTTTGCCCTTGATCAGAAGAGTCAGAGGTCCCCGGGGGATGTCTTTGCAATCTCCTGCTGAGCTCACTAGCCGGACTGTCTCAGGACTCATTGGTCTCCCTGTGACTGATGTGGCAGCTCTGAACCAGCTCCCTGCCCCCACCCTCGCCCTGTTGTGTGCAGAGTTGGTTCTGCAGGCTGTTTTGCAGCCTTGTTGCCTGTCTCATACACTAGCTCTTTCCAACCCCACCCTCCAACCCCTCACCCCTTACACATCTACCTGTGCTTTCTCTCTCACAGGGTCCCCGGTGGCACATAGACCTCCAGCCTTGGGCAGGCCCCGCTCAGTCCCTGGATGAAGAAGCCTTGAGGTTCCTGAGATACATCAGCACCACCCAGGTTGTGTTTCATGCACAAAGGGGTCTGGAGATGATGCAGAAGATACTGATTGCCCCCTTTAAAGAAGGATTTGTCAGTGAGGGGGTCGGGAGGCATTCAGCGACTCATGATAGGGACTTGATGGGGACTTGAGAGGGACGTGGATTCTGAGGCATTGCTGCTTAAATTTACCGGCTCACTTAGAAGCAGATAAGCATGCCTCCCGTTTGCTCCCGCACTTGCTTCAGCCTCCTCTCCCTTCCATCCTGAAATGTCTTCATCATTCTTCCCGATGTGTATTAAGGATCCACTTTCTAAAATTCCTTTGGAAAATCCTCTGAAAAGACAGATTCGTACCCATGAATAGGCAGTCACGTGTGTAAAAACCCTCATCTGGCAGTTCAGGCTTTGATTTGTATCTGAAGGAATCTGCATTTTTGCTTTTCTGCCACAGAGGCTTGGCAGACAGGGACGTGCCAGTCCAGAGAGCATCAGAGACTTTGCAGGCAGTCCAAAGAGAAGTGTATGTATCCAGAGGCTATCTATCCGTTAGGGCGCTTTAAATCATTACTGAGCACTGGCCTGTGTTAGTGACTTAACACGTTGTGGCGGCTCCAGCCCAGCTCCGCGGCCCGGAGCAGGCAGAGCACTCGTGTCCATTAAGGAAAGTCTATGACTCTTGACACGTTAATCAGGAGGTTCCATTCTTAACTAGCCAGGTTCTGGGGAGAGAGACAGAAGAGGAAATGAAGGCCAGAGGGAAACTTCGCCCTGAGCTGAGAGGTGCGAGTAAATTAGCAACTCAGACTGCCTGTGAGGCCTCCGGCTGACTCAGGAAACGTCACTGCAGAGCTGGTGGGGCACTGGAGACCCCAGTTCTTCTGATGTCCCTTCAGCCTCCTGGCTCTTGGCAGCCCATCCTTCTTCCCAAATCATACTTGGCAGCAAAGCTCATTTTTCACACATAGGAGAGAATATATTTCTAGATCTTTACAAGGCTAATTTAGGGATAGAAGAAGGTTCCATTTCTCATATGATGCAGTCAATCAGGGATTTTAATATCTGTCACCTAGACATGGAAGTAAAAGCTTGTTGAATTAATTATGAGTAATGGGATGATAAATTGGTCCCTCTGCTTTACATAATTTTTATCTTATTTTGCTGCTACAGATTAATTTGGTGGACTCACACAGACTTAATTAAAATACTGAAATTGTGATTTACTGTTTGGTTTTATGTGAAGGATAGGAAGCTGGACCTCATAGCTGTGGCTTTAAGAAGCCTGTAAGGGCCCCTGTGGAAAAATGAGAGATGCTAAATTTATGAGTTGAATGTGAGAACAATAGGCTTCACCCCTCAAAATAAATTTACCAAGTGAAAGCCTCTACTTTCCATTTTATATGTATTGCAGGTTAATGTTCTGTAACTTCTAAAAGGCGTATTTACTTAGAAGAAGCTCTACAGGCATGAAAGGGTCATTTCAAGCCCCTCTTAGATCTTTCCTATGACTTATGGACTAAAAGAAAAATTCTTAATAAAAAAAAAGCATTCTACCATGTGCTCTGCTGTTGTGACCTGGACAATTTATTTTGCTTCTCTGTCTCTCACTGTTCTGATCTTGAAAAGGAAGAGTACTAAATTATTTCTAAGGTCCTTCTCAGTTCTGTGACCTGGTATTGTGCTGAGAGTGGTGTAGGACTGTTAATTTTTGAGCACCTGTTATGTGCCAGGAACTGTGCTAAGCCCTGGGGATACAATGTTAACCTCAAGAGGCTGGCAAGTTGGAAGGGCAGAGAAATGGGCATACAATGATTATTCAGCTTGATGAGGACAATAATAGATACTTGGTTGATGAAGCTGGTTGTGCAGATTGTCCTCCAGAAGGAACACGATGAAGTTCCAGACCTCATGATGGCTTTGTAATCAGGGGCCATTTGACCCAGTTAAGTGCTATGCTTTCATGTACTTCTGGGTCACTCAGAGACCAGCAGGTGGGAGCTCATCAGAGATGACACTCACTTGTTATTAAACAGAATCTTTTACTACCCAGTGCTCCCCCTCGCCCCATGTACTACAGAGCTTTTGAACAGCTTTTGGTGTTTATGCTTCATTTAGAACTCATTTTGAAAATGAAAATTTGTAAAACTGGCAGAATATTAGAGTCTCTATTACCTAAAATTTTCAGTTAGCGGAAGTGAGTCATAATGGGCAAGGAAAATAAATTAAACCCCTGAAGCTACTAAAGCAAATTCCACCCCCATCCTCTTCTGCTGCATTTTAAAATAAATTATTTTCCTAAAATCTGTGTTCAAACTTGTATGGCAAGGCCCAGGGTGATATGGTCATTGTTGATTTATTCTTTCCACAGTCAGTAGACATTTGTTGAACTCCTGCTTTGTGGGTGGCACCGGGCTGGACACTGGCTGGGATACCAAAGCTGAATTAAACTCCCCCTCACACTGGTAAATAGCTAGGGTGCAAGAAAGCTGTGGGCTCTCTAGCAGAGCGGGGAGCTCAGGAGCAAGAGCACAGAGCGTCGGGCAGTGAGGCATCAGACTGCAGTGGAGATGGCGCTCCCAACTTGTGCAGTGTGGTGATGTGGACAGCAGGATTGATGCCCTGTTTTTTGTTTTTTTTTTAAGATTTTATTTACTTGTTTTTAGAGAGAAGGGGAAGGAAGGAGAGAGAGAGAGAGAGAGAGGGAGAGAAACATCGATTGGTTGCCTCTTGCATGTGCCCTGACCAGGGACCAAACCTGCATCCCAGGCATGTGTCCTGACCAGGAATCAAACCAGTGACCCTTGGCTTTGCAGAATGACACCCAAGCCATTGAGCCACACTGGTCAGTTCTGGGGACCCTGCATTTTCTTAATGAAACATCAGAGGATATGGTGTTTGGGTGGAGTGTACAGAATACCAAGCTCATTTAATTAGGTATTGTTTTTTAATGTGAAAGACCGTGGTTACGTCTCTGAGTTTTGAAGTTGCTGATATGCTGCTGCTAACTAATGGTTAAATCATAAACACAGTGCTCTGTGCTAAGGGAAGGCTCCAGATCTAGTTTTTTATGGCAACCCCCAAACCATATGCCTCCAGCAAGCATGCCTTGCAGTACAAAATTAATCTAAGCAACAGTTGCTGTTTAAAAAAAAATAAAAGATGTTTTAAACTCTATTTAACTATATCTATCCATCTATCTAATCATCTATCCATATACTTACCAATTTTTTTCAGAATAACATAAAAACCTAAGTTCTGGAGAGGCAGACTTTAAAACTTCATAACAATAGTATTTATTATATTTACTATCACACACATGTACATACACATACAAATTGGGATAAAAACAACAAAAGCACAACTCTTGAGATTTTACCTTTCAATATAATGGTATTACATAAACATACAATTGGTCAATGAAATGATTCTTACCAGAAGTGCCCAAATTTGAAGGGCTTCCTTTGCTAGGTTCTGCTTATGGTTTGGCAGAAAGGCCATTCAAGCTTTTGCAATACAGCATAAAATAAATATAAATTAGATTCCTTTACGTTAAATAACTAAAAAGCAATTTAGAAAACATTTTTCCCCCTGGTGTCTATTTTTCTTTGTGTAGGCCTAATTTGATTTTATATGGCCAAAATTACAAGGGGAATTAGGAGAGAGAATATGAGAGAGAGAGAGAGAGAGAGAGAGAGAGAGAGAGAGAGAGAGAGAGAGAGAGAGAGAGAGAGAGAGGTTGAGGCTGTAATTACTGGAGTTGAAGTTTAGGCTGGAGTTACTGCCCTTACTTGTTTTGCTTGCAGTAGGGCTTATGGAAGCTCTGGCCATAAATCTTAACAAGGAAGTTTGAAGAGTCAATATTTAATTAATTTTTAGGAGCTGAATTTTACTGAGTTCTCTTAGTTATTTTCAGAGACTAATGTCTATCAATGAGACAGTTTGTAATGGTTAAAATGGAAAAACTGTTTTATTTTGAACTGGGAGAGGGAAAGGGAACATTAGCAGAGAGACTGAATAGAAAAGTATGCCTATCCAAAAGAGATATATCTGTGCAAGATGAAGTCTGGAAGAAGAAATACTTAAAGTGTTTTTTCTAATAGTATAAACCTCTACTCCCATCATTGGCAAAGGAGGAGCAGCTGAACCCCAAAGTCCTGAATCTTGACCCTTAATACTTACCTGACTCTTTGAGGCCTCTTGCTAATCATCGATACTGCCTCCATGGCTTTATTAGGAGTGGGGTTGGAGGGGCTGCTGTTTTTAGTTCAAATCTCTGGCCTCTTCCCTTCATTTGCTAAAGCACAGAGGAGGCCAGTCTGAACATTTCAGTAAGGCTTTCTTTACAAAGGGCTTCCTGTCATAAGAATCACTGTGGGGAGCTTTTTCAGATACATGTGTCATCCTCAAAGATTCTGATTTTACAGATCTTGAGTGGCACCCAGGAATCTGCATTCTTAATTATCTCCCAGGTTCACCCGAAAGAAGGTGGACCACATCTTGAGAAACACCATGGGAGAGGCCAGAGTTAGGCTTTAATGGTGTTAGGAGGGAATTATGAATCAGAATCTATGAACATCCCTATCCTGATCTGTCACTATGGTAGTTCATAAGGAGAGGTATACATGAAGAACAATAGCAGGTGGGCCTCATCATGCCATTTTAATGAAAGTATCCCAGGAAGCTGCCCCAGAGCAAATGGTTCAGCTTTGAGGTCAGGCGTGCTCTGGGGGCTCACAGAACTGCTGTGGGAGGCAGGGAATGAACAGAGTGCCAATGGAGGGGCTGATTGGTAAGGCACATTAACTTGCCCACTAGTAAAAAAAACAGGCTCAATGAATACTTCTCTATTGGGTGGGTGGAGACTAGGAAGTGGGCAGCCAGAAGGATAATTTCCATTTATCTGTGGGAGAATAATAGCAATGAATTATACAAATTACTATGTTGATACACCCAGTTAATAAATGTATTCTGTACTGGTTGCTTGGGAGAAGATTCAATTCCATTTATTTATTTTTTTCCCTTTAATCAATGGTTGTAGACAGATATACTGTGTTGAGGTAAAAGAATATAAATGTATAGGATTTCATTTTTTAAAATCCTTATCCGAAGGTATGTTTTTATTGCTTTTAGAGAGAGAGGAAAGATGAGGGGGCTGGAGAGAAAGACATCGATCAGTTGCCTCCCATGTGCTCCCCACCAGGGGATCAAACCTGCAACCTAGGTATGTTCCCTAACCAAGGATTGAACCTGTAGCCGTTGGTGTACTGAACGATGTGCCAACCAACTAAGCCACCCAGCCAGGGCTATAGGGTTTCCCTTTTTTAAACTTCCCTTTAAAATGTCCAAATCCTAGAAGATTCTGTCATAGTCACTGATAAATAGTGCTAGGGTCATTTTACTAGGCCAGCCCTAGATTACAAGAGTAAGCGTGATGATGTATTAGCTGAATAGGTGCCACATAAACTCTTTTCAGATTAAAATTTTGGAAAATCAGTTAAATGGAAGGACTGGCAAGCCTAGACTATCTTCTTAAGAAGAAAATTGTTTGCTGTTATGTTTTCCAATGAATTAAAGCAGCAAACCTCAAAATTACCTTTTCCACCTGGAGTGGTCTGGTGTGTTGTCTGTGACATGGCAGTGAGAGCCGCTGCGTGGTTTGTGACAATGGTGAGAGTTTTGAGGGGTTGGGGGAATACTCTTGCTCAGTAAGGTAAACACCTTGGCCACAGACTGGTTTTCTTCGGTTCCAGCAGCCTCAGCCATACACACTGCGTCAGCCTCAAACACAAGTCAGAAATTCCTCTCAAAGGCATGTGCATTTGAAATTAGAGACTTGCTTCCACTTGACTTAGATACTTGTTCCTTTTGATTTTCTTATCTAGTACTGATGTATGAGTTAAGAGAAATGCTTTGATTAGCTCAGGGACAGCCTTCTCAGGCTGGCAGAGTTAGTCTTCTCCCCCAAGAAGACACTCATTAGAACAGTATATCACAAAGTATACTGTCCTCTTAGCAGGGGCTATGGATTAATTTCACATGACCCCTTATCAACTGTGAACCTTGGATAACACATGCTACCTATCTGGACTGTGGTGGCTCCACCTTATCTGCCTGAGATGAGAAATCTATAATCTTGTATCCTTCTGAGACCCATGCCCGTGGTCCTATCTCACAACTTCTAGCAGGAACACTGTGGGTAACAGATCTGTGTTTCTGGAGCACTGTTCTTCATGTCTGGACTGTCCTTCATGGTCTCAGCTTTTGTTCATCCACCAAGAAAAAAACACCTCTGCAAAGCCATTCCTGACCCCTCTTCCCTGCCTTCTGTGTTCCAGATTTGCTCTCTCTGTGTGTGCTCTGTGTATTGGGCTATAGCAGCTCTTAATGTTCCTTCAAACCTGCCCATAATCTCCACGAGGTTAGTTATAATCTGGTGCTTGGAATTCCTCTGAACATTTTACAGCAGTCTGTTCCCTGGGGAAGGCTGTAGTTAGCAGTGGAGGACAACTCTCCTGTTATGGTTTTCAGGGACCAGGAAAGCAGTAAGTCCCTACCTGCCATTTATCATCCAAAGCCTTAAATTATTCACATTGATTTCCAATCCCTACAGATTGCATGTGATCACATGAGTACAGACGACAGCCTAGCTACCGACTCCAGCCCCGCAGAGAAGCCCTGGTCAGTTTGTCTTGATGACAGGTTTGGCTTAGCTCATCAAATCCGCAACAAGCAGTGCCGTCTCTACTCTTTAGGGTGAGTACAGCTGACAGCATAAGAAAACAAAAGCACTTCTGCAGGTGGCCTAGGTCTTTTCAGCAACGCAGTTATGAATGGATGCAGTGCCTGGCGGGTGCTGTGCTTTGCCTCCTGCCACCATCCAGATGCATCTGTCTGTGATGTAACTGTGGGTATTTGCTGGTCACCCAGGGTAGCCAGGGCCACTTTCTCTCTCATCCTGCGGGTAGATGGCAACTTCAATTTTCAGTACAGGGATGATACTTTTGGTGAAGTCAATGATTTCCAGCTAGAATTAGAGCATCCTTATTTTAAAGAGAGGGAAAAATATTAAGAATGCACTTAGAAAAGAGGAGTGAGGATATTAGAAATTTTATATGCAGCTATGTTGAGTGACCCAAGGAAAATGGCTGCTATTGGATTTTTATGTTTTGGGACAATGGTAAAGCTGTGTACACTTTTACATTAAAAAAAAAGAATGAAAGAGAAGGAACCTTTTTTGAAATCAGGATATTTTGTCAGAACTGTGGGAAATATTGATATTCAGTTATTCAGGCTGAATGCCCTCAATGTACAAATGATTTAGTGAGCTTTTTGTAAAATGGTGAATATAAAGTAATGAAACTCTTTCACCAAATATATCACTACTCATTAAACAGTTCTGAACTAACAAATGATATATGTCTCAAAAAAGACAGGAGAAAGGTTTTTTTAATCCTCACCCAAGGTTATGTATGTTGATTTTAGAAAGAGAGGAAGAGAGAGAGGGGGAGATGTGAGAGAGAAACATCAATCAGTTGCCCCCCATACACCCAGGCATGCCCTGACTGGGGATTGACCCCGCAACCTAGCTTATGAGCCCTGACTGGGAATCAAACCCATGGCCATTTGGTGTACAGGACAATGTTCAAAACAACCGAGCCATTGGTCCAGAGCTGGAGAGAGTTATTTTTGTTTGGAACACCCCGTTCCATAGGCTTTTTGTAGAAGCCACGTAGTTACATTCTCAAACAAGATCCCTGAGGTCCCTTACAAAAGTACTGGGCCACAAGTGTCCTATGCTTCTTCCTCACCAATAGGTTTCATCACCCCTACAATTTACATTCAGGCCCATGAGTGACAGCTGCCCACCAGCATCCTAGGTGGTAAGTGCCAGGGGCAGACGTTTCGGTGATGTGGAGGCCTAGCCAACCATGCTGATACCTAGAGAATAACCATTGCTTGTCAAACTTGACCAAACAAGAATTCTTAGTTATAGTCATTGTGGATTAAAAAAACTCCAAGTGTTTCAAATAAGAGTTTCAGCATAATAGAAACATTCTTCTACGGGTGAAATGAAGACTAATGATATATATCAGTGGAGCTTGGAAAGCAGTAAGCACTCAATAGATATTTGCTGCATAAATGATTACTTGAGGTAGGGACACTAAGGAGGAGAGCTGGTTATGCTGTTATTTAAACTCGGAGGCTTGAGGATTAGGAAATAAATTGCTCAGCCATTGATTAGAACAGAGCTCTTTTTCTGGGAGCCCACCAGCTATGCTTCAAAATTGCAGGGTGAATGGGAAGTTGTGACCGTAGGGTTTATTTTATATCATACTGAAAAATGTATGAAAGTAGGTCATAAAAATAATTGCATAGTACCACATGCAAATGGGAGATCTCAACTTGGTCTTACTTTCTTGCTCCAAAGTGCCTTTGTATTTTGCTTCATATTTAACAATTCTGGAATAATTTCATTTAAAGCATATCACTGAGAGATGGTTTTGTAGAAATTTTTAAAATTCCTTTCTGCTTTCCTTATACTCCTGAGCTCTTGGCTAGTAGCACTGCTACTGTAAGATTTCAGATTATTCCATGGAAAAAGGTAGTTTTTAATTTTCATTTAAATGTTCACTATTCAAAATCAACTTTGTAAAGAGCAGATGAGAACAGTTGAATTCTACTGGGAATAGACATGCATGGATTATGAGGGCCACGTTTGATTCAAAACCTGAACATGATTAATTGAAAACTGGGAACTAAATATTTCTTATGCCCTAAAAAAAGGTGCTGGGGTTTGTGCATGTACATGCTGATCACACTGTTGTGCAGGACTTAGGGTCCAGACAAGCATCCCCCCTTTCTCAGGAGAATTGCTTGCTTGAGGGGCAGGTATATAGCAGGCTGACAGCATCTCAATTGGTGCTGAAGGAAGAAAGAAACCCAGGGCGGAAGTGGTGCTCCTGAACTGAAGTGCATGGGTTCCCAGCATTGGGAGTGTTGGGATAGTCGTGAGGTAGGTGCGAGGGCAGGTGGCAGGTGGGCATATGGCCCCCACATCCAGGCAGCTTGTGCTCTGAGCCCCAGGGCTGTGGCAGCAGTAGCCCCTTATCTCGGCTGTGCCTGGTCATTTCCACCCTAATCAAGGACGATGGGAGCAGCTGCATGAGAGTAAGCTCCCTGCCCTCTGATCTGTTTCCTGTCCTCCCTCCGCCCCCAGCAACTGGAGCAGGTATCACCTCCACCTTTTCTCTGGTGTTTGAAATGTCTTTACTAGGAGCCAAAGCTTTTTATTTTACAGTTAATGTAAAAGACATTTTTCCCCCCTGGGAAAGTGAACTGTGTGTGGAGTTCAGTTGAAAATTAAAATCAGATTATTTCAGCTACATAGACTAAGATAGGAAAGGCACTGAATGGGAATGTTATGTTATGGAGAAGGGGGAAGACGAGAAATGAGAGGCCATGGGTTCCGATGACAATGTCACCTGCCGCAGAGCTTCAGACAGGTCTGCCCTGCGAGCCTTCTCATGTGTACAGTGGAGGGGTGATGGTGGGAGCGGGCGGGGAGGCTGAGGGGTGAAGTGGGAAAATCACCTATTTCATCTTTCGTGTGGGAGACTGTGTTTCAGGGGTAGGTGTGAGAGTGGAAGGGAAAACTGGAGATGGGGAAATAACAGGCAAATGTTTCTCATCTCTTCTTTAGTCTCTGGAGGGCTGCATCATTTGGTTTCAAGATACTAATTCTCAGCATAAGACAGAAGAAGATTTGATAATGATACACGGTTAGGCAACAAAAGCCAATATTTTATACAGAAAATCTGGGACTTCCGGTTGCCATGAAGTCCAATGACTGAACTTGCCATCAAGAGCAATGAATGAGTGAACTCCAAAGCCAAAAATTGCCATCTTATAATAGTTTAATTAACATGGGAGTTCGTAGTACACATGAATGAGGAATCAGAAAATCATGGACCTAAGGACATTTTTAGATAATTTTTTTCCTAATCACCCCCATGAAATATTAACACCATAGATACACTATTATTTATATAATATATGTATCTGTGCTTTATATATAAAAAGAGGAAGACTTTTTGCCCCCTTAGGGGTGAGATTATTCTTGTTGAGAAATAAATCTCAGCATTTCATGCAATGTTATTTAATAAAAATTAATAATTATAAAATATTTTTATCCACTATTCAATGTCATTTATGCTTCAGAAAACCTATTTCTCTCCCTCTACTAGTTGGCAGTTTATAGATCTAATTTTAATCATTTTAATAATTAATAATCTAATTATCTATATCAAAATAGATAAACATTTGCTAGATTCTGTGGTCCCTGCTGGGATGAAGAATGGAATGAAACTCCTGGGGAAAAGTGCCAACTCTCACACTTCTTTCAACTCTTCTGCCCTCAATGGTGTGGGTTAAAAACTTTCCCTAGAGCTTCTGTTGAGATATAATCCACATACCTCTCAATTCATTCATTTAAAGTGTGCAATTCAATGTTTTTGGTCATGATAGTAATTTTTACATTTTTATTACCCCTCCCCAAGAGAAGCCTTATACCCAATGGCAATCACTCCCAATTTCTTTCCAATCATCTTCTCTCCCTGATCCCCCCACCCCACCCCATTTTCACCTCATAGTCCTAGGCAACCAGTAATCAACACTCTGTCTCTGTAGATGCCCCATTCTGGACATTTCATTTAAATGGAAGCATAGAACACATGGCCTTTTATGACTGACTTTTTCATTTCACATGTTTGTAAGGTTCATCTGTGTTGTACCACGTATCAGTATTTCATTCCTTTCAGTTGCCAAATGATATTCCGCTGTATGGATATACTGCATTTTATTTATTCACTCATCAGTTGATGGACATTTGGGTTTCTATTTTTTGGCTATTGTGAATATGTTGCTATGAAACTTCATGTGTAAGTTTTTGTGTGGACATTTGTCTACATTTCTCTCGGATGTATACAATTTTAAATTCCTACACGCAATGCATGAGGGGTGCCATTTCTCCACATCATTGTCAACACTTAATATTATTTGTCTTTTTTGATTCTAGCCTTTGGAAAGATAGCCACCTTATAGCCACTAGTGGCTAAGAAGTGCTGTCTCACTGAGGCTTTGATTTGTTTCTCTCTATTGGCTAATGAGCTTGAGCATCTTTTTATGTATTTATGCTCTGAGTTTTTGATTCCCAGGGAACCTAAAGGACACTCACCTTAGTAGTCTCAGGAATAATTTTAAAGGAATAAGCAGAGACTTAAAACAGTGCCCCATCCATCCCTTCTCCCCTCAGGGAGTCATTCTGTTGCCCCAGATTAGGTAGTGGAGAACTTAGTGGAGACGACAATGCTGTGAACTGTGTGGGTTCAATAGGAGACTGAAAATAGGAAACAGGATCTCTTGAGTAAAAGGGATGGGAGGTTTTGTAACAGGAGTGCTGAATCTTTTTCTAGGCCAAAAGGATGGAGAGACTTATAACTGAGGGACTTTAGAGGGTTGACATGCCATGGATCCAGTGAAGAAAAGAGTAGCCCAGTGGGATTGAAGGGACAAGACAAGGCAAGTAAGAGTATTAAGAATGTCTAAGTGGAGGATCTCTGTACTGAAAACTTATAGTTAACTAGACCCAAGCAAATGATTGTTATCCAGTGAGCGAATATATTTCCAAACTATGAAATAATCTGAAATGGTAGTCTAAGAGAATGAAGTATTTCTGCACGGGGTCCCGGTTTAGTCAATGTATCATAGATACTCTGTGGGAGTTTGGTATCTTAAATCACATCTAATTATAGCATTTGGGTAGGGAATCCATAATCACCATTTAAAAAAATAATCTTCTCTCAGTTAATTTCATGTTTTTCATTCAAACTGCTGCTTTAATCCAAGTGATAAACTTTATATGTATCACTAAATAAGGAATATTTTTGAGTAAAACATAAATTTGTAAGTATATGAATTTTTCACAATGTGTCACCTGTTGGGTACTTAAATATAATTTCTTTCCCTGGTTGATGTGAATTTTAGGTGAGGTACCTCTTCTGCTTCTTGAGTACTAGACTCAGTAGGACCATGAACATTTGTCTTTTTTTTTGTTTTACAATGCTATTTTAAAATACACTCTATTTCTAAGAAAACAGCTGCTGTCTTTAAGTCAAACTGGATGCACAGCACTGTGGCCATTAGAATGTAGATAAATGACCTCATTAGCAGAATGTACCTCCCCCTAAGGGAACTGATCCTAGGCCTTACATTTTTGGCATATATGAGAAAATCTCTGAAGACAGCTGGATAGTCTTCTTTGTTTCACTGCTACTATGGTTTACATCTTCTTTTCTTTTTTTTAAAGACTGATATTCTTCTACATGTTTGAATATGTGATTCTCTGGTCTGTGTTTGTTTATTAGATAATTTCCCTACCTTCTTTTATCCAGCAACTTTTAACTATAATGCTTTTTGTGAAAGAAGGATTATTGACTAAGCACAGTTAGCCACGTGGTAAAATAGGAGAAGGCTTTCTGTCACTAAGAAAATTGGCCTTGAAATTGTCGTTTTTGTTAATCCAACAATTTTTGCTTTATTACGTGGTGTGTGTGTGTGTGTGTGTGTGTGTGTGTGTGTGTGTGTGTGTGTGTTGATTTCCATCCTCCTGTTTTTCTACAGGCTTGGAAGTGATGATACCCACTTTGAAGCCAGCATGGCCAACAATGGATGTGAAGTGCATCGTTTTGACCCCAGTGTTAAGTCAGCTCACATACTGGAGCATCAGCGCCTTTGGTATCACCGTTTGTCCATCAACTGGCGGGACCCCCATCCAGTTGTTGCTGCCCAAAAACTACACAGCAACACCAGAAAATTGGGAACCATTTTGAATGAATTTGGGCATTACAAGGTGAGATTTTTTTCATTTGATTTCATAATTTAATAAAGTGAACAAACTCATAAACTGTTTCTTTAATGCAAACCAAGAATTGGATAGCTGAAGGTTCAGGATTATTTATAAACATTATATCTATTTTAGAGAAAGGGGAAGGGAGAGAAAAAGAGAGGGAAACATCAATGTGTGATTGCCTCTCGAGTGCCCCCAACTGGGGGCCTGGCCCACAACCCAGGCATGTGTCCTGAGAATCAAACCAATGACCCTTTGGTTTGCAGGCCAGTGCTCAATCCACTGAGCCACACCAGCCAAGGCTGAAGGTTCAGTATTTTTTAATTTTATTTTTTAGTTAGTTTATATTCAATATTAGTTTGTATTAGTTTCAGTTTCAGGTGTACAGTATAATGGCTAGACAATCATATATTTCACAAAGTGATCCCCCCAATATTTCCAGTGCCCACTTGGCACCATATACAGTTATAACAATATTATTGACTCTATTTCCTCTGCTGTACTTTACATCTGCATGACTGTTTTGTAACTAGATGGTCCAGTTTTAACCTTACCCATCAACCATCATTATTTATAGCATCAGCTCTGTAGACATAAGGTTTTGACCAGTATAGAGCTATTTAAATTAATTTGAAAATTTTAATTGCAGCTGAGTAGTGCTAAGTAAGATTTTGGCTAAGACTGGACAGGAAGACTAAGAAACCTACTTCTGGCACAGGCTCCAGAGCACCATTTCTGATTGGCAGTTGATTTAAAATTTCTAGACAGAGGAAACTATTTGTCAGCCTCAAATATAAAAAGTAATCAGACTCAGGTTTACAGTTGATAACAGATTGTTTGTGTGCCATGTCTCTCAGTGTTGTAACAACTATTTTGAGTCTCCAGGCTCTTAAAACTCAGAAAATACATGTAGCTTTGATTAAAATGTATTTTGTAAAATTGAATGGACATTATGTGTGTTGCAACTGAGATGCTCATGTTCAATGGATGTCAAATCTCTACAAATATTTTATTGTAACTGGATAGCAAAAGAAGAGACTCAAACTTTGAACTGTGTTCTTAAAAGCAAATTTTAGTGTAGAGCTGAGCTATTTGCATTTTGTAGGCAGATACTAGAGAAATTCTCCTGAGTGTAGTCAGTTTATGTTTGATGACTAACCATTCTTGGGCTTGGCCTATCTTGGCCTATTATTCCTAGCCAGAGATGCCCTGTAATTTAGAACATGCCCGAATGGGTATGTCTGAGAAACAGTGTACATGGAGCTCAATTTTAAACTTCAGTTTACTGCTTGATCTTTAATCAAAGGGCTTTTCCTCCACATTGTCCCCCCCCCCCCCCCCGCTTCTTCAAAAAAGACTGCCTTTAATTCAATAGCTGGGGCTTCTTTAGAATTCTTCAAAGAATTTGCTGTTCTTTTAACATGTGATTAACTATTGATTTCTATTTTGCTTTGCCACTGAATGTAACGAGCATTTAATAGTTAGGAGCCTTAATGAAAAATATATAGGTTTGGAGGGTAAAATCTGTGAACAGAACCCAGAGGATTTCTGCATGTTATCTTCATAGACCTGTTTTTTACAGCTGAAAATTACAGGCTTGATTCTCTCATATGTCATCTCTGGATTATTCAAAGAGATAACTACCCATTCTTTGTATTCATTTAGGCATTTTCCTGCTCCTCCTTAGTGATTTTTACATCCTGGCCCTATCTACCCACCCCCCACTCTTTAAAGAAAAGACTGAGTAGAGAAAAGACATGAAACTCAAAGCAACTTTTTTTTTTTTTTTTTATAATATTTTAGCAAAAAATTTGGTAACTGTGAGGATAAAATAATATTGTGGGAGTAATTTATCTAAGTCCTATGGTCTGTGGAAAATATGCTTTCAGACAACCAAGTTCCCACCTGATTTGTGCTTGTTTAATGCCATGGGAGCCGACGTAGGCAAACCTTTATGCTGAGGATGAAGCATGAAGTGTTTACAATATTGCTCCTGAAACAGCAGAAACATTTACATACCTAGAAAAGAGAAATGTTGTGGAAAATTTCTTGTATTCGTAAAGCTACTTATTTTTATTAAAAACATGAATAATGTCACTAAAAAATAGTTAAGGTGGTAACTTTCATGTGTATTTTACCACAAAAAAAAAAAAAAAAAGAAAAAGAAAGAAAAAGAAAAAACCCCACTAATAATGAAAGCAAGCTGGCTCAGAATTGCTAAGCATGGTTTAACTGCTTTAGAAAATCCTTGTTGAAGAATTTAAAAGTGACTGATATTCCTTTTTAGAGATTATTTTTGGGGAAATGCTTTAAAACAAAAACAACACTAAACCCATTGGTGTGAGTGATGACTTCCTTTAGAAGCATGTTTCTAGGAGTTATGTGATGGCAGATAAAAGGAAACCTTGTTTCTGGCCTGTAGCAAGCAAGGTCTGTTTTCATTTTTCTACATGTGCACAGACATCAGTAAATAGGACAGAGCTCTGGCGGGGAAAGCAAATAGAAAACACACACACACACACAGCTGTGATCTTTGCCTTGCCTCCTTGACTCATTTTTCTGGAAGTGACTATAGAAACCAAAGGGGTTTTGGTTCTGTTGTTTTCACTTCATAATTTTAAAGCATCTCATATAGTTTGGTGATATATTCCATGTTAAGCTGTTATTGTTCTTTTTATCAAGCCTTGTGATTCCAGCCACTCAGGCAAAAATGTAGGCAAAATGAAAGGAAGTGTTTTGAGATGATGACAGAAAGATGCATATGGCTTTCTTACTGCTTTTAAAACTCTGGTAATTTTAACTTCAAACTATAAATCAAAAAGACCTTTCTAAAGCATCAAGTGAGAGCAGCTGCCTCAGCAAAAGCTCGGGAACCAGAAGCCCAGTCTGTCAGGGAATAATATCACCTGAACCCAGAATCATTTGAAATGATTAACGGTCTTTACCGAATTACGTGTTGCTATAACTACTACACATTAGAATTTTTCCAGAATATGACTAGAAATATTGAATCTGAAATTTCTGCACATATTAATCATAATGTATGCTTTTTTCCTAAGGTCTTTATTACACAGAGTATGCTAAATGATCCTGGCAGGATGATGATAAATTATGTTTTTCAGTCTCAACCATGCTGATGATATGAAGAACAGGGATGCATTAGAGCTTGCCTGAAAATTCATTAATCTAGTTTTGAGTCATGGTCCTCTTTTTGGTTTTTGGCATTGGGCAAGTCTTAAATGACTCTCTGGTGCTTAGTTTGATTGTCAGTAAAATTGGGTCAATGATACTATTTAAATGGATTGTTTTTGAGAATTAGATCAGAAAACACACTGTGAAAGGCTCCAGCAGGGTGCCTGGCATGGATGAGTCATTTGTTCATAAATTTTAAGAATTTTATTAACAATTTCAGGAAATTTTTACTAAATTTCATAGAAAACATTTTCTTGCTCTGTTTTCAGGGAACATACATTGGAGATTTTTCTGGAAATTGTTAACTGCTCCTAACTTCAGTCAAGAGTTTTTAATGAAAGCTTTGTGTGAAACTGAAGGGCAACTGGTCCTTCAGACGTGCTTGTTGGGAACTATTATTGTTTGCTGCCTCGGGGTAGTGAACAGGTTTGCTGCGATTATATAGAAAGCAAATACTGTGCTGTATAGAAATGAAATAAGTTGCTGAGAATTAATAGAGAGCAGATGTAGACCAAGGAGGACATCCTGGGTAGAGCTGGACTTCCTGCCATCTCAGTGCTGAGGAAGGAGGGGGATGCTTCTCCTCTCCGGACGCTGCCCCAGTGGCCGAGTGCTGCCAGGGACCCTTATAGAAGAGGGAGTTCCTGCTTCTCTGGGCTGAGGGCTCCTCATTGATCACAGAACATCAGCCCTGTTGTGTGGTCGCTGCTGTATTAGGGACAATATGGGCTTTGAAATTAAACTACAGAAAGATCCTTTTTTCTTTTTGCTTATCAAATCAGCAAATATAAACAAAATATTGATACTGCCCTACATTGGCCTACTTGTTGAGAATAATACTCATGCTTTGCTTCCGAAAGTGGAAAATGATAGACCCTTTCAGGAAGAAATTTCAACTGTGTATATATGATGTCACTTTTTAATTCTTAGAAATCTTCTTTGCTTTAAATTCTATTTTGTTTGCTATTAGTTCTGCCATTCCGGTTTTTTTCTTTTCTTTTTGAATAAGTATTTTTACGAAATGCCATTCTAGATTCCTTTATTTTAATATTTTTTTATACAGTTCTAGTTTAGGTAGCATGTAAGAGTGACATTTAGTATATGCCTAGATTGTGTTTTTAAATCTAATCTGATAATCTTTGTCTTTAAATAGGTGTGTTCATAGTTTTCGTAATTACTGGCATAGTTGGACTCTTTTGACATATTTCACTCTTTTAAATCGGGTTTTTTTTGTTTTCTGTGTACTTTTGTTTCTCTTCTTGCTGAAGCTTGTTTTTTTCTTTTTAATTCTTCATGGTTACCCTTAGAATTTAAATGTACATAATTATAAAATTTTAAAACAACATGCAAAATTATCAGTATTTTTATATTCTTCCTAAATACAGCAAGGATTATAGCAACTTAATTGCCCATTGAACATGAACTCTCATGTGGTTATTTTCTGGAGTTTTAGTTTCACCTTATTTTTTCACGTTTTTTGGGAAAAATTTTGAACACAGAATTTGCAAGTTGCAAGAATAAGAATAATACAATGGACTCCCGTATATTCCTTACTGAGATTCATCAATTGTTAGTATTTACTCCCTTTGTCCTCTCTCTGATATATACTATCTGTGTTGTCTCTGAAAATTAAAAAGAAAAACAAAACTCAATGGAAAGGAATGAATGGGTATTTCCACAATAAATCAAGTTATATATGTGAGTTTAATCCATTTGTTCTTATCATCATTGTTGATATATTTGGATTAATTGATTTTTACTTTGATATATCTCAACCCAAGAGCTGGAATCATGATCAATGTAAGAACAATTGAAATATCTTTACTAAAGTCAGGGGAAAATAAGGATGTTTGTCATGATTATTTTTAAAAACTGGATTAGAGTTCTTTTCTAAATATATTTATTTTGCAATACAGATTCACATGAGTTGTACAAAGTAATACAGAAATTCCATGTACCTTTACCCGGCTTCCTGCAAGAGCAAACCAGGATATCGTATGATATCAGAACTAGGATATTGACAATGATACAGCTCAGATAGAGAACATTTCTATCACCATAAGGATCATGTTGTCCTTTCATAGCCATGCCGAATTTCCTCTCCCCAGCTCTTTTCCCAGCCCCTGGTAGTTACTAATCTCATTTCCATTTCTATAATTTTGTCATTTCAAGAATATTATATAAAAGGAACCATAGAGCATGTAATCACCATTGTTATTTAACACAGTTCTTAAGATAACAGCTAACAAAATTAGAAAAGAGAGAGAAATTTTAGGTGTAAAATTTAAGAAGAAGGAGATAAAATTTTTATTATTATCTGTGTATGTATTATTTTTATTATGTAAGTACTCATTGGCAGATAATATGACTGCATACTGGAAAACTCAAGAGAACCTAGTAAAAAATATCAAACAATATAAAATGCAAAAATTTAAAACCTATACTTTTGTGAGTAGCTAGTTAGAATATGTAAAGGAAAAGAAGACATTATTTACAAAAGGAACAAAAAGATAAAAATAAACTTAAGATGTGCAAAATCTACAATAAGAAAATATTAACTATTCAAGAATTTAAAAGAAGACATGAACAAATTAAAAAATATGACATGTTTTGGATAGATGGAATGAGCATCATAATGATTTACTCTTTCTTATGTTACTATATTCATTTAACATAATTCCAATAAAGTGGTCAGTAGGACTCTTTTTTTTTGTAGAACTAGGTAAGCTGATTCTAGAGTCCACACTGAATTAGCAAGTAAAAATAGACAATCAAATTCTAGCAAAGAAGAGTAATTAAGGAGGCTCTAGACCTATGAGATATTAAAATTTCTTGTAAATCTATGGTAATTAAAGAAAAATGGTACATTTACATTAATAGGTATATAGGTTAATGGAAAGAATAAAAATTCAGAAGTATTGTAGATCCAAATACATGCAGATTTGCTATATGATAAGTGTGTTATCTCAAATCAGTGGGAGAAGATGGGTAGTTCAGTGCAAGTTATGTGGACAACTAGGCAGGCCTTTGTTAAAAATTTAATTTTGAATTTTGTATGACATCTTCTATCAAAAAAATTAAAATCAAATAATAAATATTTTAAAAAACTGATGCTATAAAACTACCAGAGAAAACTATGGGGAATTAAAAAATAATCCTGGAGTAAGGAAGTCATAAGAAAAGGTATGATTAATTTGATTATATTTAAATATAAAATTTCTGCATAGTAAAAATACCAAAAGCAAAATTAAAAGACAAATAACAAACTGGGAAAATATTTACAACTCATTTCATAAGCTGAGAGCATTTCACTGCTATATAAAGAGCTTCAACAAATCAATAAGGAAAAGATTAGCAACTTAATACAAAATTGGATAGAAATGGCATAAACAGTTCACAGAAAACGAAAGTGTTCTAACTTGCTCATATTAAGAAAAATGCAAACAAGACTACACCTAGACACAATGTTTTCATTTATCAGATTATCGAAGATAGAAAGTGGCGTGATCATCAATTGGTACGATCTTTATGTAAGGCAGTTTGGCAATATCTATTACATTGCAAATGCAAATACCCTTTGATCAGTCACTTCTACTTCTATGAATCTGCCATATGGTCATGTGAACTGATATATGGACAAGGTTATTGTTTGCTTCATTGTAATAGCAAAGGATAAAAAGTAATGTAGGTTTTGTCCTCCATTGTGGAGGTGCTTAAATAAATGATTGTACATCTTTTCATGGATTATTTACAATGCCCCATGAAAAAGGAAAAAGCAAATCTTTATATACTGACATGAAACAATTTCTGAGATGTATTTTTAAGAAAAGGAACTTACAATGCAAAACAATTGCTAAACGATTTTCAAAAAGAACAAAGTTAGAGAACTTACACTACTTGACTTGAAGACTTAATATAAGTGATAACCATCAAGAGAGTGTTGTATTGACCTATAGACCTATGCTCAGTGGACCACCAAGAGAATTTTGAAATAATACATATATAATCAATAAATATTTTACAAAGGTGCCAACATAATTCCAAAGGAGAAATAATAGTGTTTTCAACAAATGGTGCTGGACAACTGGATATATGTTTGGGGAAAAAATGAATCTTGATGTCTATCTTACATCATCACAAAAATTAACTTAAAATGAAACTTAGACTTAAACATTAAATCTAAAATTATAAAACTTATAGAAGAGAATATAGGAGAAAACCTTCAAGAACTTTAGTTAGGCAGAGTTCTTAGATGCAAATATCATAAACCATAAAATAAAAAAGAAAAATAAATAGGACTTCATCAAAATTAAGACTTGCAGCTCTTTAAAATTGTTAAGAACATAGAAAACTGGGGGAAATCCAAAGAGGACATACAAGGGGCCAAGAGACATATGAAAATATCCTCAATATCACTAATCATCAGAGAAATGAAAATTAAAACCGCAATGAGATATCACCTCACACCTGCCAGAATGGCTATCATCAATAAATCAACAAACAGCAAGTGTTGGCCAGGATGTGGAGAAAAGTGCACTGTTGGTGGGAGGAAATACAGATTAGTACAGACACTGTGGAAAGCAGTATGGAGATACCTCAAAAAATTAAAAATGGAACTGCATTATAACCCAGTGATTCCACTTCTGGAAATTTATCTGAAGAAACCAGAAACACTGATTTAAAAGACTATATGGACTCCTATGTTCATTGAAGTGCTATTTATAATCACCGAGCTACAGAAGCAACCCAAGTGTCCATCAGTGGATGAGTGGATAAAAAAGCTGTGGTACATTTACATAATTGAATATTACTTGGCTGTGAAAAAGAAGGAAATCTTACTGTTTGTGACAGCATGGATGGACCTGGAGAGCATTATGCTAAGTGAAATAAGACAGTCAGAGAAAGACAAGTACCATATGATTTCACTCATATGTGGAATGTAATGAACAAAATGATTGCCAAACAAAATAGAAACAGAGATATAGATACAGAGAACAGACTGACAGTTGTCAGAGGAGAGGGGCATTGTGGTCTGGGTGAAAAAGGTGATGGCATTAAGCAAAAAAAAGAACCTCATAGACACCGATAACAGTATGGTGATTACCAGAAGGAAAGGGGCTTGGGGGGACATAGAAGAGGATATATGGGAGATAAATGGTGATGGAAGGAGACTTCATTTGGGGTGGTGAACACACAATACACTATACAGTTGATGTATTATAGAATTGTACACCTGAAACCTATATAATTTTATTAGCCAATGTCGCCCCAATAAACTTAATAAAAAAGTAAAAAAAAAAAAAACTGGGAGAAAATATTTACTGCAATCATATCAGACAAAGGACTTGTATTCAGAGTATGTAAAGAACTCTTACAACCAAAATAAGACAAACAGTTCAATTGAAAAATGGGCAAAAGTGCCCTGGCTGGTGTGGCTCAGTGGAACGAGCGCCAGCCTGTGAACCAAAGGGTTGCCAGTTCGATTCCCAGTCAGGGCACATACCTGGGTTGCAGGCTATGTCCCAAGTTGGGGGGCATGCAACGGGCAACTGATCAATGTTCCTCTTGCACATCGATGTTTATCTCCCCCTCTCTTTCTTCCTCCCTTCCCCTCTCTCTAAAAATAAATAGATAACATTTTTTAAAAAGAAAAAAATTGGGCAAAAGATTTGAAGAAACACTTCACCAAAGAAGATATACAGATGGCAAAGCATACATGAAAAGACACTCAGTATCCTTAATCATTATGGAAATGAAAATTAAAGCCAGAATGGAACAGTACTTCCCAAATGCCAAAATGACTGAAATTGTCTAAAGATTTATTATACTAAGCGATAGTGATGATGTGGAGAAACTGGAACTCTCAAACATTTCTGGTGGGAAGGCAACCTTTTAAGAAGAGAGTTTGGCAAGTTCTTATTAAGTTAAACATAGATTTTCTAAAGATTGGCCCAGCAAACCACTCCTAGGTACTTACCCAAGAAAGTGAAAACATATGTCTACACAGACTTGTAGTTGAATGTTTATAAGAGCTTTATTCATAATAGCCCCAACTGGAAATAACTGCAATGTCCATCAACAGGTTAATGGGTAAAGAAGTTATGGTATGAATATACCATATACACTGTACCATATACCATTCTATCCATATATATGATAGAATACCACACAGTAATAAAAAGAAACAAGCTTAGTGATACATATAACATGAACAAATCTCAAATCTCACAGACTTTCTGTTGAATGAAGGAATTCAGATGCAAAAAATTACATATTGTATGATTCTCTACCTATGTGAAGAGGCAAAACTATTCTATAGTGTTAGAAATCTGATCAGTGGTTGCCTGAAATATGTGATAGGGTTACAGATTAGGAAAGTTATTGAAATGGTCACAAGGAAACATTTTGGGGTGTTGGTGATTACGTGGGTGTATACATATGTCAAAAGTCATTGACCTACAGGTCTACTTAAACTATATGAATTTTACTGTATATAAATTGTACCTCATAAAAGCAAATTGCAGATTTTGTGTATATATTCCAACCATTCTACCATTTCACATAATTATTTTTATATGTATAGACTCTTTCTGAAAATATACATAAGAAAATTGTGATACCAGTTGACTTCAGGGAGAAGAATTCATTGGCTGAGTAAGGGACTCTACTTTTCTGTATCTTTTGAATTTTGTACTTTGCGACTATTTTTAAAATTAAAATATTTTCAGTAGCTTCTCTTCCATTTTGTTTATTCTCTACTCCTGAAGTTCCTTTTAGATGTATTTTGGAACCGCTCAGTTTATCCTCCTCATCTCTACTTGCTTTTTCATATTTTAAAATGTCGATTCCCATCCTACTTTTGGGTGAATTCCTCAGTACTACTTCCAAATCTTTAATTTTTTTAAACTATGTCCAGGCTAGAGTTTATACCATTTATTGATATTTTTAAAAATTGCAATAACTATATTTTTTACTTCCAAGATTTTGAATTGGTAATTTTCCTGTCCATCTGTTCTTTTTCAGTTTGACATATTTTTATTTCAAAATGTATTACCACTGCTTGCATGTTTTTGAAAGTAGGTATTGTTCTTATTGATTTCTCTGAGCATTCTAAACATACTTATTTTAAACTCTTGTTAGACTGTTCAACAAAATTAATTTAATCTTAGACTGAAATAATGTTCCAATTATTGCTTTGGTTGGTTGTTTCTGCTCAGCTGATTTCTGTGTGTACTTTGGAATTTTCATTTGCTGGCTCATTTTCAGTGAGAGGCTTTTGGTTTGGTTTTGCTTTTTTTTTTCTTTTTCGTTCAAACTTCTCTGCCTAGTGATTTTACAGTAGCCTTCAGGGCCTGGTCTTACATAAGTATTTGGGGCCCCTACTCCTCCCTGTGCGACTGGGAATATTCAGTCACCGAACCACCCAGGGTCTGTATCATTTGCCGTTTGCTAGGATGTCTCTGTCCTCCCATCTCCCTAGGCCAGTGGCTGGTTTTAAGCCCCATCCCCAGCCCCAGTCAGTGGTTGTCGGCAGTTTATTTCAGGCCCCTCTCTGACCCAGAAAACTCCACCAGCCCTTGATTTTAATGCATGAATATGGCTCAGCTGCTCTCCTATGGAAGCACTTGTAGTTCCTGTTCCCTGTAGGTCATGCACCCCTAGGGCCTCTGCCACCTGCTTTCGGGCAGGAGCCCAGCACATCTTGGCTCCAGTCCTGCTTACTGCTCTGGGTACTGGTTCACAGAGTTGTTCATCTTGTGTGGGAGCCCTGCTTTGCCCTTTTTGTTTTCTCCCTCTCTCTTATAATTCTCCCTTTTTGCTTTGTGCTGGCATGGGGGGCGTGCATCTTGCCTTCCTACTTTTAAGTCAACTTGCTTCATCTTTTTTACTTAGAATTATCTGGAGAAATAATATGCATGGACTTGAGTCAACTGTTCTAGTTACGTTTTCTAATAAATATTAAAAATACCTATCAAATGAAAGATTTTGAAATGCATATTTATATTGCCCCAAATCGTATTCTATACCAAGATTGCTCACATTGAATATGTATGTGCACCTTCTGGAGAGCCTGGGGTGGGGCCCAAATTCTGCATTTCTAGTAAGCTCCTGGAGGGTGCTGCTGCTGCTCTTTGGGGGATCATACATTGAGTAGCAAGATAGTAACTGGCAGTTTTGGGGCCTGAAGATGGGTGGTGTTCCCCAGAGGCCCAGCACGGGCCACTGTGTGCTCTCTTGATGTCCTCCTGGCTCAGCCTGAGTCCCTGCCAGGCATGGGGTGTGGTGTGAGGCACAGACACTGTATTGTGCTCCAGACCGGTCCCTATGTCCATTTCTGCTCCAGCCTATTGCACCAGATTTTTGTACTAGATGTGCTGTTTTCCTGGGGCCATTTTTTTCTCAGGGAGGAGGCTTCTTCATAAAAACAATGTCCTCTGGTTGTCTGCCACACCAACTCAAGGTCCAGACGTGCCTGAGTCCTAGATGATTAATGGGTTAGCTGGACCCCTGCTCTCAGAAGTGTGTTCCTAACTCTGCTTTGTGCAGCTCAAGGCCAGAGACCCTTTATTGTATGGAATCTCATCCCAACTGGTAGTGACAGACCCAGGAAGTATGTGATACTTGCCAATCTGACTTTCTCATCAGTGCCTTCCTATATCAAATGGGCAGGGTATTCAAGTTTGAATACTTTATCTGTTATACAACCTATTTCAGAATTAATAGGCACCAGCTTGAGCATCCAGACCCCTTTTGCATGGAAAACTCCATGGAAAGAGGATATGCTGTGGTAAATGAAGAAGTCCGGGTGATTCTTTTAGCCTCCAGCTCAATCTTCTTAGATTTGTTTACATTCCTTTTTCAAAGAGAGGAGTTTTTCTGTGTTTTTGAAAGCAGCTTCCTCTTGCAGAGTTTAAATCACCATGGTGCTGTGTTTCTGTGAAATAAGCCAGTGGCAATTTAGGAGTAATGAGTCATTTATGGTCCTGAATTGCAATTTGAAATGCAGAGACATCTTTCTGTCTCCATCAATCTGCAGTGGACCCTAAGGATCTTGAGAAAGTGAGTCTCAAGAACTTCCTCCCTCAACATTTAGGGAAGGAGTTTTGGCTCTTCATCCTTTTCACTCTTACCTAATGGTGAGATTTGCTGTGAAGCATGATGGCTGGGCTCTTACCTAATGAATTTCACGCCATTCAGTATTTAACTAGCATGTAGATGCCATCAACTATAAAGCCCTTTGGAAGAATGAACTAGGTACCTCTGGAATTAGCGGTGGTTTGTGTTTTCTTTGATGTGTTCTCCCCTTGGTTTTCCTTGGGCAGAAGCCATGACTGGTGTTTTGTGTGAACAGTGCTCTGAAATTCAGAGACCCACTCCTACCTGTGCAACAGTGCGGGTCTCGGATTTTACTGTTAGAATTTGAAACACTGGAAAACAAACCAAAAATAACAGCACCAGGCCACAAGCAAAGAATCTAATCACCTAGGGAACTTGATTCGATGTCAAACCTGGGACCAACCTCAGAGATTGTGATTTAGCTGATCTGGCAAAGAGCCCGGGAACATGCATTTTTAACCCACCACACCCCACTCGCCCCCAGGTGATGTGCAGATCACCCTTTGAGGACCCTCGGTGTGCAGAGAGGACTTCAGCGGCTCAGCCTTCCATTTGCAAACCCTCGTCCCCTGCTGTGCATAAAACCCTTTAAACAAGAAGTTGGTCCAGAGCCTGGCTGCTCAATTCTGCAGCCTCCCTCCCTATCTCCTTCCCAAGTTGCTGCGTCCTCTCTGCCTCAGCTTCCCCTATTTTATGTGTAACACCTATCATTTGAGAAACTTGTGCAGCAAATAAAACTCATGTCAGTGAGAGAAATGAAGACGTTTTGGTGAGACAGGAATTGAGATTTTATAGAAAAGAAAGCACTATGACAAAAATCGCTTCTTTGAGATTTTCGAATTGGCCCAGTGTTGTTCCAAAAGAGGAAGATTTCACATATGGAGGAAATTAGCCTCCAGGGAGCAGGCATTTGTTTTTCTTCTTTGCTCTGAACCAGAGGTGGGCGTATTTGTTTGCGAATCTTGCCATTTTGACAAAATTTAGGGACTAAGAGCCAAGTGAATCCCGAGGGAGCAGAGGGGCTATCAGCTTCAGGTGCCCATAAAGCTTTCCCTGTGTGTGACTGCCTTTCCTAAAGGAAGAGGAATGTTCAGTGCTGTGCAGCTCTGATCCGCTGGCTCGCGCAGCTCAGCAAGCTCCTTCATGTGTGTTAAAAAAATACTTACTGCCTTTGGACAGGAAAAGCCCCCAGAACTCCCTATCATATTAGCGAATCCTTTGAGGGAGTGTCCTCCTGAGCAAGTCCTGTGAGGTCGCACCAGCACCCCCAGGCTGCCTCGGAGCTCAGCCACGCCTGCTCCCCACGGTGCCTCCGCATCACAAACCACCAGGAAACAGGCTGCAGGGCCTTGGGGAAAGGCGTCATACACTCGTTTGGATGTAAAACCTGACTTATTTTCCATCCAGTAGAAATATCAGGAAAGGAAAGTTTCATTTGCCACTTTTCAGTTAAAAATATAAGGACCATTTAAAAAACGCGAATTGCCTCGCCTGGCTCAGCATTCAACAGTTTTGCAATTAAAATGATAATGCAACATTTCTTATAAGAAATCAGCGCGATGGGTTCACAGCACACTATTAGAAGGACTTATGTAAAGCAGCCTCTCTGTTCCAAGTTTTATTTTAAGATTAAATTTATTCCAGATTCTGCAAGAAAAAACCATCCATGTGACAAGCCTGCTAACAGATGTCAATTTAGTTTTATAGCACATGCCTGCACTTCAGAGGCAGAAAATGGAGATTATTCTTTTTGCCTGCTGGTTGTTACATGACACAGCTTCCTAACACTGCGCCCAGAGGACAACTGATTAATAATCTATGGGCAAGCAACTTGTCACCTGCTTTCATCTTCTGCAGTGTTGAGTGTAAGCTTTATTTCACCTTACCCTTTTGAATGAAAAGAGGTGCTGGAAAGAGCAAAGGTGCCGGATTTTCTGTGTGTTAATGTCATCTAGGTCAGAAGACAGATTATATTGTAGTGAAAAGAAATGAGAAAAATAAGAATTATTCAACCAGATAGAACTAAATTTGTATTAAAAATGTTGTGGTATTGGTAGATAAAACAAAGTGAATCTATGTGGTAAATAGTATGCTAGAATCAACTATAACAAAAACTCCTCACTTCTTCAAATTACAGGGTCCATTTCTCTATGTTCACATGGCATAGTAATTACTGGTTTATATGTTGCACTTCTTTTCACACTCCCATCTGTACGTCTGGTCCGTCCATCCATCCATCCATCCAATAAATATTTATTAAGTATATTCTTTATATAAGGACCTGTACTTAAATAATAAAGATATAGAGATAAACAGGTTTCTTTTTAATTAAAAAATTTTAATTATGGTAAAATACACATAATGTAAAATCTACCTTCTTAACCATTTTTAAGTGTTTAGTTAAGTAGTGCTATGTATATTCACATTGTTATTCATTTAATCTCTTGCAAAACTGAAACTCTATATGCAGTCCTTGGCAACCACCATTCTAGTTTCTGTTTCAGTGAATTTGACTACCGTAGGTACCCCATATAGCTGGAATTCTGTTTTTGTAGCAGGCTTCTTTCTTTCTTCTCTCTCTCTTTTTGAAAGATTTTATTTATTTATTTATTTTTAGAGAGAGGGGAAGGGAGGAGAAAGAGGGAGAGAACGATCTTGAGAGAATCATTGGTTGCCTCTCACACTCCCACAACTGGAGACCCAGTCTGAAACCTAGGCATGTGCCCTGACTGGGAATTGAACCAGTGGTCTTTTGGATTGCTGGCCAGCACTTTGTTCACTGAGCCACACAAGTCAGGCTTATTTCTCTTAGCATAAGGTCCTTAAAGTTCACCCATGTTGTACCATGTGGATTTCCTTTCTTTTTAAGGCTGAATAATAATCCCTTGTATGTATAGACCTCATCTGGTTTATCCTTTCAGCTGTCAATGAACATTTGGGTTTCTTCCCCCTCTTGCCTATTGAGAGTAATGCTGCTGGGAGAATGGGTGCAAATGGCTTTCCAAACTCTGCTTTTAGTTCTTTGGAAATGAAATTGCTGAATCCTATGGTAATTCTCTTTTTTTTTTTTTTTGAGAAACTGCCATATGGTTTATCATAGTGGCTACACTATTTTACATTCCCATGAACAAATCTCCTAAGATTTAACATGTTGCTAAAAAGACAGAAATGTGATCTTGCAATGAGTGCTCCAGAGAAGAAGTACCATGTGCTATGGGAGTGCTAAGTAGAGAAATTCAACCTAATGTGCCATTATTTTTGTATTCCTGACACCTAGTCCATAGGGGAGGACTCTGTAAGTGTTTGGTGGGTGGGCAAGTGAGCCATTGCAGCCCTTGGTGATTAGACCCCTTTCTTGGTTTTCTTCCTGTTATTCAGCTGCCCTTCATTCTCCAAGGATGACCCTGCAGAACAGTGAGAGTATTTGTTAATAGATTACTAGCTTTTCCTTGGTTGCCTGTACTGATCCCTGGTGAGATTATGGAAAACATTTTCCCAGTAATGGTCTTTTCCTAATTCTGGGTATCATCTAATATTCAGAGATGTTGAAATATTTCCACCAGATATGTTTTTGTCTTTTCTTTGGGGGAGAAAAAAAGAAAGCTACCGGTGGATGTAAGATGGAAGTGTAGTGATGTTAGGGAGTGGTGGGTATTCAGGGAGAAAATGTTCTTTCTATTCTCAGAACACTGCCTCTTTTTCCTGAAGAATTTTATTCTATAAAGATAGCAAAAGGGCCTCTTTCTCATTTGGCTCAAACCACTAACATTTTGCTCCATTCCATGCTATTTATAGATATTTTAAATTGAAATTTCATTCTTGAGATTTTAAAAGGGAATTTCAGATATTTAAAATGCATAAGCATTATATTTGGAGACTTAAATGTCTTTTTCTGTTTTTTTATTTTTTTTAAGGAATCTGTTTACCTCATTCCCAAACCAATGAAAGACATCATTATTACTCTGTCCAGTGTTTTATTTTGCACAGCTCTTTGCTTAGAAATCTGTATTGGTTTGACTGTTTGCCATGAATTATTACTCTGATAAGCTGGAGAGATCCAGTTATCTGTCTGGAATGAGTCTTGCGGGTTTCCTGCAGTTGCCCTGATCATGGTATTGGCACAGAAGACAATGATGATGATATTTTCAGAATGCTGTTTGGGGGTAGGTGGCAAAATTGGGCTGTGTTACTCAGTGGAAGGGTCACTGGCTCTCAGCCAAAAAGACCTTAATATCAACTTTATCTTCTGTTAGTTGTGCGAATAGCACAGGTGAATGAGCCCTTAGCGTTACATTTTATTTTTCTGTTATGTGGGGATGATAATACCTTTTATGCGAGGGTGTTGGGATTAAAGACAGAAAGGTCTGTAAGGAAACTAGCACAGTGCCTGGCAAGTTGCTCCCCATATGAAAACTGTTTATTAAATAGTTATTGGGTTGGGTTGACTTGAATTGTTTTAGGTCAGTATTTTAATACTCACAATGAAGTATTATGGTAGGGACTGTTTGGTATATTTTATTGCTCTCTACTTTCTTAGTGATAGTGGGAAATTTCCAATAGGTCAACCATTTACTCTGGAAAATGTTAGAGTCAGTATTCTGTATTGGATTTTAGAAGTGTTTGGAATAGTAGCAGTATGAGTCTGATGTCCAGACAGTTCTTCAATGTTCTTAGGATCAATCTTTCTTCAGTGACAACCATGACTATAATAATGTACTTTTCAAGTAGTTTGCCTGCTTCATGAAATTGGTAGAAACCTTGTAATTCAGTCATCTTTCCCATGTCCATCTCTTGGACATAACTACTTAGCATCCCACAGGATTACTGAGCATATTGCTGTGAACTCATTTGTGTGGTGAGTAGTGATGTCTTTGAAGATATTTTATATAACAATAATTCTCTAATACTTCTCACTACATTTGCCTTATGACATTGTATTTCCTCTAGGTTGAGCTTTCTCTCTCTGAAACCCCCTGCTAAGATAATTTTGATATATTTTTTTTGAGACATACCAAATTTAGTACTAAATTTGTTCCTCTCCTGTTCTGCCTGCTGTATTAAGTATAAACACCTCATCTGAGGTGCAAGGTCTCAATTTAGGCTTCTAATCTCTTTCTTTTCCACTGCTTTCTTACCGATACTCTATGCTCTAATGTAACTAGACAGTTTTACTTCCAACTTGCCTAAACTTTCTCATTCCTTGTAGCTTTAGTCACAATTATTTTTATTGCTAATATTTTCTCTGTATCTGAACAAGACAAAATATCACCTGTCTTTCAAGTCTATTCCAAATGCAGTACTATCCACAAAGCTGTTCTTAAGCAATTTAGTTTACTTTTTAATTACATAAATGATATATGTTCACTGTAGAAAATTTAGATAATAGAGAACACAGAACGTAAAAGAAAATTAAAATTGCCTGTAATTCAACCATTAAGATAACTATTAGTAATATATATAGTTTCTCCTTTGAGACACTTTTTGCCCCTATGGCAAATATATTTTAACTAAATTAAAGTTTATAATTTGCCCTTTTGTTATTGACTTTATTTTTTAGAGCACTTTTAGGTTCTAGTTTGTGAGGAAGGTACAGAGATTGTCCATATACTCTCTGCCCCCACACATTCATAGCCCCCCCCCCCAACTAATGACATCCCCACTAGGGTACAAATGATGAACCTGCATGGACACATCATAACTGCTCAAAGTCCATGTTAATTTTGTTCTATATAATATATGCATATACATATGTAATCAAATACATTGATATTATCTTGAATATTTATGTTAGAGCAATTGAGAAGAAAAAAAGAAAAAGAAGTTTTGTTTTACTTTCATTTATTTCTTCTTCAGTGCTCTTCTTTACTTATTCAAGTTCTTGACCTATATTATTTTTCTTCTCTCTAAGGAACTTCTTTTAACATTTCTTTCAAGCCAGGTATATTAGCAACATATTTCCTCAATTTTTTTATCTGAAGAAGTTTTCTTTCTCCTTCACTTTTTAAAAATTCTCATCTGAGGACATGCTTGTTGATTTTAGAGACGGGAAGGGAAGAAGTAGTAGAAGAAGAAGAAGAAGAGAGAGAGAGAGAGAGAGAGAGAGAGAGAAACCTCAATGTGAGAGAGAAACATCAATTGGTTGCCTCCCGCATGTGCCCTGACTATGACCAAACCTGCAACCTAGGTATTGTGCCTTGACTGGGAATCGAACACATGACCTTTTGGTTTATGGGACAATTCTCCAACCAAATGAGCCACACAAGCTAGGGCTATCCTTCACTTTTGAAGGATAATTTTGCAGGGTACTGAATTCAGGTCAGTGGTCTTTATCTCTCAACACATTAAGTATTTCACTCACTTTCCCTTTTCCTTGCATTGTGTTTGCAGAGAGGTCAGAATATAGTTTTTATCCTTCTTCCTCTTTAGTGAAGGTGTTTTTTGTCCTCTGGCATCTTCAGGATTTTTTTCTATATCTTTAATTTTAATAGTTTGAAAATGATATACATAGATGTAGTTTTGTTTGCTTTGTTTTGATCCTGCTTGGTGTTCTCTGGGCCTTCTGTATCTGTGGTTTGGGGAAAATTCTCAGTTATTATTATTTCAAATATCTTTTCTGTTCCTCTATCTCTTCTTCTTCTGGTGTTCCCATTATGAATATATTACACCTTTTGTGGTGGTCCCAGGGTTGTTTGGTATTTGATTCTGTTTTTCTTCCCCAGCATTTGTTTTCTTTGCTTTTCAGTTTTGGTGCTTCTACTGAGATTTCCTCCAGTTCAGAGATTCTTTCCTCTTCTGTGCCCAGTCTCCTAAGCCCATTAAAGGCATTCTTCATTTTAGTTTCAGTGTTTTTGATCTCTAGCATTCTTTTTGGTTCTTTCTTAGGATTGCCATCTCTGCTTTCATTGCCCAACTGTTCTTGCCTGATCTCTTCTTTATCCATCAGAGCCCTTTGTATGTTAATCACAGTTATTTAAAATTCCCAGCCTGATCATTCCAACATCCCTGCCATGTCAAATTCTGATGCTTGCTCTGTCTCTTCAAATTGTTTCTTGCCTTTCAATATGCCTTGTGATTTTTCTCAGTAGTCAGACATGATATACCACATAAAAGGAATGGATGTAAATAGATCTTTAGTAAAGTAGGGGTGGGGGTGGAGGTGGGGCAATGTTCTATAACCCTATTGTGACAGGTTAGTAAGAAGCTAGGAAAAGTCCTGGACAAGTAGAATAGGGAAACTGAGACAAGAAAATTAAAGAATTTGAACAGCTTACAGCCAGCTAGTGAATCACAAGACCTTATCTCCCTTAACCAATGACTCTTGAGAGCAAATGGTTTATACCTCTCCTTCCTAACCAGAGAATACATATCTGAAATCAGTCTGGTCAGGGGAAATAGAGAACAGAGATCCAATGAATGTCATTTGTGCCAGCTAAACCCAAGGACAGGTGAAGTCAGGGGAACAAATTTTAAAAAACCCAATTAGAGTCAGACCCAAGATAAAAGTAAAATAGTAAAGCAGACCAAAGAAAAACCCCCGAACTCCCCTTTACACTGATTTTGGTGCATCAGCATATTAAAAATGCACCTGGAAAGCTGATGAATATTCAGCTAAAAGGCTCCCCTAAGATTCTCACCCGCAGAAAAAAGATAAAAAGCCCTCAGGACAAAGAGTCAGTCAGGGCTTGTTCTAAAGCACACCCATGCCCCCTCCCAGGCATGAACCTTTCATTTTCTCCTAAACTCCAAGGGTCCCCACGAGACTTGCAACTGGGTGAAGCAATGGGCAGCGGCAGCTGGTCCCAGGTTTACCCCTGATTCTGTCTCCAAGCCCCCGTTTTCCTCTGACTTCCCGGTGAGCCAACAGCAGCCCCGCCTTGGCTCACTCCTTTCCTGTAACTTCCTTGGGAAGCCAAAGAGAGCCCTGCCTAGGCTCTGTCCTGTTGCTTCTTCTACCCTAGGTCATTCCTTTGTGTCACTGTCCCCAGCCTTAACAAACATACTCCCAAAGTCACCTGGACTTGAGCTGTGCAATCCTTCCTGCACGAAGTCAAGAACCCACACACTACAGGAGGGCCTGAGGCAGACCTGCTCCGGCTGGTCCCTGTCCCGTAACGTGATGATTAGGACTCCATTTCTTAGTGAGCCTACGCCTCTCGACACGCCACGGACGTTTCTCAGGTTTTTTTCCCCGCTTAGGTGGAACAGGATGGCTTGCGTGGGCCTGAGTTGGATATTTCCCTTTCCCTAGGTCAGTTAGCCTCTAAGTATACCCCAACGGACTAGGCTCAGTTAACTAGTTTCTCCTGAGCACAGGGCTTGTTAGGAAAATCGGAGTCCTATGGCATATTTCAAAATGGTCCCCTTTCCCTTTTCCCTGCAGGAAGCCTGAAGGGATTTTTCCGATATTTACTGTGGGAATGTGACCAAATTCCTTGAGGTAAATCTCACAGTATTTTGAGGACACCCCATTACTGGATCCCCCTGGAGTTTTTAACTCTCAGACTTGACCACATTACTTCTCCAACCATTTATCAACTTCTTTTCTGGGTTTCCTCCCCCAGTACCAGCTCCTGTGAGGTTTCCACTCCCGGTCTCTGCTTTGGGCCAAGACTCTGCATATTGTGCCTTTGTTTCCTGACTTTCTAATCATGGAGGCAGAAGTTTGAGCCCTGTCCTCTTCTCTTGCACGCATCCAAGAGGAATTGTTGATTTTTCAGTCTGTTTCATTTTTTACTTGTCTTTAGAACGGAGTAGCAACTTCTAAGCTCCTTATGTGCGGAACTGGAGACCAGACGTTCATCTGTCTTTTGTTAAATTTAAAATATCTTGAACATTTTTACATATTATTAATAACATTTTATCTAGATACATTGCAATAGTGTTTGTAATGGCAAAATTTTGTAAACAATATAATTGTTTTTTAATAGGGGACTGAATAAAACCCATACAATTGCATACTCCATTACTGTATAAGAAGATTCTATAGATCTATATTTTGTTAATATGGAAAAAGTGCCAAGGTAAACTGGTAAGGGTCCCAAACAAAGTGCCCAACAGTTGATAGATATTGTATGATATCCGTTCTTTGAATAAATATAAAGAGGTGTACATACAATTGTATGTGTGTGCATTTTGAAAGAGTGATGTCTGTGGGTAAAGGTACTGGGGATCCTGTGGTGGAAGAGAGATACTTCGTTGTCCCTTTGAAGGTTTTGGGTACTTTTTTTTACCATGGGTATTTTATACTTTTCCCATAACATCTTATGAAATACATGTCTGCAATATACTTTTTAAGAGCTGCATATATTCTAGTGAATGGATGTAACCACTCCCAAAATGTTAGAAATATAGATTATTTCCAGTTTTTAACTACCATAAACTGGCAATCTTAAGTCTTTTCATACTCATTGCTAAATTACCTTCAAGAGAGTGTGTATAATTTTACTTTACTCTGATTCTTCCACTAAATGTGATTGCTTACTTTTTGGAATTTCCATAAAGGTTTGTCTGCAAGTCTTTATGGATGCAGCTAGTTCCTTGTATCACAGTTACTTGGGTACTTAGTGTATCTTTTTAATATACTACGTATCTCTATGCTACATCCTGAAATTCCTGAAATAGTGACTCTATGATATGTATGTACCTTATCTCCACTCAGCACACAGCCCAGTGCCTGGCCCATTTGAAATGTGTAGTAAATAAATGCAAGTGCGGTGAAATGAGCTAGTTTCACACTGTTGGTAAGCATCTTTCTAAAATGACAGTAGTGAACCTTGTTTGGCAGGCTGAGCATCTTGAGATCATACCTCTCCTTATAGGCCACTATACTCTTTGTGGAACATTATGAGTACCAATATCTGTAATTGAATAATTTGATTTGGGGATAAATTTACTAGGAGAAAACACAGCTACTTATATGTGTGTAATATAAAGTCACAACAAAGATCAGATGTAAACAAGTTGTAGGATTAAGCAGGATCAACCACTTCAGGTTTCCCCATTAATAATTGGTTGCCACCTTTCATTTATTTTTCTTCTATTGGCCTTTTGTGGCAGACAGTTAGCAGGTAGAATGAAGGCCTAAGAAATACTGATGAGCTTTGTCATGTGGGAAATTACCTTGATGCAATGTAGCCACCAAATGTATACTACCAAGCACGCTAGTCTCAAATTAAGATGTTTGAATTACACAGTTTATTGAATCCATTTAAAACACAGTGAGAAACAAGGGGAAAGAGATGGAGTAGGTTTATATACTTAGGATTGTGTACAAGTGAGGTAGGAGGACCCCACTGCCCAAGTCCTGGTCAGTGTCCACCCCTCTGGCCCTCTCCCTCCTCCTGCTCCTCCCTCCACTTCTCCCCCTCTCCTTTGTCCTTCCACTTCTTCATCTCCCCTTCCTCCTCTTTCATCAGCCTTCCCTGTTTGTGGTGTGTTTAAGAGGAACAGAGTAGAGGGTTGGATCGAGGAGTCTCAGTTGGAGAGACACAGGGACAAGTTTGCCTGGCCACAGCTGTAAGCTCACCGGTTAGACTGCGAGGAGCTGTGGATTCTATTGGCAGAGTACCTGTGGGGCCATAATGTGGGTAACCAATGGGTGGCCCATTTAAGATCTCATAAATATTAAGTGACTTTTATACTTCACGTATACTTAATGTTTAGTGACGACTTTGTGATTAGTCACAATTTCTGTTTCTATGTTCAGCACATGTACACACTACTTATTTTATTGATGCCGAATGTCTCATAAGTTACTTATCACATCTTACAAGTTTCACCTATCCCATTTGATTTCTCATTTTCTGTAGCAGAATTGTACATTCTCGAATGAAGCAACAGTTGCACATTACTAATTTAATACCTGAAATTGATAAGATTGTATTGATTAACTTTGTTTTCACCATTAATCGACTTCAGCACTTCAGTATTCAAATACTTCAGTCCAGTGTTCCACAGGAGCCTGAAACAGTTATTAATAGTCCCTCGTTAATAAACAGTGAGCACAGTGAGAAATTTGACAATCCTGTAAAGGCATCCTGAACTTAATTCTATTGGTGCAGGTGTAGAAGATAGAACTGAGTATGGACCTATGTAAGGACTTCCCTGGAAATTTTAATTAAAAAAAAAAAGATTTTTTATAGGAACCTCTTCTGTTATTATTCAGCTCTCTTAAAATTGATCTGCAGAAAAAATTATTGGGGTATATTTTTAAGCTCCACAGTGCCCAAGACAGGGCTTTATGACAATTGGAATATTTCCCCTATGATTAAATTCTGGTTAATTGAGATTTTGCTATTCAGCAGATAGCTATCATTTTATAGATGGTGTTACTAGAGGCAATGTGTTTGAGTTACAAAATCTCTGCTCTCAGGCGCAGGACATCCAGCACCTTGAAATTTCCCGGGAAACTGAACTCACCAAATCACATTATTACACCCTCTGTAGCCATTGGTCTCAGTTTCTTCCCCTGATCTAGATTTGAACACAAGCTGTTTCAAAGAGGAAAGCGAAGAGAAAACGTTTAGCCTTGCCAGCCTTCCTTGTGAAAAGTGATAATGTGTACGGAAGCCAAAAGCATTAGCAAGGAGCATAAATAGAAGGAATAGCCTACCCACTGGAGAGTTAGCTATCAGATTGTCCTTTATTCATTTAACAACACAAGGGAACCAGAAATGGAAGACTCAGCACATTTAGTGAAATAATTATCTCAGCCTGATAGAACTGTCGTCGGCAGCCGTCCGTCTCGAGAGACGATGGTGTAGCTTCTTAAGAGTCTATCTGCACCGCCGAGAATGGCTGTGCAGTCCGACTCGGGAGTGACATGGTATCTGTCTCCTCCCGTGTTGAATCGACATCTTGCGATGACGCTGGAGTGTCCTCTCCAGTGAAGCTGAAGCTACAGAGCCTGGGCAGGGTAATATGGAGGGTCTGCTGTTGCCCATGCAGCAGACCCCCCCTCTCTTCGCAGCTGAAGGGTCCAAGGGAAAGACGGAGTCGATACAGCTTGGGTTCAGGTGCGCCGCAGGAGTTGCCGGTGTTGACTACAACGTCAAACCGCCTTAGGGACTCCGGCTCCGGATTTTCTGTCGGGGTTTACTCCCTTAGCCTTTCCCCTGAAGAGGTATGCCGCAAGGCAGCGGAGGTTTTTTGGAGTCAGAGTTTTCCTTCTCTGATGTACCCTGACTGGAAGATCGAACCAGCGACACTTAGCTCGCAGGCCGACGCTCAATCCACTGAGCCAAACCAGCCAGGGCTGTTCTCTCTGATAGAACTACAGGAAGTAAAAATGGTGGGGATCTGGCCAGGAGTGTTGCTTTTATATACAACAAACATATGCTAATATCATTGATGGCACTTTCACTAAGCCTCCCTATGACAGTTCCTTCAACTTTTCATCCTCATGATTGGGTCTATAATAGGCAAGAGTTAAAGAAAACTTATTATGTAAAGAAAACCAAAAATCATTTTTTAAAAAAAAATCTTTGCCCGAGGATATGTTTATTGATTTTAGAGAGGAAGGGAGAGAGAAACATCAATGTGAGAGAGAAACATCTATCATTTGCCTCCTGTAAGCACCCCGACTGGGGATTGAACCCACAAGCTAGGTATGTGCCCTGATTGAGGATCAAACCCACAACCTTTTGGTGTAGGGGATTATACTCCAATTAACTGGGCTACCCGGCCAGGGTCAGAATCATTCTTTTTGCTTCTTACACAATTATAATCTTGGATATTCTTTTATTCATGGTTAGGGGAAAAATCAGAATAATTTTGCATGGCTTCATTCAGACTAGAATATTCCCATTTATATTTTTTGAAATACTAAGATAGTGTGTTTAATCAAGACAAATTCACTTATTTATAAGAAGACTCTACATTTGGTAATCAAAGTGAAGAATAAAGTATTGTGGATGAGAACATCTCCTGCTCAAGTAGAAGGATGTTAATGTAATGGGAAAGCAAAAGATATCAAAGGAGCTTTAGTTCTCTATAACATTTTCTTGACAAAGATCCCAAAACTATAACTTAAACTGCATTCTTTGAGGGGTTTTTTCATTTACAGCAAATTTTGGAGGGGCTTTTCAATTTGGAGAATTTAACAATCACAGATATAATATAGAGTTGCAATTTCCAAGAAATTATTGGATAGCAAAGGATAAATGAATCTTGTTCCCTAGGCAACCGCATGGAGGGGTATAACATCCCTCAAGCTCCTAAAGTGAAGTTTAAAGTTGCTGCTATTTTTGGTTTTGGCTTCCTCTGAAAATGGTTTTTGTCCCTTGAATTTTTTTTTTTTTTAATATGATGAAGTTTGAGCCCTTTCCAACTCTCCTCTCTGTAACATTAGTCTCGCATGTAACAGCCTCTTCATCCTTTGATCTCAGCATGTGTGGCAATAGGAGAAATGGCTGGCCTGGAAATAAGATAAAATTGGGGACAGAAACAAATATCACCAGAAGCGAGGGAAGAACAGAGACATTTTCAGTCCTTCGGTAGGCTTTCATAATCTCAGGAAGAGAAGTGCTCTGAGGTTTTCTGACTCAATCTTCTGTAATTTTTTTTTCTTTTTTACAAAATATAGGACAGCTTCTTCAGGAGGAAAGCATTTTAAATAGAAAAGATGCTGGGATGGGCGCATTTCTGATTCTTCCATTTGGCTTTTTGTGAGAGTGCCATCTATTGAGACACTGTATCTTCTATGCAGTTCCCCCAATATTGACACATCTTTTCTCTCAACCATTTTCTCTTTGTTTTCCTTGCCCTAATTCTACTTGTTTTTTTTTTTTAAGTGGTTTTTTTCCCACTAGGCCAAAAGCATATGGCCTGAGAGATTGTGCTCTTTTGAGTACTGATTCTAAGGAAGACACAGTGGGAAATTCCTGCAACCTTTCAGAAAATGGGGGTCTGGTTGCTGACAACACTTCTTCCATCTTGGGGCTGGTGGTTTCTACTGACCCAGAAAGTCCACGAGACTTCTGGAAGGCCTCCCAGTGAAAAAGAACTGTGCTGGTTAGTCACTTGAGTTGATTAGCTAATCTTTTGAAGAGATATTTCTCTCTGGAAGACTGAGCTTGTTCTTGCCTGAGCATCACCTACCTAGATCACATAATCATTTGTTTCTCGAGCAGGGGCTGCATGATATTTGGCAGAAGGAAAGGAAGTTGGCTGAGGTGGAAAAGGAGAAAGTTTTTTATGTATGGCTCAGTATATGGTGTATAATAAAGAGCTTTGGCCAGCCAGAGAGCACCTGAGTGAATGCTGTTAGTGCAACGTCACAGGAAGAGGAAGGAAGGTGGGAAGGAGAGACATGGGTGTGGTTTGCCTCTACTGTGATTGGGATGAGGCTGTGGAGGGGCCACCCACGGAGTTTCACAGGGCACTTTCCTTCTACAGGTCAGCCATAGGTTGTTAACGCATGTAATGTGCACACTACTCTCAAATATTTCATATTCCATGCTGTTGATGAAGAAGAGGGACGGGATTTTTTATTGTTTGTTGTTTACTTTTGTTGGATGCTACAGAACATACTTTAGGTATTCTCTAAACCCTCAAGAACTCGACCAATTACAAGGAGACAATGATGTGGGCCCTTGTCCTCAAAGACATCATGATCTATAGGGGGAGACAAACATTTGTACAAAAATTATATAATGTACCAAGTACAACCATACGTGACACAGAAGAGGATTCGCTCTTTCTTTCTTGGGTGGTCAGGAAGGTGGCAGAGAAAACATGGTATTTCATCTGGTTCTTGAAAGTTGACTGGGAGTTTAACATAGATAGAAAGGAGGAGAAATACTAAATGCAATGACAAAGAGAGGTGAGAAAGAGCATCATTGATTCCAGAAAAGGTAAAAATTTGGCTGGCACAAAAGGGAGGTTGGGCCCAGGCTGTGAGGGGCCTGGTGAGCTTTGGATTTCTTTTCTCAGTTGCAGCTGCAGAGGCCCTGAAACCAGGATCTTAGCAAACTAGGTTTTAAATAAGGTAGATTATTCTGGAAACATTGTGGAAGGTGGCCCATTCAAGGTGAAGATCTCTTGAGAGTAAACATAGTTCATGAGAAATATTGGGTGAGCAAGTGTTAACAAGGCTAATGAGAACTGGTGTTGGTGAAAGTGACATTAGTCAGCCTTGGTATTTTAGCAAGAGCTATCATATCTTTCAAGCTCTGCCAACATGTAAAATGTGGGCAGAAAGAAGGGACTTCTATACTTTGTTTTATACATTTCTTGCTCAGTTGCATTTTTTAACACCAACTTTTTAATGAAACAAATTTATTTTTGAAAAAAAGTCAAATCCCAGCGCAATAAAATTAAAGCTGCAGTACAACACATTTTAAAGCTCTATTTAATAATTCATTTTAAAAGGAAATATTTATTACTAAAACCTTTTAAAGTTCCTTTGGGGCTTGCTATAAACAAATTTGAACTGGGTTTTTATCTATGAAGAAAATGGAAATATGTCACATTCTCTGCCAACAATGAACGTTGTTTTTGCACTATCAGCAATTTTTTATTTTCCTCCAGGGATCTAGTTAATCCAAATCATAGATAACTCAAGATAAATATTTGATATTTAGCTATGAACTGTGCACTTATAGCTGCTTTTAAATGTAGGTTTGGAAATTACGCCATAGGCAACTGCAAGTTGACTTAAAAAATAGACTATATAAATGTTTTGCATGGACTCTGGACTCTTCTTTTGTAGCTGCCTCCCTGCACACTGTTTCTTCAAGTTCAGATGTGCGTCTGGCATAGATCAAGATGCTCACAGTGGAAATCATCTAGTTCGCCACATTCAGATTTGTGGAAACAACAAATTGAAAATGTATACTCTTCACCAAAGATACAATATTAAGAGCTGTTTTCAACATGAATTCATTAGTTACATTTCCAGTTACTAAGGAACTCAACCCAATTTGGCAGCTCACCTCAGAAGAACCAAGATGCTTCTGATTTACCTTCCCTTATCAGAAATGAGATGATTTGAATACATTTTTCTCCATTTAGACATTTATGGAAAACACCAATATGGGGGTCATTAGTAGCTGTAGGAATTTAATCTTGCTTCAATGATGTTTTGTAAGAGGTTTGGCTTTCCAGGGAGTTCAAGTGTTACTGCATTATCAGGGAAAAAGCAGGTAGGTTGTGAGATAGTGATGCACACTCTAGTTGACATGGTTCAGAGCTTTCCTTGGTGCCTGAGAGATGTCTCTCTGAAACCACCTACTCCCTGAAATACAGAGCATCCATTTAAGGGAAAGTGTTCGTGGTGACAGCTAACAACAGACAGGCTGCCAAGCTCCATCAGTGGTGTATGCGTGTTAGGGACACTGTATTCTACTCTTTGTTACTACTGGAAACAAAAAAAGCCATTTGGACAACTATTCCAACTCCAGTAAAACTGAAATGCCTCATGGGTGAAGCTTCCCAGGCATCAGCAATTTTTTTAAAGAAGGAAGGTAGAGAGTCTTGGGAATCTCAATATAAAAATTATAAAAACAGCCCCCACTGAAATCAAGCAAGATGATGAAGTCCCTGGTTTACAACCCATAAAATATTCATGATTACCTCCACTCTGTTCTGGGCTAGCACACAGACTTTAAAAAATCTATTATATGTATTGATCTCTCTGATTCAGTTAGAAGTACATAGATTTGAATGCTTTTCAAAGGTAATCACTTGTCAAATCTCCCCTATGTCAATTCACAGCAAACAAAGTAGTAAAGGTATATTTCACTGTAACTGTGGGCAGCCATTTGACTGCTCTTGTTGTGGGCCTGAGGAATAGGAGAGGTGTCCAGGCAGTTGGAGAGGCAGCATCTCTACCAGAAGTCCTCTACAAGGCACACAGCAGGGGAGGACAGGTTGAGCCTTGTCTTCTCCTCCTCCTCCAATGAATGAGGCACTTACATACTTTTATCTTGATAAAGTTTAAATGACTCCTGCACTCCTCCGTATGTGCTGTGTTGATTTCTTTGTTTGTTTCTTTCTTCTTTTATTATTTTTTGATTTGCAATCATGCCTGCTTATGCAATTCAGAGATTGCTAGGTGTAAATCAGTAGATCTTGTGAAACATGAAAAAAAATACAAACTTTTTACTAACTTCATATTACAATATTACAATTCGTATTATAATACAGTGAGAGATCATATTTTTCAGGAAGGCCAACTCTCATCTCGTCATGTATCTGTACGCAGGGTAAATTGAGTGGGCACATCCCCACTGCTATGGGATTAAAAGTCCCAGGACAGCCTGCTGAATTACGCCCAAGAAAAGGTGGGTCTGTTTGCAGAATCCTCAAGTCAAGATGTTGCAATTATCTTTGTCTGAAAAATAAGGGAGTTGTACATGCGTAGTGAGCAGATGGCCTTTTAAAGTGAAACAGCAATAACAACAAACCCGGCTCGGAACAGTTTCAGAATTACCCAGTACTGTTTGAGCTCAATTATTTTTAAGGTAAATAAAATACTGAAAGAAATATAACCAAAACATTAATAGTCATTTCCTCTTAGGACTCAACTTTTGGACTTTTTTTTTTCTTCTTCTGTATATCTTCTTTGTACTTTCCCAATTTTTAACAGTTCCATGTCTTATTTTTATGAACAGAAACAAGCAAACAGTATCCCAAACTGTTGTCCTCTTCTAGGGAATGGAGAGGCCTGGGGTGCGGTGGGATGTCAGATGTTTGTTTCATGATAGGTCTCAAATAATTTTTTTTTTCCTTTTGACAATTTAATATGTGATACGGTATTGGCTGTAGACATGATTCCATTTTTGCAAAAGGAACTGCAAATCCAGAAACCCTTGACAATGTCATATTTTGTGTTTGGATCCTATAATATTGTGAAAGTTTAAGAATATGGTGTTAAGAACTTCTGTTTGGAGTCAGACCTGGTTAGAATCCTGATTCTATACCACTCAATAGCTATGTGACTTGCGTTGGTTAACTTCTCTGAATCTCAGGTTTCTATGAAAACTGCTTGAATTTGGTTTTGGCTTCACCTCTCATAAGCTGTGTTATCTACCTAGGCCTCAGTGTCTCCATCTGTAAAATGAGTGTAATGAAACACATTTCCTTTGTTTGGGGGGGGATTGCTTGGGGCATTACATGTAATGTGCTTGACTGGGCACATAGCAAGTGCTTAATTAAAGTTGACTATTAGTTTTTTTAAATTAGCAGTTGATACAGTATTTTTAAAAAAAAATATAGACATTGTATTCTGAGGGATGGCCATCTAAAGAAAATGTTAGGAGTTTTTAAGTAATATATAGTGAGAGCCAATGAATGGTTATTTCTCTAAGTCATTGTCTTAACATAGTCTCCAAGATGAGGTTTTAATATATAACCTATATCGAATACTTAGCACGTTCCTTTGAGTATTGCATGGGTGATATCTATATGTGGTAGTCAATACTGATCTTTTTGTATATAAAGGTTCTTTCTCCTCTCATTTTAATTGCTACATAAACTTAACAGAAGGCTCAAAAATGGTACTGCTTGTATTTTTTTTCTTGTAGGTTTTTTAAAAGCTCATTGTGTTTATTTTTCCTTATTTTCTGGCTTTTAGCCATACATCTGTTTATAGCTTGCTTTCACTTAATCCTCTTTTCTCTTGGGTTGGGACCTGTGCATATGTCTTGATTATAACCAGAAGTGATTTTACCTAATTCTGTATTTTATAATTTTGTATTCTTTTTCTTAAAGAGGTCCCTGAAATTAAATAAACTTCAAGCTCCACAAAGCCAGGATCTACCCCAATTATAGTACATTTCTTTTTCTGGTGAAAAACTTGTTGCATTCAGCTTCCAATTGTCTAAAGTGAATGTTATTATGGGAGCATTATGAGACTAAAGGTAGATTTATTTTCTTGTTCCACTTCAGGCCTGACTGAATTTTGTCATGCTTCTTCAAGAAAAAGCATCTCTGTTTTCAATAAAAATATACAGATATGTAGAATTCATTGAGTGGTCAAAATAATGTCAGTATCTGGCTTCTTAAGGAGGTACTAGAATTTCAAATGTATACAGTAGATAAAGAAGAGAGCCAATTTCATTAACATGACACCTTGAACCTACCTTTTTCAGGCTAAAGGAGCTAAGTGGTTTGGCAGCCCCATTTTCTAAATGCATTGTACATTCCTGGGCCTAGAGAGAAAGGGAGAGTGCAATGTGGTGGCCGTGAGAATTCTGGCAGAAGTGCCATGGTTCTGAAACAAAGGAGAAGGAGGCAAGAAGAAAATATGTGTGGAATCCAGAGGAAGGGTAGTGATACCAGAACTAGAAAGTTGCTTACCATTTCAGGGAGTGCTGACTAAGAACAGTAAACTTGTAAGTGGGGACTTTAACTTCCACTAGGTGTGGGTTGCTGGTCTACTGTACTGCCACAGCTGCTTCTTCACAGAAGGCTCCACTCTGAGTAAGTCTTCAATAGGGGCATCACACTTTATAAGTAGCTAAGAATACTAGAATATGTTGAATGCATTTAAAATAAGGCTGAGTTACATGTGGGAAAGAATTATAGTGGCTTACACAATACAAAAACTTTTACGTAAGAGAAGCATAGAGGTAGGTAGTACCAACCTCCCTAGTCATGGGACCTAGTCTATATCTAGCTCTCCTCTCTTCCAGCAGTAGGGTGTAATCCTTCTTCTCATGGTCCAATCTTGCTGCTGCAGTTCCAGCCATCACATTCTCACGCCAGGCCAAGGGATAGAGGAATCACTAAGTATAGCCCTTTCCTTTAAGGAAACTTCCTGGAAATCCCACAGACACTTTTACTTATACCAGATTTTAGTCACATGGCCACACAGTCATAAGAGAGACTAGGAAGTGTAATCTTTTATCTGAGCAGCACTGTGATTAGCTGGAAACAGGATGTTGTGAAGTATTGAGAAGGATGAAAAATGGATATGTGGGCAAGCGACACCTCTGCTATGCTCCATTTATTTGCCTTTATACTAAACGATAGTATATGTTGCTATTTTTCTCTACTAAAAACCAAGCACTTTATAGGATCTTAATTTGTATTAATGTGCTTCGTGGTGAACCAGTACTAAACAGAACTAAATCTGCAAAACACCAGATTGTGCTTTTCTTGAAACTTGTGACCTCTCCTGATTCTTGGGAAAGAGAGACATTGAGAGAAGGAGATCATGCTTCTTTCTCAAATATTGTAGCACCCCTTAAACAGAACACTTTGCTAGTCCTTACATCTCAGGGAGAATGAAGCTTAGAGTTGTAGACTTGCCTCAAAGCTGTGTTTGTGTGATGAATGTTAATGTGTATGTGTGCGTGTGTATGTCTTATCTAAGACTCAGAACAGAGGAATGATGTTTGAGATGTAAAATATCTGCTAGTAATTAATAAACTTGTGATCTTGGGAGAATTATTTAGCCTCTTTAGGCCCCGGTTTTTCTTGTCCATAACATGAGGAAGTTGGACCAGATGTTCACAAAGTCCCTACTGGCTCTAATATTTCACATCCTGGAAACTGAGAGGTCCATTTAACCACCTTCTTATCTACCCAGCCATCTGTTCACCATCCATCTACCCACTTTTCTGTCCATCCTCCCATCCACCTCTCAACTATTTTTTTAGAGAAAGAGGAAGTGAGGAAGAAAGAGAGGAAGAGGAACATCGATCAGTTGCCTCCTGTATGTGCCCTAGTAGGGAACTGAACCCACAACCGAGATATGTGCCCTGACTAGAAGTCTAACTGTCAACCTTTCAGTTTGTGGGATGACTCCTAACCAACTGAGCCACACTAGCCAGGGCTCTCAACTACTTTTGGTAGTGCCTGGCAGTGTGCTAGAAGCTGAGGGTTCAAAAATAAGTAACTGATTATCCTTCACGGAGCTGTAGTCCAGTCAGTCTAGTACACAGGGAATGTACTTCTCATGCCTCTTGTGGAAATTCTGTTTTCTCTTTTAGCTGTCAATGTGCTGTAAAGTGATGGTTCTTAGCTATCATGTTTGAAATACCTCTATTTATTTCCTGTACCAAATTTTAATCCTTCCCCTGAATCATCTCCCAAAACATAGCTGCTTTGGTACAAAGAAGGCACACTTCAATGTCAGCTTAAACAAGGCAGTCTTGATTGGGAGGGGGGGTTATGCCCTCACTGGGAATTTGTGAAAAAGGTAAGAACTAACACAGATTGGGCATCTGTGCTGTTTCAAGCGCTGTGCATGATGCCTTCTGTGCAGTTCTCCTTTAACCTCAAGGTTGCCCTGTGATACCTTGAGTAGTCCTGTTGTTTTTCTCTGAGTCACTGAGAGCCTAAACAACCTGCCCCAGGTTGTGTGATGAGGCACTGGCCTCAGAGCCAACCTCCCAGTTACCACAATATTCTTAGAAAAGTGCTCATAGGCACAAACATGTGTTTTTGCTGACAGTTCCAGGAAGTACAAGCCTCACTGACACTTCGGTGATTATTTAGGAAAGTCTGACCTAACTGTCTCCTCATTAAAAAAAACAGCTGGTGTTGGAAAACATCGTATACCTTCCCCCAAATTACCAGGGTGTAGGTTCTTTCTGCATCTGCTCGTGAGCAGGGGGAAGAACCTGGCCTGTGCTGAGGCCAAGACTCCTCTGCACATACACCATGATAGGTTCACCCGGTGTATCAGCCAAGTCCAGTGGTTCTCAAAGTGTGGTCCTTGGTCAGCAGCATCACAGTCAGCTATGCTTCTCGTAGAAATGCAAATATTCAGGTCCCATTCCAGATCTACTGAATCTACAGTTGTGTATTCACAAGCTTTCCTGGCAATTCTGATGCATGTGACACTCTGAGCAGCACTGTCCAGCAGAACTTTGTGTGACGATGGAAATGTCCTATGGCTGTCCTGTCCAACGTGGTAGCCACTAGCACAGAAGACAACTGAGCACTTGAAGTGTGGCAGAGGAAGTGACATTTTAACTTTATTTGATTTTAATTAATTTAAAACTTAAATGGCCACACATGGTGAGTGCCTATTGCTAGGACAACACAGCTCAGCCCCATAGCATCCCTAAACATTCCTGTGCATTTACATCTGCACAATTCACTGCATTATACACAGCACGACAAAGCAAAAAAAAGAAAGAAGAATGCCACATATAGAGTTATGTATTGATGTGACTTATTTCCTTATTCCAGGGTTGAGATTATTTAACTAGAAAATGTTTGAAATGAGAGCCTTGCAGTGTAATGCCAGTGAAATAGCCCAGAAGAGAAAGAAAATTTGTTTATATTTCCAAGTCTTTTCAGAATTATGGTAAATAAGTCTTTCTTAGATAATTGTTTCTGCTTTAGAGCCTGAGGGTAAGGACTTTTGAATAACCCCAGCAACTGAAGTTTCTTAAAGAACATGGTATTCAGCCTGTACTTGAAGGACATCTGTGGTGCTTTGTGTGTCAGTGGAGGGCAGAGGTGGGGACCGGCAGAAACTTTTGTTTGGTGTTCCACACAGAGAAAGGAGCATGAACAAAGGATCAAGGGCTGGACATTTCATGGCATTTTTCAGGACTAGCAAAGAATTGCATTAGGCTAAAGCATAGGGTTCACAAAATGTTGATAATCAAGACCCTGACACCATTTGTGCGGAGTGAGAAAATGGAACCCATAGCTGCCCTCGGTCCTAAATTCCAGCCTTTGATTCCTTCCTCCTCCCTTTCAATCAGTGGGGTCTTAAGTGAGGTGATCATGGTGGGTGGCAGAGGTGAGGCATGGAAAGGAGGGGCCAGGTGTAAGATGTCGCAGAGGCAGAAGGGACAGGCCCTGTATTCTGATAGGACATTACATGGAATGCCTGTCCAGAACTCTTGTAGCAACTTGATACTAAAGAGGAGTTATGTCCTGTCCTGGAAGAACTTACAGCCCAAGTAAGGGGAGGGCATCGGACATCTCAAAAAATGAGTAGAAGTGTGCTATGGATTTCCCTAGAAGTCAGTACAGGGTCCAGAAAAGGAGACATCAAGGTGACTCTGACATACGGCCTGGGACTTCTTACTGTGCCCTCATCGCCTCTCATTTCTGTCTTCTAACCCTTGACTTTACTCACTGCTGACCCTTTCACAATTTTTACCCCAGCACAGAGTAATTTTTAACTCACATTTCAGTATATTGAAAAATAGCTAAATAACCCAATGAGTTAATTTTTTTTCACCATAAATTAGTGCTTGCTGTTTGCAGTTGGGTCATGTCTTACGTAGTCTAAGTCACGCTCCTGGCCTCACCGTGCTCTACGGTGGACTTGGTCCCACTTCTAAGGTCTCCTATTGAACCTCAAGAACATTTCTGTCTGAAGGACATTTTATCTGGGTGTTTACTTGGTCATTTATTTATTTACACATCCATTTGTTTAGGAATACTTTATAGATGTTTATGTTTTATGTCTCATCTCTTTCTGGGAATACTTGAAAATGCTTGCATAAATATGATTAGGCCAGAAAAATAAATTAACCAGCTAATGCAACTTTAAGGCACAGGATTCTGATCTAAGGACAGAGACAGGCTTGTTGTTTTCAGCTTCCCAGGGAAGTGGGGGTAGAAATAAATAAACTAAAGCAGCTGTCTGATGCTGTCCTTGGTCCTGGACTGCCTGCCTGCCTGCCTGCCCTTGGCTAGGTCCCTTGCTGCCACCTCAATCCTGCCTGAATTTGCACTGCTTAGCTCCTTGCTGTTGTATGTCATCTACAGCCTTGCTGACTTCTGACTTCTTGACTTGTCACCAGCTCACCAATTACCTGTCCCCGACCTCACCCTGCCCAGAAGATCTTGCTCAGCAGCTTTGGGTTGGATTCTTTGGAACAGGCTAGAGATCTGGCAAAAAAAAGAAAAAAAAAAAGGTCTTTGTTTGTAAAGGTTTTCCTTCTTTACTTATTTTTAAAATTCACTTTCTGAGTGTTGTTCCCCTGCAGAGGTTATTTCTGAGAGCTGATCACTACATAAAACTTACTTTCTTTTTTTTTTACAAGTTCAGAATTGGTCCTACATTAGCTTAGAGTGGCCTTTAATATTCCTCATAATATGCAGGGTGAGTCTTATCTCCCTTTCCCTGGTGGTAGCAGAAATCTTGTAGTGTTACATTTCTGCCAGCCAACAGTGATGGTTGAGCCTGATTTAATGTATTTAACGTCTGAGGTTCTTAAAGAGACCTTTAATCCTCTTGTACATTTAAGGTAGATTAATTTCTTCTATTTTTCTACAAAAACATGATCCTCTTTCTAATGTGTTCAGCTTTAGTTTTGCAGGTGCCGATATACATATCTTGCTTTAAGTAGACTTGACATACAAAGCTTGGATTTACTTGACTTTAATCATTAAAAACAACTTTTTATGATTAATCCAAAAAGCAGAAAGTTTAAAATTATGACTGAATATTGACCCAAACTGTAATGAATATGGAGAATGAATATAGCTTGATTTTTTGGGAGTTACTGATTATAATAAAACTTTTAAAACTATTTATAAATAACTAGATGAGTGGTCAATAAATAATAATTTCCAAAATATGAGCTGAGTTACAAAACTCAATTTCCACACTCCTTTTCAGGACTCTATCTTTTACAAAATGTGAGCTGTATCTGTAACTGTCCTAGAGTGCATGATTCTGGCCAAAAAAACAGATGGCTGCTACTGAGGCAAGCAGCTGTGTCTGCAGGTCAGTTAGGGCCTGAATGGGAAGTCCCTCTTCCTGTGTCAGTGGAGAGGTAAGCTGGATGGTTAATACTGATGTTTTATTGGTGTAACTCACGTAGCTTTGCTTCTTAGCCAGGGATTTATATCAATATAATGGTTAATTAGCTTTATAGTAGATGACAATAGCCAGCTTTAAGCTTTAATACACATTTCCTGGGTGAAACAAGAATCTATATTCTTTTATAGATTTAATATAAAGCAATAAATAAAACATTTTTATTTAAATGTTTTAAATAAAAAGTTATAAAAAGATGATTTAACATATAGTTAGTTAAAATTGGTTTGTCTTGTTTTCCTTTAAGTGGCATGCAGGTTTTGTCTCATCTAGTGCACTGTTCAGACATACAGGCACAGGCATGTTTAGGAAAGTTCCAGAGTGTCACATGGCTTTGGTGGGAAGGAGACAAGCAGGTGCTGACTGACTGATGACAGGAGGAGCCTTTTGTGGTGCATCTGCTCAGGGCTCCCAGCCTTAGCACAACCTGTTTGTCCTGTTTCTCAAGAGCAGGGACAGGAAGGGGCTACAGTGCAGTGAAGTTATTAAGAGTTGTAAACCCCGTTAATCCTTTGAACCTGCTGCTCCACTTTTGGGGGTGTTCTTACTCTAAAAACATAACAGAACACACTTAAATTCTTAGCTATAAGTTGTCGATCCCATCAGCTTGTAATACCATCCAACTGAAGAGACTAAATGTCCATCAGAAGTGGGGGTGGGTTAACTAAATGATAGCAATATAAAAGTTGCTGCCCTGGCTGGGTGGTTCAGTTGGTTGAAGCGTTGTCTTATACACCAAAAGGCTGTGGGTTGGGTTCCCCATCAGGGCACACACCTAGGTTGTGGGTTCCGTCCTCAGTTGGGGTGCAAACAGGTGACAACTGATGTTTTTCTCTCGCATTGATGTTTCTTCCTCTTTCTCTCCCTTCCTCTCTAAAATCAATAAACATATCCTTGTATGAGGATTAAAAATAAATAAATAAACAAACAAACAATAAATAAATAAAGTTGTTTTTAAAAAAAGGTTATAAGTGGAGGCTTTCAAACTTTTCTTCTTAAGCAGGGAAGTTTTTTTTTTTCAACCAAAAATTTACAAGGGACTCCAAATATAAAAAGGAGAGAAAAGCGAAGTCGGTTCTGTTAAATCAAGGTAGAGCTCTGGGGCCTCATCCACATACCTCTCACTCCTGCAGGGGGGCCCCTCAGTCACCTCCCTCACATTCTTATGAAAGCTCAGAAGGACACTGTTTGAGAGGACACTTTAGATGAAAATTTATTGGCCAAGAAAGATGTTCATAGTCTGTTACATTAGAAAGCAGGCTTGGGCGAAGGGGGACACCTGTAATAGCATAAACAATAAAAATAATAAAATAAAATAAAATTAAAAAACAGGTTTGAAAATATAGTATAATTCTGATTTTATAAACAACATGTGTGTTTGAATTATGCCTGTGCATGCTGTAATCTGTGTGTTGTGTGTGTTTGTTTATAGCAAAGAAAAATGTTTAGCAAGAAATATACCAGGTGTTCAGAAGTTAACTGTTTTTAAATTCTAGATGTTGGGTACTTAAATTTCTTTTCTTTTTGCTTATCTGTAGTTTTAACTTTTAAGTGATGATCATGTATTTTTTTTTTAATAAGAAAATACTTTTGGTTAAGTATATATTAATTTCTGGAAATCACAGCTTTGAAATATGTGGGAGGTGACACTATACAAGTAACTTTTAACTTTTAAAAAGAATATTTGCATAAACTGCTTGGTGCCTGTTCTAATTATCTGTTGCTACATAATGACTCACCCCCAAAACTGAAGTTTCTTGAAACTAAGACAATTGATCATGTTATCTCTCAGCCTCTGGGCTCAGTGTTCAGGACAGGCTTGGATGGGTGGTTCTGATCAGATCCTGTCATGCAGTTGTTGTCGGATGATGCAATGGCAGCTGGGCTGCCAGGCACCTCTCACTTCACATTGATTCAGGGCGTCTTCATGGGGTCTCTCTGCAAAGGCTGGTTTGGACTTGCTCACAGCATGGTGGTCTCAGGGCAGGCAGACATCTTGCACAGTGGCTCAAGTTTTCAAGAGTGAGTGTTACCAGTGAAGAAAACAGAACCTTTTATGGCTCAGGCTCAGGGTTACCCAGAGTCACCTCTATCATACTCTATTAGTCAATGATCACAAGCCCATCAAGGCTCAAGGGGAGGGTCACAGACAGGATGAATAATTTGTGGGGCCCAGTGAGTAATGAAAATGCAGGGTCCTTGTTCAAAACTTATTAAGAATTTCAAGTCAAGGACAACAGAGAGTTAAACCAAGTTGCTGTCTAAATGCAGTATATAACCTATGAAGCCATCTCTGGCGGCGGGGACACCAACCCCACCTCTTGATGGGAGGAGTGTCAAGGCCATATTGTGAGATGGGAGTTAATGGTAAGACCATTCTTGGAAAATAAGATCTGCCACAGACTCTCTGATTCACCTTCAATGAATTGAGTGGCTCACATTTTTACTACCCAGAACTGGAGTTAGCTGTTAATTACAGAGGAGGAGGAAATGCTGGCTCTCCAGAAACCAGGCAGCCCTAACAGTAATAGGAATGTATTTTAAAACTCTCTGTGGAGAGATATTAGTTATCTCTAATTCAAGGAGAGCAAGAGTACCTGTCTCATATCTCTTATGAACTGAATGGCGCCCTCTCCAAAATTCATAGGTTGAAGCACTAACCCTCCAATGTGACTATGTTTGATGACAGGGCCTTTATAAAGGTAATTAAAGTTATGAAGTCATAAGAGTGGGACCTAGTCCAGTAGGACAGATGTTCTTGTAAGAAGAAGAGATACCAACAGTGCTCACACACAGGAGAAATGCCACATGGAGACACAGGGAGGAAGCAGCCATTGGTGAGCCAAAGAGAGAAGCCTCAGGAAAAACCAAGCCTACTGACACCTTGATCTTGGACTTCTGACCTCCAGAACTGTGAGAAACTAAACTTCCATTGTATAAGCCACCCATCTGTGACATTTTGTTATAGCATCCCTACTAGGCTAATACACTATCTAAGACACACACATATTTACTTGTCCTTTTCAATATTCTTTTTATTAGTCACCCTTAATCCGTTGGATATCTAGGTTCTCTGTCAATTTTTAAGGAGAGCCAGATCTACTAGTAAATGCCATGTTTTAATTAATATCCCTCTTTAATAATATTCTGATGAATAAAGGCTTTATCATTCATTTTTCTTGGAGTGTTGCTTATGTCCAATAAAGGTTCATGTCTACTGTAATAACTTTAGTTCATTCATGGATTTGCATGTAAAGTAATATTGCTTTTAATCACTGGGGTCAGTTAACAGAACACATAGCTATGAACAAAAATCCATCTCATCTTTTCTGTGCATGCCATTCCTCCCTCAAGGGCTGGAGGCTATTTTACCTCCCCTGGAATTTGGGCTTGCCTTGTGATTTGCTTTGACCAGTAGATTGCAGTGGAAGTGATGCTGGTGAGTCCCAGACCTAGGCCTTTACAGGTGTTGCATCTTCCATTTTTACCCTCTTGAGAGCCAGCTGTCATGTAACAAAATCTGCCTATCCTGCAAGAGAGCCTCCTTGAAGGGGAAAAGGCTCAGGTGGGGGCTGTAGGCACAAGGATGTTGAGTGCCTGAAGGAGTTCCCAAAGGAGTGAGAGGCTGCAGCTAGGGAATGGGAAGGTGCCAAAGACAAACCCCACCTGCTGGGCCTGGTTGTGTGACCTAGAAGGAACCAGGGAATGGAGCACAGGGGTTTCATGACAGTGGCTTTTATTGGCCTTGGAGGCTTGCTGACCTGCTCTGTGTTTGACACTTGGCAAGTGTGGAACTGTCAGTGTTGGCTGGCGTAAGAACTGGCAGGAAGTTGTCCATAATTGCCTCGGATGCTTATTGGTCCAGGACACTTTCCCTAGGCACTGGCCTGGGAAATTGGCTCCGGATCTCATACTGTCTTGCCAAAGTTCTATAGTGATAGCTACCTCAGACACTGTTGTGGGTTGCATTGTGTGCCCTCCCAAATCCATATGCTGAAGTCCTAACTCTTAGTGCCGTGGAGTGTGACCTTCACTGGAGGGTCATTGCAGGTTTAAATGACATCATCCTAAAGTGGACCCCTAGTCCAATATAAATGGTATCCCTCTGAAGAGAGTAAATTTGGACACATAGGGATAATGCAATGTGCACATGAAGACAGAGATCAGAGTCATGAAGAAGCCAGGGAATGTCAACGCTTGCCAGCAAAGTAGCAGGAGCTGGGAGAGAGGCATAAAGCAGGCTCACCCTCACCCCTTGCAAGGGAACCCACCGGTCCCAAGAACCCAGGCAATACATTTCTGTTGTGGAAGCCATACAGTTTGTGATATCTTGTTACACAGCAGCCCTAGCAAACTAATACAAGTGCTGGTGCCCCTTCTCCACCCCCTCCCCTTCCTCTCATCTCCCACTCCCAGGTGGATGAACACAAGGATAAACTTGTGCCCCTAATGAGGAAGCTGCCAGATGGCCTCACAACTTAATCCAGTTAAAATTAAATTTCCTGTGTTCTCAAAAAGTCTGTGAAAGGTCATTTATTATATATTTCAGATATAAGGAAAAGGAGATAATTTTTGATAGGAGACCCTTCTAATACCTCTGAAATGATACCAAAAAGTTGTTACATTTAACTTTTTTGAGACCCTTCTACCCAAGAATGTTTTCAGTCATTCCAGAGATTACAGAGAGTTAACACTTAGTTGTCCTCTTTTTTTCAAGAAACTCGATTTAACTCAACTGTACTCAGATTGGCACTTGATTATTCTGATATAATCATTTGCATGATTTTTCAGTGCCATTGGTTGAAAACTGATATTAGAATATTAAAATTGACATATTGTATTCAGAGATGTTTAGTGCCTATAATAATAATATTGGGTGCATTATGCAGTAATAATGGAAATTATATTTGCAAAATAGTGGTAATAGAACATTCTGAAATGCCAGATGTAGAGAAAGCACACTGTAAGAGAAAACCATGTTTTGGTCACAGCATTTTGTCTACCTGTGCTCCTCAGTGCCACACCACACCTGGGCTACCTGCATTAGATCAGCCTGTGCAATTGTGATTGAAGTGGAGAATTTTCAGTCACTGAAATCAAAAGGAGTTGGGGATGGTGTCATGTTTGAATATGCTCTTTAAAATGGGTTAGCATCTTGTAAATGAAAATTGGATTTCCAAAGGAAGCATATATTTACTATGAGTTAGCCTAATAATTTGGTTGTTTTCCAGTTGCTCATAACTTCTGATTAACAGCTTATTTAGAAAGCTTTTGGAAAAATACATAAACTATATCCCTCTACACTTCATAGTTATAGTTTTTAGGACAGTTTTAGGCTGATTAACTTTACCCTGTCCCTTTAATGCTTTATTGATCATTCAACATATGCAAACTCACAGGAAACAATAGTAAAAAGTAAATCTGTAAGGAACCTAATAAATTTCTGACAATGTGAACTTGGCACCACAAATGTTGATCTGGGGTTTGGGGTATTTTCTATACCAATTAGAAAAATGTTGTGAAGTTTTGATTAAGTAATTTCTTTTGGCAGCTTAATTACCCTAACTCAGGAATATTATGTTTAAGACTTCAAAAATTAAACAAAGCCAGCAAGTGTCAGGACAGCAGAGATGAAAAAAGGGTGAATTAATTCTACTGTGTCCAATTGAGAAGAATTATTTTACTTCTGTGTATATTCGAGTGGAATCTTCCTTTGCTCTGTTCCTTTCAGAAAAGAAAGTTGTTTTTCTGTTTGTTTTATGTTATTCTCTTTGATTTTGGAATGGTTGAGTCAGCTGGTTTATAGAGATCTAGCTTTTTCTAAGGTCTCTTTGTAATCTTGGGGTTGTTACCATCATCACTCTTTCCCTGATGGACCAGGAGGCAAAAGAATGGAAGCATGTCCCACAGGACCTCAGGATGCCAGGCAAAGACCATTTTCTTGGAGCAATTATGTCTAAATTCTATGCATCTTCTCTATCTAACTCTGAAATCCCACAAGAAATGTTGTCACTGCACTGAGGGCCTAATGACTCAGCTGTTTCTGAGCAACTTATCAAACAGACATGCGCCAAGAGAAAGGAGAAGCTGGGCAGAATTGGTCTTGGTCCTTACCATCCTTTTACATAAATATATTTTACTTTCATGGGCAGGACATTGGTAACTTTGGTCGGCAGCTTCCTGAAGAGCTGATTAGGGTTGTGCTATCGCTGCTTTGGCCACCAGCCTTTGCTCTATTGCACGATTCCGTCCATCCTCATTGTTCCAGTTTGCATCCGCATGCTGTCCCCTTCCTCAGTGTGGGCTAATCATCCACTTCCACTGCCCCTCCATTCCTTGGCAACAGAAAGTCATCTATATCAAATCCATGTCTGCCGATAGGGCTGATTTGCCGAAATTATAATTCTCTAGTCTTCTACTCACTGACCCCCTTCTCTCTCCAATAGCACCTTATTTTCCAAACCAAAAGCTTTTCAGGGACTCAGAGTTACTGTTTCTCCTTTTGTGGTTTATGGGGAGTCAACCTGGTGTAACAGTTAAGAACATGGGCCAGCACACAGATTCGGTTCACGCTGAGCCACCACCTCTCCAGCTGTGTGACAGGACGGGGCTCTGTGAATCTGGTTTCCTAACCTCTGAATAGGGCTGCTAAGAGAGTCACCCCTGCAGAACTGTTGAGAGGAGTAAATGGATATTGCAAGATGAAGTACTTAGCACTGTGCCAGGCACAGAGAGGCTCTTGGTGAGTAATTAGCTTTCATTGCTTTTTGGAGGGTATTTGGAGTTCTGTTATTCTAATGGATTTTGTGCAAAGCCAGCAAAAAGGAGTTGGTCCTCATAACTTAATTAATTGCAAAAATCTCTCCCATTGTACTCTTTTTAAAATATTCTATCTTACCCAGAATGTGAACTCGTGTTTATTAAATGAACAGAAAATGGTGTTTTTACTTTTTGTTTTTAAAGAATGTTGTACTGGTATATACTTTTTAAAAAAATCATGGAATAATAAATTTTTTACAAGTCCAATATTCAGATACCTGAGAACCCTTTTCCTCACTTTTAGTCCTGGTGAAGTTGGAGGAGGTAAGGTTAGTGAGGTGGTCCCTGCCGGCCACCATTCTGTCTGGACACACTTGGATTCCCCTGTGTAACATGTAGGTTTCTAGGGAGAGGCTGTGGACATGAAGCTTCATGATACACACACTCCAGCATCTTCTTCTTGGGTATCCATTCCCATTGGACAGAAAGAGAGTCCATTATGACTTCTGACTGGCATTACATTAGTTGTATATTAATATTTGGTGTGGAGTGAGGTTAGAAATTCATAAGTGGCCATTTGAAAAAGACCTCTAAATTTATAATTCAAAAAATTCTGCTGGCCCTGGCTGGGTAGGTCAGTTGGCTAGAGCATCATCCCCACGCACCAAGGTTGAGGGTTTGATCCTCAGTCAGGGCATATATAAAAATCAACCAATGAATGCATAAATAAATGGAACAACAAATCAATGTTTCTCTCTCTCTCTCTCTCTTAAAAATCAATAACTAAAAAAAAAAAAAAAGGAAGAAGGGAGGAATGAAAGAAAAAGAAAAATTCTGCTTTCTGGGAAGGTAGTAAAACAGAGATGTTCCTGATACCAAGATGACATTTTAAACAATGTTTATTGAATCTGCTTATCTCATTTTTATCATTTTGTTACAGATTGATGTTCTCAAAGCAGATCTGGAAAGTGCAGAATGGAAAGTTCTGGAAAATCTTATTCTGGAAGATGTCCTTGATCAAATTGGACAGCTCATCTTTGATATCCATCTCCACTGGCCCGGGTTTGAGGTCAGTGGCAGCGACAGCAGTGTAGTGCGGTTCTGGTACAGCCTCCTCAAAGAACTGGAACTAAAGGATTTCAGGCTTTTTCACAGTTACAAAGATTTATCTAAACCTCAGCTATTCTTGAAGAAAGACATTTTCAATGCAAGTAGCTGTTATACTCTCAGTTGGGTAAATACAAGGTGGAAATAGGCTCCGGGACCTCATCAAGAACTCCAGGAAATATTTACAGAAGGGAGTATGTCCATGATTCCAATTATTGTTTTACTTGTGCAGTCTCCCACCAGCCTGTTACCTGAGGCAGGCATTGTCACTGCCTTTGTGGTACAAGTGGCCTGGTGCCCGCCATGTGGCAGGGACGCGTTCACACCAGGGTGGACACAGGAGTCAGGCTCCATCTGCCCAGACACAGGCTCTTAGCCTGTTTGCCTCTGACAGAGTGGGGATTCTTGTCTTCCATCTCTTTAATTTGGAAGATAATCTCTCACTTATCTCAGTTTTCTTTAAAATTCTTTATGCATCAATACTTCATGAATTCACCAACATAAAAAAGAAATTACAGAAATTTTCTGTTTTTATGGGGTTGATGAGATTCCTAAGTTGGTGGTCTACTGTTTAAAGTAGGATCTTTCATTTGAGTTGAACTCACCTCTTTCACGTTCACCTCGTCAATAACATTCCTTTTTTTTTAGATAGTTTTTAAAGTATATTTTATTGATTATGTCGTTACAGTAATCCCAATTTTTTTCACCTTTGCTCCCCTCTGCCCAGTACTCCCCTTCCCCCAGCAATCCCACCCCCCTTAGTTCACGTTCGTGGGTTGTGCATATAAGTTCTTTGGCTTCACCCTTTCCTATATTATTCTTAACGTCCCCCTGTCTATTTTGTACCAACCAATGATGCTTCTTAATCCCTGCACCATTTCCCCATTTCTCCCCCTTCTCCTTCCCAGCTGATAACCCTCCAAATGATCTCCATACCTATGATTCTGTTCCTATTCAGGTTTGCTTAGTTGGATTTTTTTTTATTTTTTTATTTTTTAGATTCAGTTGTTGATAGTTGTGAGTTTGTTGTCATTTTAGTGTTCATAGTTTTGATCTTCTTTTTCTTAAATAATTCCCTTTAACATTTCATACAGTAATGGTTTGGTGCTAATGAACTATTTTAGCTTTACCTTGTCTGGAAAGCACTTCATCTGCCCTTCCATTATAAATGATAGCTTTGCTGGATAAAGCAATCTTGGTTGTAAGTCCTCGCTTTTCATCACATGAATACTTCTTGCCAGTCCCTTCTTGCCTGCAAAGTTTCTTTTGAGAAATCAGCTGATAGTCTTATAAGCACCCCTTTGTAGGTAACTCTCTGCTTTTCTCTTGCTGCTTTTAAGATTCTCTCTTTATCTTGAACCTTTGGCATTTTAATGATGATGTGTCTTGGTGTGGTCCTCTTTGGGTCTAGCTTGTTTGGGACTCTCTGTGTTTCCTGGACTTGTATGTCTATTTCCTTCACCAAATTTGGGGAGTTTTTATTCATTATTTTTTCACATAAGCTTTCAATTTCTTGCTCTTCCTTTTCTCCTCTGGTACCCCTCTTGCTCTTCCTTTTCTCCTCTGGTACCCCTATGATTTGGATGTTGATACGTTTAAAGTTGTCCTAGAGGTTCCTAAGCTATCCTCAATTTTTTCAATTCTTGTTTCCTTATTCTGTACTGGTTGACTGTTTTTTCTTCCTTATATTCCAAATCATTTATTTGAACTCCAGTTTCCTTCTCTTCACCACTGGTTTTGTGTGGATTTTCCTTCATTTCACTTAGCATAGCCTTTACTTTTTCCCTTATGTGTTTGCTGTACTCGAGCATATCTGTCAAGTCTGTGAGCATCTTTATCACCAGTGTTTTGAATTCTGAGTCTGTTAGGTTGGCTATCTCCTGATCACTTTGTTCTCCCTCTGGAACCTTGATCTGTTCCCCCTTTTGGGCCATACTTCTCTGTCTCCTCATCTTGACAGGCTCCTGTGTTTGTTTGCCTCTGTGTCTTAGTTAGAGCTGTCGCTCCTGTTACATTGTAAGGGGTGGAGCCTTATGTATTTGTCAGTATAGGGCGACCGTTTCATCATGTTGTGATGCTGTATGTGGGGGAGGGGTCAGAGAGGGAACAATGCCACTTGCTCAGCACTTGCCCCTTTTCCAGACGCTTCTTCCACTTTCATATGGGACTGGCGCCTCCCTAGCTGTTTCCCTGGCCATTGTTCCCAGAGTGGGTGGGTCTGCAGATGTTCTAGGACTGTTGGGGCCCTTTAAAGAATGGACTTTGCTGAGAGACCAGCAGTTTCTTCCTCCACCCCAACCCCTGCTGGTTTGCACAGTCAGAAGCAATGAGGCTTGATTTCCCCCCAGCGCTGGGACTGTGAGTTTCGAGGTGTGGTCTGTGCTGGGATTGTTTCCCAGGTGTCACTCCCCACTTTTTAAAACATGTGACTGAGCTTTCCGCTGGCCTGCTGCTGCTGCCACTGCCACCGCTGCCACCACCACACCGCATCCTCTCCACCCTGGCTCTGCCCCTCCTACCTGTCTGGATGAGTATTTCTTCTTTATATCTTTGTTTATTGGACTTCTATGCAGCTCGATTTTCTGGAACTTCTGGTTATCTCTAGTTTTGAGGTGGTTGTGTTCCTTCTTAGTTGTGGAGGGAGACACAACATGTCTGTCTAGGCCTCCATCTTGGCCAGAAGTCCAAAAACATTCTTTAGGTTGTGTAGATTTCAATCGTACCTTCTCAGCCTTTGCTGAGGCCATACCATGGTTTTATAAAAACCACTGATTCTAGTATCTGAGAACTGAGACACACCAAATTCTCTGAGTTTAGGGCTAGGCTGTGAAGAGCTATAACTCAACATGCTTTCCATTGCAGCCCTAAAGCCCTTGTGTTCCTATGAACTAAGCACAAAGTAGAAGTTGAATCCTTACTGCTGCCTCTTCTGACTTCCAACCTGATTTCTTAACCACAGACTTGCCTATGCTATCAATTCTTTTTTTAAAAAAGTATTATCTCAAAAATTAAGTGAGTTTTTCTTTCCTGCCAGTTGGTCTTTGGGGGTCTGAGGGCCAGTGTCTCTTGCCTGGGTGATTACACAGTGTTTCAGTAGTGCCAATCCTTTTTACTTAAAAAAATATATATATTAAGCAGAAAATTCAGTTTCGCAACAGTTCAAATTATCTTTTTTATTTCTATTTGCAGGATTAGACACGTAACCCTATGAATAATTTTCAAATATTTATTTCAAGTAAATTAATTAAATAGTATAAAATGAAGCATATTATTACCTTCTTATAAGTTAAGTATATTTTCTAACAGTTTTTATAACCTGATAGAACAAGAAGACTATACATGTTTGTTCAAGAAATTTGGGGAGTTTACTACTAAAATTTATTCCTTTTCTTGGTTTTTTATCTAATTCTACCCCAGACATTCTCAGGTTGACTTTTTGTTTCTTGCAACGGTTTGAAAATACCATTTGTCAAGTGAGAAACCAAAATATATTAGAGTCGGATGATCTCACTAACTTGGGTTCAAAAGAAAGATGACTTTCTCAATTAGTGATGATTTTTAAAAATATAAATGAGGTTTTTACTTTAAAATCCATAGTACACCAATAAAAGTTATCGAGATGGGAGGACCAGCTTGAATAAGTGTGGTTTGTAATAGCAGTTTAGTTGCTTTTATCATCCACAGGAATTTCAAAAGTAGAAAAGATCCATAAAAACTCTAAAGTTATACTGTTGGTTTGCATGGCATAGCCTCGAAAACAAAGTTCACTTTCATACAGTTTCTGTTTGAATTATATCACAGACTCCTTCTCTTTTCTTTTCTTTTTTGAAGCATATACAATAAAGCTTTTTATACATGAAACATTTTAAACCTTCTTATACACTAAAGTATGAGGTATACTGATTTTAATGGTCCAGATATATACACACCCAATATCAAGATTTTTAATTCATGGGAATGAAGATTCATGGCATTACTGAAAGCTATATATATATAGCAAGAATGAGTGTGCTGTCAAAAAAAAAAAAAAACATAAACTCAAAATAAATCACCAACACACCCACCCACACCCACCTACTAGGCAGCCTGTTCAATAGTTATTTGTACTTATTTTATGCTTATTTCTAAGACTGTCCTTCACTCCCTTTATGGAGTTTGAAATTTATGGTGAACTTTCTGACTTTTGCTATGGTTTCCCTGCCTCTAGAATTTATTATGATTATTGTGTTGGCCAGGGTTTATTAAACCCAGCACTGCTGCCATTACGGGCTGGATAATTATTTATTGGGGGAGATAGGGCTTTTCTGTGCACTGTAGGATGTTTAGCGGCCTCATTGATCCTCCCCTCTAGATGCCAGGAGCACCTTTGCCCCTCCCTTTTCAGTGTGACAACCAGATATGCCTCCAGATGATGCCAAATGTCCCCTAGAGGACAGAGCCCTTTCCAGTGGAGAACTGGTGTAGGCACTGGTGTTTGGGGGAGATCCTGCTGGTGAAGAGCAGGCAAAACCACCACAAGAGAACACAAACAAAATCAAGAGCTACTGTTTATTGAGCACTTACTATGTGCCCAGCACTGTCATAGATTATTCCTAATCCTCTCAACAAACTACAAAGTAGTGTAATTTCCCCAATGACATATGCAGGTAAGAAAATTGAGAGGTTAAATAGGAACCAATGTCTTGGTCTGTCAGATCCCAAAGCCCATTCTGGTCCCTGTACAATGCTGCCTCAATAGCTCCTAACAAATATAAGATGCTATTTTCAAAGAACATATTTTTGCCTTCCTTTTAGTAAATGGAGGGGAAAAAACTACAAATATACTAAGACCAGACCTGCGAACTTCTTGGAGTTGGGGTTATTTTTGTGGCATGCAGTTTACTTAAACAATCTACTTAATAAAAATATTCCTGCCAAATGGAGGCTTACTGAAAAAATATGGGGACCCAACACATTCTCTGCCAATATATTCAGATTGCCAGAAAAGCTCTTGCAAGGCCTTGGAAGGGACTCTTGGCCCTCGCTTGTTCTAATACTGGGCACTTCTGGTTTCAAACCAGTTTTTGATCCTAGAAAAATGAGCTCAGATGGGAATATCTGTGACATAATTAACTCTTACCAGAGCAATGCTCATAAATGAGTCTGAAAGTACAAATTAAATAATAATGCTCCTATCCAATGATTAAAAAAAAATACTTCTTTTTTCAGGATGTAAGAGAGGCTTTTGTTGAGGATGTAAGAGATTTAGAGGTCACCTTTTAGCACAAACTCTGTTACAATTTGAAATTAAAGTCCAAGAAAAACAATTTTCCCTTTCCCTTTTTCTTAGAGTGATTATTTGATGAAGTTATAATAGGTTATCGTATAAATATTTGTAGGTATTTGACATGTTCAAATGAAGAGAGGCAGGGAGAAGTAAATAAACTTCCATTAGAATTGATTGATGGTCCATTAATATTTGCATCAGGGTAAAACAAAAGTAAATTTATGAATTTATAGTGTTTAGTTCAAATTGGCTGTTCATGTAAGCATTTCTGCCTTGGCTGTAAAAGTTTAGTATATAGTAAATACAGTACAAGATATGCATTTCCTAAGTATGATATCACGTGTTTGGATTTTGCAAAGCTTAGGTTTATGTATACCAGAAAACTAGCCTCATCACATTTTGCCAGATTAAAAATGAAAGCCTCATTTAAATAGATTATTATACTTGACGATACAATAATACAAGCTCAATTAATATAATTGTTCTCTTCTTCTGGTAAATTTATGTTTGCCTTCTAAGCAATAACTTTTTTTTTTTTTTTTTTTTGTATTAGACCATTGCTGGCTTTTTGTGAATTCAATAATGCATTTAACCTCCTGCTAAAATATCTTCCTTTTTCTTACATTGAGAGATGTATCTGAACTTAATCACATGAAATCATACCCCCAAAATTCAGTATTTTCTTAAATTGCCTAAATTCAGAAATTCTTGAAATAATGTTATTGTATTTCTATCCTTACAAAAAAATAAATCAGGCAAGTTTAATGTCACATTTTATGTTTAGCACTATATGGAAAAATGCTAGTTCTCAATACCTTAAAACTAATGCTTTTTAAAACTAGCAACTTCATTTTATTGCATAAAATATTTTAAGTTTTTTCTTAGTGATTTGTTTCATGCAATAAGATTATCTGAAACAATGAGGGATTTCTTTCCTGTCAAGTTTGAATTCTAATCTAGACTATTTCAATAGAGGAGCCCAGCAGACACAGGACAGATATGCAATCAATATGTACTAGGGAGCCACAGTAGTTGGTAAATGGCTGTGGCCCTGAGTCATTCTCCTCCACTGTAGTCCCTCCCACAGGACCCCCAGACCTCTCCACAGTTGAGCAGTTAAGGCACAGCCCACCAGGCAGCTTCCAGGACCCTGCCCTAGCACAACGGTTAGCTTCTATTCCAACTGCTCTACATCCTATGTTACTGGTTGTTGGAGATTTTGATATCCACTCTGGGTGAGTATATATAATGAGCAGAGGTCCACGTGGGTTCTATAACATTAATGAAATCATAATTATGACAAAAATAAGCAATTATCTGTACCGATAGTATTATTTCTCAAGGATTGGTGTCAGATCAAACATGGTTTCCTCAGGGATCCCCCCTCCATTTAAGGCCCCCAGCTATGTGTCCCTATAATGCCCTCTAGTCTCCCTATCTTCACAAGCCTTGGACTTTAATGTATCTGCTTATACAATGGTTGTCTTTCCCAGCAGATTGTAAGCTCCCTGAGGGTAAGGGCCAAGTCTGTAGCCACAGTGCCCGCTAGGTAAAAGGTACTCAATAAATGTTGGTTGAATATGAATAAAGAAAGCTATTTCACATAGAATTTTTCAATGAATTTATTTCATCAGCACTTGTTGATTTTTTTTTTCTGGCATTAAAAATACCTTTGCAATTTAGATGTACCTCTCTCTTTCATTTTGGTTCATTTAAATTTAGACACAATTAATCCTTTCCTTGGCATGGTTCTTTATTGTGCTGCTTCTGATAGTCCTCATTTTCCCAAGTAAAGGCTGCTAACCTGGAGAGCTTTCTTGGGGACTCTAGAGCCGTATAATCAATGAATTGAATAGAATAAATACAGTAATAATTGAAGGCTCAATTATTACTAGAAGATATCCTAGGATATTAAACCTGAATCTTTGCTTCACCTTCCTCATTGTCCTTTCTTTGTACTAATTCCCAGAAAACAAACTTTTTAGAGTCATTGTATAAAACCACAATTCCAAGGATCCTGGAAAATGTTTTTCAGTTTATGAGAGAAGGAAGGTATGATGATGTGAGGTTCCTTATGCCAAGGATAGTGACTGGGATTTCTACATAAATGGTTAAAACAGATGTTCAAATAGGAAAAACAAGATGAGAAAAGGTATTGCATTCTCAAAACTATCTGAAGTATGACTAAGGAACATCCTTGTAAGCAGTTATGAAGTGAGGGGGGCCGGATTTGAATGGAAGAGGTCATGAGAATGCCCTTAACTACAGGTTGTCTTACCAGAAGATGAAATAAATATGATCTAAATAGCTATTTCTTTTAAACCACTTAACTCAAGAGAGAGCCAGCTGGAAGCCACAAAGATTATGACACCAACTTGACAGTTTAAAAAAAATACAGTTAAGTAGCATTTTGTAGGAGGCTGGATAATGGGATGAAAAAAGAAAGGTTTTGATAACGCTGTTAACTAGCTGCATGAAATATTTAATTTCTAAGGTTTCTTCTAGCTTGAAAACTACCATTATTCTAAGATTTTCATGATTAGAGAAGGCTTTGGCAGTGGTAGGATAATTTCCTGACTTGTGTACTATGAAGGGAAGTCTTAGGATAAATTCATAAGAATCCAAATGATGTGCTTATTCAGAAGCTCAGATAAAAGATGAATGCAATAGGATGGCTCTCCAATCATCAAGTGAAATGCCCTCAGAAAAGTACCTTTTTGGATAACGCACTTAAACCCTCATGGTTCTAAAGAACAGAATGTTCCAGACGGCATTGGTTTCTATGTCTGTTTTTAGACTGTCCTTACAAAGTGGTAATATCTGAAGATACTAGGTCAAGTATATATACTTATGGTGATCCTTCTAAATGTACGTGTGTGTATATTTATGTATATTTAAATATAATGAAACATATACACATACACAATACATATAGAAGGCTCATATATACATATATATATATATATATATATATATATATATATATATATATATAAATCACACACATATGGCTGAATGTTGAAAAAAAAATCTTCAGACATAAAGAGCTCAGAGGGAGCCTAGAGTCAGGAAGGTAGACAGGAAGTCCCATGCAGTCGTCCCAGGAGCTCAGCATACCAGTGATGGCCAGGGGCCTGGAGCCCGCGAGGTAAGGCCCGTATTGGGGGAAAGGACTGGGACCAAGACACTGAGACACCTGGACCAGTGAGGCCCTTGGAGGGCTACAACCTCCGGGAAGATGGTCCCTCAGTGTACTGTCCCTGTACAAGGAAGCCTACTCTTGATGTAGCTCTGGGAGAAAACATGTTTCTCATGAGAATGTGAAAACTCTGGCCTCTTTAAGGATGTGAATTTATACTAATCATGTGGTGAGAAAAACTGTTATGTTCTTTGCAGGGCCAGGGAGGTGATACCTCAGGGGCACATGGCAGAAGAAAATGTAGACGTGCTCTGAAGAGACTCTTCAACTCAGGCTACAAAGGATTGGAATAAAAAAGGGGTGGGGGAGAGAAAAAAAAAAAAAGAAACATAAAACAAAAACCCATTTAAGATCAACTCCTAATAAAAAAATTACAACTAAGTAAATAGTCTGCAATGAGGTAGTTAGCAGGCACAGTAAACATTGGTATTTTCAGCCCAGGAGTGTGATAGAACCACCATAAAAAAAAGTGCAATATAAATTGTTTAAAATGATTAAAGGCATAAAAGACTACATTGAAACTAAGAAAATAAGACACTTGAAGAACAGGTAGATATTAAAAATACAAACAAACCTTCCATAAAGGGAAATGTCATTGGAATGAGACGTTTAATGGGTTAAACAGAACAGACATAGCTGAAGAGATTATTGAGTGAACTGGAAGCCAAACCCGAGGAAACTACCCAAAACGTAGCATAGAAATATGAATATATTATTTATAAGATATACTACTGACATTTTTAAACTGTCAGGTTGGTGTGATACATTGCTTATCAACTGTTTGACTCTTAGAATGCCTTTCAAAAAATGAAGCAGCGAAGCTGACTCTCTGAGCCAGTGTGGGTAGTTGTGCTGAACTGTACGTGCGATATGACGGCCATTAGCCACACATGGCTCCCGAGATTGCGGCCAGTGTGACCGGGAAACTGAATTTTAACTTATATGTACTTTTACTTATTTTCATTCAAAAACTTACCTTTGATTTAATTATCAGAAAACTCTTAGGTATGTTTGAACAACTTGGACATACATACTTTATATGAAAGTGTCTGAATTGTTAAATGTGAAGTACACATCAGATTTCCAACACTTAGTATGAGAAAAGTAAAATATTTAAAAAAATTGAATGTTGAAATATTTTGAATGTTGTTATATATAAAATATATAATTAAAATTACTATCCCCTGGTTTCTTCAAAATATGGCCATTAGAAAATTAAAAATTATATGGCTCACACACTTCTATTAGCACTATTCTAGAACATACACTTAAATAAAATGTTTGCCATTTGAGTTAGTTCTTCAGATCTCAAGTGCTGAAGGTTGGGAGTGGGAGCTAAATAATTCATTTGAAGGAAGCTGAACATATAAGGAGTTCTGTCACTAAAAATAAAGCCACTATAAGGACAGCAAGTTGTGACTTCTTTTCCATTAAGTTCCAGATCATGTTGCAGTGTTTAGGATGAGTTATTTCTACAATTATTAAAGTGACTATGAATATTGAAGGTGCACATATATCTAAAGTGTATATACATACATTCACACATATACATGCATACACATACATATATATATAATGCACATGAATATATATTTTTGGTCAGTTAACATTCCTCTGGGTTTACAAGTACTAAACAGTGCAGTTTCTGAACTACTCGATAAAAATCAGACTACTTCATTGATTCTCATCATCAGTGTGCATTACATCATCCGGACACCTTGCTAGAACTGCCAACTTTGCCTCAATGAACGAATATATATTTTTCAAATTGCAATCTTTTGTTAGTTCATTTGTTTTATTTACCTATTAAATAAAAATTGGTAATGTGAAATTTGAGCCAAGTGCCGTGATAGAACATTCTTTCCATTGATAGGATCTTTTCTTCTCAGGTCTGGTAGCACTTGTCTTATTTATACTGTATTTAATCAATTATTTCATGATCTACTAAGAAAGAATGCTGTAATTAAACTGACACAGCATTGATTTTAAGATGCAGCTCTGTTTCAGAGATGTCAAAAATGTGCATCCTCGATGGAATATAGCATCAGTGTTCCACAGATCTCACTTCTGAGACCCAGATTTTGTACTACAGTTGGATATCTGGACACGATGGCCCGCCACATTTCCCTTCCCTACTTGAATTCATTATGGCTCCCCCAACTAGCCTTTATCTTCTTCTGAATTCTCTCAGTGGGAGACTCCATCTCCAGGTGATTCTGATGCGGATGGTCCTCAGGCCACACTCCGAGAAATACTTTTCTTCAAGGAGAGCCTCTGTAAGTATTGCTAGTGTTGCAATCCTTAGGGCTGCCATCCAAGTGTTTGCTCTTCCAATGTTTTCTTTCAGGTAATTTACAAACATTCCAGGGACATCAACCAGTCTCATGATGCATCTTTAAGAATCTCGCTATACTTTTTTACTTAGAGAAGTGCCTATTTGATCTTTATCTTAAAACCGTCTCATTTCAGACAAAATATTCCCATCTTGTGCTTCAATATTTAAACATTCATCCTATTAAACCTTTCACTAAATCACTGCTTTTATTCTAACTTGTAAGAAGGAAATCTATTCTGGGTGCGACGTAAAGGATACAGCCAGGAAAAGGAGTCAGATGGTAACCGCCTAATTCCAGTAACAACAAGATCTTGAGAAAAAGAACCCCTCATTTGTGTCCTCTAAACTGAATGCAATCGAGACTCAGTGTCACCACTAAGTGAATAAATGTGGAATGTGTTAAACTTAATCTGTATGTTTATTATTTAATCAAAATGAACCCATTAATATACCATACCTACCTCTCGAGCATAATTTTTCTCCATGAAATCTAAATGACCCACGTGTGTCAACAGTTAAGACTTACAATGAGACCAAGAATAAAAATTTTGATGATACTTTACAAAAAATGCTTTATTTAAAAATATGGCTTTTTTAAAAAAAGAGATAACTTTTCTATACAGTTGCTTAGTTTAGAAACAGTCAAAAACACAATAAAATAAACCCAGATTTAGAAATTATGATTTGTAACATACACAACACTGGTGGTGAACAAGATAGTTTAAATATAAAATCCTTTATTATTAACCAAATGTGATTAATTCACATTTGTGAAACCCAGTGGTGGGGACTAAAGAAAAGGTCTTGTCTGAATTCTTTCCTCTTCAGGAAACGGCAACCACCCTTCCTAACAGACACAGAAAGGGCAGTTGCTAGGCAGTGTTTTCTTATTTCTTTCAGTGCTTCTGTGTCCAAAAATACAGCTCTACCACTTTTATTATGTTTGTCTATTTTCGTCTTTAAAATTTATGTGTAGCTATAGCACCCGATCATCTATCTATACCAGGCTTTTAATTTTAATTTTTTAAAATGGATGTTCTTAAGGACAAGAAGCATGGACCGCTATTGACAGCACAGGACTCAGAGCTAATGCCTTTAGGGCAGCAACACTCAATAATATGATTTTGGTCTCCCAGTCAGCACTCTGAGCAGGTGTGAACCAATCCAGCTTTTTTAGCATGGTACTGAAATATTTCAAACCACATCCAAACATCTGATACAGATTTATAATAAAGCTGGAGAAATGGTTTGTCAAACTAAAGTGCTATTAGCTACTACATTCAAGAGGCTATCTTGATTTCACAATCTTAAGTTTTTAAACTTAAAAAAAAAACAAAAAACTACAGCCGCTGATTCTCAAAATGGGGAACTCTAGCCATTTTCCTGGATTGTCAATTTTACTCAAAGATATAGAAAGACGTTTAAGACTTTTCTAATCTTAAAAGTTTTGTCAAATATATTCACAAGCCAAATTAGAATAATTTTAAAGAAATTACAAGTTGATATTTTGATCTTTGCCCTATCTCCTATGAGAAGTATTTCCGTAGTAACATCTGATTTCTGAAAGTATAGCTAGGTTCTTACTGACAGTATAAATACAAATAAAATGAAAAGTTTTGACTCATTCTCTTGAGTTTCATCTTCAAAAATAGCGTAATTCTCTGACTATAGACTGATCAGGAAGAAAGTCAAGGAAAGAATTCTGGGCTGATTTGCATCTCACATTGTTTAATAGTCACAGGAATGCTGCAGTCATAGAAGACCGCTGGCTTACAACTAAAAACACAGAACATTCGCCACAAAAACAGTGGAACTCCTGAATCTGAAAGATTAGAACTTGACCCACTGGAAGTAATGAAAACAGTAATTGTGGGTGTTCTATTCTTCTCACAGAGTCACATTAAACTATATCATCCCTGTTCTTTACTTCTCTTCTTGTTGAAGAGGTATGTACAGGGGACCTTTCTGCGTTACTTGTCATCATCACCTCCTTTAGAACCCCAGATCCACTGGGGATTCTTTCCCAACTCCAAAGGGATCCTTGTAGTATGTCTTGGGGGTAAGCCCAAACCTGCCTCATCAAACAAAAAATCGATGGTCATCCTCTGTATAAATAATATCTATAAAGAACTAAAGTTGCCGATGAAATTATATGAGCCAAATTTACAAAGTTTTTTTTTAAAAACAATGTATCAACTTTATAAGGCCATGTAAGGAAATGATAATCTGTGAATAAAGTTATCATCCTACACATTTAACAATTAAATAGTTAAACATGGTTATTGGATCAAAAATAATCCTAGATAGTTTAAGGATTAGTCACATTAATCCCATAATTTAATGAGACCATCCCAACCACATGTGATGACCTTAGAGGTTTCATGAGGATGCCACACTGCACCTATGCACACTTTGTCATGAGCTTTAAACCGACTGTAGAGTTTTGTGGTCTTCCAGTCCCAGATGTTTAATTTCCCATTTCCATCTCCTGAAATCACATAGCTACAATAGGAAGAAAAATAAATTCAAATTATTCATACACTTCAAAATGGTGAAGTAAATGAAGAACAGAGTTTATCTCTTCTAGATTAGCATAAAAAAACCAATGTGACCAGACTGTAATACTCAGTGAGAAGAACAAGGTAGAGCATAACACAGTCTTTAACTTAAACTTCTACCAAAAACCATCCCCACTGAGCACCAGTCTAAGTGTAAAAAATAATTTTTAAGCTGAGACTGAGAGACCCAGGGGTCACAATGAATGTGATATCAATCACAACCACTCTCTAGACCCTCAGAAATAGTGTAGGGAAGCCAATCTCACACAGAGCCAGTAAACACATTTAGACCCTTTCCACTACAGCACCCTCTTCCACCTTCAGGATTACTTTTTGGCTCCAATACCTTTTGAATACTTCTATGATTGACTCAGAGGTGGGAATCTAATGCCCAATTATCAGGCTAAACATATAAAACTATAGGGATTTGTGAATTACTTACACCTATATATTTTAGGTAAGAATGGGGAAATGACAGCAGTTTCACTTAGAAAGACTAGAGGCTTCACAAATCTAGTGTGACCTAGCAATATTCAGAAGTTGGATTTCAGATTTCAGCACAGAAAAGATATAGTGAAGCTGTTAACTTCAAGAATGCAATACAGAACAACACAAACAAAGGAACTAAATAGAACAAAGAGCAGAATAGCAGTCAATAGGGGGGAGGGGAGAGGGAGAGAACGGGGATAAGTAAGGGAAGGGTTTAGTCAAAGAATCTGCATAAAAGACTCATGGACATGGACAACGGGGAGGGATATGATTGCGGGAGAGGGGGTGGGTTGGGTGGGGGAGAGAAATTAGGGGAAAAGGGGACAACTGTAATTGAAAAACCAAAAAAAAAAAAAAAAAAAAAAAAAAAGAATGCAATACAGAATTCATTCTTCTGGTGTTCACAGCAATATGGCAATTATAGACCTCCAACTCTTGATTAGAAAAACAGAGAAAATAATGCACTGCCTATATAGACAGGGATTTATTATGTGGATAAAGGGCACAAGACTTACTTATATTACAAAAGAACGTGCCCTTAAAAAAATTTTTTTTATTTATTTACTTTTAGAGAGAGGAGAGAGGGAGAAAGAAAGGGAGAGAAACACGGTGTGCAAGAGAGAAACAGCAATCAGTTGCCTCTCTCACACCCCCAGCTGGGGACCTGGCCCACACCCAGGCATGTGCCCTGACTGGGAACTGAACCAGCAACCTTTCGGCCTGCAGGCCAGTGCTCAATCCACTGAGCCACACCAGCCAGAGCAGAACTTGCCCTTTTAGTTGGCATTTTGATAATCAGCATATTTCTCATACAATTACGTATGTGAAAGCGATATGTAAAGTGTTATTATTTGTACAACAGAAGTTTATATCATCATATTTGAATATAAGAATACACAAGAAGATTTAAACTTACCTCATGTCTGGTGAAAAGTCCACCTGACAAGCATAACCTGCTACCATATGGCCCTTAAAAATTTTTTTCTTATTCAATCTAAATCTGTTTTGCGCTCCAAAAATTAAGATTTGGTTGTCCATTGATTGGCATGCTAGCCATTTCCCTGTAAATTCAATAAATGAGACACTTTAGAGAAAAACTGAAACATTTAAAAATAATTTTTATTCTAAATATAATCAGTGATTAATATTCTTTTGTTCCTAACTACTTGATACAATAGGAAAATAAATTTACCATTCCACTTGTAGAGTGTAATAAATTTGTTGCTGGCAAGAGGTATTTATATGTAAAGTAATGGATTTTGCTCATACAATCCTATGTTATTAGCACTCTTCATACATAAACTTTTTTTTTGTTTAAATAAGGATATACAGATATTCTAGGTTTAGTATTAACAGAACTAAAATTTTATAAAATGAAATTAATCTGTATTAAAAATAGACAATAGAACTATAGGGAGAGCCTTTTCTATGTTAATTATAAAAAAAGAAAAGATCAGCTTTAGGTGAGAAAAGCTAGTATTATTAAGTAAAACTATACCAAAAATGTATGATAAAAGAAATTTTAGTAACTGTTGTTGAAAGGTCACATTGCTTTTATCTAGCCAGCATTTCCCAAAGCCCCTAAAGCCTAAATTACAGTGTCTTTTTGCATCCTACATAGCTGTAGACATTAGTAACTAAGGGAATGATCCTAACAGTGCTCACAGTCTGAGAGGGTAAATAGCCTTGTTCAAGATGGACACAATATTTGTAATGTGTACTTTAAAAACACACAACATGAAATGTATATGCAGTGTCAAATATGACCAAGTATATAATATGGTGATTATTAAAATAGGACCCAGTTAAGTTGCTCCTCTTATAAAAATCATAGGGCATTTGACAAAAATGATTACTCATTTGCCTGTGGCAGATGCCCAATACAAGAGCAAACTATTCCTTACCTTCTTGTCCCTGTTCTACACTCACAGTAATTCTGTGAGTCAACAGTGGCTTTGATGACAATGTTGACCAAACATCAGACACTCCACTTTAATACCCTCATGCAGAACTATAATTATATCAGTATACTGTCAGTACATCTACAGTGCAAATTACTTTGTACTTGAAAGGCAATGCGTTACTGAACAGAAAACAGTATTAAGTAGATTTATCTTTTTTATTTTACCGGAGAAAATATTTTATAGTGAATTGGTAAGATGTTCTCATTATGGGGAACCTAACCAAAATTTTCTATTCCCTGAAAAAAACTCAGTAAATCACTAAATGAGTTGTGGAACATGATTCTGTTGGAAGGAAAATTATTTTTTTTAAAAAACCTGATTCTCAGATGGAAATACTAAGATGCTCAGTCAACGTTAGTTGCAAATCATTTCTTTTATTTTTATTCTTTAAAAAAAGAGACTGGGTGAGGTGACTCACATATGAAAATCAATGATTATTTTTAATAATAAAAAGATTTCCTCAAACACTATGGCATTGTGACAGACCTCAGAGAGAATTGCTGAGGTTCTTTTGATCAGAAATCACACCATGTCTTAGAAGCTCAATTAAAAACACATTTCAGTTGCTAACTCACCATTCGGAGACAAAGTCACTGCAGGCATTGAATGCATACTGGGTTCTGCTATATACTTGAAATCCACAGGGATATCCCTAGATATTAAAAATAGCGTAACAGAATAAGTAACTTTAAAAAGTACCTTGAAAAGAATTATCCCTGAACCAGAATAGATACTCTTGAAATGTTATATTTAATAACCTTTCATGAAATTTCCTGGGGGAAGAAAAATCACAAAATGACATCTTATTGCTTATTGTAAATCTTCTGCTTCACAAATAACTTTCTGTGATAATTATAAGAGTGTCAATGTTTTAAACTCCATTTGATTTCAACTTTGGTCTTTGTGTTAAAAATACCAGTTACTAAAACTTCTTTAATAATGAGCTCATCTAATAATGTATCACAGCAGGCAGAAGCAAGATGTCTGAGGCAAGCCTACAGGGAAACATTCTTATTTTCCCTGCCAGTCAACCTGAACTTTACTCTCCAAGCAGGTGAGAATGCTAAAGAGCCTTCAACAATGCAAGTGGAAGGTAAAACTGTACAGGGATCTGCAAGCAGGGTCAGCCCTTCCAGAAATGATGAGGTATTAGGACGGGTAAGAAAGATTAAGTGCTTGGTAACTGGACACCTTCTATTTTCAGTTTACATGTAAAATATTACAGATGTGTATGGTACAGGGGACATAGCATTAAAAAAGTCTCATGTGGCCATGGCTGGTGTGGCTCAGGGGATTAAGCGCCAGCCTGCAAACCAAAGGGTCACCAGTTCAATTCCCAGTCAGGGCACATGCCTGGGATGTGGACCAGGTCCCCAACTGGGGGTGCACGAGAGGCAACCACACACTTATATTTCTCTCTTTCTCCCTCCCTTCCTCTCTCTTTAAAAATAAATAAAATCTTTAAAAAAATTCTCATGTGAATGATACAAAAAAATAAAACAAAAAATTCTAAAACCTAGTCACCTAAATTTAGAATCATCAAAAGTTCAAAGTGCCTTTTCATTTTTAATATTCTCCATGATAAAAAAAATCCTTTAGTAATTCTGAAGGATTTTGGTTTTGTTGCTTTTCATGACAGACCAAAAATGTTCTTTAAAAAGTAACGTGTGGAAAACGTAACCTCATGTTATCTCAGAATATAAAACAGCAATTTCAATTTCAAACTATGGTTCAAATTCCAAGACTTTAATTAAATGGAAAATCATAATAACAGCAACAATTTGCCTTTAAGTAAGGATTTTCTCTATCCATCCAGAAGCAGAAGCAAATGATTTAAAACAAAAATCCTATCAGGATTTTGGTTAGAGGAAAACATTTTCAGGCACAACCTGGAGAGCAGTATCATTTATCAAACCTCTAACCCTTTACACATCTAAGGTACCAGTGAAAACTGACATTCAGAATGACCCAATTATATTGAAAAGAACCTCAATTTGGAAAATGTTCAACTGTTTTTCCCTCTTCTTATTTATTATTAGAGGCTAACAATTTTATAACTTGAATTAAAACATACGTGCATTTTCTAAATTAAATTACCCACAGTCAGGTTCATATCAATCAATGTTTTACTAAAAGCAAACAAAATATTTAAACAGATCCCTTATTTCAAGGACTCTTGATACAATGAGCTCTAAAAGAAGAAATTAATCTGAATACCCTGTGACCTTAATTATTGTTAGTAAAAGTGTCTGCTAGCCATAGTTATACTTAATGCTTAATGAACACAACACTATTTTCTAATTAGAAACTGTTATTCAGTATAATAAACTAGTAACATATCTTATAAATAATCTTCAGTCTGGAAATGAAATCATTTAAAAAACCCTTACAAAAATCTATGAAAATTTAAAGCTAAAAGATAAAATTAAAATTTTTCTTTTAAAAATACTTCAACAAAATAAAAACCATTGGAAGAAAGCACGTTTATGACATCTTATGAATTTAGGTAATTAGAATACCACAGGTTGCTCAATATCTAATTACAATATCTTAATCTCCTTTCAAACTGTACAGTATTGCTTAAGAAAACCAAGTTTCCTTTGATTTGTTTCCCTGTATCATTGTGTTACTCTGAACAGGTACAGAGTAAAAATTTAACAAATACCACTTATCTAAAGGCCACGGTGATAATTTTCCTACTGTTGGAACCAGTTCTCATTTTAAGGTGGTCAGGGCATCCTTTTCTCTCCCAAGCAGGCTGCCAGTTTCACTAGTAATTGGTTTTGGGGGTGGCTGTAGGTAGTGAAGACAGTTCTAGGAATCCTGAGGTAGTTTTGCTTCCTACTTGTCTATAGAAGACTGATCCTCACATTTACTGCTTTCTGACTTTCAATATAGATACAAGTTATTCTCTCTCTTCCCCAGACCCTTCATTTATCTAACTATCCATCTATATGATTAAGATCTCAAGTTCTAGATATTTTATGTCAGGCTCATGGTATCCATAAAGCAAGAACCTGTAATAGATACATAAAAGATAAACAGAGAAGAATCAAAGCATACCACTACAGAAAGTCAACAAGTGATAAAGAAAGAGAGAAGAAACAAAGGAACTATAAAACAACCAGAAAACAATAAAAAAGAATGGCAACAGTTAATTCCTTAATTTAAATGTAAATGGATTAAATTTTCCAAAAGTTACAAAGTGGCTTAATGGATCAAAAGAAAAAACAAACAGACTTCAGTTTTAAGGACACAGACAGATTGGAAGTGAAGGAATAAAGATATTCCATTCAATGGAAACCAAAAGAAGACAGAGACAGTTACACTTACAACAATAAAATAGACTTTAAGCCAAAAACTGTAAGAGACAAAGACGGTCATTATTTAATGATAAAGCAGTCAATTCATCAAAAGGATATAACAGTTGTAAATATTTATTCACCCAACATCAGAGCAACTAATTATATAAAGCAAATATTAACAGATTTGAAGGGAAAATAAATTGCAATACAATAATAGTAGGGGACTTCAATAGCCCACGTTCAACAATGGATAGATCATCCTCACAGAAAATCAACAGAAAACACTGAACTTCAACAATGTGTCAGGCCAGATGGACCTAACTAACATATACAAAGCATTCCACCCTACAGCAGCAGGAGACACATAATTCTCAAGTGCACAAGGAACATTCTCCAGGATAGATCATATATTAGGTCACGAAACAAGTCTTAATAAATTTAAGATGTCTGAAATCATATCAAGCATCATTTCTGACCACAATGGTATGAAACCAGAAATTACAAGAATAAAACTGGAATATTCACAAATATGTGGAGAGTAAACAATATGCTGCTTAACCAAAAATGGGTCGAAGAAATCAAAAGGGAAATAAAAAAATCTTGAGACAACTGAAAATAGAAACAAAACATACCAAAACTATAGGAGGCAGCAGAAACAATTTAAAGAGGGAAGTTTATAGTGATAAATACCTACACTAAGGGGAAAAAAAGATAACAAAGAAAAAAGAACAACCTAAGCCCAAAATTAGGAGAAGGAAGGAAATAATAAAGACCAGAGGGCAAATAAATAAAATAGAGACTAAAAAGATAATAGAAAAGAGCAATATGGGGTGGTGAATACACAATACACTGTACAGATGATGTATAATTGTGCATTTTTATGCCAATAATAAACTAACAGAAAGGGAAATTAAGAAAACAATCCCATTCACAATTGCTAAAAGAATAAAATATCTAGGAATAAACCTAACCAAGGACGTAAAAGACCTATACTTGGAAAACTGTAAGACACTGAAGAAAGAAACTGAAAGAAATACAAATAAGTGGAAGCACATACTGTGTTCATGGATCGGAAGAATTAACATAATTAAAATGTCCATACTACCCAAAGCAATCTGTAGATTCAACACAATTCCCATCAAGATTCCAATGACATATTTCACAGAACTAGAACAAGTATTTCAAAAATTTATATGGAATCACAAAAAGCCTTGTATAGCAAGAGCAATCCTGAGAAAGAACAAAATAATTGGAGGAATCATGCTGCCTAATATTGAACTATATTATAAGGCTATAGTAATCAAAACAGCATGGTATTGGCATAAAAATAGACACATAGATCAATGCAATAGAATAGAGAGTCCAGAAATAAACCCACACCTTTATAGTCAATTAACATTTGACAGAAGAAGCAAGCACATACAATGGGCTAATGATAGTCTATTCAATAAATGCTGTTGGGAAAATTGAACAAATGCCTCACAGCAATATTTTAACAGATATATCTCCCAGGCAAAGGAAACAAAAGAAAAAGTAAACAACTGGGACTACATCAAACAAAAGCTTTTGGACAGCAAAAGGAATCATCAACAAAATTTTTAAAAAGACAACCGACAGAATGGAAGAACATATTCACTGTTACATCTGATAAGGGGTTAACATCCAAAATTTATAAAGAACTTACAAAACTCAACACCAGAAAAACAAACAACCCAATTAAAAATGGGCAAAAGACCTGAATACACACTTCTCCAAAGAGAACATACAGGTGGCCAATAGACACATGAAAAGACGCTCAATATCATTAATTATCAGAGAGATGCAAATTAAAGCCACAATGAGATGATGTCTCACACCTGTCAGAATGGCTGTCTTCAATAAATCAACAAACAAGTGCTGGGGATGATGTGGAGAATGGGGGACCCTTTTGCATTGTTGGTGGGAATGCAGACTGGTGCAGTCGTTGCAGAAAGCAGTATGCAGATACCTCAAAAAGTTAAAAATGGCTCTGCATTTTGATCCAGCGATCCCATTTCTGGGACTATCCGAAGAACCCCAAACACCAACTCGAAAGAACATAAGCACCCCTTATGTTCATTCCAGCATTATTTACAATCACCAAGATATGGAAGCAGCCCAAGTGTCCATTAATAGGTTAGTGGATAAAGCAACTAAGGGACATTTACACAATGGAATACTATGCAGCCGTAAAAAAGAAAAATTTTACCCCTTGTGACATGGATGGACCTGGAGAACATTATGCTAAGTGAAACAAGCCAGTCGAAGAAAGACAAATATTCTATGATTTCACTCAATGTGGAATCTAATGAACAAACTGAACTAACAAAGAAAATGGGGACAGACTCAAAGATGAAGAGCAGGATGACAGTGAGTGGGGTTGTGGGGAGATTAGGGGGTGGAGGGATTGAGCAAAAAGGAAAAAGGACTCATGGACATGGACAACAGTGTGGTGCTTGCTGTGGGCAGAGGAGTATGAGGGGACTAAATGGTAACAGAAAAAAATACAATAAAGATTAAAGCAAAAAATAAAAAAATAAGTATTTTTCAATTTCCTTTATGTCACTCTACATTTTAAAAATGGAGCTGAACTATCATTTGGAGACAGAAATATCTGAAAGGGTACATATAATTAAACAGTTAAAGTCTAGTAACAGACAAAACAAGTTTATGGATGTTTATTCTTCAGGATATTGGCAAATGATCTAAGGTGACACATAAAAATTTAGTGTTCCTATCAGATTTTCTGCAGGTAACATCTCTTCTGAAGTAAGAAAGATCTTAGTTATAAGATACTCTCAAATCATGGACCATAAGGATGATGTTAAGACTATAAATAAAGAATAGTCCACTTTCCCTTTACTGGAAATAATTTGGACAGTATACTGGTGGTGAGTGTGGGAGAAACTGCAGTTACATTGCATAAAATTCTCAATTACCTAATCGTCCTGACAATGGTTAGGGGCCTGTTCAGCTCCCCGAAAGGACGCAGTTTCAGAAGGGAACCACTGGCTTTAGCTCAAGGCTTCCCACTCCATAAAGCAGAACAACTTCCGGGGATTGGGGAGACATATCCCTACATGGCTACATAACCATGGCTGCTCTGTGCTTCAAATTGACTCTAAAAACAATCTGGGTTCCATTCAAACATTCACTTTAACAAAATTGTTATGCATTTCTTTGGAAATATATTACAAAACATGATCTATGATACTTAGTAAAATTAGTTTTTAGTATTTCTTGACTTTAGAAGTGTTTTTTCCCCCTCTAGGAAAGCAAAATTAACTAATATATTTTGACTATATTTTGTTAAGTAAAATATTTGTTTTCTAGCATATGGACTATAAATGGCAGGGCCCAAAGGAGATAAGATAACATGGGGCAATTTGCAGTATTCAATAGTCAAAATGTAGACATTTAAAAAAATTAAGAGATTTTCTCAATATTTTCTTTGGGTTGGTTCTGAGGCCAGGATCTTATGCTCAAACTCCAGCATAACCTATACAATCCATACATCTGTGGCCGCTACTTCTCATCAGTCATTTTGCAAAGATGACTAAGATGGCTAAAATAATGTGAGACTGGACTATACAAACTTTTCACCACTGCCAGAAGAATGACTCAAAATACACATCCTTTAGATAGATTCTCCAAAAACTATGAAAAGTAGCATGCTTAAATTTTTAAAAACGATTTTATTTGTGGAGAGAGGGGAAGGGAGGGAGACATAGATGGAGAGAAATATCGATTGGTTGCCTCTCCTATGCACCTCAACTGGGGATCAAACCCAGAACCCAGGCACGTGCCCTGACTCGGAATCAAATTGGCAACCATTCACTTCGTGGGACGATGCCCAATCAACTGAGCCACACCAGTCAGGGCATATGTTTAAATTTTTATTTTCATATTCTGGGCACTTAGATAAAATAGTTTGACTGGCAAGCCAGAAATCACAGTTTTGAAAACATTCAAATGACTGCATATTATCAGGGTTTGTCTTTGACCATAAATTTTTACATTGCTTGCTTTATATAATCAGATATTCTGACAGAAACTCACCATTCCCAAACTCTTAGGCTCTTATCATCAGATGTGCTCACAAATCTCCTATTCTCATCAACAAAAACAATAGTGTTGACAGCTCCCAAATGCCGATCATATTCCTGCACGATTTCTCCACTTCGAATGTCCCACTGGATATCAAATGAGAAGGTAAAGACAGAAGTGGAACCGATTAATGAAAACAAACAAAGATCATAATTATGGAAAGTGGAAAAAGAAAAATATTTCAAACACTCTATCTTTATGAATTTATATTTTTCTACTAAGAAGAGCATCAGCAGTCCCTAAAAATAGCAAACATTAAATAATATTTCTTATTCTATCCCCTCATACATCATAAAGCTCAGGAATCTTAAAATACTGTAAAAAGACTTACTTGCACAATCTTTTTATCAGACATCCCAGCCACAAAGAGATTTTGCTTATCTTCATCAGGATTAAATTTGACACAATAGGGTACTTTTCGGTTTGTAAATCTTGATATACACTGTCCTAAAACCAAAGACCCAGGTTAAAATAGGCAAAATAAATTTGACCACTTAAAGATAACCCTGGGATTAAGATTTAGAGATTAGCTATTTAATAAATTCTGAGAAAAGGCAGCCTACTTGCCCTTTATTGTAAACCATATCATTCTTTTTCGCAGATTTTTAACAATTAAAATAATTTTTTCAAAAGTAAATCTGTATCATCAACTGCAGAACAGAGAAAGGTCTCCAGGTGCTGCTGACGTGCAGCCAGAGTTGAGGTCCATTGCTGAAGAGGTGAAGAGCAAGGGCTTTGGCATTGGAGAGACCTTGGTATGAACCCAATTTGGTTACTTACTAGCTGTGTGAACCTGAAAGAGTTACCTCTTTAAACCTCAGTTTTCTCCTCCATAACAATAATAGTACTTTACCTTATAGGGATATTTTAAGGATTGAATGAGATACTAGATATAAACGCTTAGTATAATGCCTGGTAACACGAAGTGTTTAGTACATGTTAGCTATTATTTTTCCCCTTAAAACTCAGCAAGATAGAAGATGGTTCTTTAATTATATAAATTTATACTAGTCACAATGTGCTGATGCAATTCATATGTCTGTGAATATATAAAACTAACTGGACCATGGAAGTTTAGAACTACATTTGAATCAATTCAGGCAATTAAGTTTTGTTTGGTTCATCAGTCATCCACTGTACTTCTATTATGTGCAGGGACATGTGGTAGGTGATGTAGAGGAACAAAAAGATCAATTAAATAGTCTATGGAAGATTTCAAATGTCCTTGTCCATCCGTATGTCTCCTTTATAAACTGCATTGGTGGAAACAAAGTTTCATAGTGAAAGACCTACTTACACAGCTGAGTTTCAACTCTACAAATAAATGTGATATAGGCTGATAGACAATGACAGGAGAATTAGCAGTTAGAGAAGCCAAAGAATACCACACACATTTCATTTAATAACGCTAATTTATAAGATCAGTATCTACTAGTATAAGTGAGCTCTTACCTGTCTCAGTGTCCCAGAGCTTAAGATACCTGTCGTAAGCTGCGCTGAGGAACTGTGTTCCTGCGGTATTAAAGCAGATGTCCCTAACAGCTTTACTGTGACCTAAAGGCAGAGACAACAAAAATGTAGGTGAAGTATCTTCTTTTAAAACATAAACGCCATAAGAAAAACAGTATTAAACAGTGTCTTCCTAGCCATGCTATGAGTCAAAAATCACTGGAGCCCCATCCCCTGATCTACTGACTCAGAATAGGTTTTACATGGGCTTGGTAATGTAGGTGGTCCCCACTCGCTACCCCCTTCAAAAAGCTTCTCAGGCGATTCTGATGAACAACATTTAGTTAAGAAGAGAAAAGATCTAATGTTTAAAAAATGTCTGTCGTGGCAATCTCTTAATATGTAATATATACAGCGATGACTAAACAGCTAAGAATTTAAGGAAACATAACAGGCCGATTATTGCCAACGAAAGAGAAATGACTGGTGACATTCTGGAGGTTCACCCTCAAATTACTCACTAAGCTGGAAGTAAAAACAGTGACCTAAACCTCCTCAAGCTCACGAAAATCATAGCTTTTATCCAATAACTTCATATTTGTGTGATCGTATTACCAAAATTCACAGAAGTGGATTCAGAGTCTAAGACTAAGTCTTTTTGAAAACAAATGTTAACTTCTATTTTGTTTTAGGATAACACTGTGACAATAAAGTAATTTTAAGGTGCTCTGCTTGGGAATCAATCTTGCCAGACCAATCAACTCTTTTGACAGTTATAGGGACAAATAAAACGTGGCTAAATGAAAGCAGAAATTTTGGTATTTTTTACCATCCCAGCCTGACCAAGACTGCCAAGTACAATTGTGCAAAATGTGCGTGGCACAAGTCGTCAACCACACGCAGCAGCCCTGACCCACCACCACCAATGAACTCGGGGGTGGCACTGTGTGTCAGGGCATCAGGCGATTAGGTTTTCCACTGACAACCTTTTGCCAGAGCAGGGGAGACAGATGGGGACCACAGCCACTATGTCTGCCGGAGACACTGTGTTCCCTGTACGCTGCTGAGAGCCTGCCCATGACTCTCTCTCCAGGCTGCTGCAGCATCTTGGGCAGTATTTATTTGTGCAGCGAGGTCCTAAAATCATAAAGTGCTGCAGAACACACTCCCACTTCAATCTAGAAACAGCCACTAAGATTCACACAAATACTGTTTCAATGCAACACAGTTAAATTTGGAAGCCTTCACACAAAATGTGACAAAGACTATAAACTATTCTCTACCAAAAGGCCCTCATCTATGCTTCAAGGAGTTCCCTCAATCTCATCTTTTTCTATGCATTAGATGCCAATTCCCAATCTTTCTTCAAAGCTTGACATCTGGCTAGCTAATTGCTTACTAGACATTTTCATCTCGTAATCCCAAGCGCAGCTCAAATTCATGAGTCTGAAACCTCAGCATCCTCTCTGTTCAATCTCTTGGTGAATGACACCTGCATTCATCTTGGCGTCACCTGGGAGACACCCTAGATTCCTGACTCACTCTTAACCACTTACATCCAGTAACTAAGTCCCATTGACTTTAACTCTTGATTAATTCTTTCCTCTCTATCTCGATCTCTACCAGGCTCTCACCATCTCTATTCTAGACAGATGAAATAACCTCGCCGTTCATTTCCCTGCTTTCAGGCCTGCTCCATTAAAGCATCCTCCATACTGCCATTGTGATCTTTGTAAACTTCAAACCTGATCATGTTGCTTTCCTGCAAAAGCTGTTTAATGTCTGGCTTCCCAAAGCCCTCACGACAGTCTAAACTCCTTACTAATGGTACACATAGTCCTCCATACTCTGCCCCTTCTTCAGCTTTTATCCCCATATCATCCCACACCCTGGCAATTCTGAAATATAAGTGGGTCCCCCAAAGCAGCATGCTTTCTCATACACTTTTGCTTCTGCTGCTTGCTCTTCCTAGTTCTCTTTCTTTGTCTATGTGGGGAAAGATCCAGCGTCTTCAAGACCCAGCTCACATATATGAAGATTTTCATTCATATTAGTGGAGAAAAATTAAGGTCTATGATGATAAAAAATTTAAAAAGTCTTTCTAAACAGTTATATTCAGAGAAGAAAGAAGCATTACCAATAAATGTTCGCAGACAACGCCTGTCTCCATAAACCTCCCATAGCTGGGGAAAAAAAAACAACACACATAAATACTAAACTTAATACCAGACTTTGATAAAATGACATCTTTCAGTCAGTAACAGCAGCCATATGCTGCCCATGTGTGTGCATATCTGTGTGTGTACAGGGGATTAAAAACCAAAGGCAGTCAATATACATCATTAAATATATTGTTCGGCACTGTAGTTTGTATTGTACTATTTGGACTCATGAACTCACACTCACACACACACACTTTAAAACTAAACTCTTAAATCAGATACTAAAAGATATATCAAAACATCACCAGAACTTAGCTGGAGTTAATATAAGTGATTTTTGTTTTCTTCTTTTACTTTTCTGTATTTAATATGAAAAAAAAATTCTACTTATGCAATACCATGAACTACACTTTTAATACAGTTAAATTATTATTAAAACTGTCATGTTTATAACATTTTGGTATTAAAAGGTTTTTTTTTTCCAACTTTTCTAAAGTAACAAGTATTACAGAAGCTGTATTATGAAAATGATGACCCAGACTAAAATGTAACAGGCTTGTAATTCTCATCACATCTAAAGTGAATTAATACAAGAACTTCACAAGCACCTTTTTTTTCTTGCCTGCCTCAAACCCAGTTCTCAATAGTACTGAGAAAGCATTTCCTGGCCCCCAGGCACCAACAAGCCTCAGCGCCCATAGTATATACCAGGCCAGGACTTCCAGCCGGGTCCTGTGCTCATGACTGCAGTAGTCACTCTGTGTCTCTCAGATTTTAGGCTCTAACAACCACAAAACTGTAGTTTTCAGCACACACCACGCCGATTCATTCTATTCATTCTTCTCAGATACAGTCCATGTCCCAACACTTCTTTACTAGTTACCTTCCTATTGAGGTATGCTTCCTCTTTGAAACCAGAACACTTTGTCTCTGACCCTATAATGATCATTAAAATCATAATTAAATATTCATCCTAAGGGGAGAGACAGTGGCTTAATAATTTTTTATTCTCAGGCCCTTGTACATAACAGGTACCTATTATATTTACAGAAGTGAAATAAATTGTATTCTATGCTTTTTTAATTGGTTAAAGAGAAAACCTTGATCTCAAATAGCATAGTTTGTATAAAGTAAAAATTAAAGGAAATAAGGTTTTTTTACTCCAAAATATTGCTTGTTATTTTAACCTACTAAGTACAGACAAATGCCGAAATGGTTGCTCTCATTAAAAAAAAAAAATCTACCTTTATGGATATTGTTAATATCCATAAATTATTTACAAAGAATAAAATTTTAATAATTTAACTTTTCAAGCCCCAAGAGCACTCTAATGTTGCTATTTATTGACCATCATAATGAACCAGACACACAAGACACAAAGGAGGTAAAAACTATTCTTTCAGATTTAAGATTTTTAAAAAGGCTTTCCCACATTCAAGATGGCATGCACTGGCAACTGAGTTTTTCCTACCACACATTCTACAGCTAAACATCAGCCTAAAGGTGAAGCACCTTTGCAAGACTCTAAAAAGTGGGATAGGAGTCTGGGAGCACTCCTGCTACTTGGTGTCTACTAGCATTTATAAAAGGGATGAATTTCATTCTGTACTCCCTAGAAATGGGATTTCTAACATGTGGCCCCCTCTACCTCATAAGGTTCTGAGGAACAAATGAACTCAGCTACATATACAAAACCTCTATAAAAATGCATTGTTAATGATTAAACAGTTATGCGTGTAAAGCCAAAGTGATTGGTTACATTCTAATCAGTTATCTAAGCGTACAAAAGAGCCTAGCCAACTGAAACCACCGAGCCATATTTGATTCAACATGTTTAGAAGCAGTTCATAAATTGCTGCACTCACAGGGCCTAAGAGAACATTATTAGCCTCTAACTACCTAACAAACACAAATTTGTTTATAATTAAACAAAAAGATTTAGCCAAAGCAGTAGCTTTGCAGCACTCCTGTTACTGAAAACTCACCTTAATTTTACAGTCCATGGAACAAGACAGCAATAAATGGCCAGAGAGAGGAAACAATCTGACAGCACTGACGCCCTGCAGAAAAGCATTACAGTTACCGATCAGAAGTATTCTAAAATCAGCTAAAAGTGAACCTAAGGGAAAAAAGGTATATTTCTAAGCAGTCTAATTTATTATTTTCTTCATTTCAAAAATTATGCTCCAGAATAATCTTAACTAGTACTCTTAACAACAGCCCTTATTGACACTAAACCTCTATAAAGATTTGTTTTTTTAACCTTAATGTTGACTTACTCACCCAAGGAAATTCTTAGTCAATCAAGGTGCTAATGCCCCCTCTCATCTCTCTTTCACTCAGTCCCTTTGCTCTTTGCTAAGAGCTGTAAATTGCTACTTGGAATAACACAGATGACAAGGATTATAAACATGAAAGGTTTCCAAGTACAATACCTTGTCTCTTCATTAGTTTAAATGTTATCATAGTTTATAAAACAGGGCACATCTAATCTTCTTGGAAGGGCAAAGTAAAAGTACTGAGGCTTTGGTGCCAGTATCAGCCTATTACTTGCTGACTTGGTGCCCAAGAGAAAGCAGATTATGGCAGGAATTTGGAGGGAAGGGCCAGGGCTACCACAAGTGGAGAGGAGACCAAATCACAAGTTCTTATGTCATGGCCAAACCAAATGATCTTGAAGATGGACTCATCACTTGTGACTGATGTGTGTGGGTACCTCCAAAGCCCAACTTAGATTTCTCTTCAGTTTGACTTCCCTGCTCTATCTTGACTTCCCTACATCGTTGACAGAAATAGAGATTCCCCACATCAATAGCTGAAACTTATGTTGGCTTCATTATTCTACTTTACAACAAACAAAAACAACCAATTTGATTACCTTTGTGTGTCCAGACCACACATGAATTTGTTTTTTAGGAAGATAACATTTCTCAGGTGGCACAGTTGACCGCAGATTAACGCCAACATCCTGAGGTATGTGAAGATAAGACCTGCCTTGATAATCATACATTTCTTTAACTGAAACAAGAAGGCAAAGGAAAGCAATGAACAAACACAAGCCATAGCCATGAAATCTATATCCTTAAAATGAGAACAAACATTTATTGACTGGGATATTATTCAACAGTAAGGTTTAGGTAATAATACTCTGATGTAAAAGGCTAAACATAGCTAAAATTTAGCTACCTAAAACCGTTGCTATTATTTATAATTAGAGGTGGTATTTTGGAACTCCTAAATACCCAGAAAATATTAGACCTTTACGTAAGATCCATACTTTTTTTATTCATTTACGGATTTTAGTGCTATATAAAAAAGACTTCACTGCAGTATGATTACAGTGAGGTAAGAAAAAAATAGTACTTGGGCCTTGTGAGTCACTGGCAAAGAATCAGAAGCAAAACCGGGTAAGAAGGAAATTAAAACAAAAAATATCAGCTATCCTTTTCCCCTGCTTTCATCTCTTATGCTCTTCTAGGTTCCTTTTTCATTCTCTTTTCTACTTTCAACACAGATTTTACAATAAAGTCGCTTGTGGGAATTAACTGACATAGTGTATGAGGAGGGACCCCCCACCCGCCCAAAAAAACAGAATTATCTTCTGGCGGGCAGGCCTCTTGTTTTACAGGCTTCCACATTAGGTGAGTGTTCTAGGAACCCATCTGTATCAGTGTGCCAGCTCACGCTGTTGTGAGAGGATGTGTTCGGCTTCAGTGAGTTTGTTTTGAAGACTCTCAACACATTTTCCTATTTCATGATGGGTGACTTACGAGCATACCTGCCCATACCACACTGAGTGTTCAGCAGTTTTTGACCAAAAACGGCATGAACCCCGTACCCCATCCTCCCTATTCATTTGATCTCGCCCTGAATGACTGTTTTTGTTGTTTCCTGGATGAAAATCTTTAAAGGGAAACATTTTGCCTATGTGGAAGAGGTGAAACAAAAAACAGAAGAAGGCATCAAAATCAACGAGTTTAAAAACTGTTTGGAGCAGTGGAAAAAATGTCTCAATAGGTATTTTGCATCAAATGGAGAGTACTTTGAAGATGACAAAAATTTAAACATGAAAGAATAAACACACAATTTTTTATAAATAAATTGAAGATTTTTTGGGTCCCCCCTCATATATAAAGCATTTATTAGCAGCATGCCTGACAGTAAGTACTGAGTAAATGTTGGCCGTTACGGTCGTTGTGGCTGCAGCACCACAGTACTACATGGACTCCCTGGAGAGAAAAACTGGAGTGTTAGAAACCAAATATGGCTTCATCAAACCCATATACTTGATATATGATATAACATTAGAATAATCAATACTATCAGAACTGAATTATTCTTTAGTTTCAGATAATCACTACATGATTTTCAAAATACAACTAATTATTAATGAACCTGGTACACTGTAGAATATTTATAATTTTTTTTTGATGTATATACATTTCCTCTCACAAATCAAAATGAGTATGAGGGCCTTAGTCTCCAATCTATTCACATCAAAACAAAGTTTATTCTTTTAAAGTATAATTTAGTAACTGTGAGTAGACATGAAGAACATTTGATCTGGCTTAAAAACAAAAGGTTAAAGTGACTGGGGCACTACTGACATACCCCCAAAAGAGTCACTTCAGATTTCTTCATTATCATTTAAAAAAAATTATCTGAAGCTATCATTAATCATTCTATTTCTTCTCATCTATTAGAACATAAAAAAGTTTGTTGTAATTTTCTTTGGGATACAAATTGTCCAATATAATTCTTGACATAATGAATTATAGTAGCTGATTAATACAGGCAATGGATGTCATACGAACAGAAAACAGAGAGTAAATACCTGAAAGTTTATCATAAAAATGAAGAAGCATAAAAAATATATTACCATGTAAGATTGTCTTTTCCTCCCCAGGTTTCTCATCTTCCAGTTTGCCTTTTTTCTGCCTCTTTGCTGTGATTTCATCCAATTCTTTTTGTTCTTCCTAAGGAAAGTAAGGAGTAAACTTTAAAAAATAGATGTTCTAGAACCCCATCATGGCCAAAGTTGGTTATAAATTCTTTATAATGTGGTCTACTTTTTGCTGATAGAATAGCTTCAAGTATGTCTCCCAGGAGAACAATCTCAACTCTTCAACAGAATACAAAATTATATTAAACAAATACTGGATACTAATCATTTAAAACTCATTTTATATAAAACCCATTTTTCTGGAACATCTAGAAATAAATTTAACATATTATGCTAATATGCAAGTGAAAGAACAAGGCAATTAGAACATCTAGTACCAGGAAGGAAGCTGAATTTTAGTACACAATGTTGTTCTCCAATAAACAGCTTTTACATAGTCGTAAGAATAAGCAATGGCCCTGGCTGGTGTGGCTCAGTGGAGTGAGCAATGGCCTGCAAACCAGAGGGTTGCAAGATCAACTCCCAGTCAGGGCACATGCCTAGATTGCAAGCCAGGTCCCCAGTTGGGGGCCCACGAGAAGCAACCACACATTGATGTTTCTCTCCCTCTCTTTCTCTAAAAATAAATAAATAAAGTTAAAAAAAAAAGAATATAAGCAATGACAACAGATTTGTGACACAACTTTATGGAAGAAGCAGTGGAACAAAGGTGGGGTAGTAGAAAATCTTTATAATAACAAAGAAGTCAACAGATGATGTTTATAATAAATAGCAGCATATGTAAATTAAATATAATACAATACTGTGTATATTATTGGATGTAAAACATACAATTAAGACTATAAACTTCATGAGGATAGAATTTTCTTGATCTTGCCCACTGCTGTATCCCTCAGACCTAGAACAGTGACTGGCTCAGAGACAATAAAATTAGGAGGTAGGGAGGAAGAGGGTAGGGGTCTATAGCTTTACCTCATAGAATTAAAACATACAAAAATATAGATATATTACTTTGTTAAACATTTTAAATAAATTAATAAGTAAAATCCACATCAATTCTAAAATCACAGAATATCTGGTATCAGAAGAGCAGCTACCATGGCAGCTGAATAGATCATCAAGGTGATTTTTATTAAAAACTGTTCAAAATTGAATTATAATAAAAAAGTATGGAAGAAAATAAATCAGAAAAAAAATAAGTAAAAATATTTTAAAGAAAAACAAAAAAACCTTACAGAATTTTCTCAGTTAACCAAGGCATAGAAATTTTGATGAGTCATTTAGTTCTGAAAGAAAATCTCAAGTTTATTAATATAGACATCCTTCACAGAGATATAGCATACACCTGAATTGACAATGAAAAACATCAAAGCTTACTTCTGAAGGTTTGGCTACATCTTTTTCATCCACATATTTTGCCCATGGTCCTAAGAAACCATCAATATTAGATGCATCATTTTCTTTGAACTTCTTCCTCTTTTCCATTTTCTTCTGACCAGTTTCAAACACAGTTAAACCTACATTAAAAAAAAAAAAAAGACATCTAAAAAAATATTTTCTAAAGAAATCGCAGTATATATATAATTTTACTTAATATTGTTTATGTGATGAAAAAAATCTATTAAGGACACAAAATAAAATATATTTAAATATGCCAGATATAGCAAGTCAACATTCTGGGCACAGAAATTTTCTACCACTGTACTATTTTGCAAATTCTAATATATGTCAAGAAAAGACCAGCTATATGATGCTGTAATAGTACACAATGCTTTTAATGAGTCATAGACCTATATCAATAAATTTTACCACTTTTTGAAAGAAATTCAGCAATTTAATATTGTTAAATAGTAATAAAGCTACCTTTGAAGGAATAAACTAAAATTTATCATTTAAAAACTTAAATTACTTAAGAAATTAATAACTTACCTTTGTTTACTTATAATGCAACAACATAAATTAAAGTTTCACAAGAATCTGGTATTTCTTCTAATGATCTCAATCCCAACTTGACCTTTAATATCATAAATCATAACAGTAAGAGGGAGAAAAGGAAAGAGGATGTTTCTGGATTTGGATTTGATCAGTAGAAAGTGGCATACTGTATGTAGCTGTTCAACTAGAAATGGAAAAGTTTATGGGAGTCATAATCACAATTTAACTGTTAACTGAGAATCTAGCTACATAAATATGTGGCTTGCAGAGGTCCAAGTTAAAGAAAAAAAGCTTATCTATATTAATTCAAATCAATATCCTTTAGGCTGCATATTATAACAGAATCTTGTTAAAATTCTATTTTAACAATTCTAGCTTATACACCGAGGACAGCTCAATCATATATGTCTGTAGCTACTAAGTGTCTTTGTACAAGTAGCATATTCTGCTTTTAATTAGCATTTTATAAAAAAGATTCCAATGGGCTGATGAGCTTTGTTCAAATTAGCACTTAGAATAACTTTGTCTTATAATAATACAAAAAGAGTATGACCACAAACATGTATTTTAAAACACTCAACATTTAAAGCAACCCTTCTAAGACAATCATCCACAATGAATTTCTTCTGCTCTGTTAAAATGTATCTTGACATTAGTGTTGAGAAATAAACTGCTGAAACCAGGTATACATTAATTATAATTTACTGAATGAGTTTTATGGGGTTGGCAATGTGCCAAGTACTCACAACTCCCCAAAATAGGTACAACTGTCTTCCCTGTATGGTTGTACACCTACTATGTGGCAAAAGCAAGTTCTAAAACGTAATAATTCTAAACTGCAACATTACTGCTCACGTTAAAAAAAAAATCAAGAGCTAAATAAAATACCAGTGTTATTCTTATTGTCTAAAGTCGACCTGCAAGACAGTAATTATAGGTATATGTAATTTCAAATAAATTACCTTGATTTTTTTCAGCTTCTTCTACAGAACCGATGTACTTAGTAGTCACTTGATTATCTAACGAAGGGTCCAATGCGTAACCTAAAAGGAAAAACGTACAAATTACAGACTCCATTTTTTGACACTTACAATTAATTTCACTTCTGTACAAATATACACACTTCACATTTTCTTCACCAGATGTTGAAAATACTCTCCTTAATTTAGGACCAATCCTTTTTTCCTAAGCATGAATGACTTCAGCAGAATAAGAAGTATCTTATAGGATAAAGCTAGCACACTGACATTATATTATTATTAAGATCCTTTTCAGCCAAAATATCCAACTGTAGTCTTATATTTTGGAGGAGCTTAAAAATATACATGCATCATATATTTAGAAGTTTAGAAACTTTTTCTTTCTTTTTTAAACAATTTACTTATTTGTTTGTTTGTTAATTTTTAGAGAGAGGGGAAAGAAGAAAGAGAGGGAGAGAAACATCACTGTGTGGTTGCCTCTCACTCACGCCCCCAACTGGGGACTTGACGTGCAACCTAGTCATGTGCCCTGACTGGGAATTGAACCAGCAACACTTGGCTCGCAGGCTGAAGCTCAATCCACTGAGTCACAGCAGCCAGGGCGAAACTTTTTCTTTTGATAACAGATAATGCATGCTTTAGTTTATCAAATTATATAAATATTGAATAATTTTAAAAATAGGGTAACTCTATTATGCTAAAATAAGTCAGTCAGAGAAAGACAGTTGCCATATGCTTTCACTTACATGTGGATTCAAAAGTACAAAATAAACAAACTCATAGATACAGAGAACAGACTGATGATTGCCACATGGGAGGGGAGGTAGGGGCTGGGTCAAAGAGATGAAGGGATTAAGAAGTACAGGTTGGTAGTTACAAAATAGTCACAGGGATGTGAAGTACAGCATAGGAAATACAGTCAATAACATTGTAGTAGCTATGTATGTTGCCACGTGGGTACTGGAACTATCAGGGGAAACATTTTGTAAAGTGATTATCTAACCATTATGCTGTATACCTGAAACTAATACAAAATAATATTGAATGTGAACTGTAATTGAAAAATAAAATTAAAAAAATTACAAAAAGTAAAAATAAAAAAGAAGAATTAATATAATCTGGCGATATTTTGAAAATCCTGTTCTCTGTAAAGACAGTCTGACCTACCAGTTTTGAAATAATAATTTCTACTTCATAAATCATTGTTTATATTTCCTTGGTTAGAGAAGTAAGGATATCAATTAGCATAGAATATACTCCTTCAACTAGAGAGTGGTCTTCAGTAGCTTATGGGCACATAAGGGAAAGAAGTGTATATTAACTCAAATCAGTTTTTTCTCAAGTGGGGACTGCTTTTATAATAAATGTTCGGTAAAAGCAGTTTTAATAATAATCTAGCATATTCACAAAAAAGAACCAGATGATTAATCAATCTAGGGTTTACAACCCATGTGAACAATTATGGAATACATAAATCAATTTTTTTATCTTAGTAGGTATAGTTAACATTTTAATTTTCTAGCTAAAGATGAAAAGGAATGTTTTTTGGGAAACAGAAAAAGATTTGTCATCAAACATACTTTTCAAACTAGCTAAAAATGTAAGTGTCCACCCAGCTCACCCTCCCTCCTATGTTTAGTATAGAACCAACCACCTGGGTATTAGCTCACTTGCATATGTTTTTTTTTATTCAGTATTTAAAATATGTTCTTAGCCAGAGGAGAGCGCTTGGTGGCAGAAAAGCAGCTTTGGAACAGAATTTGTGAAATCACAGGTTCAAATCTCATGAGTTATTTTATCCTTCACCTCTGTGATATACAGAAGTGTTCTGTAAATGTCTTTTTCTTTTTTTTTTTAAGCTCACCTGGGGACATTTTTTTTTCATTGCTTTTAGAAAGAGGAAGGGAGAGAGAGAGAGGGAGGGAGGGGGAGAGAGAGAGACAGACAGATAGAGACAGAGACAGAGAGAGAAACATCAATTGATTGACTGGGGGACTAAACCTTCAACCTGCCCAGGGATCAAACCTGCAACCTTTTGATTTATGGGACGACATTCCAACCAACTGAGCCAAACTGGCTAAGGTTAAATGATGTATTTTTAAAAATGAGACTAGATAAGGCTTATATAAAACTTAAACAAAATACCCTAAATTAAAAAAAAATTCCCATCTCAATTATAAAAATGTATCCAGAATATAACTCTGTCTTGAAGGAAATTTATGTCTATGTAAACAGTATTGGATTATGTGTTTGGAGGGATGAAGTAGGCGGCAGAGAGGGAAGGGCGATCCCTGGTCCTTCCTGTGTTAACTGTGTAAGCACCAATCCCCACTCACCTGGTCACATTTTATTTCTGAGAAAAGGGACTTATGCTCTCCTTTTCCATCCTCTGTGGCAAAACCTTTACCATGACCCCTACTGCCCTCCACCTCAGGTAATTAGGGGATAATAGTACTTTTCCTTTACAAATGAGAAAAGTTAAATATTTAGCTCTATGTCCTATTAGAAGTCAGTTAGTGATAGAATAAGATGTAACTAACACTACGGAATTTCAGTTCAATTCATTTCCTACTACTCTATGTCTTAAATAAATGAATATATTTGCATTTTAGTTCTGAAATATTCTCATTTATCTTTCTGAAGCTTATTTTCCATTTTACCTTTTTAATAAAGTTAATATCTATTTTTTCATTTGCAGTCCTATCTGAAATGGCTGTCAATTTTATTATTTATCCTTAAAATTATTAACACTAATGTTCGAATAGGTGATTGAGAAGAGACTATAAACAATTTGCAAAAGTATGGTCACAAATACAGGCATACCTCAAAGATATTGCGGGTTCAGTTCCAGACACCGCAATAAAGGAGTATTGCAATAAAGCAAGTCATAATCTTTTTGTTTGTGGAGGGTCTTGTTTTTAATTTGTAAAAAATGCAGCATCTGTGAAGTGCAATAAAGCAAAGCACAATATAATGAGGTATGCCTATATGTGGAAAAACCTTCAACTTTACTAGTAGCCCAAAAGAATAAAATTTTAACAGAGATATAATATTCTATTTATCAAAAAACAAAGGAAAAAAAATCATATGAATCTTGGTGTAAAGGGAGATAGGACTTTTGTACATGGCAGTATTAAGATGAGAGAATTCTTTTGGAAAGCAATCTGACAATATATAACAAAAGTTTTAAAAACATTTATATTCTTGGTCTACTCCTAAGAAATTCTCTTTAGAAAATGAGAAAAACTAATGTTTTATGCACAAAGATATTGACCACCACATTTTTAAAAATCATTTTACTGCAATTTAATATATATTGCTACATTTTTAACAGTGAAAACTGGAACCAACTTGAAATCTAAATGATTAAAGAAATTTTTATATAAATGATATCTTCATTCAGTAGAATACATATTTTAAAAATCATTTAAAAAGGCTACTAAAGAGTTTCTAATATTGAACTTAAAACTAAGTTACTGATAACGATGGTGAAACTAAATACATCCTATTCTCCACTTCCAGACTGGTGTGGAGAAAATTCTGGGTTAACATAGAACAAAGGGAAGAAACCTCATTTAGTAGCCCCCAGGAAGATGAGCAAGGGAGCAGGCCAGGAACCCAGGAAGAAGAGGGAGGAAAACAGGACAGAAGAGTTACATAAACCACTGGGAGACTGAGAAGTCAGGATAAATACCATAAATGGGAGCCAAAAGCAAAATTGTAGAACAAGTAAATGGGATGATACAGCAAAGGAGGTTATCTTCACTGATAAGGCCTCTACAGGTGGGTTCTGTGATAAATCAAATAAGCAATATATAATATTGCTATGACTTTAAAAATGGGAAAAAAGTTGCATCAAAGTTTGTTCTATAGCCCAGCAGTTACAGAGTGACGTAAAAATTAGGTAAAACAGAATTCATGTGCCATCTCCTTTATATTCTGTAGAGAACACCTGTACAAGGTTTGCTCCTTGGTACTTTGCAAATGAGGGAAGGTAACAGAAAGTTCTCATGGGCTTACATTCTGTGTATAAGAGTGAAAGAAAACTCTCTCACTGAAAGAAATCACCAGAAGTTAGACAAAAACCTTCTATGAGAAAATTGTATGACTTTTAAACCAATAGAAGCTATACTTGCTTAAACTTGGGGGTTAGCCAAACATGAGACTAATTAACTAGTTTATTAATTTAATTTCAAAGAAACTGCTCCCAGTTCTAAGACTATTATAAGGGAGACAAAAAATACTTTTCTTTGTTTTGCAAATGGCTACTCCCTTTATTCTAAGCTGCCTACTATAGAATAGCCACATTCATTTTTTGGACTGGAAGTGTCACTGAAGTCTTCTGGGTGATTTTAGAGGTCACGGCTGTAATTTTTGGCTCACAGTTAAGTGAATTATAACCTCACACCCTGGAATACTACTCAGCCATAAAAAAAAGAACATTTTACACTTTGCGACAGTTTGAATGGACCTGAAAAACATTATGCTAAACGGCCTGTGGGTTCTGTTTCAATCGGAGAGCCAGGGGTTCTGTAACACTGAGAGTAAAGTAGGATTATATCTACACTTTTCTTCTCTTTTTCCTAAATGTCTAAAATTTGTTTATATTACTTTTTAATGAAAGTAACTGTTAATAAAAAGTATCGCTGAAAACATAATATTGTTTAACTTTTTTCTGGCCTGTCTTATGATAATGGAATTTAATGGTAGATGGGACAGAAAAATTTGTTTAGAATTTTAAAAAAATTTTACCATAAGAAATAAGAGGAGTTATTAGAATTCTAACTACAAAGAAAACTTAAACCCACAATATTGCTGATCTCTAAAATGTGATTATTAAATCTATTATAAAAAAATTCAGTTTTCTTTTTCAATTACTTTTTTGAGAAAGAAATATCAGCACAAGTACTTACAACAGGCATAAATATTCTCATTTACCTTGTTCATCTACTCCTATTAAAAAGCTTTTTAAAGCAGAAGGTGATCAGTATGCCTGTTAAACTACATGTGTGGATTATAGGAAGAGAAAGGAAAGGTAGCACCAAATATGGACAAACCTGCTATATGTGACCAGAACCCATGATCTGTGCAATGCTCAACAAGGACACTGTAAAGACCATCTTCTCTGAGAGAATTCCCAGCATTGTGAATGTGTGTGGACTTCTTAAAATATCTTGCCATTGATAGGATGTAATTATGTACACAATAAATTTGTGGCCATTCTATTTCCTGATGCCCCTTAGTGATCAACAGAAAATTTTTCAGTGATAAGATCTGTGAATCAGAGTAAGGTCAACTAGTATATACAACAAAAAAATGTAACCTCTTAATCTATACTGTCATTTACTAACTTTAGCAGTAATCTGCATATAATGGACATTCAATATCAAGTACAAGAGAATATTCTGTTTTTAAGACCACAGAATATTTCTAATACTCAGAAATCACAGCTGATTTAGAATGACACCTAAAATATTAGTTTACCTTCCCATTTGTATAATTATTTGTAAGTGTGTGTAAGAAAACACAACACACACACACACACACATCACTTCTGATAAAGTCAAACTTGAAACCGTAAGTCTTATCATCTTACCATATGTGGCAAAAGTTCTTCTTTGCTGTTCAAACATAAAATCATTGATATGAGCTGGTTCAGCATATCCAGAGAGCATGTTTCTTGGGGCTGCCATTTGCTGTGTCCTAAAGGGATTTTCTGGTCCAAACTGTAATGTTATTTGGGAAAAAAAAAAAAAAAGGAAAGAAAAAAACAAACTCTGAGTGCATAAAGCTAGAATAACTAGAATAATATACAATATATAACATATTTTCAACTCTAAGTCATTAGGGGCTGAATAACCTGTCTGGGAACATGCTTACCCCACTTAGTTCAGTGCTTCTGTGAGATGGCTGATTAGGACAGTTTATCAGCCCTAGGGACAGAAGGAGAGAAACCTAGCTCACCCAATTCTACCTGTGGCTATTTAAATTTAAATTAATTAAAACATTCAATTCCTCATTCACACTAGGCACATTTCAAGAGCTCAACAGCCACTTATTGGTTACTGCCTACTACATTTCCATTATAACAGGGCTTTTGACAGTGTTTCTCTGGATAACTAAGACTTATGATAGTTTTGTTTACACTATGATGTAGGGATTTGGGGTGACACTTATATCAGTAATGGCACCATGATGTAATTTAAAAAATACATAATACATGTTTCTCCTCGACTAGATATAGTGCCTGGGATATAGAAAGCACTAATAAAGGAAAGATTAATCAGAATCCTAGTAGAAGACATAAAATAGACAGTAACAGTAGAGTACTTGAAAAAGTCTCTAGGAAAAGACATTATAAATGTAAATAAAATTTCTCCACTCTGAAAAGTCACACTATGAAAGCCAACACAAAGTAGCACCATTATTACCTATTTGTTTACAATGCTTTGAGTTTCCAGAATGGCTTTCCAAATGTTATTTAATTGTACATAAATCCTGGAAAGTTAGAGAAGTATTTCCATTCCCATGTCAGAAATGAAGACAAAGGCCAAAGATGATCTATTTTATCTGCCTCAGAGTTAATTGTTTTATTAATTAGTAGAACCAAAGCTAGAATTAATCTAGCATTCTATTACATAATAATATTCCCTAAACATACAATCATAGCCTCTAACCAAAAAAAAAAAAAAAAAAAAAAAAAAGCTATTGGGAAAATTCAAGTCTTTCCTTTTTCTGTTTTTAAATAAAGAATAAAACGAACTTCCCATTTTGGAAATAATGGAATTAGATGTGATATTTTTACTTGAACTCTGGAAGTTCTACCATCATGATGAAACATTTTTATATTAGAACATCTTAGGTCACTGGCATTAGAAACCACATTTTCTATGAATATGCAGAGCTATAAATGTAAATTATTCATCTTCTCTTAACCAGAATGTTGCCCCCTCTAAATATCAACATCATATTATACACAAAAATCTACATTTATACAATGTTATATTTGCCTTACCATTTTTCTGCTTAAGAAAATAAATTAAATATTCATTTTTTATCAAGTTTCCATTTCTATGTTTAAAATGATTCAATCTTAAAATATCTGACTTATGTATAAAGCTTTTATTATTATTTATTCTAAATTATAATAAAGGAGAGTACAAGACATTATAGTTCACATTAGTTCTTCCTGTGCTGCTAGGTGAAAACAAAGGGAAAAAATCTAGATTACTGAATGCTGGAATTTTCAGTTAACTTCATTCAGTCATAAAACTTATTACAAAACAAGAAACAGCCATAAAATTAAAGATAATAAAATGATTTAAAAGTTTCCTAGATGCTTTACTTGATCTATCTGCTCTACCTGTTCTACAGGCTGTACATATCAAACTGGCTCCAAATTTTAAAGAAAAATTCTCAGTGTTGAAGAACTTTGATTTTTATACAAACACAGATCTATCTATTACAGTTAAGTATATCATATGTGATATTATTCCTAACTCAGTCTAACAATTTAAACATCCTTTTGTTTTATATATATTTATACTGAGACATGAAAAATAATCTAAAGATATAGAAGCTGCCTGGGGTATGTTCCACCAAATTCTGGCTCATCTTAACTCCCTGGTTACTGGCAGCTATTGGAGCTGACCTCACAGACATTAAATGTCAATAGAGGAAGGCAGAGAACAGTACTTAGACTCAGCTCTTCCCAACTACTCAAAAAAGTTTCCCAGATGTTGCTGGTCTCCGTGGATATGTACCTACTTTTATTCTGGGTTAACCATTAAGAAACAAAACAAAGCATATAAAAAACACACACACAATTGATTTCCAAATACTTCTTTTCAACTGTTGGTAGTTAGGTTTAAGTGTAAATTTGTAATTCAAGTGATTTTAAAAAATACATATTCAAGTTAATTAGGTATGAATATTTAACAGTTTTTAGGTAAAACAATATTGAAGTATGTAATAGTCAGTTATAATTGTAATCTCCCATATAAAAATATACACATTTAAGTATTAATTCAAATCACTACACCCCCCAAAGTGTGTGGTGTTACTGGGAGAGGTAATTATCTCACCTGAGCGAAGCAGTCATGTATTTATAGAGTTGTGAGAAAAGCATTTTTAACTTAAGGCACTGTTTGATAAATCTAAGAGAGCTGCATACTATAAGGTGGTGATTCTCAAAAGTCTTCAGGAGGTAGAGCACTTGAGGGTCAATATCTTAGCAGTATATAATAACATCATAGGATTAAGAAAATTTATACTAGTGAAAACTAGTATATGAAATCATCACTATAAGTTTTCATATAGGAAAAGCCCAACTTATTGAACTAATAATCATACTTAGATGGTTGATAAGTTTTTCATTAATATTTATGGCTTTCATCAATGTTTAAAACATTCAGAAACAAACTTTAAGGTGAGAAGAGTCTGCTGATTAACTTAATTATTTTATTTTTTTTACAAATTTTGGAAAGATCACCAAAATTCAATTTTACTGGCAGAATACCTCAATCTTGTAAGTTAAAAGCAGAATTTAAATATTATAAGAAAATTTTACTAGGGCTGGTTCTATAACCCGGGGCCTCAGTTTCCTCATCTATAAAATAAAAGCTGAGCCACATGATTTTTAAAGTTCATTTTAACATTAATATTTATAGCAATCCATACAGCCAGATTTTTAAGAGTAATTAGCATTTTTTTCTCTTACCTTTTATATTTTTTTCTATTCCTAAAAATAGTATCATTTTAAGTCTGAAAATCTCCCTGAATCTTATGGGTTTTATGAGTCCAGAGAAGCTAACAAATACACTTTTCTCTACATAGATACAAAAAGGATTGGGTGAAATGAAGAAAATGATTAGGCTAAAACAATGGCTACTGTCTTCAAGTTCTATCTATAAATCTGAGAAAGCTTATCTGCATAATTAGGTAGACCATTTAGGGGAAGTCCTTGGTTGGAAGGAAGAAACAGTATTTAATAAAATAAATTTGTCAATTCAGTTAACTTACTGAACTAGCAGAGACATAGGCATGTACCCTGCAAACCCCACCATGGCCTTCAAACTGGTGCTCCAGTTATAGAGTGACTGCTAAGACTGATCTGGACTCAAATATGCAAATCTGTCACTTGCTGGCAGTATAATCCGAGACTTGGTTTCCCTGCTATAAACAGGGATAAGAGTACTTATCTCACAGGGTTGTAGAGAACACTAAAAGAGATAGGTATAAAAATATGTAAGCCCCTCAGTACAGTATCTGGCACACTGTAATAAATGCTAGCTGTATTTCATTAGTTTCTATCCCTGCTCTTTTCCATCAAGCAAACCCTTACCAAATTCACCTTCCTACAAATGCAGCTTTTTTAATGCCATTCCCCCATTAAAGAACCTTAGAAATCTGTTTATCATTTATTAAATGAAGACCAAACTCGCCACCTTGGTCCCCAGAGCCCTGTGCAATGTTATACAAACTACCTTTCTAGCCTTACCTCTTTTTCCATTCTCCACTACTGATAATGACTAAAGCATTCCTGTTCTTTAGAACTTCTATGATTTAGTTCATGCTGTTCTCTTCTGCCTGGACTCTTTCCTCATAAAAGCCTTCCTAGCCTCAATGCCAAAAAGGATTATAAATAACAGTAAGAGCTACTATTTATTAATTCTTACTGTGTCAGAGAGTTTCTTAAACATATTATACATTATCTTATTTATTCTTATAACTCAGAAAAGTAGAAATTACCCTCATTTATCTAATAAGAAAACTAAGATAATCCAAGGTCACACAAGACCTAAAAAGCAGTCTAACTCCAAATCTTATGTTCTTAACCTAGATTGTATTGCTTACTTTAAATACTATTTCTTTCATGGAACTTTTCTTATCTTTATAATCAGATGCAATCTCTCCTTAAACCTGAATAATATTTTAGAGGCACTATAGGAAATAGTCCAGTCTCTATCTTTTTAAAAACACACTTAGCATATCCTCTCTGGTAAACACTAGCTGAGGAGAGGGGTCATATTTTGTTTCTAACAAGGGATTCTCAAATATGGGTACTTGAATCTCATCCAGCGAAGTTCCCGGTAATGTCTTTTACAGACTCCGCCAAGTTATATAGATCCTAGTCATAAAACTCAAAGTTAATAATATGTTATATGTCACAGAAAATTCATTTGGCAACCAGGAAAACTGTAATTTTTCTTCATTTTTCAGTCTCACCATTCTTTTCTTAAATTGCTGACAAGCAGTGAAGAGTTTCTAACATAAACTAATTTATACTTTGGGTTGGCCAAAAAGTTTGTGTGGTTTTTTTCCACAAAATAAAAGTCACATTTTTCATCTTCACCAATAAACTTTATTGATTTGGGTACTTTCAGTACGTTGGTTATCTCCCACATGGTATAATGTTGACTGTTCTCAATTAATGTCTTGATTTGATTACCATCAACTCCCTCTGGTCTACCTGACTATGGAGCATCATCCAGCAAGAAATCTCCAGCACAAAACTTCACAAAACCCCCTTGACACGTTCGATCAGTCAGTACCTTCTCCATACACCAAACAAATCTTTTTCTGCATTTCAGTTGCGTTTTTATCTTTCTTGAAATAATAAATAATAAAATGCTGAAAATGTTGCGTATTTTCCTCCATCTTCAATATTAAAATGGCTACACAAAAATTCACCATTTTGATATTTAAAAAAAATACATGCTGATGTAACAGCTGTCACAACACAATCTAACAAAACTGTTTTGAATGAAGTTAAAGACAACTAAGTGCTACTAGAGCCATCTTATGAAAAAACCCAAAGGAACTTTTTGGCCTATTCAATATTTAGTGGGAGGCTTCCTATCATGAGTATTAAAGGACTGATGATCCCACAAGGAGAAAAGGCCTACTGCCTTGTCAATATTGTTGCAAAAAAAAACATTTAAAAACAAATAAAGATGAAATTTCTTTTAAAGGTTTTATTTATTTTTAGAGAGAAGTGAAGGGAGGGAGACAGAAAAACATCAATGTGTGGTTGCTTCTCATGCGCCCCCAATTGGGGCTGTCACGCAACCCAGGCATGTGCCCTGACTGGGAATTGAACCAGAGATCCTTTGGTTCACAGGCTGGCACTCAATCCACTGAGCCACACCAGCGAGGGTACAAAAAAATCTTGATCTTTTCAATTTTCTTGTAATTTTTGAAAACTGTAATCAAATAGCAATTTATTAGTTACACATAAGACCTAAAAACTTAAGAAAAATAGACCATAGAAAATATATATACTGAGACAGGAATGTCATATCCCACATTAGTTAAAATTTTCTCATTTCCTAAATCCAGTGATCCTATTTTACTGATGTACTTTTCATTTAAAAAAATCACGAAGCATATATGTAATATACAACCTCTTTTCAACGTGATGGCTAAAATGATGCTAAGGAATATGCGACAGCCTGTACAGTTCAACAGGCTGGAAGGATTTAAGAATTAGCAGAATAAAATTTAAAATGTGCTACAGCCTCAGAGCATGAGAATGAGATTTCTGCTTGCTGTTTACCCAGAGAACAACTACGGCACTGTCTGAATACTAGTGCTGACGGCACTGGCCGTGCTACGTATTTCTATTGCCATATTTAAGTGACTAAGGAGGCAAACTTGACTCTGCTTTATCAAAAAAACCCCAAAACCAAAAAACCAATGACTATACACTAAAAAATTAAATATATTAAAAAGTACCTCTTTCTCCACCAAAGTGCAGTGAGATTTGACTTTTTAAAGGCCAAGCTATGAAACCCTTTTGTTTGTTTTATAATGACCATTTTATGGTATTTCTATTTTGTCAATCAAGCATTCTTTTGCCTTTTAAAAGGCAAAATATCTAGAAATTTTATCTTTTCTCCAAATGTTCCTAAGTGAACAATTTTCACTGTTCCCCTTCCTCACTTTCTTGAATGCTTCCATCACCATTTATCATTATCGTCATATGGAACAAAGGCTCCATAGATGTTTTACTCAGAGCAGGCAATAAACACTGTGACTGCTTTCCAGCAGTACGGCACCTCTTTTTAGTGTTTAGCACAGCAACATGTTTCATAATATACTATGCATTAATGTTAATAAACCAAATTCTTTTTTCCTAATGGTTAATTTATAATACTCCCTTATCAATACCGAGAGGAAGATGTTAACTAAGTTCACATTTAAGAATCAGATATTTTGAGGACTTCCGGCCAAGATGGAGATTTAGACAGACACGCTCGGTCTCCCTCTACAACTAGAAAGGAATACAACTACCTCAAAACAAAAGATGACCAGAAATTACAGAAAATAAAACTACATGGAAGACCAATGTATGAAGTTATAAACCAGCGGTGCTCGCCAGGACGGGTAGGAGGGGCAAAATCGGAACCAAACGGAAAGGTTGGGCGGTGCTGTTTGCGGTAGCAGCGGGGATAGCGGCAGGGGGAGCAATCCCGACTGCAATCAAGCCCCGGCAGCTTGCGACTCCAACATGGGGAAAGCCCCCCCCCCCCCCCTCCATTGCCTCGGACAGAGAGGCCCAGAGGGACGGATCCTGCTCTCCCAGTGGAGAATAACGGCAGGAATCCATTTTGGACCCCCGACCCCACACAAAGCACACAGCGCGGTGAAAAAGGTCGGGATCGCTGCCGGTGGCCGAGCAGTGATGAGTACACGGGGCTCCGCCCCCCACAGCCTGCCCAGGAAGCAAAGCAAAACACAAACTGTCAAGATGAAGGAGACAATGATTGAAATCCCAGTGAGGCAGCTCACCAGGCAGCATATGAAGAACCTGACAGATGAACAAATGGGAAACCTTTCAGAGGCTCAGTTCAGAGCTATAGTCATAAGGTGGCTTACAGAATTAACAAAAGATTTGGAACAGGACAGGGAAGGAAAGAAAGTCACTCATACTGAAACGAACAAAAACACATACGAGACAAGTGGTGAGGAAATAAAATCCAGAGATCAAATCAACATACCGGAACGTAGAGAAGGAACAAACAGTCAACCAGTGCAGAAAAAGGAAACAAAAAGTAAGGAAAGTGAGGAGAGGATCAGAAACCTCTGGGACAGCTATAAGAGAGAACATTCGGATTATAGGGTTGCCAGAGGGCGAAGAAGAAGAACTAGAAATTGAAAAATTATGTGAAAAAATAATGAAGCAGAACTTCCCAAATTTGGGGAAGGAAAGACTTACAGGTCCAGGAAGCACAGAGAGTTCCAGAAAAACTGGACCCAGGGAGAACCACTCCAAGACACATTATAATCAAAATGTCAAAAGTTAAAGATAAAGAGAGAATCTTAAAAGCAGCAATAGAGAAGAAAAGAATCATGTACAAAGGGGTCCCAATTAGACTATCAGCTGACTTCTCAAGGGAGACCCTGCAGGCAAGAAGGGACTGGCAAGAAATATTCAAAGTAATGAAAAGCAAAAACCTACAGCCACAAATACTCTATCCAGCGAAACCATCATTCAGAATAGAAGGGCAGAGAAAATGTTTCCAGGACAAAATAAAACTGAAGGAGTTCATTAGATCTCATTATATGAGATGTTAAAGGGACTGGTTTAGAAGAAGGAGGATCAAAACTATGAACATTAAAATGAAAACTGCATCACAAGAACCAACAACAGAAGCTAGGGAATTGAAACAAAGGCAAACTAAACAGGCAACAAGAGTGGGAAAAGAACTATATGTAAGGGGAGCATATTGGGGGGAGGTCAGCAGGGAAGGGGAAAAAGGGAGAGGGAGGGAGATGTAGGAATTAGGAAGCATAGTAGGAGGAAATGGAATAGACAGGAAGAGGTTGAGAAGAATTATATGCACAACCAATGGACATGGACTAAAAGGGGGGGACAACTGGAGGGAGTGGGGCCACTGGGTGGAGGGGAGCAGAGGGAGGGGAAATTGGGACGACTGTCACAGCATAATCAGTAAGACATATTAAAAAAATAAATGAATCTCATATTTTGAGATTTCCTTTTTTCAAAAGAAATAGTTCCATGGCACCAGATGGTTCTGTGTTTGTAGGTAAACTGTGGATTTTTAAAAGTATTCCCACAAAAGCAATTACACTGTTTAAACTTTTGGAGAATAGGAAGATAGCTTTTCTTTTTAAACTGAGTTGTAATTAACATAAAACAGGACATATTTTCTAAAAGCTTAAATGGTATATTTTGTGAAAAATTCACCAACTGTTTAGTTACCTATGTATAATTTAAATAGTTTAGCAAAAGGCAGAATCTTAAGTACAGTACGTTTTCTCACCTCAGGAGCAAACATGGTCTCATAGGTAGGATTATACTGAACCTCTTTGACAGCAGGGTCAAGGTGAACTCCAGTCTCCAAATCTTCCTAAAAGAAAACCAAATGAACATTAAAAATCTGATAAGTAATTGTTTTATTTTATTTTATTTTTTATTTTTTGTCCTAAATTGTTTATTAGGAAAGAATTTTACAAACATCCCTCAGATTAGCGGTAATGGTGGAGCTGGAGAGTATTGCATCTTCTCCAAGCTGCGCGGGGAGACCCACCGATGGTGTGGTGGAACTTGTGGCCCTTCCCAAGGCCACGGCTCTTGCCGCGGGCAGATGTCAGCCCTCGCATCTCCCTGTGCTTGTGGACCGGTTTGGTGATCCACTGGGTGTCAGGATTCCTTCTGATAGCCTTATGGAATGGATCAATGAGGATGACCTCAAAGAATGTGTATGTGGAATCTTTCACCGACCCAGTAAGAATTCAGGACTCTCAGAGCCCCGCAGTGGCGCCCAGCTCGCTCCTGGGCAACAGACTGAAGGCTTCGGGCGAACTTTAGCTGGTTGACACCATGATGGACAGGCTTGCCATAGGTGGCACCCTTGGGAACGGGGCGTTTGCGGCCACCACGGCGCACACGAATCCGATATATGACATAACCCTGCTTGGCCTTGTATCCCAGCCTGCGCGCTTTATCGGGCCTGGTGGGGCGGGGGGCCCTGTGGAGCGCAGAGACCTGGCGGTACTGCCAGCAGCGCACCCGGAGAAGGAAGCGCATCACATCGGACTGCTTCTTCCTCCACAGCTCCTGGATGTACCTGTAAGCGCCCATCTTGGCTTACCTGATGGCTGCGGCCAGAAGGAAAGGACGAGCCTAATTGTTTTATTTTAAAACTGCATTAAGGTCACATTAGCCATTTTAACACCAATTTTATGATTATTACATTAATGCCTTATAATTAATAAGCCTAATAATCAAAGACTAATAAAAGTAATGTATACAGGTATAAAGGTTAGAATGTATAACAATTTTTTTCCTTTCAAAATACTGACTTTATCATATCTGAGCAAATTAAAATTTTCTAAATAAGTTAACACTTCTCAAAGCCTTAAATTAAAGAGTCTAACTCCCCATTTTTATTAACTCAAAAAAGACCTGATCTTCTGATTCCTAATTCAGAAGCACTTCCTTTATTCGGCAAACTTCATTAAATAGATACCCAGATGGCACTGGTTACGGACTGCAGAGGAAACAAAGTGACAGGGCCGGAATCTAAGTCTAAAGTCTTATAATTTATGTCAATGTTTCAACCATCTTAAAAATCTCATCTCCACTAAAGGATCACTGGTAGCCTATTTTTTGTGTGGCCCTACCACTTAAAAATATAACAATTCCCAAAGTGGTATATCTAGTCTGGACCTCTCCCCTGAACTCTATAGAGACTTGTACATCTAACCTTCAATTTGTTATCTTTTCTCCCACAACGTCTAACAGACACCTCACACTTAATATGTCCAAAAGGGAACTTCTGGCCTCCCTATCCCCAATCACTCCTTCTAGTCTTCTCTAAGTTAACTGCAATTCCATCCTTACATTTGCTGATGTGAAAATTCCTGGAGTTATCCTTGACTCCTCTTCCTTTTACATCGTATAGTACTATACCCAATCCATCAGCAAACCCTGTACCTTTTATGTATATACAGAATTTAACCACTTTTTAGGTCCTTTTTCACTTTCACCTCAGCCCAACTTACTATCTAGCACCTGGATTATTGTAATAGTCACTTAACCAGTATCCCTGATTCTGCCCATGCTCACTCACCAACAGCCTCACTCCACATAGGAGCTGGTGATTATTCTAAAATATTCATCAATTATGTTACTCCTTTTTGCTCTAAACCCTCCAGTACCTTCCCCACTCAGAGTGAAGGCCTAACAAAGGCCAGTTCTCAGAAAGTAAGTAATTTTATAGGGCATTTTTGTCTCCCTGTATTGTCCTGCCTTAGCTTTCACATACTAAAACCCAGTTTTTGTACACATTTTATTTCCATATTAAACATGTTATAAATACCTTTAATTTAATAAAGGCATTCAAGCTATATTTTGAAATTTGAAAGGAAGTTATATATCATTTATGAATTATATTTCAGTATAGCTGAAATTACAAAATTGATGTTATAAAATGAGGATGTTTGAATCTAATCGGTTGAGCATTCACCCTCCTTGCTCTGTCCCTCTTCCTTCCCTCCAGCCCAACCTCTGCCCTCATCTAGCCCTGTGCCTACGTTCACAATGCTCCAGGCTCACTGGCCCCTTTGCTATTTCTGGAATTCAACAAAGGTCAATGCTGCCTCAGGGTCTCTGGACTTACTGTTCCCTCTTCCTGGAATGTTCTTTTCCTGGATAGCCACACGATTGTTCTCTCTTCTTTCAGGTTTCTGCTCAGTTTTTCTACTTTCCCCTTACCTTGCTTCACTTATCTCCATTATACTTATCACCACCTGACATATATATTTATTGCCTACATCCCTCCACTAAATATCAGCTACTTAAGTTGGATTTTATATGCACAAATGTGTCCTCAACCACCAGAACTATCCCCACCATGTCACCGTTTTTATTCTGTTAGTCTCTTGCTGATGGTAGGATACATCTGTCAACGCAATGCAAAGACTGCAAAGTAATACTGCAAATTTTACAAAACAGGTGGGATATCATGACATTGACAATGATGTTGGAGAAGAAGCAATGCCACTGACAAATGAAGATCTGGTAGAATTAAACCAGTTAATGACCAAAGATACAAAACTGACAAGAAAAATAACATCAGAGGCACACAGATATTGTTCCAAAATTTTATGTTTTAAAACACCCTTCACCAAAGCAGGCGACTTAAGTTTCTCTACTTCTCAAAGGTACAGTCACTCAGGCATGACTCCATTAAACCTTTCCTACCAGTTTCAAAACTATCCATATCTTTACAATATTTTATCCTCCTCATGAGTTCAATTGCTATCTCAAATTTTTACCTGCAGCCTTGACCACACTCCTGGCCTCTGGATCCACATATGTGACTTGCCTTTTGAACTTTATTGTATGGATGTTGCACAGAATCGGACTCTTTGCTGTGTCCAGAAGATGACATTCCCCCATGACTCCACCTGCACTCACTACCACATCAGCCACCAAGTCTTACTGATCCTACCTCTGCACTGTTCCTCCAGCACCTCCACTCCCAACACACCTTCTTCATATCCCAGCCACCACTATCCTAGTTCAGGGCTTCATTGACTCTTGCCTGGTCTATTATAAAGTCTCCTTACCAGGTTTAATATACCCCTACTTTTGCCATATTAGACTAAGTGCTGATTTTTAAAAATTCCAAGCACTTTTATGCTTTCTGTGCTGTTGGCAATTTGCTCTTTGTTCATTATGCATTTCCCGTTATTATCATTAGAGCATTAGAGGCTAATCTGATAATGATGATAATATGTCATCTTATTTTCTCTGATACCTTCCCTCCTCCTGGCTCAAGAAAACTGCTTTTTCAGCCACAGTCCTAAGAGATTTTTTTACAGAACTCTTAATAGCATCTGTAATATTATATTATTAGTTGCACATGACCTTTCCTTATATTTTATATCTTCACCGCCTAGTGCAATGCAGGGCACTCAGCACATGTTCAATAACTATTCGTTAAATAAAACTGAAGAAAAGTCAAATCCATAGAATGAAGGCTGACTAAAACCACTGAATTTGGCAATCATGTCACAAAAACCTTTGCCAGACCAATTTTGGTAGTGGGTGGGGTATGGGAAGCCAGCAGCAAGGGGCAGAAGTATAACTGAGGAGTTAGAAAAACAATTCAGTAATAATTTTTACTCTTTCAAAACACGTGGTAATAAAGAGGAGGAAGGGTACCAGATTAAAGGATTTTCAGGGTGAAATTAAGTTTGTTCTTTTCTCTCCGTAAGAAAAGACTAGATCAAAGACTTAGTCAATCACAGGCCAGAGGGAAGGAGTGAGTAGGGAGACAAATGAAAAGGAGGGGATAAGCAAGGGTATGGAAGAGGTAGAAGGGAAGGGAATCCAGGAGAGTTAGGAGATTAGCCTCTGAAAAGAGTAAGAGCTCTTTCTGAAATGAAGTAGAGACAACAAAGATAAGAACTGACTGGTAATAGATGTTTAGAGCTGGTTAAGAGATGCATGTAGTCAATAGTTGGTCTTTTAATTTTCTTTGTGTAGTTAGGGGCACAGGCATCTTAATAAAGCAAGGATGGTAACTTCAGATTTATTCATTCATTTAACAATACTGATTATGTGCCTACTATGTGCCAGGCACTGCTCTAGGTCCAAAGAAATAGACAAAGATCCCTGCCCTTAAAGAACGTATATTCTAGTGAGTGATAAAGACAATAACCAATATAATAAATAAGTGAATTACCCCTATAGTTTGCTATGAAAAAAAAACTATTTAACAAGTGTCAGGACTAGGGTAAACACAGTAGCTCATATAATCCTTATAATACCCTGTGAGGTAAATATTAGCAAGATTAAGTCACTTACCCCAAAGTACTAATAGAATAAACGAGAAGGGGAAGAATTTGAAGTAACCACAATAAAGGATGTCAGACACCTAATTAGCAACAAACAAAATCGTTGGCAGAGTATCAGTCAGGTTCTTAGTTGCAAGCAATTGAAAACCTCACAGGCTGATTAAACAGTATTGAATCCTTCTAAGTTTCTCTTAGCGCTGCCAAGAAGGGTGGAGAATGAGCTTGCAGAAACACACAGAGATAAAGGTGTATGGAATCACAATTCTAAGCCAATCATATCCCAGAGACAGTCTAGTGAAGACAAGGGTTCACCATTTCTGAAAACCACTGCTATGGCTGCTACTGGATGCTGCTGTTGAAACTACAAGCCTAAGAAACTAGATAATGTTGGCTACCGCTGTCACTTAAAAATACTGCTTCTTTGTGGATTAGCTTTACGTTAGAATTTAGGTGGATGCGTTTGTCGGGCTGAGCCCAAGCTGTAGCATTAGATCTTAAAAGGGAGCTGAGAGAATGAGAATATGGGTCTTCAGCTCCTAAAGGTAGGGTACAGGGAGGGATATTCTTCACATTAAGATGCTTAAAAAAGGGGGTTCAAATGCTGGGCATTTGATATTACACTGAATGCATACTAGCATCTTCATTGATTACAACAGTATGTTGCCTAGGGCTCAGTAACAAAATCCAGTAGAATAAAGTTAAAAGATTATACACAAACTGCTTAAACTGCATAAAAACTCAATAAAATGCTTTCTCTCTTAACATTCAACTTGTAGTGGTAAACTGCTTAAATTAACAAGAGGCCCTATTGATGGCTCCCCACAGGATTTTATAGAACACAGTGGCTAGAACCACTTTATAATACTGTTTACTGGCTCTTTCCAATAAAGAGTATTCTAAATTTTAATTATTTTGAACAGAGTACCATGAGATATCAAGCTTTAAATTTAAAGTACAATTTATAAAGAATTACTCTATATATGCGACAGTGGCAACCGATTAAAAAAATATAAATAGGTCCCAGTCTTTGGCTCCTCCTAAAATCATAGAACAAACTGAACAAACCTCCAGAAAATATAGGGTTATTAATTTTACATTAATTAGAAAAACTTAGATAATACCACAACCTTGTTTTAAAACGTATAAAGAATTCAATAACAATTAGATATGAAATTGAAATTACAGCAGAATTACAAGGATTTCTATTCAGTGTTAATTATCCACATAAATGGAAGTGCAGTAAGTGAAGGGAAGAACCTATGGACCAAATAAGTGCTGAAAGTTTATCTTTGGATGATTCAAAGAAATTTGAGACCAAAATTGTATGATATTTACTTTCCAGTCCTTTTTACATGTCTTACTATTGTACAAATAAGAAAATAATGTGAAAGCACTTTATAAAGAAGACAAATATTAATCATTATTATGAACTATTTATCAATTTATAGTATAGTTTTTTCTCCACAAAGTGGAAATGAGTAAACTTCCTAAAACTGGGAATCTAGGTGGATGAGATCAAAAAACAGAAATTCATATAAAGTTATCCTTTGAGTATGGCTCTTAACAAATGCAGAGGAAAACAGTGATCCATTTGAAGCTCACAAGTATAAGAAAGATCATCCAAGAAGTTTTAAAATATGCTCAAAAATAGAGGCAGAAGTTTCATTTAACTCAAGTAGACTATGTTAATGTAAAGGATACACTGGGGGAAAAGTAAATCATTAACTGAAATGAAAGAAAGCCAGGTCTGCTTTATTTTTTTATTATTTTTATTTATTGATTTAGAGAGAGAGAGGGATGGAGAATGAGGGAGAGAAAGGGGGCTAAGAGAGAAGAGAGGAAGAGAGAGAAACATTGATTCGTTCCATCCGTCCATCAACCCATCCATTGCTTGCTTCCTGTATGTGTACCTACCTGGGATCAAACCTGCAGCCTTAGTGTATTGGGATCACGGTCCAACCAACTGAGTGACCATACCAAGGCCTGGTAGTTTTTAAATTTTAAAGTTAAATAATAAGCAACTCTTACAACCCAACAGGGCAAATTACATGATTTTCAAAGTGTAAAATCTGACAGTGTTGCACCAAAATACATTTTTTTAGCCAGAAAATCGTCGTTGTTGTCGTCGTCGGCAGCCGTCCGTCTCGAGAGACTATGGTGTAGCTTCTTAAGAGTCTATCTGCACCGCCGAGGATGGCTGTGCAGTCCGACTCGGGAGTGACACGGTATCTGTCTCCTCCCGTGTTGAATCGACATCTTGCGATGACGCTGGAGTGTCCTCTCCAGTGAAGCTGAAGCTACAGAGCCTGGGCAGGGTGATATGGAGGGTCTGCTGTTGCCCATGCAGCAGACCCCCCCTCTCTTCGCAGCTGAAGGGTCCAAGGGAAAGACGGAGTCAATACAGCTTGGCTTCAGGTGCGCCGCAGGAGTTGCCGGTGTTGACTACAACGTCAAACCGCCTTAGGGACTCCGGCTCCGGATTTTCTGTCGGGGTTTACTCCCTTAGCCTTTCCCCTGAAGAGGTATGCCGCAAGGCAGCGGAGGTTTTTTGGAGTCAGAGTTTTCCTTCTCTGATGTGCCCTGACTGGAAGATCGAACCAGCGACACTTAGCTCGCAGGCCGACGCTCAATCCACTGAGCCAAACCAGCCAGGGTAGCCAGAAAATACTCACTGTAATACATCAGAAAATACAAATACCTGTATACCTCTTTATGAACTGAACCCTATATTCAAGGAAATGGATTAAAAACATGGCCTAAGTTCATACTCGGCCAAAATGCCTGCTGTCAGTCACAATACAGTCAGTCAAACGCAGAGGAATGGGTTTGCATGCTTCACAGCTCCTCGCCTGGTCATTTTTCTATCACCACAGTCACTATGTGTGAGCTTTACTTTTTTCCTTTATCTGGATATAAACAAGTGTTGGTCCACAAACTAGTGATAATTAACGTCTTTTATTATTATCATAGAACCTAGGTCACTGGGGGTCTAGCGCCAGCTCTGGTATCTTATGCACACTCTCCTCCTGGATTTTGTTAAGGGACTGAAGTGGGTTCCAGAGACATCCTTTTATCCCCACCCAATCAATACACATTGATTTACGATACACATGTGTTTTCAAAGACTTTCTTTTTCACTTGCTCTTTCATTCCTTTTCTCACCAAATATACCTCTCTTAATTTTTTTTACTAGGTATTGGAGATATAAAAGCAAACAGATGCAACAATCTCTGGTCACAACAGACCAGGGGGTAAAAACGGTTAACAATCATAACAATGTGGCAAGTGCTACCACTGATGTCTGAAAAGGTGCTCAGGTAGACAGGGGAGAGAACGTGCAGGAGACTGAAGGACAGCAGAGTCTGGTTGTGGGAGGTGAGGGGAAGGCACAAGGCACGGGCTTTCCAGGCAGAGAGACTAGTGCGGGCAAAATCTGGAGAGGAAAAATGAAAAGGCTTTTGGGAGAATGGCAAGCCACACGTGTTATATAAAGAACTCAGGAATAACCCAGTAGGCAGCACAGGTCCTTGGGCAGGGAAATGGTTAGAACGATCACTTTTGGGTGCACTGTGAAGGAAGGAATGGGACATGGAACTGGGAAACAAAAAAAGAGAAGATAGAAAGACCAGTTAGAATGTTATTATCATGGTCTTGAAGAGAAATGATAAGAATCTGAACTAAAGGGCAGCAGCAGAAGAGGAAACAGAGATTTGATAAATATCACTGCATTATAATGGACAGGACCCACTACCCAAAAGTGGGGGGTTGAGAGGGAGAGTAAAGTCAAGAATGACTAGGGAGAGAAGTAGGGAAGATATGAAGAAGGTGGTGTCAGTGAAAATGGAGAGGAAGGAATTGATTTAAGAGAAATTAATGCAGCAGAAATATTAGAATAAGCCAAATGACCAGCTTCAAGGGCTAGTCATTTGAAGACCCCTTGGTTCGTGGCTTGGACTAACAGGTAGGATCATTATTCGAAATGGGAAAAACAGGTTAAGTGGATTTTGAGGGAAAGAAAACGCATTAATGTTTTAGCACATTGGATTGGAGGTGCCCAAAAGCCATCCTGGGAGAGAAGTTTAATAGTTGTGGAACTAGAAAGGAGTTTGCAATAGGAAATAATAAGGATAGTGTCCCTGGAAGAGTTCTAAGTGCTTTACACGCTTTGGGTTCAGAGAAAATGCAATGAAGAAGAAGAAAGCTCCAAAAATCTGAGCTGTGAGAAGAATTGAAGACTCAGGAGGTTGCTGAAGTTAAGTTTGGGGAGTTCTGTAATAAAGATAGAAGGATTCTAAGCATGCTTTCATACCAAATGCCCATTAGTAAAAAGTAAAATTCATAAATAGGCCCTGGCTGATGTGGCTCAGGGGGTCATCCTGCAAACAAAAAGTCACAGGTTCAATTCCAGTCTGGGCACATGCCTAAGTTGTGGGCCAGGTCCCCCAGCTGGGGTCAGCGAGAGAGGCAATTGATCGACATTTCTCTGGCACATCATGTTTCTCTCTTTCTCTTTTCCCCTCCCTTCCCCTCTCTCTAAAAGTAAATAAATAAAATCTTTTTAAAAATCAAATACACCCTGGCTGCTGTGGCTCAGTGAATTGAGCGTTGGCCTGCGAGCCAAGTGTTGCCGGTTCGATTCCCAGTCAGGGCACATGACTAGGTTGCACGTCAGGTCCCCAGTTGGGGGCGCGAGTGAGAGGCAATCACACAGTGATGTTTCTCTCTCTCCCTTTCTCCTTTCCCCTCTCTCTAAAAATAAATAAATAAATAAATAAATATTTTTTAAAAAAATCATAAATACAATAGATCACTAAAAACATGTAAAAAACTTAAGTGATAACACACTGGACTTGGGAACATCTTAAATACAGAGAAATTTTTGCACAATGCCTCCCCTCACTACATCTTGTGCTTCTGAGCTCTTCTGGGCCTACAGATAAGCCCAATTGGTGGATGCTCTCCACTTGGGCCCTAGACACACTGACCTTTTCCTCAGTTCTTCAAACACATTAAACTCTTTGTCATCTCAAGGCTTGCTTTCTTCTTTGCCTGGAAACTCTTGCCTTAGCTTGCACATGGCTGGCTTCTGATTCTTCAAAGCCACTTTTTCAGAGAGGACTTCTCTGACCAATCTATTGAAGTCCTACTACTCCTGCATTGTTCTCTATCATAGTACTCTATTTTTCCTTTCCCTGTACTCAATGCAATCCCTAATCCCCTTCACCGTACTCAGTGCAATCTGTAATCACTTTACTTGCTCATATTTCACTGGCTGCCTCTTCCACTAGAATGTGTGCATCACAATGGGAAAGATATCTGGTTTGCTGGCCTGTGTCTTCAGCCCTCAGAACAGTTCCTCATAAATAACATGTGTTCAATAGATACTTGTTAAATTACCCATATAACCCAATTTCTCTGTGTCACCTCTCTCAGTTGGCATTATTCACTCCTTAAACTACCAAGCCCTTTTCTCATTGTATAGACCTATGTAATCAAAAGACCTAACATTTGTTGCACTTGTATTAGGTACCAGGCTTTGTGCTAAAGCTTTATTTACATCATTCCGCTTAATCTACACAATAATCCACTCCTATAAATGCTTTTAAAATTATTTCCATTTCACAGGTGGGAAACAGAGGACGTTGTAGAGCCTGGCCAAGTTCACACAAGTGGTGAGCTGGGATCGGAAACTAGTTTGGACTTCAAAAACAAAACAAAGGCAGTCCACTGCTCACTTCCAGTGAAGGCATTTGCTCTAGTTTGCGAAGTCCTAGGTTAGTCTTTCTCATGTTTTGAGACAACACTTGTTCTATCCAGGCCACATCCTAATCCATTCATTTTCACTCCCTCTTCCCACTTGGTGGGAGGCGAGAGCGGGGTTGGAGTGGAGAGCTGTCCTGAACTTCCAGTTCCAGGCTTCTCCCAAGGAAGATGCATGTGGGAAGGCGAAGAGCTCCAAGCGTTACCAACTTATTTCTTAGCATCGATGAAAACGTAACCCGGCGCCTAAGACGCAACTGCCAGATTTTGGAGCAGAATACAATTCCAGCACTGCATCAGAGGCAAAAGCGCTTACCTTAACTGCCACCTCCGGAGCCGAGTCCACAGCCACTGCCAGAGAGGGCTTGTCAGAAGGCGATTTAGTCAAGTGCATGAGGGAGTCAGCGGTTGGCAGCGGACACCGTCCGCCCTCACTGTCCGAGTCAGATTCGGACCCGGAACCCGAACCATAGGAAGCAGCCAGAGATGCAATCGCAGCCGACATGACGGCAACAGTACAGTGGAGACCAGGCCCCGGCGGAAGTAGAAGCGGCTCCCAGGTCCTGACAGACTGCCATGACACACATTATTTACTTCCTTTGCTAAGACATAATTTATGACATTTTAAATAAATGAATTATTAAAACAAGTACAACATAACTGATAATTTCGAAACACTTGTCTAGAGGAATAGGAATAATTACAATAGTTTATAACTTTCAGGACCTCTTTGGCTAGCTTAAGACTACGAATTCAAGTATACCTGGCGGCCTCGGGGCTCTGCTCTCCCGGCGTGCAGCGCGACGGGAAGTGAGAGGCATATGGGAAATGTAGTTTGGAAAGAGGGGGCGGGGCGGGCAGGAATCTCTTTAACCCCGCCCCTGAATGGATGGTTCCTTCAATTGGCTATCACCTTCCCTCGTTCCCTGGCCAAGCACTGTTCTTTCCGTCCCCCTCCCCCAAACTGAGGATTGGGCAATACCATAAAACCTCAGGAAAGGGGGGAGGGGAGATTGATATTCAGTCCCACTGATGGATGAGTGGGCGGAGGCTGAGTTTCCCACCAAGGCTGCACCCAGGCACTGGGGGCTGAAGAGGAAAGCGAGGATCTTAAGTTGGGAGACTCTGATTGTTGGGGAATAGTTCGTGGGAAGGATGGGAGGTTAGGTGGCGAGAGTCCAACGGTCCCCCCTGCTTCAGGCGCGGGTCCCTGCGCCCGGTTGTGGAGAGGAGCGCGCGGGGAGGGGGCGGGGAGGGGGCGGCGGCGGCGCCTCTCGGTGTTGTTCGCTCGTGCGTCGAGCACACTGTGGGTCCGGCGATCGGTGGGCGCCCCGTAGGCAGCGTTCTGCGTGGCCCGGTGAGTCGACCGCTGATCCGAGCGGGTTCCACCCGGAGCCTGACTCTCCTGGAGGCTCTAGGGGCAGTCCTGGGGGCTGAGGAGTACCGGCGGCCGCAACCGAAGCATGAAGAAGGGGTAAAGTAAGAGCCCCCCAAGATTCCTCGGTGAGCATGAGTCTCTCAGGAATTTTTTTTTTGGGGGGGGAGGGCACTGGGGTGAACTCTTCCACGCCGGCCACGACAGAAAGGTATGTGTGGGAGCTCCAGCCCGGCAAAGGTTACGAGGATGGGCGCGCCTCCCCCGCGACGGCCCCCACCCCCCACTCGCGTGTTCCCGATCTCCTGCCGCCCACCCGCCAGCCAGATAGAGACGCCGGCGGGCTGGCGAGTCGGGGGTCTCAGTGGCAGGGACCACCAGCTCGAGGCTGTTCTAGGCGGAGAGCCTGCAGGTCTCACCTGAGGTGCCACCGCGTGAGCGACCCTGCCCTGCACCCATGGGTTGTCCCCGTGCCTCCTGGCTCTGGGAGAGGCTGCAGCACCCGGTGGCGGAGAAGCCCATGCTCGCGCTACGTGCCCGGAGCTCTGTAAAGGAGGAGGCTTATGCGTTTGCGTGTTTGCGACCGCGCGTCTCTTCCTAAAGACCTAATGGCAAAGCGAGTGCGGGGATCCCCTTCTTCGCTCGAAGAGCAGGGCAAAGCGAGGTGGTCGCTTCTGATGCCTGTTAACGGAGGTTGCCTCGGAGAGAGTTAGGGGGCCGCTCACTGGGCTCCGATGTCGGCAGGACTCGCCCATTGTGCCACCCAGATAATTATTCAACTATGCAGCATCCATTGCACCTTTCCCATTTTTCTTCTCCCGTTGCTACAGCATGCCCCCTAGCTTCGGTACTCTGACGCCTTCTCTTGCACTTGCGAATGATGAACTGGAATTATGATGAAAAGAAAGCACATCTGACCTGAACATTTACAACCTGCCCTATAGCCGATTAATTAACTAATCCCCAGCTAGACCGGATACTTGAATACGACTGGGTCTAATCCTGTTCTTGGATTATATTTTAATTTTTTTATTTGGTGTTAGATTCACGTATTAGCTAAGTCTTATTTCTGTCCAGTACTGTAAATGATTTATTGGTTAATCAATCTGTCTTAGTGTTCTTAAATTTAATTTGTATGGTAGGTAACTTTCATTTTTCTAATTGTTGATAGCACTATGTCATAATTACAAATACAGGTTCAATCTTTGAACTCTCAGGAGTGGTTTTTCTCATGCTCTAAGTTTCTAAGTTAGGAAAAGTATATTTGTGTCGCATGTTTGAATAAAGTACATGATAAAAATTTCTCAAGTTTTCAATAAGAAAAGTTTTGTATTTTTTTTTTAGTAACAGAATATTTGATTACTCATTATAGCCTTCAGTTACGAAAGGAAGGAAGCACTTAATATTTAAGATGAAGTTTTAAATACCATAACGAGCATTTTCTAATTTATCGAAATTTTATTTTTTATTAAGTTCTTTTTTTTTTCAATATCATATTGAATTACTTGTTACAGAATTTTTCTCATTTTTCTAACTTCTGTCTGCAAGGATGAGTAAGCTGCAATTTTACATGATCTACCTAAAAGGTGAATTATTTTCTGAAAATAAAAGAAATAGCTCTTGGTTACTTGCTATTATGTTAAAAACTGTTTACATCTTATTATTTTAAAATAAGTGATTTCACCACCAAAAGTAAATGTTTTCTTTTTGTTGTGCAGTCCTCCCTTTTCAGCTTTTCTTGTTGAAGCTTGTTGCCATTACCCTCTTGTTAAAATGGAATTGCACGCAGGCATTGCAGAGGCAGTTGTTTTAAGATACAGTAATTGTTTTATGGCACTTGAAAGTGGCGCACATATAAATTGATGGAGTAGGGTCAGTTGCTTGGTTCGGGAATGACCTTGCAATTTACAAAATGAACACCTTTGTGCCTTGGTTTCCTTATATGTAAATGGTGATAAAATACCTACTTGTTCCACTAAGTATAATGCATAAATTCAGTAAAGATGTTCTGGTAAAGCTTTTAAAGATTTTAAAAATGTTTTAGCTGATGAATGATGAAAAATGTTTCAGTGTCAAATACAGTGAAAAAATGGCATTTTAGAATGACTGATTTACATTGAATTTTGCTTTGAAAGGGTATGGCCCTAAATTCAAGAATGTTTCTCATCCATCAAGAGTTTTTAATAACATAATTGGTATTATAATTAATATCTGTATGTAATATTTAAATATAAGCATAGACAGTATTGATGAGAAAAGTTATAGGACTTGGTAATAAGCAAGTAGAATATTAAGTTTGTGAAAAATAAAATCTCCAGAAAACATTAAGGCCTTTTTCATTAAAAAACTTGTAGCTGACTAAATCCAAAATGCACAGTTGTGATCATTTATAAGATATGATATGGAGCTACTTTATTATTCCTGTTTGTAAGAGACAATGTATGACTATTGTATGATACTATATTTATTTTGCTTTATTCTCAGAACAGTCTAGGGTACCATTTCCAACTGCTTGATTTTCATTATCACAGTAGATGGTAGCGTTTGATTTCCTTATTGGAGGATTAACTCAGTTAATTTTCATAGCAAAACTACTATTAAAATATAAGAACTCCTACCAAAGCGGTCCTTTTGATTACTTTGTGAGGACACCTTATGTAGATAAGACTATTCAGTGTCTTTAAAATTACTATGATATTGGGTTCCTTTTGAGAATTAATTTGATTACAGCTGTCATTATCACTTGGGTACATACAGTTAAAATCAAGGTTTTTTTGTTTGTGTTTTTAAGCTTCTTGAGGACGACGACTGACTTGATGCTTACTGTCGTAAATCCAATGTTATTAGCATAGTGTGTAGTAAGTAGTAGGGGCTCAGTGTTTTGTTGTTTTTGTTAGACAAAAATGAACAAGTGAGAATATCCATTGTTTTAATATACTGAGTAGAAATTTAAAAAATAGATTTATCATACAAATTTTAAAAATTCATGAAACATATAGCTTTATCTCAGGAGGTTCTTTGAACTTCATTTATCTGTTCAAATATAATTACCTATACAGATTTGGAACTAGCACTGCATACTGCATAATGTATACATTGTTAACCCTTTATTTATGAAATGATAATAATTTTCTTTCTACCTCTTATAGCTTACTTATGAAAATGTACATTTCTTTTTCCTAAATAAGATGAGTATAAAAATGTATTTGATTCTTTTTGACTTTGGTTTTCCAGTGAGATATCAATAAAAAGATGTATGTAAATTATATCATGGGCTCAATTTGCCAAAATACCTAACTTTAAAAATAAATGACCCCTGAAGTAGCACTTTGTATAAAATGAAGCTTTTTCTGAAATGTGTTTTTAGTTTATCATATTCAGTTTATAATTTTAGTCTCTGTGTAATGGTAGTTCCTCACATAGAATGGGATTGATTATACTTTAAAACTTATAAAATGGTTTAGAACTTGGAACTTACTTTCTCATAAACAAGTAGCTTAATGGTTACATTCACAACAGCCCACCAAGTTAACCCATAATATACCATAATTAAAGAATTAGGCTAATAATAATACTAGAAAATTTAAATATATTAATAATAATTAGTATAAATATAATATTGAAAATACCTATAATGTTGTTTAAAACAATATTTCTATGGGTAAATCAATTCAGAATCTACCTTGAAATTCTAAGAATATGTTTCTCTTGTGTTAGACATGAAAACATTAGGAACTTGGCCTCTGACACCCACTGGACATGAAGAAGAGGGGGATCTTCTTCAGGCAGTGGTACAGCCTTACATCAGCTGGGGCAATGGTCAGAGAACGAGAGAAATTGAAAGGAGCTAGGATCTTCTGTGTAATGCTGGACAAGTCATTTTACCTCTCAAGCAAGGTCTCTGGTTTTCTGAATTGTAAAATGAACACCTTGAAGTTGATGACCTCTGTGGTCTTTTTAGTTACAAATAAAATTCAAAGGCACTTAGAAGCTCAGCATAACCCCTCTCCCCATTTTTTTCTGAGAGTTCATTTTTTTTCCTTTCTTACTGCGCATATACTTCTTGTCAGGGAGTTTTTCCTTCCTGGGTCTACCTATGAAAAGATTGTAGTTTTAATATTTTTTCAAATGCTTATTCTCGAAAGCTTTTTAGGATTTTTAAAATTGGTTTTTTAGAAGGGTGGGGGAAACAGACACAGACAGACAGACATTGGTTTGCTGTTCCACTATTTATGCATTTCATTGGTTGCTTCTTGTAGGTGCCTGGACTGGAGATCAACCCACATCCTTGGTGTATGGGAACCATGCTCTAATCAACTGAGCTATGCAGCCGGGGTCTAGACTTTAGGTTTTTAAAGTAGGAATTTTTTTTATGGTGGTAATAACTGATATGTTTCTGTCACTAGGAATAGAAAAGTCCTAAGAATGGGTCAGTTTTCTTTTGGGAAAAAGTAGGGGGTCTTGGATGATGAATTTGATTTTGGATATGTTGACTTTGGGTTAATGAGACATTACTGTGTGGCTGTCTGGCAGACTTGATAGCACAGGACTAAATATTTACAAGTATGTTAGGATTATTTGTATAAGTAATTTCGAGGTGACAGTTCAAGATTCTGAAAATAGAGGGATTTATACATAGAGTGTAGAAAGAACTGGGATATAACAAAACTGTTGACTTCTGACTTAATATTTACAGGGTGGGAATTAGGGAGAGCTAGAAGAGGATGCAGAATGTGTGATCTTAGAGTACATAATGAGCATTCTGATTTGAGTGTTCTGCTTGGACCAGGTGTAAGGTTTGGGGCAGTTCTCTGGGAATGTGAAATGCTAGTGAGGTAGGAAAGGAAGCAAAGGCAAAAATGATGGTTTTGAAAACAGGAGAATGAAAGGGTTACGTAAAGGAACTTAATAAGGACAAATAAATTTTATAGTGAGAAATTATGTTAGTAGGATAGAATATTAGGTCTAAAGGGGACATCTTAAGAGATGAGAGTTCTTAGAGGTAGAACTTTTTAGGAGTGCACAGATACTTGATGTGCTTAGTAGTAGAAGGAAAGGTGCTACTCCTCAATATTCAGAACTTGAAGTACTGACAGTGGGAACCCTCAAGAGAGATTGGGTACACTTCAGAAAGCCTTGCTGTAGTCTACACGCCTCTAACACTGAGGTTAGCACGTAGTGAGGGCCACATCATTTGAGGTAGAACTCTTGGAGGGAAGAAAGTGCTTATGCATTACTAGTGAGTGCTTAGTTATAAATGTATTCTCCTTCTTACTTGAAAAAAATAAGTCTTTTTCATTGTGATAGAGACAGCCAATAGCTGGGTACCCCATCAGTGTTAATATAAAAAATCATCATTTTCAGTCTAGTCATGGAAATGAATGAAATAAAGTATCTCTTAAAGGATGTATATATAAAGGACTTAGTTTCATTCATTAGCATTAAAAAGAAAATGTAAATTTCTTTTTTGTAATGTTACACTAAGTACAGAAAGATGACATTAATGACCTGTCATGAGTTGAACATGAATTTTAAAGTATATTTTTTATAGTAGAGATGGATTTATGAGTTCTCCAACTAATTTTAAATTAATTAAATTTGCTTATTAAAAGTCTGTTAAATGAGAAGTCATGAAACTGCTGGTTAAAATAATATTTTATGTAATAATCCTTATGGAGTCTTTTTTAGGGTAAAATGAGATAATTGCTATAAGAAGGCTTTTGAATCAAGTCAATATTAATATAAGATACTACTGTTATAGTGCCATGGGGACAGGACCATAGTTAAGGCCCTGATTTACATTTTAATGAAATATTTAGTCTAGTATTTAAATGTTTCTAATAATAAATGCATAGATTAAAAAGGATTTGTTTTGGTACTTATCAACTTAGCTTTATTATTTTTAATCTTTAAGTGACTCCCAATACCAGGAATACTGAACTTAAACTAAAGAAAGATGGTGATAGTCTATTGAAAATTTCCACTTATTTGAAATTCCAGTATGCCTTCCAGTCAAGATGGAGGCATAGGTAGACATACTTCTCCTCGTGAAACCACAAGAATTATTACAACTAACTTCAAAACAAATAACACCCACAACTGCCAGAAAATAAAACTGTATGGAAGTCCAACCACCAAGGATTTAAAGAAGCCACATTCACCAAGACAGGTAGGAGGGGTGGAGATGTAGAGTTGGGGCAGAGAGGCAGTGGCAGAATGGGCAGTCTCACATTCATGTGTGGTGGATAAAAATCAGGAGGGATACCTGTGTAGTGAGTGATCCCAGCCCCAGGCCAAACTGCTTAGTCCAGGGTTCTAGCACTGGGAAGATAAAGCCCCATAAACTCTAGCTGTAAAAACCAGTAGGTGTTGGGGTGGAAGAAGAAACCGCCAGTTTCTCAGGAGAGTTTGTTTAAAGGGTCTGCATGGATTTAGAACATAAGCAGACCCACCCACTTTGGGATTCACCACCAAGGCAACAGCTGAAAGGGCGCCAGTCATATATCAGAAGTGGGGAAAGTAACTGAAAATAGGGTGGGTGCGGGGCAAACCTCCAGAAGCTAGGCAGTGGCACTGTCTCCTCTCCAAGCCCTTCCCCTACACGGAGCCACAAAGCAGTGAAGTGGGTAGCCCCCATCCTGGCGAATATCTAAGGCTCAGCCCCATACAGCTTAACAGGTGCTCTGACAAGGAAGTCAAAGCAAGTCTACCTAATACACAGGAACAAACACAGGGAGGCTGCTAAATTGATACAGAAAAACAGGGCCCAAATGAAAGAACAGAACAAAACCCCAGAAAAAGAACTAACAAAATGGAGTTAGCCAACCTATCAGATGCAGAGTTCAAAACACTGATGATCAGGATGCTCAGAGAACTCATTGAATATGGCAGCAACATAAAGGACAGAATGAAGGTTACACTAAATATACAGGGGATCAACAGTGAAGGGAAGGAAGCCGGTGTTCAAATAAATGATTTGGAACATAAGGAAAAAATAAATGTTCAACCAGAACAGGAAGAATAAACAAGGATAGTTTAAGAATACTTGGGGACATCTCCAAAAGTGCCAACATCTGAACCATAGGGGTGCCAAAAGGAGAAGAGGAAGAGCAAGAAATTGAAAACTTATTTGAAAAATGATGAAAGAAAACTTTGCTAACTTGGCAAAGAAAATAGACATACACCTCCAGGAAGCACAGAGTCCAAAACAAGTTGGACCCAAAGAGGACCACACCAAGACACATCATAATTAAAATGCCAAAGGTTAAAGATAAAGAGAGAATCTTAAATGCAGCAAGAAGAAAGAGGAGAGTTACCTACAAAGGAGTTCCCCTAAGACTATTAGCTGATTTTTCAAAAGAAACTTTGCAGGCCAGAAGGGACTGGCAAGAAGTAAGGAGGGTGAGCAGAGGTACAGCTCCCTGGGTCTTACTGCTTACAGGATAAGGATTTGCATCAGGTTGTTATGGTGTAAGAGCCACTTTAGTGACCAGGTTTTCAGTGTTTATATTGCATTCATGTTATCTAATAAAGGATTTCGGTTTGTCATTCTCTTCCATGGGATTGTGCATTGGGGCAGAATTTTGTGCCATGTCACTATAGGTGATAGAGATTTTTTAATGTTATATATGGCTGCTTTTAGGTCAAAACCAATCCAAAATTAGCAGGTTTGATTTAATTAAAGGTAAAAATAATACAACTCATTAGTATTACTTTATCCAAAAATAATCTCTTACAGGGTAATAAACCATGCCAAATTAGTGGTGTAAAAGCACCATCTTATTTGTTTATAATCTGTAGGCCAGCATTTTGGGCTGGTATCAGCTGAGTCCTTCATCTGCTTATCTTCTCAAGGTCACTGACATGGTTACAGTTGTCTCAGCTGGGGCTGGATAGTCTAAGAGGAACTCATTCATGTGTCTGGCAGATTGTTCTGGATATTGGCTGGACCATGTATCACCAGTATGGCATCTGAGCTAGTCTGTTGAAGAGTTCTAAGAGAGCAGATGAAGGAACTGAGGTTTTATTTTTGAGCCCTAGACTTGGAAGTCACATAGTGTCACTTCCATCAGGTAACATTGTCAAAACAAACCACAAGATCAACCAATATTCAAGGAGTATGGAGATAAGGTATTAAAGAGTTGCAAAGAATTTGTGGCCATTTTTAATTTATAGGTTCTGAGGCACTTAAGGTGGCATCAGCTGGACAATACTTATGGGTAACAATGCACAATTATTTAAAAATTACAGAATTGGCTTGGTTATTTGGTTAGCACAGGCAAGGTATTCATAGTGCTGGGGGAATGTGGGTGGTGATGAGAGGATGAAGACTAAGGATTTTACTTTCCTTAAATGGCATGGAGTAGCCCAGTGAGGAATGGGTCCTCACTGAAGAATAGTTTCACAGTTTTTATCTTTTTAGAAGACACTGGCATGCAAATAGACTTAGAATTCTGAAAATTGGGTCTTTTTTTTCTGTCCTTCATCTTTTGATATAAAAAGAGGGGAAAGTATACTTTTGCCTAGTGACTGTATAGCCCCTAAGGAAATTAATTGAATGTAGTCAATACTTGGGCTTTTAGTAGTATAGACACAAGGATAAATTATTAGGATATATCTGCAATTTAATTTGCAGAACTGCTTCTTGTGATTTTGTGATATAAGAAGAAACATATGGGTGTTCTTTGTCCCTGGTTTCTGGTACAGAGTTCCTAAAACTTTGATTCTGGTTTTCTGAGTCTTAAAAACTAACATTGAGATTTGGTTATTAATTATGTTAAAGACCAGAACAGTGTATCTGAAGATTCAATAAAGCACTTTTCTACAAGCATATACGTAATGGATCTGCAGTCGTGTGAAATAAAAGTTCATAAAAGGGGAAAGTGGCAGAAATCCCTGCTATTCCCTCTCATTCAAATACTGTCTTTTAACATGAAAGAAATTCCAATTGTATTAAGAGAGCGTGGCCCATTATCCTTGGAAGATTCCTTATAAGAGATACTTTCCAAAATTTTTCACACAAATAACATTTTTGAGTTCTTATTTGCTATGTATCAGGACTATACTAATCACTATCTCATTTAATCTTCATAAACAACCAACTGAAGTAGGTGGTATTAGCCTCAGAGGTGCAGAGAGGTCAAAGTCCTTAGCACAGCTTGTAAAGGATAGAGCTAGGTTCACACCTTTTACGGTCAGACCCTGTACTCCTAACCACCACTGAGAACTGCCTTCCACATTTTACAGATTTGGTACAATTAGCAATAGTTTTTGCTAGAGGGCAAAATAAATAAAAACGTTTTACCCATTGCTAGAATATAGAAAATATTTTGCAGTGAATAATAATTAAAAGATTAGATACCAAAATTGGAGGGATACAGTTAAATATATGCTTGGAGGAAAATCTATGGCTTTAAAACCACACACTTGAAATGAAACAATATCAATAAGCTAAGCATTCGTATCAAAGTTTTGAAAAGAACAGCATATTGAACCCACAGAAAGGAGGAAAGAAATAATAAATTGTCAGTAATGAAGTAGCAAGCAAACATGCAGTAGTGAGATTTAATGAAGCCAAAAATTGCTTCTCTAAAAAGACTAATGAAATTGATAAACCCTTTGTAATAAAGGAAGGAAAATAGAGGATGCATAATTAATCAATGTAATAGCTGAAAAGAATATTTTATAATCTAATCATAGGAAAATTATACAAATAATTTGATGTCAATAAATTTAAAACTTTTGATGAAGTAGATAAATTCCTAGAAAATGCAGCTTAGTAAAATTAGCAAGAGAAATAGAGAATCTCAAAAATTCTATGACAATTAAAGAAAAATCATAATTTTAAACCTCCCCACAAAGAAAACTTGAGGCTAAATTGTTTCATAAGCAAGCCATACCAAACATTTAAGAAAAAAATAATGCATTTTTAATACAAATTATTCCAAAGAATAGTGAAAGAGGGGACACATTCCAACTTGTTTTATTAGGTCAGCATAACTTTAATACAAAGTAAACAAAAACCTCTCAAGGACATTACACGAAAGGAAGATAATGGACCAATTTCTTTGATGAATATAAATACAAAAATTACTAAACATAGTAACAAACCAAAATCTAATCTAGTTGTATGTATAAGAAAGATAATTTCCCTATTTTGAGGTCAGCTGATTAACAACCTTAATTATATCTGCTATCTTGATTTTTTTGCCCTGTAGTATAACATATTCACAGATTCTGGGGACTAGAAAATGGATAGCTTTGGCTGGCCACTATTCTCCCTATCACATCTCAACCAAGCTGGGTTTATTCCAAGGATGCAAAATTGTTTAACATAAAAAAAAATTAACCAATGTAGTATCCCACATCAATAATAAGAGAAAGTTGCATGATCCTCATAATAGATAAGGAAAAACATTTGATAAAATCAGCATCAATCATGATAAAAGACAAATCTGGCCCTGGCCTGGTGACTTGGTTTGTTGGAATGTTGGCCTCTACACCAGAAGCCTGCGGGTTCGATTTCATGTCTGGGAGTGTACAGGAGGCAGCTGATCAATGCCTGTCTCTCTCTCTCTCTCTCTCTCTCTTCCTCCCCTCCGCCCCCCTTCCTCTCTAAAATGAACATATCCTGAGGATTAAAAATAAATAAAGTAGAAATATATAGGAACTTTCTTAAATCTGTTAAAAGGTGTCTACAAAACAAAGCAACAATAATAGCAAAAACCCTGTAGCAAATGTCTTGTGAAATGTTGAAGGCGTTTCCTTTGGTTCAGGAAAAAGACAAGAGTGCTTATTATCGTTACCTCTATTTCACATTGTTACAGGTTCCAGCTAGTGATAAGGAAAAAAAAAAAGACGGAAAGGAGATAGACTTCTGTCAAGTATGATTGTAGCCTACTACAAGACTACCCAGCATGACTCACTTTTAGTTAGGAAGTTTTAATTTCAGACCATCCTCTGTGGTTACTTGAGGTCTCTTGAGTTTGTAAGGCCTGCTATGCAGGCCTCCCCTGAACTTGTCAGGTTTAGAATGTGACCCTTTTTTTTCCAAGTGTGGAAATGTACATTTGATACTACTTCTCCATCTGCTTTAAGCCTTTTAGGTATTTTTTTTAGAGAGGACCTTTCAGACCAGTTCTCTAGTACCAAACCCCTACTTATAGTAAGTAAAACCAATGGCTTTTAGGAGGATAATAGTGATGATGATTATGAAATCACTGAAGCAATGCAATTGACATTGAAAGTAAGGGCTTTCTTTTTTAAATGTTTTGTATATTGTTGATACTCTAATCGAAGATAAAAGAAGGTTAACACATCAATTTTGATTCATTTAGTTAGGTGGATTCCATTTTCATTGTCTTACACTAATAAATGTTTTATTAAATGTGAAAGATAAGGTCTCTCTGTTAGTTGAAATTGCATGTTAATTTATTGTTTAATTTTTCTGCAGGTGAGCTGACACAGAGGTTAAGCTCAAGATGCCATTAGTGAAAAGAAACATCGATCCCAGGCACCTGTGCCATACAGCACTGCCTAGAGGCATTAAGAATGAACTGGAATGTGTCACCAATATTTCCTTGGCAAATATAATTAGACAACTAAGTAGTCTAAGTAAGTATTTTTATATCAATTAAAAATATTACTTCCAAACCAGAATGTTAGGCTTCAGAGTATTAAGAAGTTGGTCTTGTGATTACTTGGGGGAGAGGGGAAGATATTTGGTGACAATATAAAATTATCCTGAAAAAAGTAGTTTTTTTAAGTAAAATTAATATTTTAGAATCATTTCTTCCCCTCTGTGTTTCCTCTGGGAAAGGGAAATAAGGACAGAATCTTTAGGAGCACAATCAAATGATGGGTAAGAATTACTGAGATTGTTTTTAAAATATGATTTGATTTATGAAAGGCAGAGCCAGAGTTCTATCTCTACTTGCTTGTTATTGCTGTTTACTTTTTCAGAGGCTTTAACTATTTATGTTTTGGGACACTAGTGTCTCTTTACATATATTTTATTAGCCTAGGAAAATATTTTTATATTATCAAATAACTACAAGTGAAAGGTATGGGGTAGTCATTACTCAACAGATTGGGTTATTCAAATGAGTTGTCTAAAAGACTTTAGGATATTAGTTAAGAGTCTGATACACAGCAAGCTGTGGAAATAGCAAGCTAGCCTGACCTCTCACAGATGAAAAGCAATGCAGTTGGCCAGATAATAAAAGACAATGGAAGGGGCCTACAAAGGGGAGGAGGAGATAGGCCATGTGTTCCCATTATAAGATTACGGAAGAGAGCAACTAGGTTAAGGAATTAAATTTAGAATAATGGGAGATTATTTAATGTTAGAAAATTAAAAAAAAAAAACAATCCAGTCTTTTGAATTGAAGGGTTAGCTTTTTAATAAGACATTTTTACATTTCATTTTAAAGATAAAACAAGGTGTTCTTGGCCTAGAAATATTATCTAAAATCTAAGTGATTTTAGACTTACCTTCTCATAACCTCCCAATAGAGGTCCTTACAGGTAGGATTGGCTCTTCTTTTCTTTACCTTTTAACTTTTTTTCCTTTATTTTTATAATCGAGTACTTAGCACAAGATAGAGAGATTGTTCCTCTAATTTGGTTCAAGTGAGAGTTTTGGGACATACACCTATGTAGCTAGAGCAGCATAAAAAGTTATGTTTGAATGCTGTTGGTGAGAGCATGAAATTTCTATATTTTCTGTGAAACCAGTTGTAAGAATAAATTAAAAAGCTGTTTATTTGAATTTAAGTATATTCCTTGTTCCTTTTGGTAGTTATTATTTCAGGTTAGTTATTGGCAGTGAATCACTAACATATTATTGTTTACTTCTTTCTTCCTTGGGAAAATTAATAGAGAATAGAGAAAAGTCAAAAGAAGAGTCCTAGATATTGTATGAATATGTGATTCACTATATTGTTTAAAGGTATCTGCTAACATTTTTTTGTGGTCTAGCACTAATTGAATCTAACATAACATGACTTCACATGGAACTTGTATATAATACATCTACTTGAGTACATCTGCATGTTAATATTAAAATACTTTTTCAGAGCATAGAAATAACAATAAATTTGGTTAAAATATTTATTTATTAAAATAAATTTCAAGCCCTGGCTGCTGTGGCTCAGTGGATTGAGCGTCGGCCTGCGAGCTAACTGTCGCTGGTTTGATTCCCAGTCAGGGCACATTACTAGGTTGCACGTCAGGTCCCCAGATAGGGGCGTGAGTAAGACGCAACCACACAGTAAAAATAAATAAATAAATAAATTTCAGTTTTCATACTGGCATCTTGTTATGTATATTCCCAATATAGAATTTAGAACTAATATAATGATTAAGGTGGTTAATTTACAGTACTAACCTGTTTTCTTACATAACCTAAAGGTAAAAACTTAAGGAATTTTCAAATCTTATATAGTTTATATAAGCAACAGCACCTATTAGCATGCACATGGGCATGTTGTAGCCCAACCCTTAAAATAGAAATACATTGTAAAAATATAATTAAATTAGGTTTTGGGTCCTTCAGATTTGGAATTAGATACTATATAGTCATTTTATAAGCAGTGTAGAAATTCAAAAACAGAGAAAATCATAAAATACTGTACTCTAGCAAGCTGTAACAATAGTTCGCTGCCCTGGAATTAAGTTTCCTGGTAGCTTTCCCACTTGATGTAGTGGAGAACCTGGAATTAAATTTAGAAGGCCTCTAGATGGCCAGAGTAAACAGGCCCATACACTAAAGTCAGCGCACTTAATATAACCAATAGATCCCTTTCTCAGAGTCTGTTTTACTTTCACTTTGGTAGTTCATACAGATTTGATGATCTGGTTTCCAAATATTTATGCTTCAGAGCATTGACGAGGAGTTAGGGGGAGATAAAATATTTCAATAGAAGCAAGCATTACTGAAGCCAGCCAGAAGAGGTAATTTCCAGCAAAGGAAGAAGTTGTACAAGGGAAGAAACAACATAAAAACCGGAAAGAGACCATTTAATGTAAAAGCAAATATTATGCATTTCAATATACATTTCAAGGCTGTTTTCTAGCTTAAGACATTAATTGATTTTCATAATCAATTCATGACTGAGTACTCCAGACATGTTTAATTTTGTATCCTACTTAAGACAGGGAAGTTTAGAATAGATTTTATATCAGTTTCCATCCAAAATAGTAAAAATAATTAATATATTAAATCTCTGAATTATGTTGAAAACTTGGCTTTTCAAAATTGTTCTAGGTAATTGAGATTTTCATTTTGGTACTATTGTTAGCACCAACAGTGCTAGAAAACACAGCAGTAAAGGTATATTGCAGGGCTCAGCATGGCTTGGAGACGAACATCTTCCTGACCTCTTCCTCACGAAAATGTACATCCTGGTGTTTTGTTTTGTTTTTCATAGTTGGACACATTTCTGTTTTATAATACATAATTACTGAAAATCAAGAATTCACCTCATATAAACTTCTTCTGTTATAACCAGATTCTTCCCATTTTATTGTCATCTTAACTATTGGAACTATTGGGACTCTTAATTACCCATGGAATCTTTTACCATTCTTTCTACCCAAGGCCTTTTTCTTGTTCAATATTGTCAGTTTATACTGCCAAGTGAGCTGATAGAGCCTATGTTTTGATCTTAAACATAGAAAATTTGGAAATTTTGACAGATCAATAGATAGCAAGGTAGATGTGGTAGGAAGATTGATAGATTGGCTTGGTGAAACTAATTGGGTACACAGATAGACAAGGAACGGATAATGATACATGATTCTTGTCCAAAAAGAGCATACCCCAATTTAATTGGAGTCAATACGCACATGCATATAACTAAAACTGTGAGTTTTAGATTACAGGAACTGAGAAAAGAAGAGATAAACATAAAGTCAAGTCTTGAGAGGAGGCTTCCTGAATGAAATGTGATTAAAGAAATATGTAATGGGGATTGAAGGTACAAATGATTGGAGAGGTACAGTAGAACCTGATTATGGAAGACATAGAAATTAGATGAGAGGACTTAGATTTTTAACATCATAGATAATGAGAACATGTAGGTTCTTCAGTAGAGAAGTAGTATAATAAATGTAAGGTTAGCTGAAATTCAGATACATACACAATTAGTTTTACATTGCAAACATTCTTCCTTTCACCTCTCTCTGGGAGGGAGGAAAAGGTAGATTTGGAAAGAAAAGATATAAAAAGGTAACTGTTGTTGGCACCTAAACTTGTGATGAGGGCAGCATAGACTCTAAAAAAAAATCTGTTGACCAACTATTGGCCCTCTCATCAGAAAAATACAAATGCATTTAAAAATCTGCATATAATTTCAGGTGGTATACAGACTCAGACTATATGTTAAGGATCCCTGTATTAAACTAAGCTCTTTAGGGATGGAATTATGTCTTCCACATCTATCCCTTGCATTTGTGTCCCTCTGTCAGGCCCTTTGTTCCCTATGCCTCCTATTCTTACAGCTTTTTTTTTAAATCCTTACCTGAGGATATGTTTTCATTGATTTTAGAGATAGAGGTAGAGGGAGAGACAAAGGTAGATGGTTGCCTCCTGTACGCACCTCGACCAGGGACTGAACCTTCATCTTTCTGGTATATAGGACGACGTTCCAACCAGTAGAGCCATGGAATAAAGATTTGGACTTATTTGTTAAATTGCTTTTCATATATTTATTTATTTATTTATTTTAAACTTCATTTATTTATTTAGAGAGAGAGAGAGGAAGGGAGGGAGAGAGAGAAACATAGATGTGTTGTTCCACTTACTGATGCATTCATTAGTTGATTTTTGTATATGCCCTGATCAGGGATTGTACCTGCAACATTGAGGTATCAGGATGATGCTCTATCCAATTGAGCTGCTCAGCCAGGGAGCTTTTCATGTATTTAAATGTTTGCTCAAAACTTACCAATGGCAGAGACCTTCAGTCATTTTATATTTCCATGGTCTGGTACAGTGTCTGGCACATAAGACATTTTCATTTATTTTGGTTTAAGGAATGTACGTAAGTAAATGAATATATACAAAACTGTCCTTTTAAAAAAATGATTATACAGAGATTAAAGTTCTGATTTTTTTTTTCTTAAGGATTATAAAATCTAGGACAGAAATTTTATGTTTTACTTTTTGGTGTATTCAGTAGGTCATACACCTACCTGGCACAGGGTAAGCCCTCAGTAAACCTTTTTTGTTCAAATGATAATGTATTGATATGCTTTGAAAAAATGCAGCATTATTCAGATATAAACTAGTGAGATTAATGAATTCATTTAATAAGTATTTATTACTTTGCTATCATAGGAATTGTCTTAGTAGAGCTTACTATTGAGCTAGATTTAACCTAGACAAGTATGCTTGGGTCTAAAATGTCTTGATTTAGGAAGACCATCAATTTTTTTCTATTTGAAAGTACAGGTGGAATTGACTCATCTTTATATTGTAATTATGCGTTAGTTTTTATGTTCTAAATAGACTTGAATATTTTTTCATTATAGGTCAATGAAAACTCTTTTAGAATAGATTATTGTGGCTTGATTCTTTTCAGTAATGGAAATTTATCTAACTAGAGAAATACAATGATTTTAGATTTAGATGATTTTTTAAGAAACTGAAACAAGAGAAAATATAAAATATCTCATAAGTTTTCAGAATCTATATTTTGGGCATACCTAGGTCATCTACTAGGCTTATGCAGAATCTTGGATTCTGCCACTTGGCCTGAAATTGAGTTCTAGTGTAGAGCCTGTTTATGAATGCTGATTTGGGATTAAAAGACATATTATTTGTATGTACAGTTACTTTCTTTTTTTTTTTCTTTTTATGTATGTACTTTTATATCATAATCTTCTCTGACCCTCAACAGGTAGGTAGATATGGATAAAGCAGGTAGAGTCTTTTCATTTCAGACACAAGGTACATAAAACCAGATTTCCCAGGGATTGAGTTGTTTTCTGACTCTGCCACAATTGGGTTACTTTAGGGTTTAAAGTTTAAACTAGTTTCAGAAAACACCATATTTATCAGGACAATACCTGAAGTATTTAATTGTTTGATCTTTATCTCATCACATTAAATTTTATGGTCCATTTCATTTTTTCTTAGGTAAATATGCTGAAGATATATTTGGAGAATTATTCAATGAAGCACATAGTTTTTCCTTCAGAGTGAACTCATTACAAGAACGTGTGGACCGTTTATCTGTTAGTGTTACACAGCTTGACCCTAAAGAAGAAGAATGTAAGTTTATTTATATTCTATTTTCTTTCAAATATATTTTAGGTTAGATGACTTGAGTGAAATATTTAAGAGCAGTATTAAACACAAATTTATTACGAGTCTTTTCTACCCATGACCTTTGGTATACATGTTGTAATAAATCAGTGAGTTATCTATAAATACCATTAGCATGATTTTCCTGGCGTTTCTTATTTATTTATTTATTTATTTTTTATTTTTTTCTTCTTTTTGTATACTAAATAGCTCTTAAGTTTTGGACATAAAAGAAATGTTAACAAGGTTTTATCCTCCATTATCTTTATCTTTTTTTCCTTACAATTCATTTGTATATTTTTGTCTTAGAAATAAAAATATTTGAAAATTACTTGATATTCCTAGTAAATTGGAATTGATTCTGTAAACATAATCTGTTTTAATGCACTTTTGTGTGTGCATATATTAAATTGCTAAAATCTGATCCAGTTATATTTGAATGTTACTTCCTACTTTAAGTGAATATTATTTAAAAACTCAAATTGCCAACATGTAGGAAAAAATGTTCTATTAAACCAGAGATATCAGGTAAAAAACTAAATAAATAAAAAATCCCCATATTAGAGGATAAAATAATGTTAGAAACTTCAGTGGTAAAACATTTCATGACTTGATAGAATACACTGAGTGCTGATGTTTCTCAACCTCCTTTATGTTTTTTTTTTTTAACAAAAGGAAATGGAACTATGAAGGACAATAATTTTCACTTGCTCTAGAATTATTTAATGTGAATTTCTTATAACCCTTTCTTCAAAAAAGATTTTTTGTTGAATAATATTTTAGTATAAATGCAAGTTATATGAGATCTAAACTTGAACAATAAGTATATTAAAGGACATCACTGAAAAAAGGCAAAAAGTAGAATGTATAATGATAGGTGTTTCAGTGATTAAACCAACATCTTTTGATATAATTTAATACCTAAATAAAGAGATGCAAATATGTACTATGCTAAGTTACTACTGCTTGCAAAGATATAAACTCATAGGTCTGGTTGTGGAAAAAACCAGAACAGCACCTTTTTTCTTTTTGATAGTTTTATTGAGATATATTTCATACACACTACAGTTAGCCCATCTAAAGTTAAATTGTACAATTCAGTGGATTTTAGCATATTCAGAGTTATGCAACTTCACCACATGAATTTTAGAACATTGAATCATTCCAAACAGGACTGCAGACCCATTAGCAGTCACTCTCCATCTCCTCTTCCCCTCGCCTCTAGCAGTCACTAATCTGCTTTCTGTCTCCACGGATTTGCTTGTTCTGGACATTTCATATACGTGGAGTCATACAATAGGAGGCCTTCTGCGACTGGCTTCTTTTGCTTAGCATTATGTTTTCAATATAAGTTCATGTTGTAGAAAGTATTTGCATTTCCTGATGATTAATGATGTTGAGCATTTTACATAGCTTATCAGCCATTTAGAGATAAGTCACTCAGCAGGAAGTGGTAGAGCTTGGATTTAAAACCAGGGTTTAAATGATTTATCAGCAATTTGTGTATCATTTTTGGAAAAATGTCTACTCAGAACCTTTTATCATTTTTAAATTGGATTATTTTTCTTTTTATTGTTGAGTTATAAGAATTCTGTATATATTCTGGATGCAAGTTTCTTGTCAGATAACGTGATATGCAAATATTTCTTCTATTCTGTAGGTTGTTTTGCTTGGTATCCTTTGAGGCATGTGCATGTGCATTTCTCATACTTCTTGAAATTCTTGAAATAAAATAATTGCTAGTATTGAAAAAATAAATATTTTATGGCCATACTTTAAATATATCATATATCATTTGCATCCAAAATTTCTTTTTTAAATAACTTAAACATTTAATATGCTACCTAATAGTGCAGATATACAGGCAGTTCTTATAATAATGGAATTAAAAATTAATGTTTAGTTTCAGAATACTGTTAAATTTTAACAAATGTCTTAGCATTTCTATTAAAGTTGAAAATGAAAATACAGATACCAATAAATAACTAAATATATATTTTTAAAACCCTGGCTTGCTAACAACTATCAGAATTGTTTACAGTTTCCTTTAAAATTATGTGGAGCAGTGGGTAAGAATTCAGAATGTGAAAGCTGAACTACTTAATTTAAAATTGTTTGGGGGGTATTGGATAGAAGGAATTTTCAAAGTTATTTAACCTGGATGTTTTTTAACTCAGAATTCAAACAAAATAACATTATTAATGCAATACTAAATTATAGAGTGTGATATCAGTATTTTTAAAAATTACCATTTAATAATAAGAATGGTGAGAACTACCAATAGAATTCAGAAAGTATGTAAATAATGAGTTTTAAACTAAGACTTACACAATTATATTTAATTAAGTTATATTTATAAACATTGTGGTAGCTTAGTGTATTATGTCATACCACTTAATTAATATTAAATGTCATTGTTGGCACCTGGAACGAGCTTTGTCACGGTGGTCTTTTAATGAGTAAGACAAATGGTAAATGAGAGGAGTTCAAGATAGAAAAGTACTTATTACTTTACATGCTTTTTACATCCATTCTGAAAAAGTTTTGGGAGAATGAACGCTAGGTTCCATCTGGTTACTTTTTTTTTTTTTTAATGTATTTTATTGATTATATTGTTACAACAGTTCCAATTTTCTCCTTACTCTCCCCTCCACCCAGCATCTCCCTCCCCCAGCAATCCGCCCCCCAAGTCCATACCCATGGTTCGTGAAAAATAACTATCCCTCCCTCTCAGATATTAAGACCCTTTGTAATCTTGTAAAGGACAATGGGCGAAGGTCTCAAGCTCCTCTAGCTGCTTCAAGCTGGACATGGTCGTCGTCCTACCTACCCTTGAGTCCAGAAAACCCTAATAAGAGTGGGGGTGTGGAGGGGAGGGTGGCCTCATCTGGTTACTTAAGGTTAATAAGTAGGGTGAGAGAGAGGCAAGAATTGATTCATTTTGATTATAGAAACCAGGAGCCACTTCTGACAGGAACCAGAGTTAACAGCAGGTGGTTTGTGGCAAAAGGATCAACCTCAAAGGCAGATAGATTTGGGTTTTCTCTTCTGACTTTAAGGCTTGTTAACCATCTAGCTTTGGGCCAGTTACATAATACTTTCTAACCTTGGTTCTTTCATGTTTAAAAATATAAGAATAATTCCATTCTCATTGAATTGTAAGAATTAAATAGAATTAAAATTAATGAAAGCATCTAGCACATACAATATGTAGTCATTATCTCTCATACTACCTTTTGGTGAGAAAAACACTATTTCTTTGAATTTTATTTTCGTGTTTCTAAGTGTGTTGTAAGTTGTGTGCAGTGGAACTGCTGGGAATGCAGCCATGGCGTGGCCATTGCTTACAGCCTCACTGCCTCACCTGTTCCGTAGATCCAGATGCTCATGTTGAGTGAGTTTTACCTGTGAGCATGACAAAGATACTATTTTAGGGAGAAAAATAATTTAAGGATTGTTATGATTGGTTAGTACTAACCTGAGGTGGAGGTGCCTCACACACCCTAGGCTCGGTTGGAAGTTGCTCTGTCCATCAGAGGCTTCATGACCACGGCGGAACAAACTTTACCCAGGAGATTTCATTATGTCTGGGGGAAGGAAGGTGGTTGCCTCTCTAGTGGAGAACAACAACTAAACCTTTGTCCCTCATGCCTTTTATTGAGGAGGATACACACAAGAGACACAAGGTCAAGATTCATGAATCATCAATAGCTTGGAGGCGTTAGGATTACAGTCTACAGTAACAGATTACATGTACTAGTACAGAGGGTATAGTGACCAGTCTGTGTCAGGGTCTATCAAACATCTTGACACCAAACTGACATTAGGTGCAAAGTTTCATACATTCCTTGCTAAAGATTGTTTATATTACATTAATGATAAAGAAAGCAGAGCAAGTTCTAAAGCATAATAAGCGTTCTTTAAATCCAGTTTCTATGGCAACCCTCTGAGTGGTCTTTGGTTATGTTTCACACACAGCCTTGTGCTGAGACTTAAAGACAAGCACAGCTGGAATGCTCAGGCTAGGGCTACAATTCCCTAAACCACGAGGAGTGGTTCCCTACACTGACCTTGCTATGGTATAAAGCATTTATCTTTGTGCTTAAAGCCATATTAAATAATGTAAAAAGTCACCTAGTTTTTTAATATCAGTAAGTCACTCTAAGAGTTAAAAAAGTTGTATTTTGATGCATTACTTAATATGCTGCATAGTCCAAAAGAAAATGAATGAAGTTATTTTGAATCAGCCTGTGTAGTGTGGGCTGTGCTAGTTCCTGGGCATACTAATGTGCAAAGCAGTCTCAGTCTTCAAGAGCTGATAGCTAAGTAGAGATCTTTATGGTACAAGATAAAAGATAAGTGAAATAGACAATAATATATATACTTGAAAATATCTTCGTTACTGTAAAGTTTATTTTAACTTTATAGTATATGTAATATATATATATATATATATATATATATATATATATATAGTCAATATAGCATAAAGGTCAACAGTGTATTTAACCCAGAATGTAATTCCTTCTGTGTTATTGGTGTAAGCTAAATAAAAGTAATAAAGGGCGATGGGGGAGAAAAGATATTGAAAAAAGGAAGAAGAGAATGTATGTTGGTGGGGGCTGGGGATGGCAAGTAGAGAAAAGAAAAAGGTATATTTGTTGGGAAATCTAGATATGCTTCAGGTGTCATTAGAGCCTTCTTATCCTTAGAAATCAAAGGTTGCATTAAATCCCATCTGACTGGGAAAATTAGGCACAAAATGGTATGGGATATAATGATAGAGCGTTTAAAATAAGGTTCCTGGCTCAAACCACTACAGTCACAACCTCCTGAGCCATGCTGACTTTGAAACAAATACAGTATGTGAATTTGTTCTTATATTAGTAAAATAAACAAATTGCATTGTTGATTTTTGTTTTAGTGTCTTTGCAAGATATAACAATGAGAAAAGCTTTCCGAAGTTCTACAATTCAAGATCAGCAACTTTTCGACCGCAAGACTTTGCCTATTCCGTTGCAGGAGACATATGATGTTTGTGAACAGCCTCCGCCTCTCAATATACTCACTCCTTATAGGTCAGTAGACTAATGAATAAGAAGGCTGGTTATTTATCTCATACTTCAGGTTTACATAGGTAGCAGTCTACCTTTAAATGCTAAATCCCCGCACATTCTTTATTTTACTGGGCTCCCTACCCACCACTTTTAGAAAACATTTGCTTTATTCACTGAGTTCTCAAAGGTCTGGCATACAAAAGACAAGACTAATTTAAGGGAGTTGTTTTCACAAGTATTAATAAGAAAAAGCAATGGCAAAATTAGTACTATGAAGGGCCAAGGAGTTAAATTCAATTTCTAATCAGATGGAAAATAAAAAATAAAAAGCTCAAAATTCTACCACACTAACAAAATAAATACTGTTTTTGCTTGTCTTATCTACTCTTGATCTATATGCATTAACTTTATAACACATAGTGAATAAATAGTATTTATTTTTTAAATGTATTATACCATTTAAAATAAAATCTGGAATTCAGCCTTTTTTGGAGTCGTTTCACATGATTTGTAAAATAAGTAATTTAAGATGCATAACACATATTCTGAATAAAATGTTCAGATAGTTATTTGAAACTTTTTCAGTATGCAAGTCACTGGGGTATAAATAACTGTGTTACTACAAGAATGACTATTAAGTGATATTTTGGGGTTTTGGTAAGATAATTAGTAAATTAGAGTATTGGCAGAAATCCTGTATAATTTCTCTGTTCTAAATGATACTATGTCCTTTCAGACTTTTATCTTTGGCAGAACCATTTATAATTATTGGAACTTCTCAAGGGACTTTTAGAAAATTGGTTATTCAGTAGAAGTTAGGGATGAAAATTATCCAGCTGTACTTTAAATTATTAATACCAGCTGTGAAAAAACATCTAGTTTTCCATTTTTCTTAGTTTCCTATCTGACTTGTGAGTAGTGTTCAATTGATACAGTACTGTAATTTGTTTTGCCACTGTTTTTGCACATGCTGTATTTTATTAATGGAAGAGAAAAACATTTCTGTCAAACTGTTTCTATTCTGATTGCTAAGTCTTACTAATATATATTTTAATTAATTGATATTTTATATTTCAGAGATGATGGTAAAGAAGGTTTGAAGTTTTATACCAATCCTTCATATTTCTTTGATCTATGGAAAGAAAAAATGTTGCAAGATACAGAGGATAAGAGGAAAGAAAAGAGGAAGCAGAAGGTATTACAAGAGATTCAAAAAATTGAAGTTAGTTTTCGTGTATTTGTGTTTTATTGCATATATGGAACTTTGTTAGTCCTGTTCTTCGACAGTTTTATTTTATTGAGTCCATGTAGTCAAATATTGAAGTCTTTCTGAGATTAGATTATTATATATAGTTAGATATATACATAATATAATTAGATTATTATTATATGCTGTGATAAGTGCCATAACAGAGGATGTGCAAAAAAACAAACTTGATTTAAACAGAAGACAGGGTTGGTAAACACTTCCAACAAAGCTTACAATGTATCTTGGGAAAAAAAGTAGGAATTAAGTGAGCCAGAGACAAGAAGGGCATTCTAATAAGAAGGAACAAAGGAATATTGTCCAGATATTGGTAAAGTAGGTTAAGCTAATATTTTCTAAACATAGAACATATCCTAAATGTTTTGGAAAGGTTATACTCTTACTAAATTCCTGTTATCTGTCTGCTATGTTGTTGTTTTGAACTTTCTGATGAAATTCACTTGGATTTATTTTACTCCATGTTAACGATAACTAGAAATACAGAAGGAGGAAGCGATGTTGGCATTAGGCAGAATTATGAAGGAGGCAAAGTCTATCTTCATCGCCCCTCTGTTTTTCCTGTAGCTCTCTATTCCCCCTTTCCCCTGGCTCCCCATAATGCATTCCTGTTATCATCTTTACTAGATAGTAAGCCAGCGTTCTAGCTAGAGTTTGAAAAGTGGTGACTGGTGGCACAGATTACACCTGCGAGCAATGCTGCGCTTGATAACCACAATGGTTTTAAATTTTTTGAACTGAAATGCCTTCTATAGACATGCCTATGTAATTCACTGCCTTCACCGACTTGTACCCTGTTCTCTTCATTTGTGTATGTTATCTGCTTGGCCCCTTTGGGCATTTGACTTTGTTTACCTACTCTAGACCTTTCTATGCTTGGTCCCACAGATTAAGTCACTTCTTGTTTTATTTTTTAAATACACTCTTTTGTTGAGTGACAGTTTTAATGGGTTAATTGGATAATTGGATCTTGTTCTAATGTATTGGCTAGCCAATTGGTAACTTCCCAGATAACATAACCTTAATAAATTTTCAGGTTTTGATTAGAGGTAGACAGTGCCATTAATAGTAGAAATTTTACAAAACTAATAGATGTGGTAGCAAAGTTGATGAGTGGTTTTTCTTCTGAAAGGGCTCTCTGACCTCAGGTTGTATCACTCAGGCATACTGTTTTTATCTGGTACATCAATTCCAATTAGAGATTAAAGAAACATGAAGAGAAACTGGGTTAGAAGCAAACTCGCTAAGATTTTTAAGTCAATATACAAATGAATGGTCTCTTTGTTACTTTTACTATATTATGATGACATTGTCTTTTTCAATATTGTTGTTAGAATTTTATTTTGATTGTTACAACCTCTTTTTAACAACTTGGCACTTCAGCATTTGGCTTTGTTTCAATACATCTGTTACAGCAGAAAAATCTAGATCGTCCTCATGAACCAGAAAAAGTGCCAAGAGCACCTCATGACAGGCGGAGAGAGTGGCAGAAGCTGGCCCAAGGTCCAGAGCTGGCCGAAGATGATGCTAATCTCTTACATAAGCATATCGAAGTTGCTAATGGCCCAGCCTCCCATTTTGAAACAAGGTTTCTTCTCTTTTGTTTGTATTTTCACAAAATTAATGATAAAATACTGGTTTTAATACTAATGTCTATACCTATAAGTGTTAGGTCCTGAACTGTTGAACTGGCTAACACTGTTATAAGTATATAGAGATGATTTTTGAAACCCTGACCTTTGTGAGCCTGCTGAAATCTGATCTTGGGTGGGTCATTTTCATAGTGGGACTTTAGGTTGGCAGTCTTTCGGAGGTGGTTGGAGTAGATGATCTTCAGGGTTTTAGCTTTCATATGAAATCTCAACTTCCTCTCAACATTTCTGGCAGACTCTGCTAGAATTTCATAATAGAGGAATGGGGTCTGTAGTATTTTTTGACTATGTATAAAAGACTTGAGAAAGGGTTATATTTTGCTCCTCACTCTTTCTGACTTCCTTTTCTGTGCTTTATCTCTCACTCAGTTATATCAGGACTTTAAAACAAAATTACTCATTCCCCTTTGCAAAAATATAGAATAGATCCTTTCTTTTCTCAGTCGGTAGAGGCCCTACATAAGTAACACGCTACCCTAACATACTAGCATCTTTCTGTGAAAAAATATATTTTTGTATAGTTGATTGATTATAGTTATTACTATATATTATAGTTACTGATTTTTGAATGGAAAAGAGCTTAAGGTTTTCTTTTGAATAATATATATGTTATTGGGCCAAAAGTATGAAGTATTTTGGCCTATTTTAGGAGTAATACACATGTAAGACACTACATATGTTACTGAAAAGATACTGAATGAATTGAGATTTTAAAGAAATATTAACCTATAGGCAAACATTTATTTCTACTGCTGTTAAGTAATTGAGATGTTTAGCTGAACCAGTAATATAAATACAGTATTTCTAACTTGCTGTGTGCATATTTTTTAAATCCAGCTTTGTCCCCAATATGCATTATAATTAGTAAATATTTATGTCTTCAGATGCTCAAGGTATCTAAAATTTTACTTAAATCTGATTTTCAGTCACGTTGCTATGTTAATCAGCATACTGTTTGTTGAGTACCTTAGCGCCTTTGAAAACACCAAAGAAACAAAAATGATGTTGTTAACCATGTCTGTGGTGCTAGTATCAGGGAGGCCTTTCTTCTTGGGTACAAGACATTTGAAAGTCATTTAGGTAAGAGAGCAACAAGATATCCTGGTAGTAGAAATTACAGTGTTTATATTCTAACTTTTTATCATTGGCATCTTATTGTAAAGAAAAAAATGAAATAGAGGCAGATTGTTTTGTATGCAACTGACTAAAAGTTAATTATTTTCTTGTTTATAAGATTATATATATAATCCTTTTTATCCTTGTGAATTGAATTAGTATTATGTTATAAAATAATAAATAGCTGAAAGTCATGATAATGAACCTGAATCAGCAAGGAAAATTTGCACTGTGAGCAGCATGTTTTGTTTTAAAAGCAGGATGAATGTAATGAATTTCTGAAAGAAGTTTCTTAAGGGTGGTTAAAATATTGGCATTCAAAGGATAAACTATCTCATGTAGAGCACTTTACTCCACCACTAGTTCAATAAAAATATACTGATATTCCATTTCTTTTTTTTTTTTTTTTAGACCTCAGACGTATGTGGATCATATGGATGGATCTTACTCACTTTCTGCCTTGCCATTTAGTCAGATGAGTGAGCTTCTTACTAGAGCCGAGGAAAGGGTCTTAGTCAGGCCACATGAACCGCCGCCTCCTCCACCAATGCATGGAGCCGGAGATGCAAAACCCATACCCACCTGTATCAGGTATGTTGGGACAAGCACTTGATGTTTTATCTCAGGGGTTGGTGACCCTTTTTTTTTTATTTTTTAAAGACCCTGATAGTAAATATTTGGGGCTTTGTGGGCATATGTTTGTGTCACACCTACTCAACTCTGCCATTGTTGCATGATTAAATGAACATGTTTGTGTTTCAACAAAACTTTATTTACAAAAGCAAGGACTGGGGCAGATTTGGCCTGTGGGAAGTACTTTTCCAGCCTCTGGTAAGAGCGGACACATTCTCTTGGGACAATATAATTAATGAGAATTTACTTTAAAGGTTAAAACATGTTTCATTTTCTTATAGCTTTGTTATTAAACTTGTGATGTGAGTATAGCAGGTCCTTGACTAGCGCCATCTTGTTCAGCATTGTTTAATGTGGATTAGATGCTGTAGGAACTTAATTCTTGTTTATTAATTAGCCTGTGGTAAAATTGGTTTGTGGTATGTCGTTTCACTTAGTCATCGAATCTGTCAACATTTGTAAGGGAAGACTTGCTGTATATTAATACAAATAAAAAATTTTCTGATGTGTTAAGGGACTAAAAATGGGAACCAAAGGTGTGATTATAAATGTTAATTTGATATTAGGAAAAATAGTGTAAGAATTTGAGAGAGAATAGACAATTGCTCATAGTATTTTAGTAAAGCTGTTTTTAAGTTTAATTGTCCATATTTATCCAAATTATAACGTTTTCAAGAGAAAGCAAGGTCAGCCTTATAATATTTAGTTAAAAAAAGAAATCCACCTTCTGTCACTGACTCATTTGATGTTTCATCCTCAGGAAGGAAGAAGGCCATAAATTTCCTTTTGTGGTTTGTAATTAGTCGTCACTGATTTAACTAAAATGACATATGATGAGTCTTAATAGCTTCAATACAAATACAGAATTTTACTGGCCACGGGTATTGCTACAAATATTGTAATATGATGAGTGTTAAGTCCTTACCAAGACTCAAATCACAGTATAAAACTGAGCATTTTACTCTCTAAAGTAAGCATCAAATGCATGAGTGGGTATGAAAGTTGCATGAGTGGATGAGACCATTTAGATAGAGTTTTACAAACCAAGTCCCACGTGTTAATTTTCTTGTTGGTGTACCTTTATTTCTACTTTCATTCTACAGTAAATACTGCTGAAAATTGTTTAATTTCTGTAGGAACATATTAATACATTGACCTTGATATAATTACTGATCTTCATTTATATTTTGTGTGATTAATTTTTTCTCTTTTAATAACTTGCTAGGATCTCTTTATCATTTCAGTTCTGCTACAGGTTTGATAGAAAATCGCCCTCAGTCACCAGCTGCAGGCAGGACACCTGTGTTTGTGAGCCCCACCCCCCCACCTCCTCCACCACCTCTTCCATCTGCCTTGTCAGCGTCTTCATTAAGAGCTTCAATGACTTCAACTCCTCCCCCACCAGTACCTCCCCCACCTCCACCTCCAGCCACTGCTTTGCAAGCTCCAGCAGTACCACCACCTCCAGCTCCTCTTCAGATTGCCCCTGGAGTTCTTCACCCAGCTCCTCCTCCAATTGCACCTCCGCTAGTACAGCCCTCTCCACCGGTAGCTAGAGCTGCCCCAGTATGTGAGACTGTACCAGTTCATCCACTCCCACAAGGTGAAGTCCAGGGGCTGCCTCCACCCCCGCCACCGCCTCCCTTGCCTCCACCCGGCATTCGACCATCATCACCTGTCACAGTTGCAGCTCTTGCTCATCCTCCTTCTGGGCTACATCCAACTCCATCTACTGCCCCAGGTCCCCATGTTCCATTAATGCCTCCATCTCCTCCATCACAAGTTGTACCTGCTTCTGAGCCAAAGCGCCATCCATCAACCCTACCTGTAATCAGTGACGCCAGGAGTGTCCTTCTGGAAGCAATACGAAAAGGTAATTTTCTCAGGGCCATTAAAAGCATTGTTCTTGTAGCATTAGACCCTTTCTTATTATTTAAACAATAATCTTTTACTCATTTATAAAATTTTTAACGATCATGTTTTTGCACAAATGGTCTTTAGAAAGTAAAGCTATGTTCAACTTATATTTTAAGTCATTTTCAAGAAAATATGTCACATTTTATTGTTTTATTTTCATACTTAGTAGGGATTATAGTGTTTATTGAATGAATGAAAAAAGTAGCAGATTTAAACATTATAGAAAATTAGTTAAAGCCCTTTATATTATGTTTAATATGTATATTAACTCCTTGAAAAAAAAAACTTATTTTCTTCAGAGCAAAGGCTCTCCATCTGGTGTCTCAGTGACGCTTACTCTACCAGATGCCTTTAAAGTGTCCTCCTTTAGTAACAACAACAACAAAAAGACCTGACATATGCATTGATTTATTCTGCCAGCATTTCCTAAGCACCTACTATATGCCAGGCCTAATAGCATAGAATGAATAAGAGTGCCTTTTCCTCAAGTACCAGGGAGAATGAAGCCTCAGAAAATATCGTCAATGGTGTTTATTTCATTTGACCATAGAGGTAACAGGAAAGAAAGTATTATCTGGTTAACTTTTTAGGATTTGGTGAGCATGAAGGCACAATAGATTATAATGTTTTAATAAACTGTGGGTATGCACTGGATGTCTAGTAAGTTCCACTAACTACTGTCACAGCTAACATAATGAAGAAATCAATGTCTCTCTAAATATAAATTCTCCAAGATCTTTTTAATAGATCTTGCTTTATATTTTTCTATTAGTATTTTTCTCATGTGTATTTTCTTTCATCCCAGAAAGATTAATGATATCTAGTTTTTGGTATTTTGGTTTACCATGAATGGTTTGCATTTACTGTATCAGGTATTCAGCTACGAAAAGTAGAAGAGCAGCGTGAACAGGAAGCTAAACATGAACGCATTGAAAATGATGTTGCCACCATCCTGTCCCGCCGTATTGCTGTAGAATATAGTGATTCAGAAGACGATTCAGAATTTGATGAAGTAGACTGGTTGGAGTAAGAAAAATGCATTGATAAATATTACAAAACTGAATGCAAATGTCCTTTGTGGTGCTTGTTCTTTGAAAATGTTTGGTCATTCCAGTGTTTTGCTTTCTTTTCCTCAAGATAAATAACCCTTTTTCCTCCATAATTTTTGATTTCTAAGAAAACTATTAGCATACATTTCAAACTAAATGTTTTACAGTGGCTTATCTTTTATTTTCCCCTGAAAACACATATTTTGGTCAAATAAACCACTAAGTATTAAGCATGGACAGCTGTTGTTAGAGTAGCAGATTCCTTTTTTTTTATATATATATTAATTGTGCACTTTGTGAATTTTAATTTAAAGAAAGCGACTGAGGGCAGCTGTATCTATTAATGAGCCTTATTCCAGTTCTTGATGTTTTCAAAAAAGAAACACTGACTTGATTATATGAATACACTCAAAAAAGTACATTTAGCTTGTAGTATTGAATTCTCTTCAAGGAATGCTTGAATTTTTTTAATTATTGTTTAATTGTTTTTAAATACTTGCCTTATTTGAATGTTTAGCAGTACCCTTTCCCACTTATATATTGTGTGGTACGATTTTGCTTGCCTATAAGAGTTTAAAAGATTTCCATGTGAAATACTCTGACATAAACATACATGTAACTTGCTTAACTGTTAAGAATAACAGTCTGATTTAATAAATGGTTCACTTTAAAGGTTCATGGGTGTTGCTCTTTGAATAAAACTATTTCTGAAAGTTTATCAAATGCTATCAAGTAGTCTTTTAATACATAGATAGTAAAAGAAGATTTTAAAGTCCACTTATGCTGCATGGGTAATTTCCTAATTTTACAGATTCATATTGTCTAGTGTATAGGGTAACTTTTATATCATTTTCTTCCTAAGGTCACAAAATCAGTATTTTTCAACTCATGCTCTTAAAATTAAAATATTAACTTGCTAATTTCAGCACTCCCTGATTTTAGTTTAATATTATTCTTGAAATTATATTTTGCAATGTTAAAATGAGTTGTAAATGTTTATACAGTCCAGATTCAGAGGTGGAGGGGAAGCAGCATTAATATCAGATTTTTTAGGGTGAAGAAAAGACTAAATGAGGTTTTGGTAGTTTGACTGCAGCCTTCATCCTTGCTTCTGTCTATTTTGCAATGCAATTTCCAATTCCTCCCATCAAAAGATGGATTCTAATCCATGCTCTTGAATCTGAGACTCGTTTTGGCCAAAAACGTATGGCAGAAATACGCTCAGGAGCCTACTAGCAGATCAGAAACCTCATTCAGAGACCTATCCCAAGTGGGGCCATCCTAGACCAGCCATGCACAAGCTCGCCTGCTGCCCAGCTAAGATTAGCCCAGCCCAGGAAAACTGCTCAGCTGACCTATAAACTCATAAGCAAAAATAAATGGTTATTGTCTTACATCTAAGCTTTGAGGTGGATTATTTCACATAGCATTATTGTGCCAATAATTCGGGGGTTATTTAGGCAGATAACTAATGACTTGTAATCCTTGTATTAGAGGAATGATGAACTAAGGTCTATCGTAGCAATACAGTTTGGACATAAAAAACCATTTCCTAATGGCTCTAATAAGCAGAACGATTTGCTTTGGTCTTTTGGTAGCTTTGCTTAGAACAAAAGATTGTATAGATATTTGAGATTTCTTTCCAACCTTACAAAACTATATAATGTTGAATTTAACTCAAGAAAATATGGCACAGTTTAAAGTTTGTCTTTTTAAATGTGCTTATGGTCAAAGGTGTAGCTAGTAGATAGTTTTTATAAAGCTCAATTATAACCAGATAGCTAAAATATAGTACTGGCGTTGGAGCAGTTAGGGGTGATAAAAAAGAAATAAATAAAAGATTTCTTAATAATAGAAGTGAAAAAAAAAATAGAAGTGAATCTATTGTAAAACCTGAAAGTATGTATCCTAAATAGTTTATGATAGATTACCTTTTTTTTACAACATTCTTGGAAGATAAGAAAAGTGTCCATACACTGAAGAGGCCATATATATAGTATTGATTTTAAAATCAAAATAACCTTTCAGTCTAGGTATTCCAAATAACTTACAGAGATGATTTTGAAACAGATCATTTAGTGGCCAATTTTAATATCCTAGGAGGAATGAAAGTTCCTGGGTAACGACTACCTTTTCTTATTGAATTATGTTACTATTCTGCAAGGTCGTGCATAAGCATAGTCAGAAAAAATGAATTGAATATTATGGGGAAATAATCGACTTCACTTGTTTTGTTTGAAGTCATCCATTTGCCTCCATATTACCAAATCCAATAAATACTCTTTAGTCCTTTATTTGATCTTTATTATGTGTGTACACTACCTCCTTGAAGCTGTCAATCCCTCTGGCTTTTTTTTTTTGGACACTGTTCCTTCTGCTTCCCAGTAAGGGTGGGACAGAAGAAGGGGAGGAAAATACTTAGCAGCAGTGGAGTTTGGGATGAAGTTCAGTCATTGTGGAGGGAGAGTGTGTCTGTAACTTTTTCTAAGTAAGGAATGTTTGTAAGCTGCAGATTTATAAGGCATTTTAAGCTATAACCACTGCTTTTCATAACTTATAATAATTTGGGCAGATGAGATGACTTCTGAAGCAGTTTCACATAATAAATATTTATTAAAAGATAAAAATCAAAATTTTTATTTGGGTTGTGTTCTGTAAATTAAGAAACACCTGCCTTTATTTCCACTTTTGGAAAGCCCTACCCTTTCTTCTAACAATCACTTCACATCCATATTTTCATGAAGTCTTCTCAGATCACCACAAGGAGTTTATTCCTTTTCAATTTCTCTAATCCTTTTATTATAAGCTTTCTTCAGGTGATACTTAACGCCATTTTGCATCACTGTTATTACCTATTCAAGCATGCCAAATAGATTTCTTACAAGACAGCCAGGCCTTGTCTAAAACAGGCAACTCACAATAGCTCTTCGTGTAAACACGTTCAGAAATACCCCTTTTTATTCTGTTCATGAGGGCTCTTAAAATCATAGACATTGCGCCTGTTTAAAATAATTTTTACCACTAATCTCAGTAACAAGATTGAGCTAAAATGAGTTCCTGACTTCATCAAAACTGTGTGTGTATGCATGTGCATGTGTGTAACTTAAGAAATGGAAAGCATAGGTGGAAGTTATTAATAGTTCTGCAGCCACTTTTTAGGGCAGAGAGCAAAATTAATGAAGTACTTTAGTGGGAATTCTCATGAATTACTTTTAAAATATAGCTTTACCTTTGCCCTTTAGTAAACGTACTGCTGCTGGTTTTTTTTCACTCTACTACATATATCTTGATCCCAACTTTTTTAAAAACAACTCTCCTAAACTGAAGGAGGCATAAAATAAACTATTTAAAGCTCCTAAATAGTTCAAGAAATTTCTTTTGGACTTCAGAATCTCTATTTTGTCCATGTAATAAAAAATGCAAATAAACCAATGCAAGATATTCATTGTGCAGTATCAGGATTTAAAGATTGCTTTGCTGTGTTAAATTAATGAAAATATCAAATGACAGTATTTCTAAATTGTGTCATATAATTGTAATTAATAGAAATCATCCTACTGAAGCCAAACAGAAAGCACAGGACCCTTGTAATACAAAGAATAAGTCTTTTCCTCCCTTTATTCATTGCTGTACGAAAAACAAATTTATTTATGTTCTCCATGACTTGGCTGTAGAACAAATCAGTAATCTGTTGCTTTCCAAGCCTGACAACCAGGCTCTGAATAAAGAATGAATACCAGCTTTGAATGAACATTTCAGGCACTTTTTTTTTTTTTTTACAGCCTAGTTATCAATACCTTTTCTTATTATTGCAAGGCCAGCTGCTCTTTTTTTTTTTTTTTTTTTTTTAGAAAAAAATATTTAAACACAACTGAGCATGTATTGAAGTAATCTTTCTCAGGATATTTATAGTTTCTCTTCCCTATGGTAGATAAAATTTTTAATGATAATGAATATCATATCTATATAAATATGTTCCTTGTGTATGTGTGTGTATTATACTCAAAGACTTCCTGATGAATTTCTTACTTATCCATCCTCTCTTTAGATAACTAGCTTTTCCAGTACTACTACTCCTGATATAGGACATTGATGTTTCCCAGAGTAATAAAATTCTCATCCACTTTTCTGGCCTGGCAATAATCTAAAAGACGCAAGAGCCATCAAGTCACAGTCTGTTTCCTATTGTAACAGCTTCAAATATCACATAAAAGTATCTATTCAGTCTTACCTATGAAAGCCGTGAAATGTACTTCTAACTTCAAAGAAAATCTATAGGAACTATTTTCCAGGTAAAGGAGCACATCTATTTTGAATGTTTTTTATATATATATATATATATATATATATATATATATATATATATATATATAATTTATTATATTTTATTTATTCAACAAAAATTTGTGATGCTTGCAGAGTTACTCTGCTGAGTATTGGGGTCACATTGGTAAACAGACAGCGCCCTGCTTTCTGAGCATGTAGATAGATAAATTGACAAAGAACAATCAATGTTACGTTAGCTCATAACACGGAGACCAGACCTAGTCTAGGAAGTCAGGAAGGGCCTCCAAAAGGAAATGGTATTTAAAGTTTGAGGAGCACCTAGGCAAGCAAATGTTAAAGTGAGCGTGGACAGTCCCCTGGGCACAGGAAACAGGACTGTCAGTGTCTGGAAATGCTTGATGCAAAGCAGGCAAGGAGTGGAGTAACTGGAAACCAATTAGGGAAGCTGGAGGCCAATCGTGAGAGGATCTTAGGAACCATATTAAGGGGTTTGCATTTTATTCCATGGGTAATAAAATTGAGGAAGTAACGTAGTTTGGGTAAGATAGTTGGTGGCTACAGAGTGGTAAATGAATTAGAAGTAAACTTGCAGCTCTAGAGACCAGTCAGGCTGCGACAGTAGGCGATAGATAATAATTAGGGGGGGGGGGAGGTGACAGAGGAGTTAGATAACAAGATAGATTCAAGAGAGATTTAGGTTGGGAGATGCACTGCATTTGGTATTTGGAGAGGAAGGAGTTAAGTGTGATTTCAGGGTCCTGGTTTACTGATAAAGGACCATAGAGGAGGAGCAGGTTGGAGAGGATGAGGGATACCTTTCCGGACATTGGCAGGGAAAGGATCACTGACTGGTTGGAGGGAGGGATTAACCTTTATTTGTGAAGGAAACCTCTTCTGCAGGAAGGAGAAAAGGATAGCTATGTAAACAGATTTGAAGGTCTGGTACCAAAAAGTTGAGAAACTTTCCTTCCCATGGCGTCTATTTTCTCTCTGAAGCAGATGACAACGCTGCTCAGGGTGATTGGGAAGCAGAAAGAGTGTCAACATTTCTAAGAAAAGTAGTCATTGTGAAAAATGGGAGCGATTTCCAGGGAAATAGAAAATTATCAGACAGTCTTGAAAACATTGTTGAAATTGGTGACCCTGATTTTATAGTGACTCCAGTCTGCACTGTGTGTTTATTTTTGCCCCTAGCAATCCATAGACAATTTCCAGAAAGAGTTGGATTCATCAAGTTTTGATTGTATTGTGGGATGGAAGGACTATCTCTAGCGAAGATTGTCCAATCTCCTTAATGTCTTAAATCCATGTTCTCTAAGTTGCCATAATGCTGGTCTGATCACCTTTTCTCTTGAGTCCAGTCCAGTGGGCTCTCCTGGATGGTTAAATCATGCAGATGAATCTTTCTTTGTAAGAATTTACAGTTTCACCCTCTATAGGCTCAACATCATTTTGGTTTTCTTGGTACTGTATTCTGCAGTTCCTCCTTTTTATTCTGTTACACCTGAGAATGTCTGCCCTGTTCTCATTTTAACATGCTCACTCATCCTTTATTCTGTCATCTCTCAGATCTGGAAATCTGAGGATTTTGTCAAAGATGATTCTGCTGCAAAGGTTATGTAATTCAAAACAAAGAAGAGGCAAAGGGAGGCTCTTTGGGATTTGACTTTTTACCCATCCCTTTCATGTCTGAGTGATCTCATCTGCCTCATTTACTTTGTCAGCCGGAATCCATTTTCTTTTAAAGACACTTCCCTCGGCTCAAAAAATAAATACTATACTTGATTCTGTTAATTTTGTTTTTTAGAGCATATTAAAACAAGGCCAAGTTTTTCTATTTGATTCTTGGATTGGTTAATTTTGCATAGCTCTTTGGCAGTAAACTTATTTTATTTTATTTTTACATTTAGCCAATCATCTCAGCAGTGTCTGGCACAGAGTCTCAGTAAAAGCATCTGGATGATTCAGTGTGAACTGCTGACCATTATCAGTAAAATAACTCAAGGAAAAGGGCCTACTAATCAAGTATTAAGCCTTTCATCTTGATATCAAAGACCAGCCATTCCTTTCATTTGGTGGTTTAATATTTCTTACTAGAAAACATGCATACAGCAAAGCGCATACAATTTTCAGCTCAGTCATCTGCCACAGTGTGAATATGAATATAACCATCATCCAGGTCAGGAAATAGAATATTGCTGTCACCCCAGAAAGCCTCTCTTACGCTTCCTTCCAATTACCACCCTTCTCACCTCCGACCCCAAGGGTAACCAGCATCCTAATTTGTGATAACCATTTCTTGCTTCCATCTAGACTTTCTACCACCTAAGCATCTGTGTCTGAATATTAACAGTTTAATTTTGCCTATATTTTAAACTTTATATAAATGGAATCTTCTGGTGTGTGCGTTTTTGGCCCAATGTCTCTTAAAATTCAGCCATGTTGCTCTATGTGAACAGTGCTTTGTTCGTCTTCATTGCTTTATAGTAGTCCATGGTATAAATATACCATGATTTATCCATTCTACTGTTGATGAATGTTTCAGTTTGCAGTTTGGGGCTTTTACAAATAATACTGGTGTGAACATTTTTTCATATGTTCTTTATTTATGTGTAGGCATTTCTGTTATGTGTATACCTAGAACTGGGATTGGCTAAATCATACCTATGCATATCTTCACCTTTAGTGAATGATGTCAAATGGTTTTCCAAAGAAGTTGCACCAACTTATACTCCCACCAGCAGTCTGAGGATTCCTATTGTTCCACATGTTTGCTAACCTCTGGTATCATTCTGCTTAATTTTAGCAGTTCTACTGGGTTTGTGGCAATGTCTCATTATGGTTTAAATTATCTTTTCCCTGATTACTAATGACGTTGGGCATTTTTTCATATTTACTAGCTATATCTTCTCCCTCTCTATGGCTTGTCTTCTCACTGTAATGGTGCTCTCTGAAAATAAGTTACTAATTTTAATATAGTCAATTTAGCCATCTTTTTTCTGGTTAGTGCCTTTTGTGCCCTGTTTAAGAAATATTTTCCTGTGCCAAGGTGGCAAATGATTCTCTTATACTCTCTTCTGGAGGTGGTGTTGTTTTACCTTTCACAGTCAGATTGTCTCTTTTAAAAGATTTTGTGTATTTATTTTTAGAGAGAAGGAAAGGGAGGGCATAAAAGAGAAAGAAACATCGATGTGAGAGAGAAACATTGATCGGTTGCCTCTGGTATGTGCCCCAGTCGGGGTCAGAACCCACAACCCAGGCATGTGCTCTGACCAGGAATCGAACTGGTGACCCTTCATTTTGCAGGACGATGCCCAACCAACTGAGTCACGCTGGTGAGGACAGATTATAAGTCTTTATAATCCATCTGGAATCGATTTTTCTATGCCATGTGAGGTCAGGGTTAAGTTTCATTTTGTTTCATATGAATATCCAATCAAGTTAGCTCCAGTGCTCTCTCTGCAGGGCCAATTCATCAAAAATACACACAGACAAAAAATAACTATACATTTATGTTGATATACTCATATGATTAATATAACTGTATAATGATGACAATACAGATACACACAAATACAAGTATTTATAGACTTTATTCTCTTCCACTAGTCTTATTTTTATACCAGCATCAAATTTTTTTTTTAATGGTTATACCCTTATAGAAAGTATTGATACCCAAAAAAGCATGCCCATCCATCTTGTTGATTTTATTCACTATTCTTGGCCCTCTTCATTTCTATATAAATTTTAGGATCATATTGGCTGCTAATAGATTGGACATTTAGAGACAGCAGTAGTTAGATTGACCTTGACAAGTGGAAGCTCATTACAGTCTTCATTTCTGCCACTGTGGCCATACTGTTCACGTGCCCTCATGCCAGTTTCCCTGGTCTTAGCATGTCAAGATCTGAACCAACTGAGCATTTAAATGTCTCTGGAACTCTGTTACTCTAATGAACAGGTCTTCAGTTTTCTGCTCAGTTGTATCTGCAATTCTACAGCTAGAATAAGGGCTTTTTTGTAAGCTACCAAACTAAGCTCTCACCCATAGACTTTAACTGCTTGTTAACAGTCCTCATGTTCTTACTATCCCACTGCAAAGCATCATTGCAACTTGACAATAACCAGCCAAACCCCACTGTCACTTTAGGCATTGTTCATTTCATTCGTGACTCATTACTCTTGTAAGGACAGTCACCTCCCCAGGATGTTTTTTCAGGTCGCCATTGGTGAAATCTTCAGCAATTTGACCACTACCCTGTGCCAGGGACTATCTGTGCCCCACATACCAATCAGGCTGGCAGTCCTCTTTCTCTACCAGGTAATGAAAAATCAGTTCTCTGTGATGCGCATGCCAAGAAAGGATTAGATGTGCCCGATATTTATTGGGGGGCATGCTTATGAAGGAAAAGTGGGAGCAGAGGGACAAAGGAGTATTGGTTGAAAAGTGTCTTGGATTGCGGTGTTATTCTAAGAAAGTTTGGCCAGGCCTATGGGGAGCCCTCTGCCAAAGTTAGGGGAATGGGCCAGTAACCTTGCTGTGCTTAATCATTAACTAGGAGTATCATAAGGTAAGCTGGTCATGGCATGAACATAACAGTAGATCCAGAAGGGCAACAGCTGGCGCCTCAGTCTGCTGTGCCTCCCCCAGCAGGGGGTGTGAATGCTGTGTTTTACAGCCAACAAGAGAAAGTAACCGGGCCACCAAATTCCCCCAGATCTTGGCCTGGCAATTCTTAACTATTGTGTAATCTCTCAGATAGTTTCAAGCATATATTTTTACTATTTTGTCCAACTTTTAAATTGTCCTTGGCAAGGAGGTAGATCCAGTGGTGTAATGGTAGTACCGCATTATCAGAAGGCATTGGCCAGCCCAATTCCTTTTTTATTCCTTTATTTCAAAACTGGGAAACTAATGTGAAGGCCATTTTTGATACTTAGGAAAAGTAAAAATTAATAACCAAACATTTTTCCACCTTGAGCATGAGTTACATAAAATGCAGTGTACAGATTTTAACTGAGTTCTTTAAACTCACGATTAAGCTGCTTGCTGTGAAACTGCATGCAGCTGCATTTAAAGACACATCAGAACAAAAAGAGAACTGTGAACAATCCAGGTTATTTTTAACTAACAAAGGCAAGTGTTCCAAAACATAGATACAGAGAGGCTTACATAAGTGGAGACAGTGCCTCCCTGGAGTTTCCTGAAGAGTGAGAAAAAGCAAGTGACAGACCTGTCAGATGGCTCCCGAATTACTGCTTGGGGACTCACAGGGTACTATTTAAAGTTATACAACTTATAAAAACTTCATCACAAATCAAAATTCCCTAGTGGCACCTTACTTTGAAGCATTCTTGCTTAAAGAAAGAATGTGTGTTTGGAGTATTTATTTATACCAACAATTCTACTTTAACTTTTTGGTGATTATAGAATCTTTGTTGATTACAAATGGTGCCCTAACCAGTATTGCTGATAATACCTCTGCCAGAGAGTAGAGACTGTCTTTTTTTAAATTTTTTATCCTCACCTGAGGACATGCTTATTGACCTTAGAGAGAAGGGAAGGAAGGGAGAAAGAGAGGGAGAGAAGCATCGATCAGTTGGCTCTCCCTGACTAGGAATCAAACCGGCAACCTTTCAGTCTATGGGACAATGCTCCAACCAACTGAGCCATGCAAGCCAGGGTGAGAGACTCTTATTACTCATCCTTCTACTCCCAGTTCTTGGTACAATACATGTTTGTTAAAATAAAACATAGTCTGTCTAGAATTCTTGAGAAATAAATCATTCTGGATAAATCTCCTTTTCATATAATTAAAGGCTGAAATTTTACATATTATAAAGCAAGTATTAGTATGACTACCATCACCACCCTCACCCCCACCACCCTATTAACCATCTTCTATTTTTGTGCCGGGCATGGTCCTAAGTAGTTTACTTTTTTATCTTATTTAATTCTCCTAAAAACAGGAGGAGCTAGGAACTGGTGTTATATCCATCTTGCCGAGAAAGGAGCTGAGGTTTGGCGTTGTGGCTTGGCTGGCATGTCTCACAGCTTATAAGGAGTAAAGCCTGGATTTGACTTCAAAGCCCATGACCTTAATCACTGTTATGACTGAAAGCTACCACAAATTTTTCTGCCTTTATAAAAAGAATATCCTGGACATCATTTAAAATTATATTAATACAGCACTTATCAGTGTATTATAATTATTTGTTTATATTACTGTCTCCTTATATTAGACTGTGAACATCTTGAGAACTATATCTTGTTTATTTTTGTGTCCCCAGCCCTCAGAAAAGTCCCTAGCCCCACAGGATGCCTTCAGTAAATGGTTTTTTGAATAACGAAAGAACGAGTGAGTTGGTATCATTGCTATTTGTATTGGTTACTGTGAAGTGTTGAAAAGCAGAGACAGAAGCAGATCCAGCTGCCGATGGTGGTGCGTGCAGCTAACAGGGTCGTGTTTCCATCCTTGTACTTCCTTTGAGAACCTTGCTTCCTTTGAGAAAAGCTCCAGGTGTCATTTCCCTTTTTTTGCTAATTTATTTTATTCGTTAAAAACTCTTTGCTAACAATAACTATGTTCCAGGCACCTGTACTGTTCTGTGCTTAGAAAGGAAAGGAATACACAGAGCTTTAACTGCTTCAGTAGCTTACAGTGACTTTCTCATAGTGAAGCTAGCACCTCTTTCACCATCGAGACTTTTCTGGCTCTGAACAACAGTCTTTTTTACTGTTCTATTAAATTGACTTGTCAGCATGACTGATGCCCCATTAACACAGTGAATAAGCAGATCACCCTTATAAGCTTCAATCCACTCTTCCAGTTCACTTGCACTATTAGTTCATGGAGTGGAGAGAAATTGCCTACCATTTACACAGTGGTTGTTAAACTTGGCTGATCATCAGGCTCATCTATGGAACTTTTAGAAGCTTCTTAGCCATTATCTCATCAAATGTTCTACCCTGCTCTCTCTCTCTTTCTCTCCCCCCCCCACCCCCACTTCTGAGATTCCAATTACATATTATGCTTGATAATTTGATATTGTCTCAGCTCTTGGGAATCCCTGCTCTGTTTCATTACCCACCCTCATACACCTTTCTGTGTTTCAGCTTGGGTAATTTCTGTTGTTTTATTTTTGAAGTTCACTGATCCTCTCTGTGGCTTTGTTGAGTCTGCTACTGTCAAAGCATTCTACAGCTCTTCATGGGCTTTTTATTTGTAGCATTTCTATTTAATTCTTTTCTTACCATTTCCACCTCTCTGCTAAAACGCATGTTGTCAGCCTTTTCCATTAGAGCCTTTAACGTAATAATTATTGTTGTTTTAAAGTTCCCTGCCTGATATTCCAGTAAGAATAAGTACTGTAGGTCGTGTGTTTGATGCCTCTTGTCTTCTCTGTTTGCCGTAACAGTTCTGGGATAACAGAACAGAGCAGTTCGACTCAGCATCCTGTTTGCAGTTAGATTATTACTAGATACCTTGTAATCGTTTTACTTATAGATAAAGGTATCTCTTTTATTACATTGTCTAAATGTTGGTACATATTTTTCACAATATTGATACATTTTCATCAACCCTGCTGATCTTGCCTAATAATTCTAACAGTTTATGAATTCTCTTGGATTTTCTGGGCAGAGATTGTAGAATCTTTGGGAACAGGCACGCTATTGTGTTAAACCTGGTATCCTTAGCATTAACACAGTACCAGGACAAATAAAGTGATCAATAACTGTTATGTGGAATGAATGTGATTAAAAAGTAAACTATTCTTGACTAAAAAGTAAACACATTGACCATCATAGTGACTCTGTACCTTTGAGATCTTGGGACCGAGAGAGAGGTTTTTGGATATTTGAGAAATTGCGTCCCATCAGTTTTATTGTGAAACTGGAACCTTCTGTGAGGACTAAGATGCAAAGGTGGAGCAAGAGGCACGTGGCTGCAGCTAACACCTGGGTCGGGAGATCACTCACAGGAAAGCCGGCCAACCCAGGGCCTGCCACCACAGTGCCATCCCGGAGCAGCCCGAAGGAAAGGCTCCAGGAGGAGGAAGCAGCTGCTCAGGGAAAGAAACAGACAATACAAGAGAGACCTTTCCCATCCTTCGTGGGAGGTTCCAGCCTCCTTATCTGCTATGGAACCTGCTCTCTTCCTCTAACCCCTTCTACTTCTTAATCAAAGATGAAAGCTTGGTTGAGCTATATATACTTCCCTGCCCATCCATCTGTTCCTATCTACTATTTTCCTGTACAATCCACCCACCATTAGCTCCATCCTGAAAATGTTTTGGTTATGACTGATAAGCTGTACTGTGCTACTCACCAATTATGTTACTATCACTGAGAAGCGACTGCTTCAAGACAGCCCTCCCTGGCTCTTGCACTCCAGCAAGTCCCTGACCACTCCTTATCTGGGCTATTTCTCAGGGTTGTTTAGACAGTAAACAACCTTGAGGAAGGAGATCATGCCTCCCTCCCTACTGAGATAAAACTTGCTGGCTTCCTGCTTTAAAACAGCAGGCACTCCAAGCTCAGTGTTGCTGGCCTGTAACACAAGTCACTGCACATGCAAGCCTGTCTGCATCCAGGCCCATTCACATCACCCTTGTGGGAACTGGAGCTCAGGAAACCATTGAGAGCATCAGACACTTTGGCTACTGCTTTTGCTCTGACTAATAAAGTTCTTCATTCCCTGCTCCTGTCTTCTGTCAGCATCCAGGAAGGCACAAGAGCTTGCAAGTAGGATGAGATCTCAGGCCCTTGACTGTTCCTGACAGACCAGGCTCTAACCATGCAGCCAATCAGACTGGGACTTGCCTGCAACGGGAACCATCAGAAATGATGGCATTCTTTCTTCCACATCATTGTAGGAATGGTCAGGAAATTGGGCCTTAGAGGAGGACCTCACTCTCAGAACCAAGGTTTGGGCTCTGAACCAAGGCCAGAAAGGAACACTTTCTTCCCTGCAAACATGGCCATGTAAAAACGTTCTTGTAATTAATGAAAGATGACAGCCAGCATCAGAACTGGAACCTATTAGAGGGTCTAGGCCTCAGGGGACCTCTGTGGGTTTGACTGGAAATCTCACATCTGCCCCATTTCTTTTTCCTCTCCTCCCTTGAAATTATTTGGAAATCATTTCAAACTGATAGAAAACTTGCAAGAATAGTACAGAGAAAACCTGGGCCAGACACCTTTTACCTCCATTCACTTGTTATTAACATTTTACCTAATTTTCTATATTATTTAGTGTGTGTGTGTGTGTACATACCTTTTAATGAACCATTTAAAAGTTATATGCATTCAAGCTATTAATTCCTGTAGATAAGCTTATACTTGAGATCCAAGTTTTTCCAAATTCCATTAAATGGTGAATAATGTTAGCCTGAAGTTGCTATTTACTTGGAACACTTTTATTAACTTGAGAACTTAATAAGGGACTTGATGATTGAGAGTTTGGGCAGCTAGTATTTCTCCAATAAAATAACTATTTTCACCTCACAGGAATATTATGATACTGCATATCATAGTGTCTACATGTAATATATAACATATTATTGTCTCCAAAGCATGCTTTTAGAGATACCATTAAATTTTTAAAATTTAATTTCTTCCTTAGGATAGGATATAATTTAAAGTTCCATGGTTTCTACTGTTACTTGGAATGTAAGATTTTAAAATATTTACTTAATTTTCTCAAGGATTTTATATATAGGATTAGAAAACTACAACATAGGAATGCTGACTGATTATCATATTGAAAACACTTTGCAAATGCTAACACTACATAAATATTATTAATCATGGCTTGTTGTGACTGCACATGGTACTGGTTTTATGTATAGAAAAAAGAAAAGTAGCTTAAAGAAAAGGTACAAGTGAACCAGTTTTTAACAGATTAATTTTTTAGTTATCTGGAATTCTGTGCACAGGGTCTTGGCACTACTGTGATCCCAGGTAAATAGGCAGAAGATATTCTCTGAATATTTTAATGAAAAATTCAGGAATGATATTAATGGTAGTTTTACTTCATTAAAATATGATTTTATTATTAGTTAATCGTGATTTATAATACTGGAACCAGACTAGAGAAGAGCAGAAATCATAGCCAGTTTTCTGATACCAGTTTAGAAACTTAGCACCAGATTCATATTAATTCCACAATTCATTTTAGAAAAGAGAGGAGCTGGTTTTAATTAGGATTGAAGTTTCCTACTGTGACTTGTGCTTGGAACAAGAGAAAGAGAGTGTCACATTAACTTGAAATGACATAGGGTCTATCTTAAGAAAATAGAGCCAGCAACTTCTTACTAGAATTTTACATTGTGGGAAGGGGAATAATAACTGAATCTATCAAAATTTCAGCTAACTTTAATAAAATATCTGAACTACATTGTTATAATAAAAGGTGGAGGGCATTTTGTTTTTGTTATGTAATACATAGAATTTATAAAACACCTAAAGGACACCCACATATCCTCTACTTATCTTAAGAAATATACAGTAACCAATACAGTTGTAGCTACTTGTGTTCTTCCAGTTGTCACTACAATTTGGTGTGTTTATTATTTCCTTGCATTTATGTATATTTTTATGACATGTATATATATGACTATATACACACATGCATTCATATTTACTTGGGGATATATATACATATATATGTATATGTAAGGATGTGTATGTGGAATATATGTATATCTTCCCTGGAAATATAAGTATGAATATATGTGTGTGTGGCTGTGTAAATCCCTAAGAAATATAGTGTTGCTGTGCATAACTTTCAAACTTTATATTCATGATATACTGTATACATTCTTCTGCAGCTTTCTTTTTTCTCCAGCAGTGTCTTTGTGAGTTTCATCTCACTGCCAGGGTATTCCAAGGTGGGAATAAATGATAACTGACTTATTTATTTTCCCATTGATGACATTTATGGATTGAACCATGTGAAATTTCTGTTTTCCCAGGAAAAGGCCTAATTAGCTTTCTAACATGTTAACATATATATGAATGACGTGACTCATAAAGGATGACCTTCCTGATATGACTTAGATATTCCAAAGACAGGGCAAAGTATGCAGCAACAAGGAGGATTTTCAGAGAAGATGTGGGTCTAGGAAGCAGAGTGAGGTAATTCTGAGTGAAGGGAAAGACCAGGGGCACTCAGGTCACTACTGTGCCAACCCTGACAGCAAGGACCAAGGAGGATACACCTGAAGGCTGGATTCTGCTAATAAAGTGGGTTGGCTCTGGATTAGCACATTGGGTAAGGAGCTGCGGCCAAGAGCCGGGAGAGACAGGCATGTTGGTGATCTAACAGCCCAGAAGATGGCAGGCAGGCAGGTCTAGAGAGCTAGGAAAGCAGACCCAGACAGGGAAATACCCTGCTCCTCCAGAAACAAGGGCAGCCTGTCTAAAAGGAGAACACCTGGCAGGGAGCTAAAAAGCCCTCAGGCAGTCAAACAGCCCGACCCCCTCCCTTGCTCCCTTCTGCCTCCAGGGGCTAAAGACTAGGAGAGGGGTTCACAAGGTGGTTTGAACCAGTTTCCTCTGTGCCAACCATTTGAATTAAGATTTGCCTTGCTCTACAGTAAAGATGACAACCAGCAGTAATCATGTTGTGTTACAAGGAAGGGGGAAGGGGTAAGAAGTTCAACTATGAAAGAAGACTGGAGAAAGATCATGAATATAGGGAGCAGACTATTGAGGTGAAATTTACCTTGTCCTCATTTGGGGGAGTGCAGGGGGAGAAGGACTGACTAGCAGCTGAAAGTAAACTAAAGCAAATAAGTTACACCTGGACGAGTTTGGGGGACAGAGGTATATGCCTGGAACTTAGGTGTTACCACAAGGGAAAAGACAACATTTAAGATAATCATTATTTCCTTCCTTAGGAAGAGAATATTTAATGCTTTTGTTGTTGAAGAGACATACTCAGATTTTTTAATATCTTACAGACATAATCCCAATTATGCAAATATCATAAACACATAGAACACGTGGATGAAATATACCCAAACATCTTTAAATCCTAAGACTGTCACTTTTTTCTGCAGATAATATGCATTTTCTACGTAAAACCATTTATTTTAAAAACCATATTTTGGAGTTTAAAAAAATCTACCGAAGACCACAGTGATGCTGGGTTAGAATCATTAGCCAGGGCCAGCCTACAGTAGAAGGGAAAGACAGATGCGCACATACACACACATGTGTATGTATAAGCAGAGAGAGTGATTACTTTTGATACTTTCTATTCTCTCCTAGCATAAATGTTCCCCCTCGCCCCCAGGCCCTCTCCATCTCATCCCACTCACCACATCCCTTCCTATTACCTCTGCGGCCACCTCTGTCCACCGTGCTGACAACTCTTTATTCTGCACTATCACTAAGCCAATGAGCTCATGACCAACAAGGTTTGTCACTAATGTTTTATTTTATTACCTAAAGGGTCCTTAACAGGAAAAAATAAGACTGGAAAGGCTTAAAGCAAAAGAATGATAAGGGTGACTTTTGGCACTTCAAGAAAATTTGGGCCAACGTTTCCTGCATGCCTCTCGACTACACCCAAGAGCTGATGTTGAGAATTGATTTTATGGCTTTAGATGTCTTGATTATTTTGTGATTTTAAAACTGAGAGAGCCTATAAGTAATATATCAAGAAACACAGCTGCAGAGGATGGAATAGCGTGCTTAATCAGCTGTGGCAAGCTGAGCTCTTCCATTCCCACTGTTGCATGTTATGTGACCCTGAAGAACCCTATTTTTCTTTGGTAAAATGTAGACTTTTGAGATCTTAGGATAAATTAAATTGTGCCAGGTATTCCTTTATCCAGTATGAGACCTAGTCTGTCTAAAAACAGGATAAAATAATTAAAGATTAGGTAACATAGAATAGGATATGAAGCAGAGCCATCTCTGGGCTGGCTTAAAATTAAAATACTTCGTTCAGTATCCTGGGAAGTTGGTTGAAGGAAGAAAATATATATTGTGCGTGTAAATTTAATATGTTCTCCTAGCATGAGCTACATTTTCAGACATAGTTTATGTGCTTCAATAATTCATCAAGATTTATTAGACCTCTGTCATCAGTATTTGATTCAGTCTTGTATTTTCAGCAGGAAATGATTTGTCTTCTCAAAGAAAATGTGCAATCTCTGGGTTCTTTCAAATATGCTCCATTTCCATACCTAAAAATAATGCTATCAAAGTGAAATTTTTATCAATAGCAATGCAAACTGTCTTGAGGTTATATATGGCTTTAATTTGATATTCATTAGCTAAGCTAACAGGTAAAGGTACTAAACTCACTATGTTTCTTTATTTGGATCCTGCTGAAATCCACAAAAATAGGAATTTTTCAAAACAATATGAAATGGAATTTTTTTTTCCTGTGGTATTTTTAAAAAGTTACCCTAGTTAAATGCCCAAACACAGAGAATGTAGTATCTGAATGATAATACTTCTAAATATTTTCAGCCACCCAATTTAAATGCTTAAGATTACTGTTACTTTTCAATAAATCAACAAGCATTAATTAACATTTATTTGACAGGCATTTTATATACAGAGAAAGCACTCAGCAAGAATATTCAACAAGTATTTGTATAGCTCCACAGTGCAATAATAGTAAAACATCATGATGAAAAAGACCCACTCATTCAGTGTCTTTCCAGATGTTCTTAAATCTTCAGTGGTATCAATTTTCTCCAAACCATGAGGTTTCTCAGATCTGCCTTTCATTGAGATGATATATTCAGATGGACCTTGTTTCTCCTTTAGCTGAAGAAACTAATACTAGAATGTCACCTCTTCAAAATCTTACTTTGGTGTATACATTACTTTTTAAAAAACACAAGGATGTGGAATATATTTCTATATGGTATCTTTTTTTTTTTTAACCTCACGGACAATTTTTTCATTGCTTTTGAGAGAGAGAGAGAGAGAGAGGTGACATGCATCCTGACCAGGGATCAAACCCCAAACCTTGATATGTGCCCCAACCAGGAATTGAACCCATGACCTTTCCGTTTATGGGACAGCGCTCCAACCAACTGAGCCACATTGGTCAGGGAATCTTTGTGGTGTCTTTTAACTCTCTTGTCTCCATTGTCAGGGGTGCTTCCTTGAAGCAGAAGTGAGAACTTGTTGGCTGAGTTGAGTTGAAACTGGATCCCTTGCCAGTGGAGAGTGTGACAATGAAGGAATATAAAAAGGGTTTATGTTGCCTCCATGGGCAATGACAACTTAAAGACAACTCTGAAGGGTCCCCTGACATGGATGCCATTACTAGACTCCGGGGAAACCAGAGGGAAACTCAAAATGGTTTAAAAAAAAAAAAAAGCTAGATACTACTTTCTCCCACCATCCCCCTTTGGTCACGTTTTAACAAATTTAAATTAATTGCAAAATTAAATGCCTGAAATTTTTGAAGTAACATGAAATGTCCATTAGGAAGCAAAATATGAAATGTTTCAATTAGTAAGTAAAAACACTAACAGCTAACACTCACGGCTTTAGCTACGTGCCGTGCACTGTTCTGAGTGCTTTACATGTATCATCATTTCATCTTCACATCCACGCTGTAGGGTAGATATTAATGTGGTCCCAGAATTCAGCCATAGCAGGTTAAACAAATGTCTTGAGGTCACCTGAGTAGAGACTGGAAGAGCTAGTATTGTACCCAAATATCCTGGCTCCAGAGCCCATGCTCTTCACCACTAGACTATTCTGCTTCTTACACAATGGGAGCATTGTCAATGTCAGATAACTGGAGGTGAAACAGTAAGCATGTCCCTCAGCTGGTCCTCTGGTAAACCCAGCTGGATTAGCATTGGTGACTGTTGTGTGCTTGCATTATTGAGTTTCTGGCTCTGGGATGAGCGTGCTTGCTCATGATAACAGATCAGCTGTTTCAGTTGCATTCAGAGTAACTGGGGATGTGGGGGACTGTCTCTTTAGAAGAGCCGGATGCCTCCATTAAAGCTTTGGATGTGCTGATGGAGTTTTCATTCTTCAACAAGTCATTAAATATTACATAATCCCAGTTAAGGAAGACCTCCTAGGGACCACAGAAAATCCTGCCAAAACCGGCTGTCAGTAAATGGGGAAAAGCTTTTAACTTCCCTTGTTATATTTTAAAAGAAAGAAATGGGATGGCTAGTAGGTAACTTGGTGCCTCACACAAAAATAGGTCTAAAGCTCCATCAGTAAGCAAGAGTCTGGTCAGGAAAGAAAAGCTGTGAAATTCAGTGGCCCCAATAAAACAGAACTAACCTGGGCATCAACCAACAGTGTGATTTGAGGACTTCCAGCTCACCTGAAAAACTAACCCAAGGACCCATTCATTCCACACTTGTAAACGCATTCTCTTGTCTTAAGGCTTTATTTCCTCATGAGCCTCCTTTGAAAATGTCACTACCCCTGGGAGAGGGCACAGCTTTTGCCTTTATCAGCCCACACCCGATACTGTTCATCACTTTAACAGGGGTTGGGTGACTGGCAGCCAAAGGGAAGAATAGCCCATGGACTCAGGCAGAGGAGTGAAGGAGAAAAGGTGCCGAGGAGGTAGGAGACAAACTCCGCTGCCTCACAGACTTTCCCATGCATAGCCCGTCTCTGAAATTTGATGAGTACAGTATTCAACCTAGAAAAGAGCACGGCTTTTGAGAGCCCTTTACAAAGACTGTCTTGTTCAATAGGGGTCCCCCCTTCTTCTGATGCCTTGAACTTAAAATCTTAGATTCTAAGACGTAGAGGTTGTTCACTCCTTTCTCTCCATTCCCTGAACCTAGTCAGTTATCAAGTCGCATGACTGTTCTCTGCATTGTTTCTTCTCTTTACCCCTTCCTTTGAATTCCAGCCTTTCACGCCATAGCTCAGACCCTTGTCATTTGTCCACATTACTCAGTGAAATGTTGCTCAGGGGGAATGTGGGTCATAGATTCCTCTGAGGTACATAATTCCCCAATGAGATTAGGACTGAATGGTCTGCTGTCCATACGCATTGTTTCACCTTCACTGAAAATTCAGGACCACTTCCCAGTGAGAGGCACTTTCACAAAGGAAGGACAAAAAAGAATCCTGAATGGGGTCAGGGACTTAAGAGGCTGAATGAGGTCAGGGTTTGAGAAGCTTTATGGGGGGCAGGGACTTAGGTGGGGAGGACACTAAGATTTGGAGAGCTCTACCCTCAAGTACAGCAGAGAAAGGAAGAGAGCGTGATGCTGTGGATACTACTGAGCAACGGACTCAGTATAACAACTTTGAAGGTTCTGGAGCTCCTGTATGAGCCCTTCCCATCCCCCTTAAAAAGATTCTGAAATGAGGAAGAGCCTGCATGCTTAATTTTGGAGATGAAAGAGAAAGGGTAAAAAGCAAGTTACAATCATTTGTATGCATAATATTTGCTTGTATATGCAGAAACCAGCTCTGCAGAGACACCCCAAGAACTGGAAACTGGCGGTATGGGAAACCTTCATCTAATCATATTTGAGGAGTTTCTTTTGCTTCAGGTTTTTTAATGACAACTATGAAGAGTTTGATGAGAAGAAGAAATGAGCTCACCCTGTGGTTTCAACTATCTACAGTCTAATAACCACTAAACATTTTTCTAAAAATCGCTGCAAGTACAAAACGTCTAATACATGGGTCGGGGGCAGGTCTGGTATTTATTTCAGCCCCTTCTCCCTATGGAACAGGTGAAGCCTTATCCAGGAGCCCAAAGAAAACACCCTGAGCTGGCCTGGGTCCTGTTAGTTGTCTTGGTTCTCGAGAATGTGCTGGTTTTTTTGTGCCCCATGCCAGTTTACATCAGAATGGTCACAACTATATCCATGACAAAGAACTCTCATTATATTTGCAAGAGTTCCAAATCTATTCTTCCTCAATTGCACTGGCTTGTTCTTGTTCCTCACCTGCTACTTTCTAGTCCCATGTGGTGCTGGATCTTCAGGAGGTTGACTTCCTTCTTGTGCCCTTTGCATCTCCTGAATGGCTTCCCTCTCCATGCAGCATGACAACAGGAGGGCTGACGGGCCCTACCTGATTTTTGGCATAGAAGGAGCAACTTCCAAAGCAAGTTGCTATAGTTACCAAGTCTTCCCCGCTGCATAGCAGTCATTGACTCTATGCTCTTTTTTGTGTTGCTCTGTGAGATGTTCTCCTTGGGTACGGCAGCTTGGGGTTTTGTCATTACTCATTTCAAGCCCACTTCTGTGTGGGCTGCACAGAGTGAGGAGCACAGGGACTCTATTATGGGGAGCACATGCACACACCCACACGCCCATGCATGCAGATTTCAAATTTGACATGCTTTAAATCACACACTTTTTTTCCACTAGGATTTCTTGCGCTGCTGACTCCATTTTAGAAGGTTTTCTACAATAACAGATGGTATATGGAATTATTTTGTACCTGCCAGGGAAATGCTTCTCTGTTTCTGAACACAAATTACGTGTGGAAAGTTCCCCCAATTCTTTTCTCAGTAATCATCTATTTTATATCTCTAAGAGGAAAAAAAGTTGATTGTAGATGAAATGATTCATTTGTGAGCACTTTTGGAAGTTTCAAATCAGCCCAATTGCTGAGCATTTTGCATTGTTTGTGCATGACAGTAATTACTAGAAATTGTGACATTTGGAGCCTAATTGAGCTTCTCTCTTATCTGACAGGCACGATGTTCTGAGTAGAAATTATGAAAACTAATGTAGTGGGGATGAATATTATACAGCCTTTCTATTCACCCAGCTCTCAAGGAAAACACAGAGACCACTGAGAGTTGTAGTTCATTCAAGGTCACAGTACAGGCAGTGACAGCTTGTGTGACTTCCCACCGGTTCCTAGCCCCATCCTCTGGTCCTTGTCCTTCCCAAGCTGTGTCCCCTTGCCGGCTGCAGGTGCAGCTGGGAGTAAACAGGCTGCTAGGCCCTCTTGGAGCTGACCTTTTGGCTGGAGATTGCATTTCTCTCTGGGCAGCATTGCTGCCACAGGGCTGTTGGTGGCAGCCCTGGCACTTTGACTCCTGTCACTCATGCCCTCAAGCAGGTTGATTTGGGGATCACTTCCTCTGTAAGGTGTTAGTTCCAAAAAGCTGGCTGAAGCCAAATAAGAAAGCTTTTCTCTCTCACTACCTCTGAGGCATGCCAGACTGGGATGCCCACAGGGACTGCAAAGATGACAACACGCTAAAGTGATTAGTGGAAAAAGAAATAGCAGCTGTGTCTTTCTCTACTACAGGGGTGGGCTTCTGGGCCTGGTGGGAGGGCTTCTGTCAGCTGTTTCTCACTGGGAAGTTCACAAACACAGGTGTGATGATGAACCTCCAGACAGGTTTCTCCAAGGACAAGCCCAAGCAAGAGCAACCCCATTGGGGGCGGGGGAGGCACCTGCCCTGGCTAGCACCCTGAAAGTCCTTAGAGGCTGTGTCAATCCATGCAGCCTACGTTACCCCCTCTCACCCAGTCCCTCTTTTCCTCTGGACTTGCATCTTCAAGCAGAATGGGGCCCCTCCATCACTTCCCATCCAGGCTACATGCCCTGTTTTTACCTGCTCACTATGCTACTTGCAGTTAGTTCTCAACTGTCTGCCACAGGCCCTACCCCTAAGGAAGGCGCCATGTGAGACCCAGATTTCAAAGCACTTTAGGCTCCCTGGAAGAAGACAAGGAGAAGACTGCATCAGTCTCCCCAAACTCCTACTTCTGTCTTCTGGGCCCAGGAAGGCGACCGGGCCCTGCTTGGTGCTGCCTCCCAGGCCTGCAGCTGGAAGCTCTCCAGTAGCCTCTGTCACATGTGGGACTCACCTCACTTATTTCTCTTCTCTCAGAGGTGGCCGTCCTATGCTGCCTGTTTTTCTAAATGTCTGAAAAACCATTGTTTCATAGACCCTGTCTGTTTCAATAGGTGTTTAAAGTCAGGGGTCAATCTGGTCCCATTGTCGTCAGAAGCAGAGTCCTCTTCTTTGTGAAGCACATCCTTTTCCATTGGATTCCATGACCTGATATTCCTCTGCTGTGTCTTTGCTCTAGAAGCTCCTCTGAGTCTCCTTTGCAGGCAGCCCGTCCCCGCTGGAGTCCGTCCACCACCACAGCCTCCTCTCCCCTCCCACTGGGAACTGCTCCCTCTATATCACTAATGAGATTCCCAGCCCAGAGCTCCTGCCACAGACACGCAGCTGCCTTGTCGACTACACGCCTGAATGTCTCCAAGCACCTCAAACTAAGCATGTCTGAAATATATTCATTATCTGCCCTCAAATTTGATCTTCTTCTTGCTATGTAGCCAGTTTTGAAGCCAAAACCCCACGTATCTTCCTGGACAACTCCGTCTCCCTCATCCCCACATCAAATCCACTGCAAGCCTTGCTGGTTGTCAAAAAGATCTCTAATACTCGTTCCCTCCGTGCTCACCCCTCACTGGTCTCCATCATCTCTTCCTGTTTTGTGCTCTGCTGCAGCCAATAGTGATTTTTTTAAGAAGCGCACATCTAATCATTTATTGTAACTGCTTCAAATACCTTAAAGACTCCATTTTTCTGCTCAGTTTGGCCCCTCTCTAGCCTCAGCTCACCCACCTCCCTTCAGTACCCCTTCCCACCCTCGCTAGCCTTTCAGTCCTCACAGGCCCTCACTCCCTGTGGTCACCGCTGTCCCCTCTGCCCAGAATGGCCATCGCCTACTTTGCCAGCTCCTCTTCAGAGTCAGCCCCGTCGCCACTTAGGAAAGCCTGCCTGGGTCAGGTCCACTGTGACATGCTCTCACAGCACCATGCCCATCCTTTTCTTGTCACTTGATAAAATTATAGCTTTACTTCTATTTGCCCAATTCTGTGATCAGTGTCAGCTTTTCTCTCCAGACAGGGTGAGTCTCCTGATGGTTTTTAAATTGATCTTTCCCCTCACCAGCACGCTCCCAGCTCTGACGCAAGGGTTGGCTCCCAGCCAGGACTCCGGGACGGTGCTGTGGATCACATGAGTGCAATAGGAGGTGCCCAGGAGGCAGGAGGAGTGGCCCAGCCCCAGCACTGGGAGGGGCCCTGTGAGGTGAGTGCACAGATTGGGGGGGAGAGGGGGGCAGGTACCAGAGCTGTTGGGGTACCCACAAACTGCTGTGCTTCTGACTGATTGTTCCTCAGAACTCTTCTCAGCTTTCAAAGGGATTCATTGAACTTTCCTGTCCTCCCAATACTTTAATACAACTTTCAGGAGGAAAAAAAAAAGTCAAGGAGGCTGCTACTCTAAGCCATGGGCACTTGACTGGCATGTGTGGCCAGACATAGGGTTGTGTGTGCTCCAGGCTGGCCCTGAGCTGCTGTCAGTGTCCCTAACAGCTTCTCAGCATCTCTGGCTGGGCTTTGACAGGACAGCCACCTTAGGCCCCTCCCACCCCACCACCCCATCATCATCTACTCCGACACTTTTCCTGGGAAGAGAAGAGAAGCACCAGGAAGGCAGGGGGACTCAGCCGGGGCCAGGCCTCAGGGGACAGCAAAGCCACACAGCAGTTTAGCAATTTCGGATGAAATGAGCAACATAGTGTGTGCCTATGGGGACCCATGATTAGAAATCTAGCGGAGGTGGGGGGTATACCTTTGTATTTTCTCTTCTATGCCACCACTTAGCAGGGTCTCACTGTGGGGGAGCAGGAGGCCCTCTGTGCGAGGTGGGTTGAGCTCACAGCTCAGGGTGCCTTTCTGACATCAGGCGGGTTCAGGGTGTTTCTGCTACAACACAAACAGAATCACCTCTATAAAGGGTCCTAGGGGAGGACACAATGGGTTTACACTTAGAAAAGTTACAGCATGCAGCATGTTAATGTGGGCACGAAGGGGAAAGAGTGAGTGTTGGAATGAAGACCGCAGAAGGAGAGTTAGCTGTGCTCTGATGCAGGGGGTGTTTGTTTAAAGAATGTACCAGCTCCTGATCCCGCCTTGGACACTGCGACCAGCACTCTCCCAGCTCTGCTCTTTTTCAGGGATGGGGTGGAGGATGAGAGGTGGGAGTCAGGAAAAGCTGAGGAGCCCAATGGGGCAGCCATTCCTGGAGCCCGGTTGGTGGCCTCTCCCCCTCAGAGCTCTGCAGGGGAAGCCCCACCTCAGCCCTGGAGGGAATGTCCAGCCCACCAGAGTCCCCCTCTCCCAGCCCCAGAGCCTGTGGTTGGTTCCCCACTCCTCTCTGGGAATTTTTGGCATGAAAGAGATGGTAACCCTGGGGCAAAAAAATGTGTGTGTGTGCGTGTGCGTGTGTGTGTAATGTAACTTATAGGGTTGGGTTGTGGTGCTTTGCAGGGAGGACCTGGGAGTAAACAGATAAGTAGATACTCCTCATTCCTGCCCCAGTGAGGGCCAAAATCCCTCAGACCAAGAAGGCACCCAAAGGTTTGGGAGTCAGGCAGGTTTTGTAATTGAATGCCATTCCCCATTTAACCAAGTTACTTCAGCTCCCAGGGCCTCAGTTTCCACATCTATAAAGTGTGACTATACAATATCTGTCTCTTGGGCTTGTCTTAGGAAACAGACTTAGAGGCAGAGATTTTGGATGTAGAAGTTCCTTGGTGAATGTCTTCAGGCCAACATGTGTAAGGAAGGGAAGGAAGCAGGACGGGGCACGGGGCCAAATTGGGGACAATCAGTTGCAAGGCCTCAGCCAGTTTCACAGGGAGCTCCACGGATGGCCTTTCAGAGTTGTACCACTTTGAGTGAAGCAGGCCAGACCTTTGTGTGTCACCCACAATCCTGAATGAACCAGCTGCTGGACACTGGCTGCTTCTGGGGAGAGGGCGTGACCTTGGGTAGGGTAAGTGACTCAAACAGTTCCTCCCCTTCCCCACCAGCTGAGGAGGACCTGGTATTGAACTGCAGCAACTACTACAAGATATTGAAGGGGATTAAATAACACAACATCTATTTAATAAGGTCAGAATTAAAAAGAAATGAATGAAATCTAAGTGGTTCATGTTTTCGCAGCCTCATGCTTGGAAAAACTGGCATTGTGCTACTAATGTTCTGAGCTTTCATCCTATACTCAGCCTCCCACAGGGGAGGGAAGGAGCTTTTGTATTTCAAACTCATTTCAAACTCATTTAAGGGGAGCAGGCTGGATGTTCACAGCCCAGAAGGGATAGACACACACTTGGAAATGGCTCTGGAAATGGTCCTGAATTAAAGGGAAAAGGAGAGAAGTTCCCTACACCTGAGAGACGATCAGTGCACATGGATTCTGATTTGAGAGGGTTGGTCTCATACCACATGTATTTAGCTCCCCCACAGGAGAAGGGGTGTGTGTTTCAGGGGAGGGGACTGTATACTTCCCATCGTTGCTTTGAGAGTCTCAGAGAAAACCCACTGGTGCCTGTCAGAGCAGCAACAGAGTGGCCTCTCTCTTAAGACTGAGCAGAGTCCCTGTGAGATGCCAGGAGGAATTCAACAGTAGGTGCCCTTTCCAGAACATTCCAGGCTGCATAAAGCTCATTCTCCTGGGGCTTCTGCATGACTCTAGGGAAGGAAAGCTCTCCATCACTGAGACCGGTGTTTTCCACTTGCCAGGTGGGTTGGGGTCTAGGGTGGTTATCTGATTGAGAGAAATGAAACATTTTATGGAGTAAAGTTCACACCCACATCAAATATTTAGCACCAAGCAAGTGCCTAGCACTTAGTGGGCACACAAAGAGAAATCCATTACTTTCTCTTTCCTATTCTCTTCTGTAAGGATATACCTAAACCTTGCAAGCAGTAGAAAGCCTTTTCCTGGGGGGAGGGGACCCTAGAGAGAAAGACATGCTTCTCTGATAGATTCTTTCTCTAAACAATTGCAAACAGTTATTAAATATTTACTATGTTAGGTTCCTCCTAAGATGGCAAACTAAATCAGGCTGTTCACTAATCAATACTGAAGAAACACAGAAGCAAGAGGGAAATGCGCACTTGGGGAAACAAACAAATGAAAACTAAAGAAATAAACAGATCCCCCAGTAGGCGTTAGGAAGGTTGTCCTGAACTCCTGTATGTGGCAGGGGTGACTGCCACTTAGGGTGGAGGAACCCAAAGGCCGTGGTGAGACTAGTTGGAGAGAAGTCTTTCAAAGGCTGTCCTTGCTTCTCCCTGGAGGAGCCTGTGACAACCGTTGCTACTTCTTCAGTGCGGAGCTCTGCAGCAGTAGCCCGGACTCTCAGTGCAGGTGTCTGCAGGGAAATTGCTGGCAGCACACAAGTCCTGCTCAGATGAGTGATAAAAATGGACCTGGACTAAACAGCTAACCTCTGAGGTCATCCCTCACCTCCTGTGTCTCCACACCTCTAAGGGTTGGGAGATTGCATGCTGGGGGACTAACTCCTCCCCCATCCTACCTGATCTTAAAGATTTACAGATGAAATTTTGACCAGAGGGGTTGCCTGTGAGAAAGCAAACGGCCCAAAGGAATCAGTAGTGATTTTATGATGGCTGGGACTTACCATCCTAGGGCTCCATCCTCTCTCTTCTCCTTAGACTCACTGAAACTGACCCTTTCCCAGTACATATTACAAAATAGAGCAGGGGAAGTATTAACAGGTAACAGAAGAAGAGAAGAGGAACTGAGCTCACCGGCCAAAACGACTGGAGAAACACGACTATTAAACAGACTGCACAACATACGCCATTGGACAGGAGTATTTGAGCAGATGGACCAAGAATTTAAAATAAGCACTACAAATACACCGAAAGAAACAGGGAAGATTTTAACGAGAATTTGAAAATCACCAAAAAGAACCAAGTGGAAATGTTAGGTGTGGGAAAAGTAAGTAATAAAATAAAGAGCATCCTAGATGGCCTAAATAGTAGGAGTGAAACAGCTAAAGGACAATAGTGAGTTGGAAGATCAGGGTGAGAAGTTCTCCCAGAATGCAACAGAAAAGGGTGAGATAAGAAAAAAAAAGATATTAAAAAAATAAAACTAAGATACCACTTGGCTGCAAAATAAGAAGAAAATTTTACCCTTTGCAGCAGCATGGATGGACCTGAAGAACATTACGCTAAGTGAAATAAGCCAGAGAAAGACAAATACCATATGATTTCACTCATATGTGGAATCTAATAAACAAACTGAACTAACAAGTGAAACAGAGACAGACTTGTAGATAGAGAGCAGGCTGACAGCTATTGTGGGGGGCGGTGAGGGGGTGGAGGGACTGAGCAAAAACGAAGAACTCATGGACATGGACAGCAGTGTGGTGATCGTGGTGGAAAGGGGATGGGTAGAGGTGAAAGAAGGTATAGGGGGATAAAGGGTAATGAAAAATGAATTTAAAAAATACAAATACAAAAATAAAAATATGAATAAATGGAAGTTATATATAGCAACATTAAAAAAAACTAAGAGGTGTGTAAGATAAATGTCTACATCCGCATAATTAGAGTTCTAGAAAAAAGAGAAGAAAAACAAGAAATGGCTATATTTGAAGAAAAAGTAAAGCTAAGTTTCTGGTACTAAACGATTATATCCAGCCAATCTGTTAATCAAATGTAAGGATATAATAAAAATATTCTCAGAAATGCAATGCTTCAATATATTAGACATTATATGTGCACAAAAATTAACAACAGAAAAAAAGGAATAACAGAAAAAGATATACCCATTATAAGTAGTATACCTAATAAAAAAGCTTCAAATATTCCAAACAAATGAAAGAACTTCATAGAGAAATATATAATCCTACAGTCCTACAGTTGTAGCTGGAGAAACAGTTGATCAAGCAGAAAAAGAAACCAGAGATATTAAAGACCTAACAATAAAAGTAAACAAAGATTTCTTTTCAAGCACACCTGCAACATTTAGAAGAACATATGATGTTTTAGGCAACAAATTAATAATAAGTACATTCAGAAACTAATAAGAGAAATAGAATAAAACAATTTCTTATGCTAGGAAATAAAATTACACACTTCTAAATAACTTTTGAGCTAAAGAGAAAATCATAAAGGAATTTAAAGAATACCAGAACTACAGTGAACACTACACATCAAAATTGAGGGATCCAACTGAAATTTAAGAAACACTTACAGCTTTGAATAAACTTATCAAGAAGACAGGAATGGTAATAATAAATGAAGTGAGCAATCAATACAGAGAATTTGAAAAAGAGAAAGAGGAAATAATTATTAAGGTAGAAATTAGTAAAATAGTGAACACAAAAAATGGTTGACAGGATTGACACAATTTTTTTTTCAAGTATTAACAAGGAAGATATTTGGCAAGATTTGATTTTAAAAAGATGAAAGAAGATGTAAATTTAAAAATACAGAAAAAAGAGAAAAATAACCACAACAGAAAGATCAAAAGAAAATGGAGGAGCACAAGGACACTTGTCTGCCACTAAATTTGAAAGCCTAGATGAAAGAAATGAGTTCATAGAAAAACATGAAATGTTAAAATTAGTAAGGAAAGAAATAGCTTGAACTTGGTCAGTAAATATTAAACAAATTGAAAAGGATATCAAAGACATGCCTTCCAAAAATCCCAGGCTCAGACAGTCTCACAGGTGAATTTCATCAGACTCTGATGGAACAGATATTCTTCTCATACAAGTTGTACCAGAAAATAGGAAAAGTGAAAGCTGCCTGGTTTATTTTATGAATTTAGTATAATCTTGATCCCAAAGACAGAACATAGAGAAAATTATAGACTCGTTTCACTTATGAACCTGGATACATATGCAGAGCGCAAACTATTCACTGAATACATCAGTTAATTTAAAACATAATACATCAAAATCAAGTGAGGTTTATTCCAGGAGGAAAAGGATAGCTCAACATTATTATAAAACTGTGTAATTTCCCACATTCCACACATGTAAAGGAGATTATATAATTATTTCAATCCTTGTAGACCAAGCTATTGAAAGGATCATTACCTATTTATGATAAAAACTCTTAACAAACTAAGAATAGAGGAGGTTTTCTTACATTGATAAAGCTTACATACCAAAATCTTACAGCAGATACATACTTATACATAATGGAGAAACTTTAGATGCAGCTCCTTCAAGACAGGGATCAGAACAATAATATCCCTTATGGACTGCTGTTACTACTACTGCTGCTGCTACTACTGCTACTGCTACTACTACTAATTCTCCTTAACACCATCTTACAGAATACTAGGGGTCCTGGGCAATATTGAAAAGAAAAAAAAATACATATAAAGATTGAAAGGGAAGAGTTGAAACTATCATTATTTTTAGTAGGTGTAATCTTTCTAGAAAAATAAGCAGAAAAAATAACTTATTAGTAGTAATAAAATAAAAATTCAGCAATATTGCTGAATTAAGATAAACCTATCTTATACTATACAATCAAAATTAAGGTACCATTTATAATAGAAATGAAAAACTATGAAGTATCCAGGAATTCACTTTATTAATATGATGCCTGTATGGAGGAATCTTTAACAGCTATTATAAACACCATAGGATGTGTCAGTAAATGGAGAGTCTATGCTCTTAAATGGTGTGATGTGATATTATAAGGTTGCCAATTATTCCTCACATGAAGCTATGAATCAGATGCAATTTCAGTGAACATTCCAGCTCAGTTTTTCGGACGAACTTGGTTAGCTTACTCTGATATTTATATGAAGGATTAAAGATTCATGACTAATCAACCTTACAAAAGAAAACAAAAGATAAGGAAGGGGTCTAATCATACTAGATATTGACATACTACAAAACTATTATTAATATTTTAAAGTGTAATTTTGGAGCAAGAACAGGCAAATCAATAGACAGAATGGAGGTCTCAGAGACAAATCCAAGTGTATGTGGAGACAAAGGACAGAGGTGACCCCACAAATCAGTAGGAAAAAGACACATTATTTAGTAAAAATGTGTTGGGAAATTTGGTTCACTATATAGAAAAAAATAAAACTGATCCTACCCAACATCACATCACCAGTGACCAGGAGATAAATTTAAAATCAAAGAAAAGAGACACACTAAGTCAGACATTGCTAGTACAGCTCGTTCCAGTGTTGTGAATCATTTAAAATAATTATTTTCATCTGTAGGCTTTTTACTTATATCCATTAAACATCTTATGCTGAAATGTAAACTCATTCACTCGTATTTTGTCCTATGAACACCAACGTATCTGACCCCTGGTGTTGGTCACCCCCCTCTTCCTTTCTGAAGACTGGTGTTTGGAAGCAAGCACCCCCACCCGCCTGCACTGACTGCTGATTTCTTGAAGGCTTTTCTGTCTCTCTGGATCCATTAATAAAATGCAAATTCCTTTATGAAGGGAATTCTTAGTTGATGCAGACTGGCCTTCCTCTGCATGTGCGGGTTAGTTGGAAGGCAGACAGCAGCTGGACAAATGGGGAGAAGAAGAGGGAGGATTAGATGGAAGAAAGAAATTAACTGACACATTTCTGCCTCCTCACAGTTTCTTCTGAGGCCCATTGTCTCCCACTAAGCTTCAGTGGCGCAAGGCACCCGGTCAGCTGTGGTTGCCCCTTGGGCGGCTCTGAATGAAGGTGACAGTAATCCTTTCAGATGCCCTGGGACTGTCCTTCACTCCTTCAGCTCTATTTCCCTGAGGTTTATGGGACGCGGAGAGGCTCCCTGGCTACGATTGTGCTGTTATTCACGCATTGCAAGGGCTCAGCCCTAATAAGAGATTTGTTTGAGATTTGATTTCTGTTTGCTCCCCTGTCTTTTTTTCCAGCCTTCTCTGCACTATCATATTGACTTGCCTCTGGTCCTCCTTCCCAGACTTGTCTCTCACTTCCCTGATTTTGCAGTGATAAAATATGTGACTCCCCTTTCTCCTACACTGTCATTGACCACGTCAGAAGAACATTGGAGACTCTCCCAAGGCCTCCTCAGGGTGTATGAGTGAAAAAAACAACCTTGTATCAACATTTTTGCAGATGATTAAAATAAGTTTTATATTGTGAGTTACATTTTATGCTCTGTATCAACAGTGAGGAAAAGTGTGTGTATCTTTTATAAGTCACCAGTTCTGAATGTGAGTTCACTTTATAGAGGTGAGTTAGGGCTGGCGCTTGTCCATAAGGCACAACCAACTGAGTGCTCAGTCACATGAGAGTAAATTGCAACCGACCCTGGTAGGAGTATTTTACACCATGGAAATGGGCAAACACTACACATCAGGGCTCCTTGCCCCAAGAAGGGGCTGTCCAATATTTGCCAGCATGCCATTGCCTTGGGGGCTGCAGGACGACCTTAACAGGGACTCAGAGAGACAAGACAGAAACTATGAAAAAGAGCCTCTCCTTCAGGGAGAATATGCCTTAAATTCTCAAGTCACAGAATTGGTCTTAGCTGAGAAAAGAGATTTGCTCTTGGCAGGTGTGGCTGACAAGTCATTCTAACTGATTATGAACCTTGGAGCCTGAGGTGTAGAATAAATAACCAAGTCCAATTCCAAGACTGTACACCTGAGAATGTGTTATGTGAAGTAAGCACATTTAAAAAATAACTGATGTTTTTAAAAAGAGTAGTATTCTGAAAATTTGACAACGTAAGTTTCTTTTTTATTACTGTCACTTACAAGGGACTTTCTTATTTTTGTACATGTGTAACTTACGTTTTTATTCTATGGCTGACTGTCCAACTTGCAAGGCCCTGTTTTACTGGGTGTGAGAAAAGGTCCTAACTGGTACCACAAACCCTCACAGCTCCAGGGCAGGGACACAGGTGTCTTGGGCAGTAAGGGCGGGTCCTGCTTGCTGCCAGTCAGTGGTTGCAAGCTCCTGTGGGTCTCTGGCTGACCCCCTAGGGGTTCCTTATGTGAGGAAGTCCTGTTTTCTGCACTCTGGGAGCAGAGTCTGGGCTCCTAGAGACAGCCGCAGCCAAGGGTGATGAGCAAACACCACCCTCTGTTTGAAAGAATGCGAAGTGAGCTGTTCGAAAAAACGTGGGGAGGTTGAGTACGAAGCCATTTCCCAGTCACTCTCTTGCTCTGAGGCACCTCTTTTCTGAGACCCATTGAACCATAACAGCGTGGCAATGACACACTGGGAAAGGCCCCAAAGAGAGCTCTTTCTATTAATTTTCTCTAAGTAGGACCTCTGCAATACATGATAATTTTTGGTGTTATAATTAGTTCAGAAAATTCATTAGTGATGTGTTGCCATTACATGTTATTAGGAACCCAGAACCATGTAGTATTTTGGAGCTAAAAGTTCCCATTTTCTAAACTACCAGAAGGCCTGTGATATGAAGGGCCTTGCCCAGTCCCACAGCTAATTAGTGGTCATGGTGCAAGGACAGAGCCCAGAACTCCAGACCTGAAGTTCAAGACTTCTTTACTTGGCTGATTCTGTTAACTTTCATCTCTATGCACATGAAATGTTTCTTCAGCACCTGGTTTTTCAGAGATGACTTTGAGAATATGCAACTGCTATTGAAAGGTAATTTTTAAATCTATTTACTAGTTATTTGTGTAAAATGGCACATTGATACAAATATAAGAGACCGAATTTTTTAAGTATTCAGCATTAGTTGAAGGCTAGATTAATTTTTACAGAGCATGGAAGTTTGTGCTCAGACATGCATGCTGGATGACCAGCAGGTGACAGTGTTTGCCTGCCTTACAGCATCTGCTAGCCTGCTAAGGGGAGGAATATTGTTCTGGGCCTCTGGGTTAAACACTGACCCAAGGACTTCTTTAGAAATGCTATCAGGTTGAGTGCATGGGCTACTGTTCCCTGGGCTCCCCTGCACCTACCCTCTAGCACGCTAATAGAAAATAACCTGGCAGTGTACCCTCCTCCGGAATGATCTGTCCTCATCTCTTTGAGGGGAAAGAATTGAGAGAACAGAGAAGCAATGCTGACTTGTCCGGGCTTAGCTGGATTGTTACTTTAAGTTTAACTTATAAAATGCTTTGAAATATTTTTTCCACTTGCTTTCCATTTAAAAGCCTAGCAGGGCACATGTGCGGTAGGAGGCGAGTTATGCGGAGGTGGTCCCAGTGGCAGCTGGTCCCAGGTGGGCCGCTGTCTGGGGGTCAGGATGGAAGCAGCAGGGTCAGTGGGCTGGAGAGACGGGACGGGGCAGGCACAGATGCAGGAAGGAGGCAAACCACACTGTAGCACACAGACCACTGTGTTCTGCTTGCAAGCCCTGGCCAAAAAATAAAAAGAGCAATAATAATGGAAAACATTTTCATGGCCTTACTATGTGCCAGCCATTGTTGTAAGTTTCTCACATGAACTGTTTCATTTATTTCTTACAGTTACCAGTGAGATAGATACTATTATTATATCCATTTGACAGATGAGGAAACTGAGTTTCAGCAAGAGAAACTTGACTGTGTGACTTGTAATGAAGTCAGAACATGAACAGAAACCTGGGGAGTCGAGTGCCACGCCTGGCACTCATCAACTCCAGCTCTCCTGAGCAGAGGGGAGTTGGGCTTGGACCTCAGAGCTTCTGGATAAGAGAGGCACCTGAACACCTTGTTAAAAATACAGTGTCAAGGCCCCAAACACTCTCAGAAACCCTGATTCAGATGTCCTGGGGTGAACCCCAAAAGACCATGTGAAGAAGCCTCCAGATTATTTGGGGATAGGTGGCCTGACGACCTCACTTTTTTGCTTCCACCACCTCCTGGGCCCTGCTACAGGAAATTTTTTTGAAAAACATTAATTTTTTTTCTTTTATAATAATTTTAAAAACTAGTTACTATGAAAACTAGTGAACATTTAAAATATTGACAGGACAGGGTGAGCCCTTTGTTACGTTCAGCCTTCCTTGGAGCCTTGCTAAAATTCCAGTCCCCATCCAGCACAGCCTGGGTTCCCGCCACCATCCCAGCCTGCATGTGGGGATTCAGAACGAGCCACCCTAAGATGTGCCTCCATGGTATTCACATTATTTTGAGCTAAAGCAACTAACATTCTGCAGACACAGAGAAACTTTTACCCCTTATCCTCTTAACTATATAGAAGAATTTTAATTATGAGCCTGGCCCACAATAAGAGTTATCACTGGAAATGACTGTTTATGTATCTTTATGGCAGGGAAAACTAATAATTACAGGACATGTGTTCTTTCTGCAGTGACCTTCAGAAGCCCCAAGGTGCACTGCCCCATCCCTAGCTCAGGATGTCTTCTACATCCATGTTCCTTTTCCATCCTTGAACCGCTAATATATTTGAGGTCTCTGACTCCTGCATGTATGAGGGATTGCCATACATACATATGCAGTTGAATTTGGTCATTTTCTTTTGTTAATCTGCCTCATGTCTAATTGATTATTAAACATCTTGAGAGTAGAGGAAAGTTTCTTTCTCTCCCACATGCAGAAGCATGTTGCTGTTGATTTGAGTATTTGTTGATGTTTCACTTCTTAAAAAGAAAGGAAGAAAACAAAATTCAAGGACAAATGAGCAAAGTAGACACAGGAGATTAAGAGCATTCCTACCCCTTATAAGGCTCGGATTAGTGGGTGGGGGATTTGTTCCAGAGACGTGAGTCTTGCCCGGCTCTGACAGAGGTCAGGGAAAGCCCCTGCTCTCTCCTGCATCCTTGCAGGGGACACAGGTCCCCGTTGCTGGGGGCACCGCAGCCCCGGATCTGGCTTCCTTTTGAGTTCTCAACTACCAACTAGTACAAATTAATGTGTATTTCTCATCCACAAGTGCAAGGTTCCCTTTAACTATGTAACTCTCTGTACTTATGAACCCAAAGCTTTCTGTGCTCAATTGCCTTTCTTATATGTAATAGCAGTTTGGGATCGCAGCAGGCAGAAGAACATCACTGCTGCCCTTCCATGGCTGACATCTTTCTGATGGGTTTAAACTGTTTCCTTAGTGACCACCTGCCAGGGCTCCACCCAGGTTTTGGAGTCCTGAAGTTTACATAATTTTGGAGGCATTCTTAAAAACAAAAACACATATTAAAAAACTAGGTTTATAAGGGAATATTTATTTAGAATCAGAAATCACAAACCAGAAACACGACAAATACTATAAAATGCAAATGACATGTTATTTTTATAAATTAACTCTCTGAAACCTCCTTATAACATTTTATTCTCTTCTCTTTTGTGTTTGCATACTGTTTGATCACCTCTTCATATGATAATGACTTTATAGTATTTTTTAGGGAGAGAAAAATATTTTTCCTCAAATCCAGATGATCAAAATTTGTTTTTCATATTATATTTTAGTAAAGTTTCTTCCAGCTTCACAACTGTTTTCATAGGCAATGTGATATAAATGTTTAGGCTTGTAGTCAAACGTTTGGAAATGGCAATTAAGTTTCTTTTGTACATAAGCTGTAAGAGCTGGATGAATTGTCCACAGACTTGCTTCTGGCTTCATATATTCTAAATATTGATTCTTCCTCACTGCCCCACACTTCCCGAAGGAGCTTACATTGCTACACAGCCCCTGGCCTTGCACTGTGCATCAGGAGGGTGGATGAGAACGGCCAGTGGGAAGTGGGAGATTTCCTCAAAGCTGTTCCTCAGGGCGGCTCGCAATAACTTAACAACACATGGAAGTAAGTGTGGACCACATGAAACGTCCCGTGAAACCCAAATTAAAGGTACCGCTTACTCAAGTCCCCCTAGTGCCCAGAATGTCTTCCATCACTCTCCTGGAGTGTGGTGATGCAGGGATGTCAGAAGGGAAAAAAACTTCATTGAAGTTAAAATATCTTATGTCTGCACAGTTTACAAGAACATATGACATGTGCCTGACTGTGTGGCTCAGTGGATTGAGCGTCGGCCTGTGAACCAAGTGTCACTGGTTCGATTCCCAGTCAGGGCACATGACTAGGTTGCACTCCAGATCCCCAGTTCGGGGTGAGTGAAAGGCAACTGCACATTGATATTTCTCTTCCTCTCTTTCTCCTTTCTCTTCTCTTTAAAAACGGATAAATACAATTAGAAAATAAAATAAAATAAATAAATAAAACAAAAACATATGACATGTGAACGTATCGCTAGGGTCCTTCCTACCCAGAACCTTGAAGTGAGGCAGGTTGGCACTGACAATTCATTAGCCTCAACATTCATCTACCTCTGCTGCTGCCAGGTTTGCAGAAATGAAGCAGAGATGTCTTCCTGTCATAGCTCCGTGGTCGGCAATGGCGCTGGAGATGTGTGGCAGGGACAGGTTGTGTGTAGCTCCCTCCACACTGGGACAGCTCTCCGTTCAGCAGCAGGACCCTTAACAGAGAAGGCCGGATCTACCTTTAACTCTCCACCTCCTTTGCTAAGATACAGAAAGTGCGCATCCTTAACTTTTTAATTATAAACACAGCTTTGGAAGTGGCCGTTTTTCCATAGTGGTGGTTTTTGCCCCAAGGAGAAGAAAGGCACAGTTTGATTTTCTTATGGTCCAAGTAAAAGTGTGGGACGAGGGAAGTTGGGGTCTGATGTCCTGTGTGGGCTGGTGTTATTGTGTGCTGGTTGAGTGGCTTCTTGGGACAGCTCCAGGTGTCAGGAAATTACTTCTTGTCAAACTTGAGGTGATAATAGGACAATACCTGGCAATGTTTGAGGGTACTGGGAAGGCAGTGAGACAGAAGAGAGAATTTCTCCTCTTGTCTCTGCCAACCCGAAAATGTAGGTTATTACCAACAGTCTGGTTTATAGGGAGATTGGGGTTCAGGTAGTTACAAGAAGATATTGTGCTTAGGGCTTCAGTTTTAGTTTTTATTTTTATTTTTGTGGGGCTGCAAATTTGCCATTTGAGATGGAGGATCAAGGCTGGCATGGCAGGCCCAGCACTAATTTTCTATAAGTATTGTCTTTGGCTCACAGCACAAGCCCTGCCATAGGACAGATACTCTTGGAAGGGGCAGTATACCACCCGACTGTGTTAATTCACCACAGTGAGAATGTGTTCACCAGAAAATCCATATACTTGATGTCTGGGATTTTCAAGAAGAGATCAGTCGTATAAAGTGATGGTGGTGGTGGGGGACTATGTAGAGAGTTCAGGACTCTGCTCTCCCTTTCTCCCCTTTTTTTCAACAGGAGGGGCCCAAAGCCCCCTATAAGTAACAAGAAGGTCCTGGCATCAAGAACAAGAAGTAACCTAAGGGAGCAGTAGGTAGCGGTGAAGGTGAGAGCATGTCAAAAAGAAAGTTCAGCTGCTTCATGGACTGGTATAAAGCTGACCTGGAGTCTCTAGAATAACATACAGCCTTCTGTTCCCAGAATCCTGCTAAGGAAGGAAGGAAGTGATGTGGTTCCAAGATCTGGTGCTGATGTGACTATGTTCTCAGTACTTCCCTGGATTTGTACTATCCTGGGTGGTAGCAGTAATGCAGTGGCCACTCACTGCCATGCTGGCATCTTTTCCTTCCTTCCCTCTCCCTACCCCCCCTCCATTGTTCTTTCCTTCCTCAAATGTCCATGAATGCCAGTCATTCTCCGGGTGCTTGGAGGCAGAAGTACATCAACACAGAATGAGTTCCTATTTTAAAGAGCTTATATTCTAGTGAGGTGAGATCCACAAATCAATCACTATCTAATAGTGGTAGTTAGAAACTCTACTAGGTGTTTATTTTGAATTTGCCTAATTACTCTGCAAATTGGGTTTATTATTCCCATTTTACAGACAGGGAAATGATACCTCAGACAGTGTCTGAAAGCCTGTACTATTCTGTAGAATGAATGAATGAATGAATTAGCCAATAAGTAAATGAACAAAGGCACCAAGGATTTAAGTGGCTGACCTCAGACCACTTAGCTTATGTGACATGCTCTTGGTTTGGTTCCAAACCAGTTGGGTGGGGTTAGGGGATTACTTCTCTGATTCTGGAAACATAGGCAGGTAGACCTTTCCCTGATGAGCTCATCAATGTTTTTACCCTTTATTTGTCCCTCTCCTTTAAAAAAAATTCTCTTCTCCCCTTCTTCTCTTCTACTCCCCCTCCATTTTCTCCTCCTGTCTGTGGGGGACATCGCTGCCCTTCCCAGGGGCTTTCAGGCCTGTAGAATCAGCTTCCCCAGGAGAGTGTTGTGAGGTGAGGAGGGAGCTAAGGAGAAGGGAGGGGAAGCAGCCATTCTTACCATGGTCCCACCCAACCAGGGAAGAGGTTTCAGACAGGACTGGTAAATACTGACTGGCAAACAGTCTATTTTGAGAAGACTCTGGTTACGGGCTGGAATGTGCGCCCGCCCCCCACCCCCCAACACATCTGTTGAAGTCCTAAGCTTCAGTACCTCAGAATGTAGCTATATTTGAAAATAAAACTCTAAAAATGTTTTTTTAAGTTTTCAATTATAGTTAAGACACAATATTATATTAGTTTCAGATGTATAACACAGTGATTAGACGTGTATAACTTACAAAGTGACCACCCCGATAAGTCTGGTACTCACCTGACATCATACATAGTTATTATAATAGAAAATAAGAACTTTAAAGAGGTGATTAGTTAGAATGAGGCTGTTATGGTCAGCCTAGTTCAATGTGACTGGAGTCCTTTATAAGAAGAGGAGATTAGGACACACAGAGATACAACAGGGGCATGCATGTGTCGGGGAGAAACAAACTTCCCTCTGCCCTCAAGGTTCTTCTGGCTGGTCTTATTATCAAATAGACATGAGACAGATTAGCAAGAGAAAATGACCAAATGTGATACACACTTATGTAGGGGAACCTACACACATGAGAGAGTCAGAGACCCCTCCATACAGGCGAGGTTCAGAGATAGAAAAGAGGTTTGAGGTATATAAGACTTCTGAGCTAGGGATGAGGTAATGCACCTTGGGGGCTTCAAAGGGTCATTTCAGGATGATAAAAAGAACAGATATTTAGTAAATAGACATTTTCCCTGCCCTATAGATGGGTCAAAAGAGGTTATCTCTGACAACCTTTTATTATGGGCAAGGTCCCTAATTCAATTTCCTCTAGGTGGTTAAAGGGAAAAACACGAGTTTCTCTTGAGCTTGAAGCTAAAATTGCATTTAGCTCAAAGTACTGTGTACTAGTCAGGGCACATCTTGGGGTGGCTCATTCTGAATCCCCACACATGTGCAGAGAGATGACTATTCTGAAGAGACAGCAAGAGGGAAGCCACCTCCAAGCCAGGGAGAGAGGCCTCAGGAGAAACTAAACCTGTATACACCTTGACTTTGGACTTCCAGCCTCTAGAACTGAGAAAATATAAATGTCTGTTGTTTAAGCCACTCAGTCTGGTATTTTGTAATGGTAACCCTAGTAAACTAATATGACTCTTACTCTCATATTCTGAAATTCTTTTTTTTTTTTTTTTTTTTTTTTTCATATTCTGAAATTCTTGTCTGTAGAATTAAATGCTTGGGGAAATGATCACTCACAGTCTTTTGAGGCAGGCAGTTAAGCCAAATAGTTTCTACAAGTTCCATGCACTGGAGAGCAATTGTTTATCATCCCAGCTTCAAATGGTTACATTAGTACTGCTCAAGCTTTAGTCTCATCAGAATCCCCTGCAGGGCTTGACCAATCTGAGATAATTCAGCAAGGGCCCCAGAGTTTCGGATTCAGTAGGTCTGGGGTGGGGGCTCGAGAATTTGAATTTCTAACAAAGTCCCCGGTAATTCTGCTTCTGCTTGTCTTGGGACTATAGTCTGAGAATCAATGCATTATATTTTCATTATCATTCATTGTTAAGTGGCTTCTGTTTGTTTAAAACTTCTAGGAGGTCACAGGAAGGCTTCTTCCCCATGTCCTCTAATAGGGAGTGGGCACTTGGAATCAGGGTGCATGGCTGGGTGGTCTCGGCCCTGCTTTGGGGACCTTTCCCAGTCCTCCTGGCCCTGCCCGCCAGAGAAGGTTGGCAGGAGTTGTGGTCACCTGACAAGGCAGAACCTGGGGGCCAAGGGGACAGGGCAAATGGCTGTCAGCATGCATGGCTATTCTGAGTCCTAGAATTTATGTAACTGGAACACAGTGTCTTAAGCCCTGGGGCCAGAGAGGGATTTGGGTCAATAGGAAGTTGAAAATGGAAGTAACATGAGCCGAAGGAGCTTCACTCACGTGAAGCAGAACTCACTTGGCCTTCAGATGGACAGTGTAAAATAGGAAATAATTAAAAGCTGTTTGGTGCTTGTGCGACCTGCTGGGTTGGGATAGTCACTCAGGAGCCAGCTGGGCACAGCTGCTGGAGGTGGTCATGTCCATTTCATAAAATCCCTAATTGAAAGAGCACTTATTAAAAAAAAAAATTATTTGGTTGCACGTGAAAACCCAGCTCACAGCTGAGTCATTTGTTTAAAAAGCAGAGGTACACTTGGGTACTATCATTGACTCTTTCACTGGTGAAGCATTCAATAATAATATCCGCACCCTTCTCCTGTCCCAGAGAAAGCCACTTCTGGCTTGTTTTCTTTCCTATGCATTTGGCTTATCTAGTACCTTTAGAAGGTTTGCGCTGTGAATTTCTTGAGGGCATCGGCCACGTCTTATCCATTTTGGTGGACCTGGCACATGGCAGCTGCTCAATATGCATGTACAGAATGAATTGAAGCAAGGAGTACAGAAAGAAACTGAGTAATTTTCAGTGGGGAGGGTGGGAGTGAGGCAAACAGCTAAGAGGCTGGAAGTCATACATACTTGTTCCAACTGAAGTCAATGCTGATGTTAATTTCCCCAACAACGACAACACCCCTAACATTTGCTTCCAAGAGAGCATTTTCTCTTGGAAGAGCTTTGCCACCATCACCGAGTCTCAGACTCCTTGGTCCCCAACTTTTATCTGGCCCACAGGGGTACAAGATGACCCATGTCTGTTCCAGCTTTGAGTGAGGCTCTCTCGGAAGCAGGTGTGAGCTCTCCCTTTCTTCAAGTGTTTCCCTCTTGTGGATGGAGCCTCCTGGTAACTTAGAGAATGAGAGCTGAACTCTCACAGATACCACCACACAGTGGCTTCCACACTTTCCTCTACACCTTCACTCACTGCTGTGGATCCAGAGATTTCTGACCGAAGTTCCAGTAGCCTGGATGTCTGATGCCCTATGTTTTAAACACTGGACATCCTTGAAAGTTCCCTCTCTGTTCACGTGTGCGCACAAATCTTTCATGTGTGAAGGTCTCAGGTTAGAGATGTAGACTCTTTCCCCTCTTCTCCATGATTTTTTCAAATTGCCAGCAGTGAAACACATATCCCCTTTTGCTTATTTTTCAAGGCTTGCTGCTCCTTTAATGCACAAAATCGCACATGTATAATATTAACCCTTTGTGCTGGTTTTGCTTGAAGGCAAGTATTAAGTAAAAGTGGCTGAGACTGTTTTGGATTTCAAAACCATTTAAAAAGCAATGACTCACCGAAGTGTGCTGCCTTTGTTTGCTTTCCTATTTTTTACATCAAAGTGAGCCACAGAGCCCATTTCAGCCCCATGGTCTCCATAAAGAAGAGATAAAGGGGGAAAACCAGAAACACTGCAAAGCCGCAGGGTCCTTGGTGTCTGCTCTCTGAGAACCCCTCCAGTCGGTTCCCCAAAGACAAAAGAAGCTGCAGCACTTCACAGTTCCCCTCAGGGACCTGTGAACAGACAATAATCAAGGTCCTGGAACACCTTCTTACTTAACCACTTAACCAGCACTTGCTGAATTCATTTGAGTGCTGAGGAAGACAACTAGCAGGGACCAGGAGTCAGGAGTCCACGCCCAGGGCAAGCACTGTCTCTTCCATGCAGCCCTTCCCAATTGCCTACACTATTTTTAGTGTTATTTCTCCTTTCTCCTCTTTGCTCCCAGAATGCTTTACCTGCTTCTCCATTAGAGTGTTTACTGTGTGTTGTTATCCTGAGTTGTATTTGTTATGTGTCCTATCTATCCTTGAAAACCTCTTTAAAGTGGGGACTATGTCGCCCAGGGCAGAAGTTTGAAGGATGGTAGGTGACTGAGGTTTGCCGAATTGAAATGAATTTTAAATTCTCGCTCTTTCAAATGCTTTTCACAGCCAGTTCCTGGTGGTGCCCTGTCCTGGGTTTCAAATGATGTGGGGGTTTAGGAGGTGGAGGAGAGCTGGAGCGCTAGTCTGTACGTGGGGGTGGAACTGGCCTTGCCTCAGGGTCTTCATCTCTGAGATCTTGAGCTGCTCCACGGCTGCCTGCTCAGCAGGTTCCCTTTCCTTCCCCGCTGTTACTGAGAGCGAGGCTCATCCTTGCCCTTTCCAGCTTCTGTCACGTGTGGAATGAGGCTTCAGACTGCACGGGTCTGTTTTTAGATTTTGCCTCACGTGTGTTCAGCTAACTTGATGAACTCTCTATAGGGGTAGCTTTCTTGAGAGACCGTTGCTAAGGGCCAGTCACATGTTTCTCATGGTGTTGTGATGAAAATGTGATTAGATGCTGATCCCAGCTTGGCAGAACCTGCTGGCGTGCCTGCTTGGAGTGGCCACTTCTGTAGCAACCTGTAGGATTTCACAGGCCAACATATGCAACCCTGTGATTTCAGCAAATGGGCAAAAGTGGTAAAATGCCAGGAGATGGAGGTTCAGGCAGAATTTGGATTCATGTGGTTGAGGGCACATGTCCACATCAACTGCTTCGTCTGTGTCACCTGCAGTGGGCACCAGATGAGTGGGACCCTCGGTGGCCCGTGTCTTCCAGGAGCATGTAAACTAGTTGAAGAAGTGAGAATAGACAGAAGTGACGAGTTGGCAATCTGGGGCTGCCCGGGCCTAAGTGCAGGAGGTCAGAGGTTCCCAGAGGAGGGATAGTATGGGGGGAGCTCATGTGAGCTGGGGTGGTTAAGAAAGCGGTCCTTGAACTAGTAGGTAAGGGGTTCTCAGCAGGACAGATGGATCGGCATGAACTGGGGCTGGAGGCAGGAGTGAGCCGCCTGGCAAAATGATGGTGATAGTCATCATTTCATTGACTACCATCTCTAGCCTGCACCCCGTTCTGGATGTTTCCTCTTTCTGTCCTCATAACTACCCTAAAAAATTGGTGCTATTATCCTGATTTTATGGGTGAGAACCGAGGCCCAGAGATGTTATATACACTGTCCATCATCAGACCAGTGGTAAGTGGCAGTCCACAGTTAATTCCAGGTTGTTCTCACTCCAAAGCATGTGCTGGGATGGAGGGGAGGGGAACGGTGGGTGAGCTACCTAACAGAGGAAGAGGTCTGGGCTGAGTGGGAAAGATGGCACTTACTAAGTCCATGAAGAGACAGGACAGCCCCTGAGGGGCTTGACCTGGATCCTGTGGTTCAGGGGTCTCTAGAAGAGGGGCATAAACTTCACATGAACCACACAAACATTCTTGGTATAGAAAATATTAGTGTGTATCTATATTAGACATGTACCAGTATATTACATACTTTATAAAGCACAAAAAATATACAGTAAGCCCTCACTGTTGTCGATAAGTGAAAGATATATAATGAAACCAATTTCACCATAGACTAATTAACATACTTAAGAGTTAAGTTCCCACAGCACCTCATCAATGTTATCATAAAACAACATTGGCCCTGGCTGGTGTGGCTCAGTGAACTAGGCACCGGCCCATGAACCAAAGGGTCGCCGGTCCGATTCCCAGTTAGGGCACATGCCTGTGTTGTGGGATGGGTCCCCAGTTGGGGGCGTGCAAGAGGCAACTGCACATTGATGTTTCTCTCCCTCTCTTTCTCCCTCCCTTCCCCTCTCTCTAAAAATAAATTTAAAAAATTAAAACAAAAACAAAAACAAACAACATTGTATGAAGTGATGTTATTCAAGGACCTGCTGTAGAAAGTGTTAAAGAATGAGATAAAATAAAACATTGTCTCTTATGCACACATGTGTTCTTAAGGTGGAATTCTTAAGGTAGAAAAAAATTAGTGTGTGTATTATATATAGTATTGTGCATATAGAATATGTATAATGGTGTGTATTATAATATGTGAAATATTAAAATGTATATATTTGAGTGTAATATGTGTAATATATGTTCATATAATATACAGGTATATATATATATATATAACAGTGTGTGTATTATAATATTAAAATGTATATGTTCTAGAGAGTTTTATTTGATCTGATTCTTTAATGCTTCCCATATATTCTGTGCTTTGCGAAGTATATAGCATACTGGTACAGTAATGCATGTCTACAATTTATATATAAATGTATGTATATTGGGAGTACAGGTGCAAAAATGTTTTGCCAATGGAGCTTCTGATAAAAATAATTTGGTATCTACTGCTGAAGATTGTGTTCAGGATGTGAATAGCAAGCAGAGTCTTCACAAGCCTTGGGATTGTAAACTACACCTAACCCCAGAGGAAGGGTGATGGGCAGTATAAATTCTGTCAGAGCCTGGGGTTTAGTGAACCACAGAGGCATGAGACTGAGACCTGGAATGAGCCCCATTCCCTCGTTGGGAAGGCCTGGGGAAAACCATAGCCAGCAGGCAAAAATGGGAATCACACCAGTACAGCAAAGTGTTCAAGTCCCTAATGAAGTAGGAGACACAGGCCAAGGTCACACAGTGTGACGAGCAGTAGGGTTGGGGATGTCAGGATAGAGCAGGTTCTGTGCATGGGCTTCCATCCAGGGCCGAAGAAGTAGCAGGAACAAGGCAGGGCTGCATGCTGTGTTTTGAGTACTTGACAAGATCAAGGCTGGACAGGGATTCAGGGGTCATAACTGGCACAGACAAGATGGGTGAGTAGAGGCAGTGTTGCATAATGATTAGAAACATGTGTTTTAGAGCCAGAGCAATCTGGGCTTAAAGTCCAACTCTGCCACTTCCTGGCTGCCTGAACTTGTGCAATTCCTCAGCATCACTGAATTTCACTTTCCTTATAAGTAGAAGGGCTAGTGATGCCTACTTCATAAGGTAGTTATGAGGATTAAGTGATATTTGCTGTTACATATTTTGCACTGTACAATATATGAAGCTGCTATTATTACTTAATATTTATTATTATTTACTCTGATGAGTTTGGGGAATCAGGCAGCTGTCTGGAAATCACAACTGAGACAAAGACCAGAGGCAGGCCCACCATGTGGGTCATTGGACACCATTCCCTTCAATTCCACTGGCCTCTGGTCAGGGGAGCAGGACAGGATTGTGGGTATAAGACCCAGTTCAGCTCTCTAACACCTGACTAAGTGTGGGTTTTGAGGAGGATATTGTCCACTAATGGCAGTGAAACAGGGCCTACCTCCCATCTCAGGGCCTTTGTACCAGACACTTCCTCTGTCTAGTCTGCCCTTCCCCAGGTCTCTACCTGGTTGGTTCCTTTCTGTCATTTGTACACTGTAACTAATCTTCTTCCCAGAAAAGTCCTCTCTGGCCACTTAATCTAAAGCTGCCACCGTTGATAGAGCACTCCACCCAATTATAGCAGAACACTCACTCCTTTCAAGTGCACATGGATCATTCACCAAGGTAGGCCATACACTGACAATAAATCATGTCTCAATAAATAAACATGATTAAATTCATACAGAGTATATTCTTTGACCATAACAAAATTAAATTAGAAATCACTAACAAAAATAAATCTGGAAAATATCCAAGTATTTTGAATTAAATGACACTTTTCTAAATAATCCATGGGTCAAAGAACAAATCATAAGGGAAATTAGAAAATATTTTAACTGAATTATAATAAAAATACAACATATCAAAACGTGTGGGGTACAAGTAAAGCATTATTGTGTAGGAAGCAACTTTAGACATTAAATACCTATAGTTAGAGAGAAGAAAGGTAATTGTTTCACAATGTATATGTATATTAAGATATCACCTTGTTTATAGTATATATATCTATAAAATTTTTGTTACCAATCATACCTCAAAAAAGCTGGAAGAACAAAGTTCTAAAATGAACAATCTATTTATTATATATTATATTTATATATAATATTTATATTTATATTCACAAATATATTCACTATTAAATACACATCTGTGTGTGAATATTTTGTGGCTATTTCTATCTATCTATCTATTATCATAAAAGGCTTGTATTCAGAAGATATTAAGAACTCAATAAGAAAACAAGTAACTTCACAAAAAACTGGGGAAAAGAGTTGAACAAGCATTTTATAAAACAAGATATACAAAAAGCCAATAAACACGTGAAAAATGCTCAAAATCATTAGTCATCAGAGACATGCAAATTAAACCCACAATGAAGTACCATGGAACACTCTCTAAAATGGCTGAAATGTAAGGATTGATAATATCAAGTGTTAACAAGGATTTGAAACTACTGGAATTCTTATACATGGCATAAACACTTTGGAAAACAGTTTGGCAGTTTCTTATGAAGTTAAACGCACATTTCATATGTGACCCAGCAATTCCAGTCCTGGGCGTTTACCCAAGAGAATTAAAAATATACGTACATGAAAATATTTTTATGTAAATATTCATAGCAGCTTTGCTCATAAGAGCTCCAAATTGGAAACATCTCGAATGTCCATTAACAGATGATCGAATAAAGAAGAATGTGAATAATTCATACAATGGAAAAATAATAAATAAAAATAATCAAACTTCTGATTCATATAACATGGATGAATCTCAGAAACATTAATTTGAATGAGAGATGCCAGGCACATATTAGTACATACTGTGTGGGTCTATTTGTATGAAACTCTACATGGAAAGCTAATTTAAGGTGATAGAGAGCAGGTAGGATGTGGTGGGGAGGGGCTGACTGCAAAGAAGCACAAGGAAAATTTTGAAGTGATGGAAAACTGCTGCATCTCGTTTGGGGTGATCAATCCCCAGGTGTATGCATTTGTCAAAACTTATAGGTCAGTATCTAAAAGTGATGTATAAAGTTGGTTTTTCAAAAAAAATTTAATAATAGGTATTTATTTTTCACAGTTCTAGGGACTTGGAAGGTCCAAAATCAAGGTGTTTCCATGGTTGGTGTCTGATGAGAGTTCTCTCCCTGGGTTGCATATGGCTGCCTTCTCTCTGTGCCCTGACCTGGCCTTTTCTTGATATGTGGGGGAAGTGAAGGGATGGGGGTTGTGGGACAAGAGAAGCAAAGAGAGAGTAAAGTTGATTTTTAAAAATATTGACTCACATTTTTAAAAAAAGTAGAAATTAATTTTGTGGGGATGATTTTAGGGTTCATATCAGCAATGGCTTTGACTCTGTAGTTGGATTTTTCAGAGCAGGATTTCTTAGTGCATTTCTCACCAGGGACCATGTCATGAGTGCCAGGGGGTGCTGAGGCCCCTGCTTTCAGCTGCACCTCTTTCTGGCAGTAGCCTGCTGCTTTTACTCCTTGTTTTAAGTCATACTTAAACATCCATAGAACTACTTTTCTTAGCTTCCCTTTAAAAATGTTTTGTTTGGTTAAAATTAACTATAATCATAATAGTTAACATATATTGAGCACTACTTACCTTGGGTCAGGTACAGTGCTAAGCTCTTCATCTGCACTATTCCATTTAATCTTGGCCACCATTCTGTCAGGTAGAATTATTATTACCCATTATTACTCATAATGAGAGAACAGGTTGCACTTTACCCATTATTTAGCAGTTCTCTCAGGCCCCATTTCCACACTCGGGGCTTATCTGGTGCCCTTCTGCATTCATGTCTCTCATAAAGCCTTTTTGTTGTATTTATATAGGTCTTGCATGTGGAATGTGAGGCTTATTTCTATGTACGTTCCGTGTTTTGTTGCTATTATTAACTGTGTCCTTCCCGCTGAGGCTGCATCACAGGATTTCTGTGGTAATGGGGACCCATAGCACCTTAAAACCTGTTTTAACTTCCATGAAGTGCGGCCCACGCCAGCGTCAGAAGCTGCCCCTGCATGACTCAGGCCTTTTCACACAGCCAGGGCACCCTTTCCTTTCCTGCCGACATGGGTATGAATACAAATTATGTCTTTTTCCCATGATTTCATTTTATGGGGAAAGTGGGTTTCCAGTCCACTATGAACAGAGGCCTGGGAAGGCAGGGAGGAAGGAGGAAGGGAGAGGAATGGTATTTTACAACCAATCTAAAAATGGCCAAGGACCCCTTGTGCTTAACTCAATTAGGAAAAGCAGAGTGGGTCCATGGACCCACACCACAGAGAAAGGAACGCTGCATTTTGTACATGCACTGGGCTAATTCCTTGCTAGCACTCAGTGTACAAGCACTTGTATTTGGCTGGAAGAGTCCTTCAGTCAGTCACTATTTTCGAGCCCCCATTACTGTCCTTCTTGGGGCCACAATGTAAGTGTATGTACTGTTCCCCCCGTCCCCACTAAAGGAATGGAAGTCATCAGGGACCTTTTGTTTTTGCTGTTCAGAGGGAGAATAGTCCAGAGCATAATGAATAGTCTGGAGCATAAACAGCTCTTTGAACACTTCCCAAGAAGACCATTCATGATAAAACATTGAGTCTCTTTTACAGCAGAAATCTTTCTATCATCTTACACAAGAAGAGCAGGGAGTTGAGGATGGGCAGGACATTAATCACATGCCTTTCACCGAGGCCAGGACTGCATGCAGCGGAGCTCCTCCACACCACCCCAAAGCTCCAAAAGCACCAGAACACAGATTCACCACACCTCTTGGCAAGTGTGGCACACTGGCTTGTAGAGACCCTCTTCAATTCTGGGCTGTGTCGTTAACTAAGACTGTCACCATGGGCAAGCTGGTTAATTTGGATGAGTCTCTATTTCTTCAGCTACAAAGTTATAAGGGATTTGTTAATACAAGAATTGATAACAACAACAAAAAAACCAGCCTGAGTGCCCAACCGGGAATTTGAAGACTTAGGTCCCCTTTAAGATACACTGACATTTTATTTATTTACTTATTCATTTAAAATACAGTTGACATACAATATGATATCAGCTTCAGGTGTACAATATAGTGATTCAACATTAATATACTTTACCAAGTAATCATCAGAGTAAGTCTAGTAACCACCTGTCACCATACATAGTTATTACAACATTATTGGCTGTATTTCCTATGCTGTACATTATAGTCCCCCAACTTACTTATTCTATAGCTGGAAGTATGTACCTCTTAATCTCCTTCACCTTTACCTCTTGTCCCCCATCCCCCTCCTCTCTGACAATAATCAGTTTGTTCTCTGTATCTATGAGTTGGTTTCTGTTTTTTGTTTGTTTTGATTTTAGATTCTACTTATGAATAAAATCATACAGTGTTTGCCTTTCTCTGTCTGACTTATTTTACTAAGTGTAATACTCTCTAGGCCCATCCATGTTATAGAAAATGGCAGGATTTCATTCTCTTTTATGGTTGAGTAATATTCCATTGAATATATGTATCACATCTTCTTTATTTATTTGTCTATTGATGAATTATGTTGCTCCCTATCTTGGCTATTGTAAATAGTGCTATAATGAAAATGGGGGTACATGTATCTTTTTGAATCAGTATTTTTATATTCTCTGGTAAATACTCAGAAATAAATTTGCTTGGTCATATGGTAGTTCTATTTTTAATTTTTTGAGAACAGTGTACACTGTTTTTCATAGTGGCTGCACCAATTTGCATTCACACCAACAGTGCGTTAGGGTTCCCTTTTCTCTACATCCTCACCGGCACTTGTTACTTGTTATTTTTTTTATAATAGCCATTCTGACAGATATGAAGTGATATCTCAATGTGGTTTTAATTTGCATTTCCCTGATGATTAGTGGTGTGAAGAATCTTTTCATATGTCCGTGGGCCATCTATATGTCTTCTTTGTCTATTCAGGTCCTCTTTTTTTAAAAAAAATCACATTGTTTGCTTTTCTTTGACATTGAGTTGTATGAATTCTTTATATATTAAAAAAATTAACCCTTTATTGGATATATCATTTGCACTTAGGAGAGGCTGACATTTTATATCTGCATGTCTAATACAGTAGCCACCAGCTATACGAAGCTATTTAAATTAATTAAAACTAAATAAAAGTTAAGTTCCACTAGCCACATTTTAAGTACTCAGCATCCACAGGTAGCTAGCTGCTACCATATTGGACAGATATAGAACACTTCCACCATCAAAGAAAGTTTTATTGAGCAGTATTCCTCTAGAGCAGAGGTTGGCAGACTTTTTAGCAAAGAACCAAATAGTAATATTTTCAGTTTTGTGGACCATAGGTCTCAGTTTCAAATATTTAACACTACTATTGACTGAAAACAGCCACAAACAATATTTTTTAAAAATGGGCATGCCTGTTTTCCAATAAAATTTTATTTCTAAAAACTGGCAGCAGGCCAACTCTTGTTTTAAAGACTTGAACTTTTAACGTAAGTCTTTTTGCAACCTCTTGTTCAGCGATCTTACACTGCAAATGGCCTCACAGAATCTTCATTTTTGAAATGCTTGAGCTAGACAGATAAGCCACACCTCTAAGGAGAGCCAGAATGACTAAAATTTAGTCAAACGCATGTATAACCCTAGGATTATACTGTCATCTGCTGGACTGTGGGAAGTAGTCCATGCAGAACTCCACTCTCATTTCTAATCAACGTGCTAATGGCTTTTGATTGTTGAATAATCAGTTCTCCCCTGAGAGACATTGTGACCAATGTTGCTAGGTATTCATTCAATATTATTTGTCCTCCTTTTCTTACTGTTCATACCTAGTTTTGTACAGGGCAGCTGAGTACCCTGAGAGGAGGGACAGTGTGCTTCGGGAAGACACTACATTTCCCAGTGTTTCCTGCAGCTGGGGTTGGCCACGTGACACAGTTCTGGCCAATGCAGTATAAGCAGAAGTAATTAAGAAAGAAGCATCACTGGGACCCTGTTGCATTTGATAGTGGTAAAGGCTGACCGCCTGCTGTCGTTGATGTTAGTGCCATAAGTAAATAAGGCATTTACATTCTGAAAGCATATTTGTCTTGCATGTTTTGATACTGAGGTATAAAGCCATGTTTTACCAACACTTTTTAATTAATCTAAGAAATAATTCCTTCCACAATAGCAGCTGCAGTAAAAATCCCAATAACATTCTTGAACCTGTTGTCATGTTTTATGGTCTTCTAATTAATATAGTACATAGACATTTATAAACTACACAGTTGCACAAATTTGTAAGCAACTAATACATTCTGAAATCTTAGGAATATAATAAAACTATATTCTAAATAGTTTCATTTCCACTTTCCCTTAAATTTTTCTTTTTATATTCATATGTCCCACTAATTTTTTCACTAATCTCCATTAAATCCTAGATTTAAACACGGCCAAAGATAAAACAACAGTGTTGAGATGGGTGTCAACAAAAGAGCTGACTTTTATCAGAGTCTAAGCCACCTAAAGTTATTCTCTAAAAGACAAGTTAGTCAACTAAAGCAAACATGGCAAAGGTTGGAATCAAATCTTAGGTTCTTCACAGACATGTGGGAACTTCCAGGGCTCAAGTTTGAAAAGTCTAAATGTCAAGTATATTAGTCTGTATTCTTCAGAGAAACAGAAGCAATAGCATATACTGTCAGCGAGCTGGAGACCCAGGAAAGCTGATGGTATAGTTCCAATCTGAGTCCAAAGGCAGAAGACAGCTCAAAGACAGTGAGTTCTGTCTTTACATTCTGGGTTCTATTTAACCCTTCAAAGGGTTGAATGAGGCCCAATCACATTGGGGAGGGCAATCTTCTTTACTCAGTCTACTGGTTCAAATATTACTCTCATTTGGAAACAACCCCACAGACACACCCAAAATAATGTTTAACTAAATACCTGGACACTCTGGGGCCCAGTCAATTTGACGCATAAAATTAACCATCACAGAAATTAAAGAGAAATTAGAGGGCAACTAAATAAATGGAGGTAGATACCATACTTATGGATGGTTCCACTGTGCTGGCTCCACGTTGGAAACTTCTAATTCTACAGGTCTGGAGTGGGACCAAGGAACTATATTTTTAATATATTTCCCAGGTGATTCTGACATGCAGGTGTCTAACTTTGGTTCTTACCCAGGATGCTCACACAATGTGATAAGACAGTGCTGTGGGAAGGGTTCCTGCACAGGTTGGGGGATGGTACCGCACATCTGGGAGCTAGTGAGCTTACACTGACCTTGTTGCCAAGGAAGCAAAGGGATATGAGAATGTCAGGAAGGAACATCAGGTGTGTATTAATGATTTTTAAAACTTTCTGTATTTTATGATGCTTTAACATCTTGGGGCTTTGCTAACCCTAGAGAGGCTTCCCCTTCCAGAGCTAGCTAATTCCTAGAGAGAGCAAACAACTTGCCTGTGAACATGAGCTTTATATATAAACCAATTAATCCAAAGTCCATATCCCAACCACCTTCTTTCTCTAACTCACACACGGCAAGCCTATATCCTCGCTGCCCTAAATCACTCTATGGCCAGGAACTGGGCAACTAGGGACTACCATATAGCCGAGAGCCTGCTGAAATGATTTAAACTCGCCAATCCTAAACTGCTTACCTTGCCTGACCGTTGCTTTCTGCAAAAACCACAATATAAAGCCTTTTGCCTATGCTTTCCCCTCACTCCTTCTGCCTCCTGACGAACCTGTGTGGCCCTATGCAGCGTGCCATGCCTCCCGTTCCCAGGGATCTGTGAGTAAAAGCTTCGTCCTTCATAACAATCATTTCCATGTCTGCATGTCTTACCACACCTGGTTAAAACAAATCCCAGATGCATTTTAAAACAGGTGTTTATGGAAGACCAGGGAGGGGGCTGGGTGCTTCATTGTTAACATATTGTTTTGATTTGTGTCTCTACAAGCTCTGTGGGTGAGAGACTGAATAACAGACAGCCAGACTGGGGGCTGGCCCCAAGAGCAGTTATCTCTGTGGGCCATGGACATAAATGCGGGTTCCTATTGGAGCATGCTGCACACGTCCCCAGCCAGACTCCTTGGTATCTTTGTTGGTGTTATAATGCAAGTGCTAAATTTGAGGAAGTGCTAGAGAGAAGCTGCATACAATTCTGCAAGTAGATGAAAGGCAAGAGACAAACTTTTTCTTAACAAGAGCTAAAGATAGCAGGAGGACGCACTTTGACTTTTACCTGGAGCAAATCTCATTAGGCGACCAATTTGGGAGAAATATAAGATAATCTCAGACTTTGGTGACAATGAGCACATAAGGCTTGGTGCCATTGTCTCAAAAGTAATCTTTTGCCAATGTTGCAAGGAGGACTGTTAGAGACTTCTTGTTCAATACAGGGAAAAAGCATCTATTTTACTAAGATTATTACTTCTCCTCTCTTCTTCCTTCTACTCTATTTTTCAAATCATTTTGAGCTGATATTGAGAGAATGCAATTTTAATCTACATTTTTGTTTTAAAAATTTAATTTTTAGTAACTAATTGCAGTTGTTCTCTCTAATAGGAAGGGAGAGCCCAAAAACCTGTAATTTATTTATTAAAAACTGTGTATTTATTCCTACATGCTTAAACTTCAGTCACCTTCAAAGGAGTCTGCATTTGATGTGATACACTTATTGAGACTTTTTTCCACTGCTCAAAACAGTTTTGGAACTCATCAATTTTGTTGCCTTTTGGAGCTTCTGCCGTTTTTGTTTCATCTTGTCCTCATCAACAAAATATTTCCCTTTGAGAATGTTTTTCATCTGGGAAACAAACAAACAAAAAGTCGTTCAGGGCAAGATCTGGGTGAATAGGGAGAGTGGGGCCTGGAGATCATGTCATTTCTGGTCAAAAACTGCTGAACCCTCAGCATGGTGTTGGCAGGGGTGCTTCCATGAAACGCAAACATGTTGAAAGAGTCTTCCAAAAACAATTCACTGAAACTGATCACAGCCTCTCACAATACCACCAGCTTGTACACTGGTACAGATGGGTTCTTGAACCACTTACCTACAAGGGGAACCCTGCACTACAAGGAGCGTGCCCTCCAGAAGATAATTCTGTTTGTTTTTTTGGATCCCCCCTCATATGTTTGGTGTGCTCCAAGAGGACATCTCTGCTAGAATAAGCAATATTTTATTGGAGATAGAGCTCAAAAACTCACAGTGCTTGGGAGTGAGTAGTGTGGGGATTAGGTATAGTTTGCAGAGTTTAAATGGTAGCTGTAAATGGTGAGCTGAAAGTCATCCTAAGCTTAAAAATAAGTTATTATTTATGAGAAATTCTAAAAGTTCTTATAAACGTTCTAAGAGATTACCAAAATTTTACTTGCAATTAATATATAGGTTACCTCACATGTGTTTACTTTCCCAAAAGTATACAGCAAAACATTCTCAGAAATGTTACTTTTTGAGAAATATTATCTGTTTCATCTATTCTTTTCTTTGTATCTTTGCTAAAAATTTGAACTGGGAGCTTTGGTGTTTCCCTCCTCTTTTTTTACTGCGGAATTTCTCAGTATTTGTAGTGCTGACTCTAGCCCTTCACAAATTGTACTCAATTTAATGGGTTTAAGGAGAACAGAACGTCATATGCTTCAGGTGGAGGGTGTCAAGTGAATGCTCAGATTCTCCTTAAGAGTTTGATCCTCATAAATCAAGCCTCTCATGTTATCCTCTGAACACCTATCTCTTTAATGTCTATAATTTTGAATCTCCCCTCCTCTGACCTTTGAGAAGTGCTGCTGTCCCTCATGTCTCCCTCCTGGACTCGGTGCTCTGGCCCTGCCCTGCTCTCCCTCTCAAGCCCAGGTCTGCATTCTAGATGGTTCCTACAGGTGTCCGTTTTACTACCCCTGGAGAGTGGCAGCGTTGCTGTGATTGTAAATCTTTAACAAGCGGGAAACTATGTCTGACCTGCCATCCTTTACCACAGAGACCCTGGAGTAAAAGGGGTGGGGCTGGGTCCTTTCCTGGGAAAGTTCAAAACTGTCCTAGAATTAAGGAAACACCAGAAACATCCTTCAGACAGGAAACCAGGAACTCAGTGGGAAGCCTGAGAGGGCTTGGGATTCCAAATAGGAAGAGAGATTATTCCATCCTTTCTCACAACTGGGGAGGGCTAATGAGAAGTAGCCAGGCTCCAGGGAGAGGATGATCCCACACCTAGAAAGCTGCTAGGGGAGAATCCAAGAATCAGAGCTGTGGGCCTGGGAAGGCTGCAGTGAGCACACTCCAGACAACAGAACAGACGTTAAGACATAAGTACAGGATCGGGGACAAGGTTGGATCACATCATGCTAAATGCATTCCAGGGAAAATTCATGTCCTGTGAGAAAGAAACAGTCCCAAGAAAAAGCAGTTTTGTATTTAAATACATTTTAGGGAAATAGGCTAATGAAGTTCAGTAGGTTTCTTGATTGCACAAGTTAGTGTACGTTGTAATGGAGACACACGGTACACATGTTTCCTCCACATGTAACAATCCTCTCTCTCTCTCTCTCTCTCTCTCTCTCTCTCTCTCTCTCTCTCTCTCTCTCTCTCTCTCTCTCTCTCTCCCACACACATATATGGCTGTGGAATGCTAGAACATTATAGAATGACTTTTCTGATAACTAGTTATTAAGTGAAACTCTACCTGCCTCCACTACTATCAAATAAAAGCATGGTGGAGGGTTTATCGGCATTCAAAACTGGGGCACGCCTGGGAAGTGGTGAGGAAGGTAAGATTAAGTCCCTGTGCAGGCCAGCCAAATAGTCCAAAGGTGGAGAAAAGGCTGCCTTGAGACTAACAGGCCTAAAACAAGGGTACGTACATGGTGGGTGCTCCTGAGCACATCCCTCAGAGTCAACTTCACACACCGAGCCAGTGTGGCAAATGAACAGAAGTGTCTTATGGCCCAGGCCGTAATATAATAGATTCTGGAAGGAATTAAGGACCCCTCAGAGAAAGAGTGAAGAAATCTACCACATTTTTATTTTCATTTTGCAGGCCCCCATATCTGTACAGTCTTTTGAGTCAGTCAAGTAACCTATTAGGGGCTCTCAGGAAGGCAGGCAGTGCATGAAGATGAGGCACTCTGACCTGGGAGAGAAAACGCAGCGGAGCGATGGTAGCCCTCTTTCCAATCAGGTGATCTTCAGCGAGCCTCTATGTCCTCAGCTCTGGAGGGAGGGTCCTTCTTTGCAAAGTTCTTGTGTGAAATCTATCGAGCACACTCATCCATAAGTGGACTTCATTAACGAAAAAGTATTATTGGAGGGTTGGTCTGCTGCAAGGAATTGTCATCCTGTGTGATGTGTGTGACAGGCAGAGTGGAGTGGTACAACAAATGTGTTTTCATAAGACCTTGGCTCACCCTTTAGGGTGTTGCTCACAAGGGTGCGTTACCCTGGGATGGCACAGACAAGCAGAGTTCAGGTGAAACTTGGAGGCTTTCTGTCCTTGGTGCCTATCAGTTGGGTAGCTCTCTTCCTCATGCACAGTTGCTGCTGACCCTTCAACTCAACAGCCATAGGATTCAGCGCCCAGGTGCACAACACCAGGGTCACTGCAGTTGGGAGTGACTTAGTTAATGGTTCTGCAGCTTCAGAGCATCCTGCTAAAATAGGTTGTTGGGCCCACCCCGGAATTTCTGACTCAGGCGAAATTTGCATTTCTAACAAGTTCCCAGGCCATATCAATTCTATTGGTCCTAGACTATGCTTTCCACTGCCTTGGGCTGACCAGATTGGAGAGTCTAGGGAGCCCTCACTTGAGGGTTTAAAATTCAAGCTATCTGCTGGTGTTGGGCCCCTTCTATATCCCTCCCCTAATAATTCTTAGCTAGAGCTAAGGATCAGTGTGGCCTGGCTGTCCAATGAGCTCTATGTGAGAATGGCTGAGGGTTCTGCTTGTTCAGCCTATGGCCACCCAGCCCACCTGCCTGCTATGCAGTTCATTGGCACCACGTGTACTTTTTCTCAAAGGAGAAGGCAGATGTGTATATGCGTTTTCAATTTGGAACATCAGTCAAGGTGTGACTCAGGGTGCTGCTTTCTGGCGTGGTCAATTTTCGGGTCTTGCTTTTGTGGATTGAGGGCATTTTGCTGAGTGCCAGCTGTGGTCCTGTGACCGGAAATAGCCCTTCAGCTGGCAGATGGGCTCCTGTGCGGGGGTGGCTATACAGCTGGGTGATCTAATAATTGCTTTCGGCCCCTACCCCCAGCCTGTCCTTGGCCCCTCAACACTTGTGTTGCCAAGTGACCTGCCAGTGCTTGCTTTTTCACCACCCTGTCGTCACTGCAGTGGGCCTGGCCGCTCCACGCCCTCCGTGGTCACCGCGCAGCTGCCCCGTGTTCACATCACTGACCCACCCACGTGCAGCATCAGCCCCTTACGCTGATTTGCATGTAACAGTTCCTCGCCTCATTTCTCTGCTGCTTGGCTCATGAGGGTTGGATCATTCCGTTTCTGACCCCAAAGGCTGGGGGTTCAGTGTTTTCTCCAGATTGTATTATATGGGGAGTGATGTCCAGCCTTGTGAAACTTGCTTCATATGAAATAATAATTCTTATCTATCTTGTAAAGGTGTTCTTGGTCTAACTGCATGGCTTTGTTGCTTATCAAAAACTTAGCAACTTAAAAAAAGTGTAGTTTTTTTATAGACTTTCTTTCTAATAGCTTTATTGAGATATAATTCACATACTATACAGTGCACCCAATTACAGTATACAATCCAATGGTTTTTAGTGTACTTACAGACCTGTACGACAATTGCTACAGTTAATTTTAAATCATTTTCACTACTTCAAAAAGAAACTCCATACCCTTAGCTATCATTGTTTTATCCCTCCTCTACCCATTCTCCCAGCCCTAAGCAACCACAAATCTACTTTCCCTATAGATTTTCTTGTTCTGGAAGTGGAGAAATATAAGTGGTCTTTTGTGACAGTTTTGTTTCACTTAGCATAATGTTTTTAAGGTTCATTCATGTTGTAATATGTGTCAGTACTTTATTCCTTTTATGACTGAATAATATTCCATTGTATGGATATACCACATTTTTTTATTCAGTCATCAGTTGATGGACATTTGGTTTGTTTCCAATTATTAAGTTTTTATAGTCTCTTAGGAAACTGGAACTGCAGTGGATTTTTGAGATTGAGAATCCCAACCCTTTATTTTACAGATGAGGAGCCAAGGGCTCTGAGAGGACAAGACTCCATCCAAGTTCAATTCCATGATTTCCTGACAGAGCTGGAAATGGACCCCAGTCGTCTGTCTTCCAGGTTAGCACACATCCCCTTTCCGTACAAACAAATCCATTAGAGAAACTTGAAAAATTATTCAGTGTTTTTCCCAAGCAGTTCTTGGTTTCTTAAATGTTTTAAGTTTTCTCACCTTTCAACAGTCATCAAAAATGGTTGACGAAGTTAAAATTTTTGTGTATTGTTTCTTGACATTGTCGTCCTCCATATTGAACTCACAAACATCTGCCCAATAATTAATCATTCTGTGATGAAATGGAAGGGCAGAAGTACTCCTATTGTCATGTAATGCTTCTTCATTTATTTGAATTTACTTTAAAAAGGCCCCAAACGGTGTTATGAAGACTAAGTACACCTTGAATAGAGTCAGACAGACCTCCTTTTACTGTGGCTTCCAGATTTGTTTCTTCCAAGGGTACTTCTCATGATCCCCACCCCCTGATCTACTCTGGACTTCACTACACCGTCCACTCACCCTCATGCCCACCCTCACCCCCAGGATATCTTAAAAAATAGCTCCTTTTTCTCCCACAGAGAAAGAAATCCTGGTTTAACTCTAATACAGTTTCTGAGAGGAGCAACTAATTAAAGATGAGAAACAAGCTATTTCTTGAAGGGAAATTGCATCGGGTAATTTTCCTTTTTCTTCTAGGGGAAAACCAGATCAGTGAGCCACTGAAGTGACCTAGTTCACACTGAGCAGCCTAATGACACACAGGAAGGCAGGACCGGGTTATTTTGTATTAATGTGAAATCATACGGTTTAGAATGAAGAGAACAGGATTCATTCACACAAGTACCCCCAAATGATGACTAAAAAGAAATCCAAAGGTGTGAGTAGTTATTTTTACATGAAGAAATAAAGTGGAAATGAAATCAGACTTCTAAAAACTATAGGGATATTTAGAAATTCTGAGTACATGGGCCTGAAGTAGGGTGGAGAATTTTCATTTCTCAACAGTCCCAGGTGATGGGGAGGCTGCCAGTCAGGGGCCACACTTTGAGAACCACTGGTTTAGAGAATTGCCCAGCCCTTTCAGAATTTTCCGAACCTTTCTTCCTTTCTTTCCTAATTAACAACATACTCCATAAAAATCATCCACACACTTCCCCTAGTACTTACATTTCAGAAGGGCTTTATTGCATGCAAAAACAATTTCAAAAGAACTATTACCAAAATGTGTGTAGTGGGATCAGCACCAATGGAATAATGTTGCAGCCTCTACTGGAATTTGCACCTTTGGATCTAGAAGTTCTTTGGATAATACTAGTAAAATAGAAATGAACACCCCAGTCCTGTCACCATATGCAGTTCCTTCTCTCATTTAGTCGGACCTTCCTTTACTGCCATGGAAGTTCCTGCAGAGCAGGGCTGCAAATGCTGATTGAGCTCTACTCCAATTTTTTCCTGCGTCTTCCTTTGACCTCAAAGTGAGTGGGGACTGAGGGAGAGGCTGGGTGTGTGGTACAGGGGGACTGGGGAGGAGACCATTCTTTTTTTCTTTCCATTTCACTGAGAGTTTCCTTTCTTCTGACCCAAGTATATTAGGAAAGAATGTATTTGTAGCCAGAATTAAAAGAACTTTTATTTCTGTTAAGTCTCAGAAAAGCTAGCTTGAAGCCATTTGTTTATTCATTCAAAGAGGGCAAAGAAAGGAGGAAAACCTGAAGAAAAGATATTTTCTCTTCTGCCTTAGGGGTGGTAACAGTACCAGCTAACTGATGAGTCCAGGGCTCATGGAGGGCGTGCCTTTTGGTTCCCTGGCTTCTGGATTTTGTGTTTAAAAAATGTTTTAATCCTACTTTAGAAAAAAACTTCATGAAAACAATAGCACAACTTTCAACAGGACTCTATTTTGGTCTGAATAAAAAAGTGAGGATGTGATGAACCCCCTTCCTTTGTCCCACATACACCCAATTTGTTGCATGGGGTGGTCCTTGGGTGAGCCTGGGCAGTTACTCTGTGTCTGAGCTGAGACTTCGCTGGGTTCATGGCTCTCAAAGGGCCTGTCAGCGCCTTCCAAGCAGGAAGCGTTCACCTCTGAAGAGAACTGAAGGTGGGGGAGGCTCTGTTGGGGGTGCAGCTGTCACGTCCTATTAGCACATGGGTGGGTCTCACTGTGTAGAGGAGGTATGTCATTTATAGACAGAAATTGTATAATTAAGCTTAATAGAATTTTGACGCTTTCTTGGCAGTGTAATTTGTTCATCATCAAGTCAAAAGCCTTTAGGAAGCTGGTCACATGGAATCTGATACACCAGAGTTCAAAACTAGATATCTTTCACAAATCCTTTTGCATTTGGCTTCTGGCCTCATATGCCCAGGTTGAATGGGAAAAGTGATGAAAATAAAACCAGATTTTTTTCTCCCAAATTGAGGATGTGGAATATATCCCTTGGCTTCAGTTCCTTACTATTTATTTTCCTTAAAAAGACTGTTTTTTATTGTAAAGTGTAACACGAGTGCAAAAATACACCAAACAAAATATATAGCCCAGGTAATGATTGCAATGTGAACACCAGTGGATTCACCATTGGTAGAGGCTTTTGAACTTTGTTATACAGTGGACTCAAACAATATGCATTTTCATGCAACACTGCTTTTGAGATCCACCCAGGTTGCATGTAGCAATAGTTCTTCATTTTCAGTGTTGTATAGAAGTCACTAGGCCTCAACGTGTCCATTTTACTATTGAAAGACATTATGGTTATTTTCACTCCTTAACTATTACAAATAGTGCTGTTAAGAACATTCTTGCATATGGCTGCATATTTGAAGCATTTGATAAAATTATAATGCCTGGGTTCCATCTTGGGAAAATCCAGTTTTATGGCAATGAAAATGGTTGAAATGCAGTGTGTTTATATGTCCAACTTTAGTAGATGATGCAAAAACATAACAATCAACCACCTATAGAATGAGGTAGCTGTGTTCAGGATCTAGCCATGCCATTTAGAATCACCACCACCTAGTGACCACTGATAACATATTTTAAGGTGTATATGACCATCCTTGCTTAGTAAGAATACTCAGCTCTGTCTGTTTTTAATTACAGGCTTTTAGAAATGTCTCCAGAAGAACTTGTTGGAATGGCTTTTTTTTACAATAAGCACACACAAAAGAAGATAAAATTTGGTGTTTCACCTAGGATCAAAAGCATCTTTCAGTGGCTTTGTAAAAGGTGGCTATAAGCAAATTTATATTTTTTTCTAGGCTGTTTTTTTCAAAATTCTGTTTGGAGTTGCAACAGATCAAAGGTAGAAAAAACATATTTTTAGCAACATGGTATTCTGTAACACTTGTGGGGACACTACACTGGGCTTGTTTTAAACCTTTATCTCATGAACAAAGTTTTTGAAATAAAAAGCAGTAGAGCCTTGGACATTCCTGGTTCTGTGAAAGTTGCCACTTATGAGGGGAAAAAGAAAACAGGGGGCTCTCGACTCCCCAATACTCTTTCCTAGCAGATCCAGATGCTGATACTGGCATAGATGAGCTTATACAGCAGTTCTGTGCAGGTAGCTAAAGAGATTTATTCCGCCTCTATACACCCAGTTCCAACAGGATGGACAGTTCCAACTACATGGCAACATCAAACAAAAATAGCTAACACCAGTTCTGAGTTTCAGGGAAGTTATGCTTTTTGCTTCTGCATTATTTTGAACAATAAAGATTGAGGATTTGTGCTTTCATACCATTGCATGTTACCAACAATTTCTCGGTAATAGCAGCACTTAGAACTTCCATGTGAGCTTTTGGCACGTGGCTGTGTGTGTTCCAGTCTTCCAGCTGGCATTTTAATTTGAGACTGTATACAAGCCAAGGTGGGAGAAAAATGCCAAAAGCAGCCTGTCGAGAAAGAGGAGGAGAAGGAGGAGGAGGAGGAGGAGGAAGGAGAGGAAAGGGAGGAGGGGGAGGAAGAGGAGGTTGAGGAGGGGAAGGGGGAGGAGGATTTGTCAAGCCATGGAAGGATAGTGTATGAACCATGTGGTCCCAAAGCTGGGTAAGACCATGAGGGGATCTTTTCCTGAGCTGGGAAGTTGCTGAATAATCAGGCTGTTAAACACATCCTAGTGTTTGTGAAGATGACACCACTGTCATAGATAAATTGATTGAGCTCCCACATTCTCAAAAGAGAAGGTTAATAGAGTTTCCTCAAATAGGTTGTCAAACTAAAGAACTGCGTTTAAATATTTAGCAAGCTCCATTTGGGCCAGAGTGGTTAGGAGTAAAATCCACCAACAATGTGCATGAACAGCTTTGGGAGGTGGTGCCAGGCAGGGTTTCAGAGAACAATGCCTTGGATAGAGCCCCACTGTGACCACTTCCTAGCTTGGGGGTCAATTGCTTTAACTTTCTGCCTCAATTTCTGAGGAGTGCCTTCTTTTGTAGGATTGATATAGGCATTAAATGGTAAAACTAGTGCCTAACACATCAGTAGGCGTTCAATAAATTTGAGTTATTAATATTCTATGTGAGAGGTGTAAGCATACCAAAGGAGGTCTTGGTCATGAGCTAAAGCAGTGGGCCCCTACCTTTTTGGCACCAGGAACTGGTTTTCCCATGAGGATTAGGTCAAGAGGCAGAACTCAGGTGAGCTTCACTTGCTGCCACTCACCTCCAGCTGTGGATGGAGTGGGGTCGGAGAGGGGACGGGGTAGGGGGCAGAGATAGGAAGCGAAGTTCTGGTGAGTTTCCCTCCAGGTCTGGTTTTTTTTTTTTAATATGTTTTATTTATTATGCTGTCACAGTTGTCCCAATTTCTTTTCCCTTTGTTCCCCTCCACTCAGTGACCCCCTCCCTCCAGTTGTTCCCCCCACCCTTAGTCTATGCCCATTGGTTCTGCATATAGTTCTTCTCAACATCTTCCTGTCTACTCCACTCCCTCCTACTATACTTCTTAATTCCTGCACCATCTCCCTCCCTTCCCCCCTTCTCCCTCCCCACTGACCTCCCCCCAATATGTTCCCCATACTTATAATTCTCTCTCCAGTTTCGTTGCCTACTTAGTTTGCCTTTGTTTTGATTCCCTAGAGTCTGTTGTTGGTTGTTGTGATACAGTTTTCATTTTACTGTTCATAGTTTTGATCCTTCTTCTCCTAAACAAATCCCTTTAACATTTCATATAACAGTGGTTTGGATCTAATGAACTCCTTCAGTTTTACTTTGTCTTGGAAGCATTTTCTCTGCCCTTCTATTCTGAATGATAGCTTCACTGGATAGAGTAATCATGGCTGTAAGTTTTTGCTTTTCATTCCTTTGAATATTTCTTGCCAGTCTCTTCTTGCCTGCAGAGTCTCCTTTGAGAAATCAGCTGATAGTCTTATTGGGGCCCCTTTGTACATAATTCTCTTCTTCTTTCTTGCTGCTTTTAAGATTCTCTCTTTATCCTTAATTTTTGACATTTTGATTATAATGTGTCTTGGTGTGCTTCTCCCTTGGTCCAGTTTTTTTGGAACTCTCTGTGCTTCCCAGACCTGTAAGTCTATTTTCTTCCCCAAGTTAGGGAAGTTCTGCTTCATTATTTTTTCACATAATTTTTCAATTTCTAGTTCTTCTTCTTCACCTTCTGGCAACCCTATGATTTGGATGTTGGCCTGCTTATAGCTGTCCCATAGGTTTCTGAGCCTCTCCTCATTTTCCTCACTTTCGTTCCTTTTTCTGCACTGGTTGACTGTTTGTTCCTTCCCTATGTTCTGATTTGTTGATTTGATCCCTGGTTTTCCTTCCATCACCACTAGTTTTGTATGTATTTTTGTTCATTTCAGCAGCACTAGCCTTCATTCCTTCCCTGTCTTGTTTAAGATCCTCTTTTAGGTGTGTAAGCTGTCTTATAACTATGGCTCTGAACTGAGCCTCAGAAAGATTTCCTATCTGCTGGCCCGATAAATCATATATTTGCTGTCTGGTCAGCTGTGTCACTGGGATCTCTATCATGATCTGTGCCATCCTGACAGTTTTTGTTTACCTTTTCTTCTTGGGTGGGGCTGTCACACCTCCTACGCTGTAAGGGGCAGAGACCCATGCACTCATCACTACTGGGCGACCCTTCTCACCACACTGTGGCGCTTTGTGTGGGGGCGGGGGTCCAAGATGGATTCCTGCCATTTACTTTCCTCTGAGAGACTGGGAGCCTCCTCCTCCATCCCCATGCCCTCTGGGCCTCGCAGTCCAAGGCAATGGGGGTCTGCCTTCCCTGGCGCTGGAATCGCAAGCTGATGGGTTTGATCTGCAGCCAGGGGTGCTCTCCAGGTGCTTTTCACCTCCCCTTAAATACAGGCGTCTGTGCTTACCGCAGTCCCACCACCCATCACCGCAACTGCCACAGCCAGCACAGCTTGATCTCTTCATCCCAGCTTCACCCCTCCTACCTGTCTGGACGAGCACCACTTGTTTATAACTTCATATGCTTGACTTCCATGTAGCTTTATTTTCTGGAACTTCTGGTTATTTCTGGTTTTGTGGTCATTGTATTCCTTCTTAGTTGTGGAGGGAGATGGAGCTTGTCAGTCTAGGCCTCCATCTTGGCCGGAAGTCTCCAGGCCTGGTTCTTCACAGGCCACAATCCCATACAGTCCATGGTCCTGGAGTTGGGAAGCTGTGATCTAAGGGATCAGGATTATTCAGCTTGGGCCCCCCACAGTCAAGATCATGTTGATAAACTGGGGCCTAGGTGACCTGCAAATACTGTACTGTTTTCTGACATCTTATTGAGACACCACCAAACACCCAGTAGCTTCTTGATTGACCCTGTGGCTGCTTGCCACTAGGGATGTGGCCAACATCCATCCTCACAAGTCTGGTGAGACTGTTGATCTGTTACCATTCAGAAAAGGGACCCCAACCATTTTCTCTGTGCACCAGGGGATCTCTCTCCTCTGAACTTCCACCTTTTTAATCTCTATCATCTTGAATCTTCCCTCTTGCTTTGCTATGACTTGTTACTCATTCACTTATTTTAAGGTATTTATTGGGTACCAATCATGTCCCAAATACAGTGATAGACACTGGGAACATCATAGTGGGCTTTGCATTCTGGTGAGAGAGAAAAATAAAACCCCAGTTAACGGACAAATACATTTTAAAAATAGTAAATGATGAGATGCATCATACTCTGGAGGAAGCCAGCAAGGGATTGAGTGAGGACAGATTAGCAGGAGAGGAAAGAAGAGGGGAGGCTAGCTAAGTAATTTCCACCTGGGAGAACATTATAAAAAAACATATTTCCATCATACCTGTAGAGCGTGGTTTGGAGAGGGGCCTGGGAATTTGCGTATTTAAAAAACTCTGGCCCCAAACTAGGATACATAGATTTAAGAATACAAAGTGCCTTTCTGCTTGGCCCCCAGCCTGCCTCGCTAGGCATATGCCAGTTTTCCTCCACTCCTGAGACCATTCTTGGAAAACTCAAGAAAGAAAAGAGTTCCCTCTTTCACTGGCATCCTGTTTGTCGCTTAAGGGCAATTTCTTCTTCGAGGGAAATAACATCCATCTGTCAGACCAAAACTAGGTTTCATTACAATACATCAACCCAGCATTCAGACAGGAGACATACTCCACAGCATGGGACCAAGGTATCACAGTTTCCAAAGTCCAAACAACCCCAACCTCCTCCTCTTAGAAAAATTGTCTTCCAGGTTCTACTCACTAGCAGTGCTCCTTTTTGCTTCTGGGATTGATAAACCAGTCTGTTTGTTAATGTGTCACTGAATTCTGATACATGGGGACCAGCATTTGAATAGCTGATTTTCTTAGGTAATAATGTAACAAAAACTCTCATTCAAACCTTATTTTGAAACCAGACAAATGTAGGTTAGAAACTATCTGTAAATTTCAAGACCTCTCTAAGCCCGTTTCTCCCTGTATAGGATTGTCATGGAAAGCACCCACCTTGCGAGGTTGTTTTAAAGATTAAATGAGATCACATATCTAAAGTACTGGTTTTTCAACTTGGGTGCATGGAATCATCATCTAGGGAGTTAAAAAAAACAACAACACAAAAACTGGTGCCTGGATTTCATCCTTAGAGATTCTGAGTTCATTGGTCTAGGGTTTGACTGGGCTTAGGAGGAGCTTGGGTGGAAAACTGATGGTCAATGCCTCACAAGTAATTTGGATTATTACAAATAATATTTCTGGTCTTCATACTTAGAACTCATTTTCTAGGCTATTCTGTGTGGCTGTTGAGGGAACTTTGTTCATCTGTGACCATTCACTAACTTTTTACTGCTCCCATTGGTTAATTTATTAAATGTTCCCAGGCTTCTGTAACGAGAACTACCATAATAATAGGAGAAACTACAGGTTTTAAAGGCACAGTGACATGGGGACCAGGACTTAGCATCCTTGAATTCTCAACACACAGTTAGTGCCTTGCACTGATAGCTGTTAGATAATGTTCAATGAAAAATAAAAAAAACAAAAAACATGATTGCAATTCCTTATTCTAGGTTAACTTGGTTTGAAATGAATTCCCACTGTTTTCCTGGTCCCTGAGTCCCTCAGGCTGGAATGGCCATGCCTGGAGTTCACCCTGACCTGCTGTTACCCAGGCAAGCTAAGCTCCAACTGCCTGCAAACTCACAGGAGACTTTCAGCCAATCTATATACTGATTGGCTGTACTAACAGGGCAATATCCCTGATTGTGGTGTCCAAGCATAACATTTTTTTTATTCAACTTTTTTTTTGCCTTTGAGTGGTCCAAGTCATCTTTGGAGACTTGACTTCTTTTGCTCTAGTTTAACAAGGAAATCACTTCCTAGTTTTTTGATTCTGAGACTTTTATTGGTGATGGGTGATGACAAAGGGAAAATGCAGATGACTTTCCAGCAGAATGTCTTTCTGTGCCAGAGGTATCAGAACAATTATACTTAAACGTATACACTTACAAGGTTGGACCCTGATTTCCATATGAAACACAATCTGAGGAGTCATGAAATGAGAATTTGAAGGGGATTTCACTAAGAAAGCAAAATTCTTACCAGGGCAACTTTCCTGATATTAACCATATTTCAATCAAAAGCAAATCTAACATTCTGTATACAAGTAGGAAAGTTTCTCATCATGAGCTTGAGTGATGTGAACCAACTGAACAAAGGGTCTCATGACAAGGTGTTTGCCTTTTTTATGCAAATATAACATAAATATTCATGGAGCTTTATTTTAGGAAGAGAAATTTTAAATGGCAAAACTAAGTTTAATTCACATGTGCACGAGTATCTTAAGTTTTGGGGGGGATAAGGTAGGGGTGTAATTATACATTCTTAAATGTGCAATGGAAATGTGCTTGTACATATCTGCCTATTTTCAGTGAGAATCAGGTAGTGAATCATGGTCAATTCTTATCCAGTTAGGGGCCAGATGGCTTTGAAAAATCACAGAACCCTTTTATATGGAAATCTCATGGTGTTCACCCATGAATTCCTTGGGTCTAATATCCAGATGGCAAGAGGGCTGAGGTTACTGGGAACCACCAAGAAGCTCTGGAAAGGGGACCCCATGTCACCAGCATTCTGAGGACTGACTCACCCACACTTGTATGGCGAATCTAGCAGGCCTCTACTAACTAACTGACTAACAAGACTAACTAACCACAATTCAGTTTTGTCAGAACATGGCAGTCCATCGGTGTGATCGGCGGGAGGGAGTGCAGCTTCTACTGCGGCTTCTGTAGCTGTGCAAGCTCCGTGATCAGTGGCTCAACTCCTCCCAAAGGCTCCTCCCTCCAGCCCAGTTCCTTCAGAGCATCTGTGCTGCCTACACTTTACGTTCTTTCAGTGTCAAAACATGACAGTGGCTGGACCACCGCCCAGACTTTTGACATAGGCAAATGACCTGTATGCAGATTAACCTGGTCCCAGCTTCCCCCCATAAGAAATAAAAATGGACTTTGCTCGTTCCCAGAAGAAATGTTGATGGACCTAGCCTTAACCTGTTGAATGTGTTGGTGTATGAACTCACCATAACTGAAATGTATTTCTGGAAAGATGTGGAATCGGCACTTGCGGGCAGATAGAAGGCGGTTATTATGGGCCTTTTTGGGTAGTCGGGAGTCTCCACTCTCCCTTCTTCTTTCTTTTTTCCCCTTTTCTCCTTCTCCCTTACTCTTGTAGGTTCTTGAGGTGGACCTGGAGTTTTCTTTCCCTCCCTCAATAAACCTAGGCTGTGTAAAAACCTAGACTGTTCTCTGGGTGATTTCTCAGAGCAAATACAGCCTGGTAAGTTTCACTTTTTCTTTTCTGATGCTAAACTAACAATTAGTCTTTTTTCTTTTTTTCAACTATCTTCAACATAATTTTTCCTTTTTATTATGGAAGATGTCAAACATACCAGAGTAAAGAGTGTGATGAATGCAGTCATGTCCTCAGTGAGTCCCTATGTCCTCCTCACCCAGCATCAGCAGTTAAAAAATCAGGGCCCATCTTTTTCATCCAGAACAATCCACCTCCACTCCCAGGTTAATTCAAAGCAAATTGTAGATACATTATTTAGTCAAAGCTTGCTGTTTTTTCAACCAATACTTAAAAATAACCAATCATTTAGAAATCAAAAGTATTAACCAATTACTATCTAGTTACAAATTATTAGATTGACCAAACCCAGTTGCTAGAGGAAACAAAATGATTATTTGGCTGGATTTAACATCTTTTTCCTAAATAGTTTTTGTAATCAGATACAACTGTTATTTATAAACTATTCTGAATATAAAGTGACAAAATGCTAAACCAGATTTAAATTAGAAAATGTTAAATACTAACCCTAACCTTCTGGATATATCTCCTGGGAAATGTATATCTATCCGCATCTATGTGAGCAACTCTAGGTCTTTGGTTATCTTATGAGGTGCAAGCGTCTCCTACATCTGCAAATTCAGTTTTTCATCTATTGCGGTGTGACTTACTGAATGTGAAAATTGTTTTCCCAGTGTTTTTAAATAAGACTATAGGAGAAAAACTGGGATAATTGGCAACTATTCATGAAGCTTTTGTAAGTTTTGCTGGGTGTTGAATATATTGGAGAGCACTTCTCAATTTAAAATGGTGTTTGATCTTAGTTTAATAAAGAAAAGATTTTAAATATAATTCATATCTTGAATTATCATAAATGGTGATTATGTCTTTAAAAATCTTCATTTTATTTAAATAGTTGTCAAACTAGTCATCATTCATTAACTGTAATTAAATGCACAGAGGAAAAGAGAAAAAAATTATCATTAACTTGGACAAACTGAGGTGGTCCATCTGAATTTTCAATGTTTTAAAAATGCATTTTTAAAAACTCTTTTCAGCTGCACAAAATGAAACCGATATTAAGATGCTTCCACATTAAGAGTAATGAACAGAAAATACACATTCGAGTGGCTTCCCTTTTCATAGAAGCACTTCAAAGGACTCTATTTACATTTTTATAAGCAGACAGAATATATCTCTCTGAAGTCTTATTTATGTTTTTAGTTTGCTTGGAAATCTTTACTTTGTAGATTATACAAAAGCAACATTTTAATCAATCCATCTGGGTTAGAATTACCAAAGATTCTGAGCGAGTAGAATACAAATTAATAGAACTGAATTTACAAAAAAATTATAGCTACCTGGATACCAGAGAGTAAGGCATTGAAGAGAGCCATGTTTTCTGGGTGGCTGAGGCTTTATCCTTTCAAGCAGATTGTGAGGGAGAAGCCATTCTTTATTTTATGTAACTTTTCCAAAGTAACCCTGTACTTCCCTGTTTTCTTAAGCAGAGCTGACCAAACATGATTAGTCCTTTTCTAAGTGATTCAAAGCTAGCTCTTTGGACAACAGTTATTTTATGGTTGTTCAAGAGGACTGTAAAGGGTTCTGGGTTGTTGTTTTGTCTGCTCAAATCAATGCTCGAAAAGTGTGTCTGTGGGTGAGTGTGCTTGCTCCTGAGATCCCTGCATGCCCCTCTGCTCCAGGCCCTCATTAGAGCTGCAGTCATTGGTCCACCTGTAGGAATCCCTCTACTCCACATGCCCAGCTTCTCATTGGATACTTCTACCATCTTTCCCTGTCTCCTTGGGAAATCAGAAGATCACATTTATTAGAAAGGAAAGGAAAGTGTGGCAGTGTGTCAGGGCCTGATGGGCTCTCCCATGAATGGAGTGCAGAGTGCTAAATGAGGGGTCTTTAGTGCCTCCTGTTTTGGATGCTCAGAGGTATTTCCTGTGTCCTTCCTAGTTCTTAACTGGGTCACAGATAGGTAAGGGCTGAGGCAGCGTGTTCCAAACCAGAACAGTGTCTTTGTATTTACCACCTTGTGGCTCCTTTTTAGACTAACAGAAAGGATGCTAATTAGAATCTTTCATATGGTACACAAGTTAAAAGACATGTACAGAAGATTTAATAATAGTTAAAAATTCTGAGTCCTTGATTACTAATCAAGTCAAGAAGACCCAATTTAATCCTTATTTTAATTTTAAAACATATATTTTATCACTCTAAAAAAATCTATAGCTGTGAGACAAATGCTGATTTTATTTTTAATTTTTATCTCTGTCAGAAAAATCGATGAAGCTATTAAAAGCTATTAAAATAGATGCAATTCTTTAATTTGGGCACTTTTGTCACATTATAGTATAATTATCACATAAGAGATACTAAAATAATTTTATTAAGTTAAAAAATATTTGTTTTCTACATTTTCAAAAATTGTGTTCATCTTAATCAATTAGAGAATCTTGCCACACACAGTGTGGTAGGTAGAATAATGCCTGCTAGCCACCAGCCAAATGTGTGCATGTCCTAATCTCTGGAACCTGTGAGTGTGACTTTCCTTGGCAAAAGGAACTTTACAGATGTAATGAATTTAAACACCTTGAGATAGGGAAATTACAATGTGCTATCTCCATGGGCACAACGTAGTCATGAGGGTGCTTTAAAGAAGAAGACAGGAGGTTCAGAATCAAGACATCAGGACTGAGAAGGCCATGTAAGATGGAAGCAGAGGGAAAAGAGTTGATGTGATGTGAACAGTGAGCCTGGGAATGAGGACAGCCTGTAGGAGGAGAAAAAAAGCAAGGAATGAGTTTTCCCTTAGAGCCAGCAGAAGGATCCAGCACAGCTGACTTGAGCCACTGAGATTGATTGTGGACCTCTGGCCTCCAGAAAAGTAAGAGAATAAATTTGAATTGTGTAAAGCCATTAGTTTTTTGTGATAATTTGTTACAGCAACAAAAGTAAACTAATACATATAGGAAATAAATTTAAAGGTACCATAAAAATCTCCTGCTTAAAAATAAGCAGATTAACTAAACATGGAAATAATGTAGTGAGCTCAGATTTTACCTTCCTCATCTTGTTTATTCTTAAACATCACAGTAAACATGAATTTTCTTGTCTTTTTCAATTTCCAAATGGATTCTTAATGTAGAATTAATTAACCTAAAAGAAGGAAATGTTCTTCTTAAGCCTTTTAAAACCTCAATGTATAAAAGCTGACCTTTCTTTTTAGTGGGCTTCAGTGGATCATGGCTTCCACTATATACTTGTATGACTTTCTGTAAAACTCCACCAGCAAGTATATTTTTGAGTGATTCATCCTTAGTCCTAAAATGTGTGGTTGTTCTCAGAGAGAGATGATTGCTGTGAGCCCATGCCATGCCAGCTCTTGCTATGATGATTTGATTAAGAGTTGACCTTGCTACTGTGTATTGAGAATCATGACAGGAAATTAAACTAGAATTTTGGAACAAGAGGCCAATACTACATCTGTAACTTTTGTATAAGAAGGTCATTAATACAAAACCACAATAAGGTCTTTAATACTAGACAATATATCTCCCATTTTTATACTTTCTTCACTATAAATCAACATTTCTATTATTAAAGTAATGTACCACATCATAAATAATGTGGGATACAGAAAAAATAAAAAGAAATTAAACATACCCCTATCTTAACATAACCACTCAGAATTAGGTGTATTTTCTGGGATTCTTTTACCCTCTACAAACAGTTTTGTTTTGTTTTAACCCAAATGTACCTAGGTACCAATGTACCTATGGTCGGCACCTTTTAAAACTTAACACTATGTCATAAACCTGAAATGGTGATACCTTTGAATTTTAAAATATCTTCAAATAAGAATCTGAAGAGGCACCATGATTCTTTGGTTATAAGCAACAGAGGCTAAGTTTAGCCACCTGAAGCACAAAGGTAATGTATGGAAGAAATAATGAGAAGCTCACATAATGGACAGGAAGATCGAGAACCAGAAGATGGATAAGAATAGGAATCAGGGCAGCTTTGGCAATCAAGGCAGCAGAAAACACGCAACCTTTCTTGGATGCTGCCCCTGGAATGGATGTAACCTTTTTCCATCCTTGAGGTAATTTGCCCAAGGATTGGAGGATCCTGTTGATATTGCCTGGGTCCTTTGCCCAACTTGTGGGCAAGGGAAGGCAGGACACAGTGGACGTCAAGGAACCATGAAGAGAGGGAATGGAAGCTAAGTGGCTGCCAAAAAACCAGCCAGGTCAGGAGGTGGTCAGGGGGTGGGGGGACCTTCATACCTCAGTGTTCACCAAACTCCATTCAGTTGGTCTTAGAGACTGCATGGAAGGGAATGACCTATCTAGGTAGTGCAGGTGCAGGTCCAGCAATATTTTAGACTCTGTGGGCCATGCAGTAACAACTCTGCTTTTGTAGCACAAAAGCAGCCATAGACAATATATAAATGAATGCGCTGGTTGTGTTTCAGTGAAACTTTGTAGAAACAGTGTGCTCTGTCTACAAAGGCAGGAAAATAAGCTCTATATTATATTAGAAGCTATTTGGTTTCTAGAAATTTAACCTATTTAGGCTAGTATAAGTAAAGTCAGATTCCTTTTCTTTTCTTCTTTTTTTTTCTTTTTGGTGGTTGTTGTTTTTAAGTATTCAACAATCAACTAACATTTTAGACATCCAAAAATGGGAAGCAAAATTCAGGACTAAGTCCTGAAAGTCAAGGAAATAAGCAAACTGCTTCTTCCACTTCAGGTAGAGTCACATGTCAGTTCCATATATCCTTTCTCTCTCTCTCTCTCTTTCTCTCTTTCCCCCTCCCCTGCCCCTCTTCCTTTCTCTCCCTCTCAATGGATTCTCCCAGCTTATCAGTGCAAAAGGTTGCTGAAGGTGGTTAGACTAGCCCAGTTCTGCTTTTATTTAAACTTTTAGTTCAAGATTCCACCAGCTTCAAACTAGGTCCTTCAGTGTCCATATTTCAAATATTTGGCAGAAAGTATCTAATCGGCTCAGCCTGACTTAGGTGTTCAGCCTTGTCCAATCAGCTATGGCCTGTGAGGACCAATTCTTGTAGTAAACTAAGGAGGCCAGAGCAGGAAGTGGGTGGAGGGGGTAAGACCACAATAATTGGTATTGAAACCAGAAGAGTCAGCATTTGTGCTGCCTGTCACTGACAGAACCAAAAAGTAGAGACAAGGATTGAATCTTTATGGGTGCTTTATTCAGATGCTGGAGATCTGAGAAGACAGCAGGTGAAATACTCTCAAAAACCATCTAAACACCTCATTTCAAGCTGACCATTTTATAAGGAGAAGAAAGGGTAGGTAAGGAGTTTGGGGAAAAGGTTAATTGGATAAGAGGTACAGTCCAGTGGCAATTTTCCTAGTACTTTTTTATCTGTTGATCAACAGTTCTTTATCTATATCTCCCTATAACACAATGGCTCAGATACCATCTCCATTGCTTGCAGACCCCCTGCTGGCACAAAGGTTGAATTGCTGGGTGACCTCCTGGAGTCTCCTGGTCATGCATTCTAGTTCCTGGAATAACAGCTTTGCACATGCATTAGTCACTTAAGCCTATCAACTATGACTGAGGCTGAAATCTTTAAAACTAGGGTTTCCCCATCAATATCACTGTTGTATCCATTCTTCAATATGGAAAGTTCTACGTACTCACACTTCCATGATAGGGTACAACTCATACAGAGATAAAGCCATGTAGGGGAGCAATGTCAGATTTAACAATTTCTTGACTCAAATTCTGAGTTAAATGGCACAGTAATTCTGTTCCTGGGTATATATAGCTCAAGAAAATTCTCAGACTGGTCAATAAGGGAACATACCTAGAAATGTTCATTTCAATACTAACTGTGGTGTTAGGAAGTTGGAGGCAACCTGGGTGTCATGCCTGGGAAGCATGCTGTGAGATTCGGAGGTGGGAGGTATAATTTAGAATCCGCATAGCCACACGGATAGCTTAAAGGCTTGGTGCTGGGAGAAAAGATAAGAAACAATCTATGATCTCATAAAACATACCTTTAGTGTAAACTTAAAATACATGCATAGAAAACATACATTCTTCAGGGATATAGCCAAACAAAATGATATCCATTAAAAACATATTAGGAACTTCTGACTGTGATGAACTAGCTTGTAATAAACCAATTTTTCCACCAAGAACAATAATAAATTCTGAATGAAATATATGTTTAAATGTAACTTTATTTAGAAAAAGGTCTTTATAGATGTAATTAAGGACCTCAGTAGATGAGATCATCCTGGGTCATCTGGGTATGCCCTTAATCCATTGACAAAAGTCCTCATGAAATAGAGGAGAGGAAAAGGCCATGTGAAGGTGGAAGTCAAGGGCTAAAGTTTCACTGCCACAAGCTGAAGAATGCCTGGGGCCACTGGAAGCTAGAAGAGGTGAGGAAGGATTCACCCTTGGAGATTTCAAAGGGACTCAGGCTCTGCAGAAAACTTTGTTTCAGACCCGTGGCCTCTAGAACCACAAGAGAACACATTTCTGTTATTTTAAGCCACATAGTTTGCTAGGCAGCCTTAGGAAACAAATACAGTACTGTCACCATTTCTTAAACAATGCAAAAACTTTGTTATTTTCTCCATCATACATTTTTTTTCCAATTCATAATTTCCACCCTTAGACAGCAAAATGTTATTCTTTTACATTTTAGTTCTTCATATATTTTAAGCCCAACAAGACATGATTATCTTGTCAGTGTTTGACACTTTCACTAAAAAAATTACCTGACTTGCTAGTTGAAAAAATAGCATGTTGTTGTTTTAATCCATAGTCCTTGGGTAATATAATGGAACAGTTTTTTATTTTCCTTTGTGAAATGCCTTTCATATTTTTGTCAATTTTCCTATTGCGTTCATTAGCATTTTCTTTATTTTATTTTATTTATTTTTTAGAGAGGGAGGGAGAAAGAAAGGGAGAGAAACATTGATCATGAGGGAAACATCGATCAGCTGCCTCCTGCAGACCCCCATCTGGGGACCTGGCCTGCAACCCAGGCATGTGCCCTGACTGGGAATCGAACAGTAACCCTTCAGTTTGCAGACCAATGCTCAGTCCACTGAGCCACACCAGGCAGGGAAGCATTTTCTCGATTTGTAAAAATTCTTCATATGTAAGAGAGTAATCCATTTGCCATATATATTTTTTAAATGTTTTTTTACTATGTCCTTTTAATTTTGTTTATGGCAGGGTATGTTTTTAGCACACATTCTTTGATTTCTTTAGTATTTTTGTGATTTTGTTCATTGCCTTTTAGCTCACAAACTCCCCAATCCAGAGGTATCATAGATAGGAACTCACTTGCATTATCTTCTAATTTTTAATAAAATAAAAATTTAACTTTTAACTCCTTAATCTATATCAAATACAATTAGGGAGGGTAGAAAACTCTTTTGACTCATTAGGTTAAAAGCTTTACCTAAAGCCCTTGAGATGGAACTGCATGATTTAGGTGTTGAAGATGGTATTTCAAGTACTAAATAAGACAAAGAACAGGTCATGGACTGAATTACAGGGCACAAGAGAATTTGGTTCTGGTGTTAGGGCTGATGACTGAGCTTGTCTATCAACTCACTGAGGGCTTAGCCAAAGATTGTCACTCAACAGTGGAGCTGAAGCTGCAACCAGACTCTGCTTCCTGGGTGGTATCATTCTCTCCAGTGGGTTCTGAGAGAACAAAAAGAAAAAAAGAAAAAGGCAGCCAAACTGAGCTTCAAGAGAAGGATAAGCAGTGTTGGAGGTCAAAACTCCCTTCCCCCACTGCTCGAAAGAGCCGGGACTTGGGAGTGATGGGACCATCCACTCTGAGTCTTGGGTTTGTAGTCAGATGAGGGAGTGTGAGGCTTTGCAAATAGCTGCAGCAACACCCTGCTTGCCAAAGGTCAAGCCTGGGTCACCGTCCCTAACAAAGCTCAGAGCTCAGTCCAGGCACTAGGATGTGGCGTCCCAGCCCAGCTGCTTTCCTAGAATGTAAGAAAAGGACATCTCTGAGAATGGAGGGAGAGGCAGGGAGAGGCTATGAAGACAAACAAGAGCACACCTGAGTCTGTGTGGCTGCTAGTATGCTGAACACCCTTTACAAGCTGTGCAGTCTTGGGTAAGTGACCCTCTTTCTCTGAGGCTCAGTATTACTGTCTGAAACCAAAGCAGGTTGGACAAGACGGCCTCTAAGGTCCCTTCCAGTCCTGACCCTCTCTAATGCTGCATCCAAACAAAACCCCCCAGCAGACGGGGTTGGCTCCCTGGACAGAGGAGGTGGCTCCTGTGTGGAGAGGAAGGCAGCCACAAATGGTCACAGGCTCCTGGACTTAAGTGCAATTTGCAAAGGCCAGGCAGGTTGGTTTTCACATACATACTGCACGGTGTGGAAAGTTCTGTTTTGGTACCAGCTAGTTTAGTGACGCCTATAACACACTGATTAAATGACTCAGCAACAAAAGATAATGTTATCTGTCGTCAGCCATTTTAGTAATGAAGTGGATATGCATTCACAGTGGTGGAAATGTGATTTATCACCATGTTATGAAATGTATTATTTAGCCATCTTTACCTTCTGCCATTGTTTTCATAAGCACTTTTGTGTAAAGTATTTGCAAAACATAAATTGAACACACTTCCAGCGAAAGAAAGAATGCTGTCTCATGATTATTTGCTTTGTATTCCCATTAATAATATGATAATAATAAAAACATCTCGGCAATAGTTATTCTTTCTTTTTTGTTTTTGAAAAAGATTTTATTTATTTTCAGAGAGAAGGGGGAAGTGAGGGAGAAAGAGAGGGAGAGAAACACTGATGTGTGAGAGAAATATCGACCAACCAGTTGCCTCTCATACACTTCTAACCAGGGACCTGGACCTGGCCTGAAACCCAGGCATGTGCTCTGAACAGGAATCGAACCAGCAACCTTTCAGTTCACAGGCCAGTGCTCAATATACTCAGCCACACCAGCTACAACAGCAATTATTCTTTTCATACAAGGTTCACTTAAATATTACAGTAACACTCCACTACCAGACACTATGATCATTTTTGGATTTGGTTACACTATGACTTGTCCTGTCACACACAGGTTTCTAGGACATGGCTGTCATCTGCACAAATGGCCTGTATTCCATAGACCCTTTCCCCCAACACAACACGTCCTGACTGGTAAGTAATATACTCAGAGAATTCTCTTATTGACTGTAGGACTTTCTCTTCCTATCGTTCCACCTGCATGTCTGTACTCAAATGTGTTCATCTAGCCCCTACTCTGGCTGGGAACATTAGCTCAGCTGGTTATGGACCTCTCTGGAGTTGATCCTGACAAATTCTTTCTTATAACTAACTGCTCTTCTTTAGAAAATAACCCAGATCTGCAGAGGATCTTTGAACACAAACTACTACTGAGTATGTAGGATATTTTCTTAGCAGGTGAGCCCTGGCAAGTCACTGGGACTTCCAGGTACCTGGGGTGTTCATGTGTGTGTATGTTAGAAAGAGAGACAGAGAGAAAGAGAAACAGAATGTGTGTGTGTTTGCTGGTTAGGTTTTGTTTGCTTTCCTGTACAAGGAATCTGGTTTGGGGAAGCATAGATGATATGATTAATGTTAATGTTATTCTGCTCAGGTAGTCCTAGATTTTAAGGTGCTATTTGAAAATTAAAAATTGATATTGCATAGCAAATAGGTAGATCTCAATTTTAGTCCATCAGGGGGGAAAATGGGTACAACATTGATGTGGATTACTGTTTTGAAGATAAATCTTAACTATGTATCAAAAAATGTTATAAAATAATGTGTTATATTCATACCATTTTCAGAGCAGCAGCTAAAGCTATTGAATGGCATTTTTAAAAACAGGTAACACACGTTGAATATTTTAGGGGTGCAACATAGGGAAACTTGAAAAGCAAAATGCACTTAAGCCCATAAATTCTTGACTATGTAAATATCAGCATTTATAAAGCCTGCTTAAAAACAACAGTAACAGCAGTAATAATAGTAGCTAAGGCATATACAATGCTACCACATGCCAGGCACTATTTGAACTTTATATAGTAACCCATTTAATCCCTACAGCAACCCTAGAAGGTAGTTACCGTTATGATTGCCCACTGTACAGATGAGAATCTGCCCAAGGTCTCACAGGAAGTTAAAAAATCAGAAGTCTTCCAGCCAAGATGGAGGCATAGACTGACACACTCTGTCTCCTCCACAACTAAGAAGGATTACAAGTACTGCAAAACTAAGAATAATAAGAAGTTCCTGAAAATAAAGTTACATGGAAGTCCAACTTATGAAGTCATAAACAAGTGGTGCTCGTCCGGACGGGTAGGAAGTGCGAACCCGCGGCTGAGAAAGATCGAACTGTGCTGGAGGCAGCAGCCGCAGCGGCGAACAGTGGGACCAGGTAAGCAGACACCGGTATTTGGGGGGAGGAGAGAAGCGCCTGGGAGCGGGCCCCGGCTGCAGACCAGACCCGTTGGCTCATGATTCCAACAATGGGGAAGGCAGACCCCCATTGAAAGGCGGCCCTGTTCCTCAGTGGAGAATAACAGCAGGAATCCATCTTGGACCCCCGCCCCCACAGTGTGATGAGAAAGGCCGCCAGGTTGTGACGAGCACGCGGGGCTCTGCCCAATATAACGTAGGTGTGACAGTGCCCCGCCCAAGAAGGAAAGATAAACAAAGCGGTCAGGATGGCAGAATTAATGATTGAAATGCAAATCACACAGCTAACAAAAAAAAAACAACAAATAAAGGCCTTGATCGATGAACAAATAGCGAATCTTTCTGAGGCTCAGTTCAGAGTTATAGTTATAAGACAGCTTACAGACCTAACAGCGGGGCTGAATCAAGACAGGGAAGGAATGAAGGCTAGTCCTGCTGAAATGAACAAAAATACATACAAGGCAAGTGGTGAGGAAGGGAAAGCCAGGGATTGAATTAACAAATTGGAACATAGGGAGGGAACAAACAGTCAACGAGTGCAGAAAGAAGAAACAAAAAGTGAGAAATATGATGAGAGGCTCAGAAACCTCTGGGACAGCTGTAAGCGATCGAACATTCGAATTATCGGATTGCCAGAGGGTGAAAAAGAACTAGAAATTGAAAAATTATGTGAAAAAATAATGAAGCAGAATTTCCCTGACTTGGAGAAGGAAATGAACTTACAGGTCCAGGAAGCACGGAGAGTTCTGGATAGGCTGGACCCAGGGAGGACCACACCAAAACACATTATAATCAAAATGTCAAAAATTAAAGATAAAGTGAGAATCTTAAAAGCAGCAAGAGAGAAGAGAAGAATTATGTACAAAGGGGTCCCAATTAGACTATCAGCAGATTTCTCAAAGGAGACTCTGTAGGCAAGAAGGGACTGGCAAGAAATATTCAAAGTAATGAAAATCAAAAACCTACAACCACGATTACTCTAACCAGCGAAGCTGTCATTCAGGATAGAAGGGCAGAGAAAGTGTTTCCAGGACAAAGTAAAACTGAAGGAGTTTGTTAGATCCAAACCACTGTTATACAAGATGTTAAAGGGACTGGTTTAGAAGAAGGAGGATCAAAACTATGAACATTAAAAGGAAAACTGTATCACAACAACCAACAAGAGAAGCTAGGGAATCAAAACAAAGGCAAACGAGAGGGGAAAAACAATTATAGGTATGGGGAACATATTGAGGGGAGGTCAGCGGGGAGGGGGAAGGGGGAAAAGGGAGGGAGATGGTGCAGGAATTAAGAAGCATAGTAGGAGGGAGTGGAGTAGACAGGAAGAGGTTGAGAAGAACTATATGCAGAACCAATGGGCATGGACTAAGGCGGGGACAGCTGGAGGGAGGGGGGAGCAGGACGAAAAGAAATTGGGACAACTGTAACAGCATAATCAATAATAAAAAATAAATAAAATCAAATATGAGAAATTAAAAAAAATCAGAAGATACTGTGAGTACTGTATACTATAAGATACTGTTTTCTTTCTCCATCTCCCTTTTCACTTCACCCTTAAATACAGGACCGCTGATCCCATTGGTCCATCTGCTAAGTGGCCAACTTCATACTCCTGCCTGGACTAGAGGGGACAGCCCTGCTCCTTATCTGGAGGCCTGGCCAGCTCCTTCTGATTATCTTCTGAGGCAACAAGGGCCAGGCTAACTGGCCATTGGGTCTCTTGCTCTCTTCTTTCATTCTGATGTTCTTCTATCCAGGTATGAAAGTTTGATGTTGATTTGGCTTGTTTCATAATCATCAATGGCATGATCTGAGACCTGAGACCTGAGTTTGAGTATTGAGGGCTTATACTGGGCAAAGCAAGTCAAGCTTTGGACTGAGGCTCTTCATAGATGCTTGGTTAAGAGAAAAGGACAGATCATATGACACAGCCCAGCTTCCAAGGATGCTCTGCGTTTCCATTGTGTGACAAAGCTACCGCAAACTTCCACAGCTAAGGATTTTGACTGGATGTCATCCCTGCTATTTCCTTAAAGAACTTGGAAAGGTTGTAGGTAGAATTCAGGTATTTCTGGACCCTCTGACCACAATCACTTAGCGCTCTTTTTCTCAAATTTTCCCCACAGAATTTCAGCAACATCTACAGCAACAACAGGCTTGGGATTGTTTTTCTGTGGAGAAGGGTCTGTGCTAAACCTTCACAGTTCTCCCCTCCTGTGTGACCAGGGGCAAAGTCTGATTGAGGTTGGAAAATCAGGCTCCTTTCTGGAACTGTACTTCCTTTCCACACACCTCAGGTCTTGACTGTTTTACGCTGTGTTCTGCCAGATGAATGCAATAGCTCATCACATGTTTTATTAAAGGACCATAAACCTCTGTCTAGTCTTAAATAATTGAAAATTTGGGGTTGAATCTTGAAAATCTCTTCTCTGTCTGTAACTGGATGTTCAGTTTGAGATGGAAAAGACAGTGTATTTGTTCCTGAAGCTATGAGGGGTAAAATCTCCTCGAATTCATCCATTTCTGATTTGCCTTTCTTTCTGAGCCTTTGGGAATGTGACATTTCCCACCCCCTTGTAGTTAGGTGGGGCTATGTGACCCACTCTGCCCAGTGGGCTAGAAGTGAAAATGTCATTTGTGGGCCAAAGCATTTCATAGATGATGGTAGACCCTCATGTGCTCCTGTCTCCTGCCCCAGTGATTATAGAAAAGATGGATGCCTGTATTGCTGCAGAGAGAACAGTGGCCTTGGGAAGTTGACCAGGCTGTGCAGTTAGCATCGTACAAGTGAGACATCTTTGTGGTGTGAAGCCACTATGATTTGGGGGTGGGGGCAGGTTGTTTCTTACTGCTGCATAACTTAGCCTATTTTGACTAATAAGCTGTATCATATTGAAACTTTGCATTTTAATTCCATATAGTATTATCTGTAACAGCTGTTATGTTAACTTATTTACTACAACTCTACTGAGGTATAATTGACATATACTGAGTTGTACATATGTAAAGTGTACAACTTGATGTGTTTTGATATATTTACACATCCATGAAGTCATCATCATGATCAATATAATGAATTTATCCATCACCCTAAGAAGTTTCTTTGTACCCCTTTGTAATCTCTCTCTCTTTCCCATCCCTACTCTCCTGGTTCCAATGATTGACATACTTTCTGTCACTATACATTTTCAAGAATTTTATATAAATGAATTCTTACACTCAGCATAATTATTAGGAGATTCATCCATGTTGTTGCATGTATCAGTAGTTCATTCCTTTTAATTTTCTAGTAGCATTCTATTGTGTGGGTGTATCACAATTTATTTATGCATTTACTTGTTGACGGACACGAGTTATTTTCAGTTTTTTGCTAATACAAGTAAAGCTACTATGAACATTTGTGAACAAATGTCTTCACATGGACAAATGCTTTCATTTCTCTTGGGAAAATATTTAGGAGTGGAATGGCTAGATCATGTGGTAGGAGTATGTTTACCTGCTTAAGAAACCACCAAACTACTTTCTGAAGTGTGTGTACCATTTCATATCCCTACCATCCATGTATGAGAATTCCAATTGCTCTTCCTCCTTGCAATGCTTGGTATGGTCTGGTCTTTAATTTTGATTAAATTATTACACTATCCCAAGTTCACAGCTTTGTTCCCAATGTCGTCACCTTAGGTTCTTAAAACTTCTTGCAATAGTCTCTTAACTGGCAGTCCTCCTTCAGATAAATTGAGGTTGTCAGCTAGGAACTCTGAACTTCCTCCCACCACCTATACATTTAGCTCTATCTCTGCCAATCATCCCCACCTTGCATCCTTCCAGAGCAACAGAGCTGTGTCTCTACTTCCTCCTGTCTTAGTCCTCCTCTCTCCCTAACATTGTGCCCTGGACCCCATTCTCATCCTGTGAAGCCTCACTCTGTCAGGCATCTTCTTTTCTCTCTCTTCTGCTTCTCCAATTATATAGTACTTGTTTCCCAGTTTAATAATAGGTTCACCTCTTGCCCATCTTTAAAAACTAAACCAAAACAAAACAAAACAAAGACTATCTTGTGGCCTTGTATTTTCCTGAAGCTACCACGTATCTCTCTCCTTCCATTTAAAGTTAAATTTATTGGGGGGCGGGGGGAGAAATTGGAATATGTCCATATTCTCTCAATCCACTGCAACCTAGCTTCCATCCTACTCTTCATTGAAGCAGCTGTCATGCAGGTCACCATGTTCCTAAATCTAATACCTTCCAACCCTCTTTTACTTGACCTCTGGGCAGCCTTTACACGCTTGATCACTTCCTTCTTAAAACATTTTTATTCTTGACTTCCTGAGGCTCTCCCTGGATGCTTCTGCTTGGTCTGCTTTTTTCTTTTGCCTATCCTGGTTCTACTCCACCTATTATTGTGTCCAGACTGTGGCTTTGGCCTTGCTCATTCCCTTCTGTGGCTTCACTTCCACCTTAGGCCAATGACTACTGAAATAACTTCTCCATTTCAGCCATCCTTGTGAGCTCCAAAGCCACAGAGCCAGCTGCCTTCATGTGGATGTCCCACAGATCCTGACATTTAATACATATAAAACTTGATTCACCACCCCCCTCCTCAAATCTGTCTCTGTCTATATTTTCATCTCAGTGCACATAGAACTGGATAGCCAATAGAATGTTATTGACTCCTAACTTGTTCCTCAACCACCAAAATCACTCACTCCGAGGTACTTCACTTTTTTGAAAGGCCTCGAGTCCTTCTCCTTCTCTCCATCCCTTCTCTCCCTCTAAGCTGAGGCTGATATGACCTCTCACATGGATTGCTCCAACTGGCTTCGGAATAGTTTCTTGGCTTCCAGTATTTTCCACCTGCAATTCACCCCCAGCACAGCTCTTTGTGACCTGGCTCCTGCCTACCTCTCCAGACTTACCTCCTGCTACTTCCTCTCTAGGCTTAAAGTCTTAAATACTCTCATCATACTGAATGGCCTGCATTTTCTCTAAATGGGCCATGTTTTTGTGCTTCATGTTGTCCCCTTAGACTGGAATACCTTCCTTCAATGTCCTTTGCCTTACAAATTCCTTTTGTTCTGCTAGACTCAGCTCAGTATTGCTTCCCTAGTGGAGTCATCCACAGAATTTCCCTGGCTTTCCTATGGGATCCTACCACTCTGTGTATATCTTTGTTATTGCACTTTTCATCAGTACTGCTCTCAGAGCTTTGACTGTTTCCTTATATGGCAAAAGAGACTTAGCACATTTAAGTTAAGGATCTTGAAATGGGGAGGTTATTCTGGATATTTTAGGCAGGCCTTAAATGTAATCACAAGTGTTCTTATAAGAAAGATGCAAAGGTCCCTGGCCAGTGTGGCTAAGTTAGTTGGAGTGTCGTCCAGTAGACAGAGAGGTTGCAGGTTTGATTCCAGGTCAGGGCACATGTCCAGGTTGCTGGTCAGGGCATGTACGAGAGGACAGCTGATTGATCTTCCTCTCTCACTCTCTCTCCTTTCCTTTCTCTCTAAAGCAATGAAAAAAAATGTTCTTGGGTAAGGAATAAATAAATAAATAAGAAGGATGCAGAAGATTTGACTACAGAAGAGGGTAATGTAATCACTTAAACAAGAATATACACTGTTGGCATTAAAGATGGAGGAAGGGTTCACTGGTTGAGGAATGCAACTAAAATCTGGAAAAAGCAAGGAAACAAATTCCCCTTCCTCTAGAGCCTCCAAAGAGGGTGTAGCCCTACTGACATCTTTTTTTTTAATTAATTAATTGATTAATTAATTAATTGGGAGAGAGGGACGCCTGCTTTGTAACAATTTCCCCCCTCTCAGACTTAAGACCCTTCCTGCTGACACCTTGATTGCAGCCTAGTGAAATTAATTTCAAACTTCTGGTCTTCAGAACTGTAAAGGATAAATTTATATTGTTTTAAGCTACCAAGTTGTGGTTACTTATTACAGCAGCAATAGGAAACTCATACCCTGGGCCCACCAAGGCCCTGTCCTGGGCCTCCTCCAGCTGTGCTACTCTTGGGTGAAGAGTCTATGTCCTTACTTCTAGACTTGGCACCAGGTTCCCAGGACCCTGGAATTCCTTACTCAAGAAATTCTTACTCAAGTCCTATTTTCAGGGCCTAAATACCTCTTCCCTAAATCTGCCCTTTTCTTTTTTTCCCAAAATCTTTATACCTTTACTATGTCTAAATTTTCTACTGTGCTTTAAATGTAAAAATATGCGTTAGGCTGGATGCACAGGTACTAAAAATGTCTTAAATGTCATCTGTGAATAAATTACCTCCATTATGGTCTATCTGTAGCAAAGTTTGCTTTTAGCCTCAGCATAATCATACAATGATATAAGAACTGTAGGATCTATATCTGCCCTTTTGAGACAGACTGCACTGCTTATGCCTGCATTTGAAGGGTAGTGAAGGGAGCAACTGTTTGTATATAGACAACAGACTGAAGGGCACAGAAACTGGATCCAGGAGTCCAGAGGAAAAAAGACAACTACAATAATTCAGGCATGAGGTGATGATAGTGATGGAAATGGTGTGAAGTGGCTAGACTCTGGATATATTTTGAAAGTTAAGGCAAAGGATTTTGCTGACAATTTTGATGGGAAGTAAGTGAGAAAGAAAAGAATGATTGCAAGGTTTTTCTAGCCTGAGCAACCGGAATAATGACATTGCCATTAACTTAGATGATAATGAAGGGAGAAAGGAGACAGGTTTTTGGGTAAAGGTAAGTGGCCCAATTTTAAGTATGTTACATTTGGGATGCCCATTAAATAGCAAAGTGGGCAGGCAGTTGGATGTTTAAGTGGATCTTGCCTTTCTCAAAGACTGACTTTCTTAATATTTGATGGGTCAAATAAATACATGACATTCCTCCATAGTAATGCTTCAAGATATACACACAGTTTTATACTCTGACATTATTAGGTTGGTTAATATCAAGCCTATTGACATTGCACAGCCTGGCCAACTGCATAAGCCAGAGATATTAACAACCTGATTGTTTAGTATCTTCTTATTCATGGGTCTCTCAAACATTCTGATTAGAACTAGGGCTGGTATTGAATATTAATAACAAGTGAATTGAAGTCAGATCCATGGTCTCTGTGTTATTAATGTAGTTTAAACTTAATTTACTGATGGCAAAATTTTTTCTCTATAATTATAAAGTGTACAGTAATATTGATTTTTTTTGTTCCATCTCTAAAATTATATTGTTTCCCACCCCCCACATATTTGGAAAAATTTGCAGCCAGAGCTTTGTTCTTTCAGTCCATTTGAATGCATCCTGGATACCAGTAGGGCTTGAGACAGTATCTGATGATGCTGAATAGTCTGTGAAAGTTAGTTATTTAGAAAATGTTAATTTGATGAATGAGCAATAATGATGATTTTCCTGGCTCTGAATTTACAGACACTATAAAACTAAATGTCTATAAAACTTAGTGTGTTTTATAATATTAAAAAGGTCATAGCTCTTTGAAAGATGTTGGAAACTAGATTGCTAATGCATTTTCTCTTGTACCTTCTACAGTCAAGCTTTTCCTACCCTCATTATCCTGAAGTTTCTCTTGTCAAGTTCACCAATGACAGGCACATTTAAAAATCTGTAGTCATTGTTTTTAATCTTCATGTTACTTATTCTCTCAACAGCATTTGATCCATGTTACTTATTCTCTCAACAGCATTTGATCCAGTTGACTAATCCTTCCTCAAACACTTTCCTTTATTTTGGATTCTTGTGCTTTCTTGGTGTTACGGTTAATTTTATGTGTCAACTTGACTGGACCATAGGACGCCCAGACATTTGGTCAAATCTTATTCTGGGTGTGTCTGTAAGGGTGCTTGTGTGTGTTTTTCAAAACCCTAAGAGCAGTGACTACTTGTGCACTTATTTCTTCACAGGTGCTCATAGCACACTTATCTCATTTATCTCCGTCCTGTACAAAGGGGAAGAGGTGAGTCATTTACAACGACTCACACCCCTTGGTGGAATGGAATGTTTAGTCTTTGAGGATCTTAATACCCTCAAATGGGGCTGCTGGGCATACCTTCACTTGCCTCATGAACACAATATACAGGACTTGGCCAGCAACAATATACTCAGTTAATAAAAATTTTCAACATTTAAAATTCTTTCCAGACTGAGAAAAACCACAACTAAAAGTTGTGATTTCAGGATTCACAAGTGCACATGGGTAAGATGAAAGAATGGTTTCAGACATCCTCTGGAGCTTGTCATCCAAATCCAGTAACTAAGGGAGCAGATTAATCTGCACTGATAACACCAATAATCTTTTAGTGTTCTGTGAATACTGTTACATGAATATATTACTCTCCACCATTATCTGATTAGGTATTTCAGTGACAATTTATGAAAAATATACAAATGCATATGATTTTTAAAAATCTTCACCCGAGGATATATTTCTTGACTTGAGAGAGAGAGAGAGAGAGGGAGGACGAGAGAGAGAGAGAGAGAGAGAGAGAGAGAGAGAGAGAGAGAGAGAGAGATGTCAGAGAGAAACATCGATTGGTTGCCTCCCATGTGTGCCCTGGCTGGGGGTTTGAACCCTCAACGTAGGCATGTGCTGTGACCAGGGATCGAACCTGCAACCTTTTTGGTGCATGGGATGATGCTCCAACTAACTAAGCCACCTGGCCAGGGCCATATGATTTTTCATTAAGATTTTCACAGGAGGAAGATGATACACAATAAACTTTTAAAGTAAATATATTAATACTTCAACTCTCAAATAGCAATTCTATAGTCAGTCACATGCCCAAAATTACATTTTATGTGTTTATTTGTGTACAAAATGTTATAATTTACTTATGCATATGCAGCAAAATATTCTATCACATACAACAAAATACACCTTTTACTCTCCTTCCCTTGCCCTTGAAAATGGCAACACTGTTTTGGCAGTTCAGCAGCTAAAAATGAAATGCTATAAGTAAGCAGTATTGGAATGTGTTCACTTGACAAATGTGATGTACAATTTGAGTATACAACCACATCTTTGTTAGTTTTTTTCACAGACCAGAAAATTCTACATCCTGAACACCTCCAGAAGATACAAATAATTTGTATATATATGTACACATGTATACACTGTATATGTAAAATACCACCAAACTTCTTTGTCCTTGTGAATTTGTCATGTATATGTTTATTTTCTCTTTCTTTTCCAAGTCAGAGTCACACTACTCGGGTCTCAGAGTTCATTAGCAGGCACCGAGAAGCTCACCATACGCTGGCTGTTGGGGATGTGGTGCTGGCGAGGACAGAGAGCCCTCAGACATCACTGGGAGACCTGGAGCGGAAGGGCACTTTGGACTGGAAACAGCCACAGAACAGGAGCCACAGGGCACGCTGGATCTCTTGGTTGCGGAAGGCATAGATAATAGGATTGATCATGGAGTTATAGGTGGCGGGCAGCAGGGTGGCGTAGGTGTAGACTGCCGGGTCCTCACGGCTGCCGACCACGCAGTATAAGGCGAAGGGCAGCCAGCTGATACCGAAAGTACCCAGCACCACAGCCAGCGTACCCACGCCCTTTCTGGTGGCTACAAGGTGGGGTGGTGCCAGGCAGTGCTGCTGCAGCGCGATCTGGTGCGCATGGCGCCAGACCACCTGGCAGATGCGTACGTACAGGTGCAACATGATGCCGAAGACCGCAAAGAAAGCCGCGGAGAGCAGCGCCACGTGGCTGCGCGTCAGAGGGCGCACCACGCTACAGGTGGTATGCTCTGCCAGGCAGTTCCAGCCGAGCACCGGCAGCAGCCCGAGGCCTAGGGAGACGGTCCAGGTGGCGGCGAGCAGGAGGTGCACGCCCAAGAGGGTCCGCCGCGAGTAGTAGGTGAGCGCGTTGTAGAGGGACAGGTAGCGATCCACCGTTATGGCCAGCAGGCTGCTGACTGAAGCAGCAAAGGAGGACACAAGGAAGCCCACCGTGAGCAGGCTCACCGTCTCCGAGGGCACCACGTACTGGAACACGAAGTGCAAGATGAGTCCGCAGCCCGCCAGCAGGTCGGCGGTGGCCAGGCTGCCCACCAACACAAACATGGGCGTGCGCAGCGCCGGAGTAGACGCGATGAGCACCACTACCAGAGCATTTTCTCCTGCAATCAGCGTCCCGGACACACACAGCAGCACGTCCCACGGATTCACCGCCGACAGTAGCAACCCAGGCGGCGCAGCTGGCATCTGGGAAGACAGCTCCAGCGACCCATTAGCCACGCCCCCGCCTCCGAGCGCCACCGCCGCTGCAGGATGCCCCCATTCACTGGTGTCCCGCGCCCCTGCTGCTGTAGCTGCTGCCACCGCTCCCTCGGCCGCCACTGCCACCACCTGGGACTCGTTGAGAGAAGAGGTGCTAGCGTTCATCGCGGCCGGACACTGCACCCTATGTGGAAAAGGACAGCAAGCGTCAGGTGTGCAGTTCAAGTTGCCAGAGAACTTCCCGGGAGCCGGTGTCCTGCTCATATTGCCCATCCCAGCCCGCACCCCGTGGCAGAGCGAGGAAGCAGCGATTAAGTGAGAGTCAAAAATAAATACCTGTTGAATGAATGAGTGAAATGCACACGGGTGCTCTCACAGATATCTGAGTTTTTGCAGAAACACACACGGATAATATGCACTCACATGCACACAGATCTATTCCATAAAGGTGACTGCATCTGCACACGCATCCGTCTGCACCTAGCTAGGGGTGTCAGGGTGTTATCCTAAACTGGGCCACAGAGTCGCTGTCCGCGGTGCTGAAAGCTAAGTTTCCGCATGCAGCGCCCAGCGGGTCCGGAAACCACAGACACCTCGAAAGGAGGCTTGGGGGGAAGAGAAGTTGATGAGTATGCGTCAAGGGAGGGTCAGGGTCAAGCCTGGCTCTATTTCTTCGGCTTTGGGGAGGACTCACGCTATCGTTCACCCCTTCCCATCTCCACACCCTTCTAGTTCCTCTGGGAACGCAGCTGCTCACCTGGGGAGTCAGGGCTTCAAAAAGTCTATGATCATGAGCGCTGTGGTGGGGCGCCAGGCTGCGTCCCCGGTGCGGACAGAGCCGATGCCTGCGAAGCGACCAGGGACGGAGAGGAGAGGAGCTCCGAGCGCCAGTGGTCGTGCGGAAGCCAAGGAGAGTGAGGGACACAGTCAGTGGCAGAAAAGGCGGTTACGAGCAGCGCGCCTGCTGCAGATTGACAGGCAGGGTGCGGTGACGTCAAGCTCCCGGTTCAGCATTCGCTCTCCTCACCAGCCCAGCACTACCACCCCCTTCCTTGTTTCCCCACCCCCAAACGAGGTATCTGAGCGTTCACGGAGGGAGGAGAAGCGGGAACGGCTGCCTTTAGTTCAGAACCTCCAGGAATGGGATGGGGGAAAGAGAAGAAAAGAGAAAGAAGTGAAGAAGACTCTGAGGCTAGGCAAGGAGGGTGACCTGGGAGGAAACGGGTGAAGAATGAGTTGAACTGGCCATGCAGCAAAGCCCAGAGTCAAAGGTCACCGAGAGGGCCAGGTAGAATAAGAAGCCCTGGAAAAGGGAGAGGTTGGGGCTGGGACATCTGAAGGCAGAGTTGCTACCTTGAAAAACATAGTACTGTTTTAGGAACAGGAATGCATTGGCAGGTAGAGGGATAAGCTTTCTTTTTTAAAAAGGATGTTTGCAAAACAGTGTATTGAGTAGTCAGAGGACATATGCACAGTTGTGGAGAACAGAGAGAAGATGAGATATTTGTGGAAAACCATCTCTTCTTTTCAAGGTTACCTGTGCAGTTCCTCTTTTTCTCCCTCCATTCCTTCCTCTCTCTCTCTCTCTCTCTCTCTCTCTCACTGTCTCTTGAACTCTACACAGCAGATTTCACCTTGACCTTCCTAGTCCAATGTTCCTCAATTTTGGTAGCTGCTATAGTGCCCTTAGAACTGGCTCTTTAATTAAAGACCAAGTCTGTGTCTTGTTAGAAAATAAGAAAACAGCAAAACGTGATTTACTTTCTTGGCAACAGACTTTGCCCTGTTAATCAGTACCTTTTAAAACAAATTGCAGGATGAAAATAGTGATAACTCAGCTGCACCTGACTTCAGTAGGCAAGAGTTTCATTTTCAGCTCAGATAAATCACCCTTTTTGGTTTAAGGTGTTTTGTTAGTAAAATACAAATATTAGACTTCTTTTTTTAATCATTTAGAATCTCCAATAGCTGTACCTGAGCAAAAGCTAAAATAGTTGGCTCCATCTAAGGTTCTAAAATAAATGGTTGCATGAGGGCATTATACTGAAGCCACAGCCATGATTTTCAAAGGCCACATGCCCTGGGCAAAGTGAAAATAGACAACATTTGTTATTAATACTTCCCCCACTTCTTTCTGAATCTTCTCTCCCTCCTCCTGGCTTCACTTTGCTTCTAACCCTAGGGGTCCAAAAAGGAAAAAAACAAACAAACAAACATATACTCAGACTGTCTAGAGGCTCAGGTAGGAGGTGAAATTTTACCTTGGTCTGCTCCCTCTAAACATGGCCCCCAACTCTGGACTAGTCTTGCCCTCCTGCCTCAGTACAGCTAAACTTAACTAGAGAGTGACAACTGTAGAACTATTTAATTCTTTGCTGCAATAGCCAGTATTGGACCATAAATCAAGTTTAAATACAATATCTCCATTTGGAGAGTTTATAAAATTCTTACACCACCATTTTTATGAGCTCCCAAATTAACTGAAGTCCTAAGTTTCTGAAAAGAGCCACTTGAATTTCAGTAAAAGATCATCATTTAAAAGCTAAGAATGTTATTTCAGAGCTCCCAGTGAACTGTTAACCCTCTATAATAACATGGTAATCACAAATTTTCCAAACAATCAAATAAAGGCCTAAGGGGAGGAGAATTCTCCTTAATGTCTAATAAATGTGTTACATTTTCACATGCCACAATGGAGCAGAAATTGTGAAGTTAAAACTTAAGAGAGATCCTGTGTTCTTAGGCTTTTACCATTACCAAGAGGCCCTTTCAGTGGCTTCAGAGGACAACACATGTAGAATCATATTGGCTGAGGGATTTTAGACTGTCTTTGCATCATGCCAGTCTGTGATTACCTCTCTCAGATGCTTGACTGGATCCTGAGAACAGACAGGGCACATACTTTCAAACTCCACCTTATCTTGCCCATGCCCATCCATCCCTGGGAAACAGAAGATGGGAAGGAAGAAAAGTGTATTGTTCATCGGTTATGGGTGGGTATTAGATTAACTTCATGGCCTGTTCTACCCACAGCTCCTCACAAGCACCTACCCTTTTAGTGGTCTCCAAGAATGTTTTACTATAGTTCCACCTGTGAACCATATGACATTTTCTACCCCAAGCCTAGAATTTAGGAGAAAATTGACACCTAACCCATGGCTAGGCAAGACCAGCCATCCTTTGCGGATGACCAAATTCCCCTTCTTGAAAGTTTGAACTAAAAGGCACTGTGACAATGGTCAGTCAGTGTTGGGCTCTGGACCTGCAAGATTATGATAAATTAGGACTGGAATGCTCACGTTGAGCCTTGTGTGAAGTGAGTAATCAGAGGGAGCCAATTGTGGTGAAAGAATGAAGCCGATGCAGAGAGATGAACAGCGATGAAGGAGAGCAAATGACTGGGAGGTGGAGGGAATGAGCGCAGTACAAAAGTGTCTGGTTCCTGGCTCTGGGAGTCCAGATGCCTGGATGCCTTGAAATTGCTATCTGTGTCTATACTACAAATATTCATCATCTTGACTCACCTTGAATTGTGTTTCTATTCTGTAAATACTTGATACTTGATTGAAACACAAATAAATATATTATTCATCCACCAGCTTGTCTGGTCCTGGTTATGTTTTGGGGTGTACAAAGTTTGGTTTCTGACTTGTAATCACAGGTTAAACTCACTGTTGCCAACTCTGTAACACCCCAACAGATCATCTGGTACTTTGATATTCCAACACTATCCAAGCATGAACATGAGAAAGCTTTCCTTCTCTGAGGTTATGCCCAGTAATTAAAATCTCTCAACCACAACTCCTTCTCTGGTTCCTGTGTATATCTCTCGCTCATCTCAGCCTCATCCAGTGGTTTCCAACCCTGGCTGCCCATTGCAATCACCCAGAAAGCTTTTAAAAACTACCCACTCCTAGATTGCTCAGCCAGAGATTCTCATTCATCTGGTCTGGAGTGAGGACCAGGCATCAAATTTTCTAAAGGCTCTAATGAAAAGCCAGGGTAGAGAACACCCATCTAAGCAGTTACACAATCTCCTTATCAGCTTAACATGCAGTGAAACCCCCAAAATGGTGGGTTGGAGTTTGGAATAGTTGCTACAAAGGAATTTTGGCAACAATCCAGCTTCAAGTCACTTAGTGTAATTTCAGATTGAAGGCTCACATTCACACAGAACCACCTATATGTCACAAGATGAAGGCTGACTCCTGACCCTGATTAACTCGCATCAGGAGCTCTAAATTCTGGTTTGCCTCAACCCTCTATTTTGCTGTAGATCTCAGGATACCTCAGTATCTACTCCTTTTCTTGTCTGAGTTGACAGCCACTTCCCAAGTGTGCCCTCTCCTGGCCCAGGTCTTTGCAAATCAATTCTGTTTTACAAAATCAGAGCTGCAGTCAGCCAAGCTGTCTAGACTGTAAAACTAGGTTGGCAACACCCATACTAGCAATTCTGGCCTCTCTCTGAGGAGCTGCACACACACACACACACACACACACACACACACACACACTCCCTCAGCTTGGTTCTTAGAGACAAGCAGCTCAGTTTCCTACTGGGAAGTAAAAGTCTATTTGCTGGTACACAGACACTTGCACTGAGAGCTCAGGAAGAGGGCAGGTGCTTAGTGAAATGTACGAAGCTGTTATTAAGAAAGATTGTTGCTGAAAGAGGCAGGAATCACAATGGGCCATTGAATTCTCTACATTGTTTGTCCAGATCTGTGGTGCTGGATGGAGTGTAATCTTTTGGAATACCTGCTAAGACAGATGAAATATATTCAAAATATCTCCTTTTTTCCTGCTTCTGCCTATCCCCAGGGTCTCTTCTTAACCTTAGGCATCGATGGAGTATCACAATGTCCAAGGCACCTATTTCCTCTGTATGTCCAAACACGTAAGGGACATTTCTGCTTCATGCCAGGTGAACTGTCTTCACTCCACAGGGCTGTTATTTTGGAAGGTCAGTATTATCTGATGTGTCCACCAAAGTTAGAAAGCAGCACCCACCATTATTACCATTACATGTCTGCAAGATGCAGAACACTATGCAGAACAGTTGACATTTTTAATTTAATTGTTGGTGAGCAATATTTTTTTCATGAGAAACAAATTAGGACAATAATAGCATTTAAAAACATACATCCTTTTCCATAAAGAACAAAAATAACTTTATTAAGTTTCATGGAAAAATGTATAATCTTACAACTTAAATTACTGACTTATTGAATAAGAGAATGATAAAACTGGTTCTATTGTTGTATTTGAAAACTAACAAAGAGGCAGTTTTCTAATCTGTCATGTCTCACATTTTCCAAGTGCTTTGAATCTCACACAGCAGATTCATATTTATTTTCTCATTTTTTCTCTGAAACAATTATATGGAGTTTAGGATTATTTTCTTTGCAAATGGGGCAACTGAAGTTTACAAAGGTGGAGTGATTGTCCAAGGGCACACAGGACATGAGCAGGTACATTGTGTACAGGTTATTGGCAATCTCTTGGGAAAGCAAAACAAACATTGATTCAATGTGTGCAAAGCTATGTAGATTCCAAAACACAAAGAGGCTTTGGATAGATATGTCCAAATGGTGGAGGTTGAATTTTATAACTTTAATATTACTATGAGCAGCAGTTTGCAGATGACCCTTTTCTGTTTTGTAAGCTGCTTTTTAAAATGTATTGTAAATATATTAAAGAAAATTTTGAAAAAAACTCACCCATATTCTCATCAACTAACCAGAATTGTTTTTTTCTTTCGTACTGTAAACCTCTTGAAGGGAATGCAGACATCTCTATCAAGAAGTTGGCATGAAAAGGAAGAGGGCAATAGGGCAGGAGCTAGACAGAGATGTAGGTTCAAGGGAGAGCTTTTCCTGAAAAAATGGAAGAGATGTGAAGGGGAAAGAGATGGTTGAGAGGCCAAGGCTGATTTCAGAGACCACAGCTATTTGAGGGGGTGAGGTGGTGGTGAGCAAAGATACAGAGAGATTAATCTGAGAAATGGACAGGAGCAGGGAGGATGAGGAGTGTGCTTGGGGCCATATATATGTAAATTATAAGTGTGGAGGGAGGGATTAATTCTAATTCTTTGTGAAATTTGGGCATGAGGAAATCAGCTAGTAGTGAGATGGGAAATGGTAGTGTCTCTACAGTTATCATTTTGATGATGCACTATATTATGTTGAGGATATAGAGTAACATTTAATTTACCCTTCTCTTACTGTTTGACATTTAGATTTTTTATATGTTTGCTATTATGGATAACTCTACAAAGATTAGTTTGATGCACATAAATATTTTTATTTTGTATAATTATCATGACATAAAAATTGTCAGCCAAAGGGCAAAAACATTTTCATGGATCTTGAAATGTACTGCTAAATTGCTTTCTAAACGACTGTAATAATTTACAATGCCAGCAGCACTCTGTGTGCGTACCAGTTTCTCTGCAGCTTTTATAGCACTGGGTTTTATTATTTTTAAAATGTTCTTTCAATTCAATCGGTATGAGTGGTACCTCATTAATGATTTAAATCATATTTATTTGATTACCACTAAGGCTGACCATTTGTCTCTTTTTTAAAACACTCTGAATTTTCTCCTAATGTTGTTTTTATATAGCTGATGAAGTCTACTATATTCACTTTTTTCCTACTTTATTTTTTACAGTTTATTCTATTACAGCTGTCCCAGTTTTTCCCTTTTTGCCCGCCTCCACCCAGCCCACCCCTCTCTCCCACAGTCAACCCCCATCTCCTTGCCCATGAATCATTCATACATGTTCTTTGACTAATCCCTTCCCCTTCCTTCTTCCATTTTCCCCTCTCTCTTCCCCTCCTATAGCTATCAGTCTGTTTCATGTTTCCATGTGTCTTGTATTTTTCTTGTTAGCTTATTTTGTTCATTAGATTCCAGTTATAAGTGAGATCATTTGGTATTTGTCTTTCACATACTAGTTTATTTCACTCAGCATAATAGTCTCCAGTTCCAACTATGCTGTCGCAAGGTAGGAATTCCTTCTTTCTTTCTGCTGTGTAGTAACCCATGTGTAAATGTACCACAGTTTTTCAATCTACTCGTCTACTGATGGGCATGTAGTCTGTTTCTAACACTTGGCTATTGTAAATAGTGATGCTATGAACATAGGGGTGCATAGATTCTTTTGAGTTGGTATCTCAGAATTCTTAAGGTATATTCCCAGCAGCAGAATTGCTGGGTCGTAAGGCAGTTACATTTTTAATTTTTTGAGGAAATTCCATACTGTTTTCCACAGTGGCTGCACCAGTCTGTATTCCCACCAACAGTGCACTAGGGTTCCCTTTTCTCCACATCCTGTCCATTGCTTGTTTTTTGTTGATGATGGCCATTCTGACTGGTGTGAGGAGATATCTCATTATGGTTTTAATTTGCCTCTCTCCGATGGCTAGTAATGTTGAGTATTTTTTCACATCTACAGGCCATCTGTATGTCCTCCTTGGAGAAGTGTCCATTTAGGTCCTTTGCCCATTTTTAATTGGGCTGTTTGTCTTCCTGGTGTTCAGTCATATGAATTTGGAGGTTAAACCCTTGTCCAATGTATCATTGGCAAATATGTTCTCCTATATAGTCAGTTTCCTTTTCATTTTGATGATGGTTTCTTTTTTTTTAAAGTGAGACTTTGAAAACCAAATGGACTCTATCTCTCATAAGCTGTTTAACAGTGAATGCTATTTAACCCCTTTGAGCCTCTGTTTCCTCCTGTGTTAAATGGAAATAATAATAAAAACAATCCCACAGGGGCAAGTGTGAATAAGATAAGTTCATGCATGTAAAGTGTCTTGCACTGTGTCTGGACCATGGCAAGAGACTAAGTGAATGTTAGTTTCCTCTCCCTATCCCCTCCCCCTGCAATTATTTCCCTCCATTTAGGGTTTCTTTCCTGGCCAGACTTTGCAGTGGGTTGTGTTCCAACTGGATGCCCCTTCTTTAGGGTTGGTCTCTACTTTGTTCCTGTTGAGCTAAGCTGCTCCAGTGCCTGGAATCTACTGGCTTCCCTTGCCACTGCAGTCCTAGTCTCTGACCTCCCTGCAGAGCTCTGTGCCAGAACTTGAGAGCCATGGTCTCCCAACTCTGCCCAAAGGTCCTGCTGTCTTGATGTGCCAGCACCATCCTCAGGTAAATTGTACAGGCCTAGGCCAGACAGTTGGGCTTTGGACACTCAGAGGAGACTGTAGCCTGCCTCAGGGCCCAGCCCCTCCCAGGCCCTTTTGTCTCTCTAGATCTCTGTCCTCTCTCTTCTCTGATAAATGACAAACAAACAAACAAACAAACAAAAAAACACTCTAAAGTCATGCATGTGCCTTTCTCAGACTAGAAGCTGAAGTGTACTTATGCTTAAAAAAACAACTTTATAAAAATGCAATACATCTAAACTATCGACACTAAAGTAAAAAAAAGGAAAAATGGGGAAAAGTCCCAACATGCAAAGAATGAATACCTTGTTGGGAGAACTGGAGTGGTACTTGCAAAAAAATAAAACTAGACCACCAACTTACACCACACACCAGAACAAACTCAAAATGGGTAAAGAACTTAAATATCAGTTGTGGCACCATTAAAGTCCTAGCAGAAAACATGCAGGAAAATTTCAGATATCCCACATAACAATATTTTTGCCAATACATCTCCTAGGGCAAGGGAAATAAAGGAAAAAATTAACAAATGGGACTACATCCAATTAAAAAGTTTCTGTACAGCTAAAGTCTCAGCTCTGGATAGGGGTCTTGAGGTGTCATTGGCTTCAAGGAAATGTGTGGCCTGGTGAGCAGGGAAGCAGTGGGAGGGCAGCAAGCAGAGTGTGGAGGGAACCCCAAATCAAGTGGAGGAGTTAGGATTTGGTGCAGGAGAAACCAGGAACCCAGGGGAAGATTATGAACAAAGTTGATTTGAGTTAATGCCTTAGGAAGACAGCAGAGGGTGGAAAGTGAAAAGCAGGCTACTTTTCTGAGGCACATTTGTGGGCACCGAGTAAATATAATATGCCTAATAAACGAGAGCCAGCCGGAACTGATATTTCGGAGTTGCTGCTAAGATAAGCCACCACTCTGGATGCTTATTGAAATGTAATCTCTTGATCTTTTGAGAAGGATTCTAAAACCTAGGAGAGGTTGCTAAGGCAATAAAACCCTAAGTATCATAAACAGCAATCCATAAAATAATTTTCCCCAAATATCATGAGCTCCATTATCCAGCCAGCAGCAGTTGAGGGTTTGGCTGCTCTATCCTCCTCTCTCCCCGCACCCTCCCAAGTACACAGAAGTGAATGCCCACCAAGAGTCCTCCTCACCCTTCACTCGCAGGGAGCCTACAGCCCCATGTGTTCCTTCAGCTAGGGACCCTACCCCCTCAAAACCCTCCCAGCTTTTTACTTAATGTATAATTAGATTTACATCTCTACCCTGAACCTCAAACTAAATGATGCTTCAGGCAAGAATAAATGATTTGAGTGACTTGTATAATATACATATTTTATTAGGTAGGTGGACTACATTTTTTTGAGCTTTAAAAAAGATATATATCTACATACAGTCATAAAAAGATATTCACAAAATGTAAACAAAGACCACTATACAGTATGGACTCAGTTTTGTAAAATATTTTACACACACACACACACACACACACACACACACACACACACAACATATCAAAATGTAAACAGTGATTACCTCTGAGTGGAGGCCATTTTTATCCTTAAAAAAATATATGTGACAGGAACCAAATCTTATCTTATAATATCCATTCTCCCTTTCTTTTACAGTAACAGAACCTCTAACTTTAGCTCAACCCATGGACACCTAGAATAAATAGCATAATTCTAGGCCTCCCTTGCAGCTATTTGGGGTCATGTAAATGTTCTAACCAGTGAAATATAAGTGGATGTGTTGTACAGCATCTTTCAGAAAGTGTTCCTAAAAGAAAGGGGCATGCCCTCCTTCTTTTTACTTCTTGCTGGCTGGAATGTGAGCATGTTGGCTGGAGCCAAAGTAGCCACCTTGGACTCTGAAGTGGAAGCCATAAGCTGAAGATGTTGGAGCAACAAGAGAGAAGTCTAGGTCCCTGACAATCATGGATCACCAGACCAGTCCTGAACACCCCATGTCTATATGAGAATTACATTTCTTCTTCTGTTTTATTTAAGTCACTATTTTGAGTTTTCTGCCACTTGACAGCAAAACCAAATCTGAGATATTACATTTGTATATATTTTTAAAACCATGAAATAGATAAGGGTATATTGAGAATTCAAGTCCAAGTCCTGTATATGGGATAATTTTTCTAACTGCAAAACTTTTTACTGAAACCACTTGTCCCAAGTTTTACTCGTATCTGCTCTCATACTTTGTTCAGACAAATTACATCAAATCAGCACTTAACACTGTTCAGTTGTTTTATATCAAGGACACATTGTCCCATCCCTAGTTCGTGGACTGTCTTGATTTTAATTCAAAAGGTTTCACAGCTCTCCTGGGATAAGATATTGACATAGTTCCACTGTAAAGATTTTGGGATATTTGTAGTAGCCTCTTTGGTTATTTGAGACCTGTAAGTTCAAGGCAAAACCAAAGATGAGAGGGTATAAGCAGCCCTTTCCTTGCCTAAGTGAGCTGCTTCTATCAATATATTGAGATTGGTTCTGTGAGAACCAAGAGAAAAGTCAGTGTGTGCATGAGTGTGTGTGTATGGTGCAGCTGTGTGTTACACAAGCTTTGTGTATGTGTGTGGTAGTCATGTGCTGTGTGGTGCTGGTATGTGGGAGGTACACACATGTTCATGAGGTGTTTGTGTGTTCATGTATATTTTACAGGCATGTGTTTAGTAAGCCTGTATGGTGTATAGGGGTATGTGTGTGTGGGAGCACATGTATTATGCTCCTGTGTCACAATGGTATGGTATGTGTGCATGCATATTGTGTAGGTGTATGTTTGCAGTGTCTAGGTGGGTGAGCATGTGCTTGTACACACACATGTGTAGCAGTATTATGTACAGAGGACACACCTTGTGTTACTGGGTCCTAAAGAAGGTTGTAGTTGATTTAGAGCCATGACAGGATTACCAGGTTGAAGAATCTTACCCCTGCCATTCCTCCTCCATATATTTGTAGATCACAGGCATCCTCATTTATTCCTAATAATCACACAATGTTTATATTACATTTGGTTATCTAAACTGCAGGCAATTTAATTTTAAGTTGGCTTCGGTTCAGCTGGTACTTTATGCTCTTGCTGCACCAAATGACTAAAGGTCATTTTTTTTTAAGTTTTCTCCCAGGCATTTGTTTACACTGTGCAGGGAAAATTATCCTGAAACATAAGGAATACTTAAAATAAAATAAAAGAGAGCCATCAGATAAAGAAATGAAGATGTCAGTGAAACAGTGTTGACATTTCAACTATTCTCACACATTTAGTGTGGGAAATATTCTTCAGCACCCCACATGTCACACAGAATCCATCAGCTTTTGCTTTTTAGTTCACTTACTACTGTGGTTGGCATTCCCAAACAGGCCTGGGTTCACAGGGGAAAAGAACCCATTCCCATGGGAGTATTTATAAATTACATTTCTACACAAGTAGAAATTCCCGACTCTATAGGATCATAATACCCTTGTGAAGTTCTCAGAAACGAAGTTGCCCATGGCCTTGGAGGTCCCCGTGGAGGAAATGTCCTGACTGTTTCTAGTCTGTGTTGGGGGCAGGGCCAGACTGCCCCCAGGTGGTGCTGTTGAATACTTGCTAGGTGTGCTTTCCACACACTTAGGGATGAGGGGGGAGCAGAGACTGGCAGGTAGGCATCTGGAGAGTTTCTCATGCCTATGTCCCTTCTGACTGGTATTGGCCATATCTGAAAATATGTCAGACTGTAAATATGGGATTATTAGCATGGCCATTATGCACATAACCATATCAGGAATAGACTGTTATCCATATTTTAAACTGAGGTTAAAAGTTCCTTGTCCAAGTGTAAATCTTGGGATTTGAATCCAGGCAGTTTGTTCCAGAACTCTGCTATGAACTATGACTCCCTCCTGAACACTTGCAACACAAATCATGCAGGAGCCAGGTGGAGGTGGGGGATTTTATTTTGACACAGATTTGTCACTGGTTTGGAGAGGCTTAGCTCATGAGTGAGCTTGGTCAACAGGCCGGCATCTTGGTGTGATGTTGTTGTTCATCTTAATGGAAGTAATCTCATGAAATAAAGAAATTTCCCTGTTTTTTTTGGAAGGTGTTTACAATGCTGCTGACAGGTAGTATAGGGAGGAACATAACCCTCTGGAGGGAATTTCTCTCAGCCCTCACAGGTAACAAAAGAATCCATCAGGATATCCTTTGGGCTCTACTTTCAAAAGAGGACCAGAAACTGACCACTTTTCACATCTTCTGTGCCTAGCCCTTGACCACTCTCATTCTATTCTCAGAATAGAATGCAATTCTATTGCAGATAGAATGAAGCTTTTATTGGGTGAAAATTAGATTCTACGCCAAAGTCTCAGTGACCCTCTCATCCTGTGGGCCCTAAATGACTTGCCCCAGTCCCGAGTCCTGCACTCTCTGAACGCAGCTACTGCTTTTCTTTCCCCTAACTCCACTCCTATTCCCCTCATCTTGTTCTTCCAACACACCAGACATGCTCCAACCCAGGGTCTTTGCATTGGACATTCCCTCTTCCTGAAATACTCTTCCTGTAGATACCATGACTTCCTCACTGCGACCCACTGCGTCTACCCCATTTAAAATTGCAACTTGCACCCCCACCCCTTGCTTTCCCCTTGCCCATATTTTCCTGCTCTACCCTTTTCCTGTGGTCCTTACCAGCCTTTCAGGTACTGTATAATTTAGTTATTTATTATGTTACTGCTTATTGTCTACTCCCACACAAGAACATAAGTTCTTGGTATTGTTCACTAACATTTTCCAAACACCTCATACAGGACCTGACACATACTACATGCTCAGTAAACAGTTACTGAGTGACTGGGGAGGGAATCTGCAGACTCTGTTCTCCTCTGTGGAGAGCTCAGGATACCTGTCAAGGTCCAGATGAGCAATGGTTCAGGGCCAGTGACAGGGGAGGGCTAACAGCTCCAGGGCTCCACCAGGAGGCCATACGTTCTCTGCATGAGGAGGGCAGGGTTTGGCTGAACCATCACTGCATGTGTGCAGAAATGAAGGTCTTTATCCACAGCCTCACACTGCATGTAGACACTTTTTGAAATCAATGTGCTAAAAACAGGGCACTGTTGGCAAATGTCATTTTGTCTTACTCATGCAGACTGCCTTAAATAAGAAAATATATGTCAAAAGCTTACCAGAGTGCTTGGCACATTCTAGGTGTCCCATAAAGGTCAGTTGTTATCACGGTATTCATCTGCCTATAAATAAGGAAAGCCTGATCAGTGCTGTGAGCTCTGCTCTCTGCTTTTCCAAAGCAGCTCCCTTTCTGCCCTTTCACTCTGGAGCTATGCTTGGGCTCAGCGCCCAATGCCATCTAGGAAGTGATGGAAGCTGAGATGCACATATGTAAACCTATCAGTCTACTGATGATGTTGGCCTTGTTAAAGGACACACATAGGGCCAGGTGGCAAGACTGGGAAGGACATCACTTCTCCTACCCCAAGGGTCATTGAGTAAATCACTCTCTGACTCTGTGGCCTTCTAAAAGCTTGAGGGACTGAAGGGAAAGTGAGCCCATTTCTTCAGCATCCATAAATTCCATCACTTAAAAATATCCCTAACTACAGACCATCTCTAGATATGAGACCAAACATCTCGGTAGCCTATTTAACTTAACCTTTTCCTAGCTGCCTGCTTCATATGTCAGCACAGGTTCAGCTCTAGGATACTGGGAGTAGCAGAAAGCTCCATTTCCATGATGTTTCCTCTTGATTTTATTTTAACTTTTTTGGCTTAAAACAACACAATTTTATTATCTTGAAGTTCTGTAGGTTCGAAGTCCCCCATGACACTGGGCTAGAGTCAAAGAGTCAGTAGGGCTGTATTTCTTTCTAAAGGTTCAAAGGAAAAATCTGTTCCCTCACTTTTTCCTAACTCCTGGACCCTCACTCTATCTTCAAGACCAGCAATGACTCATTCCTCTGACTCCTCTGCTTTCATCACATCTCCCACGTACTATAGTCAGGAAAGGTTCTCTGCTTTTAAGAATTCATGTGGTTAAAAGGGGCCCACCTAAATAATCCAGAACACTTTCCTTACCTCAAAGAACTTAACCTAAATTACATCTTCAAAGTCCCCTTTGCCATATCAGGTATCATATTTCCAGGTTGTGGGAATTGTGTCATTGATATCTTTGTGGACTTTTATTTTGCCTACCACAAGCATTAAGATTAAGATTGTCTTGGGACTTCCGGCCAAGATGTAGGCATAGATAGATATGCTGCATCTTCCTCCACAACTAATAAGGAGTACAACTACCTCAAAACTAGGAACAACCAGAAGTTCCAGAAAATCAAATGCATGGAAGTCCAGCATTGTTCCCTCTCGGACCCCTCCCCCACATACAGCGCCACAACGTGGTGACACAGGTCGCCCTGTAGTGATGAATCCCTAAGTCTCCCCTTACAACGTAACAGGAGCAACAGCTCTACCTGGGACGCAGAGGCAAACAACCACAGGAGCCTGTCAGAATGAGGAGACAGAGAAATATGGCCCAAAAGAGGGAACAGATCAAGGTTCCAGTGGCAGAACTAAACGATGAGGAGATAGCCAACTTAACAGATGCAGAATTCAAAACACTGGTGATAAAGATGCCCACAGGCTTGACAGATATGCTTGCGTACAGCAAACACATAAGAGAAGAAGTGAAGGCTATGCTAAGTGAAACAAAGGAAAATCCACACAAAACCAATGGTGAAGGGAAGGAAACCGGGGTTCAAATCAAAGATTTGGAACATAAGAAAGATAAAAACAGTCAACCAGTGCAGAATAAGGAAGCAAGAATTGAAAAAAAAATGATAAAACTTCCCAAATTTTGCGAAGGAGATGGACATACAGGTCCAGAAAGCATGGTGGGACCAGGGTGAGCTGGACCCAGAGAGGACCACACCAGGACATATCATAATTGAGATGCCAAAGGTGAAAGATAAAGAGAGAGTCCTGGTGGCAGCAAGAGAGAGGTGGAGAGTTGCCTACAGGGGGTTGCCTATAGGACTATCAGCTGATTTCTCAGAGGACACTTTGCAGGCAGGAAGGGACTGGCAAGCAGTATTCAATGTGATGAAAGGCAACCTACAACCAAGATTACTCTATCCAGCAAAGCTATCATTTGGAATGGAAGGGCAGATAAAGTGCTTCCCAGACAAGGTGAAGCTAAAGGAGTTCATCATCACCAAGCCATTATTATATGAAATGTCAAAGGGAGTTACTTAGGAAAAAAAAGATCAAAATTGTGAACACTAAAATGACAACAAACTCACAACTATCAACAACTGAATCTAAAAAAATGAAAACAAAACCCAGCTAAGCAAACGAGAACAGGAACAAAATCATAGGTATGGGGATCATTTGGAGGGTTATCAGCTGTGAGGGGGAAGGGGGAGAAATTAGAAAATGGTGCAGGGACTAAGAAGCATAATCGTTTGGTACAGGGAGATGTTAAGAATAATATAGGAAAGGGTGAAGCCAAAGAACTTATATGCACAACCCATGGACATGAACTAAGGGGGGTGAGATCGCTGGAGCGAAGGGGGATACTGGGCAGAGGGAAGCAAAGAGGAAAAAAACTGGAACTACTCTAACAACATAGTCAATAAAATATACTTTAAAAAAAGATTAAGATTGCCTTTTGGTTATAAAATGACCTCTATGTGCATGGAAGTCTATATACCCCAATTTCAACTTTCCTTTTCCCCAAATTTGGCCTCTTTTTTTTTTACCCCTTGATATATTTTTAGAAGACATTGTTAGTTTTGTATAGAATCCTTCTATTCTGAAAATGTTGGCATCTACTATGGGGAACATGACACCTGTCCTCAATTTAGTGTTGCTGGGGTTCACAAAGGGTTCCTTTTAAATGCAAAAGTGAGAGGCATGGTATCCATTCACCTCCAGAACCTGTTTTATGGAATGAGTATCTTGCAAGTGACTTATTGAATAAAGAAAGGACAAGTCTAAATGAGGGAAAAGCAAATTCTGCCTTAGTTTGTCCATTGCTATGCTGAGCAGACACAGAGAAAAAGGACTGATAAAGCTGACTATTAAGGTGGGTAATGTTTGATGGATCACTCCTGAGACATGTCTGGAGAAACTTATGGAAGATCTGAGGAGAGAGTTTGTCCTCCAAGTGCCCAAATGGCTCGGAAGCATAAAATAGTTAATTTGTTATCTTGAGTCAGAGCAGATGCTAAATAAAGGAGTTCAGGAACATGCATGAAGAAGAGGCAAGAAGGAAGGGCAACCCCTGTATGGATGTGGGAAATGTTGAAAAGCAGTAGTTATGATTGAGATGGTCTCCGAGAAGCACAGTCTGCTGAGAAACTAAACGATCCCTAGGGAGTCCTAGAAGCCCCATTCCTCTCCTTTCGGAACTTTGGAAAAATGGGCCCACAAGAATTCTGAACATCTTTAGCCAACCCTAATTTCAAAAAGCAGTGCTGACTTTTACAAAAGTTGATTTAAATTACAAGTTGTACAATAAACACCAGCTCTCTGGTAAACTCATCTACCAGGAATCCAGTCCACTGATGCCCCACATTTTATGCATAACAGTACTGGAATATTTAACCACCAGCAAGTTCCTTACTAGAACCTTTAAACTTCATTACAATGAGGCTAAGCTTAGATCTAATTTGAAGCTGCATTTTAGAAAGCAAAGAAGGGGATTGTAGCCCATGTTCAGAAAGGACAACTGGCCTTTGGACAGCAAGGATGAATAAACTACCAGAAACAAACTCCAAGAGTATAGGCCGAGACTTCTCTGCAGGAGCAAATACCCCTCTGCTCCTGGGATCTACAGAGGATCTCCTGTCCTTAGTGTAGCACAGTCACTCTTACTTACAATGATACCCAAGCTCATAGAAAAAGTTAACTTAAATAAAGTACCTGTTTCATGAGGAGGCTGGAAGATGTGTTATGTAGAACTCTCCATCAAATATGTTCAGCATAAAAATATATTAGGGCTGAAAGCTACTAAGAAACTCAGCTACCCAGAATGACACATTTTCTGAAAGCACCTGAGGACCAAGGTTATTCTGTTCTGTGGGAAATGGAAGTGAGCAGAGAACTTGCACAAGTGTGGCTGTTGAAGCTGGCAACATCTTATGACCCCTGAAGGACTCTCTGAAGTATTTGAAAATATTCTAAAGCTACGGAACTTTTGCCATGCACTAGAGGCTAAAAATATAGTCGTTAGACTTCTGTTCAAGATGTAGGCATAGGTATACACACTTCATCTCCTCCCACAACCCTAGAAAGAATAACAACTAGAACTCAAAACAAATAAAACCGAGAACCATCAGAAAACTGAGCTGTATGGAAGTCTGACAATCAAGGATTTGAAGAAGCCACATTCATCCAGATGGGTAGGAGGGATGGAATCAGAGACAGGCAGAGAGGTGCTGAGACATAGTGTGGCTCAGAGAGGTGGTGGCGGCAGTGGAACAGATCGTCCCCAATTCACATATGGTGGATAAAAATGAGGAGGGATACTGTGGGAGTAAGTGGTCCCAGCCCAAGGCCAGAAAAACACAGCCCAGGATTCCAGCACCAGGATGATAAATCTCCATAATTTCTGCCTCTAAAAACCAGTGGGGTTTGGGTGGCAGGAAAAACTGCTGGATTTTCAGAAGACTCCATTTAAAGGGCTCACACAGACTTAGAACATAAGCAAGCCCACCAACTCTGGGATTTACCATCGAGGCAACAGCTAGAAGGGTGCCAGTTGTGTACAGGAAGTGGATGAAATGACTGGTAATGAGGCAAGTGCTGGGAAAATCTCCAGAACACAGGCAGTGCCATTGTCCTCTCTCCAAGCCCTCCCCCACCACAGAGCCACAAATTAGTGAAACAGGTTGCCCTACCCTGGCAATTACCTAAGGCTCTGCCCCACACAACAGGCCATTCTACTAAGACAGTGAGTAAAAGCAGCTCTACATAATACACAGAAACAAACATAGGGAGGCTGTCAAATTGAGGAGACAAAGAAATATGGCCCAAATGAAAGAAAAAAACAAAACTCCAGTAAAAGAACTAAACAAAATAGAGATGACCAACTTATGAGAGGAAGAGTTCAAAACACTGGTGATCAGGATGCTCAAATAACTCATTGAGTATGGCAACAACATAAAAAAAGATATGAAGTTTACACTAAATAAAATAAAGAAATATGTACAGGGAGCCATCAGTGAAGGAGAGGAAGCCAGGATTCAAATCAACAATTTAGAACATAAGGAAGGAACAAAGCATTCAATCAGAATAGCAATAAAATAAAAAAAGAAATTCAAAAAAAATGAGGATAGTATAAGAAGCCTCTGGGGCACCTCCAAATGTACCAACATCCAAATCATAGGGATGCCAGAAGGAGAAGAGGAAGAGCAAGAATTTGAAAACTTATTTGAAAAAATAATGAAAGAAAACTTCCCTAATTTGGTGAAGGAAATAGACATACGAGTCCAGGAAGCACAGAGAGTCCCAAACAAGTTGGATCCAAAGAAGACCACATCAAGACACATTATAATTAAAATGCCAAAGGTTAAAGATAAAGAAAGAATTTTAAAAGCAACAAGAGAAAAGCAGATAGTTACCTATAAAGGGGTTCCCATAAGGCTATCAGCTGATTTCTCAAAAGGAACTTTGTAGGCAAGAAGGGACTGGCAAGAAGTATTCAAAATGATAAAAAGCAAGGACCTACAACCTAGATTACTCTATCCAGCAAAGCTATAATTTAGAATGGAAGAGCAGACAAAGTGCTTCCCAGACAAGGTAAAGCTAAAGGAGTTCATCATCACCAAGCCATTATTACATGAAATGTTAAAGGGACTCCTTTAAGAAAAAGAAGATGAACAAAACTATGAACAACATCAAGGAACTAGTATAAATGACCCATGGACATCAACAACAGGGTGGGGATTAACTGTGGTTGAAGGGGGGTAGGGTGGGGGGGAGCAACAGGGGGAAATGTGGGCCAACAATAAAGAAAAACAATAAATAATTTTTTACAGGTGGTAACAAATTCACAACTATCAACAACTGAATCTAAAATTAAAAACAAAAACAAACTAAGCAAACAACCAGAAAAAAAAAAAAACAGAATCATAGATATGGAGATCACTTGGAGGGTTAACAGATGGGAGGGGGAAGGGGGAGAATGGGGAAATGGTGCAGGGACTAAGAAGTATAATTGGTAGGTACAAATTAGACAGGGCGATGTTAAGAATAGAATAGAAAATGGAGAAGCCAAATAACTTATATGCACAACCCATGGACTTGAACTAAGGGGAGGAATTGCTGGATGGAAGTGGGGTAGTGGGCAGAGAGGGGCAAAGGAGGAAAATTTGGGACAACTCTAAAAGCATAATCAATAAAATATATTTAAAAAAATAATAAATAAATAAAAAATAACAATCTAGTCATTAACTTTGATTCTGCCCTCTCTCCTCATCTCAGTTCAACTTATCTCACCTTATCTTATCCTATGTCATTCATTCATTCATTCAATTTTGAGTGTCTCTTATCTGCCAGGTATGATCGTAATAAAAAAAACAGATAGCAGATATCCCTCCCTTTATGGAGTTTGTAGTCTAGCGAGGAAAGAGAAACAGTAAACAAAATGAATAGGTACATTACACAGTGTATTAGAAAGTGAAAATTCTATGAATAAAAAGTAACAGGAAGAGGGACTTTTAAGATTACAATTTTAAATGGGATAATCAAGTGGCTTCATTGAAAAGGTCATATTTGAGCAAAAACTTAAGAGGTGAGGAGAGAGCAACTATCTTAGAGAAGAATATTCCAGAGAACAGAATTGCAAACTCCTGGAGTTAGGGCAATACCCAGTATGTTGAGGGAAAAAACAAAGAAGCCAGTGTGGCTAGAGACTGGAGGGATGAAAGTGGGAAAGTTTAGGGATTTAAGGAGCAGATTGCATTGGACTCATAGGCCATTGTGAAGACTTTATCAATGATGTGGGGAGCCTTTGGAAGGTTTTGAAAGAGAAGGGAGAGACTTATATTTAACCAGATCACTCTGGCTTCTGCATTAAGGAGGAAGAAATAGAAGCAGGAAGAGGATTTAGCAGACTATTGCAATAACTCAGGTAAAAGATGAGCACCTAGTCTAGGCTGATAGCAGTGGAACAGAGGACTCTAGGATATAATTTGAAGGAAGGAAATGCCAACAAAACTGAATATGGGTTACGAGAGATGACAAGTCTGGGGTTTAAGGAAGTGATCTAAGCTGGAGATCCAGGTCTGAAAGTCACCAGCTTGTAGATAGTATTTAAAGAGCAGAGGTGAGACACTAACCTCCTCCCAGGACCAGTCTGGACGTACAACTTAATTGTGGAGAAATCATCTGGAATAACCAACTGAACACTAGCTGGAGAGAAGTTCTATAACCACAGAGAGACAGAAAAGGTCGCTTCATCACAACGTGACCAGTAGGAAGTGCGGAGAAGCGAAAGGGCTGGCTGGGCTCTCACTGGTAGCAGCTGAAGGGACTGAGAAATAGCTCAGCAGCTGGAAGTTCCCCCTGAGAAGAGCAGGGTCTAAACCCCCAGCTGGGCTTCCCAGCCTACAACAACAGAGCAGAAAGTAAAATAGTATCCAGCTGTGAAAAGTGAAAAACCACAGGGTTTCTTGCTAGCCTGAGAGAAACAGCTGGAGCAAAACAGCTCTTAAATGGATCATGTACAAAAATATTTTGGCACCCACTTACCCTGGGCTCAAGCAGAGGTAGGGCAGAGAGGACTAAAGACGCTTAGGGAGAATTTGGGGCAGTGGCTTTGAGGGGAGAACTGGGGGAGCAGCTGACCGGGTCCCAGTGCTGACTCATTCCCCATACTGCAGGCAGACCATTCCCCTCCAAGTGGCGTCAGCCTGAGGAAAAGCAAAAGCCCCATCTACAGGAATTAAGCTGCTCCACCCACGGTCCGTAAGCCTAACGGCTAATCACAGATTCAATAGATTAACAACTAAAGGAGACAGACAAAGGCAGTAGATCTCTGGTAGTCTCCAACAGGCTGCCTAGGCCCAGACTGGTACACGATCTGACACAACCAGGGGCAGATCCAAGAAGTTCAGATCAATTTAAGAGGCAGCAACAAACAATAGGAGTCACAAAAATGGGGAGACAGAAAAACAACCCCCCCCCATCTAAAGGAAAGGAAGAATCCCTAGAAAAAGTGCTAAATGAAGTAGAGGGGAGCAAACTATCAGATATGGAATTCAAAACATGGATTATGGAGAAGCTCAATGAACTCAGCAGAAACTACAAAGAACTCCAGGGAAACTACAAGAAACTTATTGACAATTACACAAGCATTAAAAAGGACATAGAAGCTATCAATAAGACTCAGGAGGAAATGAAGAACACAATTTCTGAATTGAAGAACATAGTAGAAGGAATTAAAAGTATACTAGAGGAAGCAGAAGATTGGATCAGCGAGCTGGAGGACAACATAGACAAAAATTCCCACACAGAGAAACGAAATGAAAAAAGACTAAAAAAGAATGAAGAGGTTCTAAGACAGCTTCAGGACAACATGAAACATAATAATATCCGTATCATAGGAATTCCAGAAGAAGAGAAGAATGAGGGATAAAACACCTGTTTGAAAAACTAATAACAGAAAACTCCCCTAACTTGATGAGAGAAAGAGTCACGCAAGTCCAGGAAGCACAGAGAGTCCCAATGAAGATGAACCCCAACAGGCCCACTTCAAGACACATCATAATTAAAATGGGAACAGTCCCTGGATGCTGTCGCTCAGTGGACTGAGCATCGGCCTGTGAGCCAAGTGTCACTGGTTCGATTCTCAGTCAGGGCACATGATTAGGTTGCATGTCAGGTCCCCAGTTGGGGGTGCAAGTAAGAGACAACCACACAGTGATGTTTCTCTCCCTCTCTTTCTCCTTTCCCCTCTCTCTAAAAATAAATAAATAAACAAACAAATATATACATAAATTATTAAAATAAAAATAAAAAAAACCTGAGCAGAGGACCCAGTCACACTGTGCAGGACTCTGAGATAATAAACAAGTATTGTTTTTAAAAATAAAAAATAAAATAAAAATAAAATGGCAACAGTCAAAGACAAAGAGAGAATCCTAAAAGCAGCAAGAGAGAAACAGCTAATAACATACAAGGGAGCTCCAATAAGGCTATCATCAGATTTCTCAACAGACACGCTACAAGCCAGAAGGGAATGGCAAAAAATATTCAAAGCAATGAAAAACAAAGGCCTACAATCAAGAATACTCTACCCAGCAAGGCTCTCATTCAAAATGGAAGGTGAAATAAGGAGTTTCCAAGATAAAAGAAGGCTAAAAGAATATATCTCCACCAAACCAGCATTGCAAGAGATGCTAAAGGGTCTGCTTTAAAAAGATGAAGAAACAGAGAGAGACAAAGAGGAACACAAGTACAAAATGGGGAAAATGACAATGAATAAGTACCTATCAATAATAACATTAAATGTAAGTGGATTAAATACACCTATCAAAAGACATAGGGTAGCTGAATGGATTAGAAAGCACGACCCCCACATATGCTGTCTACAAGAGACCCACCTTAGAACAAACGATCTACACAGACTGAAAGTGAAGGGGTGGAAAAAAGTATTTCAAGCAAATGGACATGAAATAAGCTGGGGTAGCAATACTTATATCAGACAAAAGAGATTTCACAGCAAAGGCCGTAAAAAGAGACAAAGAAGGACATTTCATAATACTTAAGGGAAAAATCCATCAAGAAGATATAACCCTTGTAAACATATATGGACCCAACATAGGAGCACCCAAATATGTAAGGAAAATTTTGAAAAACTTCAGGAAGGATATAGACAGCAACACATTCATAGTAGGGGACTTTAACACCCCATTGTCAACAATGGACAGATCTTTGAAACAAAGAAACACCAAAGATATTGAGGCATTGAACAACACTCTAGATCAAATGGACTTAGTTGATATATATAGAACTGTTCACCCCAAAGAAGCAAGATACACATTCTTTTCAAGTGCACATGGAACATTTTCAAAGATAGACCACATGGTAGGACACAAAACAAGCCTCAACAAATTCAAGAAAATTGAAATTCTATCAAGCATCTTCTCAGATCACATTGGCTTAAAACTGGAAATAAACCTCAAGGAAAAAACTCAAAAACATTCAAACTCATGGAGAATGAATAACATGCTATTAAATAATGAATGGGTTAACAATAACATCAAGGAAGAAATCAGAAAGTTTCTGGACACAAATGATAATGAACACACAACAACCCAAAACCTTTGGGATACAGTGAAAGCAATCCTGAGAGGAAAGTTCATAGCAATACAGCCCTACATAAAAAGGATAGAAGAATCTCTAATAAAAAATCTAATCCTACAGCTACAAGAACTAGAGGAACAACAACAAACAAAGTCCAGATCAAGTAGAAGGAAGGAAATCATCAAGATCAGAGCAGAATTAAAGGACATAGAGACTAAACAAAAATTCAAAAGATCAACAAAAGTAGGAGCTGGTTCTTTGAATAGATAAACAAAATCGACAATCTCTTAACCAGGCTCATCAAGAAAAAAAAGACCTAAATAAATAAAGTCAGAAATGAAAGAGGAGAAATCACAACTGATACCAAAGAAATACAAAGGATTGTAAGAAATTATTACGAACAACTGTATGGCAAGAAATTTGACAACCTAGATGAAATGGACAAATTTCTGGAAACATATAGTCTTCCAAAACTGAATCAAGAGGAAGCAGAAGGCCTAAACAGACCAATAGCAACTAGTGAAATTGAAGCAGTAATAAAAAACCTCCCTGCACACCAAAGCCCTGGACCGGTTGGCTTCACAGGTGAATTTTACAAAACATTTAGGAAAGAACTAACTCCTATCCTTCTCGGATTATTCCAAAAAATCCAAGAAGAAGGAAGACTCCCAAATTCATTCTAGAAAGCCAGTATTACCCTAATTCCAAAACCAGGTCAAGACACAACAAAGAAAGAAAACTACAGGTCAATATCTCTGATGAACATAGATGCTACAATCCTCAACAAAATATTGGCAAACCGGATCCAGCAACACATTAGAAAGATCATACACCACAATCAAGTGGGATTCATCCCAGGGATGCAAGGATGGTTTAATATTCGCAAGTCAATAAACATAATACACCAGACAAACAAAATGAAAGACAAAACCACATGATCATATCGATAGATGCTGAAAAGGCATTTGATAAAGTACAACACTCATTTATGATAAAAAGTCTCAGCAAAATGGGAATAGAGGGAGCATACCTCAACATAATAAAGGCCATATATTAGAAACTTGAAGCCAACATCATACTCAATGGGTAAAAACTGAGAGTATTCTCCCTGAGGTCAGGAACAAGACAAGGATGTCCACTCTCTCCACTCCTATTCAACATAGTCTTGGGAGTTCTCGCCAAAGCAATCAGACAAGAAAGAGAAACAAAGGCACCCAAATTGGAAAAGAAGAAGTAAAACTGTCATTATTTGCAGATGACATGATAGTGTACCTAGAAAACCCTACAGACTCCACTAAAAAACTACTTGACCTAATAAGTGAATTTGGCAAAATAGCAGGGTACAAAATCAATATTCAGAAATTTAAGACATTTCTTTACATCAACAATAAAATATCCGAAATAGAAACTAGAAAAAAAAAATCCCACTTACCATAGCAACAAGAAAAATAAAGTACCTAGGAATAAACTTAACCAAGGAGGTAAAAGACCTGTACTCAGAAAACTACATAACACTGAAAAAAGAATTTAAGGAAGATACAAATAAATGGAAGCATATACCATGTTCATGGATGGGAAAAACAAACATCATTAAAATGTCCATACTACCCAAAGCAACTTATAGATTCAATGCAATCCCTCTTAAAATACCAATGACATATTTCACAGACCTAGAACAAATATTTCAAAAATTTATATGGAACCAAAAAAAGAGCCTGAATAGCTACATCAATCTTGATGAAGAACACAGTAGAAGGAATCATAGTACCTGATATCAAACTATACTATAAGGCCATGGTAATCAAAACAGTCTGGTACTGGCATAAGAACAGACATATAGATCAATGGAACAGAATAGAGAGCTCAGAAATTAACCCAGGTCTATATGGTCAACTAATATTTGACAAAGGGGGAAGGAACATCAAATGGAGTGAAAAGAGCCTCTTCAACAAATGGTTTTGGGAGAACTGGATAGGGACATGCAAAAAAATGAAACTAGATCATCAACTTACACTGTACAGCAGAATAAACTTGAGATGGATCAAAGACTTAAATGTAAGCTGTGGTACCATAAAAGTCCTAGAGGAAAACATAAGCTGAAAAGTTTCAGATATTCCCACATAGCAACATTTTCACTGATACATCTCCTAAGGCAAGGGAAATAAAGGAAAGAATAAACAAATGGGACATCAAACTAAAAAGTTTCTGCTCAACAGAAGAAAACATTAGCAATATGAAAAGGGAACCAACCATATGAGTGGATCAAAAAACTATGGTACATTTACACAATGGAATACTATGTAGCAGAAAGAAAGAAGGAACTTCTACCATTTGCAACAACATGGATAGAACTAGAGAGAATTATGCTGAGCGAAATGAGCCAGGCAATGAAAGAAAAATACCTTATGCTATCATCTATTACAGGAGACTAATGAACAACACAAACAAACGAGCAAAATTGAACTAGAGGTATGTAAACAAGGAGTAGACTAACAGTGACAAGGGGAGTGGGAGAGTGAGAGAAGGGGGTAAGAAGGGGAAGAGTCTAGTCAAAGAGCATGTATAAATGACCCATGGACATGGAAAACTGGTTGGGGACTGACTGTGGGAGAAGGGGTGGGCAGGGTGCAAGAAAGCAATATGGAAAAAATTGGGACAATTGTAATAGAAAAACAAAAAAACAAAAATTTTAGTGGGGGAGAAAAAGAAAATATAAAGAATGGAAATGCAATTTTAGTGAATTTTATTTTATTTTTTATTTTTTTGTTGTTTAGTTTTTATTTCATAATCATAAACTTAACTCTGCAATTCAGCTAGACTTGGAAGGGGTAAGGAAAATATGGAACCCAATGAACTGCAGCAAGAGCACGAAGATTACAGAACATTTCCAAGCAGAGAGGGGTGAAGGGGTGCTCTCCTGAGCTACAGAAGGAATGGCCTGGTGGTTAAGATAAAACCCACGTCAAATGTATTAGAGTTGCCCACAGTCAGTAATGGTAATCTTCTTGCTGGTCTTGCCATTCCTGGACGCATAGCACTCCATGGCTGTCACAACACCCATGCCATCTTTCACCTGGCCGAAGAACACATGCTTGCCATCCAGCCACTCGGTCTTGGCCGTGCAGATGAAGAACTGGGAACCATTTGTGTTGGGTCCAGCATTCGCCATGGACAAGATGCCAGGACCTGTGTGCTTCAGGATAAAATTCTCATCATCAAATTTCTCCCCGTAGATGGACTTGCCGCCTGTGCCATTGTGGCGTGTGAAGTCCCCACCCTGGCACATAAATCCTGGAATAATTCTGTGAAAGCAGGAACCTTTATAACCAAATCCTTTCTCTCCGGTGCTCAGAACACGAAAGTTTTCTGCCGTCTTTGGGACTTTGTCTGCAAACAGCTCGAAGGAGACGCAGCCCAAGGGCTCGCCGTCGGCAGCGATGTCGAAGAACACCGTGGGGTTGACCATGGCTGGATGCGGGAATATCCGGGGCGGCGGCGGCGGTGTCTGCAAGGCGCAATTTTAGTGAATTTTAGAAGGACAAGGATTTTCCTTCATATTGTATATTTTTCTCCCCACCTGATCCCTCCAGAATTTGGCATTCTAAAGAAGTAAGCAATGACATAAAGTTCTTTGCATAAAACTAATAAGACCAGTTGTTAATAGAGGTTTTGTTGACCAAGACTTTGACTGGAGTGTCATGCCTAAAGCAGACATGCTTGGGCTCTGGTTGTTACCAAAAATTGCTGAGGAACTGGGATTGACTTTCGAAGGTAATAAAGGCACATGAGAAAAAAGGCCTGGTACCTTAGTTGGTTGTGCGGCCCTTGGCAATCTCTCCATGGAACAAAGGTTGTTTTCCTGAAAGATGGCTAGAAGGGACCTTAAGGCACAATGGAAAACCTGAAGAACTTGGGAAAGACAGGTGTTTACAGGCAAGGCTGAATGGCAGGCATGTGGCTCAACTCCTGTGCCCTGAATGACAGACTGAAGGTCACCCTAAAGGTTCCTATTGTAAGTTACAGCAAAACAGACGTAAAGATCATATGTGATCATTTGCTGCTCTTGTTGTGTTTATGCAAATGAACAGGATAAATTAAAAATGGACTTAATGCCGTACCTTTAATGACAAGGAGGGTAATCTTAAGGAGGAAAATTGTGATTCAAGGAAATTCACAATGCTCAGTGGTAGACTATAAAACAGTGCAGCTAGCTGTCTTAAAATTTCTTTTCATGTAAAGATTGTTTTCATTTGAAAGTTAAACTAGGTCTGTGGCATCATCAAAGATGCTTAATTTACAGGCAAGAAGATTGTCAAATGCCTTGCAACTGGATGTCTTTCCAATAAGACAGTCTTACAGATTTAGAGACCAGTTTGTGGGTTATGTTGCATAAATTAACATGTGTTTTCTGTTTTCGAGTGATTGTACGTATAGGCCTCACTTAATCCTGTCTGCATTGCTGCCTCCTGAGACTCAACAGTGTGGCTGGAAGACAACAAGGATGCCAGCCAGTTAAACCAAGCAAGCCATTGTCTGGGAACAGCCAACTGACCTGGAGTCTGCAAGATCCTCCCCCATCTGGGAAGGCCACCCTCCCCTCCACACCGCTACTCTTACTAGGGATTTCTGGACCCAAGGGTAGGTAGGACAATGACCATGTTCAGCTTGAAGCAGCTAGAGGAGCACAAGACCTTCCTCCATTGTCCTTTATAAGATTATAAAGGGTTTTAAGTCTGAGAGGGGGGGAATTGTTATTTTTTATTGTTATAAAAATTAATTAATTAATCATTAAAAAAATAAAAGAATAATATGGGAAAGGGTGAAGCCGGACAGCTTGTATGCACGACCCATGGACATGAACTGGGTGGGGGTCAGGGCGAGAGGATTGCTGGGGGGGGGGTTACTGAGCAGAGGGGAGCAAAGGGGGGAAAATCGAAACTATTGTAACAGTATAATCAATAAAATATACTTTAAAAAATAAAAATAGAAAGAAAAAAAGAGCAGAGGTGAGAATGAGAAGAGCAAAGGAGACTGAGAAGAAAGAGCGAGTAAAATAGAAAGAAAGTGAGAGTGTGCCATGTGCTTGAGGTCCAGCAGAGGAAACGTTTCAAAGAGGAAATGGTCAACAACTGTACATCAAATGTATTAAGTAAGGCGAGGACTGAGAATTGACTAGAAGGAGAAATGAGTTCGCTTCAGAACTTGACAACCAGCCACCAAGTGCTGGTAATTCTTTCTCCAAATTATCTCTCAAATCAACCCCTGCTGCTCACCCCACTGTTTCAAGACACCATCTCCTCTTGTCCTGAAATTGCTGCAGCCCCTTAATCAGCTCTGTCGCAATCTAGACCTGCACTTTCCATTACAGTGTCCATTAGTCACATGTAGCTATTGCGCGCTTGGAAATGTGGCCAGCGTAACTGAGATGTGCTGTAAGTACACACTGGATTTTGAGGACTTAGAAAAAAAAAGAATGTAAAATATCTCATTAATTACCTCTTATAATGATTCACGTTAAAATGATAATACTTTAGGATTTTTGAGTTAAATTAAATATATTATTAAGATTAATTATACCTGGATTTTTAATTACAGTTTTAAAAGGTGGTTATTAGAGCATTTTAAATTACATATATGACTTGCATTTTTGGCTTGCGTTGTATTTCTAATGACTAGTGCTGGGATAGACCATTTTTCACTCTCCACCCAGGTTACCTGCAATAACTTTCCACTGCGTTTAAGATAAAACGCCACAAACACTGCATCTTTAACATAAAGCTCCAGGTGCTGGGCCCTGTGGACCAGCCTCATCTCCAGGCACTCCCTTCTTTCTTGTCTGTGCTCGGGAACAGTGGACACTGCCCCTCCCGAGGGGCTCTGCTCAGATGCCCGTTGTCAGGGTAGCCTTGCTCTGAGAAATCACCTGGAGACCATTGTGGGATCAGGCAATGGGTTTAATGAGGGAAAGAGGGGGAAGAGGGGTGGAGGAGAGAGGCAGCTCCTGGACCAACTCAAGGGTATGTAGGCGCAAGGGGAATGGGGGGCAAGGGAATGAGGAACGGGGAACGTGGAATGGGGAATGGGGACTCCTGGTCCTCCTCATAGGCCCGTAGGCATCTCACCTGCACTTCTACAGGCACTTTTTTTATGCTTGTCAACCACACATTTTGGTAAGGGTGTTTTTGCTTATCAATATATTCAGTAGGTCATTTACATCTCATTGCCCCCCCCCCCCCCACACACACACATACACCATGTTATTTAACATATAGGGCTAGGTCCATTACCATTTCCCCTGGGAATGAGTTCAGTCCATCAGCATATCTTTTGGGAACTGCTAAATCCATCAGCATATCCTTTGGGAACAGCTAAGTCCCAGGCCAGGTTGATTAGCATATACCAAAAGTCCAGGGGTGCATTCTAGCTGCCTCCATGTTCTGACACCCATTTCTGGCTGGAGGCCTCTTCTCTAACTTCTTCATATAGCTGACACATCTGCTGGGACCTAGCTTAAGTGTCACCTCATCGGGGAATTTTTCCATGATCCTCACGCTGGATTAGCTGCTTCACTTCTAATCCCACAGCCTCTTGAGCGTCTCCTTTGTAACGCTGTCTCACTTGCCCACTGTTATTTGCACAATCAGGTGTGCTCTTTCTCCACTGCGTGCTCCCCGAGGGCAGAGTCTGTGCTCTACAGCTCATCAGTATCCCCTGCACCTAACACAGCAGACAGAAAGCTAAGTTCCTACGTTTTACATTATATTGTTCCTCATTTTAAAAAAAGACCACTTTAGAGCAGTTTTAGATTCACAGCAAAATTGCGGGGAAGATACAGAGATTTCCCATATGCTTCCCACCCCGACACATGCACAGCCTCCCCCACTATGGAGATTCCTACTAGAATGGTGCATTTGTTATAATCAAGACATCATTATCACCGGAGTCTAAAGTTTATATTAAGGTTTACTCGTGGTGTTGTACATCCCTTGGGTTTAAAAGAATGTATAGTGACATGTATTTACCCTTAAAGTATCATATAGAATGATCTCTCTGCCCTAAAAGTCTCCTGTGTTCCATCTATTTATACCTTCCTCTCTCCAAACCTCTGGCAACCACTAATATTTTTACTGTCTCTCTAATTTTGCTTTTCCAGAATATCATATAGTTGAAATCATGCAGAATGTGGGCTTTTCTGATGGGCTCCTTTCACTTAGCAATATGCCATTAAGGTTCATCTATGTCTTTTTGTGCCTCAATAGGTGCTTTTTTTTTTTTTTTTTTTTTTTTTTAGCAATGAACAATATTTCATTGTCTGAATGTACCATGGTTTGTTTATCCATTCATCTACTGAAGGACATCCTGGATGCTTTCAAGGTTTGGCAATTATGAATAAAGCTGCTCTACACATCTGTATGCAGGTTTTTATGTGGACATAAGTTTTCAACTCCTTTGGGTAAATCTGCTTTAAAAATTTAAGTAGGAGAGAATTGTTTGCTGATATGTTTTGGCAATTTATTTTTCTTACTCTTTCAAAAACTAAAATAAAATTTACATAAAGGGAAACGCACAAATACTAAGTGAATGACTCACTCGCTTTTGACAAATTAACACATGCATTTATCAGAATTCTAATCAGACATTGAAGATTTCCATCCCTCAAGAAAGTTCCCTCTCTATTGGCCATCCCTGCCTTCAAATACAACCTCTCCCTGATTTCTAACATCATAGGTAAGTTTTGCTTCTTCAAGCTTTATATACAATAAATAGAATCATATAGATACTTAGTTGTATTTGGCTTCTTTCACTGGGCATCATGTTTTTGAGATTCATTTATGTCATTGTTTAAATCAGTAATTTGTATCCTTTTATTGCTGAGCGATTGACTGAGTATATTTCAACTTATTTATCTATTCACCTCTTGGTAGATATTTGGGTTATTTGTAGTTTGGGGCAATTATGAATAAAACTACTATAAATATTCATGTATAAGTTTTTTAGACATGTTATCATTTTTCTTGGGAAATACTAGGAATAGAATGACTAAGTCATATGGTAAGTGTATGTTTAACTCTATGAAAAATTGTCAGATCAATATATGAGAACTTCAGTTTCTCTGTGTCCTTATTAAAGTTTAGCATTTTCAATCTTATTAATTTTAGTCATTCTGATGAGTGTAAAATGATATCCATTGTGGCTTTAATTTGCATTTCTCTAATGACTGATGATGTTCAGCATCTTTTATGTGCTTATTGAGTCTTTCATAAATTTTCTTTTGTGAAGTGTCTGTGGAAATCTACAGTTTTATTGGGTAAGGGAGGCAGAGATCAAAGTTGGAAGCTGCTGAGTGGCTCCATCTAATATGTGGGAAGATTCACACAAGGGAACATCCCCTTGGGTCCTGGCCACAGAGTGCTGGTGAGTGCAGGGTGCCAGGTGAGACATCGTGAAGTATGAAGATGCAGATGCTTTCCGGCTGAGGGCTGAGTGAGGATATCAAAGATTGGAGCTAGGAGATCTAGGAGTTTGGGCCCAGTCAGGACACAGAAAACTTGCTCATAACCACAAACATTAAAATAAGGCCTAAGAAAGACTACATCTTAAGAGAAAAGACCATATCCATGAGTAAGGACTCTACCCCAAGACAAAATATAAACCTGAAATAGACATGTCTATTTCAAACTCAGTTGTTTTCCAAACTCAGTTGTTTTCCTAGACCTTTCTCCTCCCTATTTCTCTGCATCCAAATGCTACTAATAATAGCCAGCATTTATGGAGTACTTACTATGTGCCAGGTAGGCTGTTCTGAGTGTTTTGCTTTTGTTGGTTTGGTTTATCATCCCAGCAATCCTGCGAAGCAAGCAGTATTTTTATCTCCATTTCACAGATGTGGAAATTGAGACACTAAGAGATTAAGCAACTTGCCTAGTACTACACAGTTTATAAGTAGCAGGGTTGGGACTTGATCTCATGTGAGCTGACTCCAAGCTTCACATTCTTAACCACAACCCTCATTACCTCAGTTTCCCTAGGTTGTTACTTATAAACTGAAAAACCACGCCTGTTCCCTTTCTCTTCACTCTTGGTTTAGACTCTCTCCATCCCTTGCCTAAATTTTTACAATGATCTTCCTATAGATTTTGCTGCCTCCCTAATCACAGAGGTATTTCTAAATTGCAAATATAATCATACAAGACCTTTGTTTTCCTATTCAAAATCCTTTAATGACAGCACCTGAGGTCTCTTATCATCTGGCATCCACCTCTCTACCTAGAGCTTTCCCCAGCACTTTCTTTTTCCCACTTTCTTTCTGTTTCTCATTATTTTCAGGTTTAATGAGGTATAACTGACAAATAAAATTCTAATATATTTTAAGCGCACATGTGATAATTTGATATATGTATACATTGTGAAAAGATTCACACAATAGTTAACACATCCATCACCTCACATATTTACTTTTGTGTGTGTGTGAGAACACTTAAGTTCTATTGTTAGCAAATTTCAGTTATACAACACAGTATTATCAACTATAGTTGATCCTCAGACTTTATTTATCTTATAACTGAAAGTTTGTACCTTTTTTCAAACTCTCCCCATCCCCCTACCCCCAGCCCCTGGTAACCGCTGTTCTACTCTCTGTGTCTATGAATTTGACTTTCCTCTCCCTGAGTTTTCACCACTCCAGGAAGACACACCTATTTCTGGTTTAAAGAATCACGTTATTTCAATGTCTCTGAGCTTCTGCCCATGTTCTTTCCTCCACCACAAATACTTCCCCCTCCTTGTCAGTCTGGCAACCTCACTTTCCCTCTAAAATTGTTCAGGCTCCACCCAGGCACACATAGGCCCTTCCTCCTCTACAGATGGTGAACATGCACAGGGCATGGTAGGTCTCTGTTTTCTGGATGTTGTACCCATGGGCTGGGGCGACAATTTTCTTATTGCCCAGCACCTGGCCCTTGCTGGGTGGGGATAGTGTCAGCATACAACAAATGCTCCCTGAGATGTGGTATACAGACAACTCCTAGCACCAGGTGAAGGATGTTACATTGTCCTCCTCTCAAGTGCAGATAGGAATGAGGGCAAAGGGCATCTTGAGAAGCTTGAATGCACCAGGAAAGGAGAGGAATATGATGGCGGGAAGTTTTTTCAGTTTTGTAGCCTTCTGGTGGCTGGCCTTGCTTTATTAGCAGAAGGTCAACAGCTGGGTCCCTAGGCTAGCATCCTCACAAGAAGGAGAAATCTTTGTTCTGAGAGGAAGTCGATTTTCCACTCAAGGGTTTTATTGTTCTCTGCCTGCCTCCTTGGCCCAATTGTCTTTCCTGGACTTGTCTTTTTCTCAGAAGGGAGAGTTCACAAGTTACAACTAATGACAAAGAGCTCCACAATACTTCCTGGGTTGGGGGCGGAGGGTCCTTGGCCCAGAAGTGTATGAGCAGAGGAGCAGTAACCCCAGCACACTGCACTCATCTCCTTCTCTCGCCCACTGACTGCAAGAGAATAGGAAAGAGGTTTTGTTGATGGAGGCACAGCTGGGTTGGCTTCCCACCTACCCACTTAACCCTGTCAGAAAACTGTCTCAATAGGATGGCTTTTGTTTTTGCTATTTAAAATTTTGTTTTCCTTGCCCAGTCAGTGTGGCTCAGTTGGTTGGGTGTCGTGCCACAAACCAAAGGGTTGCTAGTTTGATTCCTGGTCAGGGCACATGCCAGGGTTGAGGGTTTGGTCCCCAGTTGAGACACCTCCAGAAAGCAGCCAGTTGTTGTTTCTCTCTCACATTGATGATTCTCTCCCTCTCTTTCTCCCTCCCTTCCCCTCTCCCTAAATTAAAAAAAAAAAAAAAAAAATTAAAAAATTGTACCAAGATTTTGAGAAGGTAATTGAGGAACATGCATCTTTGGGGAGGTAGGAGGAGGAATCAGCAGATCAACCCCAATGATCAGTGTTGGGGCAGGAGCCTTACCCAGGGCTTACCCAGACCAATTTGATTAAAGCTGGGCTGTCCTGGAATGGGCAATCACAAATTCCAGGTGCCTCCTGCAGAGGGAAGCCAGCCTGGCCTGTGGCCCCACTGGGAGGCTCCAGACTTCTCTGACTGTTTCAGCCTGGGTCAGGTAAACCATTTCACTGCCTCTAACACCCTGTACTTTTCCATCACAGAACTACCAGAATTTGCAAGGTATATCTCAGGGATTTTCTTATTAATGGTTACCTCCTCCACTGAACTGTGAGTTCTTAAGGAAAGGATGTATCTGTTTTATCAAGATCCCAGCCAGCCTGGCACAAAGCATCTGTTGACTGACTGACTCACTGAATGAATAAATAAGTAAATGAATATTGTTGAGCTGCCTTTGGCAACTCTTGGAAGAGGAAGTGTTTTATCAAATTCTTTTATCATAATGTATTGTCCTTCTTTCACCAGCATGACACTGACTGAAACATGGTCACTTCTGAGCTGGTTGTCCAGGTGTGGAAGTAGTTGATATGGACACTCACATGCTCAGTCAAAGTCAGTTTTCCCATCTTTGCTGTGGACTGTGCCAGGTACTATGGCAGGGAATTGGTCAGGGCTGAATTGAGTCCCCTCAGCTTTCATAGGTTAAAGCCCTACCCCTCAATGTGACTGTATTTGGGGATAGGGCTTTAAAAGAGGTAATTAAAGTTAAGTAAAGTCTTATGACCTAAATGAGTTAAACGAGGTCTGAATAGAGAAAGACTATGCCAGAATACAGTAACAAGGTGGCCATTTGCAAGACAAGGAGATTGGCCTGAGCGGAAACATACCCTGCTGACACCTTTATCTTGGACTTCCAGCTTCCAGACCAGTGAGATAATATATTTCCAGTGTTTAAGTCACTTAATCTGTGGTACTTTGTTATTTCAGCCCTAGAAAATGAATATAGGACTTGACTATAAAAGTAAGTATTAAAATATAAGGGAAAGAATCATTGTTTCTATGGGGTCTGGAAGACTCTGAGGAGTAGTATTTCATCTGATCTTGAGAACATGAAAGGACTTCAGCAGATGATTATGGAGCAACTGCCAGGTGCCATACACAGCTGGAAGCTTTCTTTGTGTGACCCTCCCTTGGGGTTGACTGCATCCCTGGGAGGTCCTCAATCCCTTTTTTCCAGATGAGGAAATTGAGGCTAACAGAGGTTAAGTAATTTGTCTAAGATTATGCCATTAAGAAGTAGCAGAAATAGAATTTGAACCCAGGACTACTTTAGACCAAAGCTGCTACTCTTTCCATTATACCAGGCACAGTGTGTATCTGAGGATGATAATGATAGTAATACCACACCCACAATAACTATGAATCTAGAGTGCACATATGTAACACGCATCATCTAATTTCATTATCTCCAAAACAGGAAAGGAGGAAGAGACTCTGAATGTCTTTATCTTACGAAGTTTAAAAACAAGCACAGAAAGTCTTCATAAAATTTATTCAAAATCATACATCTAGTAAGGGGTGGAGTTAGGAACTGAGTCCAGGCTGGTTGCACACATATGAGGGTTGAAGAATGAAGAGTGGGGCTGAATGTGGATAACTTTATGGCTTTCAGGCCAAAAGTCTTTTAGGACAAGGATTGATTGGCAAAATTCTGTGTGAGCAGCAAAAATAGTAACAATCAGCAATGATATATCTAGCCAAATTTTTGCTTTCTCTGGGACAAAACAATTATGGTAAAGACAGTGTGTCTCCCTAAATCACCTCTGCATCCTGGAATGGGCATAACACCCCTGGTGGTTCTGGGATTGAAGCCATTGTGAACTGAGATGAGACGTGGGTGTATTGGTGACTAACCACCCCTAAGTTCCTGCAGACCCCAAGTCCTCAGCCTCCCAGCTGTGTTTGGTCCAAAGTTTCCATCCAATAATTAACCTTTGATCTAGGAGTGAGAACCAGGGTTGGAGGCCTCAGATCCCAGGAACCTGTACTTCAGGGGAAACTAAAGCTCATTCTGGTTCCTACAGGTAGGTACTCCCCAGCTCGGCAGCCTATTAGGCTGTGATGGTGCAGGATAGCCCCCTCTTGGCCATGGTGTCTGCTGAATTTTTAGTGCTCCGTCACTGCATATTAAAGGTGACTCTTCAGTGCTCCAACACTGTGTGTTAAAGGTGGGCCTGTGTAGAACAGGCAGAACTTTGCTTATCTCAGTGCCCAGAGTTCAATCAGAAATGACCCAGGGAGAACTTCCAGTCAAGATGGAGGTATGGGTAGACACTCTTCACAACAATAAGAAGGATCACAACTAACCTCAAAACAAAAAACACCCAGGAGAGAAACAAGATGGCGGAGGAGTAAGTGGAAGCTACACTAACTTCCTCCCAGAACTAGTCTGGATTTACAACGTAATTTTGGAGAAATCATCTGGAATAATCAACCGAACACCAGCTGGAGAGAAGTCTTATAACCACGGAGAGACAGAAAAGGCTGCTACATCACAACGTGACCGGTAGGGAGTGCGGAGACGCGGAAGGGCTGGCTGGGCTCACACGGGTGGCAGCTGAAGGGGCTGAGAAACAGCTCAGCAGCTGGGGATTCCCCCTGAGAAGGGCAGGGTCTAAACCCCCAGCTGAACTTCCCAGCCTACAGCAACAGAGTGGAAAGTAAAATAGTATCCAGCTGAGAAAAGCGAAAAGCCACAGGGTTTCTTGCTAGCCGGAGAGAAACAGCTGGAGAAAAAGAGCTCTTAAGCGGATCACATACAAAAATATTCTGCCCCCACTTACCCTGGGCACAAGCGGAGGAAAGGCAGAGAGGACTGGAAATGCTTGGGGAGAGTTTGGTGTGGTGGCTTTGAGGGGAGAGCTGGGGAAGCAGCCGGCCGGGTCCCAGTGCTGACTCATCCCCACACTGCAGGCAGACCATTCCCGGCCAAGTGGCATCAGCCTGAGGGGAAGCAAAAGCCCTGCCTACAGGAATTAAGCTGCCACACCCACGGTCCTTAAGCCTGATGGCTAATCATAGATTGAATAGATTAACAACTAAAGGAGTCAGACAAAGGCAGTAGATCCCTGAAAGTCTCCAACAGGCTGCCTAGGCCCAGACTGGTACAGGATCTCACGCCACCAGGGGCAGATCCAGGAAGTGCAGATCATTCTAAGAAGCACCAACAAACAATAGGAGTCACAAAAATGGGGAGACAAAGAAACAACCCCCCATCGAAAGGAAAGGTAGAGTCCCCAGAAAGAGTGCTAAATGAAATAGAGGGGAGCCAACTATCAGATATGGAATTGAAAGCATGTATTATGGAGAAGTTCAATGAGCTCAGCGGAAACTACAAAGAACTCCAGAAAAACCACAGTGAACTCCAGAAGAACTATAAGGAACTTACTGAGAATTATACCAGCATCAAAAAGGACATGGAAGCTATCAATAAGAGCCACGAGGAAATGAAGAATACGATCTCTGAATTGAAGAACACAGTAGAAGGAATTAAAAGCAGGCTAGAGGAAGCAGAAAATCGGATCAGCGAGCTGGAGGACAATGTAGACAAAAACTCACAGACAGTGCAACAAAATGAAAAAAGGCTGAACAAGACGGAAGAGGCTCTAAGACAGCTGCAGGACAACATGAAACGTAATAATATCCGTATCATAGGAATTCCAGAAGGAGAAGAAGAAGAGCAATGAATAGAAAACCTCTTTGAAAAACTAATGACAGAAAACTTCCCTAACATGAAGAGAGAAAGAATCATGCAAGTCCAGGAAGCACAGAGGGTCCCAATGAAGATGAACCCCAACAGGTCCACTTCAAGACACATCATAATTAAAATGCCAACATTCAAAGACAAAGAGAGAATCCTAAAAGCAGCAAGAGAGAAACAACTGATAACATACAAGGGAGCTCCAATAAGGCTATCATCAGATTTCTCAGCAGAAACACTACAAGCCAGAAGGGAATGGCAAAATATATTCCAAGTAATGAAAAACAAAGGCCTACAACCAAGAATACTCTACCCAGCAAGGCTCTCATTCAAAATGGAAGGTGAAATAAGGAGTTTCCAAGACAAAAGAAGGTTAAAAGAATACATCTCCACCAAACCAGTATTGCAAGAGATGCTAAAGGGTCTGCTTTAAGAAGATGAAGAAACAGAGAGAGACAGAGAGGAACACGAGTACAAAGGGGGAAAATGACAATGAATAAGTACTGAAAGAAAGAAGGAACTTCTACCATTTGCAACAACATGATTGGAACTAGAGAGAATTATGCTTAGCGAAATAAGCCAGGCAACAAAAGAAAATTACCTTATGCTATCACCTGTTAAAGGAAACTAATGAACAACACAAACAAATGAGCAAAATTGAACCAGAGGTATGTAAACGAGGAATAAACTAACAGTAACAAAGGGGGAGATGGGAGGGAGAGAAGTGGTAAGAAGGGGAAGGGTCTAGTCAAAGAACATGTATAAATGACCCATGGGCATGGACAACTGGGTGGGGACTGAATGTGGGAGAAGGGAGGGACAGGGTGCAGAGAAGCAAGAGGGGGAAAAAAGTGAGACAACTGTAATGGGAAAACAAACAGAAAAATTTTTAGTGGGGGGAAAAATAAAAATATAAAGAATAGAAATGCAAGTTCAGTGAATATTAGAAGGACAAGGATTTTCCTTCACACTGTATATATTTTCTCCCTATCTGATCCCTCCAGAATTTGGCATTCTAAAGAAGTAAGTAATGACCTAAGTTTCTTTGCATAAAACTAATAAGACCAGTTGTTAATAATGATTTTTTGACTAAGACTTTGACTGGAATGTCATGCCTAAAGGAGACATGCTTGGGCTTTGGTTGTTACCAAAAAGCCCTGAGCAACTGGGACTGACTTTCAAAGGTAATAAAAGTGCACGAGATAAAAGGCCTGGTACCTTGGATGGATGAGCGGTCCATAGCAATCTTTCCAGGGAAGGAACGAAGGTTGTTTTCCTGAAAGATGGCTAGAAGGGACCTTAAGGCACAATGGAAAACCAGGAGGACCTGGAAAAGACAGGTGTTTACAGGCAAGGCTGAATGCCAGGTATGTGGCTCAGCTTCTGTGCCCTGAAGGGCAGACTGAAGGTCACCCTAAAGGTTCCTTGCGTAAGTTCCAGCAAAGCAGAACTAAAGATCATAAGTGATCATTTGCTGCTCTTGTTGTATTTATGCAAATGAACAGGATAAATTAAAAATGAACTTAATGCAGTCCCTTTAATGACAAGGAGGGTAATCTTAGGGAGAAAAATCACAATTCAAGGAAGATCACAATGCCCAGTGGTAGACTATAAAGTAGTGCAGCTAACCGTCTTTAAAGTTTCTTTTCATTTAAAATTTGTTTTCATTTGAAAGTTAAACTATGTCTGTGGCATTATCAAAGATGTTTAATTTACAGGCAAGAAGAATGTCAAATGCCTTGCAACTGGATGTCTTTCCGATAAGACAGTCCTACAGATCTATAAACTTGTGTGTGGGTTATGTTACATAAATTAACATGTGTTTTCTGTCTTCAAAGGGCATAAGCCTACGATCTCATTACCTGAGTGGTTGTCTGTACGTATAGGCCTCACTTAATCCTGTCTGCATTGGTGCCTCCTGAGACTCAATGGTTTTGCTGAACTAAGTGGCTGGGTTGGTGAAGAACGGGGTGGTCTGTGGGCTTCACTTTAAAACTGGTTTCTCTTTTCTATCCTAATGGCTTGGACAGAAAGAGCCCAGAGGCCTGAGAGGGGGGAAACCTAAAATATTTCCCTCAGTCCAAACTAAGTATAATGGGCAAAAGGGTTTTGGACAGGTGAGATGTACCTGGCATACCTTCCTTCAAAGAAGCCCTTCTTTTCCCTAATGTGGGACATTGAAAAATTAATACCTGTCTTTTGTCATCTAGTGGTTACGGATTGAATGATGTCCTTTAACCCTGTTGCCCCCAGAATACAACAAGGATGCCAGCCTGTTAAACCAAGCATGCCGTTGTCCAGAGACAGCCAAACAACCTGGAGTCTGCACGATCCTTCCCCTTGTGGGAAGGACACCCTCCCCTCCACACCCCCACTCTTATTAGGGATTTCTTGACCCAAGGGTAGGTAGGACGACGACCATGTCCAGCTTGAAGCAGCTAGAGGAGCTCGAGACATTCGTCCATTGTCCTTTATAAGATTGTAAAGGGTTTTAAGTCTAAGAGGGAGGGATTGTTATTTTTTATTGTTAAAATATTTAACTAATTAATTAATTATTTTTTAAAAAAAGAAGAAGAATATATGAAAGGGTGAGCCATGGGCATGGACTTGGGGAGCGGATTGTTGGGGAGGGGGGGTGCTGGGTGGAGGGGAGCAAAGAGGAAAAGATTGGAACTATTGCAACAATATAATCAATAAAATATACTTAAAAAAAAAAAAAAAAACACCCAGAACTGCCAGAAAATTGAACTGTATAAAAGTCTGACAACCAAGGATTTAAAGAGGCCATATTCATCCAGACAGGGAGGAGGGGCAGAGATGGGGAACTGGGACATAGAGGATGTGGTGTTGGAGCAGTGGGCTGGCAGCAGTAAGGTGGTGGTGTTGGCAACTGGCAAAATGGGTAGTCCCACATTCATGTATAATGGATAAAAATCAGGAGGGATACCTTGGCAGTGAGAGATCCCAGCCCCAGGCCAGACCACAAAGCTCAGGATTCCAGTGCCGAGAAAATAAAGCCTTATAACTTCTGACTGTAAAAACCACTGGGGTTTGGGGCAGTGGAAGAAACTGCTGGTCTCTCAGGAGAGTCCATTTAAAGGGATCGCTTGGTCCTCAAACATATGCAAACCCTCCTACTCTGGGAACCAGCACCTGGGCAACAGCCAGAAGAGTATTAGTCACATATGGGAAGTGGGTGAAGTAAGTGGAAACAGGGTGAAGGCTGAGCAAGCCTCCAGCAGCCAGACAGTTACATTGTCTCCTCTCCAACCCCTCCGACACATACAGAGCCACAAGTGGTGAAGCGGGTTGCCCCGCTTTGGCAATTACCTAAGGCTCTGCCCCATACAACTTAACAGGAGTGCTAAGACAGGGAGTCCAAGCAGCTCTACAAACAAACACAGGGAGGCTGCCAAGTTGAGAAGACAAAGAAATGTGACCCAAATTAAAGAAGAGAACAAAACCCCAGGAAGAAAACTAAATGAAATGGAGATAGCCAACCTATCAAATGAAGAGTTCAAAACACTGGTGATAGTGATGCTCAGAGAATTCGTTGAGTACAGTAAAAGCTTAAGGGAAGAAACTGAAAGCTACACTAAGTGAAATAAAGAAAAATTCACAGGGAACCAACAGTGAAGTGAAGAAAGCTGGTGTTCAACTCAACAATTTGGAACATAAGGAAGAAACAAGCATTCAACCAGAACAGAATAAAGAAACACGAATTTTAAAAAATGAGGTGAGAATAAGAAGACTCTGGGACATCTCCAAAAGTGCAAACATCCAAATCATAGGGATGCCAGAAGAGGAGGAGCAAGAAATTGAAAACTTATTTGAAAAAATAATGAAAGAAAACTTCCCTAATTTGGCAAAGGAAACAGACATACAAATCCAAGAAGCACAGTAAGTCCCAAATAAGATGGACCCAAAGAGGACCATACCAAGACACATCATTATTAAAATGCCAAAGGTTAAAGGTAAAGAGAGAATCTTAAAAGCAACAAGAGAAAAGCAGAGAGTTACCTACAAAGGAGTTTCCATAAGACTATCAGCTGATCTCTCATGAAAAAATGTTATAGGCAAGAAGGGACTGACAAGAAATAATCAAAGTGATGAACAACAAGGACCTATAACCAAGATTATTTTATCCAGCAAAGCTATCATTTAGAATGGAAATGCAGATGAAGTGCTTCTCAGACAAGGTAAAGCTAAAGGAGTTCATCATCACCAAGCCATTATTTTATGAAAAGTTAAAGGGACTTCTTTAAGAAAAAGAAGAGAAATGGCCCAGGACCTTCCTGACTTTCTATTTCTGCTCTCCTCCTGAGCAGTAGTCACAGGAGCCCAGAGCAGTGCTAGACAACAAGCCATCTCGACATCATCCGTCTGGTTTCTAGACCTCTCCACTTGAATCCCTGTCTCTATGTCATCTTCCTTGCAGCAGAATTGCCCAAACCTGGACCAGAGATTCTGTGGTATTCTTGTGGGACACCTGGGTTCTCCCTCCAAGAAGAGCTAGTCATTGCCCCATGGGAGCCTTCACCTTCCAACATTGCTAGTGTTCCCTTTTCAGAACATTAAAAACATGTATTCCAGAAGCAACTCTTTATGGGAAGATTTATTAGTTTTTGTATGAGTTATCTGGAAGTTTTCTGCTTTTTCTTTCTCAAGCTGTTACGTTCTGGGAGTTTTCTGGTAGGGGTCAGAAGTCTCTAGTACAGAAGAAGAACCTGTGTGCCATGATTTTGTTGCCACTGGTTTGGGAGTGAAGGGCACCAGAAGATGGCACTCCAAAATATGCCTCTTGGGCATAAGAATTATTTTGAGCCAAAAGCAACTGATGAACAGCAGAGGTAATAAAAGCAAAGCATAAATTTTCCTTTTGTAAAGGAAATTTATATTCATAAGGGAAATTTCAGTGTGTAAAGGTGTCTCCCTCTCCCATAGCACGAAGAAGAAATCTCTTAATAACTCATCAATGGAGAAGGCACCGACTCAGATCTGCATAGCACACCTTACAACAACCCTTATTTACTGTACTTTTCCTGGTCACTTTCTCATAAATTGCCTCCCCCCACCCAGAAACCCAAACCCCTCTTTGTCTAGACTCTTTTCCTCACTTTGTTGCCCTTTTGGGGTAGTATATAAGCCCCAAATTCTTTTTTTTTATTTTAATGATTTTTTAATGTATTTTTTCCATTATCATTTTTATTACCTCTCCCCTCACAATCACCACAATGTTGTTCATGTCCCTGAGTCCTTTTTTCCTTTTTGCTTACCCTTTACCCACCCCCTGCCTTAGCTGTTATCCTTCTCTCTACCTATGAGTCTGTCTCTATTTTACTTGTTAGTTCAGTTTGTTCATTAGATTCCACATATGGGTGAAATTATATGGTATTTGTCTTTCTATGACTGGTTTATTTCAGTAGCATAATGTTCTCCAGGTCCATCCATACTATAGCAAATGGTAAAACTTTCTTCTTTTTTATGACTGAGTAGTATTCTATTGTGTAAATGTCCCAGATTTATTTTATCTACTCATCTACTGATGGACACTTGGGCTAATCCCATATCTTGATGACTGTATAGAACACTGCAATGAACATAGGGGTGCTTATGTTCTTTTGAATTAGTGTTTTGGGTTCCTTTGGTTATATTCCCAGAAGTGGGATCACTGGGTCAAAAGGCAGATCCATTTGAAAGTTTTTAAGGTATCTCCATACTGCTTTCCTTGAGCCACATTTTTCTTTGTGAACTCTCCTGTGTGTGTGTGTACATAATTAAACATAATTAAATGTATTTTTTCTCTTGTTAATCTTTTTATCAGTTTGATTTGTAGTCTCCAACCATTGAAACTACAGGGGTAGAATAAGAATTTTTTTATTCTCTGAAGTTTTGGCTGCCACAAAGGACCTGCTAGGACACCCCACTTGTTCTCAAGGCTTTAGCTGAAATCCTGGGATGTCTTCCAAAAGGCAAAATCTCTTACTAAGTCAGCTTCCCAGATTTCTGCCTGCAGACTCAGCAGAGGGCAGTTAAGAGTCTCTTTGTCTTTTCCTTTCCAAATTCAGATTAACAGAAGAAAGGCACTGGTAAGGATTCATTATCTGCATTGGGACTCTTGTGAATTTCTTTTGTTGTTGTTGTTAGATTTTGCTTATTTTTAGAGATCAGGGAACAGAGGAAGAAAGGGAGAGAAACATCAATTGGTTGCCTCTTGTACATGCCCCAACTTGAACCCACAACACAGGCATGATCCCTGATTGGGAATCAAACTGGTGACCTTTTGCTTTGTGGGACAATGTCCAACCAACTGGGCCACAACTGAGTCAGGGCGTGAATTTGGTTTTGAGTGCTTATTGGCTATTGGTTGTTTCCTTCCCAGGGGCAGTCACTGCTTATCTGCTTGTCTTGCTTTGTGTCCTGAGAACTTGTCTTGTCTTTCCATCTGCTGAAGAGCACAGGTTGGTGGGCCTGTGTCTGTAGATGATCAACCATAAGGTTAGAGGCCCCAGAAGAAATGTGATTTATACCCCCATTACAGCTGATATCCTGGTACTAGTTCTCAGAAGATTTGTCTAAGTCCTTCTCTTTTTTGGCTATTTTTGGGAATGACTCGGTCACGAGGTCCACATCTTCTACAGTGTGTTTGGGAATATGTCTGTGTCTATGGGTAAGCAATAAAAAGGCTTATTGGTTTTGGTTTTGAGTCACAATTAGAATAGGTATGTCTTTGGTTACCAAAAAAGCCTCAAATCCATTTTCATTTATCTAGACTCTATTCTACTTTTTTGTTGCCCTTTGGTGTTGGTATGTAAGCCACCAAATTCTAACTGCCTCCGCATATAATTAAAGCCATTTTGTTTTTTTTCTTGTTAATATGTCTTTTGTCAGTTTAATTTCCAGAGACCTACCCAGAGAATCCAGTAGGGTAGAGGAAAAATATTTTTTTCCTTCCCTACAGGAGGCAATGTACCATTGATTAAGTAAACAAAGCATTCTCAGTTCTGTGGTCAAAGATGAACAGGTTGCAGAATGAAGAAATAAAATATTTAAAAACCCACATTCACCCCCATCCCAGTCTTTTCACCCTTCAAGAAGAGGCACTGTGTGCAATTCCAGCAGGAGGACCCGTAGTGATTGTCCAGTGCTGCTCTGCTCCTCTTCAGTCTGCTTTGTTCAGTGTCCTCCTGTCCCTCTGGACCACAAACCTTGTTTGCACAGCTCTGGTGAAACTCATAACAACACAAGACTAAAAAAACGTCAATTAACCAATTAAGTGCTATTCAGCAGCCTTTTAAAAACCAATTGGAAGATTTCTATCAAATATCCCAAAACATGTTCATGCATTTTTTTTCCTTGCCAGATTCCACCTAACACTTGCCCTGTGACCCCACCCCAAAGGGAAACATCCTTTGGCATCCACTGCCCAACAAAGAAGCTCTTTCTCTTCCCAATATCCTTTGTCTCTGTCTAGAAAGTCTGTTTTCCTGAAGGAGGTGTGGTCTGAGAAATGGGGAATCAAGGGGAAGAGAACCCACATTTATGGAAGGCCACCACTGGCCAGGCACTGCACTAGGTGCTTTCTCTACATTTTTGCGCTAAATCTTTACAATAATTCTATAAGATATAAATCCTGTTTTAGAAATGTGAAAACTAAAATGCAGAAATTAAGGGATTTGTTCAATGTCATACAGCTGGTAAAACCCCCAGATGGCTTCCTCTGTTCCTCAGCCAGTTCTTTCCACTCAGGGGTAGAGTTCCCAGAACAGCAGAGGTTTGCTAATCCTCACTATCCATGATAATCTCTGTGGCTCAAGCATGGAAACCAAGGGAAATGGATGGTGGCAGCCAGAATTTCAAGCCCAGGTGCTGAGATTTAAAATTAGCTGGCAAAACAGAACTGACCAGAGAGCCCAGAATAAGTCAGAGGCTTAAGAAAAGCTGGCAGGAGGCGATCAGGTTTGAAGTCTCTTCCATTCCTTGGATGTCCTTGATAAAGTTTGGAAATGCAGCCTGGAAGTCCCTGGCTATGTTTTCTGAACTGGTAGATCTGAAAGCTAAGTGGAGTTTAAGAACTTGATCATATTCCTTTTCAAGGACAGTTTTAGTTTGAAGAGGGAGAATTTGCCTGCTGCATTCTGCAATCCAGCTGGAGCAGCAGACCTGATCTGCCATCTCCTTGTTGCTATAGGAACAATTTCCTACACATTTACTGAAACACTCAGGCCTGGGTGAACACTGCCATTGTTAATGTATGTACTTCCACTGGTTCAATTAGAAAAAGAATGGTTAGGTGGTTGCCTACCAAAAACAGAAGCTAAAAGACCTCTTTCCCAACTGAAAACTAATCTACAATCGCAATTCTAATCATGGTGGTGGTGTGGGGGGTGGCCTGCAAACTCAGTCCCAAGGTGCATTCCCCTCGGGCTTGTTTCCTAGGTGAACAGTGATTGGTGAGGGAGGTGCTGGTGGTTTAGTTCAAGGAATGCGTGCTGGCGACTATGACTCACTCAGGGGCCTTGGTTCAGTACAAACACAAAGGAGCTGCATATTCATTCACACACACACACACACACACACAGCCCCTATTTGATTGCTGTGCTCCTTCACATTCCCTTCCTGGAGGTGAGCAGAAATTCACCCAACCTTAGGACTCAGGCAAAGTTTGTTTCTCTCTGCATGAGACCCAGTCTGTACACCATTCTTACCTTGCACTGGTGTGCAGGACATTTAATTTTTTTAAAGGAAGACAAAGACTTTTTTTAACCCTCGGTCAAGGATATGTTGATTGATTTTAGAGACAGGGGGAGGGAGGGAGGGAGACAAAGAAAGAGAAAGGGATAGAAAGAGAGAAACATCAATGTGAGAGAGAAACATTAATCAGTTGCCTCCCATACATGTCCCAATTGGGGGATCAAACTCACGCAAACGTTTGGTGTATGGGATGATGCTCTGAGCCACCCAGCCAGGGTGAAAGATGAGGATACTTTTTTAAGGTGGAATTTTTTATGTGGAGGCAGCTTCAACATAAGTGGAAAGGGGGTTAGAGTAAGACAATTGCCCTGCCACTGATCTAGCTATGGGAACTTGAGAAAGTCATCTGGCCCAACTGGATGACATTCTTCTCATTCATAAAAAAAGAAAAGGATGATCAAGGCTTCCTCACAGCCAACTTGATTCAGTTAAGTAAATTGATTGGTTCCTTCAATAGTTATTTAGGACTGGGAATATTCCAAATAAGCACAAGACAAGGTCTCTGCTCACATTCTAATGTGTATAACTAAGTAGCAAAAATAATAAATAGGGAGTAAATAGTATGCAGATAAGTAAACAGGGGGATATGAAAGAAAGGGACCTGAAAATTTCTTTAGATAGAATGAGGGTGGGCTAGAAGATAGGTCAGATTTTGGATTGAGTAGGTAGTTGAGTAAAATAAGGAAGCCCAGAGAAGGAAGAGATTTAGAGGGATCAAAAATTCTATTTTATTTTAGACATGTTAGCTTTGCAATGTCTTAAATATCCAAGGAGAGATGTTATCTAGATAGTTGGATATAGGAGTCTATAAAGTTCAAGAGGCAAGTCAGAGCTGGAGATAGAAATGAGGAAATTAGTCAGTATAGAGGAAATATTTGAAGCCATGGGACTGGATGAGTCATCTAAGGAGAGGGGGGATATGCAGGGACTGAGCCCTGGAGCTTGCCAACATTTTGATGATGTTAAGGAAGAGGATTCAGCAAGAAATGAAAAACAGCTGTCACTGTGGTCAGAAGAAAAGGAGAAGGCAGCAAGAAAAAAGGGGAGCATCTGACCTGCAAGAGTGAGTGGCCAACTCAGAGGCCAAGTAATAAGTTAAGAAAAGTGACCCTGAATCTAACAGTACAGAGACAGTCTCATCCAGCAGATGCGTGGAATGGAAACGTACATTAAAAAACACATGGTGGAGCAAAATGGGACTTCCAGCCAAGATGGAGGTGCAGGTAGACACACTGCGTCTCCCTCCACAACTAAGAAAGAATACAACTACCTTTAAACTAGAGACAAACAGAAGTTCCAGAAAATCGAGCTGCGTGTAAGTCCAATAAACAAAGATATTAAAAAAGAAATACTCATCCAGACAGGAGGGGCAGAGCTAGGACAGAGAGGACACGGTGTGGTGGCGGCAGCAGCAGTGGCAGCGGCATGCTGGCAGAAAGCATAGTCACACATTTGTAAAAGTCAGGAGGGACACCTGGGGAGTGCTCCCAGCACTGGACCAGACCACACAGCTCACAGGCCCAGTGCTGGGGAAAATAAAGCTTCATTGTTTCTGACTGTGCAAACCAGTGGGGGTTGGAACAGAGGAAGAAACTGTTGGTCTCTCAGTAGAGTCTGCTTTTTTTAAAGGGCCCCCATGGTCCTAGAACATCCACAGATCCACCCACTCTGGGAACAACAGCCAGGGCAACTGCTAGAGAAGTGCCGATTCCATACAGAAGTGGGAGAAGTGCCTGGAAAAGGGGAAAGTGCTGAGCAAGTGGCATTGTTCCCTCTCAGACACCTCCCCCACATACAGCACCAAAACGTGGTGAAACGGGTTGCCTGGTACTGATGCACACCTAAGGCTCTGCCCCTTCCAATGTAACAGGTGCGAAAGCTCTACCTAAGACACAGAGGCAAACAAACACAGGAGCCTGTCAAGATGAGGAGAGAGAGAAGTATGGCCCCAAAGAGAAAACAGATCAAGGTTCCAGTGGGAGAACCAAATGATGAGAAGATAGCTAACCTAACAGACGCAGAGTTCAAAACATTGGTGATAAAGATGCTCACAGGCTTGACAGATATGCTTAAGTATGGCAGATGTATAATGGAAGAAGTGAAGGCTATGCTAAATGAAATGAAGGAAAATCCACACAAAACCAATGATGAAGGGAAGGAAACCGGGGTTCAAGTCAATGATTTGGAGCATAAGGAAGAAAAAATCAGTCAATCAGTATAGAATGAGGAAACAAGAATTAAAAAAAATAAGCAGAGGCTTAGGAACCTCTGGGACAACTTTAAACATACCAACATCTGAATCATAGGGGTGACAGAAGAAGAAGAAGAAGAGCAAGAAATTAAAAGCTTATGTGAAAAAATAATGAAGGAAAACTTCCCTAATTTGGTGAAGGAAATAGACATACAAGTCCAGGAAGCACAGAGTCCCAAACAAGCTAGACCCAAAAAGGACCACACCAAGACACATCATCATTATAATGCCTAAGGTTCAAGATAAAGAGAGAATCTTAAAAGCAGTAAGAGAAAAGAAGAGAGTTTCCTACAAATTGGTGTCTATAAGACTATCAGCTGATTTCTCAAAAGAAACTTTGCAGGCAAGAAGGGACTGGCAAGAAGTATTCAAAGTAATGAAAAGCAAGAACCTACAACCAAGATTACTCTATCTAGCAAAGCTATGATATAGAATGAAAGGGCCGATGAAGTGCTTCTTAGACAAGGTCAAGCTAAAAGAGTTCATCATCACCAAGCCATTATTATATGAAATGTCAAAGGGACTTACTTAAGAAAAAAGGTCAAAATTATGAACATTAAAATGATAACAAACTCACACCTATCAACAACTGAATCTAAAAAATAAAAACAAAATCCAACTAAGCAAACCAGAATAGGAACAGAACCATAGTTATGGGAATCATTTGGAGGGTTATCAACTGGGAGGGGGAAGGAAAGAAATGGGGAAATGGTGTAGGGATTAAGAAGCATAATTGGTTGGTGCAAAATAGACAGCGGGGTTGGGGGGGGGGTTGAGAATAATATAGGAAAGGGTGAAGCCAAAGAATTTATATGCACAACCCATGGACATGAACTAAGGGAGGTGGGATTGCTGGAGGAAAGGGGGAGTACTAGGTAGAGGGGAGCAAAGGGAAAAAGTTGAGATTACTATAACAACATAATCAATAAATATATTTTAAAAACAAAAACAAAGCCCTGGCTGGTGTGGCTCAGTGGATTGAGCGCCAGACTGCAAACCAAGTGTCACTGATTTGATTCCCGGTCAGGGTACTTGCCTGAGTTGCGGGCCAGGTCTCCAGTTGGGGGTGTGTGAGAGGCAGCCACACAGTGATGTTTTTGTCCCTCTCTTTCTCTTCCCTCCCCCTCTCTCTCTAAAAATAAGTAAATAAAATATATTTAATAAAAAAATAGAATTAAAAAAAAAAAAATCCCACATGGTGCATGGTGCTGTCAGTGCTTCTCAAAAGCAGCGTTTGTGCAGAAGAGGTAGGTAGCCAGGGAGAGCTTATTCCAAATACACGTGTCTGGATCCCAGGCCCTGATCAACTGAATCCATACCTTGGGGTGTTTGGAAAGCCTGTGATGCAGCCTTAATTAAATGTCACCAAGTTATCCAGTTGTAAGTTATTGTTACTATTATCTATCTTCATGTCCCATTCCCAAGTTTATTCTGTGTCACTTTTGTCCTTCTCACAGATGTCTTATGAACATCGCTATGGGCTGCCAGTTTATGTTCTTATCAGCAGACACACTAATAATATATAACAATCACATTCAGCAACCCCACCATCATATTTTACATCAAAGAGTTCTTTGCATTGTTCAAATACCCTTGGGTCTCTGGAACCAACAACTGAAGAGTTCACAGTTAAGAGTTACAGAGAGAGATCTCTGAATTGGTTTATGACATTTCCTTCCTCAAACATGAGTTTTAGTTGGTTTAGATGAGAAAATTGCTAGGTAACAAAGAATATCCAATGGTTACCTTTTGAGACCCAGTGAACAGGAGTGTTCCCACCCATGGCAAGTAGCCACTAGTGACCATGCACAAGGCTTGTTCATTAATCCTCTTCTCTTCCTCCAGCTCTGTGACCTTTGATTTTGTTTCACATTCTTCCATTTTAGAGGCTCTGGATAAATGAGAAGATGTGGACATGGTAGAACAGTGAAAGGAATGTTTTTTTAAGATCTCAGAAATGCTTTATTGATTTAAAAATACAGTTTTGAAAGTAACTAATAATTGTATGACAATTGCTTTTGAGGAGCCTGTTGAACCTCTGGGGAAATAATTATGAACACATCATTATGTCAATTACCACACAAATAATCAAATGGCCTCCTTCTCACACTTAAACACCTGGATATGGCTCAGGAAGGCTGTCATGGGAGCCTGTTCGGCTGTGATATCTTTATTAATGAGCAAGAAGCAGAGGCAAACATTGTGCTAATTAAATCTACTGTGGATACTAATCTAGAAGGCACAGCTAGCCAGGGGGAAGCACAGATGCCACACTAACTCACTCTGAGCTTTTAAGTATGTAGAAGGAGAACAACAAAATGACCTTTGACAATAGAGAATGACAATGAGAGGGAAAATATCCTAGAAGCGCAGGTTATTGGAAAGATCAAAGGAAGAAGGCAATACCAATTATTACCATTATAGTTCACCAAGAACACTGAGTTAGCATGGCCATGCCCACAAATTGGATCTCCAGAGAAGACTGGAATATTAGCTGGAAAATTAGTTTTCAAGGACAGGAAAGAGGAAGGCAGGTGGTTTGAAACCATGCTTATAGAATGAGTGGTTGGGGTCCATTTGGCTGGGTCCTACTAGAAAAAATAGAAGCCAGTTGAAACAGCCCGCTTTAGTGAAAGAAGCTAGGGGGCTATGGAGGAAAAGGAAAATTGATGTAAGACCTCTTTCCCTCAGGGTCCTGGGGATAAGTGGTTAGTGGGAGTCATGTTGGCATTAACTAGGTTGGCATTCATATATGGTGACTATATCCAAGAGGGAAAGAACAGAAATGCCTTTACTTTCTTGGTGGTGTCAGCCACTTTTCACCTTTTCCTCCTTTGTCCAAAGCTGCTGCCCCCTTTGTTGTTACTCCCCTTTTCTATTAGCCCTTGACCTGATCTCAAGAATGAGTGTGAAGAACATTCACAGGAATGCAAAGAATTAACCTCTTGTCTGCTCCTAGCAGTGCCTGTTAGGTCCAAGGAGACAAGTCCCATCTGATGTATTGGTAGAGATAAGGACAGCCACCCTGAAGTGGACCACTATATTCAACCTCTTTGGACCTGGGAGTGGGATCCATGAGAAAGACCTGAGTCCTCCCCAGCAATGGGTCACATTTATTCACTCAGTGTAATTTTATACACATTTATTGGGCAACTGCTATGCCAGGGTTTGTGTCAAAATCTTGGGATGTAAAGAAGCAGGAAGAACAGATACATCAACAAACCATGTCAACAGGGGAAGGTAATCTCAATAACTTGTTTATATCCTAAGGGTGTTATGGCACTGAGGAGGGTGCACACTATTCATATCTGGGGCCTGAGGGTTGTCAGCGAAGGTTCATAGAGAAGACACTCAATCTGGGTTCTGAGAACCAAGTAGGAGAGTTTCCCAGGACATGTGCTGGCAGAGAAAGAAAGGCTGGGAGAGACGGAAAAGGAGGGAAGAGAAAAGCATTCCAGAGAGTGGGAAAAGCATGTGCAAAGGCACAAAGGCACTGCATAATAAGCTATGCTAAGGAGACAACAGGGTTTGGAATACCTGGAGCGTAAGGAGCACAAGGCAGACATTACTAGTGTTCAGCAGTATCTGATTCTCCTTTCTTTCCTGACCTTGTGAGAGACTAAACTTCCCACCTCCTTTGTGGGGATATGGAGCCATATATTAGCTCTGGCCCATGAAATAAAAGTGGAAGCGACATATGCCACCTCCATGCACAGATAGTAGAAGCCTCCTGTGAGTCTCTAGTCTCTCTTTTCTTCTGTTCAGAGGATCTGTATTGAGAGGACAGAGCCATAGGCAAGGGAGCTGGGAGCAGGTTCTCTCCATGCAAAGGAGTTTGGATACTCTGGGGCCATGGGTTGATGTGAAAGCTTTAAGCATTAGAGTGACATGATTGGGTTTGGAAGCTGGATGAAAAGGTGTGACTGAGGGCCAAGGCCAGTGAGGAGATGGTGGAAACAGCTGAGTAACTAAAGGTCGAACTAAGACCATGGCAGTGAGGTGGAAACATGTTACTATGGTAAAACTTGGAGGACTAAGTGGCTTAGAGCAATGGAGAAAAAGACGAGAAAGAATGAATTTAGAATGACACTTTGTCATTGGCTTAGGTTGCTATATGAATAATTTCATCATTAACCAGGATTCAGGATGGTGAACAGGTCTGGGTGACAGATTATTTGATGTTTTTTTTCCCTATCAATTTTCCAAAGACCTTAGTGCTACACCCAATAAAAGGTTTGGTTCACGGGTTCTGGCTTCCAAGTTCTTCCTCTACAGTGTTTCCCAGCCACAGCCTGGGCCCAGCACCACAATAGAATCATTCCCAATAAGTTTTTATGGCCCTCTTGAGATACCTCTCAGAGGGTTGAGCTATGAAATCAGGGTCTATTCAGCCTTCTCATGGCACACTTGTGGTTTCTAGTGAAGTCATACCACTAGTAACACCAAACAGTAATGACAGACCATGTCAGACTCCAAAAGTTTGGAAGGTACCATAAACCAAGTGAATGTGAGCCAGGTGTGATCTTTAGCCCAGAAGAGCCACCCATAATTGTCACAGTGACAGGAATATCCTGGCCAGTGACTTAGGACCTAATGACCATCAAAAGCCATGAGGCAGTGGTTTTGCAGATGTTACTGGGTCACCCACCCCTTCTCCACCGTTCTCATAGGTGTTTGGAATCCTAGGGCTAAATTGGGAGGTCCTGATTATCGTTTGGAACAATCACATATCAAACCTAAGAATCTAGAATCTGCTGCCAATAATAGTAATAACAAACATTCTTTGAATATTGTCTTAATATATAGAGGCGCTCAGCATCTGGGCTCTGTGGTCAGCTTCTGGACTTATAGGTGGATGGGTGCATGCTAGGCCTGGAACTGGCTGTGTTGATTAGTACCTGGTTCTAATCAGATGCCTGGGAGGTAGCATAGGGAGTGCGTGTGTGTGTGTGTGTGTGTGTGTGTGTGTGGCAGGGGGAGCTACTTCTAGCTAAGAATGACATACATATCAAAAATCCAGTTAGAAACAGGTGCATGGGGGGAGAGGGACAAGAGGTAAGGGAGAAAAGTTGCCACTTACTGCTCACACAAGTGCTAGGTGGCTGCCATCAGCTGTGAAGTTGCATTCTAGCCTCTGCTCACTGAGAACATAGGCTGACTTGGCCTTTCTCCCATAGGTTTGCCAAAAGAAGAGGCCTGAGACTATGGGTGCCTGGACATCAGCATGTGTGGCCAACCAGCGCAAGGTGAGTGGGGGCAATGGTGACCTATGGAACCTCAATGAGAAAAACAAACCCACGGTGCAAGTTAATGGGCCAGCCCAACACCCTCTTAGGGCCCCTTCCCCACAATAAGAAATGCATGGCAATGGGTGGATGTGCGGACTACCAGGGTCTTGGAGCTAGCCTTTTTGTGCTCCGACTCCCCACAGGTTTTGGTCTCAGTGCTGCAGCTAAGAGCACAAGTTGACTTCACTACTTATCTAATGTCTGAAATAGACCTGTCACTTACCCTCTCTGAACCTTGTGTCTTTCATCTAAATTACAAATAACAAGACCTGTCTCACAGCAATATTGTTGTGAAGATTAAATAAGATACATAAGGTACAGAGGGAGATCCCCATTCCCACAACTTCACATATAGTAAGGTGGTCTAAAAAATGGGGGATGGGCCCTGGCTGGGGGCTAAGTAGGTTGGAACATCATCCCATACACAGAAAGATCACCAGTTTGATTCTCAGCCAGGACACGTACCTAGGTTGTGGGTTTTATCCCCAGTCAGGGCACGTATGAGAGTCAACTAATTAACATTTCTCTCTCACATCTGTTTCTCTCTCTCTCCATTTCCCTTCCTCTCACTCTAAAATCAATAAACGTATCTTCAGGTGAGGATTAACAAAATAATAAGTAAAAATAGATAAAAAATGGAGGATGGGAGCTTCCACCTGGGGCAGTTTATAATGATAGAAGAGGAACTTGGAAAGCAAATGTAGGAAGGTCCTGGTGGCCGTGGAGTTGGGTTGTAAGGCCCTTACACCTCTAATCTCCTCCCCACTATGAATCTCTATTATAAGCTTCGTCAGAATAAGCACGCAGAAATACTGAATCGCTTGGGGTTTTCTTTCATTCTCAGTTGCTATGATTAAGTCGTAAGTCTGTGATGGATTTTATATTTAGAATCATCAGCCCAACAGGATCAACACAATGTAAATATTATCTCTGGCTGCAAAGCAAGATCTCATAGCAGCTCAGGCAACTTCACAAGATCTCTGAGCCACTCTGAGGGGAGCATTTCTGCTCGCACCCATAGGCCCTGATATGTGCTTATAACACCAAACTGAACTACAATTTCAACGAGGAGAAGGAAAGCAGGAGGCCCAAGTTAGCTGAAAACCTCACTGATTAGCTAGCAGTCAAGTTCTTCAAAGGTCAAGTATAACACAATCTCCCAGATGTTAAGATTCACTAACAGTCCAGGATAATAAGGAACACACAGCAGGCAGTCAGACACATTGGCTCTGAGCAGTTCAAAATGGTACTACTAGGAACAGGAATTTGGCCTCTGACTCCAAGACCCCATCCCGCTGTGTCGCATACTCAATAAACCATCTTGTTCAACATTTGGCTGCTGGCCTTCTCTACCTCCGCTGACCCCCCGAAACCTAATAGGTACTTCCGGCAGTTTTGTTCCTTCCTTCCTCTAATATTAAATGCCTACTATGTGCTAGAACCCTGGCTGGTTTGGCTCAGTGGATTGAGCATCGGCCTGCGAGCTAAGTGTCGCTGGTTCGATCTTCCAGTCAGGGCACATCAGAGAAGGAAAACTCTGACTCCAAAAAACCTCCGCTGCCTTGCGGCATACCTCTTCAGGGGAAAGGCTAAGGGAGTAAACCCCGACAGAAAATCCGGAGCCGGAGTACCTAAGGCGGTTTGATGTTGTAGTCAACACCGGCAACTCCTGCGGCGCACCTGAAGCCAAGCTGTATTGACTCCGTCTTTCCCTTGGGCCCTTCAGCTGCGAAGAGAGGGGGGGTCTGCTGCATGGGCAACAGCAGACCCTCCATATCACCCTGCCCAGGCTCTGTAGCTTCAGCTTCACTGGAGAGGACACTCCAGCGTCATCGCAAGATGTCGATTCAACACGGGAGGAGACAGATACCGTGTCACTCCCGAGTCGGACTGCACAGCCATTCTTGGTGGTGCAGATAGACTCTTAAGAAGCTACACCATCGTCTCTCGAGGCTCTGTAGCTTCAGCTTCACTGGAGAGGACAGTCCAGCATCATCGCAAGATGTCGATTCAACACGGGAGGAGACAGATACCGTGTCACTCCCGAGTCGGACTGCACAACCATTCTCGGCGGTGCAGATAGACTCTTAAGAAGCTACACCATCGTCTCTCGAGATGGGCGGCTGCCGACGACGACGATAGATGTGTATGTATACACACACACACACACACACACTCATTAAAAAAATATTAGCATATGGGGAGAGAGAGAACAGAAGGAGGTTGATTTGAATCAGAACCAGAACCCTAAATGTACCTTGTTTTATAGTTTGATTTTGGAACCAGTAAACACCTTATGAAATTTTAAAATAATAATTAATAAAAAGAATCCCTTGAACATGAACAGCAAACAATCTACTTATATATCTACCTGGTAGCAATATCACTTGTAGGAGGCTGATTTCAAATAACATAAACCACAGTATTTTCACTATACACCCCTACTGAGATCTATCCCAAGGACAAAAAGAACCACAAAGATATTAAGAAATCTTGCTTTGCATTCAGTGGTCTTTTTGTAGGTGGTAGATATTATTTTGAAAACAGAAAATAAAATAAAACAAACATGTTTGTTCTAATCACATTTGGAAGGAACCAAGATTTTTCAATATAAGAAGATAAAACATAGACATATAAATGAATAAAATCAAGAAATTTAAATAAAATCCCATTATTCTTACTTCAAATAGAAAATATCAGTATTAACTCATAATTTATTTTTCTTTCTCTAAAAATCTGCTATTTCCTAGTAATATCTGCCGGAAAGATTTAGAAGCAATGACAACTCAATAACGAACACCCTACTTCCCAGATTATAGTCTGTAGATGCCATTTCTCGCTAAAAGGAACAAGGGCTCCTTGAGCTAGAACATCTTGTCAAGCCTGAAAGCAAGAAAGCTATCAAAAATTACTGTGATCACATCATAAAATGACATAGTAGCCAACTTGAAGAGGCCCTGCCTCCCAAGGATGAGGCAGTTAGATCATCAAAAGAAAAAAACATATTGGAATGGATTGAAATACATCAAATATAGAAAAGTCTCTGGGTTCATAACAATACGCCATACCCCCTACAGGCCTCCCCCACTACCATGATAGGTAAAATCTCCTTAGTCGCCCTTGGAATTGGCCAAAGCACCAACTCATTATTCTGAAAATTGACAAATAGAGTAAAAGAATCAAGTAGCTATTCTACCTTTTTCCTAAATAAACTGTACCTCTTGGTCACCAAATAGTTGCTATGAAGTAGTTCTTCACTGAAGAAACACAACTAGGAAGCCCAACTGGGATGATAAAAGTGGGAACACTCCAGTCTATAAACCTTAACAAAATAATGGTTTGAGACAACAGTCACCAAGGGCTGCTAAGTCACTAGGGTCAAAGGTTAATTGGGACAGATCAGGTTTACACCAGCTGAATTCTTTAAGGTATGGATCAGGTTGACACCCACTGAACCCAAAGATCAAGGTTAAATGAAGCAGGTATTATGGGTAGCCTGATGAGCTACAACTAGAAGTGTACAGCATCACTTGTGAAGTATTCAATAGGGTCTAACCCTCCCTCAAAAAACAAAGAACCTGAATACAGTCAAACTCTCGCTCTAACTCATAGTTCTCAGTTCACAGATGAACACACTGACATCACCAGTAATTTAATCAGAAATATTAAGTAGCTAGGAAATCCTGCAGATCAAATGATTCAATTTAACCCAGAAATAAAGAACTCTTTTAGTGACTCTTTTTAAAAGAGAAGTGGAACAATTATAGATGAAATGAGATTTAAGACTATACTGAATTTAGTGATTCATTGAATGACATATAGATTTTAATTATACTATTCTTTCAACTTTTCTGTAGGTTTAAAATGTTTTCACTTAAAAAAAAAATAAATCAAAGGGAGAAAAAGACATATAAGCCAAATGTGCTGTGTGGCTTGTTTGGGTGCTGGTTTGAACAAGCAAATTTAAAAAGGTGTATTTGAGACAACCAGGGAAAATGGAACATGGGATTTATTGTGAATTATTGTTAATTTTGTTGGGTCATTATTTATTTAAATATATAGTAAAGTAGTAGTAAATGAAAATGTACTCGTGGGATTTTGCAGTACTGTCTACATATGTTGTTAAAATTACATAGGTTTAAGAGTGTAGAATAAATGTAAGGTTCCTACTTCATGGAGTGGTCTAGAACGTAATACCCATGATAAGTGAGGGAATACTGTATTCACCTAGAGCTAAAGCATTAAGGTACAGGGGATAGAACGTGCTGGGTGTGACCTGTTAGAGGTAGTGTTTGGGTTCAAATCCTGGTCCCTCCACTTTTTAACTGGGAGAACCTGAGTGAGTCTCTTGGGCTCTCTTAACTTCATTTTACACATACCACCTGTTTTGTAGGACTGTGAGAATTAAATGAAATAATGTTTATGGTAGTGCCTAACACATAACTGATTTTTAACTTACTTTTTAAAATGTAAAGTATTATCCCTTACAGATGTATTTTCATTTAACCAATATCAATATTTGTTAATCTATTGTCATGACTTTCAAGCATTCACTATAAGCTAATGACTAAGTTATTCCTTATATCACATGAGCCCAGATCACCTATAAAAGGCAGAAATCAAGGAGAGACTTAAAAAATGGGCAGCACCATACTGGTCATATCAGTGAGTGGTCAAAGAGTGGTCAGATTAAATGAACTCATATATGTGGAATGCTTAGAATGGTGCCTGATTCATGGCAGTATTACATAAGCATTATTATTTATTATTATTATTACTATTGTAAATGACCTAGCAGAATACAAGCCAACTTCAACTTCTGCAAGTTCCTCCTTCTTTTGTTTCTCTGAACTACCTCTCAAATACTGAGGTGACAATCTATAAATTGATATATTTTTCCTAGATGTAGAAAGGATGACTCAATCTCTTAGTTCATAGCTCCTGCTCTTGTCTTGGGCTTGAGCCACTTTGAGTTGGCCATGTGACTGCATTATCACTAATGGGTCTTTGGCTCTCATAGTTAACAACTGCCTTGACTCATAATGATGGGGGAATCAATGGCCCCATGGGGTCCTCTCTCCAGCCTCATCGTGCTGCTCCAAGGGAAGTCTGGTCCTCACTGCAGCCAGCAGTAATCAGGGATAGAGACACAAGTCCTTTTCTAATGCACTGAGTTCTCAGAGAAGAGCTTGGGTTAACTAGCACCCTAGAAAGTCTGTCCGTTTTGCAAAAGAGGAGATTTCTATGTTTCAAATTCTTCCCCTGACCATGGCAGCACAGCATAATTCTCCAAGTAGCATGTACTCAGTGAGTTGCCCTATGAGCGGTCACTTGGGGCTTGGTGATGCTCCAAACAAAGAATGTGGACTCAGAATATGACCTGTATGAGGATTTTGTGACACTGGTGAAATGCAGCATCCTGAAGCAAACAAGTGAACAATAAGACCTGTGATTCCAGGGCCACATGAGGCTTGGAGTAAAACATTCCATTGTCTTTACCTCAACCTGAAATTGCAGAAACTTCAGGCCCCTAGGATCCGCTGCTGTCTCAGTGACTCCTGGGTTTCCCAGGCCATGTCATACATATTCTGATAATGCCAGCCCTCTCTGCAGAGGTGCAACCATTATTATCCTCTTCTGTCTCTGGGTTCCAACCACAGTGTCTGCTGAGAGGCCTCTGATGCTCACCCAGAGGGGGCGATTCCAATGTCAATACAAGGGCTTTCCAAGGTCACTCTCCTACTTTCCCTGGGTCCTGACTCTGATGCTGCCTGATCCTCTGATGTCATATTGTTTTAAATTAACAAGGATTTTAAAAATAATTATAATAAATAAATAAATTATCCAGGACATAGGTGAGGTGAAGTGTGGTGTTGCAGGCCAGTAATTGCTTTGAGAAAGGCATGCAGGTGAGATGACCAGATGGCTGTGTCCAGGAGTCACTGGGCCACATTGGCCAGTGTTGATTGCTAAGGTCAGCTCAGGGCTTGGGTTTCAGGGAGAGAGGTCAATAGGGACTGACGAAGAACTTTGAAACAACATGGGGACACCTTTATCTGACCCACACGACCAGGAGTAGTCCTCTGCTGAGAGAAGCCCAGCAGAAGCGCTAACCCTGCTAGGGTTAAAGTTACCTGGCTTAGCAGGGTTGTCTGCCCCACCCCCATCTTCTAAGAATGGCTTAATCTCTTACCATGCAACAAGCTCACATGCCCACCCATCAGGACTTCACACACCATCCATTTCATAGCTGAAATCACACCACCCAATTCTAATCCCCACTCTGCCACTTACATTTAACCTCTCTAGTCCTCAATTCCCTCATCTTTTGGTTGTCGTTGTTTAAAAGAATAATAAGCATACCTTCCCTGTAGTATTATTTGGAACATCATCTGCATGTAACGCACATGGCACAGAGCCTGGCACATGGTAAATGTTCAATAAATATCTTGTATCCTTATCACCACCACCCTCAGCATTTGATTACCCCTAGAATTCTAGATGTTTTTGAATGTGATAGTAATAAAGCCCCACGTGATCTATTCTCTTCATAAACTTAGTATTGTCCAGGAGCCAACATTGAATAGAGAGGTAGTCCAGTATTTAGTCACATCTCCTAAAGAACATTATTGAGATTCTAGTCCATGTACTCCTGCCCTTGAGTCCTTCGCAAACCCCGCTTCCTGTCTCCCTGGTTCCCTCATTGCCCTAGCCTCCCACAGCTTCTTCCAAGCAAGTCACTGCCCAACTCTCTCCCACATCTGTGAGTCCTTCTTTTTTCTTCTTCCCTCCAACCCTTTCCCTCTTTTCCATCCTCTGAAGCTTCTCTCATGTTGTCTTGGAACCCTATCCTCCTTCACAGAAGATGTAGACCAGAGCTGCTTGGCAAAGAAGAAATTCTCCTTAGGCAGCAGCCTGGAGGAGGGGGGGGGGGTTCCCTAGTGACTATAAATAACGTCACTGGACGTCTATATAGTACCTTAGCATATATTATCTCTTTGTATTCTCATATTGAGTGGGTAAAGGCAACATTCTCTTTAGTGGGCAAGTGGAAAAGAGAGAAAAACTCAGAATAGCCAACAGGTTACTAAATCTTGGTCCCAGGAAATGGATGGCATGACTGTGTCCTGTGCCCAAGGTGGGCATTTAAACCAGGCTGTCTATCAAGGGCTTTCATGGGGATCCCTGGACTTAGGACCAAGAAAGTCTTTGGAAGTCAAAACTACAGATTGTAAAACTTGAAAATTTTTTATTGAAATCATGCTTTTTCATCAGTTTTATTGAAATCATGTTTGTTTTGACATGAAGATAAGCCAGTCTGCAGCAAGACATAAGCATGAGGCAGGAGAAGTAGAAACAGAAGTAGGAAAGGGTCCCCTATCTTCTGGGTCCCTCCATCCAGGGACTCCTGAGGCTCTCAGTGATATTTCTGCTCCTCTCTTCCCATCATTTCCTCATGGCGCAAGTGGATTGGAGCTGTGCTTGCGTCCCTTATAACAGAAATATCTCAGCCACACCCTTGAATTGAGATGTGGCCTTATAAACAGAGAGGGGCTGCAACCCCCAGGCCTCAACTGTAGGCCAAAGTGATGGAGGAGGCAGCTATGAGCAAGAAAAGGCCTCAGGCTATCTTGAACATGAGAAGTGGTGGCCAGTGACTCTGTCTGTGGGGTTGGAAAAAGCCCAAGTTTACTCTCAGGCTCATCAGAAGCCCAAGTGGAAATGTGCATGGGGGAAAGGAAGGCCTGGGAGGTCAGTGAGAAACCGTGTACAATTAGAGCTGGGGCTCAGGCTGTCTCCACTCCACCACCAGGCCCTGCTCAGGGTCCCCCAAAAGAATCGTCCACATTCTTGCCTTTTCACCTCTGCCCCAGCAGTTGGCTCCAGCAGGCTCTTTCCCTGACTGAGGTTTGAAGAAACCTGCCTCAGGCCATTGCCAACCTCCTCGCCCATCAAAACCTGACTTCACACTTTCCACCCTGTTCTTTCCCAACCACTGAGTAATCCCTTGGTATTTTCACAGATGGGCTAGGCGAGGGCCTCATCTGAGTCAAAGCAGAGTGGCTGCAGACGTTGTGTCCTACACTGGCCTATGGCCTCCTGGGCTTGTACTCCCCCAAACCGTAGGGTCTCCTGAGGGAACCTGTAATGCCTGCCCCTCCAGCCATGGTAGTCCGATTTGAATGTGAGATTCAAAACCTGCGATTAGGAGCTCACTTTTAAAGTAGCTTCCAGATGTTGCTATCTTTAGCTCAATGTTGTGAGTAATAGTTATTATTCCTGTAGGTGTTACTATTAATTATAAAGTTTTCCAGTATAGGGAAAATTAGTTTGACAATATGACTGTGTTTAAATTAGATTCAGTCAAGCAATACCAGCCTGACTCTGCAACTGAGGTCACCAACAAGAGTAATAATAAAAAGAAAATAATGCTACCAGGTATATTTTTAGACTTTATAGTTTAAACTTTATTTTTTTAGAGCAGCTTCAGGTTCACAGCAAAATTGAGTGGAAAGTACAGTGTTCTTACATACTCCACCCCCATAGGCTCCCCTGCTATCAACATTCCCCGTCAAAAGAGTACATTTGTTCCAATTGATCAACCTACATGGACACACCATGCTCACCTAAAGTCCATAGTTTACATTAGGTTTTACTCTTGGTGTCATAGATTTTATGGGTTTAGACAGATGTATAACGACATGTATCCACAATTATAGTATCATATGGAATAATCTTGCTGCCCTAAAACTCGCTTGGGCTTCATTTGTCCACCCTCCCCTTCCTCCCAAACCCCTGGCAACCATTGATTTTTTTTACTTTCTCTATAGCTTTGCTTTTTCCAGAACGTCATAGACTCAGAATCATATCAAATTAGCCTTTCAAGATTTGCTTCTTGAGAAGATTATGCTATGTGAAATAAGCCAGTCAGAGAAAGACAAATACCATATGATTTCACTCATATATGGCATCTAATAGCAAACTGAACTAACAAGGAAAATGGGGACAGACTCATAGAAGGAGCGCAGGATGACAGCGAGTGGCAGGGATGGTGGTGGAGGGACTAAGCAAAAGCGAAAAAGGACTCACTGACATGGACAACAGTGTGGTGATTGCTGTGGAGTGGGGGGTATAAGGGGACTAAATGGTAATGGAAAAAATACAATAAAGATTTTTTAAAAAGATTTACTTCTTTCACTTAGTAATATGCATTTAAGTTCCTTCCATGCTTGTGTGTGTGTGTGTGTGGCTTGATAGCTCTTTTTATTTTAGTACTGAATAATATTGCATTATCTGGGTGTATCACAATTTACTCATCCATTCACCTACTAAAAAACATTTTGGTTGCTTCTAAGTTTTGGCAATTATGAATAAAAATACTATAAACATCTGTGTGCAGGTTTTTGCGTGGACTTGTTTTCAACTCCTTTGGGTAAATACCAAGGAGTATGATTGCTGGGTCATATGATAAGAGTGTGCTTAGTTTAGTAAGTGTCTTTAATACACATTATCTAGCTTTATCTTCAGAATAAAGCTCTAGTATCACTGGGGTAAATCTCAGATTTTATACTTTAGCAAACCAAGACTCTAAGAGGTGAAGTGACTTCCCTAAAGGTCCCTAGACTGAACCATGAATCTCCTGACTGGGATGAGAAATTCTTCATTACTGCTGAATCACTGTCACTGGAAGGTCTAAGCCCCTGTCAGATAGTCCCCTCAGCTGGCTCCCTCTCTCACGCACCCCTCGGGCTGTGGTTAGCCAGAATTTCTAGAAGGGGGTTCAGCGAACTCCACTGCTCTCCTCTGTCTCCAGAGTTGCTACAAGCAACTCCTGGCCCCACACCCATGACTCGTAATTGGTTCAGACTGTTAACAGGTAGATTAAAAAATGCTTTTCCAGCATCATAGTGTCTTATAGGCTGTGGATGCCAGGGTGTTCTCTCCCTGTGAGAACCTGTGTGGTGCTGGGGAGGAAGGCCAAGCAGTAGAGAGAGAATAGTGGCTCATGGCCATTTTGCACACACTGGTTGGTAATAGAAGGGAAATTTGAGCCTTGTTTCTGCCTTGAAGGACAAGCGCCTACGACAATAGGCAATTAGTTGTCTTGTGGGTTTCTTTCTTTTTTTAAAAAAAGAACTTTCTTTTAAGTTCTGTTCTTTTAGCAATTATTTGTTTAAATTAATTTCTTCAGAATTGCCCTAAATGTAGTACTTTGTGTTTCCTGTACAGTTCATCCTCTTCAGGGGACATAAAAAAACCATGCTAATAAGGACGATGCGCATTTTGTTGTTCTTGTCACAATTTTTTTCATGTGTCTGTGTGTGTGAGGACAAATTACTCAGGATCTGGGAATTTTCTTTTTGGTAAGATAGATGGGAAATTGCTAGTGGCGTGATTAGGATTGTATTTTCACAGTTATGGCTGAGATCAACTTATTCAGCCTGAACAGCTATAGGGAAATAGGAGGGAGGGGCTTCTGGAGGGCACAGACATTTTCTCCTTCTCCACATCTTGATTGCTTCTTGTTCCATGCAATAAGGAGATAGACACGAAAGAAAGTAACATAATGACTTTTAAACATTAACTAAGCATCAAGATATGTTGATCACTAAGATAAGGGTGGTGAATGCTTGTAATGTTCCCTTTGAAAAGGCACTGCAGTGATTCAGAACTCTTAGAAAGCAAGGACAGTGACAATGACTGGACAACCCTGACAAGACTCATCAGTCCTCATGATGAAGCATCATTCCAGCCTGTAAATGTAGCACAAACCTGTACCTCAGGTGCCATCGGCATCACGTTTCTAGTGATATGGATTCATCAGGGCCAGTGATACAGGCATGAAGCTTCCGTGTGTCTGTGCTAGGGGGAGCAGGAGAATTAATTGCCAACTCCTTCACCCAGGGATCCAGGTCCCTTTGGACTCAAGAAGTAAAGACAGGGCTGAGCAAGAGAATCTAGGAGAGTGAGTCTGGGAGGACTTCATGGTGGAAGTGACTTTTCTGTAGGGTTTTAGTAGAGAGAGGCTGTGTAAAGAAGACAGGGAGGTGGTATAGAAAAGACAGAGAGGGCTTATGCTCAGGCTGGGCACTCATCACTGGAGGAGGGGAGAAACATGCAAGGCTTGCTAGAATGGGCATGATCCAGGCTGATGATGATCTTGGGGAAACAAGGTGTCTTAAAAGGGGGATGGGAGAGCTCTGACAGTCATACTAGGTGAGTAATTATTTCCATTTGAGGCCCAAAACCTCTGCTACTTGAAATACTTTGCAAATGGTGAAGTGAAATTTTATTAATGTGGTTGCCATTAGTCACGTTTGTTTGTTTGTTTGTTTGGTTGGTTTGTTAGTTGGTTGTTCATTTGTTTTTTGTTTTTGTTTTTCAGAAGCAGCACAGGGGGATTTTCTGCATTTCTTCAGTTGCTTTCTTCCACTTAAAAAGAAAAATATATTATATTCAACTGTGGCCAGAAATGGAATTTGCTGAACTGAGAATGCTTGCCCCCTACCCCTGGAAAGTTTTAAAATGTTTTTAAAACCTTAAAAAATATACAAATGATTCTACTAGAAAGCCTTTCAGGGTGCTCATATTAATGTATATTTATTTCAACAGATATTTACACAAGCTTATCTGCATGAGATACTCTGATGGGTATTGAGAATATGGTCACCCAGGGGTTAGAGTAGGAGTCAAGACATGCAGTTACATGCAGTGGGCAGGACCAAGAATAGGGTGTGACCCTGGCCTTGGAGGAGCCACTGGGGAGCCTTCCCCTCTCCCTGTCCTTCCGCACAACTATAAACACAACCCAAGCTCTCCCTGTGGGAAATAAAATTCCTCTTAATTCTTCATTTGAGATATTATTATTCACTCTTTCTTCATCCCTCAGCCTCTGAAAAATGGAGATAATGCCCATCTCACAGAGTTGTGAGAATTAAATAATTGAATGCATGCAAATCAGTCAGAACAGTGTCTGGCACATAATAAGCACCCAGTAAATGTGATCTATTGTTATTAATTCAGACTAAGGAGGGAGTGGGAAGAAAATTCATCTAATCAGTCCATCAGTCTTGAATCAAAACCTATTCTGTGTCTACTGGCATTGAAATAGCACCTATTAAAAATTTTTAGACTTTTGGTCAACATGGCAGCATAGGCAGACATGGCTCATCTCTTCGCACAAATACATCAGAAAAGAAACTAAAATACAGAACAGCCATCAGCCAGAACCATCAGAAATTGAGTTGAATGGAAGTCTGACAACTATGAAATTAAAGAAACCACATCCATCCAGACTGGCAGGAGGGGCGTAGACATGGAACAGGCTGGTCCCTCACCCATGTGTGGTGGATAAAACTTCAGGAGTGATATCTTGGGAGCGAGGAGTCCTAGCCCCACACCAGGCTCCCCAGCCCAGGGTTCCAGTGCCAAGAAGATAAATACCCACAACTTCTGGCTGCAAAAGCTAGCAGGATTGAGTCAGTGAAAGAAACTGCTGAAGCCCCAAGAAGTTCCTCTTAAATAACCCCAAAACAGACTCATCTACTCAGACTAACTCCTTCTGAGCTACTGGGGTAGCATCTTGAAAGGCACCAGTGGCATACAGGGAGGAACTGAAAAGTGTCTGGCATCAAGGTTAGCAAAGGTCATTGTTCCTTTTCTAAACCTTCCTCCCAAAGAGTTGCCAAGCTGGCGCCATATCTGAGACTCCATCAACCAGCTTAACACTGTTTGACCTGCCGTGGAGATCCCCAGTTACTCCACCCCACCCAAATTATAGGCCCACGCAAACTGCCTTTTTTTTAAGTATATTTTATTGATTATGTTGTTACAGTAGTTCCAATTTTTTCCCCTTTGCTCCCCTCTGCCCAGTACCCCCTTCCCTCCAGCAATCCCACCCCCCTTAGTTCATGTCCATGGGTTGTGCATATAAGTTCTTTGGCTTCACCCTTTCCTATATTATTCTTAACATCCCCCTATCTATTTTGTACCAACCAATTATGCTTCTTAGTCCTGCACCATTTCCTCATTTCTCCCCTTTCCCCCTCCCATCTGATAACCCTCCAAATGATCCCCATACTTATGATTCTGTTCCTATTCTGGTTTGCTTACTTGGATTTTGTTTTTATTTTTTAGATTCAGTTATTGATAGTTGTGAGTTTGTTGTCATTTTAGTGTTCACAGTTTTGATTTTATTTTTCTTAAGTAAGTCCCTTTGACATTTCATATAATAATGGCTTGGTGATGATGAACTCCTTTAGCTTCACCTTGTCTGGGAAGCACTTCATCTGCCCTTCCATTCCAAATGATAGCTTTGCTGGATAGAGTAATCTTGGTTGTAAGTTGCTTTTCATCACATTGAATACTGCTTGCCAGTCCCTTCCTGCCTGCAATGTGTCCTCTGAGAAATCAGCTGATAGTCCTATAGGCAACCCCCTGTAGGCAACTCTCCACCTCTCTCTTGCTGCCACCAGGACTCTCTCTTTATCTTTCACCTTTGGCATCTCAGTCATGATGCATCCTGGTGTGGTCCCCTCTGGGTCCAGCTCACCCGGGATCCTCCGTGCTTCCTGGACCTGTATGTCCATCTCCTTCACAAAATTTGGGAAGTTTTCCTCATTTTTTTCAATTCTTGCTTCCTCATTTTGCACTGGTTGACTGTTTTTATCTTCCTTATGTTCCAAATCATTGATTTGAACCCCGGTTTCCTTCCCTTCACCACTGGTTTTGTGTGGATTTTCCTTCATTTCACTTAGCATAGCCTTCACTTCTTCTCTTACGTGTTTGCCATACTCAAGCATATCTGTCAAGCCTGTGAGCATCTTTATCACCAGCATTTTGAATTCTTCGTCTGTTAGGTTGTCTATCTTCTCATCTGTTAGGTTGGCTATTTCCTCGTCGCTTAGTTCTCCCACTGGAACCTTGATCCATTTTCCTTTATGGGCCATACTTCTCTGTCTCCTCATTCTGACAGGCTCCTGTGTTTGCTTGCCTCTGCATCCCAGGTAGAACTGTTGTTCCTGTTACATTGTAAGGGGCAGAGCCTTAGGGATTCATCAGTACAGGGTGACCTGTTTCACCACGTTGTAGCACTGTATGTAGGGGAGGGGTCCAAGAAAGAACAATGCCACCTGCCCAGCACTTGCCCCTTTTCCAGGCACCTTTCCCACTTCCGCACTGAACTGGCGCCCCTCTAGCTGCTGCCCTGGCCATTGTTCCCAGAGTTGGTGGGTCTGCGGATGTTCTAGGACCATGGGAGCCCTTTAAACAAGCAGACTCTGCTGAGACCGGCAGTTTCTGCCTCCACCCTGATCCCCACTGGTCTGCACAGTCAGAAGCAATGAGGCTTGATTTTCCCTGGTGCTGGGACTGTGAGCTGCGAGGTCCGGTGAGGAGCTGGGAATGCTCCCCAGGTGTCCCTCCTGACTTTTTAAAACATGTGACTGCACTTTCTGCCAGCCTGCCACTGCTGCCACCACACTGTGTCCTCTCTGCCCCTCCTGCTTGTCTGGATGAGTATTTCTTCTTTATATCTTTGTTTGCTGGACTTCCATGCAGTTTTATTTTCTGGAACTTCTAGTTGTTTCTAGTTTTGAGGTACCTGTATTCCTTCTTTGTTGTGGAGGGAGATGCAGTGTGTCTGTCTAGGCCTCCATCTTGGCAAGAAGTTCACAATCTATTTCCAAAACTGCTTTTTCATATCAATTGCTGGTCTTGGTTCATGCTTCACAACTTCCTAAATCCTATCAAAGAAGCAACAGTTGGCCTCAGTGAGTCCCAGGCGTGGCACTAGCAGCAGCCAGCCTAGATTCACAGCTTGGCTTTGCCTGGGAATCTCCAAGCCCTACACAAGTAGCAGTCTTCTCAGATTGCTTTATAGTTCAGGCAGGATGCCCCAGGAAGAACACAGGTAGGGGCTCACCTTTGCCTGTATTTTCTGGGAAACCCCAGGGCAAGCACACCCAGCGGACAGTTACAGACCATGTCTGAGCACAGCCACCCTGCCCCTGCACAGCTGATCTTTCACAGAGGGTGGAGGTTGATGGTAAGTGGTCACAGCCAGTCCTTGCAGCTGATTGGCCTAGGTAAATCTCTCCAATTGATCTGTCAACAGCAACTACAAGAGGAGGTTGTAGTCAGCCCACACATGAAGGGGGAACCTTGAGTACCCATTTTGGGTGATAGGGGAGACCATTGGACCCTACAGGACACCTACTACATTAGGCCACACGACCAAGACACAGAGTCAAAACAGCTCTGCGTAATACACAGAAACAAACACAGAGAGTCTGCCAAAATGAGAAGACAATGAAACATGACCAGAATCAAAGAACAGATCAAAACTCCAGAAAAAGAAATAAACAAAATAGAGATAAGCAATCTATCAGAAGCAGAGTTCAAAACGCTGGTTATAAGGATGCTCAAGGAACTTAGTGAGGACCACAACAACAGTAAAAAGATCCCATCAGAAACAAAGGATACACTAATTGAAATAAAGGACAATTACAGGGAAACAACAGTAGAGTGGATGGAGCTGAGAACCAAATCAATGATTTGGAACATAAGGAAGCAAAAACAACCAATCAGAACAACAAGAAGAAAAAATCCAAAAAATTGAGGGTAGTATAAGCAGCCTACTTCAAGAGGTCCAACATTCGCATTAAAGGAGTGCCAGAAAGAGAAGAGAAAGAACAAGAAATTGGAAACCTATTTGAAAAAATAATGAAAGAAAACTTCTCTAATTTGGTGCAGGAAATAGACATACACCCACACAAAGGAAAGACCATGTGAGGACACACAGAGAGCGTGGGCATCTGCAAATAAAAAGAAAGACTTCAGAAGAAACCAAACCTGCTAATACCTTGACCTTGGACTTCCACCCTCCAAGACTGTGAAAATATGAATTTCTGCATTTAAGCCCTCTGGTGTGTGGCACTTTGTTATGTCAGCCTTAGAAAACTGATACGCTGTAGATCATGTTGGAAGGATATACCTCCAGGGGTTATTCTCAGATTGGAGAAATTTCAGCAGATATTTACTTTTTGACTTTAAAACAATCCGGTATTTCTTTATAACAAGTTTTCACAAAGAATTACAAGACAAAGTAATCCCTCAGATTGCGTTTCCCCCGCAGTTAGATCTCACATCCCTGTTTGGTGCCATCGCTCCCTTGGATCTGCTGTGTGTGCAGGAGGGCCGGTTGTGTGCATGAATGACTGACTGGCTGGGGGCCAGCCTGCTGTGGTCCTTGTCAAACGCTATCATGGGAACAGTGAGTGTTCAAACCCACAGGGTTTTACTTGCAAATGGAGCAGTACTTCTGAATATTATTCCATTCAAGTGAAAGGATGGTCTATTTTTACCTATTTTTATTTGAGTGTTGTTCACATGGAAAATGGTCACTTTTCCTCTGCGGATTCTTCAAGGCAGTACCAGAAACCCTCCAGAGCCCCCACAGCCTGGCACGTGTCCTCAGGGTTGATTCGATGGGCTCCCCTGTTCTGCCTCTGTGACTCCGAATGAAAGGATGGCAGGCTCCAAATGCCCTCTGTCCAAAAAACTCCCTGCTGCTTTTGCCTTTTTCTTGCACAAAACAGCGTTGACCTCTCCCTGCAGCAGCTGGACTGAGATGTCTGGTAGTGAGAGGAGAGGGGGCTGCCAGACAACAGACGGCTACAGGAGCCTCTTCTCACCCGGGCTTTTTTGTTTTTGTTTTTGATCCCAATAGAAAAATCAAAGAGATAAAAGCAAGTATGTGTGGAAGGAAGAAAACAAGAGCACAGTTTTCCTCAAAGACCTGGCCTCAATCTGTTGTGTTAACCCTCCCACGGGGCAGCATGGAGGGGGGGTGTTATGTCAGAAGGTACCCCCACACACACACACTCACCCTCATTTGCCCCCTGCTCCAACTGATGGCTTCCCCCAGCTTGTCAGCAGCAGGAGAGCCAGAGGAAAATCTTTCCACCAGACAAATCTGTGGAGCTTCTGAAACTCACTTACCAGGAGCCATTTGTGAGGAGGGACCCTCAGTTTCTAGCCCAGAAAATAGACCATGATGGGGGGCAAGGCATGGGGATGGGAAAGGTTGCCCCAAGGCCATCTTTGCCCCAATGACACTGCCTGAGAGAGGGCCAACCGTGTCCAACATCATTAGGATGGAAGTTTGGGAAGAAATGCCCCACATTTGTTCACTGCCTGTCCAGAGCCTGGCAGCAAATGCTTCCCAGGGACAGTGCAAAGGAGCTGCGACTGAGCGTCTCCTTGTCCCAGACATGGAGCTTGCAGCTTCCCTTTAACACCTGTGCTGCTTCCACTGGCCTGCACTCACAAGCTTGGTGACTTGGACGTGTGATTGTGCTCTTACAGCCTTGGTTTGCTCATCTATAAAATACTGATAAGAGTCAACTGCATTTCTACACACAACAATAGAATTGATTTGAGTCCAGAAACATACCCATATGTATGTGGAACTTTATGATTTCCCAAATCTGTTTTTCAAAGTAACTGTGCCAATTTCCACTCCAACAAGCAGATTAGAAAGATCCTTTTGCTTCAAAGTCTTTTTAATATGTGGTATTGTCAGACTTTTTCATTTTTGCCAATTGAATGGTATAAAAACGCATCTCATTTGCATATCCCTTATCACCAATAAGTTGAACATCTCTTTATTTTTTTCACTGGCATTTATTTTTCTGTGAAATTCTTTTCATGCCCAGTATTTTTAATTTTTGCTTTTCTTTTTGATTTGTCATTTTTTTTTTTTTTTTGGTGTTCTTGTTATCATTCCTTGTGTTTATGTTAATATCTTCTCCAAGTGTGCTTTTCTATTTTTTTAAGAATTGTTTTGACAAAAGAAAGTTTTTAATTTTGATACAATAAAATGTATCCGTTTTTTAAAATACACATAAGAATGCACATAACTCACAAGTTTGTTGGGAGGATAAGCATTCAATAAAATAGCCATGATTTAAAGAATGAGGCATAGCTATATGTACCAATATGAAAATAGCTCTAAGCTCTCTTGTTAGGGAGAGAGAGACAGATAGACAGCAGTAGAAGGCTAATGCAGTAGGTTCCTCTTTGCCTAAAATTTTAACTTGTCTTTTATACCCTTGTATCTTGCACTATTGCCTTGGGCCTACGGGGGTATGTGGGGGAAGCAAGAGGATGAACTGGCAAAGACTCCCACCAGGAGCCACCTTTAAGGCTCCAGAGCTTGGGGGAGCCAATAATGACCCTGCCTGGACCCAGCAGCCCCAGCACCCCTTGTCAGGGACTGTGACAACCATTCCTTAGGCAGCAGCCTGAAGAAAGAACTCCAGTGTATCCTAGCCAAGTGCCCACCTCTCACCCCCAGGAGCAACTCATGACTTGCCCCTTGACTTGGCTTCATCTCTGACCAGTTTAATGTACCTGTATCTATGTATCCCCCACCCCTGAAGTGTCCCAATGCAACCAAGAATAGTGGGTCTGACCTGGATATCTGAGGAAGCCACCTGGACCCTCATCCTTCAACTGTGGGAAAACATGAGGACCTGTCAACCATGCTTTCCTGGAGAAGGGCACTGGGTGTTTGGGGGGGGGGGGTTAACAAAGACTGATTATTGAAGCCCCCTAAGTTCCTAACTGGGCAGGTCATGGTGGATAGTGATGCCCCAGGCCTATAACGTCTTTAGTAAAATGTTGGCCTTTGCCTTAAGCAAGCCTTGACCGTTGTTTCTGTGTATCTAGGTTAACACAACTTTGTAATGCCTATTTTTCAGACCCCTCAGAAGCCCTGTAATATAATCCTTGCCTTACTATCTCCCACCTTCCTTACTTGTCTCATTAATTCCAAATGTGTAAAAGAAACTGGAGACTGTCATTCTTTTAAGCTTTCTTTGCATTGTCTATCAAGATCTTGCTTCCAGGTGTATCCTCTGTTTGGCTCAAATAACCCCATAAAAAATTTCTACAGGTTTTGGACATTCTTACATTGACAAATCCAAGTACTCTTGATAAGTGGGTCAATGAATAGAGGGGCAGATGGGTGGATGGGACCAGGGAAGAAAGGGAGAATTTTTCAAACTGCAGTTGAATTTGGAAATTGTTGCAGAAGACTGTGGGAAGCCTGCAAGATACTGAGTTTGCCTGAAGATAAATATTTTTTCTAAGTTCAGCAAGGCAATTCTTTCTCTGTGCCCTTTACACTCCTGTGTCTGGTTTAGTATTCATCAGCTCCCATAATCCCCCATTAGTAACAGTTTTTGATGTATTTTAATGACAAAATTACAAAACCAGATGATCGCTGATTTTAATTTTTACACACTCATCATGCCGTCAGTGATTAATTTTCTGTGTCTTCCCCAACCTTCGCAGTTTGGGAGAAAAGGACTCATTTCGGTTCTCTAGTCCCCAGCCACACATCATAAGGCTGGTGCTCTCTACCCTCCCTTTGCAGAAGAGAGGCGCTGAGGTTTTAATTTCCCTTCCCCATCATACAAAACAATGTCAGAGGACTCAACTGGGGGAGAAAATATCTTGTTTTTCTCTTCTCAGAAATATGGTTCTGCGTTTTGGAAAAGCTACTTTAAAATGGTTTTAAATCTGTTTTTAAAGTATATTTTTTTCCCGCGGAACATTAAATTTGCTGAATGGCATTCTGAGACTGTGCAGGGTAGATTGTGAAACTTAAAAATTGTGTTCGATCCTGCCTCTGGGTGGACATTTCCATTCTCTCTTATCTTATTAATTACGGGTGTTTTAGGGAGATTTGTAGAAAGTACACTGTATCACAACCAAAACACACTTAGTGGGGCTCATATACCTGAAATACTGCCACTCACTTATACAGAAAGTTGCTCAGAGTGGTCTCTGCCCTGTGTACTCTCTGAGAGGACAGTGAGGTAGGGGACAAACTGAGAGGACAAGAGGAAGGACACGAGGAAAAGAGAATGAAACATGGAGCCCATCCATGAGCAGGCTAATCAGTTCAGAAGTCACCACATACGGAACCAGTATATTGACAAGGTGGACTGTTGCGGGTATGCTTGTGTCCTTCCTGCCCATACACTGAAGTTCTAAACCTCAGTACCTGTGAATGTGACCTTATTTGGAAATAGGGTGTTTGCAGTTAAGATAAGTTACTAGGGTGGGCTTTAAGCCAACATGACTGGTGTTCTTATAAGAGGGAAATTGGACACAGACACACAGGGAGCACACCATGTGAAGACACAGAAACATGCAGACACAGAGAGGGGAGACTCCATGTAAAGATGGAGACAGAAAATGAAGTTCTGCTCCCTCAAACCAAGGAACACCCAGGACCACCAGAGGCTAGAGGAAGCAAGGAAGGATCCTCCCCTAGAGGCTCTGTAGGGAGCATGTCCTGCTGACCCCTTAAATTTGGAAGTCTACTTTACAGCAGCCAAGGAAACACACACATGGATTCCATTGGGTATAAGCAGAAACCAACTTTATTTTCTTTCATCCATTGCCTTTCCATGTTCACACTGTTAGGTCATTCATCCCCAGATGAAATCTTAGGTGGATCCCATAGCTTTTTCTGGTTGTTTTGAGATATTAAAAGTCAAAGTCTGTCTAAATTAATAACTTCAGTCTTCATCCCATTTAAAGCTTCTTCTCTTTCCAGTTGTAGGATAAACTCAAGCTCAGAAAAGGTGGAGTACAGGGAACATTTAGGGCAATGAAAGTATTCTGTATGAAACTTTAATGGTGACTACACAACATTATACATTCATCAAGTCCACAGAATGTACAGTAAAAACAGTGAATCTTAATGTGAACTGTGGATCTCAATTAATACATTAATTAAAACATGTAATAAATAAGATTTATACAAGTCCATAATAAACATATAAGTATATAGTAATATATAATAACAATATTGGCTCATCAATTGTAATGAATGTACTGCACTAATGCAGATGTTAATACGGGAAACTGGTAGGGGGAATGAGGGATGGGGTGTATGGGAACTCTACTTTCTGTTCAATTTTTCTGTAAATCTAAAACTTTTCTAAAAAATAAAGTCTATTACTTTTTTAAAAAGAATTAAATCAATTGTTTCACTGAGTTGACACCTGAAAAAAGTAGATCTAATATTTTGACATGGTCTTGGAATAACTAGACTCTGTGGGATATTATTTTTTCTCTAGAATCTTTGACTAACATGGATTAATTTTTTTATGAAAATATCCACAAGTTTAGTAACGTTAACTGGGAAGTTGTCAAAATCTGCAATAAAGAAGATAAGTGGTTTCTCTATGAAGGCTTGGTTCTCATTGTCCCAGTGCCAAAAGTCTCACCACTTCTGTCCCTCTCCCTGCATGCCAGCCTCACCCTGGCACAGTCTGTGCCTACTGATAGAATGGCATTGACTTCTTAGCTTGTCCTGAAACTTGGCTTCTTTGAACTTTTTGCTCTTTTTCATGTGTAAGAGAAAAAAGTAGCACAGTATTGCTTAGTTCTCATAAAAACAGTCTGCTCCTGTCCCCAGAGTGTATTCATGCTAGGCAGAGAGGTTGTAACCGCCCATGCCCTGTACTGGGCTGCCTGGGACAGTGCCCAAACTGAGGGTAAATCAGAACTCAGAGTGAACATTTGTATTAATGGCTTCACAAGGAGCTGTCAGACTGGACCTTGGGCATGAGTTGGAGAGTGATATGGAGGTACAACCCATGCAGACACATTGGTCCCAGGTTTCCAACCCCATACATGGGCCACACCCAGGCATCCGATATGGCGTGGTCAGCTCACAGGATGGTCCAAATCCCAGCAACCCTCATGGTGACAGCAGACAGCAAGAGACATATGGCACATTGCTGAAGTTTTCCCCTGAAGTGCACTTAGCCTTTCCCCATGTCCTGGACTGCTCTCCAAAGACTCCTGGCCAGCCTGGTTCTCCTCCTTCACTTTCTTTTCCCCCTGCCCTTCTGTACCTCTTTCTACAGGTTTCCAATTTAGTAGTTGGAATTATAATTGGGAAGAGGACACCCAAGAAAGTTCATTTTATCTGACTGAAATGGACAATTAGACCACATGTGAAGGTGGTCTCTTGCTTGGTAAGCATGCATCTCTTCAACCAATATGGATTAAAGGCCTCCCATCTGTCAGGGTGTGAAGACTTTTGGTGTGAAAGATAAAATGTTGCAATAACAAAACATGCCCATCCCCTAGAAGCTCACAGTTTGTGGGTGAAACAGGCACTAACCAAGTGATTACCATGATAATTCTGCAGAACTTATTTCCCTTACATGAAATTCTAGCATATATCTTAGGGGTTCCAGTTCCAGTATTTGTGCATTGAATCATTCCTATTTGAGGTAATTAAATCGGGGCAGTGGGAAGGGATAGAACTTGGGGCAGAGAATGGACAAGGGAGATATTGTGAATGGCAGAGTCGAAATGAACACATTTTCATTGCCATGTTGCAGGAGACAGCAGGGAAACCAAGATCTCCCTCAAGAGGGAGAGAAGTGAAAATGTTTATCAAAAAGGCTAAAGAAAGGATGTGCATAAACTTATCATTGGACAGAACCACAACTAAATGACCTCGAGCATGGGGAGAGGGTAGAGGGGAGTTGAGACCTTCTATGCCGCTAAGCTTCTTAGTTCTCCAAGCGGTTTTAAATTACTAAGAGCTGAAAGTCAAGAGCCAACGACTCAAAGATACAAAACCAGAAAATCACTGAATATATTTGGGTGACAAAGCAGATGGGAAAGTGAATATCTTTTATTAGACATATCATCTATAAGAATGTATTCACTTTTTAAAAATAATATTTTATTGATTATGCTATTACAGTTGTCCTGATTGTTCTCCTTTTGCCCCCCTCCACCCAGCACCCCCCACTCCCTCAGGCAATCCTGCCACCATGGTTCATGTCCATGGGTCATGCTTAGAAGTTCTTTGGCTACTTCATTTCCTATACGGTACTTTACATCCCCATGGCTATTCTGTAACTACCTATTTGTACTTCTTAATCCCTCACCTCTTTAAAGTTTTCACTTTTAAGCATTTCATTGAAACAGCCAAGGACAGGAGAGCCTAAAGAAGTTTATCTTAACAAATTAATGCAGAATGTGTAAATGGTATTAATATTCTTTTTATCTAAGATGCTGTCTTTATTATTTTATTTTAGTGAATGTAATAAGTAGTGTAATAGTCACTTAATAACTTCTCCCCATTCTATATCGCCATTTAAGGCATTAAACTCCTAACTACTGAATTTGCTAGAGGTTTTCTGGTTCCTGTATTACATAGTTGGAGAGAAATTTATGGTAGATACTACTGGAAAACAAAGAAAAGCAAGCCCATGTTGGCCTGGGAAATTCAAGGGTGTCTTCGCAACGAGGTGATTTTTTTAGGCAGGGTCTTGAAAGATGAGATGACGTTAGCCTGGAGAATAAGGAGACATCATAGCCCATCTCATGCCCAGTGACTTCTCATGTTCTCCATAAGACCCCTCTTCCCTTAGTTGGTTGTGTTTCCAATCTAAGAGAGAGTTGTGTAGGGATGTCAGAGAATAATAGTAATAATATTAACAAACCAGCCCTACCTACATAATCCCATTTGAACTTCACAAAAAACCCTGTGAGATAAAAGCAAAGAGCTCAATTTATAAATGAGTAAACTGAGGTCCAAACAAAATGAACAACTTGCCTAAAATCATGAAGGTAGTAGTAATGGAGCCAGGATTTCTCCCTGGTCTTCCAGTGCTCAAACCTGTAGACGATCAATTCTGGTTTACTCTTACCCTATGCATTTCTGAAGGAATATTCCATATCAGCATGGATGTGCTCTATTATGACCAAAAGGAGACCGGATAACATTTTTAACTATTTTAGAATGAGAAAAAAAAATCCATTATTTGAAATCATAAAAATAATTTTTTTGACGTCAGTGACTCCCATAAATGACAGTAAGCAAGGCAAGTGGGCGAAGAGACAGAGCTGAGGACAGCATTATATATTTAGAGTACTATTAGTTGAACCAACTTTTAGAAACCAACAGCAAGGAAAGGCGAAGAGAGCATCAGAAATCGATAACACAATTTTAGTGTTAGCTGCATTTAAGTGAGACAGCTCTGACTCACTCAACATGTGATGTCAGACCAAGCAGGTTGTAAGGGGTAAAAATGTATTTGGGGGGAAAAGTTGGAAAAGGGATGATAAATTTGAAAATACTACATCTTGGTAACTCTTCCCTGTGGATGAAGATACTAAAAGAAATCGTGAGACCTTCTTGGAACCCTGAGGCATTTGTATCCTTTCTAATTCTTCAGGGTAGGTCAGGGCATGCATTACCCAGTGTAGAAAGCCAAGGCCATCTATGAATCACTGACAAGTGGAATATGAATGCTGGGAAGTCAGAAAGGGAGAAAGTCTTAGGGACCAAAACAAGAAGAGTCCCTAATGCCCCAGTGCTTTCAGTTGGTGTAGGCAAGGAGTGATTTACAGCAACATAGAGAAAGAAGAAAGTCTCTAAGTGCCAAGAAAAAGAGGGTCTCTAATGGTTCTTGGTTTGGTCCAGTTCACAGTTTAATATTTGCAATCAGAAAGGGTCTTCTGTTTTCAGCTTACTCCCTTGTTACATACAATTTAGACAACTTCCCCATCTTTGGTGTCCCTACTTTTTCTTTTCTCATCCTTTATGTTCTTGATATAACATCTATGTCAGGACTCCTTTAGTGTTGCTGTTGGGAGACTGGAATGATTGCTATGTCACGTAATTGATGTTACTGTCCTGCTCCAAGAGTCATGATTTGATCCAGCACTCTCTAGAGCCATGCAACAGAAGATCAGTGTAGGTCGTACATTATTCTGTTCACTGTCACCTTTGGTGGGAAGGATGTGTCATCCAATACTATTCATGAGTTCCTTTCCTCAATTATAAAAATTTCTACTATGAATATTACTCTCTTATTAGTTCTCCCTGCAGAATTGCATAAAGTTCATATAATAGAAAAGATTGTAAATGGGTTATGAGATTTCAGCAGAAGATGGGCTCTGGGGTGAAGGATATGTGCATAAACTTGGTTTATAGCTAAATTTATAGCAAGTTCTGAGGCTGTATCTTTCAGGTAGAGGAAACCCCAGAGCAGGAGGAACTTCATAATGGGCCCTTTGCTTCCTCAGAGTAAACCAAGTTTAAGTCATTGCTGGCTCCCAAGGTGCCTAGCAGCTGTAAAGCTGCTACAAAAGGCCACAGCAACTTAATTGCATCAATAACTGCCTGGGTTATTGCACCCATGGGCTCAGCGTTTTTACAATGCCTGGGGGCTAACAGGCCAGGCCAGCAGGGAACTGTGACCACAGGCCACACAACTCCTTAGTTTCTCTACCATTCAGGTTTCCCGTCTCTAACACCTCCTCTTCTTAGATAACTGGGGCCTTGGGTGTCTTAAAAGAATCAATTTTATTTTGAAATTCATTCTTTCTTTTACCTAGAAAGAGGCAAAAGCAGCCACACTCATGGTTTAGGCTCTCAGGAGACTGGGAGCAATTTGTCTCCTCTGTACTATGAAGAGTTTTACAGGATATGAAATATTGTTGTTCAACAAGAAAAACTCTAGATTGTTTGTTCTCTTTCACATTATTGAACTTTTTTAATACAGAAGTTACCTGTGCTTGTTATTACAGATCAGACAGGGAGCATGCTGACATTTGACAGCTGCATCTCCAATCCCCACCACCCACCGCCCTGCAGTAAAGTCTGTCCTGGCCTGGCCGCATCCTTCCATGCTTTTCTGGCAGGTGTGCACACACATTCCTGCATCCATGCGCTGGTACAGCCAAGCTTGAGGTCTGACCTGTTTTGTGGGACTCTCCAAGCTTTTCCATTTAAAATCATGTGTTTCAATGGAATACAACTTGGCCGTGAAAAAGAAGAAAATGTTACATTTGCGACACTATAGATGGACCTGGAGAACATTATGCTAAGTGAAATAAGCCAGACAGAGAAAGACAGATACCATATGATTTCACTCATACATGGAATCTAATGAACAAACTGAATTAACAAGGAAAATGGTGACAGACTCATAGATAGAGAGCAGGATGACAGTGAGTGGGGCCAGGGGGGTTGGTTAGGGGGTGGAAGGATTGAGCCAAAAGGAAAAGGGACTCATGGACATGGACAGCAGTGTGGTGATTGCTGGGGGGAGTGGGGATAAAGGGACTAAATGGTAATGAAAAAAATACAATAAAGATCAAATGAATCAATCAATCAGAAATAAATAAAATGAGGTGTTTAACACTTCTTTCATTCTATGCATTTCCGTTGTCCTCAGCGCTCCCAGAGCAGCTGTTACCTAATCTGCTGGGGAAAGAGGATGGGGAATGGTGGAGGAGACACAGTCCAGGGGTTGGGCTCCCTTTCTGCTTTCTGAGGGGCCAGAGGTCAAATAAGTGGAGTCACTGAATCCCTCTCTGGTCTAAGCTTGCTGAAGGTGTGAAGGTTGACACAATGAGACACTTGCTTTCATCCTGGTGCATAAAGCAGGACCTGGGGCTTCTACCCAAGCAGTAGAAGCTGGGGAAAGGATGGTTGTTCCCATTTGATAGCTGGTTCTGGAATATTCTGCAACAGTGAGTGGATTATTTAGGACTCTTACCTCTCCTTGACCTCCTGCTGGGAAGTGTCAGGGCTCATTAGCACTTCCACCAGAAGCCAGCCCCGCTGGGAGAAGAGGCGAGAGCAGTCGATTTTGCTACTCATTAGCAACTCTGGCAGATAGCAGATAGTGGTGGGCAGGCTGAACCAACTGGCAGAATGAGAGTCTGCTTCTCGGAGGGCACCGATAGCCATTCTAGTTCTTTTGCCATCAGCAGGGTCATCCAGAGTTGACTGTCTGCTGGTCTCATAGATCAATGAGTAAGACAGAATTTTTTAGGTATTAGTTACTTTATATAACTGAGTTGCCAGTACTGCCATCCTCAATGTAACGGTGAGGCTACAGGAGGAAAAATATTTCATGTATAACAGGCACCACAACCACCCTGTTCTTTTAGGTTCTGTTCTCTTCTGACCCACGGGGTAAGGATCACATTTGAAAATAGTTCCGGCAGCTCTGTGTGAGAGGATAGCAGTTTAGTCACGTGCCCCACAAGGCTCTGCTCCGATCAGCCTGACTTGGTATTTGTATTAATATTTTGCAGTTTGCAAAACTCTTTGAAATAACTTTCAACTCACTCAACATTTCACTGATAACTAAAGGTCATAGAAGCTAACTGAATTGCTCTCATCAAGTCCAGGACTCTTTCCCTGACCCCCAAATATCCAGGAATATACAGGAGCTTAATAAGCGTTGTGAGAGGAAGGGCGTCTCTTACCACTGTTTGAGGAAGTGGGGGATGAAAGTGACAAAGGAAATCGAGGTGCCCCCTGCTCTACAAAGGTGAACAGTAAACTTCAATAAGCTTGGTCATCAAGGGTGAAGGTAGAGGGTTGAACCAGCTAAATTAGGTGGGAAGGATTTCCTTTTCTTGCCTAGTTATCTTTGGGACTTTGGCTGGTTTTTATAAAATGTGTCTCCTTATACTGCCACACAGATGAACACTGAAGACATCTAGGCCAAGTGAAATAAGCCAGGAACAGAAAGACAAATGCCTGCCTCCAGTTTTATGAGGTACCTAGAACAGACATGTTCATGGAGACAGAAGGCAGAACAAAAGTGATCGGGCTGGAGTAGGGGGAGTGGGACGCTATTGACAACAGGTGCTAAGTTTCAGTTTGAGATGATGACAAAGTGCTGAACATGGACGGCAGTGATGGATGCATAACTTTGTGAATGGACCTAATGCCACGGAATCGCACACCTAAAAACGTGAAAATGGTAAGCTTCATGTTATGTGTATTGCATCACTTTTATTCTCACCGTTACTTTAAGGATCACCATACTGGCAACTCAATTCTTACATAAAGTAACTAATACCTAAAAAGATATTGTTTTGCTCATTGCTCTGTGAAACCAGCAGAAAGTCACTTCCGGGTGACCCGCTGGTGGCAGAAAGACTAGACTGTATATTTTACTACTTTTTCAAAATGTGGCTCGCTCCTGTCATGCAAAAAGTTTAATTTGGGTGCTCTTAAAAAACATATCTATGGCAATCTGCCATGTCCATGCCTGGTTGAGTAAACACTTCATTTTAAAATATTTTCCCCAAGGTTTTTGTCTATTAGCTGTTTTTTGTTTGTTTTCTTTTTCTTTTGTTTCTGTTTCTAAGCTCAGACAAAAAAGCTCTTCTGAGTGTTTAGAATCACAGGTAGTTCTTCTCAAGGTAATAGTTTCTTCTTTTTTAAGTGATTGTTTTTGACATTTAAAAGAAAGTTGCTATTAAAAAATGAACTGAAATGTCCACATGATTAAAAGCAACTGTGTCATTAGGATTTTACCAAGTTCGGAGACATTTTAATAAGTACCAGAGGAGAAACTGGAGGCAACACAACTATTGTTTTTGAAATGAAATGAGCCAGTCAGAGAAAGATTTCATGTATATGTGGAATATAATGAACAAAATAAACTAACGAACGAAATAGAAAGACTCATAGATACAGAGAACAGATTAACAGGTAACAGAGGAGAGGTGGTTTGGGGGGGGCTGGGTGGAAAAAGTGAAGGGATTAAGCAAAGAAAAAACCCTCATAGATCACAGTATGGTGGTTACCAGAAGGAAAGCAGGTGCCGAGGTAGGAGAGAGTAAAGGGGAGATAAATTGTGACGGAAGGAGAATTGGCTTTGGGCTAGGGGGTAAACACACAATACAACATACAGATGATGTATTATGGAATTGTATGCTTGAAACCTATATAATTTTATTAACCAATATCACCCCAATTAATTCAACGAAAATGTTTTAAAAATTAAGCCTGCTTCTTGCCTTATTCAACTCCCCATCTTTACTAATCTATGGAGCCAACATTGTAAATCAGAATGTGTACTTTCTAATGTCAGTTTATTCTCCTGTGCAGCATTCTGAGGACAAAGGATTAATAAAGACTGTCAGGAAAAACTATGAAAGGTTTGGAAATGGGCATAAAAGATCACTGGATGTCCTTTCAGTGAGGTATGGGGACTGTCTGGAGGAGCCATTGTCTCTCTAGTGACCAAGACATGTTACAACTCTATGAAAGCATGAAGAAATAAAAGAAGGGGCAGATCACAAAGTACAAATTCCTGCTGCTGAGTGAGCCTAAGCTGGAGGTGGTTCAGGTCTGTCAACCAGCAGGCAAGCTACCTCCACCTGCACTGCTCCGCTCCCAGAAAGCACAGCTCTCATCAGAGACTCCACCTCCCCAGAGGCCATGAGGAAAAGAAGCAAAGAATATCTAGGTTTCTGCTTAATGCTCTGCACCACTACCCCGCCCCCTGTCACTCCTCAGGATAAAATCCATGAGTGAAAAGAGGCACACCCCAGACACATTCCCCAGCACCTTTTCTCCTCCCTTCCTCTCTAAACGCTCCCCTTTCCGTTTGCCCACTCTCGGTCCCAGTTGCACTGTCACCTCCTCTAAGAAGTCTTCACTGACTGCTATGGACTGAGTAGTGTCCCACTCCGCAACCCCCACCACCACACACACTCCCAACACACACACACACACAGAATTCCTGTTTAAGCCCTCATGCTGAAATGATGGTATTTGGAGATGGGCCTTTGGGAGGTTCTTACAGTTAGACGAGGTCATGAGGGTGGGACCCTCATGATGGGGTTAGTGTCCTTGTTACAGGAGACACCAGAGAGCTTACCCTCTTGCACTTTCTCTCCCTGAGCATGCCCAAAGAAGAGGTCACGTGAGGACACAGTGTGAAGGCAGCCATCTGCAAGCCAGGAGGAGAGGCCTGTCCAGACACCAGACATGCAGGCATGCTGATCTGCAGCTTCCAGCCTCCACAACTGTGAGAAAATAAATTTAAGTCATTCAAGCCACCAAGTCCACAGTATTTTGTTATGCAGCCTGAGCTAATACACTGTGCACGTTCCAAATAACGTTAATCATGTCTTCCTCAGTACTACCTCTATTTATTAAGCTTTCTTTTTTATTTCTTTTAACCAAAGTCATACATTTACATAATTTAAAAAGCCATATGATATTACAGAGCTTATAACAGGGCTCTCCCCCAATCTCTAGCTTGAGTCTAGGTCCCCAGGAAAAAGCATTCTCAACTCTTTTAATTGTCTCTTATGAATTGAGGGCCAATTCAGTGCTAAGTAATTTTTAAACCACTATTCTCTGATTTATTAATTTCATGCATTATTTATTGACTTTCTATTAAGAGGAGTTGGCTCTCTTATACTCCACTACCACTTCCCTTCCTTCTAACCTCATAGTTTAGTGATATCACATTAGTTAGTATTAAATGCTTACATTATTATTTTTTTAAATTAAGGTATACTTGACATAAAACATTATATCAGTTTTGGGTGTATAACATAATGATTTGATATTTACATAGATTGTGAAATGATCACCCTAGTAAATTTAGTTACCATCCATCACCACACAGTTACAAAAATATACTCTCTTAAAAACATTCAAATATACTATACAGTATTATAAACTATAATCACCATGATGTATACTACATCCTCATGACTTGTTTTATAACTGGAAGCACCATTGTGTTTTCTGTATCTATGAGCTTGTTTTTTGTTTTATTTTGTTTGTTCTTTTATATTCCACATAAAAATGAGATCATACACTATGTGTCTTACTCTGTCTGACTTACTGAGCTTCATATAATGCCCACATTTTCAGTTAGTGTTCAGTGTTTACATTATTTTGATCACTTAATTCTTGTTCACTGTCAAGCCAAATACTATGATCAAATTCCATTTCTTTCCTTGTACAATTTTATTTTCCCATAGATATTAATAAACATTTTTTTAGTTTTTTTATATCACTATCACAAATTCCTTATAAATTCTCCAATAGAATTGTTAAACTTCTCTGAATACATTTTCCATGTGATTAAGTCCTCACTTAGCTCAATATTTATTTCTGCTATCGTATTTTTTAACTTTAAATAAATTTTATTATACAAAAGTCATCACATAATTGGATATTTCTCTGCTGTGTACACAATTATTCTTACTTTCCACAGGAAGGCTGCTTCCTAACTTCTCACTGAGTGATGGCAAGCACTAAAATCCTGACTTTCACAGAATAGTAGTAAAAATGCCCCAGTGATTTAAGTTGAAAGCAGTACATTGGTACATGCCTCTTGCACTTAGTTATCAGGAATGTACAAATGTATTTTTATTCAAAAGTACAAAATAACTTATCTGTAGGCGTGGACATTCACAGTGGCAAACCATTATATATTGTCAGTTGAAATTCGTAACTGATGGTTATAGTGATTTTCCTTAAATGTTAGCCAGCCTTTTCTTCAGTTATTACCTTCAACTCACTTCTCAGAAGTTCTAAGTGAGGAGCACTGCCTTGAGCTTCACCTCCCAGTTCTCATTAATAATGGTAAAGCACTATTACAAGGTTAAAACAGGCCACTTTCCATTCCACCTCCCATTCCACCCATCTTGCCCACCCCAGCGTCTTTCTCCTCTTTAGGAATTTCTGTGACTACAACTTCTGCTGTTGTTAACAGAGAGGCCACCCCAGCAGTAACCAATAAAGCAGTTCTTATCACTTTAGTTGGATCAGTGGTTCATTTTTCCACCATATTCACAAAATCTCCCAAGCATAGTGTCATAACCAACTTCTCAGGAACTCTGCATAATTTTCTCAGCTATCCCTCAACACCTGCATTCTTAGCAACGGTCATTGCAGGAATTCTGAGTGTTTTTAAAAAGAATTTCTGTACCCATTTTTTAAATCTTTGTTAACTGGGGTTAATAAGTCCAAGACTGGAATGCACCAAAACAGGGTATAGCCCCTTCCCAGAACAATGGCTTCCTCAACAGTAGCTCATAATCTATCTTTTCATTCACTTCACGATGACTTGTCCCACCAACCTTCAGCACAGCTACTCTATCTGAGAGTATTGCCAGATGTTCATTTAGTTTTCCCTTTTCACATCCACTAGTTATGATATCTAACTGGTCAATGATTTCTTGAATATATTTTCCAATTTGAGCCTTGTCATCTTTTCCTTTCAAGAGCATAGCATCTTTCATCACAATGACCTCTCCAACTTTTCCTAAGTTGTGAGGCCAAACATCTTCAAGATTTAGAGTCAATTTTTCTTCAAACACTGCAACACTAGTAACAATAGCCATGTTTTTAAGCTGGTCCTTTCTACCGTCACCCAAACCAGGAGCTTTGACTTCTACAGCAAACATTGGTAATGTCAAGAGCAGATACAATGGACTGGAGAGTAGAATTTTTCTTTTCACTCAATAGAACACAGGTATCTTGAAATTCACATTCCTGACCTTTTGCTGTATTAAAGAAATATGGAGAGATATAACCTTGATCAAACTTCATGTCTTCAATAATTTCTAACTCATCATTCAGTGTTTTTTTCATCCTTTACTGTGATGATGCCCTTTCTTCCAAGTTTTTATTGCATCGGAAATGAGATTGCCAATTTCTTTGTCTCCATTTGCAGAAATTTTAGCAACCTGAGCAATTTCTTCAAGGGTTGTCTCAGGTTAAGACTGCTTCCTAAATTTAGCAATTACAGCATCAATAGCTAACATCACACCTCTCCTGAGTTCCACTGGATTAGCACCTTTGCTAATCTTCTCAAAGCCTTCATTGGCCATAGAGCATGCCAGTACTTTCACAGCAATGGTGCCATCCCAAGCCTCTTCCTTTGTATTATTGGCAGCACCTTGAACATGTTTAGCACCAATATTTTTATCTTTAAATCAATGGACTTTGCAATGGTCACACCACCATTTTGTTACTTTGGGACTTCCCTAACTATCTAATAATCACTGTTCTTGCCTTTGGCCCATAGTAATGGCTACAGCACTGGCTAAAAGGTCTACATGTTGAAGCATTGAGGCTTGGGCATCTGCACCAGATCTTACATCATTGGCAGAAGTGTGAGTGAGATGAGGAGCCAGGGCTTTGGAGACTAGCCTAATCTGGTGAAGGACTTCCTATAACCGAAGCATTACTTCAGGACAGCAGCTGGGTGTCGAGGCAGGCCATCAGTGATGAGGTAAGGCTCTGCTGTTAGATTTTTTTAAAAAATACTTTATTTGTTTATCTTTTAGAGAGAGGAGAAGGGAAGGAGAAAGAGGGAAGAACACTGATGTACAAAAGAAACAATTGGTTGCTTCTTGCATGCCCCCTACTGGGAATCAAACCAGCGACCTCTCGGCTCGCAGGCCAGCACTGAATCCACTGAGCCATGCCATGCAGGGCTGCTGTCAGATTTTTAAGGCCCGTAAATTCATATCATTCTCCCGACACTCCTTTTTGTTGTTGTTGTTCTCTCCTGTTGGTTTTAGTGCTTTATATGCTTTATGTACTTGAATTCTTATAACACCTCAGCAAGGTAGTTATTTATCCCCACTTTATAATGATAAGAAAGTGGAGGTTCAGATGGGCAGGTTTTAAAAATTGTAGTAAAGAACACGTAACATAAAATCTAACCTCTTAAGAAATTTGTAAGTGTACCATACAGTATCGTTAACTATATGCACATTGTACAGCAAATCTCTACAATTTTTTTCATCTTACACGACAAACTCTATATTCATTGAACAACTTCTTGCATTCCCCCTCCCTCTAGGCTCTGGCAAGCCTCATTCTGCTTTGTGCATCTATGCCTGACTATTTTAGATACTTCATAAAAGTGGAATCATGCAGTATTTGTCTTTCTGTGACTAGCTTATTTCACTTAGCATGATGTCCTCAAGGTTCATCCATGGTTCACATGTGACAAGATTTCCTTTTTTTAAGGCCGGGTAATATTCCACTGTATGTGGTATATACCATGTTTCCTTTATCCATTTATCTGCCTGTAGACATTTAAGTTGTTTCCACTTCTTGGCTATTGTGAATAACATTGCTTTTTAATAGCAGGCTTTTCTTGGTTTGGAAATGCATTCCCTCTCCAAGGCTTTTAACTATTGGATTTTTGTTTTGTTTTTAGTTTTCTTGTTTTCTCTTTCTGCTGAGCTTTTCACTGTTTACTTATTTTGATTTCTATTTTCCATGTTAAAAACTTCCTTCAAATGTCTGGGGATAAAACACTAAAAGGTTGATTGAAGCTTTGTGTGTCCGTGAGGAAGGGCTTGTCCATGTATGTGTACGGATTAGTGTGGGGGTCTGTTGGATAATTCATCAAGGACTCGGATTCCTCCCCCTTTTTTCCCCAGAAACTCCAACTGCCATTATCTGTATATCCTTTCTTTAGGGCCATTTATTTTCTCCAGAGAGAATCCAGTAGCCTCCCATCTGAAGGCTGTACACCTGGAGTCAGCCTCCTAGGAGTGGGGGCTGGGGACAGAGGGTGGAGAGTTTTGTGGTTTAGATGTCCATACTCGCTCTCAGAATAGCACCCTGTCCCCTCTCTGCTGTGACAGCCTCCCTCTTGGTCCTGCTCTCCAATAATAAATCTCATACTTGGTGGGGAGGGATGACACCTTAGCTGCTCCTGATGGGCGAGGAACCTGGGATCTAATGTCTTCTTAATCAGAATTTCAACCAAACCTCTTGTTTTTCACTTCATACCTACCACCACCTCCCAAAGCTCAAATGCCTCCAGTTCTCCTATAGGCACTTGGTAGTCAGGTTTCTCCATTCTCTTCTTCCTCTATTTTCCATCCTACCAAATCTGATAGCATTTCCCACCTGTTGCAGTCTCCTCCCCAATTCTCTTTGTCTTTTTCGGTGTATGCCTTTTTCCCTACTACTTTCATTTTAGTACAGTTTCAGGGGAGCAGAGAGAAAAATTCATGTTTAATTCACTAGGTTTAATTGGAAAGTCATCTCAGGTTACCACATGAGCCGGTAGATGCCTGTGCATCACACTTTGGCTCTAATCCATTGTAACTTCTCTATCTTCTTTGTAGACTGTGGTTTTCCCCAAGAGCAGTGGCCTCTGCATCTCCAGCCCCTAGCATAGAGGGCATGCAATAATTATTTATTCAATTGAATGAGACTTAATTTATAGAGTCGGTGCTACCCATTGGAAAGCTGGAAGATAAAGTAAATGGCCACTTGAGGCCTCACGTTCACCCATTCTCTTGTGCAGATGGTCCTGATGAAAGCAGTCTCTCAGGGGTGAAACAGAAACAGCAACACCCCTCTCCTACAGTACCTTGTTTGTCCAACCTTTTCCTGACTCTTTCAGAGTTGTGCTTATTTTACTTTGAAGTAATTGCTTTTCAAAGGCTGGCAATTCTCATTAGTTACCAGGTGAGTGAATCTAATAAGAAAAGTCTCCTGATTGAGCTGGGAAAAGCAACATGACAAAATATAGAGTGGGGATTTTTCCCACCTTGCAAACCAAATAGCTCCTATGCTACACATAATTGAAAGAAAATTGACATGTATTATTGAAGAAGCATTTTTTTCCCAAGTGCACAGGGGAGACTGGGCAGGTAGGAGACAGACATCTGAGGTCCAGAAAACAGCTGTGCTGAGGAGACCATTTGCCTCTTAGAGATTTAACAAGGAAGCCTCTGAAATAGCCTGTATTCATTTCCTAGGGTTGCTGAAACAGATTGCCACAATTGGAGTAGCTTAAAACAAAGGCTTAGGCTTCATCTCTCACAGTTCAGGAGGCTGGAAGTTTGATATCAAGGTGTCAGTGGGGTTGGCTCTTTCCAGAGGCTGTGAGGGAGAGTTCCTTCCACGCCTCTCTCCTAGCTTCTGGAGGTGGCTGGCAATCCTTGGCATTCTTTATAGCTATATCATTCCGATTTCTGCCTCCATCCTCACGTAGACTTTTTCCTACTGTGTGTCTCTAAACCTCCCTTTTTTTAAAGGACACTAGTCATTGGCTTTAGGGCCCATTCTAATCCAGTATGGCCTCATCTTAACTTGCTATATACCTGTGAAGACCCTATTTCCAAGTAGTGTCACATTCCAAGGCTCTAGGCTGCTATAAACCTTTTGGGGACACTATTCAATTTGATACATGAGGCCTTTACCTTCTTGCCTCTGATTTTAGTTATAATTTTGGAGACTACATTTGTAATCAAATACTTCCAGACAATTAATATAGGAGAAGTAGGAAACTCCCAGAGAAGGTGCCTGGACGATGAGAAAGACAGACTTGCAGGTGAGGCTCCCACCATTGGGCAGGGGTTCTTAATCTCGGCTGCATGTTGGAAACACTGCAGGTTTTAACTCCCGCTGTCGCAGCATCAGTTGTTTTAAAAGCATCCCCGGTGGTTCCAATGTGCAGCTGGGACGCACATCTCTGCTCCAGTCACTCCTGAAACGCTCGCTAATGAGGCTGCCTCATTTGACTCTGCTAATCTCTGCTGAAGCTGGCCCTGCACGTGTGTGTTCTTGCTCACTGCTGAGAGCTTAGCACCAGCACCTGTAGTTTTAATTTCTGCGCCTTCATGTGCTCTGAAGTAGAACAGCTTCATCAGTATTGAAAACTCAAAAGTTAATAAAGGAAAAGAACATTTGCAGGGGGATGTAGATAAGAGGGAGATTAACATTTCATTTTATTTTTCAGAAGAAGAAATTGTACTTATCAAAGTTGCATGTGCTCAAAGAAATGTGAAAACCCTAGAAAGCACAGAGAAGAAAAGAAAATTACCTATAATTCCATCCCTCCAGGAAAACAATGGTGTGAGGAATGTTGTAAATGTATCTATAAATTTACACTATATATTTTACAAATATGGAATTATGTGGTTTGGAAGATTGAGTTCTTCATTCATCAATATCTCATTAAATATGTCAATGAATGATGGATATCAATAAATGTTTCTCATTAAGTAGTCTTTAGATTTTGACTGGCTACATTTTATTTCTTCATAGAGAATATACTGTAATTATTTAACCAAGTACTATGAGAGACTTTTAAGTGAAATTTTTCCTTGTCTGATTATTGGGGCAAAAGCCAGAGCTGAGATGTAGAGGCCCTGCTTACTCTTCATCCTACGGACTCCCAGACCCATCCTCAAAGGGCTCTCGACTCACCCTCCATATCCCACCAGTTCTATAAGCCTAGGAGGTGGAGATTGGGGGACACTGTGGATAGGGGGTTCGTGACCTCAGGAAGAGTGCTCCCCTAGCCCCACACCCAGGTGGATCGTAGAGTTTGGGAGTGTCTGCGAGGAGAGACAGGCATCTTACCCCGTGAACATTTGCTTAGAGTGCAGTTGCTGATCTGTGTTCTGTACTGACTGAGTGGGAGAAAAGGAGCTGGTGAGAGAAGGCAGTGCAAAGAGAGGGAGCCTCCAGCTCTTGGCCCAGCCGTGTCATCTGGTGTGATAATGGGGCACAAGATGCTATGGCCAAGTGGACACTGGGGAAGAAAGCCAGGCTTGGTCTGCCTGGTTGACACCTGCCATACTGTGCATTTTTCTGATATAGGTTGACATTGAGGGGAGAACTACATCCAACAGAAGCACGTCTCCCAAGTGAGGTAATTACATTGAGGGGAGGCAACCCACAGAAGCTCCCAAAGAACTTACCACATGCTCCACCAGACAGTGAGCATCAAGGTGCCCAAGACCCAGAGGACATTCAAGCCAAGAGAGGACCACACAAGCGACAAAGACATTTGCCCCTTTCCTATCTCTTCCTCCCCTTTCTGCATGCTGCTCTGGGAGACCTGGAACCAGCAGAGGGGAGGAGGAAGCATGAAGGAGCAGCCATATCCTCTCCCCAAACAGCTCCCCAGACTGAGGGGAGGAAAGGCATTGAGGTAGATGTGAAATACAACTTGGTCCTATGAATCAATAATGGCCTTTAAAACATGTGTTTCACTTGACCCAGCAGATTCATCTCCAGGAATCTATCTAAGGGAATAATCAGAGATATGTAGAAAAAATTATGTAATAAGAGAATTTCCATACACAAAAAGTATCTCCCCACATCTTGAAAGGCCATAATTTTCATGTTAAAAAAAGTCACGTGTTCTTTCAATAACTGACAGTTAAGAGAATTCTGATGGTCTAATTTTTACATATAGTTGCAACACCACAGCCCTTATAATAAAGAGAATCACACAGAATAAAGAAAAAGTTTTAGAAAGCTGGCAATAACACAGAGTTGAGGACACTGTGTTCCAATTACTACTGCTGTGAAAACCTACCTCAAATACAGTGGCATAAGCAACAATCCTTTGATTGTGTCCCTGGAGTTTGTGGGTCAGGAATTTGGATAAGGGATGACATGTATCTGCTCCAGGATTCCGGGGCTTTAGCTGGGAAGTTGAATGGCTGAGATGTCTCAAACACCTGGGGGCTGAAAACATCTGAAGGCTTCTTCATTCATGTGGCTGCTCCTGGTAGGGATGACGACATCTGGGCTCGTCTGGGACAGTCAACCAGATCACCTACACATGGCCTACCTGGGAGCCGGGGCTTCTCCCTGTATGGCAGCTGGGTTCTAAAAGGGAGAATCCCCAGGGTGAGAACTCCACAAGAGAACCAGATGAAAGCTGCATGAGCTTCCATGATCTAGCACTGGAGGCAAATGATGTCACTTTCCCTGTACTCCATTGGTTGAAGAAGTTATAAATCTGCCCATGTTCAAGGGAGGGGACATGGATCCCATCTCTCAGTAGGAGTGTTAAAATGTCATAGACAGAATTCTTAATATTTAATAAATTGGAGTAAAATCTTCCTTTAAAGTCAATTCATGCTTTACATTTTTCTTTTTTTTAAACTTTTTAACTTATATTTTATTGATTCTGCTATTACAGTTGTCCCAATTTTTCCTCCTTTGCCCCCCTCCATGCAGCATCCCCCACTGCCTCAGGCAATCCCCACAGCTTTGTTCTCGTCAATTGGTCATGTATGTAAGTTCTTTGGATATTCCATTTCCTATACTGTACTTTCATACCCATGGATATCCTGTACAACCTAATAGTATTTATTTTTCTTTTTTTGTATGTTTATTAATTATGCTGTTACAGTTGTCCCAATTTCTTTTCCCTTTGCTCCCCTCCACCCAGCAACCTCCTCCCTCCAGCAGTCCTCCACCCTTAGTCCATGTCCATGGGTTGTGCATAATGTTCTTCTCAACATCCCCCTATTCCCCACCCCCCTACCTTGCTTCTTAATTCCTGCACCATTTCCCTCCCTTTCCCCTTTCCCCCTCCCAGATACCCTCCCTTCACATGCTCCCCATACTTATGATTCTGTTCCCACTTTAGTTGTCTGCTTAGTTTACCTTTGTTCCATTCCCTAGCTTCTGTTGTTGATAGTTGTGATACTGTTTTCATTTTAATGTACATAGTTTTGATACCCTTTTTCTTAAATAAGTCCCTTTAACATTTCATATAATAATGGCTTGGTGATAATGAACTCCTTCAGCTTTACTTTGTCTGGAAAGCACTTTATCTGCCCTTCCATTCTGGATGATATCTTTGCTGGACAGAGTAATCTTGGTTGTAGGGCCTTGCTTTTCATCACTTTGACTATTTCCTGCCAGTCCCTTCTTGCCTGAAAAGTTTCCTTTGAGAAATCAGTTGACAGTTTTATAAGTACTCCTTTGTAAGTAATTCTCCTCTTCTCTCATGCTGCTTTTAAGATTCTCTTTTTTTTTAAAGTATATTTTATTGATTATATTGTTACAATAGTTCCAATTTTGTCCCCTTTGCTCCCCTCCGTCCAGCACCCCCCTTCCCCGACAATCCCCTCCCCAAGTCCATGCCCATGGCTCACCCTTTCATATATTCTTCTTCTTTTCTAAAAAAAATAATTAATTAATTAGTTAAATACTTTAACAATAAAAAATAACAATCCCTCCCTCTCAGACTTAAGACCCTTTACAATCTTATAAAGGACAATGGACGAAGGTCTCGAGCTCCTCTAGTTGCTTCAAGCTGGACATGGTCGTCGTCCTACCTACCCTTGGGTCAAGAAATCCCTAATAAGAGTGGGGGTGTGGAGGGGAGGGTGTCCTTCCCACAAGGGGAAGGATCGTGCAGACTCCAGGTTGGTTGGCTGTCTCTGGACAACGGCATGCTTGGTTTAACAGGCTGGCATCCTTGTTGTATTCTGGGGGCAACAGGGTTAAAGGACAGCATTCAATCTGTAACCACTAGATGACAAAAGACAGGTATTAATTTTTCAATGTCCCACATTAGGGAAAAGAAGGGCTTCTTTAGAGGAAGGTATGCCAGCTACATCTCACCTGTCCAAAACCCTTTTGCCCATTATACTTAGTTTGGACTGAGGGAAATATTTTAGGTTTCCCCCCTCTCAGGCCTCTGGGCTCTTTCTGTCCAAGCCATTAGGATAGAAAAGAGAAACCAGTTTTAAAGTGAAGCCCACAGACCACTCTGTTCTTCACCAACCCAGCCACTTAGTTCAGCAAAACCATTGAGTCTCAGGAGGCACCAATGCAGACAGGATTAAGTGAGGCCTATACGTACAGACAATCACTCAGGTAATGAGATCGTAGGCTTATGCCCTTTGAAGACAGAAAACACATGTTAATTTATGTAACATAACCCACACACAAGTTTATAGATCTGTAGGACTGTCTTATCGGAAAAACATCCAGTTGCAAGGCATTTGACATTCTTCTTGCCTGTAAATTAAACATCTTTGATAATGCCACATAGTTTAACTTTCAAATGAAAACAAATTTTAAATGAAAAGAAACTTTAAAGACGGTTAGCTGCACTACTTTATAGTCTACCACTGGGCATTGTGATCTTCCTTGAATCTTGATTTTTCTCCCTAAGATTACCCTCCTTGTCATTAAAGGGACTGCATTAAGTTCATTTTTAATTTATCCTGTTCATTTGCATAAATACAACAAGAGCAGCAAATGATCACTTATGATCTTTAGTTCTGCTTTGCTGGAACTTACGCAAGGAACCTTTAGGGTGACCTTCAGGGCACAGAAGCTGAGCCACATACCTGGCATTCAGCCTTGCCTGTAAACACCTGTCTTTTCCAGGTCCTCCTGGTTTTCCATTGTGCCTTAAGGTCCCTTCTAGCCATCTTTCAGGAAAACAACCTTCCTTCCTTCCCTGGAAAGATTGCTATGGACTGCTCATCCATCCAAGGTACCAGGCCTTTTATCTCGTGGACTTTTATTACCTTTGAAAGTCAGTCCCAGTTGCTCAGGGCTTTTTGGTAACAACCAAAGCCCAAGCATGTCTCCTTTAGGCATGACATTCCAGTCAAAGTCTTAGTCAAAAAATCGTTATTAACAACTGGTCTTATTAGTTTTATGCAAAGAAACGTAGGTCATTACTTACTTCTTTAGAATGCCAAATTCTGGAGGGATCAGATAGGGAGAAAATATATACAGTGTGAAGGATAATCCTTGTCCTTCTAATATTCACTGAACTTGCATTTCTATTCTTTATATTTTTATTTTTCCCCCCACTAAAAATTTTTCTGTTTGTTTGTTTTTCCATTACAGTTGTCTCACTTTTTTCCCCCTCTTGCTTCTCTGCACCCTGTCCCTCCCTTCTCCCACATTCAGTCCCCACCCAGCTGTCCATGTCCATGGATCATTTATACATGTTCTTTGACTAGACCCCTTCCCCTTCTTACCACTTCTCTCCCTCCCATCTCCCCCTTTGTTACTGTTAGTTTATTCCTCGTTTACATACCTCTGGTTCAATTTTGCTCATTTGTTTGTGTTGTTCATTAGTTTCCTTTAACAGGTGATAGCATAAGGTAATTTTCTTTTGTTGCCTGGCTTATTTCGCTAAGCATAATTCTCTCTAGTTCCAATCATGTTGTTGCAAATGGTAGAAGTTCCTTCTTTCTTTCAGTACTTATTCATTGTCATTTTCCCCCTTTGTACTCGTGTTCCTCTCTGTCTCTCTCTGTTTCTTCATCTTCTTAAAGCAGACCCTTTAGCATCTCTTGCAATACTGGTTTGGTGGAGATGTATTCTTTTAACCTTCTTTTGTCTTGGAAACTCCTTATTTCACCTTCCATTTTGAATGAGAGCCTTGCTGGGTAGAGTATTCTTGGTTGTAGGCCTTTGTTTTTCATTACTTGGAATATATTTTGCCATTCCCTTCTGGCTTGTAGTGTTTCTGCTGAGAAATCTGATGATAGCCTTATTGGAGCTCCCTTGTATGTTATTAGTTGTTTCTCTCTTGCTGCTTTTAGGATTCTCTCTTTGTCTTTGAATGTTGGCATTTTAATTATGATGTGTCTTGAAGTGGGCCTGTTGGGGTTCATCTTCATTGGGACCCTCTGTGCTTCCTGGACTTGCATGATTCTTTCTCTCTTCATGTTAGGGAAGTTTTCTGTCATTAGTTTTTCAAAGAGGTTTTCTATTCCTTGCTCTTCTTCTTCTCCTTCTGGAATTCCTATGATACAGATATTATTACGTTTCATGTTGTCCGGCAGCTGTCTTAGAGCCTCTTCAGTCTTTTTCAGTCTTTTTTCATTTTGTTGCACTGTCTGTGAGTTTTTGTCTACATTGTCCTCCAGCTCGCTGATCCGATTTTCTGCTTCCTCTAGTCTGTTTTTAATTCCTTCTACTGTGTTCTTCAATTCAGAGATCGTATTCTTCATTTCCTCGTGGCTCTTATTGATAGCTTCCATGTCCTTTTTGATGCTGGTATAATTCTCAGTAAGTTCCTTATAGTTCTTCTGGAGTTCACTGTAGTTTTTCTGGAGTTCTTTGTAGTTTCCGCTGAGTTCATTGAGCTTCTCCATAATACATGCTTTCAATTCCATATCTGATAGTTGGCTCCCCTCTATTTCATTTAGCACTCTTTCTGGGGACTCTGCCTTTCCTTTCGATGGGGGGTTGTTTCTCTGTCTCCCCATTTTTGTGACTCCTATTGTTTGTTGGTGCTTCTTAGAATGATCTGCACTTCCTGGATCTGTCCCTGGTGGCGTGAGATCCTGTACCAGTCTGGGTCTAGGCAGCCTGTTGGAGACTTCCAGGGATCTACTGCCTTTGTTTGTCTCCTTTAGTTGATAATCTATTCAATCTGTGATTAGCCGTCAGGCTTAAGGACCATGGGTGTGGCAGCTTAATTCCTGTAGGCAGGGCTTTTGCTTCCCCTCAGGCTGACGCCACTTGGCTGGGAATGGTCTGCCTGCAGTGTGGGGATGAGTCAGCACTGGGACCCGGCCGGCCGCCTCCCCAGCTCTCCCCTCAAAGCCACCACACCAAACTCTCCCCAAGCATCTCCAGTCCTCTCTGCCTTTCCTCCGCTTGAGCCCAGGGTAAGTGGGGGCCAAAATATTTTTGTATGTGATCCGCTTAAGAACTCTTTTTCTCCAGCTGTTTCTCTCTGGCTAGCAAGAAACCCTGTGGCTTTTCGCTTTTCTCAGCTGGATACTATTTTACTTTCCACTCTGTTGCTGTAGGCTGGGAAGTTCAGCTGGGGGTTTAGACCCTGCCCTTCTCAGGGGGAATCCCCGGCTGCTGAGCTGTTTCTCAGTCCCTTTAGCTGCCACCCGTGTGAGCCCAGCCAGCCCTTCCGCGTCTCCACACTCCCTACCGGTCACGTTGTGATGTAGCGGCCTTTTTTGTCTCTCCATGGTTATAAGACTTCTCTCCAGCTGGTGTTCGGTTGGTTATTCCAGATGATTTCTCCAAAATTGCGTTGTAAATCCAGACTAGTTCTGGGAGGAAGTTAGTGTAGCTTCCACTTACTCCTCCATCTTGTTTCTCCAAGATTCTCTCTTTATCCTTAATCTTTGGCATTTTGATTATGATGTGTCTTTGCGTGGTCCTCTTTGGGTCTAGTTTGTTTGGAATTCTCTGTACTTCCTGGATCCATATGTGCATTTCCTTCCCCAAATTATGGAAGTTTTCCTTCATTATTTTTTCACATAATTTTTCAATTTCTTGCTCTCCCTCTTCACCTTCTGGCAACCCTATGATTCGGATGTTGGCATGTTTATAGCTGTCCCAGAGGTTTCTAAGCCTCTCTTTATTTAAAAAAATTTTCATTTCCTCCTTCTGTACTGGTTGACTATTTGTTTCTTCATTATGTTCTAATTTGTTTATTTGAACCCTGGTTTCCTTTCGTTCACCACTTGTTTCATGTGGGTTTTCCTTCATTTCAGTCAGGATAGCCTTCATTCTTTCCCCATCTTGTTTAATCTTTGTTGTCAGAGTTGTGAGCACCCTAATCACCAATGCCTTAAACCGCGCTTCTGTTAAGTTGTCTACCTCGTCATCCGTTAGGGGTGCTATCTGCTCATTACTTAGTTGTGCCACTGGGACCTTGATCTGCCTCCACTTCTGGGTCATACTTTTCTGTCTCCTCATCTTTCTGTGTTTGCCTCTGTGATTTGGGCAAGGGCTGTTGCATCTCTTACATTATAGGGGGCAGAGCCTTAGGTACTCGTCAGTACAGGGTGACATGTTTCACCACGTTGTGACACTGTATGTGGGGGAGGGGTCAGAGAGGGAACAATGCCACTTGCTCAGCACTTGCTCCTTTTCTCCCACTTTCGTATGGGACTGGTGCCTCTCTAGCTGTTGCCCCGCCTGTCGTCCCCAGAGTGGGTGGGTCTGCAAATGTTCTAGGACCATGGGGGCCCTTTAAACAAGCAGACTCTGCTGAGAGATTGGCAGTTTCCTCCTCCACCCCAATTCCCACTGGTTTGCACAGTCAGAAGCAATGAGGCTTGATTTTCCCTGGCACTGGGACCATGAATCTGCGGGGTCTGGTCAGGAGCTGGGAACGCTCCCCAGGTGTCCCTCCTGATTTCTTAAAACATGTAACTGTGCTTTCTGCCGACCTGCTGCTGCCGCTGCCGCCACCGCCGCCACCGCTGCCGCCACCGCCGCCACCACTGCCGCTACCACACCACATCCTCTCCTTCCCGACTCTGCCCCTCCTATCTGTCTGGATGGGTATTTCTTCTTTATATCTTTGTTTGTTGGACTTCCATGCAGCTTGATTTTCTGGAACTTCTGGTTGTCTCTAGTTTTGAGATAGTTGTATTCCTTCTTAGTTGTGGAGGGAGACTCAGCATGTCTGTCTAGGCCTCCATCTTGGCTGGAAGTCTACATTTTTTCTTTATTATTAGTATACATATACAGTATCTCCTCCCCAACAACAAATTAGTAGTCTATCAACAACCAATTGTCCATTTCTTGATCACCAATGAAATGTGCAATATTCAATTTGAATGCTGGAGTACCCAGAGTTAGCACAGACCCAAGTTAAGAAGTCAGTCCCACAAGACTGCCACTCATTTCAGATGCCAGTTGCAATACCAGGGTCCCAGGGCTACCCACAATTTTGTCAAACTTGGCTGTAAACTTGGGGGTTCACATTATCCCCTGTCAGGTTTGACTCAGAAAACTCAGGAAAGCACTTTGCCTACAGTTTCTGGTTTCTTATTAAGGCCACAATTCAAGAACAATTAAAGGGAAGAAATGCATGGCAAGGAATCAGCGGTGAGGAGGCACAGAGCTCCCATGCCCTCCCTGGAGCACCACCTTCCCCGTACATCTATGTGTTCACTAACACAGAAGCTTCCCCAGCCTCATTGTTTCAGAGTTGTAATTAAGAAAGCATTACCTAGACATGATCAGTTAAATCATTGGACTCATTCTCTAGTCGCTCTCCTCTCCACAAATGTTGCAAATAGGGCTGAAAGTTCCAATCCTCTAATCACGTGGTTGGTTTTTCTGGTCACAGGCTCTCATCCTAAAACTATCCAACTTCCTGTTTCCCCTTGAGTCAGCTCATGAGAAGACAAGAGACTCCTATCACTCAAGAAATTCCAAGGATTTTAGGAGCAGTGTGCCAGGACCCAGGAGACCAAATATATATATATTTATTATACTACAAATATATATATATATTATACCACAACATGATACTAATAATACGTTGAACAGGGGCTGGGGGTTGTGAATCTAAAGAAGAAGAAGGTGCAATCTCTGCTTTTGAGGAGCTCTCTCTTGCACACCGAAGGTTCTCTTTCTCCTTTCCTTACCTTCTCTCTAAAAATAAATAAAAATTTTTTAAAAAGAGAAGCTCTGAACCTATCGGAGAAGACAGGGATCAAACAGCTTTCTGCAAGGACTGTTAAATGTGCAAAGGAGAGGGACTAACTGTGAGCTAGGAAGCAGGTACTTTTAGAATTGTTTTTCCACTAAAGAAGAAATTATTTACTTGTTAGTATTTCTCTGACTATTTTTAAGAGTGCCATAGGAATTTTATCATCAGCATGCTGCTCATAAAGCAACTGCCTTTCATAGGATAGTCAGAGCACAAGGCATTTCCAAATCAAGTAGTGAAAAATCTGATAGGGATGAAGAGAAACAATCAACAAATAGAAATGATCTCTACGTATATGTTCTTCATAATATACAATAAAAAATGCAGAAAGGCTCTTGACATGAGACAGCTGGGTTGTGTATTTCATCCATGTGGCACTGTGTATAACTAAGCATTGCTCTCTGAACTTCAGGAGTACAAAGGAAGGTCCATACCCCATAAGTCTAACTCTCTAGAAGTTATAAATCAAGCTAATAAGCCACCAAATAAAGTGTGTTTTATCCTCCTATTTTAACAAATAATCTTCATAATAACTTAAAAGGAAATTTAGGATCTGGATGTGGTGGGACTGCAAGGACCAGTCTGGGACACCTCCATCCTTGTTGTCCTACTTTTAGCTCCGCCTCCCACACATGTGGATGCCCCAGACTACATGTCCACATCCCTGCAAACAGCTTCCCTCTGCCACCCCTCAGGTCCAGGGACACATGCACCAGCATAGCTGTGGGCGTGGGGAAGAAGCCCACTCAGGGCCCAGGAGTGAGCTTGGGCAGCTCCAACAGAACACTATGGACTAGGTGGCTTAAACAACAAACACTTATTTCTCACACTTCTGTCTAAGATCAAAGTATAAGCCTCTTCAGTGTCTGGTGAGGGCTCTCTTCCTGGTTTACAGATGGCCACCCTCTTGCTGTATCCTCACACAATGGAGACAGATATCTTATCCCTTGTGTCTCTTCTCATGAGAACACTAACCTTATCATGAGTGCTCCTAGCACAACTAATCAATTGCCTCCCAAAGGCCCCACCTCCTAATACTAGTACATTGGGGATTAGGGTTTCAACTATGAATTTGGGGGATGCAAACATTCATTCCACAGCATGTAGGGAATACTGGGTCCTGGGTACCTGGTGCTCATCCCAGAAGTCAAGGGCTCATTAGCTCTGAGCAGGCACATCTTTTGGACCCTGTGGATTCCTGGCCCACAGGGAGGAGTTTGATGGGTCTTGGGCCAGAGCTGGACACTCTAAAGCTCAGAGCCTGGGAGGGCCTCTCTTCTGGTCTAAGAAGGTATATCCTAGCCTACCATGTCTCCTGGCTCTCACTGGCTGATTTTCAGAGTAAATTGAGAGGACATATGAGGCTCTCTGACAAAGATGTAAAGCAATTTCTTAGAAAGCCACATTACAAGTTAAAAAAGGAGACTTGAGGTCAGGGCCACTAATTTCTATTCTACTTTCTGTGCTTAACTATCATTTATTACTGCCAATATCTTAAAATGTAACTGCCTTTTTCTTTGTTTTTTTAAATCTCTCCAAAGAGACAAGGTCATTTATTACAATTACTAGATTCTAACTTCTTTTTAAGAAGCAGCTGGCTGAGAGCCTATTAGTAGTTTTATGGAGAAAGCCTTTTCCTCCACTAAATTTCCTTGGCTCAGTGTCATACACTGAGTCAGGGACTCTTCAGGTTAGGCATCACCTTATCTGACCTACTCAAAACCTTTGTAGAAGTTTTGGTGCTATCTGTAAGAAGAGGCAATGCCCTGTCTTTAATCTCATTCCTCAGATCTCGGGCAAGGCTACCGGGAACTCAGAAATGCTGGTGCTCAGGCCCAGCCCCTGATCAATTAAATCAGAGTCCTGGGGCTGGACTGGGTGGCCATATTTTATCAGAGCTCCCCAGGTAGTTCTCACATGCCCACCTAGCAATCAGGATCAGGAGAGCAGCTACTCTCTCATTGTGTCAAGGAGGACAGTGGGCTGGCCAGGTGAATGTCACACAGCACCAGCTCAGGTACAAAAGCACCCCTCTCTGCTGTCAGTAAGGGGATTTACATGAATATTGGGTTGTGCAATCAGGCTGGCGCCTAGGGTTTCTTCACAAGCTCTTTCTCCTCCCAGTACTGACTGCTACTGGATAAATAAAAAATTTTAAAAATCCAAAGCAGAAAACTGTACTTACTGGCAGCAAAGAGAATGCTAAACAAGGACAGAAAAAAAAACAAAAAACAAAACCCACCTCTGTGACATATACAAATCTAGCTTCCAACAGAGGATGTCCAGCCCAGATCAGTAGTTGAGACAGAGTTTCTTTAAGGTTGCAGAGACATGTATTGTAGCAACAGTACTAAGGCAGGAATCTAATTGCTTAATTGACAGGCCAGTTTTAGAAAAGAAGGGCTTGAAGGGAGCATTGAAATTGAAGAGTAGACTCTACATCATAAATGACTGTAAATCCACCCAATATCAGAGACTAAAGCCATCTTCTTTTATGAAAACTGTTCCTGGAAGTGAAGAGTGAACTGTTAAGCCAGAACTTTTGGGAAGTAATGTTGTTTCAGTGGCTGGAAGAGCAGCCAGAGAAAGCCTGTAAGTTGGCCACTGCTCTGTCCCCACCTGCCACACACACATGTTGGGACCAGGTGGGAGTTTGGCCTGTGGCAAACATCCACAGACACCTGTTGCTCCAGCTACACTTCTGGAACAACCACATGTCATGCACTCATTCAGCACAAGTTCCTTGAGGGTCTATTAGTTACCGGATATGTGTTAGATGCTGAGGTAGCTACAGAAAAGGTTAAGGTGTGAAAATAGAGCCAAGAATATAAGGAGAAGAGAAAGAGCAAGAAATTGGAAATCTATCTGAAAAAATAATGAAAGAAACTTACCTAATTTGGTGAAGGAAATAGACATGCAAGTACAGGAAGCACAGAGAGTCCCAAACAAGATGGATACAAAGAGACCCACTTCAAAACACATCATAATTAAAATAACAAATGTTAAAGATAAAGAATCTTAAAAGCAGCAAGGGAAAAGTAGTTAGTTACATACAGGGGAGTTCCCATAAGATTGTCAGCTGATTTCTCTAAAGGAACTTTGGAGGCTAGAAGGAACTGGAAAGGAATATTCAAAGTCATGAAAAGCAAGGACCTTCATCCAAGATTGCTCTACCCAGCAAAGCTATCATTTAGATTAAAAGGGCAGATAAAGAGCATCCCAGATGAGAAAAAACTTAAAAAGTTCATCATCACAAAACCATTATTATATGAAATATTAAGGGGACTTGTTTAAGAAAAGAAGATCAAAACCATGAACAATAAAGTGGCAATAAATACATACCTGTCAACAATCTAAAAAACAAACTAAGCAAACAAGAAGAACAGAGACAGAATCATGGATGGTTGTCAGATGGGAGGGAGTGTGGGGGAGTGGGTGAGGAGGTGAGGGGATTAAGGAGTACAAATAGAGACTTCCGGCCAAGATGGAGACCTAGACAGACATGCTGCATCTCCCTCCACAACTAAGAAGAAATACAACTACCTCAAAACTAAAGACAAGAAGAGGTTCCAGAAAATTGAGCTGCATGGAAGTCCAATAAACAAAGATATAAAGAAGAAATACTCATCCAGACAGACACCAACTATTCAGCAGGATGAGCAGAGTTTATGAGGCCATCAAATAAACATTTAAACGTTTCATCATTTAAATAGAGAAGGCCATGTCGACCATTTCATGACAGCTTCCCAGTCAAGGGCAATTGTTAAACATCATCGATTGTACATGCCCCAAATTCAAAAAATTCTGAGCTATGAGGGAAGAGAAAGAGAAAAAGAAAGAAATGTGACTTGAAAAAATTAAACACTATATTAAGTAGGTAACTGGTGTTACAATCATACCCTATGACTTTTTTTCCTTCTGTACACCAATGTCTTTTATTAAAATGTGAATAACAAAAGATAAAAATAAACAATCCAAATATTAAAAAAAGAAAAAGAAGTACAAATAGGTAGTTACAGAACAGCCGTGGGGATGTAAAGTAGTGTAGGAAATGGAGTAGCCAAAGAACTTATACACATGGCCCATGGACATGAACAATGGTGGTGGGATTGCCATGAGAAAGTTGGAGCTGCTGGGTAGAGGGGGGCAAAGAGGGAAAAATTGGGACAACTGTGATAGCATAAGCAATAAAATATAATTAAAAATAAAATAAAGATGGCTTATCCTCAAAGGCTACATGGTTCTCGGTTAAAGAGGCAGAGAGTGTTTGTATCTCTAGTTCCCAGCACCCACCTGACACGGGATAGGCACTCATTTGTTGAACAAATGAATTAATGAACAAATACATAAAACAAACATGAATCCAGAGGCTAGATGGAGGAAGCTTGTTTTTCAACCAGGAAAACAACTGTTAGCACAATGACCAGAAGGTTCAAAGGCATTAAGTAGGTCCTGGGAGGGGGAAAGATGGGGAGGGGACAACAGGCAGAGAACTCTACTCAGTTTCTCCCCCCTGCCCCCATACAGTACACTTCCCCAGTAATGCACCCAACAGCAATGCCAACTTGGAGAAAACACTAATTTGGCTGCATAGCAATTGGTTCCCATCCTTTGTGTAGTCCTATTCTCAAAGGGTGGAACCAAGTTCTCTTCCTGGGGAAGGGGGACAGGGAGGAAGGCCTGAGTTGGGCCTAGGGGCCTTGGGAAGAGATGCCCTCAATCATTTGGGACTTTGGGTTTCTTGTATAGTTGGTTGTGTGTAAGTTTCACTCTATTTTTGTGCTTTATGTGACAACTCAGGCTGAAAAATATTTTCCATTGACCTAGCATTTGGATAATTTACATTTTCAGATCCCACTTGCATGTATGGCAGAATTTCACTGCACATACCATTTCTGTCCACTATCATGTTCAGAGCTAAGTGATCTGGGTGACAAGTCGTGGCTCCTCAGACTACTAGCACCAAGTCCTCTACCCCTCTCCTTTTTCTCTCCCCCTCTTGCTTTTTTCTTCCACCAGAACAACCAGCTGTAATTTTACATCCTTTATTTTCCCGCCTGTCCTGCTGGGAGGTCAGGAGCTGGATCACTCATCCTGGAAATACTGCCCTAGATCTAGGAAAGCAACTGGTGGCTGGGCCCCCTGGGCAAAGCAGGCAGCAGTGATCACATGCTAAGGTCATTGTCCTCCAGATTTTGTAAAACACTAAAGCTCATTATCTTCCCCAGAATGAGGCTACAGAGTTTAATTACAAGAATCAGGAAAGGCAATGACATTTTAACTGTACAGTAATAGTGTTTCCTAAAGGAGTCTCACCTCATTTCATCCAGTACTGTGAAACACATCTGAAACTTTCTTTTCCAGTGAAGTCAGAGTTGGAAAGTCTTTGCATAATGTCTTGAATGCCCAGGGAGCAGTTTGGTGTCAGAATTAAACACCAGCTTTTTGTGTAACCTTCTACTCTGGTTGTTTTGCTCTGTTTTCTCTTGTTAATGGCTTCAATCAAATAAAAACATTCCCCTCGGCTTTGTCCTAAACAGAACTAGAAAAGCTCACCAAGTTCATCTCAAAACTAATCCTCCCACAATTCCTCTGACCAGAGGCAGGCATAATGTGATTTTCAAATGAATGATTAAAAGAATCAGAACTGAAGTCTAAGCATGGTGTGCCTGGGACATGTGGTAGGTGCCTTCCTTTCCACAGAAGAGGCTGGTGCAAAGGCCATGGATACTCGCTGCTTGGTGCCACTTAATCTGGCACAGGAATGCCAGATCATGCAGCATCTGTGTTGGTAAGACAGCTATGTATTTTGCAGGAAGGCAGCCTTGCATGAGGCTCCAAACTTCTCAGGCGGTAGCTGTGATGTGGGAGAAACTAGTCGGTACAATGCAGTGCTAGTTACAGGCACAGCAGATTTTCCTTAAGGAAACTCTGGAACAAATCCAGCTTTGTGTCTGTGTGGCCCATGCAGGCACTCTGGGTCCAGAGCTTAGAGAAGTCCCAGGCTTGAGAATGTGCTACTGTCAGTGCCTGGAACGTTTTTTTTTTAAATTTAATTTATTTGTTTGTTTGTTTGTTTACTTTTAAAGAGAGGGGAAAGGAGAAAGAGAGGGAAAGAAACATCACTGTGTGGTTGCCTCTCACTCGCGCCCCGAACTGGGGACTTGACGTGCAACCTAGTCATGTGCCCTGACTGGGAATCAAACCAGCGACACTTGGCTTGCATGCCGACGCTCAATGGAACTTCTTAATACTTTTTGTCCAAGGGGCTCTGCATTTTTATTTTGCACTGGGCAAATTATGTAGCTGACTCTGCTCTGGAATCTGACGGAAGTGGTGTGAACTCTGACCTATGCTTACTATTATTACTACTACCAGTTTTACTATGTGCAACTATTACTACTGCTAGCTATCATTCACTGAATACACCACCAGGCATTACTGCAGTTAATCCTCACCACAACTCCATAAGCTAGTTACCAGCAACACCTTCATTTTACAGGTGATAAATGACGTAGCTTTCTAATCTTACATGTAGTCCCAAACAGCTCAATTTCAGGGCCTACGCTCTTAACCACTAATTTAGTCTTACTGGTTTTGTGACTTTGGGTAATCTACTTAGTTTCTCTGAACCCAAGGTTTCCTAATTGTAAAATGGGGATAATGCTGGTAAGAGCAGAACCCCACTCCTACACGCAGCCTGGACACATAGAACTGAAAGTACCCTTACTGTCTAGTTAACTTGACTCTGCTATCTTCATTAGAAAATCTTTTGTATGTTTTTAGGAGCAGGATTTTACTTTTCTAGGACTGTCCTACCCAGGCAAACGTTTGATTGCTCATTAGAGGAACTTCCTGTAAGGCTAAACAACCCTTCAGTGGAAATCATCAACAGACAAAATTCTTCGAATCCTCCCTTTCCAGAGCCTCACCTTGCTATTTCCTGGGCAGACATAATCACGATTCTTACCCAATCCTAATCAGGTCCCATGTTGTAAAACCCTCCTTAAACCAAACTTCGAATTCTCAATCAATTCTGACCCTCTCCTTCCCTGCTCTGAGGTGCCGCCAAGATGAGATAGTATTCTCTCCTATGGCACTAAGGAGTCAGCTCAGCTTTGTCTTCTCAACAGACTCTGTTGGTGGTATTTGGGGAGCCAACTTGTGAGACTTAGTACAAATCTCAGACCCCAAACTCAGGTGTATAATACATCTATTTGTTTCTCTGTAACCCCATTTCTATATTTGGCCCCCATACCCCCCAAAGGTGATGGAGACTCACTTTCTGCCACTTCTGTGATATCATGGAGGGACGCCTTTTCCTCTGTCTTCTTAGGTTCTGTGACTGGACCTGAGAATTAAAATAACAGAAGACAGATCTACACGAGAAAATCACACGAGTTTTATTTGATGTTAATATTTTTATGTGTGCACAGAGGCCTTCATATGTAGGTAATGGAGACCTAAATAAGTTCATTGGCCTTAGAGCTTCCATAACATTTTAACAAAAACGATAAATTGTGGAGATAACAAAAACAAAGGAAAAAGAGGTTTGGCAGGAGCAGTAAATTGTGGGAAAGAGACTAGAAAACATATGAGGGCAATTCATGGAAAACAAAGGTTATTTCGGTAGGTTTATTTGTACAGAGCTGTGCATCGACTCCCCATTGCCAGGGATACAAATGTTCTCCTCTTCCAGGTATGGTGGGGGAGGGGGCACCTCTTCACAGGGAATTTATGCCCTGCTTTTAAGTAGAAAGGAGGAAGTCAGAGAGCCCTTCCTGCATCTGGTGTTTCTGAACTATCTTCACCTCAAAATAACCAATATGCCAAAGTGGCATATTTTGAGATGGCATGTTCTGAACCCCTCCAGTGTTCTTGCTTATTCATGTTTTCCAGGATTATGCCCTTGCCCCACATGTTCCTGGGGAACATTGGATCAATGGAAGGTCCTATATGGTTCTCAGTCTACTAGGACATTCATCACCCCCTCTGTGATCAGCCTTTGGTTGGCACAGGTCACCACTAAGTACCCTCTGTTTCCTTCTGCAGGCTCCACATCCACCTGCAGTTTGTGACTTCCACATCTCCCTTGACCTGGGACTTGCTGGAACAGAGTTCAGGGGTCTCACTGGGGAAGTTCGAGAGTCATTCTGTCTGAGAAGATCATGCAGCCATTCCTCCTCTAGGCTGGGCCCTGCGTGAGTCCCATCAGCCTTTTCCTCCCAGGGTCCTGGCAACTTAACGCAGGAAAGGAGGTGAGTGCTGGGTTGAGCCCACCCTCCTGTAGGACTCAGCAGTCCCACCTCTCTTCCTTCTGGTGTCCAAGGTAACTCCACCGAAACTCACCTTGGCCTCCTCTGCACTAACTGTGAGCTCGTTATAGATAGGTATGGTTTTACGTGAGATTCTTGGTTTTCTTTCTTTTCTTTCTTTCTGGTTTTTCATGAGCAAGTAGCCTTTATTTCAGGAATATAAGAAAGATTTTACATTACATTAGAAAATCATTTCATTATCACATTACATAGTAAAAGAGAAAAATCTCTCAATCACCTTCAGATGTTTCAATGTGTGGATCTCTCAGAGGTGTTTGTGTGTTGAGCAGGGACTATTTTGCTGAATTATAGCTGTTCAGATTGTCAAAACTTCAAGGGGAGGGATCAAGGGGACCTGTTACAGTGCCATTCCTCTGACATCCCAGATTCCTGGTTTTCTGACAAGCAAAGGCAGAGGAGCATGCTTACATGACCCCGACCTAAGACCCACTGTGCGGGAGACATGCCTGGAATATATAAATATAAAGTGTTTCTACCTCTTCTGAGCACACTGGTTCTCCTCTGGGACCAAACTTTTGCTCCTGATCTCTAATCCTGGGAATCCAGAAAGGGCCTGTGCTCCATTAGCTTAGCTCTGTCTCAGTTTGGGTCCTTCCATATTTCCAAGCATCGGCTGGGGCTGCAGCATTAGCCCCTCAGTGCTATCTGCCCACATGGGCTTCTTTGAACCATGCTGTTTGACCTTGGTCATCTGCCTTCACAGCTGACCACTCCTTTCCTGTGTCTCCCCATCTGCGCCATGCTTGTGGGTAGAGGGATTGTCCTGCTCATTCTGGAGCATGCTGGGTTTCTAGAACCTGAGAGGCTGCCCAAGGTCCTGCCCACCACCATGCAGCCATTCTGTTTCTGAGATCTCACTCCAGAGCTCTCAGGAAACACGGATCCTCTCTTCTGGAATCCTCAAAGCCACCATTAGGATTAACCACTTCTCCCAGCCCTGGGAAAAGAGGGCCGGGCCCTGTTCTAGTTATTTTTGCATAACAAATTAGCCCAAAATTTAGTGCCTTAAAACAACCATTTATTTTTAATGTTTGTGGAATCTATGGGTCAGGAATTCACAAAGAGTACATGGGGACATCTTCCCACTCTCTGCTCTGATGTTTGAAGTCATCTAGAGGAGGCTCCTTCTGTCCCATGTGTAGCTGTGGACCTCAGCTGAGCTGCTGGCCAGGGCACCTCCTTGAGACCCCTCCATGAGGCCTGGCTTCCCCACAGCAGGTCTGCTCAGGGCTCATAGGCGAGCGTCTCCGCTCCCAAGCAGAGCTGCATGGCCTTTCAAAAACTACTCTCAGAACCCACACAATGTTGCCAGTAGCATGGCCTCCAGTCTACCCACACTCAAGGGGGGGGGGGGACATAGACCCCACTTACCTTTAAGAAGACTGTCACAGTCACTTTGAAAGGAGAGCATGTAGAATGAGGGACCTTGTGACCACAGCCCATTTTTCTCGGACTCTCCAAAGTGTATTCTTGTTTCCCCATCATCTTTTCCTAGTGTGTGTGTGGGAATGGGGGTGAGGGGGGCACAAGAGAACCCCTTTTTCTCTTTTTTAAATCCTCAAACAATTCAGCAATTCCAATAGACCACTCAGGTCACTGGCTCATGGAAACCAACACAGAAATGCTCCCCCTGTTTCCTTTGCAATGGCTACGGTCTCTAATTGCCCTGGCTGAGGGGAGAGAAGGAGTAAAAGAGTAAACTATTAGGGGAGAGGTTACTCTCCCCATATGTTCTTCCACCACAAGGAAAACAATAAGTATCTCATAGACTTGTGGGAATTAATTTTAAAAAAATTTTTTTTATTGTGGATAAAGGCCAGGAGGCATGGCTGGGTGGAGGGGGGCAAAGAGAAGGAAACGAGGGACATCTGTAATAGTGTCAGCAATAGACTTATGAGAATTAAAGTGAGAATATATGCAAAGTCCTGAAAATCAAACTTGTACTTGAACTGGTCTGCCCTTTCCCTGCAGAGACAACCCCATGCAAGCCATGGTCCAGCAGCAGAGTCGCTGTTACTGAGCAGGGTTGACTTGAGGAGAGTGAATTAATCTAAACTTGAGCTTGATGGTAGGGATACATAAGTAGTCTTTTAAGAGCATCTGGAGAGAGAAATGCTGTTTCCAAAGGCCCTTTATGGCTCTAAACTGCCTCTCAGTCTCCTAGAGAGTCTATTCTACTCACTGGCTTCCCGGTGTCCTGGGAGTCACCCTGGAAGACCTCATTTCAGACCAGACCATCTGTATGAGCTGATGGGGAAGCCAGATTTGGGGGGCATTTGGCTGGGCTTCGTGCAGAGTGAGTGGTGATTTTTCAAATTCAGTGTCTGGGTCCCCAAAGAGTAGTCTTCTGAGCACTCCAGCCTGTGAGGTTACGGCTCAATACTATACCTGGGGACAAAAAGTACAGGGCAAGATGTCACCTTCTCCCTCCTCAGGTGGCCAACCGACAAGAGAGCTGTGGCCAGTGGTCATGTTTGCGCACGGCTCCTGCCTTGAACATTTTTGTGGGTAATTTGTTGCCTGTGGTACCAAAGAAACTGTTAATATTTCTCCAGTCCTTTCTTCAGAAAGTGGGACTAAAGTCAAACAACTCTCATAATGAAAACAATCTTTCAACACCTGTGTAGAGAAATTGCTTTGTCATTTATAGCAAACGGAAAAGTTTACCTCATTCTTTCACTGGTTGAGACTTGACCCTCCCAGAGCAAGGAAGAGGCAGGTAATGGGCTCAGACTGGTTTGTTTGTCGTTTCTGATGTTGGAAGCAGAAAATGCGGTATCTTAGACTATAATGCAGCAATTTTCAACTTTTTGTGTGTAATCAGTTTTTTTTCTAATACTAAAAGGCTTGGTGATATTTGTGAAGGTGTCAAAAGATGAGAACAATGCAAAACCCTCCAACAATCTTTGAAACACAATCCTTACTGCAATATAGCACAGCAATTGTTCCATTCCCATCATTGCCTGCAGTGCAGTTTGGCAGTTTAAACAGAATAGTTGCTGCCTGGACACCTCTCAAGTGCTCTGGGTCCAAGGTCTCCTATGGTCCTGTATGTGGAAGTTTTCTCCTTGAAGGACCCATGACTGTGCTCCACTTCTCCCTGTTGCCTGTTCCACACTATGCTACCCAAACAGCCAAGTTCACCTTCTGTCTCAGAACACACCTTGCTCTATAGACACTCAGTGGTCATTGAATTAGTTATCTACATGGATCAGAATCAAGAGTATATTTGTGAAGGTGTTCCTGCACCAGTGAAGAACCTCTAGATAATGTGTCCACATAAAACCTTGTTTTCAGTGTTATTTCTACCTAACCAGCCAAGCCCTGCTGGCCTGGGTGCCCTCCTGTGTGCCCTCGCCCAATGCCCTGGACTTACCACATAACACCACGCTTACCATTACGGATCCAAAGTGTCTTCATGTCTTTGAGGAAAGGAGCTGTTTTTCTTGCTAGTGTATTCTCAATCTCTAGCAAAGAACCTAGCACATAGTAGGTCTAATCCTATTATGGTCCAACTTGGTCCATGGCAAGAGCTGCCTTTTCCTTCTGGTAACTGGCAGACACACTTGAGCACACCTTGTCCCTAATTCTACAGTCTCTGTGTGGCTCCACCGAGCCTATGCATAGCTGATGCACCAAAATCAATCAATCAGTAAATGCATTCACATAAGTTAGGTAATTATCTTCTCGTCATCTTTGGGGGACCTCAAGTGGAGGAGGTTGGGAACCTCTTAAGACAGGAAGATGGCTGGTGGTGGTGTGGTGGGGGATGGGAAGGGTCAGTGCTCAGAAGATGTGTCTGTGGGACAAGTCAAAGCACCCGGGAAAGATATCCAGGCAGAGAGTGTCTGGTTCAGAAAGCCCCAGGAACACTCATTCCTGGAAGTGTCAAGATTTGTGGCTCACTCCTAAGGCTAGGGATTTCAGTACTTGGACTGTGAATTAAGAGTTCTCAGAGTGGGGCTGGCCAAGTGGAAGGCTTTGAAAGGGTTGTCTCTTCATAGGCCAAGATTGTGCAGCATAAAATATCACACCCCCATAGCATAAAGTGGAGATTAGACATTTATTAAAGAGAATAGTTTCATGTAGCCCTGAATGGGTTCTAGCCTGCTAGCGTACATCTAGTCCCCTGGGCAAGAGTAGGTGTGGGACAACTCCACTTGCAGCCAGTTCTGATGCAGATCCAGAGCAGCCCCTTCACTGTGATTGCCAACCCCCCAAGGGTTGATTTTGTTTAAAAATAGTAATAAATTTACCCTAGTAAGTATGTGAAATAGGAGTCCTTAATGCAGGTAGTAAATTGAGTTTCTTGAACAATTTTTTTAATGTACAAGACTCTCAGAAGGTTTATAGAGACACTGAATTTTATTATCCCAAAGGTTTCATGAGAAAAATATAAAATATGTTTTTTTATACAAGCTTAATTGGCCTGAAATGGTGATTAGAAGAGTCATATATTTACTTCCATTTACTAAACGTTTTCTGTGAACAAGCTGACCTGTGGATTTCTTTCTCTGAAAACACAGACAAAATTAAATGTTTTATTGAGCTGAATTGAAGATGACTTCGTAATCAGGGAAGAGAGATTCATAAAAGCTTTTATCACACGTGATTTGCCAACATGTGTTATCTTTTCTCAAGTTGATTTTTCAGAGACATTAGATTTTATTGATGTAAAGCAAAGCCAAACTTAAAATTTTTATCTGTATCTCTTGGAAAACACCAGACCTGTATAGATAATTCATCTGGAAGTGAAAGTTACTCCATAATTCTCCACAGTTAAGTGAATAATAACAAACAGCACATTAATATAAACTCTAGTTTACCTTCCCCTGCTTAAAGAAAAACACACCAAAAGCAAATAAGTAGGGATAAAAAAAAGTATAGTTAAGAATTTTCAACATTGTCAATATAATTTTTAGTATATTCCAATGACCAAATCCAACAAAATTAAGGTTTTGCACTCGCTGATTCTTTTGAATGTGATACATAAAAGCAAAATGTATGTTCACACAAACCTTTTTCCTCCGGAAAGACAAGGCACGTATTGCACTCAGAACACCCCTACTGGGAGCAGAATCATGCAGCAGATTGTGGAGTGAGAGGTTAAAGGAAGGTGCAGTCTAATCTCCCTCACATGTCTTTTAAAACAGGCATGAGTTAACATTTTTCTAAGTGGGTCAGACACTGAAAGGCAACAGGGTGATTCACATCTCCTGCTGATCCTGAGCGTACACAGTGTCAGAGTGCCACCAGAGTCACCCTTGGAGCATTCACTTGACAGCATTTACTGAGGGCCTCTGGGCTTGGGGGATGCAGGTGAGTGCGGCATGGTTCTGCCCTTACAATGCTTAGTCTTCTTGGCGAGACAGAGGCCTACCACACTCCACTGAACAGTGTGCTAAGCGCTGTAAGAAACCAGGATGCTGTAAGCACTCAGAGGAGAATGTGTCCCACCCAGGTACTCTCTTCACGACCTGCAATGGTCCCACCTGTCTGCAAGTTAACACTCAAAACCTGTAATTTCTTAGCATAGTGGTTCTCAAAATGTGACTCCTGCGCTCATGGGAGTTCCCCAGACTCTTTCAGGGAGTTGCCCAGGTCAAACTATTCTCATAATGATACTAAGGAATTATTAGCCTTCTCACTGTGTTGACATAGGCATTGATTGTTCAATGCAACAGGGGTGAAACGGTTGGAGACTGAGCACAAATCAAGGCCAGGGCACCAACTGTAGTGGGAGCAGAGCATGCTTCACCACCGTGCCCTCTCAGTAGGTAAACCCCCAGTTTCACTTAAGAATGTCCCTGATAAAGCACTATAAGTGATTAATTTTATTAAATCTCCACCTTCAAGTACAGTCTTTGAAATAGTCTGTGTGACGATAAGGGAAGTGCATCTAAAGCATTTGAGCTGCATACCCAAGTACAACAGCTATCTTGAGGAATATTATAACTGTTTGAGTTGTGACTAAATTAGCCATCTTTTTTTAAGTATATTTTACTAATTATGCTATTACAGTTGTCCCAATTTTTCTGACTTTGCCCCCTCCACCCAGTACCCGCTTTTCCTTCAGCAATTCCCCCACTTAGTTCATGTCCATGGGTGCTGCATATAAGTTCTTTGGCTTCTCCATTTCCTATGCTATTCTTAACATCCCCCTGTCTATTTTGTACCTACCAATTACGTTTCTTAATTCCTGTACCTTTCCCCCCATTCTCCCCCTTCCCCCTCCCAACTGATAACCCTCCAAATGATCTTCATATCTATGATTCTGTTCCTGTTCTAGCTGTTTGCTTAGTTTGTTTTCATTTTTTGGATTTAGTTGTTGATAGTTGTGAGTTTGTTGTCATTTAAATGTTCATAGTTTTGATCTTTTTCTTAAATAATTCCCTTTAACATTTCATATAATAAGGGTTTGGTGATGATGAACTCCTTTAGTTTTACCTTGTCTGGGGAACACTTTATCTGCCCTTCCATTCTAAAGGATATCTTTGTTGGATAGAGTAATCTTGGTTGTAGGTCATAGCTTTTCATCACTTTGAATACTTCCTGCCAGTCCTTCTTGCCTACCAAGTTTCTTTTGAGAAATCAGCTGATGGTCTTATGAGAACTCCTTTGTAGATAACTCTCTGCTTTTCTCTTGTTGCTTTTAAGATTCTCTCTTTATCTTTAACCTTTGGTATTTTAATTATGATGTGTCTTGGTGTGGTCCTCTTTGGGTCCAACTTGTTTGGGACTCTCTGTGCTTCCTGGACTTGTACGTCTATTTCCTTCACCAAATTAGGGAAGTTTTCTTTCATTACTTTTTCAAATAAGTTTTCAATTTCTTGCTCTTCCTCTTCTCTTTCTGGCATCCCCATGATTCCAATGTTGGCACTTTTGGAGATGTCTCAGTGTCTCTTTATTCTCACCTTGTTTTTTTAAAATTCTTGTTTCTTCATTCTGTTCTGGTTGAATGCTTATTTCTTCCTTATGTTCTAAAATGTTGACTTGAATCCCAGCTTCCTTTCCTTCACTGTTGGTTCCCTGTGGATTTTTCTTTATTTCACTTAGTGTAGCCTTCATTTCTTCTCTTATGCTTTTGCCATACTCAATGAGTTCTCTCAGCATCCTTATCACCAGTGTTTTGGTCTCTACATCTGATAGGTTGGCTATCTCCATTTCGTTTAGTTCTTTTTCTGGGGTTTGCTCTGTTCTTTCATTTGGGCCATATTTCTTTGTCTCCTCAATTTGGCAGCCTCCCTGTTTGTGTCTGTGTATTAGATACAGCTTCTTTGACTCTCTGTATTAGCACAACTGTTGTGTGAGGTGGAGCCTTCGGTATTTGCCAAGGTGGGGCAACCTGATTCACCACTTTGTGGCTCTGTAGGTAGGGGAGAGGTTGGTGAGGGGACAATGCCACTGCCTGCCTTCTGGAGGTTTGCCTAGCACTCACCCCATTTCCAGTCACTTTACCCTCTTCCCATATGTGATTAGAGCCCTTCTGGCTGTTGTCCTGGTGGTGGTTCCCAGAGTGGGTGGGTTTGTGTACATTCTAGGACCCTGTGACTCTTTAAACGGACTCTCCAGAGAGACCAGCTGTTTCTCCTGCCACCCCAAGCCCTGCTGGTTTTTATAGCCAGAAGTTATGAGGCTTTATTTTCCCAGTGCTGGAACTCTGGGCTGTGTGGCCTGGCCTGGGCCTTGGGATCACTTGCTCCCAAGGTATCCCTCCCAATTTTTACCCACCACACGTGAATGTGGGACTGCCCATTCTGCCACTGCCTCTGCTGCCTCGCCATCACCACCCACCATCCCACGTCTTCTCCACCCCTCCTCCTGTCTGGATGAACATGACTTCTTTAAATCCTTGGTTGTCAAACTTCCATACAGTTTGATTTTCTGGCAGTTCTGGGTGTTTTTTGTTTCAAGGTTAGCTTTGATCCTCTTATGGTTGTGTAAGGTGAAGTGTGTCTACCTATGCTTCCTTCTTGACTGGAAGTCCACCACTCTTTTCAAGGAAGATCGTTTTAACTTGGAAGAAGGACTGTCAGACAAACTACAGTTATTAGGCTTGGTTATTTGGCAGCCTTTATTCTTGAAAATGAATAAAGTGAGGCTGCCTGTCATTACATGGAAAATTGGCAGTATTTGGTTGCCAATGATAAAATTTGAGCTTTCAAGCAAACATTAGAATTTTGGAAAACTTGTATCCACCACTAAGAACTTGGCACTTAGTGGATCTCAATGCTTAAAGCTGGCTATAAATGAACTTGTCAACATTTGGAAGATCTTCTTAACTCAGTGAGCCAATACTTTCTAAGTGACCAATGCATGTTGCTGTAAAATCAAGTATGGGTAACTGATCCATTCTAAGAACAAGAAAGACTAATAGATTTCAATGTCACACACTGTGAAAAGTTCACTGGCACAGTTTGAGTCCACAATGCAACTAACCTTCAAGAAACTACCACTTATTGAGTGTTTGTGTAGTAAGAAAGAATATCCATAATAATATAAAAAGACTATTAAAATACTTTTTCCAACTTATCTGTGAGAAGATGGATTTTCTTCATGTTTTAAACAAAACAACGTATCAAAACAGACTGAGTGCAGAAGACATAAGAGTCCAGCTGTTTTCCATTAAGCCAAATGTTAAAAAGATTTGAAATATAAAAGAATGCCAATCTTTCTTAATTTTTTTATTTTGAAAAAGTTACTTTTTACCTGCCCCCCAAAATGCTGTTTGACATGTGGTGGATTTATTATTATGTTTTGTTTTGGGAAACTTATTTTTAATGAAAATATGCTGTTTATATTAACATGGGATGAGTTTATTATTTTAAATAAATTAATATACACTTAAAAGTTATCACCTTCAGTTTCTAAATGTGGTAAATATTGGTGGATAAGACCATGTAAACAAGAGTTCTTTGGTATCTTCAATAATATTTAAGATTATAATGGAGTTCTGAGAGCAAAAACTTGAGAACTACTTACTGGGTTAGCCTACTGGGCCCTTCATAATCTTACCTGACTTACCTTTCCAACTTTATTTCCCAACCTTTCCCTTCTCATCTATCTTCCCCTCCTTCCACCACCATGCCCACATCCAGCAATGACTAATGACTTTCTGGCCCCCAAAGAGTCTGCATTCCTCATTTCTGCTTTTCTTTCATATGCCCTCTCTGCCACCCTTATGTGTTAAGTTTCTAGTCATTCTCTGAAAACCAAGTTTAGTAAAAATTTCCCTCATTTCCCTAGAAATGTCGTTATGTTCTCCTTGGGGACCCAGGGGCTTTGTGCAGAGCAGTGATCTTGAGAAACTGTTCTGTGAGATTGTTCACACAGCTGTCTTACCCTGTACGCTGCACAGGCCTCAGGGCAAGGAACCATCTTCCTCATTCTTAACTCCTTCACCTCCAGCAGCTAGCATGACTCCCAGCACACTGCTGGTGCTTGATAAATTCAAGAAAAGGAGAAGCAGAGAGGAATTTCATCTCACTCTCCTGACCTGACCTAATGACTGAGCCAGATAGTAGGATTATAGTGGGTGGTCTGCAGGGGAGCCACTCCTCAGAAGACGAGATGTACTACACAAAACAGCAGGTGCACACTCAAACCTTCTTCTTTCCTCCAAACACTTCCAGAATTATCTTCTAAAATACACAGAGAGTCCCCCTCCAAATGTAAGCACATACTCCCTTCCCACAGGAAATCACTCAGAGCCCCACCCACTTATTGCAGCCAGAGGTGACACCATGACACCACTGTTCCCTAAGTGCAAGGTCTTTGGAATGTGCCTGTCTTCGCTATTCTACCACCTTGGTACCAGATGGTAAATTTTATCACCAGCCCAACTACCTCTAAAGTACAATTATTGGGGCCGGGGGTGGTGGTGGTGGTGGTGGTGGTGAGGGACAAGACAAAAGAAAATTTGTATTTAAATTATAATTCCCATTTTTTAAAGGAAAAATGATGGTAGGGGAGTGCTGGAGTCATTTTCTTTTTAGCAGCAAAGAAAATGCAAATGGAGGCTCTTTCCTTGTTTCTGCAACTAACCTGAGGCCACAATGTTTGTGACTCCCCCCATTCTTCAGGCAGTATCCTAGCTGCTGCCTAGTTTAGCAAATCCTATTTCCCAGTCCTTTTTTTCTCTATAAATTAATGCAAATGATTTAGTTTTGTGATTTTCTCTTCAACTACCAAGGACTAATTTCAGACTGCAGTCCGATGGCAATGGTATCGGAATCCACTCAGATGAGTGTACATACCAAAGAAATGTACCCATAAAAATATTTTGTGTGTGGGTAGTAAGAGTTAAATGATAGCTTACTGTTGTTTATTAGTAAATGGCCCTCCAGCTTCTGAAAATGAAAAGGGGCCTTAAGAGTCTATTGAAGGAAGCTGCTCATGTACTGACAGAAATCTGGCCCACACTAGGAGCACATCCGAACACGTATAGCTTCAAAATAATCTATCTCCTCTTCCAAAGGGAGCAGATTAAGTCTCAACAAGGAAGTAAAATAATTTTCCCTTCAATAAAGGATTCATTTAACCATAACAATCATCAGTTAGCTATATTGTTTGTTAGGCAGGAGAGACTGAGAGGCAGTATTTATGTCAACAAAAAAAATAAAAAATGCCAGGGAGGCAAATTAGAAAAAGAGAATGCATTTTAAAACTTGAATGTATTTTAAAAGAGCAAAAACGTGACTCCCAGAAAAGCATGCTTGGGACGTTAGGCCAGCTTCACCTTCTCTGGCCATTCTAAGCAATTTCTTTCTGCCCAGACAACAACCAGATTCCTCTTGCCTATTATTTTGCCATTGTTTAATCCTGGTTTTATAATGGCATCAATTAAATATGTCTATTATTAGGGGCTTAACTTTGATCTGCAATGTAGAATCTTCCACAGGATCCCAGAATTATGGTGTTGGAGATACTTTCAAGTCACTTAGGCTGCTCAGTTTTCCTTCTCCCATTAGATGCTTGGTTCTCTTCTCTATTTTATTTATGAGGAGGGAGAACTGAGACAACTTGGTAAAAAAAAAGCACAGACATAATGAGATCAAATCATTTGTACTAAACTGTTACAAAACTCAGGAAGCTGTCCATGTTATGTTCAGCTAAACAGAGGACACACTGTATGTGCACATGATGAGTCAATCCTGGCTGGACACCAAACGTCACATCGCTAACACAACTGTACACTACAAAAGTTACCCAGAAAGCTAATTTTAAATGTTATATTTGTATATGATTTCTTATCTACAGAAACATTGTAAGAATAGTTCACAGCACTCCTGTTTACTCTTTCCCAGGTTTACAATGACTAATATTTGGCCCCCTTTGTTCCGTTTCCTGAATCATTAGAGAGCACTTTGTCGATATCTTGTCCCTTTATCCATAATATTTCAGGGCTTTCAAAGTAATAAATTTTTTATCAAAACACAAAGTTAACATAAAAACCATGAGAATAAATTAAAAAAATATGTTAACCACAAAAAAATAATCTGGCTTCATTTTGCACAACAGAGGAATTTATTGGTTTATTTTCTTTATGTGATACCCAGACCTTACCATAGTGCCTGGCACACAGCAGGTGTTCAATAAATACCCATTAAATTAACTGCTTAATATGCTGGTGTGATACTATATTGTCCGCATTTCTGAACAAAGTATTTTTAAAATAAAGCAAGGGCAATGACAGCAAAATAGTTAGTCATTTCTTTATTACCTATAATTTATAATTCAAAGAAAGGAAAAACCTCTGGATGTAAAGGACTGACAGGAAATCAGCCTTTTAAAATGGGACAAAGCAGGTTACAGCATCAGAAAACTGACTTTGTTGGTCCCCCTCAGGGCCATCAGGGGGACCTGTTCTCTCTTCACAGGTAGCGGTTTCTGATGTATTCTCGGTACACGGAGGTGTCTTCTTTCCCGAGGGGCTGCATGATACCTTGACTGGCCTGGATGTGGGCCAGGAAGATCTCTATAGATTTTCTGTCTACTCTTGGGGGCTGAACTTCATAGATATTATCTTGTGAGAAGGCTGAGATGGGTGTTCTATAAAGGAGAGAGAAGAGAGGGCTACATTAAAGAAAATAAAGTGAAGGACCATAGGGAGCTGTTTGAGAGCTGTTGGCCTTGAACACGCAGACTGAGTAGTAACAAGGAGCTATCGTGGCCTCCTCTGTCCCCTCTTGGCTGGCTTCCTCCTGTGCCTGAAGGACAGAGCTGGAGCCCTTGCCTGGGAAGCCTTCCCTGAAGCACAGGCTGGGAAGGCTCCTCTTCTCTCCTCTGCTCCCCATGCCGTGGGCACACCCATGTCTGTGCACCTATTGGCCTCTCTCCCGTGACTGGAGAAACGATTTGCTCCTTGGCCACATGGTAGGCACTCAATTTTTTTTCTTGTATATTAATTTTGTATCCCACAACTTTAGTGAATTCATTGATTAGTTTTAACAGTTATCAATAGTTTTTTAAAGGAAGATTTAGTAGGAATCAGTGAAGTAGAAGATACTAATAATTCTTACCACACAGGTTGATGAGAGGCATAAAATGAGTTTACGTTTATAAAGTGCTCACTTAGCATAGCGCCTGGCACACTATAAGTGCTAAGTAAATATGAACAGTTGTTGATAATAATTACAGGTGCATAATTCCTAATTTGCAATTCTAAAGTCTTAAAAGCTTTGATAGTCTAATGTTACTTGGCTGGTAAAACCTGATCCAAGTGAAACTCATCTGGAGCCACATCCTCATCCCACTGACAATTCTCATCCCACTTCATGTGAATATAAATGTGTTTAAATATCAGACAAGGCCTCAAATCAGTCTGGAGATATAAATTATTATAAGGCATATTTACCATCCCAGTATGCTAACATCCCCCAAATTCTGAATTCTGAAACTCATCTGGCCTCAGGCTTTAGGATGAGGAATTGTGAATCTGTCACAGGCAGCCTTCTTCCTTTCTGAGATGATTTAAAAAGCACCCAAGAATCTCTCTATTCAAAAATACCCCTCCGTTCCCACCCCACCTAGCCTGCTGTAGTGCTTGAAATTGCCATCCACCCCTTGGGGAAGGCGCTGTCTCCAGAAAGCCCTTGTCAAAATGCAGCCGGGTGTCTCACACACCCTCTACTCAAGAAAGGTTGAGCACTACTAGTTATTACATTCTTAGTTGGAGGCAAGTCTTCCAGGGATGAGTCAACCAAGTCAGGTGTGATGCAGAGTGAGTATGTGCATAGTGTGGGTGGAAGGTCAAGAAGAGGCCACCAGTGGGTCGGTGGGTGGGGGGAATCTAAAAAGATGTTGTGAGGGTTGGGGAGTGCAATTAACAACACACTTAGCCACTTAGCCCAGGGCTGGGAGGATAGCTCTCTACAGGAGGGCACCGAGATGACACAGGGAGAAAATCTGCAGGACCTACTCTGCTGGCTGGGATCTAGCTTTGCTCATGCACGTCTGATTAGGAAGGCATTCGGGATGCCTGGCTGTTTGGTTAGCTGGGACGCCTGGAGTGAACCTCAATTGTTTTCACCTCTGTAATATATTTGTAACTCAAATTTGGTATCTAGTTTATGAAATACTCCCATTTTTTCAAAGCACTCTGATAATTTCACATAATCTTAGATTGTATCCTCATTTAAGTAAATGAAAACCAAAGGATAAAATGATTTACTCAAAGTTAAAAACAATGAATGGCTCAGGTGAAAGAATCATGAGACTCTGAATCTCAGTTTGCACTCCTGCCTGGCGATGATGCTTTTCTCCCAAATACAAGTTACCGTTAATAACGCCTGTGGTTGACACATTACAATGGTGAATAATTAGGATGATTAATATATGAACTCTTCTCAATTTTCCCTTACAAAAATACAGCAACTCTACAGTCATTTACATAATTCAAAGTGAGATGCTAGAATCCTTTAATGGCTGATAATATTCAGATCAAATCATTTTAACCTGACCTTTAAAAAGCAGGCTCTGTTAGCATTTTTAGAGATTGTCATCAAAGCACCAGCCATAACAATGCCTCCTGAACCATACCAGCTATACCTGCCTAATATCTCCTCCCTCTCGCATCCCTTTCACATGTAATTATTTTATTTAAATTTCATAGCCATCTTGGAGGCAGGAAGCACAGGGATTACACTCCCCATTTTACAGATGAGACATTTAAAGTCAATTTTTAAATGGGACTAATGGTTTCTGTCCAGTCTTTGAAGCCAGACCTTTGCCCAGAACCCTCTGTGCATTAATGAAGACCTCTGTGGCTGAAACTGTTACAGAAACAAGGGGAGTCCAAAAACAAACCCCAGAGTTCACGGCTGGGAGATAGGGAAAAGGAAGCAGCTTTCAGGATGCCTGTGCATGCCTGGGGCTAGTGGCTGGAAACTTTGTTGCACAAAGATCCGCTTTACTTCCAAGGCTCAGGAAGATGGGAGGGGTCTTGAACCAGGGGATGGTATGGAAGGAGCACACAGAGCCTACCTAAGGTTTTGTGAATGGTCAGAACTGTTTGCAACACCCACTGTGTCAGAGGACACAGTCAGGGATATATAAGCAGCTGTGGACATTTTAGATGCCTCTCGCTCTGGTGTGCTCCCTCCATGTGGCTTGGAGGAGCAGGTCCCTCCAGGCTGCTTTGAGGAGAGGAGATCCATGCAGTTTGCAGGAAGAAGGCAGTTTGCAAGGAGGCTGAGAATCCAGGCGGTCCTGCATTGAGAGCTGGAGGGCACCACAGCACAGAAAGGACCTCCCCAATCAGAACTGAGTGATTGGCAGCTACTGATAAAGCTGAACTGTGCCTAGGAAATAGGGAAACAGTGTTTCTGACTTTCCTAAGACTGGCCAGGTCTGGGAGGGGGAGGCAGAACTATGTGCAAATAAACAATTCTTATTCTTTTCACTAAACTCTGGTATTGAGATTTATAATTCTGGCGGCGGGCAATCGGGCCCCTAACTAAACAGCCCGTGGGTTCTGTTTCAGTCAGAGCAGCCCAGGGGTTCTGTTACAAAATCACACCGGAGATCCAACGAATGTAGGAAGACATGGTCTGGGAACTAAACCTTAATGTAACAGAGAAGGGACAATACCAAGTCACCAAGTCACTGCTTTGTCCCTTAAAGGCCTCCGCTGAAGACACAGGCAGGCAGGCTGTAGGAGGCAACAGGACTGGGGCTCAGTGACTGCCAGGCGATGGAGGGCCGGGACAACCACAGTCAGGGCTACAGGCCAGACATTTCCACCCAGTGCCTCGGGTTTCAGTAAGTCAATCAGGAGTCCTCACCCCAGTTCTCAGTAAACTGCTTCATTGCCATGTGGAGTAATGATAAACCATTACACACATTTTAAATATGAAATGTCAGGCACTGGCCTTAAATGGTACCCAACTGAGTGGCAGGTGTGTTCAGAGTTCAAACACTACCTCACTATAGTTTCAAAAACAATGTAGGGAAGCAGAAAATGCATCAACTGTCCCTATGTCCTTTTTATTCTTCTAGATTCGAAGTCTGTATTAAGTAACAAAATTGTAATGTTGAAATATTTATTCATGGATTTGGCCCAGAAAGAAGCTTAAGACAAACCCATAATCACAATAAGTCCCTCGTAGGCTTAAGGCAGTGGCTAATTCTCCATGTGTGGTCCCCAGACCAGCAGTATCAACATCACCTAGAAACTTGTTAAAAATATAAATTCTCAGGCCTACCCCAGACCTAGTGAAGCAGAAACTCTGAGCATAGGAGGCGGCAAAGGTGTAACAAATCCTCCAGGTGATTCTGATACTTGGTAAAGTTTAAGAATCTTTGGTCTAAGGAGACTGAAATTATCTAAAATAATACGTATCATATTTGTGGACAATGAACAGAATTGAATATTTTAAAGCAAGAACTTTCTTTTTAAATTCTATACTGTTTCTAATGGTACATTGAGAAGGCATAATTTAACATTTAATTGTAAAGATAAGCAGCAACACTAGATTCACCACACATTTCCTAATGATTTCCCCGTTGGCTTACACATATCCAAGGTGGGGAAGTGATATTAAAACACCCAAGACCCTCACAAGGGGCTGCGGGTTGGCATTTCGTCTCTGAAGGCACTGAACAGAGATGGAGGTAAACCCCGTAGCATTTCCAATACTACATGGAATTGTCTTTTTATTAGCTTAGATGGCATCTGTTTCTGGATTAAAAACAAAACAAAACAAAACAGTATTTAAACACTAAGTGATGTAGAAATTGTGAGACTACTGTTTTTATTCATTCCAGTAGAGTTGGCTTTTTACTGCACTTTCATGGTAGAAAATGGACTCACATTTCTTTGCTGACCATAAATGGAGGGCAGATTATTTTTTTCTAGCTTCTTCTCACAGCCCCCAAGGGCATAAGACCTTTTGCTGCTAATTCAAATGCTAGTTGTATTTCTGGAGATAAAATATTACAATTACAAATTTGTAAGCTCATTTCTTTTTATCTACAACACCTAGTTCCCTCTTTAAGGAGACCTCTGTATTTTTTGTCAAGGAATGTTACGGTCTTATTTAGAATGATGTATTTGTCAGCTCATTATGGGCTGCCCACCCCCCATTGCTGGGTGCACTCAGACTCCAAGGACGGGTGGCATTTAGCCTTATTGCAGTTCCCATTCACAGAAGAGCAACACTTCAGGAAGGAATCCATTAGACACACCACATATTTTTAAAGAAAAATCTTACTGGTGCCCTTTTATGCTCTTTCTTAAATGTGGTATTACTCGCTTGGTGAATATCTAACCATGTCATAACTGTATCTTACTTACACTTGGATGCAGAACTACTGTTTCAGTCCCTTTTAAACTTCAATTCCTAAAGTTTTTTTTCTGACTTAATAACCAGAAAATATTTAATTGGTCCGATTGAAATGTCTTCTGGGTTTAGTAATGTCATGATGATTTGTAGTTGGTGAGAGAAAAATTAGACAATATTTGTATAATTTCAATAATTGTATATATGTGATACTTTTCCATATGTTAAAATCTTATATTTTTCCTGTCATCAGCATTTTGACATACATCAAATCCCATCTGGCATTTCCAGGATATTTAGTAATGGTTCTGAAACAATCTATTCCCTCCTAGTGGTCCCTGTTGTTGCTACCACAAACTCCAAATTTTCTCCCATTGCTGTTTTCACCTCACCAACTCATTCTTTGTTGGTCAGGACAGTCGCAGAATCAAAAGATTAGTGTAGCTGAAGAAGACCTTGCAGAAGATCTTGGCCAGCTCCTTTATTTGCAGCTAATGGTCATCATTAGGTCATTTCTCTCACCACTTTCTTACTTTCTAGGAGAAAACTGTAATTAAGGCACGTTCACATTGATCAGATGCTCTGGTCTCAATGGAGCCAAACCTCAGAAAATGCATGAAGAGCACTAGCCCTTGATTATTAGTCTATTCGTCCTTCTGCCAGTTTTGTAATTTCTATTAGGAAATAATAATCCTTATCATCTAACTGACAGAGGGGCCTATGGTATAAACTGCATGAAATGATTTTCTCTATTTCTAGCCTTTAATATTGCTCATTTCTCAGGGTCTTTAGCCCCTAGTTTATGGATGCCATTCTAACAGGATTTTTTGCGTGTGACTCTCCGTTGCTTCTCTTTCGTTCCCTTGTTAGGCTGCTTGTATCTTTCCAGCAAGTTACATACTGAAGTCTAGTCATGAATCTATTCTACCAAGATGACACAGTGAGAACGTGTTTGCTTCTTCATCTTAAAAAATAAAGCTAATGCTGCATATTCGTCACACTTTTTTTGCATAAGTATAGATACTGAAGTCCCAAATGGAGCTCTCAAACTGCACTTGTTCAATATAGTAACCATCAGCCACATGTGGCTATTTAAATTAATTAAAATTCAATACAATTTAAAATAGTTCCTCAGAAGCACTAGCCATATTCTGAAGTGCCTGATGGCCACATGCAGCAATGGTCACTGTATGACACAGTGCAAATATGAAACGTTTTATTTATTTATTTATTATTTTATTTTAGAGAGAGAGAGGAAAGGGGGGAGAGCGAGACAGAAACATGGATTTGTTGTCCCACTTATTTATGCATTCATTAGTTGATTCTTGTATGTGCTCTGACTGGGGATCAAACCCACAACCTTGGCATATTGGACAGACTGTTTTAGAACCACTTTTCTGTTATTTTTTTCCTTAGAAATTCTGGGTACTTTTATGTCTTTCTAAACCCATTACCCTAATCTAATTTGCTCTTGCATAGAATTTATCACTATCCAATCTTTTACTTATGTGTGTATTTATTTATATGGATGTACAACTTCATTTCTACCGCCCTTTTAACCCAAGTGCCCAGAAGAGCACCTGACATGTAGTAAGAGCTCAAAAATTTTTCAGTGAATGAATGAATGATGTGTGGTTAAGAAAGATGATTTTTACCTTGGCTTTCTAAATGCAGAAGCTGAATTCAGTGTGACCTGGATTACTCCAGACTAGGGGGAAGCTAGGGTTCCCCATACAAGCCTTGCCCTTAGGTTCCCTTCCTCAGCTAACCCACAGGTGGGGTTTTCTAGGGGGCAAAGCTATCAAAGGGACTCAAAACAAGAGTGAGGCAGGAGGTGGGAGTTGTTATTCCCCTTTAGAGGTGAGAAAATAGTGACATGGAGAGAATAATAAATTTACTAAATGGGCTGAAATCAAGAGGCAAGTGTCAATCTTCAAACTACCTCTAATAAAACAAAACAGAAAGCATAACACACCCCAATATTCTGGGATCCTGGACAGCAGGCTCTGTCCATATTTGCTTTTATATACCCCGCCACACCCATTTCAGTGTTGGAAACTGGAGAAGCACTCAGAGTTACTTGCTGCCTTGCCCCCCAGGGGTATGGTTCCGCAGAGTAAAGGTGGCAGGCCTGAGGGGCAAGCACTTATCCAGGACTGGGCCATTAAACCATGTTATTAGCTGCTGGTGACATTCTGAACCTCATAAGGTAAAAAATAATTACTTCCCTTTTTTACTCCTGCTAAAACACACAAGTCTATACACACAAAATCCAATTATTTCAGTCTATTATGCCATTGAGAGCTAATGAACACGACAAAAATAGTAAACAAATCTGATTCCTTCAAATGCAAACATTTCCAAATCCTTTTGACAGCTGCTGTTGTAATGGAATGATTAGACTGGCCTCCGGCAGAGATGCTGAAAGGGAGGTTAGAAATTCCACAGGCAGGTTAAAATTCATTAAAGCAAAGATGAAGATAACGCCAGTCCCTAAATAAGCTACCATTAAAAGGAGTAAAAGGGGTGATAGGAAAGAAATAAAGAGAAACATCTGGGCTGCTGGAACAGAACATGTACCACCGTGCAGACCAGAGATGCAGATAAGGCCCTTCAAAGGCTCAGCAACAAGGAATCTCAACTCTTTATATCAGAGTAAGTCCTTTTTTTCTTCTTTTTTAAATCCTCACCCAAGGACATGCTTATTGATTTAGAGAAAGGGGAAGGGAGGGAGAGAGAGGGACAGAACACTGATGTGAGGGAGAAACATTGATCTGTTGCCTCTCGCATGCACCCAGACCACGACCGAACCCACGATCTAGGTATGTGACCTAACTAGGGAATTGAACCCACCACCTTTTGGTGTACGGGATGACACTCCAACCAACTGAGCCACACTGGCCAGGGCTAGCAGAGTAACTCTTTAAAGATTTTGATAAGAGAGAAGGAAGTGGCATTTTGGTTATGGAGAGAGCATGAGGCCAGCAAAGCCCTTATTGTGTGTGTGTGTCTCAAACCCTTATCTGCCTCCAGACTGTAAGGCAGCCATGTCGAAGAAGGGCATGCTGATGCAGTCTTGCAAAAGTTCAGGATTTTATGCCTAAGCCCAAGCAATATGAATAACACAGAACAATTATTTACAGATGAAAGTACAAATGACCTCAAATATCTCAAAGAAATGTATGCATTTGTAATGTCTAAGGTTACCAACCTCTATCTTTTGAAGACTCATTTGCCATCAGATCCACTAAATTAAAAATTAGTGTATGTGTACACACACGTAACAGATATATAATGTATATTAATATTTATGCCTATATACACTAATATATACGTATATGTATTCTTTAAACATAATGCTGAGGAAAGGGCAATATATATATGTATTTCAACACTCCCACAAAGTGATGTACTTCGAATGAGTCCATGGGAATTCACTTTGACAATGTCAATTCTATTGTACAGATACTGAAACAAATGTATAGCTGATGATCACCTGGGGTAATGGAGCCAATAACTCTAGATACCATAACATTTACTATTTCTTAGAGTTAGAACATCATTCTTTTAAAAGATAACTTCTTATTTATACTGTTATATTTATTATACTGTTACACACACACACACACACACACACACACATACACACACACACACACACACACACACTGCAATACACATGAGCCTTAGAGGCTATTCCAAGCTTGTCAGAGGGGGAGGAGTGGAGAAGGGGGTAGAGCCCTCAGACATAGTTCTTCCACGTCTGGCTAATTAGGCAGTGCCTTAACTAGCAGAAGTACAACTAGACTTAGGGATACTAAAAAAAAAAAATGACTGCCCATCAGCTATACTTTCATTGCATCTAATGGGAGATGGCTTGTATACCAAGGACCTTACTCCACTATCCAAGTAGGGTACTGCCCTCAGTCTTGCCTAATGGAATTTGATCGCTGCTAATACCAATGGCAGTTGTTTGTTTCCTACCCTCTCCCTTTCTGGATGAGAGTTCCTCTTCCACTTTGCCATTGTATGTTGAGAGCGAACAGGCAGTGTTTTTGCTTATAGGTCACTAGATTAGAAGAAGCCTCATCTGGACCTGATAAAGAGAGCTGCACAGAACCCAGAGCTCCTGGACTTTGAGTAGGATGTAATAACTTGCAGAGTGGTGGTGGCGGGGAATGAGTGGATTCTACTTATAGCAAGAGGAGTATGCATGGATAATCGGATGGCCAGAGGGGTAGACTGACAGATAACACATTAGATTTCTCAATATTCACTTGATCTCCCCTCCTAGTGTGCAGAGGCTCAAAAGCAAAACAGTAATAATAACAACAATAACGACGACAACCGAGACTCCCAGGCAATTTGGGTTCTAGATGTAATTTAGGTTCTACCCACCAGCTGTACTATTGAAGGCTAAGATTTGGAACTGAGTCCTATGTGAAGAAGCAGGATGTACGGTAGCCGTTCTATAGACTGGCAAAGGTGACATGTTCCTGAGTTGGCCACTGCAGTGGCAGCCTCCTGATTATGGGGGAGGTGGCTGGTTTTGCAGCCAGCAGCTGCTGTGACAGCTTCCTGACCAAGGCAGATACAGCAGCCACTCTGAGAGTTTGCCATATGGTTTTGAGAGTTGTTCCTGGAAGCTTGGTCTACAGTCTGTTTCTCTGGCCTTCCAGTGATTCTGAAAACCCCCTAAAATATTACAATAAATTACTCTCCATTTAATCTACCTAGAGTGGACTGCTTTTTCTGCAACTGATCTCTGATCACCACAGCCAGCCAATGAGCAAAGCACATCTAGCTCCAGCTCTCTCTTGCTTTACCCAGGAACGGGCAGCCAGGCTCCCAGGTGAACACCATCCTTAGATGGTTCTGGTGGGAAGGGGCCATTTCCAGCAACTGGGCACATGTATGTTTGTTGTCCAAGGAGACAGAAGTGATAGTTAACAGCAAGCACATATATAAGTAGCAATGGCAGCACTTTAATGTTTAATGCTTTGGCCATAGTCATTAATATTATTATTGATCCAGCTACAATAGAATGACAGTGATTTTACATTCTCTCTGAGAACTATAAAATAAAAATGTTATTTGAGTTTCTAAAAGAAGTTTTGGTTTTAGAGAAATAAAGCAGAGTGATAGTTAAAATGCTTCCAATTTAGGGTGCAATTTATAAACTATATGGTTTCCCTCTCATCTGCAGAGCCTATTATCTATCCTGTTATAAAATGAAATGCAGTTTTTCTCTGTTCCAGCTGTGTTTTTATTACAGACACTGAGGGAGTGGCCAACAGTATTTGGCTGCATTGTTTTGTAGGTTACAACTTGAACATTTCAGCTGCTGTTTAATGAGAGAACACTTGGCTTTGAGCCACTGGCCACAGGGACTGGTTATCCTACCCAGCACTGGGTCTGTTCTGCCAATAAAGGACAGGTTGCACTTCAAGGACATAACAGGTGTTCTCAAAGGGCAAATGATGAACTGCAATGCCCAGAACCATGCTTTCCCCTTGCCTCTGTAGAAGCCCTGACTCTCCCTCATCTACCAAACATTTACACTGTGACCTTTGAGAGTAATAGGTCTCTTCTGTCCTCAATTACCTACAACAGTAACAGCAATGGCCTGTCATTCCTGGAGACTCAGACCAATAGGTTACAGTAATGGCCACACTTGCGACATGAAAGTGACGACACCCTACTTACATTCTTCATGCCCATTCAGGTATTTTCACCTTTCTCAGATGATTTACAAAGGGCTACCACTGAGGTTGCCACATCACATCATTATGTCTTTTGTAACCTGAATCTTTTTTCTAATAAACCTTTTATGTTAAAACCACTTTAGATTTATAGAATTATGTGCAGAGTATGGAGAGTTTCCATGTATCACACACCCAATTTCCCCTATTATTAACATCTTCCACTAGCATGGTATATTTGTTGCAATTAACCAACTGATACTAATACACTATTATTAACTGAAGTCCATACTTAGTTTTGACCTAATGTCCTTTTTCTGTTCCAGGATCCCATCCAGGATATATTACATTTAGTCAGCAATGTCCCCTTAAGTTCCTCTTGGCAGAGACAGTAGACTTTCCTTGTTTTTAATGACTCTGATAGTTTTGAAGAGTACTTAACATGCATCTTCTCAGAACTGGCCTTTTTTTTTTTTTTTTAAACAATAAGAATCTGAGAGAAAAGTATTTCGGAATAAGGTATCAGTAGGATCAGGAGCCTTCAAAATAAAACCCAGTCACCCTGAGTTTTCAGATAGCCTATGTCATCTCAATGTTTGTCTGTGATGGAGTGTTGGGTATGCTGCCCAGTGGGTATTCGGACAGCTGCTTGAGAGGCTCCTGTGGTGAATTCGGTGGAGTACAGGTTCCCCCACCTGACTGGTCATCACATTCCAATGGAGATTTTATAAAGCACAGATTCCCAGGCCTTAGCCCGGGCGAAATGGATCAGAATCTCTAATAATAGGGTCTAGAATTCTGTATTTTGTATCCCTTTAAAAAGAAAATAATAATGCTAATTTTGCTTTTGATATAGAAAATTATAAAGAAAACATGCCCCATAACATACTTTAATATAAATAAAAGTATAAATAGAAAATTTAAAGAGTAACCAAAAGTCCAAAATGAAAAGGAATGCCTTTCCATTATCTATTTAACAATTTTTTAGGGACATTAATTGTTCCATGTTTTTATTGTTGTTTTTGTTTGCTTTGGTATTTGGTATTTCAACAAGCTTTATAAGACACTCTGGTAATAATGAGAAATTTGGAAACCACTACTACAGAAGAAATCCACAGGTCAGCTGTGGAAAAGCAGAATGTTCCTTTTTCACTGCCAATGTCACTAAAAAATCATAAAGCCCTGCTCCTCTTCTTCCTCTCCTGAACAAGTAGGCTGCAAAGCCATTACGTGGGGTGGAGCAAGGAGAGACAGCCTGTGACAGCATGTGGGGATCCGAACCCAAGCGGAGCAAGGAGGGTGTCCCAACAGAGGGCAGACTTGGGTGGGAAGTTAAAGCTGTGGGGTGAGGAGGGTGTCCATGTGTGCAGGTACCTGAGGAGGTATGTTGGAGCCTGAGCAAGGAGAGGTGTTGTGGGTGCCCACGTGGAGAGGTGGCCGTTCATGAGGGTGGGTGACTCTGCAATGCAGTCAGAGCCTGGATGGAGGGCAGCCATGTCTGAGAAAGGGTGCATGCAGTGGTGACTGGAGATTGGTTATGTATGGGGGACTTTATCAAATAAATATGATAAGTGTAACAGGCGCCAAGTTTCTCACTGCTGGAGAAGAAAGCACTAACATGGAAAGGGAGAAAGGCAGAAAAAATGCTGGGTACCTTACATTTACAGGTGTCAGTATGAACTTACAGATTTACATACAGTATTCCCTCACTTATCGCAGGTACTACGTTCTAGACCCCCCGCGATAGGTGAAAATCCGTGAAGTAGGAACCTTACATTTATTTTAGTATTTATATAGATCTTAAGGCTTTATAAACCGTTCCCAGTCCCTTGTTAACCTTTCCCACTCCCTTATTAACCTCTTCCACACTTTTATAAATACTTACGTTCTTAAACATATTCTACACTCTTAAACCTACGTAACTTTAACAACATACGTATACAGTACCGCAAAATCCTGCGATATAGCAAAAAATCCACGATAAATAATTAAATATAATATTTTTCAAAATCCCACAATACAGTGAGGCCATGATAAATGAACCGCGATATAGAGGGACTACGGTATATTTACCTACACTTATTTATATTTATAAATACACTTATGTAATATATAAAATGCACATGTAGTATATACTTGTATACGCATATGTATGTATATATTTACCTATATAGGTCTGCATATATTTACATAGAGATGTATATGTAAATGTGTGTATGTCCTATGAAAGGGCCTGGGAGCAGCAATACCCCAATGGCAAGAGGCATGCCTAGTGCCCAGATTTTAGCTTTAATACCATTTTCCACCAAAGAGAACCAGGGATCCTTAGAAAAAGGACTGATTTCAGGGCTAGGACAAGCAAAAGAACATGATGACGTTAGAACATCTTGTGCCAGAAATCAAGAAAGTGCTCAAAAAATAACAAGGACATGTCTTAAGAGCAGGAGTCAGATTAAAGGGACTTTGGTGAAATTTGGGACAATTTGAACATCAAAATAAATAATGATAGCAACAAATTATTCTGTGTTGAGTGAAACAGAAAACCAAGATCTCATACTGAGAAAAATAAGTGAAAAAATTAAAAGAAAAAAAAAAAAAAAAAAGAGCCACCACACAGTGCATAAAGCTCAGAAGATAACACTTTAATCAAATGATTGAAATAAAGATCATTAGTAATGGGATGAATTGAAATTGTGTCACCTGGTAGGATGCAATGAAAAGAAGCCACCATCACTTCTTTGATATTCCTGCCTGCATTCAATATGTACCTCAATCTAACAAACACTTATTAGGTCACAGTTTCTGGGGGTCAGGAATCTGAGAGTGGCTTAGTTGGGTGGTTCTGGTTCAAGGTCTCTCACAAGGTCAAAGTTAAGCTGTCTGCCAGGGCGACAGTCAACCCAAGGTTTCACTGCGGATGAAGAATCCACTTCTAAGCTCACTCAACATGGTCGGCAGGCCTCAGTTCCTTACTGGATGTTTGTCAGATGCTTCAGTTCCTTGCCATTTGGGCCTATCCATAGGGCTGCTCACAACATGAAGTTTGCTTCCCCCAGAGCAAGTCATCCAAGAGATCACTTTTATAACCTGATCACTTCTGCACGCTTATGCAGTCTCCTCCCATGCTCCTGGTCACAGAAATCAACTCTGGTATAGCATGGGAGGAGACTGCATAAGGGTGTGACTAACAGGAGGTGGGGCCAATCGGAAGGCTGGCTACCACACCACAAAGATTCATAACCTGAAGATAATCACAGCAAACCCAACTCAAGGGCCGTTCTACAAAATAACTGGCCTGGGTTTTTCAAAGTGTCATGGCTGTGAAAATCAAGGAAGACTGGGGAACTGTTCCGGAGTAAAGGAGACTACAGAGACATGACAATTAAATGCAAAGGGAGGTGATAGACTTGAGTTTTTGGGGATTAAAGATACTATTGAAACAATGGGAAAAACTTGAATCAGATTTTAATAGCTTCATCAGAGGATTAGCTGATAGCAATGTACAGTATTTGATGTTAATTTTCTTACTTTACTGGATTGTATTGTGATTTTATTGGCGAATGTTCTCATTTATAGGTAATACTTACTAAAATGTTAGGGGAAGACAGGATAAGAGATCTGCAACTTACTCTCAAATTTACAACTTTTAGATAATTTTGAGATGGTTTCCAAGTTAAAAATGTATATAAGTTATAAAGGCCTATGGAAGAAATTTAAAATAGTCTAAGTAGAAAGTCCTAATTCTATTAGGTAGAATTATTTAACACTGCTGTTTTTGTAGGTAAAATATATATGCATATTGATAATTTCATAAGGTTCAACTTAATACAGAAAATCTCAACAAACGAATCAACATCAAAGATAAAGAAGTCATGGGTTTCAATAAAAACGCAAAACAATTCTTTGTCCAGAATCTCTAGCATCTGCATACCCGCAGCCCCATTTCCATCAGCATAGAGAAGCTGCTGTCGTAACTCATATCTTAGAAACAATGTCTTAACTTCATATTCCTCTTCAGACACTGTCCTGTTTCACTGTAGCCCTTAACAGCATTGTTTTGAAAGAATAATTTCTATTCCCATGTCCTCTTAATAACTTCCCATCTTGTCCTAATTCACTCCAAATGGGCTTGCAAAGTTACTGCCCATAAACATTTTCTTATCAAGGCCATCAATAACCTTCCTTTATTCTTGGCTTCTGTAAAACCACACTTCTCTTGAGTTTCTTATTTCCCTCTTTGCTTACTTCCTTGCCCCCTATGATCAGTTCTCCAGAAAGCACCCATAGTCATCTTTTGAGACGTACATCAGAGCACCCCACTCTTGACTGAAAACCTTCCAGTCTTCCCACGGGGCAAATAACAGTGAAGCACCTGCCTGTGCCTTACTCCACCCACAGCACAGTCCTCTGGACCTCTCATTCAGCCTTCTGGTTGCTTCTCAAACATGCCAGGCTGGTTCCCACCCTGGGCTTTTGTGTGCATTCTCTCTGCTTTGAACACTTTCCCGGTCATCTCTGGCCAGACACCTCCTTTTCATTTAGGTCTCAGCTTAGCTGTTAATTCCTCAAAGAGATTTTCCCTCAAAACCTAATCTTAAAAAGATCACACCCTCCCATCACCATAGTTTGTGCTCTTCAGGGCATTTAACCTAACATGAAATTGTTGTATCTATTTGTTCAGTGTTTGTCTGCTTACTCTGGAACATAAATTTCCTGAGGCACCTTGTCAGGCTTATTCTTTACTGTATCTCCAGTGTCTCATATAGTGGGTACTTAATAAACATTTGGTGAATAAATGAATCACCTACTTTTTGTTTCAAACTGCTAACGATCCCAACCATCAGATGTCCCATGGCTGTGATAACGATAATTACAGAATCTCAGAGACGACCTTCCTTCTGAATCATCTTGTCCAATCTCAGATCAAATGAAACTGTCCACAATATTGCTGATAGCTTATCCAACCTCTGCCTTAGTACTCTCAGCAATGGGAGAACTCATGACTTTTAACTAATGGAATGTGTACATTTCATTGTTGATAGCTCTACTTATTGGAAAGATTTTTCTCTTCAGTGGCCCTAAATCTTCCTCCCTATGTGTTCTATTGATTGGTCCCCAAAGTAACTTAAAAAGGCCCCGCTTCACCTATTACTTGAGGAACTGGTCACATGACTTCTAATTCTCTTTCCTGAGATAAATATTCCCAGCTATCTCAACACTTCATGTGACATGAAAAATTAACCAATAATGCACATGAGAAAGGTCTCCAAAATTTAAGCAGCTTAGTTTTAAAAAAATAAAACATTTCTAAGCATTTTATCTAAGAAAAGAAAGTGTAAGAGTACCCTTGGGTATTCAGAGAACAAGGTCTCTCTCATTTCTCATGGCTGCCTTTTTGTTCTCTTAATGGCCTGCTTCTCTACAAAACACTCTTTCCGACACTGAGGTGACTGCAAAATCATAGACAGCCAGGCCCATAAGCATATTTCCCAAAGACAAAGACTTATCTTTTTCAGAATGCATTTGTGGGTTTATGTTCTCATTTCTGAATAAATTTTAAATTTTAATAAGATAAGAGAGAACTCTTATGATGTAACTGTTTGCTAATAAGCTTTGTGGCAAGGGCTCTTTGCTGAGGGCATTAAACAATTTATGCTACAACTAAAGAAACAGTTGAGATCTTCCTTCCCTTTGGGCTTTCAGTGTGCAGGTAGTACAGGAGGAAGAACATCTGTTGTGATAAAACAGGTGGCATTCTAGTGCAGATCTGTATCCTTCCCTGTGACTTCCACAATAGAGTAAGCACTCTATAAATATTATTGAATGAAGGAGTAGGTAGGTGAATAAAGGAACCAATGAACCAGAGGATGTCAGAACTAGGGTTCTAGTACAAGCCCTCATTTTAAAGACGAGGGACCATGAAACAGACAGGGAAGGACCAGAGCTCAACAATATCAGATGTGGGACCAGACCCAGGGCTCCCAATTCTCAGGCTTGGGGTTCTTTCCATAGATTCATACTGCCTATTTTATTAAGCACCTTTGCAAATAATTGCCAGTTAAGTGAGTAAGGATAAAGGATTTTGTTTTGGTTTGGTTTAGAATAACTAAGTCATTGGGAATGACTTCTTCACAACCATGTCCCTCAAAACGATTATTTTAAGCCAATCACAGCCCACGGTCCTCAGCAGTGACAAGTTTAGGGATTGACATGTGACCCAATCCTGGCCACTGAGGCATGAGAAGTCTGCTGGGCAGGGTCTGGGACTCCTTGCTCCTAAGGAGGAGACACGGAGAAAACGTTCCTCTTCTCCCTTAGGCACTACCGTGTCTGACTACGGTACCTGGACCTCCTGTAGCTACCCTGCTAGCAGCCTGCAGATGGGACAGCAGAGAGATGGAAAGAAAGTGGATACTTTTTGATCCTATGAAGCTCCTGAATCAACCAACTCTGGAACCTGCCCTATGTGCAATCTTTCGGTGAAGCCCAAATCGTCCATTATCTTACAGTTTATACCAACTGCGTTAGATGTTCTGTTATTTGGAGCAGAAAGTATTTGAAGAGTTGCAAACAATTTTTTTTTTTATTTTTTTGATAGAAACCTTTTAGAATAACATGCTTAATTCCTTTAAAAAACATTAAAAATAAATAAACATTTATTCAACCAGTCAAGAGTATCATTCTGCTGGCAAGGACTAAGCAAGGTTCTACTGTAGTGATGCCTGGTTGCCTCAGTGCTGCATACAGACATAAATGGTCAAATATACTATGCCTTTTTAGTGTCAGGACACTTTCTACTCTTAAAAACACTACTGAGGATCCTAGTAAGCTTTGGTTTATATGGGGAAGGTAGAAGAAGGTAAAGGGAAGATAAATGATGATGGAAGGAGACTTGACTTGGGATGTGAAACACACAATACAACATACAGATGTACACCTGAAACCTATGTAATTTTATTAACCATTGTCAACCCAATAAACTTAATTAAAAATAAAATAACAAAAATTTTAAAAATATTTATTAACTTATTTAAAAATACAGTAGTCTCTCTTTATATTGTGGTTCACTTATCACAGCCTCACTGTATTGCGGGATTTTTAAAAATATTATATTTAATCATTTATTGTGAATTTTTTGGTATATTGTAGGATTTTGTGGTACTATATATACATATGCTGTTAAAGTTACATAGGTTTAAGAGTGTAGAATAAATGTAAGGTTCCTACTTCGCAGGGGGGGTCTAGAACATAATACCCGTGATAAGTGAGGGAATAGTGTAACAACAATAAATCCAATAAATATTAACATATATAATATATTTTAATGAAAAATAATCATATTTTCTAAAACAAAAGAAAATTAGCGAAAAGGGTAGCAATGTTTTACATGTTTGCAAATCTCTTCAATGTCCTATTTAATAGAGAACAACTGGCCCTGGCCAGTGTGGCTCAGTTGTTTGGAGCAAGGTTCCATGCACCAAAATGTTGCGGGTTCAATCCCCAGTTGAGGAGCCTTTGTGAGGCAACCAGTTGATGTTTCTCTCTCACATGGATTTTCTCTCTCTCTCTCTCTCTCTCTCTCTCTCTCTCTCTCTCTCTCTCTCTCTCTCTCTCTCTCTCTCTCTCTCTCCCTCTCTCTCCCTCTCTCTCTCTCTCTCCCTCTCTCTCTCTCCTGTAAGTCTGCACTGGAGAAGAAAAGGACTAGCTACTGAAAGGGTCTCACAACCCACAGGAGTTTGCAGACCATATTTTGAAACTCACTGCTTTATGCTTATCTTTTTCTTTTTCTTCCTTTGGTTACAACCTACTAGATGTCACTATTTGTTACTATCCCTGCTTCTGTAGGAGGCTCTCCCACTTTTAGCTGCACCCAATACCAGTAAGGGATGTGGAAATTCCAGTTGCCTCGCTCAGGAGAGCATGTTATTGGACTTAGTGTTTAAGCCCCAAATAAATGAATTTGAGTCCTAGCTTTATCAGTTATTGGCTTTGTAACTTTGAATGAGCTACTGACCATCTTCAGGCCTTATTTTCTCAGAAAAATCAGAGGATTCAATCTAATGATCTCTAGGCATTTTCCAGTTCTTGGATTTCATGTTCCTAACACACTTGAATGCATGCTAAGACATTCTGAGAATGCCATCCTACCCCTCTCCACATAAGTCTGCTTGTATCTTTGCATCTCTAGGTGCTATTATAGACAGGCTTTTGAAAAAGAGATGTATATGAAAAATTCAGATGACATTGTTGAGAAATACCTAAGATTCCAGGTGTAAAAAAATAAATAAATAAAGACTAAAATGAATAAATTTAAACTAGTAAACAATAAATTTACTTTCATTATATCATCTACACAATCTATAAAGAAACCAATAACTGATTCTGTAATAGCATGAGAAAATCCAAGAAGAGTATTACCTACTATGTATTACCTACTTGTATTACCTACAAGTAAAAGCAAAATCTTTGGGCCAATTACAACAATAATGAAAAGAAAACAATGTGTGGAATGAAGTTATTGGTCTGCGAAACTTCAAATATAATTCTATTTAGCGTTCTCAAAAAGATACCTAAAATTACATTTTAGGTCCTTTTCTATCTACTAAACATTTACTGATGCTTCTGAGATTATCAGAATGTTTTTTCATAGCTGTATTCTATTATTAAAATTAAATGTATCTGAACACACTGTGTTTAGTCAATTTAGTTTCCTGTTTTCTAACCACATGAAAAAAGAACTAGCAATTTAGCTATTCATCTTTGAAACAAACCTAAAAGAGCTTTATTTTCAAAGAAGTATTACTCTGATGTACAATGCTTAAAAAGCACTAATTGACTTTATTTTGACATTAGGTAATGAACTTCTAACAATTATAAATAGTAAAACAAAATGGTTTAAAAAGCCAAGATAGTCTTAGTCCCTTTTTTCTCTTAAATAAGTACAGGATACATTTTATTCAGATATTTCGGGGCTTAATTGTGTTTTGGTGACATCATACATACAGAATAGAATCTGTGACCCTTTACAAATGGAGGTAAACCACCTTACAAAGAGTGTTTTGCTAGCTAATGGGAGGTGGGTTTGAGAGAGATTTTTTAAATTGAAAAAATTTTCATTCTTTGCAACTGATATAAAACTGCCATAATTTTTCAATTATAAGATTCTAAGAGCAAATTACACACAAAAATAAAGCAAAACTTTTAGAGAGTCCTGTACTTGTAAACAATAGGCAAATGAACATCAGAAAATCATGGTTTAATTCTAGGTATGTTCATCAAAGGATTCCAAGAGCTAGTTACATATGGGGGGGGGGGCGGAATTCTTTTGAAGAGCTTCACCAATTTTTTAGGAACAGGGAACCTAAAATCAAAAAATCATGGGTCTAGATGGTTATATATGTCATTCCCCACTTCAAACCCCTTCTAAGAAGGCCAGCTAGCAACTATCCATAGACAAGACATCACTGCGAAAATCCCAGAACCCCCTTTACCCAGAGACAGAGAAGGACAGCATTAGAAGCATAAGAGGAATGGCAACACCCTGGCCTCACTTCTCTTCCCCTGGACTGTCACAGCACTGAACTGAGAGGGTTTCCCTGGGCTTATAGTTTCTACAGTGGGGAAAGAGCCCAAGATGGCTATTCAGCTCCCTCAGCACTGCAGAGTACTTTCCACGATGCCCACTTGGGTCTTGTCTCACAGGGATCACTGGGGAAATCTTAGGGGCCTTACCACAGAAAATCAGAAACAAAAAAGAAGGCAGTGCTTAAAGTAACCAGCACTCAGATTTTGGGAGGCTACATTCCTCCTTTCAGCTACAACTGAAAAGAGATGCCTGCCAGAGGCTCTTTCCAGCTGCAGAGCTAAGCTTGTGGCCCTATCTAGCCCGGGAGCTTGGTGAAAAGTGGAAAAAAAGGATGCTAATTAATATTGCAAAACATATAAATGTGTAAATCTCACTAGTACTAGTAAATATGTAGTCACACAAACCTAACAGGCATATATAGGACATTTCAGCCAACAACAGAAGAATGCACATTCTTTTTAAGCACATGTAGAACATTTTTAAGAATAGATCATATTTAGGTCATAAAACAAGTCTCAACAAATTCAAGAATCTTGAAATCATACTAAGTATCTTTTCCAACCACAAGGGAACGAAACTATAACAGGATGAAAGCTGGAAAATTCACAAACACATATAAATTAAACAACACACTCCTGAACAACCAATGGATCAAAGAGAAAAATAAAAGAGAAGTAAAAAAAAATCTTGAAACAAATGAGACTAGAAACACAACATAACAAAACTTACGGGATGCAGCAAATTCAGTTTTAACGAGGAAGTTTGTAGAGATAACATTCATTAAGAAAAAAAGATCTCAAATAAACAAACTAAGCTTACATCTCAAGAAACTATAAAAAGGACAAACAAAACCAAGAGGTAGCAGAAGAAAGAGAATGATAAATATTAAAGCAGAAATAACAAAATAGAAAATTAAAAAACAATAAAAAGGCTAACAAACCAAGAGTTGGTCCTTTCAAAAGATATACAAAATAAACTTTTAGCTACACTAAGCAAAAAAAAGAGAAAGAACCTAATTCAATAAAATTATAAAGGGGAGACATTACAACTGATACCACACATATACAAAGATCATAAGAGACAACAGTGAACAACTATACACCAACAAATTGGACAACCTAGAAGAACTGCAGAAATATCTAAATGCATATAACCTACCAAGGCTGAATCATAAAGAAATAGAAATCTGAACAGACTACTAATGAGTAAGGAGATGTAATCAGTAAAAATAAAAAAACAAAATAACAAAAAACCACCTCCCAACAAAGAAAAGCCCCGGACCAGACGGTTTCACTGATAAATTCTAACAAAAATTTAAAGGAGAATTAATACAAAACTTTCCCAAACACCTCCATAAAAACATTTTATGAGGCTAGCATTATCCTGATACCAAAGCCAGATAAGGACATTATAAGAAAAGAAAAGTATAGGCCAATGTCCTCAATAAATATAGATGCAAAAAATTCTCAACAAAATACTACGAAACCAAATTCAACAGTACATTAAAGGGACCATACACCATGATTAATTGACATTCATCCCTGGGATGCAAAGATGGTTCAATATACTCAAATCAATAAATGTGATACATCACAGTAGAATGAGAGATAGAAGTCAGGACCATCTCAATAGATTTATAAAAGTATTTGAAAAAATTCAACATCCATTCATGATAAACATTCTCAATAAGCTGTGTACAGAAGGAATGTAACTTAACACAATAAAAACCAAATATGACAAGCCCACAGCTAACATCAAACTCAGTGGTGAAAGGTTTAAAAGCTTTTTGTCTAAGATCAGGAACAATACAAGGGAGTTCACTCTGATCATTACTATTCAACATGCTACTGGAAGTTGTAGCCAGAGCAATCAGATGAGAAAAAGAAATAAAAGGGATCCATATCAGAAAGGATGAGTAAAATTATCTCTGTTTGCAGATGACATGATCTTATATTTAGAAACAATTTTAAAGACTCCACCAAAACACTGTTAGAATAAATGAATTCAGTAAAAGTTGCAGGACATTAAATCAAGATATAAAAATCAGTTGCATTTCTATATGTTAAAAATTATTTAAAAATCCCATTTACAATAGTATCAAAAGCAATAAAGTACTTAGAAATAAATTTAACCAAAAGGGTGAAAGAGCTATATAATAAAAACTATTTGACATTGATGAAAGAAATCAAGGAAGACATAAATCAACAGAAATATATCCTGTGTTCACAAACTGGAGGAGGAATTAATATTGTTAAAAAGTCCATACTACCAAAAGTAATTTTTAATTCCAATCTCTACCAAGATTCCAATGGCATTTTTTATAGAAATAGAACAAATAATCATAAAATACGTATGGAAACCCTGAATAGACAAAGCAAGCCTGAGAAAGAAGAACAAAGCTGTTGGTATCACACTTCCTTATTTTGAACTATAGTAATTTTAGCTTGTCCTACTAACACAATGTATAAATTAACTAATAAGAACAGCAGTAATTTGTCAATTGAAAAAATCCTGATACCTGCCAAGAACTCTGAGTTGTTACATCCAAAACTGAAAATAAAACTATAGTAAAATAAAAACTTAACATTTATCATTTATCATTTTCCTTGCCGTTTGTTAACTCTGACATTTCTCTTACTCCCTCGCATTGAATTTTGTATGACAGTCCTAAAAGAGGTAAAAATACTGAATATCAAATATTAGTCATTTGTAATTTATTTTTAATACTTACTGTATGCCAGGCATTGTGTGTGCTGTGGCCTGAGGATACAAAGGCAGAGAAGCCCTGGCCTCAAGTAAGTCATAGTATTTTTAAAATTGTTTTAGATTAAAAATACAACATAGTGGGTTCTATTTACCAAGGACTTTCTGTTCCCATAAAATTGGGATGGCAGAAGGATGTTAACAAACGATGAGCAGCCCTTTAATTATGAAGACATAATGCAATTAATTTCCATGGTGGTATTCCTCAGATCTTTTTATAAAATTGTAAGTAAAATAAACAGCAATATTACAATATTAAACATGAGAAGTTACTTATATAACATTGAAAGACTATTAGTGAATTTTAAACACAATTAGGACCTAATGGGATTTGTACTTTATTTTCAAAGCCATGTATAAAAGCCCCAAGGGGTTCACACATAGGGTGGTTAAGCTACATTTAAATATAAAATTAAACTTAAAAAAAAGAAATTTCAACCAAAATTTTATCTAACTGAAAAGACTTCTTGTATATGGTCAAAGAAGACAAGAGCAATGAATACATCCTACCTGGGCACACATCTTCACTGTGCAAAAGAAATGGCTGTCAGGAAGCCATGGTGACAGCACAGGCTCGATAATCGTTCTATCTGCCCCAAATCTTCCCACTCACCTTCCATACACAAATGGGTGATAATTTGGTAAAGTAGCAAAATACCAAAAGGTTAAACAGTTACAAAATGTGATTCTTGTATACAGAGCAAAGAAAGCCAGCTGGTGAGTAATACCCCTGACATGGTCGTATCAGATATCCAGATCTGTTCCCACAGATTTAACTTGCTTGCTCATGTAAAAAACAAGGCAATGTTTTATGAGCTAAAAATATACCTAACACCATAATAAATTCTTCTATCAGTAATTAAAGGATTGTTTTCCTCTTCAATCTGACCATGAATCTCCAGGAAATTTCAAAAGCACATATAATAATCTATTTAACCTAGATCCCTTCAGAAAAATTAAGAAATTTCACTTGCTTTTTAGATCAAGAGCAGGAAAAAAACTAAATTATTGAATTTGTTTAATCTAAAATCTCTTTAGCTCCAGAAAATCATCTTGAATGTCCTATATCATCACAAAAAACCACCTGAGCCCCCAAATTTGGGTTGTCATGTATTTCCAATCCTGGCGACCTACCACCGTATCTAATTCATCAAGCTATAGGACTCCTGCCTCTCACACGCTCTTCACACCTAATCCACTACCAAGTTTCACCAAGCCCTACAATTCTGCGTTTACAAAATAACCCTTCTTTGCTTCAATGGCCAATAGTACTCCAGTCTCTTTGTCCTGTTTCCAACAGATATGTTGTTTATCTCTCTGCCTCCAATTCATTCTCCATGCTAATTCCAGAGTGACCTTTCTAAAATGCAAATACAAGCCTATCACTCCCCTGATTAAAACAAGCTTTTAATAACACAAGGGTCACTCTCCCTCACTCAGCATCTCCTCCTGATCCTGTTCCTACTTGCCTGTGTCTCTCGCCTCCTCCTTGATTATTCCCTGGCATTAGACACACAGAATTATATATGGATCGCTAAAAGTGGTGACTGGAGCTTCTGCTCTATGTCCTCTTAGCTTTCTTCAACCAGGTAACTTCATCTTTTCTTCAGAATTTACCCCTGCCCAGGAAGCTCTGATTTGTATTCTTCCCTGTAGTCCCACAGCCTCCTCTGCTAACACCTTCACACCTCCCCACCACCTGGAATAATGACAATGTACACCCAATAATGCATGCCCTCAGGGGGCAGAGGCTTTATCTCATTCAACTATGTATGTGAGCATTTAACCTGGCACATAGGGAGGAGCATTCAATAAATATCTGTCATTTAATGCCTTTAGTGTCTTACCAATAAGGTGAATATACCTTACCTTACAGAGATCTATGTTCCTAAAAAACCAACAACAAAAACCAAAACCCATGTTAAGGGGGGTGGGTACTTAAGACTCCCCTGCGAAAACTCCCATAAATGATATGCTTTGTCACCAAAATAAAATAGGCAATAAACTTAAATTTAAAAAATATGGAAGTCATTTTAGATACCTTGAATTAATAACACGAGTACTAATTTACAGCTACATAATAAATTTACATTTGTTATTCCTTATATGCTAGCAATCTTTCAGGACAGCCCTTCCTGAAAGTTTCAACAAATTCACCATTTCATTATACTTATCTTGTTTAACATAGTATGCAGATGCTATTGCAGATAATATTCAAACAAAGAGTGTTCACTTTATCTAATGGTTTGTTCATTTTGACTTTCAGATGAAGCTTCCTGTTACCTCCTTCCCTTGCATGCATATCCCAGCTCTCAATTAGTCCTAAGTAACAAGAATGTATTTTCTAAGGCCTACATTTATTTTAGCTACGATGGATACATCACTGAAACCTCTCCTGTCTCTTCCTGTCCCCTTTTCTTCCTGACCTATCTTCTCCTTTTCTAATTATTTCCAAAAGTAATTACTTGCACATACTTTCATTCAATCAACAAACATTTATATTACATTTCAGCTCATCCTGCATTGGAAAAATCCTAAATTAGACAGTATTTATCCAAAGTCTATGTGCTATATTTTGAACCATTTCTTAGAGATCGTTTCTAGATGAGTGAGACATATTCCTGGAACGGGGAGCCACAGAATAGCAGGCGCTAATAATATATGTGCTCATGTTCTTTTTAACCTACACTGATTGGCATTTGTTACTTAGCTGAAACTCAGAGAACTGGTAGGAGTGTAAAATGAGAACAGGTTGGTCCCACCTGTCCCTGCACAGCACCCTGCATTTGCTCACAGGTGCAAGTGGAAGCAGGATACAGAAAGAAAAAAAAAGTTAAAAACTTGGTATGCTTATTTTTTTTCTTTTATCAGAAGGCAGCAGGGGAAAACAAGAACAAACCAGGAAAGTACAAGAGGGCTTATGAGCACAAAACAGAATAAGGGAAGAGCTAAAAAATGTTCAGGGTTGGGGGGAGGAGCCACGGGGAGGATAGCTAAAAACCAGGGAGACACTGGGTAAGGTGGGCTTCTAGGGATGCTCAGGGGGTCTCATATGAACTCTGACAGTAATGGAAGTGATAGAGGGGTGAGATTCAGTCCATTTCAATAAGTATTTACTGAGTCCGAAGTTTCAGGTACTGTTCTGGGGACAGCAAAGGACACAAAGATGGGCTGTCCTCTAGGAACTTATTATAACCTGTAGCCCTAGTAGGACAGCAATAAACCTAAATAGCAGCAACACTGTTCTGATGATGGCTAACCAGCCTCTACACCATGTCATGAGCCAAGCAAGGTATGCCTGCCCGGAAGCATGTCTACATTAGGGGCAATATGCTGAGTACTGGGAAAAGAATTAAAGATATATTATCTTAAAATATTTTTTAAAGTTCAAGATCAACAGAGCAGAAATATTAAGTCTGCATATAGATCATGTCAAAGAATCAAAGAGAGGAATGTTCACACTAATGATAAAGAATTTCTATCATTGTGGTTATAAAAGCAGTGGCAACACTAGGCATTTACAGCTTAGTGATGGAGAGCTGGCCTGAGTTTGAATCTGGGTCCCTTTACTTACTAGCTGTTTGACCTTGGGCAAGTTACATACTTCTCTGTGCTTCAGTTCCCCATTTGCAAAATGAAGGTGATAATAAGATCTTCTCCACAGGATAACTGTGAGAATGGAGTGAATACAGGTTGAGGTATGTAGAACGGTGCCCATTTCACACTGAGTGTTCAATACATGTTGGCTGATGTCCCTTCTCCAGGATGGCCACCCATACACTTAGGAAGTGTATGAGTCCAAGGGAGGGATCAGCAAACAGCTCTAAGTGGGCTGACAGTGCAGACATTGACCGGTTTGGGTTTAGCATCCACCTCTAAAAAATGTCCTGCAAGACCTTGGGGAAAGTGTCTAGCTCCCGCATCCAGGCTTCTGCACCTCTGTTGTTTTTACCTCATATTTAGAAAAGAAATATTGGTGGCCTCGTGACTTCAAGAAAAATTGGTTACATTATGAATTTTCCAGATATGAATACATACATATATAAACTTAAAATAAACTTACTACCATTTTAAAATCTACTAGAACCTAAAACATAACTAGATGACAATTTCAATAATCTTGTATAAATCTAAATTCTCTTGGTTTTGGAATAGCTTTAGAAATCCAAAACTGAATAGCTGACATTTTAAGAACTTAGTTATAGAGTTTCAATTTAAGGCACACACCCATGCACAAACACAGACACACACAAAAACAATAGCAACACCCTTGGGCAGTTGCCAGGACAATGTAATGAAGAGCCTATTGGGCTCTTTATTATCTTGCTAACTATGTGTAAAAAACCACTCATGTTAGATTCTTTACTAATTAATTGGAAAGGTTAAAAACAATCTAAATCCACATGATTTTCATGTGTGTTTGGACTCAGAAAAGCAAGTACTAAATATTTTAAGAAAAGAAGTTAATAGTAGTAACTGCAAGAGCAATTATGAATCAAAGTAATCCCAATGTTAAAGAAAATGGGAAAATATATATTTTTATTTTATATGCTATATTAATTTCATCATCTCCTCGTCCTAAGTTGCAGCATACTATTTTAATTGAATAATCAATTTGTATAATACAATTTGGTTAACAGAGTCTCTTATTTTACAAACATATTTAAAGACTCCTTCTTTGGCCACATATATTTCAATTCATTTGGGAGCCTATACTTCCACATGCTAATAAGACATAAGAAAGAAAAACTCTCTAACTTAACAAGTTTGTATGTTTTAAAAAAGAGAGAGAAAAAAAGAAAAATCATGCTGGGAAGAAAAAGAAGGGATGAATAGCTGTTCTGAAGTCTGTAATAAAACACTGCTGGGTTTTCCTTCCCCTTCTCCATTAGCCATCTCTTCCTCCCTTGCAGGTTTCTGTCTGTCTCAGCTGACAGACCCAGACCCCTCAAGACTCAGCTGTAGTTCTTTTCTCATTCTACTCTCTTTCCCTAGGTAGCCTCATTCCTGGTCAGTGGCTTTAATTATCACCCATGTGCATTTGCTTCTCCAGAAAGCTCTCTTCTGAATTCCAGATTAGTTGAGTCAACTGCTTCCTAAACTGGCCGCTTTGATGGTCCTTTCAAGGCAAACTATATCCTTCTGTAGTGCTTCTCACTTTGGTAGGTAGCAGCTCTGAATGGTCCTAACACAGGAATACTCAATACTTATCTGCTAAATGAATCAATGAAACCTGTTACACAGACCAAAACACCCAAGGGTTATCCTTGATTCGGCCCTCTTCCTCTTCCTCTTCCTCCATGATGAGTCAGTATTCAAGTCCTGATCCGAAATATTCCCCAAATCCATCCCATTTCCAAACTCCTCCCAGCCACTACCCTCTAAGACACCAGTCTTTGCCTGGTTTACTACAACAGCCTCTTAACTATCAATCAGAAACATGCAGATGCAGTACACAGTGAAGTTAGGCAATTGGTATCTATCAAATAAATTACTGAACTGATGACGTTGGTCAAGAAAAGGGAAGAGAATCTTTACCAAATATCAATATATGCCAGGCACTTATCTAAACACCTTGCACATACTACCTCATTTTATCGCCACACTGAGCCATTTTCCACAAGAAACCCAACTGAGCATACAGCATTGGAGAGCGTCTCCTGGCCACAAGCTCTGCTTTGTTTGGCCCCAATGAGCAGAGAATAAGGATGAATATGAAGATGTGATGATGGTGAAGATCACTACTTACTGAGAACTTTTTGCAGACACTGTCTTAAGCCCTTTGTATTATTTTATTTAAGCCTACCGCCCTCCTACATATCAGGGGATTATTATCACATTCTGCAGATGAGGAAACAGAGCTACACAAGGCTTAAGTTACTTGCTCAAGGTAAAACAAACAAACAAAAAAGAAGTGGTAGAGCTGTGATTCAGGATATGAAACTAGTACTGTTTAAGAATTTACTAAATACCTGCTTAATTTATAGCAAGTTATAAGAACTGGTGAGGATATACAGTTAGAAGCGACAAGCCCATTCCTGTCTTCAAGAGCCTTGCATTGAACTTGAAGAGCCTGTCCACAGGGTCAGAGCTGTTTTGTCATCCCACCTCTACCCAGTGAAGAGAAGCCTCCTTCAGCTCCAATCCCACCTCCGAAGGGTACATCTTAAGCACACTCAAGGCTGCCAATCTCTTCTCCACACCCAGAGCTACCCAGTTTTCCTTGGATAAGGTACCAGGAGGGGATGCTTTAGCACTTGCACTAATATGGTGACAAGACAACATTTTTCTTACAAAGTCTTAAAAAAAAGCACTACGAATGGCATGAACACAAGTGTTTTTTTAAAGGGTCTAATCTAGTACTCACAATTTTATAACTCCATCTGGGCACCTGGAACAGAGCTGCTGGCTGCTCCTGTCTTGTTTATGTTGACTCTGACCCAGCTGAACAAATCTACAAATTACAAGAGATAAAAAGTAAGATGAAGAAGAAACCACTTGCAATAAATTCAGCAGATCACACAAAATGAAATAAGCTTTCAGATAACAATTTTATATGAAGGTCTCATTATAGAATTATCATAACTCTATATTTAATGAAAGTCATGACATTTGTGTTTTGATTGGAAATTCCTTTAGTGTCAGTTTTTTGGAAGCCAGTGATGTTTGCCACTGAAATTCACATTCATAGAAATACGTTATACTTTCATGGGGCTTTGCTTTAAGGGGCATGGTGCATGCTGTTCATTTCTAGTTGGATAGACTTGTACTTAATTCTCTACTATCCTTGACTTTTTAAGGGCTGTACTATAATGAGACTATGTTCTATCTTACTGTTAAAGTCTAATTACATATGCTTTAGAATTTTCTAAGACAGTCCTTTGGATCCTATAAATGTGGATTTTGACATAATAACTGCTAATAAAATTATATGGGAATAGTGAAAAATTATTGCCTTCTCAATGCACGTATTAGGGAGTATTTACACTAGTTTCATCAGGATTTCTAGGTGAGGGATTCATTTGAGAGAATCTGGTAACTATGAATCTTCTCAGAAAAACACATATAAACAAAAAATTACATCTGTGATTTCAGGAAATGCCTTTTGGCGGATGGCTCCTCTCCTTTCAGCTTGATCTTCCTAACAAAGTCTATAACATTCTGAACTGGCACCCTTATATTACTGCTTCCTCTTTCTTTCTCAGACACCATTCCCACCAGCAGCCCAAAGCTAAAGTGACTGCAAGGTCCTCAGCTGGCAATATCCCAGGTTTGTTCTGTACCTGATCTTGAGGATCTGTTACTGCAGAACTGTGTTTGTACTTCAGGTTTCAGCTTATATGAGGACAGTGAAAATACATGTATGCATCATAAATTTTTATTGTGAGAGGCACCGGGAGTCTCAGGCAATACCTCCAAATATAAATCAGTGTTTCTGAATCTGACCTTCTAAATGCTACTACTGTATTCCAGGTAGACTTCATTTCCTTCTGTACTATTTTAATTTTTTTAGAAATTCTACTAGATTTAAGTTATTGTAGTAAGACATTTGCATTTTGTCTCAATCTCTACATAGAAACAGTTTACCTTGAATAAATGGAGAAATCATCCTCTGAGAGGCCATCGGAAAGGTTAATTCCATATACTTCTTTCATGGACTGGACCATGTTCTGCGGTTTAAAAAAAGGAAAGGAACCGGGAAGAATTTGTAGACATCTAGCATATTCATTATTTCCAGAAATGAAGAAAATGAACCTGCGAATTTTTCCACAAAAGAAATCACATGTTTCTTGAATCTACGAGGTCTGTCCAGGAGGTACCCAGCCATGTAATATGAAAAAGAGACATTTATTGAAGAAGATACAAGATACAAGAAACATTGTACACAGGACAATGATGCCTCAGTCCCCGTCAAAGTACGCACCTTGGGACCTCACAGTTTTTCCAGTTGCCATCAGCTGCCTTGTTATATTTTCCTGAACCTCAATGACTGTCTGAAATCTTTTCCCTTTCAAAGGTGATTTTAGTTTTGGGAAAAGCAAGTCACAGACTGCCAAAGCTGGACTATAGTAGGGCTGAGACACCTGGGTGATTTGATGTTTCACCAAAAATTCTGCATGAGACGTGATGCACGAGCAACATGTGATGTATGAGTGGGCGTGTTGTTGTGTTGAAGCTGCCAATCACCAGTTGCCCATAGCTGCTGCCTTCTGAATCATCCCAATAGTTTCCACAGAGGAATGTTCAGGTTTAACACAAAATCTGATGTAGATTCATTGCTCTACTTGCTCAGTTATTTTAAATGTGATGGCCACACAGTACAGTGTCTACCACCCCTACTGAATAGTACGGTGAAGTTGTCACTGTTCACACATGGCATTCCAGACCACTGTCCTTGGCTGCCAGGTTACATCAATGTCACACAAACCTTTCTTGTTACATTAATAATGGCTGCACTTTTTCTGGATAAATCTCGTATTTATTAAACTTCTCAGTTAATGGTTTTTAAAAAACCTAATTTTATTTCTACCAAAAATAGTTTCTTTTAGGGTAAAAAACTGTTACATAATTATTAGTTGTTTTAGTATAATACAGGAATTAGCAAATGTTTCTGCAAAGGGCCAGATAGTAAACATTTTAGGTTCTTTGGATCATACCATTTCTACAGCTACTATCCAATTCTGCTGTTAAAATGCAAAAACAGCCACAGACACATACAAACAAGCAGGCATGGCTGGGTGCCAATAAAACTTTATTTACAAAAATACCTGTCTGGATGGGGCCAATTGGTGGCAGGCTGCCAACTCCTGGGATAATGGATTCAGTTCTTGTATTACCACATTTTGTCATACTGACCTCTGGCTATTTCTAGAAATCAAATTTCTCCCAAAGCTAAATTTGGTTCTTTTGTTGTTTACTTCCCTTTTATTTTCCCTTAATATGTGAGTAATATCAAATTGCACAGGATGAACTTCCCACTGGGGCTATGCAAAGATTGTGAGGCCCAGGTCCAAACCCTGCATTCCATCACTGTGCTGAGCAAGGGAATAAATGAACCTGAAGTAGATGGGCTGCTCAAAGAGGGAAAGGGTTCTCTTAACAATTCTAAAGTAATAAGAATGTCGCTGTTATACAGTGCAGTAAAAACACCAATTTTATTTCAAAATGAAGCCATTTTAATTTTGTCTGTCTATGCTATATTTATTCATCTCTGCAGTGCCTCAAATGTCACACATTAGAATGGTGTGAATGAGATAACGTGACCTTTTCTTGCTCTCATCCTTTTAACCGAAAGTAGAATTTTAGAAATCACTCTCCAGAGCCTCATGCTGGGCCACACAAGCTCCCTGGGTACCACGTACCTCAGTCACTTTGGCACTGTCTCCCACGTCGGTCATCTTCACTGGAGTGGAGCGTTGAGAGACAGAGCCCTCCTCTTCCCGGTCAGTCCCAGAGTCGTCCTCAGAGCTGCTAGACACTGCCTCCTCGCTGGGGGGCGGCGGGGCACTGGCAGCCGTTTTCCGCTGCAATACAGCTTCTTCTCTATTGCTTTTGTTTCTTTGAAAAGATAAATGTGAAGGTGAAGCATCTTTAAACTGAACCCTCGACACTCACTGTGCACCACACTATCCCAAAACCTTAGTCCTAGTGAAACACAAGACAATGACTGTGAAAAACCCTATATTTTAGTAAAATTAACTGTAAGTTGTAAAAGCTTCAAGAAAAGGTCAAGAACCAAATCCACGTATATTTCCTTCCTTCCTATGATTTTTATCAATCACAGTTTCAGCTGATTATGTATTTGTACCAGGGTAATGAGCAATAATGAACATGAACTAAAATTTAAAATTTATTGTTATTAGTAAATAATTATATTTGCTGAACAGAGCTTCTAATAATAGGAAATAGATGGGGAGACCAAACAGAAAGAACCAACACTTACAAAAATATTTACTTTTATTTTAGTTCCAAATTTGAGAATAGTAAAAATATTGTTCTTTTTAATTCAGAAAATATTTTATAAATTTTGGCTTTTATAAAAAAATGTTTACTATTTCATTCTTTGTAAAAAAATTATCTACAAAGAACTTAAAATACCGTAATATTCAAAAATGTTCTAGGAAAGGAAAATGCCATGCTATGTGACCATGGGTTAGATATTATAGAAAATAAATTAGTTTCTGACTTTCTGCAACTAAAAATTTTACAGTTGATAGCCTTTCTATGCCTTACACTAATATAGCTGGTCATTTATGTATTTGTCCTAGGAAGTCCTTGAATTCTAAACTCCTAAGGATCCTTTCTTTTAAATTCTTTAGTATCTGGTCCAGAGCTTTACACACTGCTATTTAAAGCCACTTTGTTAAGCCATAAAAATGGTGTGTCTGGAAAATAGTAATACATATCCCATTGTATAAGTCACATGTAAATAAGATCCAATTAGGACCCCATACACACTCTTAAATACAATTAGGACACAGTATCAACAGTCTGGTCAGGATTTCTAGTCAGGGTCTACAAGAAACGTATCACGGATTATTCAGGTCAGCGGCAGTAAGAGTAATTCTTACACTAGAACACCACATTTCACTCCAGTCTCTAAGCAGGAAGATGTAAACATGGTTTGCCTTCTTCCCTGTATTAATGGACATAATAAGTCTTCCCCCAAACAACATTACAGTAATATACAGAAAACCTATTAATCTATCTGAGCATCTTTATTTTAATGTTTCCTCAGGATGCTAACAAAAATAAATACTATGAATATAAATTTTTAGCTAAGTATTTTATGTTGAGGGAAACAGAGGATGCTAAGCCATTTATAAGACCTAGCACATCATACCTACTACCTGTCTTTATAGCTGTGATAGTCCTAATTTAAAGTAATAAAATGTACCATGTAGCTGAAAGTCCCATAAATTTCATTTTCCACGTTGAACCACTTTGGTCATCCCAGTGCTACAGATAAACTACCTGTATAGATGCATTAAATGAACTGTGCCCCAAACTATGTGACTTTAAGTGGTTAGTTTTGGGTGGAGATTATATTGCAAGCACTGTTATTTTTCATCGAGCTTTAAAATTTCATTCGAAAATAGATAAAGTTTCATTCTATCAATACACGCAAATCTTACCCCAATACTGATTTTCCAGTTTCATCTGGTTTACGCACAGTAAATGGACTTGGATCAATGCCAACAGTTTTAGGCATGAAGTCACTGAAGAAAGGGGAAAAAATTTCATATGAATCACTGTCCATCCAAATATTGGATTCCATTAAATTCACATTTTTCTACTATTCCTTTTTAGCCTCTGCAGCTACACACAGGGGTGAGCAAAAGTAGATTTACATCTGTGAGTACACAAAGCACAGAGTTTATTCTATATTCTGAGCCAAATGTTCAGGGAAACTTACGTGAATAGAGCCATAAAACCCCATGAACTAATAGTAGGTAACCTCAATGTTATCAGTCTTCACTGTGAATTTTCTTTATGATTATGAGGCCCAGTGGTTATGAATTTAAGATTTTGTTTATTGGAACAAAGTTGATATCTGAATTACTGCTAAGATGTATACCCTCTTGTTGTATATCATGATTAGTTTTCAGGTAAAATTAAACTCATAAAAACCAATGACAAAACACTAAGCTACTCAGTTTTATGGACAATGTTTTTATTACACTGTACCACTTAAAAAGCTGATACAATGCTCAAACACACAGTGGTATGAATTAAAGTATCAACATCTACCTCATTAGGCTAAGGTTAATTCATTAAAACACTGTTGGAACACTTTAAATAGAAACTTTTAATTTACCACCTACTAAGAGCTAAAGCTACGTCCTCACTATGCAATGCCTATCTATTATTGCTGAAGCCAGACCCAACTCCCTCGCTGGATGCCAAAAAGGCAACAGTTACTGCTAAGGGTACTGTTCCAAGTGTGATTTAATATTATATTTTTTGAAGGTAAAGAAAGTAATATTGAATTTGACTCAAAATGCCTCTTAAAACAGTTTGAAAACTTTTTTTTTGCTGTACACAATCTTATTACATTTCATTTTTAAAAGGTATACCATAGTCTTATTTTAACATGCAAATATAAAAGTTTAACAAATTGTTTTTTTCCTAATTATAATTTTTTTATTTTTATTGTATTTATTGGGGTTACACTGGTTAACAAAATTATACAGATTTTAGGTGTACAATTCCACAATATATCATCTATACACTGTAGTGTGTGTTCACCACCCCAAGTCAAATCTCCTTCTAGCCCCATTTATCCACCCATAACCTCCTCCATCCCCTCCACTTTGGCAATCATCATATTGTTGTCTGTGTCCATGAGTTTTTTCTCTTTTTTTAACTCAATCCCTCCAGCTCCCAGACCCCCAATCCCATCCCCAACAGATGTAAGCCTGCTCTCTATGTATGAGTCTGCTTCTGTTTGTTAGTTCATTTTGTTCATTAGATTCCATATATGAGTGAAATCATATGGTACTCGTCTTTCTCTGACTGGCTTATTTCACATAGCATATGCTCTCCATGTCCATCCAAGCTGTTGCTGAAGATAAGATTTCCTTCTTTATTACAGCTGAGTAGTATTTCATTGTGTTTTTAAAAAAATTTAAGTTAATTTTTCTTTCTTTCTTTTGAACATATACAAATGATCATCATTATCTGTCAACTCCATATTTGAGAATTTGCTTACTCACTAAAACTTATTTGGAACTCCAAAATCAATATTCATAGCTTTCATGATCACTCCCAGACATATGCATGTACAGAACAGTGAAAAATTAGAGGAACCCAACGCTCATTTCCCAGCTGAGGAAGAACAAGGTGACACTTCTTGTCTTTGTTCTCATACTGTAAACAAGTATCCTTTTCATAGTTTATTTAGTACCATGTTTTTCACATTTTTGGGCCTTTTCTTCTTCCTCTTCTTTTTTTTTTCTTGGTGATCTCACTGGCTAAAATGGCTCCCAAACACAGTGCTAAAGCTGCCTTGTATTTCTAAGCATAAGAAAGTTGTGTGTTCTACAGAAAATATCTGTTAGATAAGCTTCATTCAGGCATGAGTTATAATGCTGTTGGCTGTGTGCTCAATGGTAATGAATTGACAATATGTATTAAATAAGGTATCTTTGAACAGAAACACACAAAACAAGGTTACATATTGAATGGTTGATAAAACGTTGTGACAAGAAGCTTATAGGAACCTAACCCTTTATTTCTTCTAGGAGCAAAGGTTCAATGTTCTCTAATTCAGTGTTTACAGGAACTTCATAGGACATAATTCCTGCAAATGAAGCCAACTGTATGCCTGTACATATATATACATATAACCTCATTCATCCTTTGCTGAAATGAAAAATTCTGGAGATGACAATGACCTTATAGTTAAAACTGTTAAACTTTAATAAGTTTTTAACTGAAAACCAAGCAAGTAAAAATTCTAAATTTTCTATCTAATAAAACTGAAGCAAAATGTAATTTCTTGGAAACAAAACCATAAAATATGTTTCTACATGTACCGCATTAAGCTTAGGCATACATATATCACATTTGAAGAAAATTTAAAATAAAAAAATGTAAATTTTAGTTTAAACATAATAATTAAGAAGTGATTTGCTTTGCCAAATTTTCTTGTCATCTTATCATTTTTCTAAAAGGTCCTACCAAGGTCTGAAAGAGACATAGGAAAATAAAGTATGTTCAAAGGTGACATACCAGGATGGAAAGTCTGAAAACAATGTCACATGAGTTATGAAAAAAAGAATGGATATTTACCCTGAAAAAAATTAACTATGCTTCCTCAAATATCTGAAGACCTGTCATACAGAACAGGAACTAGACTTGTCTTGTGCCTAATAAAAATTGTAATATAGTGATAGTCACCACTTATCAGTCCTCCACCTGTGTCAGGTACTATATTAGGCACACAGTATATATGTGAATATATCTGTGTGGTTTCACACACATCCCTATGTATATGAAATGAACCAACTGAGAGATAAGTTTGATAATTTTCTTAAAGTAACACAGGTAGGCAGTGGCTGGTCTAAGATTCATCTCCAGCCTTCCAAGTGCCAAAGACTATGCTTTTTCCACTAATTATGTTAGCTATCAACTTCAATGTTCAATTTTAAAACCTGAGTGTATTATAAATGACAAACGAGGACCAATGGGAGAAAGATTTCAACTTATTAAAGAGAAGAAGTTAAATCCAGTTTTCTAACAAAAGAGAGGACTGCTTCCTGAAGTAGCAGATTGTCAACCACAGGAGGTATTCAGAGGCTGAACCTGCTAGCAGGCTTGCAGAACAGATTTCTGGTAAAGTAAGGCACATCTCTATAAAGTAGGGAAACTATAGTTCCCAAATCTTTACAGTATCAGTACTCACAACATACCGTGCTGAACTTGTCATAGCCAAGCAAAAAGTATCATCAAAACTACTCAGTTCGTATGGTCGGAAGAACTCATTGTGGATGTCAATCTCTTCTTCATGTTTGTGAAATTTCTTCACTGTCAACTTCCTTAAGTTCGCAGCACAGATAACTACGAGAGATACTGTCTGTTACTCTTAAAATCTTTAGATTACATCTGGCAAACGTTCTGTAGCATCAGCTGTATTCACAGGGAGTGCACTGAACAAACTTCAGCTCCTGCCTCCAGTACTTACACACTGGGAAGAGACAAGCTATGGACACAGAACATACAATGCAAAGCTGAGTGTGACAAGGAGGTGGGAGGGCCCTTGGCAGTCAGGATGAGAGCAGGGAGTTAACTGAGAAGTTAACTTACTCATCTTTTGAAATTCCTTTTGCTCTTAAATAAATACCCTCTGCCTTCTAGATAAAAATTACGTAGTTATTTCACCAAATTTTCCTCTCTAATTCAAATCCAGTTTATGGCCAATGTTAGACTGTTAAGTCCATTCCTTTGTTTCAGAGCAACCAAACTTTTATAGCAATATGGGTTATGATTTTACCCAGAATTTCAAGGTTATAACAAATGTAAAAATCAATGAATAATATATTAAGAACTAAAAATCATTTTGAATCTTCTTACTTCATGGTCTTCACCACCCAAAGTTGGGATGGTTAACCATGACCAGATGAAGTCCTCAGTTGGAGTGTTTGGCTTGGCGGGAAATCTCACTTCGTACTTGCCCACAAACTAGAAAATGGACTTGCCCTAAGTCAGGGACATCACTACAAGTCAGGATCACACTCTATTTAAAACTGGGCAATTATTTAAATTTGGAAACATCATCCTAATGTATTGTACACCTGAGGGTATTCTTTTAATACAAAAATTCCCCAGCCTTTCTGACAATTAATAAAATATAATCGAAACTTTAATGACTAAAATGTACTTTTTATACACACATTTGTACCTTTTTTCACAGTTTAGATATAGGAAAGTTTTTATTTTTCCTTGAAATGGTCTACCCCTCTTCCTATTCTTCCCAAATATCTAGAAATATAATTAGTACTAATTTAAAATGACACACTGCCCTGGCTGGTGTGGCTCAGTGGATTGAGCACTGACCTGCAAACCTAAAGATCACTGGTTTGGTTCCCTGTCAGGGCACAAGCATGGGCTGTGGGCCAGGTCCCCAGCTGGAGGCATGCAAGAGGCAGCCAATCCATGTTTCTCTTGTACATTGATGTTTCCCTCCCTCCCTTCCCCTCTCCCTAAAAATAAACAAATAAAATCTTAAAAAATAAAACGACAAACTAATGTATCTTCCAAATATTTAGGGGACGTACCTAATAATTGTAAGACACAATACAAGATATTGGTCAACTTAGATAAAAGAAATGTAACACAATCCCTGCCCTTTAAAGCTAAAATGTTGTATCTTAGCTTATCTATTGTAACACCAACATAGTACTCAGTAGCCATTCATTTCTTTCTAATAAAAAATTATAGGCAAAGAATTTAGTGCTTTGAGCTCACTTAGGAATAATTCCAAAATATCTTAGTATATAAAACTAAAAGAGAAACAGTATACCTACCTTCATCATAAGGCAGTGGTAAATGGTTTATTACTTCTGGTGTCCACCAGTATGTATAACTATAAAAAAAAAAAAAAAGAAAAGGATAATATGAACCAAATGTAGATGTTGGTTTTCTACAATTTACTGGATAAACGGGGTTGTATGGTCTATAGTAAGATGTTGCATCAGATGTCAAAGTTAATTTCTTTTTCTTTTAAAAATGTTTGTGAAGTTTTTGGCACAGTAAGTCTTCAACATGTTAATTCTTGTCCCAACCCCTTTCTTGTTTCAACTATGTCACAGGTCTACAAAAATGCCAGAAACACATCTGAGAGTCGAGACGCTCTGATGTACTTCTAAATTAAAAAAAAAAAAAAAAAAAAGGAAAAAAAAAATGATTTGGGTGTACTCTGCCAGACTGTGTGAGCTGCTGTTTACTCTCCCCAGGGACTGTGCCTGCATTACTCTGCTACCCAGTGAGCAGGGGGCCTTAACTCACATCCCACAACCAACATTCTCTTGCACGTAGTTATCTGAGAGTAGATTCCTCTGCTCTGTGTGTATGGGTCTCTGTGTGTAGTTAAACAAAAGAGTTAAGCAAAGTCATTAAGTGAATGGATAGTCCTAAACAACAAGTTCCCTCAGAAACTAGAATAAACCCTGCTAATCTCTAATTGTAAATATTCACTACTTGATCACAGAGGCCAGTCAGAGTAAGGGAGGGAATTTCAATCATCTGGATTTCTACTAGAACACTCATGTGCTATGACCAGAGAATCTGAAAGAATCCTGAACTGCCTTCTCTCCAAAAAATGGACTTAATTCTAAATCAAATTCTATGAAATGGATACGTAGGGGGGAAATGCAATATCAAAGTTCATGAAAGCTAGGAAGGGGAATGATGTGAAATGGTTTATCAAAATTTTCAGTAGCAGGCTTGTAGAATCATCTGACTAGCTGAATAATTTCAGTCAAGACATTCTCTCTGCACTTCAGTTTCGCTTTTTTTTTTTTTTTTAAGAAAATGGATGTAACACTAGTTACCTTTTATTCCCACAAGCTGCTCCAACACTGCCTGCCTCAGTTATGTCACTCAAGGTAAGCAATGGTTTAACTTACACTTATAATATTCTAGCTAATCTTTGCAGTAGAAAGTGAAATCATACGGTATTTGTCGTTCTCTGACTGGCTTATTTCACTTAGCATAATGTTTTCCAGGTCCACCCATACTGTCTGTTGCAAAGGGTAACATTTTCTGTTTTTTTATGGCTGGGTAGTATTCCATTGTGTACACATCCCATAGTTGTTTTACCTACTCATCTATTATTAGACACTTGCGCTGCTTCCATATCTTGGTGACTGTAAATAATGCTGCAATGAACAAAGGGGTGCTTATGTTCTTTTGATATATTCCCAAAGTGGGATCGCTGGGTTGAAAGGCAGTTCCATTTTTAATTTTCTGAGGTATCCTCATACGGTTTTCCATAGTGGCTGCACCAGTCTGCATTCCCACCAACAGTGCAAAATGGTTCCCCTTCCTCCAGTCTTGCCAGCTATTTGTTTGCTGATTTATTGATGATAGCCATTCTGACAAGTGTGAGATGGTATCTCACTGTAGTTTTAATTTGCATTTCTCTGATGGTTAATGATGTTGAGCATCTTTTCATCTGTATGTCCTCTTTAGATAAGTGTCTATTCAGGCCCTTTGCCCATTTTTTAACTGGGTTGTTTGGTTTTTTTGGTGTTGAGTTTTTAAGTCTTTATAAATTTTGGTTATTAACCCCTTATCAGATGTATTGGCTCCCATTCTGTGGGTTGTCTTTTTATTTTGTTGATGATTTCCTTTGCTGTTCAGAATCTTTTTAATTTCGTATAGTCCCATTTATTTTTTTTTTGTTTGTTTGTTTCCCTTGCTTGAGGAGATATAGCCAATAAAATATTGCTACAAGCAATGTCTGAGAGTTTGCTGCCTATGTTTTCATTTGCGATTTTTACGGTTTTGGGTCTACACCGGTTAATTCTTTTATGTGCCCTGTCCAGGGATCGAGCCTGCAACCTTGGTGTATTGGACTACGCTCCAGTCAATGAGCTACTGGGCCAGGGTCACTTCCTTAATATTTTAAAGATTCCTGGAGTGACACAGAATTTGGTAATAGCTGTAACATCAGCATTTGCTAATTCACCAGTTGTTTGTGGTCTTTCCACATAATTAGCACAGACCGTCAATGAACCCTGTGGTGTTTGGGAGGCATCGCTGCACAAAATAAGGGCTACATCAAACTGATGCTGGGAGAGAAAAGCATTACAAAAGAGAACTTGACATCTGAGCAGAATGAACCAGGCTCCAACCTCGTTTATGTGAAAATTTTGCTCTTGTGGCAAAATTTATTACATTAGTATATGACTCCTCTATTAAAAACACAACAGAGTTTTCTCATTAAACCCTCACAATAACTCTGTGAGGTGTGTCCTGTCATATACACTTTGCAGACCAGAAGAAAGATTAAGTAACCAGTCCAAGGTCACACAAATTCATAGATTCCAACTCAAGTCTACCTGACCCTGAGGCCCACACTACAGGGTACCCTGTTAAAATGCTTCAGGTAAATAGTTCATTTGTTTTGAGATGATTAATACCAATTTAACTGTCATCAAAATAACCTGTACTGGTGAATGATTCTAGAAAGCCCAAACTAAGTGGTAGGAATGACAGGAGTGGTACCTCCCACTAATGTCACTGTTCTGATTCCTGTCTTTACTAATGTCACCAAGAGTCGGTTGTGCTTCCTGGAGGAAGGAATACCTAAGTGATGCTGCTTAGACACCACACTTGAGAAACCAAAGACTGATTCCTAGCATTCTTTAGAGTTCTACATTTGTAAGACGGACTCAAAAATAATGTTTAGTGGGGCTACAACATCTGTTCACTAATGAAGTTCTGAAACATTTTATCTTATGGAAAATGCAAAACACAAATTGTTAATGACAATTTCCTAAAGCCACTATCAGGACATTAACAGTACTAAATTCCTTATGGTAAACATGTAGAAAGACTGATGACTTCAGCCTATGTGATTATCACCCCCACCAAAAAAAGTATCTTATTTTCAAAATAATATCAAATCTGAGTTTACATTAAGTAGAGTAGAAAGAAAAATACCTTCTTGTTGGTAAAAGTCTCATCGTGTTTTTATGATGCAAATAAAAATCTGTTGGGAGTTCCCAGAGATGAGGTTTTCCTTCAGTGGGATGGAAAACTCCTAGGAAGAGATTAATGGAATCTTGTCTATCAGCATCTAAAAAGCAAAAATAAGTATTTCAGAAATTCCATTGCTGACATAAACAACTCAGAGAATGTTTTCTCAGGAGGATAAGGGAACAACTGATTTCACAGAATATACCTTTGAAAATAATAGTATTTATACTTCAAAAGTCATACACACAAAAATCTAAAACAGTCACCACGATTTTGAGCAGAATTCAAAATTTGCTTCAAAATGTTTCCTTTTACTCCCTGTCTTTTATAATATAGAGGACAGTGCACATAAACTGCTTCTTGAATTTTGAATGACTCATAACACCATAGTGTCATAATACCATAGTGATTTCATTTTTAAAATAAAATATATTCTCACCGTTTGTTTATTTTCTTGAAACAAATACATGTCCACTTAACTGCAAGGACAAGCAGAGACATTGGAGACAAGTAAAATAATCCAATTACTACCCATATTCTATTGCATGATATTGAACAAGTTAGTTCTGCATAGTTTCCACTTTTAATCCTTGAAAAGCTAGTCTCTGTTTCTTTAGCATAGAATATGTTTACAACATTTCCTGTCCACCCCTCCCCTTCCCAACTGGCCCATTTGCTTTTCTGTCTGATAATGAAGGCAGAATGGGCACAGATAACAGCCTCAGTCTAACCATTCAATCACTCCAAAATTACCGACTGTGTAAATATATGTACATGAATATATATAAATATTGTATTTTCTCTTCCTTTTCTAAATAAATCTTGATAAAAAAGAGAAGCACTAATGCGAGCCCCTGAACCACCCTTCCAATTCTGCACTGTCTTCTCCCTAGCATCCTTCATTCTTTCCCCCTCATTTCCTCTTTCCACTCTTGTCTCTGAGCCCTGTGTATTCACTTTTGGGGAAGAGATCCACAATACAAATAATAACCTCTTTCTGAAAATGAGTACAGAACTCAAAAGATAGCACAGCGGTAATGACTGCCTTTGAAATAAGGTAACATTATGAGGAAATCAATTTTCTTCCAACAGCAGTTGTAAACACAGATATATCTGAAATTAGCAACATTGTTCTCATTGGGCTATTCGGTCATTTCAGCAAAAACAATAAATGATACATCAAACATGTATTTGAAGTGAATTATTAGTATTTCCACAGGAAGTATTCCATTAAAATAGTACTTCCCATTCAGGATAACACTAATATATAAAAGGCAGGTGCTTATATGCCAAATATATTTGGGGACTTTTTGTCATTTGTTGGGAGAAAACATCAAATATTAAATGATGCAGACATTATTGTACCCTCTTTACACAATGCAAAAGTAAAGGTACTGCTTTCATAGTAATTACATTCTTTATGTTTCTTGAATAGTTTAATGGCCCTTATTAATTCATCTATGTGGTACCTCAAAATATCTTAATTCTATCTAGAGAAGATTTCCATTTTCAGCCATGTTTTCAAGGAGTTTCTTTCAACCTAAGAGTAGCTTCCTTTAATTTTAAGCCAATATAATCAAATGTACGATGTGATAAAAATAACCAAATAAAAGATATTCTTTCAAAGGATCATAATAAAGACTTCTTGAATGCACTGCTGTTGCTCTAACTTAAAATATAGCTGTGGAGTTGATGCCTACTGATTAAGCTTGGACTATTACACCAGTCCTCATGAACCTGAGGATTTTTTCTTGGCTACCTTTGACAGCAAATAAGACAATCACCCTCAGGAAGGCAGAAGTACTTTGCATAAGGACAAGAGCTTAAAACAAGTAGGTTCTCTGTAGGATAAAATGATGACCTATTTCTGTGCTCAATCATGTTTTAAAAGAAAAAATATTTTATATCATTTAAACTCCATTCAAACAGCTAAACCTTAACCAGTTTTATTATGCATTGCATTTAAATAGATCAGGCTTGAATGTAACAGTTCTTTTTATTCGGCCAAAAACTTTATTTTGGAGCTAAAATAAATACCTGTTATTATAATATTATAGCAATGTTAAAGTTTGTGATAAAGTGGTCTCTGAAATCAACAATGGGAAGGGACATGATTCAGCTGTGATAATAGATGTTGAAAGACAGAGTAACATAAAGACAGGAAAGTGACCACTGGGACTTGGCACTGTGGAGACTGCTGGTGATTTTGACAAGCAGTTTCAGGGGCATGATAGGGCATAAGCCCAGGGAAGCAGATGGAGAAGATGGACTATAAGAAGAGGAAAAGGCAGGCAGATAGCTCTTTCAAGAGGTTTTGTTTATGCAGAGAAACAGGATGTAAAATTAAGGATAGAAGGGAAGGTTTGAAGGAATACACTGAAGTGTGCTTCTATGCTAATGGGAAAGAGGCAGTAAAGAGGGAGAAACATGATGTACAGTGACCACAGGAAACGATGGGATTCAGAGCACAGTGGAGGGGTTGGCCTGAGATGGGGCAGGGACACTCCGGCCACTCTCATACAATATAAGGGAACAAGTATGGGTGCAGATAAGGACGGGCTCTGCATTTGGTGATAAGATGAAGATGGGGTTCACAATGACTTAGATTCTCAGCAAAGTATGAGGCAAGGTCTTCGGCTGAAACTGGGGTGCTGTAGGTTTAGGGAGAGAGGACAGGTACAGAATGGTCATTTTGGAGAGTGGGAGAATGGACATACTAGAAAAATGTAGCATGTGAGGCTGTTTTGAGTGTCCTTTGGAGAATGGCAGTGAGTTTAAACTGAGAGTAATAAGTTACAAGATTTTCTCTTGTCACGTTTAATTGCAGGAGAGATGAATAGTTGGTTTTTAATGACTGTTATTAATGCTATTTAAAATATTAAAGTAAAACATTTTTGAATTGTCTTCTTTTTGCTATAGCCATACACAGCCTATCACTCCAAACCAGCTTTTAGAAGGATGACCTTAGAAGGCTAACTCACTATTTCTGATAAACCAAAATGCTCAGCTCAGCATGCTCTCTGGCATGTCCCTCCTTCAGTGACGAGTAAAAAGAAATTGCACCACTGCCTTACAGCACCAGCATAATGCTGGGTGACACCATCCTGACAGTTTCCTGTACTTGCTGTTTTCCATGCAAAATGAGCTTTAAAGTCTTTACGCTGTGAGCTTTTTAAAAAAAATATGTTTGATAAATTTGGCAAAATTGTAGGGTACAAAGTCAATATGCAGAAATCAAAAGCATTTCTGTACACCAACAATAAAATTTCAGAGATAGAAACTAAAAGAAAAATCCCATTTACCATAGCAATAAGAAAAATAAAGTACCTGGGAATAAACTTAACCAAGGAGGTAAAAGACCTGTACTTAGAAAACTACAGAACATTGAAGAAAGAAATTAAGGAAGATATGAATAAATCGAAGCATATACCATGTTAATGGATGGGAAGAATCAACATCATTAAAATGTTCATACTACCCAAAGCAATTTATAGATTCAATGCAATCCCTATTAAAATACCCATGACATATTTCACAGACCTAGAACAAATACTTCAAATATTTATATGGAACCAAAAAAGAGCCAGAATAGCCACAGCAATCTTGAGGAAGAAGAACACAGTAGGAGGAATCACAATACCTGATATCAAACTATACTACAAGGCCACGGTAATCAAAACAGCCTGATATTGGCCTAAGAACAGACGTATAGATCAATGGAACATAATAGAGAGCCCAGAAATAAACCCAGGACTATATGGTCAACTAATATTTGACAAAGGGGGAAGGAACATCAAATGGAGTGAAAAGAGCCTCTTCAACAAATGGTGCTGGGAGAACTGGATAGGGATGTGCAAAAAAATGAAACTAGACCACCAACTTATACCATACACCAGAATAAACTCAAGATGGATCAAAGATTTAAATGTAAGCTGTGGCACATAAAAGTCCTAGAGGAAAACATAGGCAGGAAAATTTCAGATATCCTGCATAGCAACATTTTCACTGATATATCTCCTAAGGCAAGGTAGATAAAAGAAAGAATAAACAAATGGGACTACATCAAACTAAAGAGTTTCTGCTCAGGAAAAGAAAACATCAGCAAGATGAAAAGGGAACCAACCATATGGGAAACTATATTTTCCAATGATACTCAGACAAGGGATTGAGCTCTAAAACATATAAAGAGCTTATATGATTCAACACCAAGAAGACAGACAACCCAATTAAAAAATAGTCAAAGGACCTGAACAAACACTTCTCCAAAGAGGACATACAGAGGGTCCATAGACATATGAAAGAATGCTCAACATCACTAGCCATCAGAGAGATGTAAATAAAAACCACTATGAGATACCACTTCACACAGGTCAGAATGGCCATCATCAACAAATCAACAAACAAGTGCTGGCGAGGATGCGGAGAAACAGGAACCCTAGTGCACTGCTGGTGGGAATGCAGACTGGTGCAGCCACTATGGAAAACAATATGAAATTTCCTCAAAAAACTAGAAATGGAAATGCCTTTTGAACCAGCAATTCCATTATATCCGAAAAACCCTGAAACACCAAGTCAAAAGAACCTATGCACCCCTATGTTCATAGCAGCACTATTTACAATAGCCAAGTGCTGGAAACAACCTAAGTGCCCATCTGTAGATGAGTGGATCAAAAAACTGTGGTACATTTACACAATGGAGTAGTATGTAGCAGAAAGAAAGAAGGAACTTCTACCATTTGCAACAACATGGATGGAACTAGAGAGAATTATGCTTAGCGAAATAAGCTAGGCAACGAAAAAAAAAAAAACTTTATGCTATCACCTATTACAGGAGACTAATGAACAACACAAATAAATGAGCAAAATTGAACCAGAGGTATGTAAACAAGGAACAGACTAACAGTAACAAGGGGGTGGGGGGAGGGAGAGAAGAGGGTAAGAAGGGGAAGGGTCTAGTCAAAGAACATGTATAAGTGACCCATGGACATGGACAACAGGGTGGGGACTGAATGTGGGAGAAGTGGTGGGCAGGGTGCGGGGAAGCAAGAGGAAAAAAAAGTGGGACAACTGTAATGGAAAAACAAACAAAAAAATTTTTAGTGAGGGAAAAAAAGAAAACATAAAGAATGGAAATGCAATTTCAGAAAATATTAGAAGGACAAGGACTTCCCTTCACACTATATTTTTCTCCCTATCTGATCCCTCCAGAATTTGGCATTCTGAAGAAGTAATGACATAATGTTCTTTGTATAAAATTAATAAGACCAGTTGTTAATAGAGGTTTTTGTTTTTTTTTTTACCAAGACTTTGACTGGAATGTCATGCCCAAAAAAGACATGCTTGGGCTCTGATTATTACCAAAAAGTCCTGAGGAACTATGATTGACTTTCGAAGGTAATAAAAGCCCATGAGAAAAAAGGCCTGGTACCTTGGTTGGTTGTGCAGTCCTCGGCAATCTTTCCAGGGAAGGAATGAAGGTTGTTTTTCTGAAAGATGGCTACAAGGGGCCTTAAGGCACAATGGAAAACCCGAAGGACTTGGAAAAGACAGGTGTTTACAGGCAAGGCTGAATGGCAGGTATGTGGCTCAGCTTCTGTGCCCTGAAGGACAGACTGAAGGTCACACTATATGTTCCTTGTGTAAGTTCCAGCAAAGCAGAACTAAAGATCATAAGTGATCATTTGCTGCTCTTGTTGTGTTTATGCAAATGAACAGGATAAATTAAAAATAGACTTAATGCAGTCCATTTAATGACAAGGAGGGTAATCTTAAGGAGAAAAATTGTGATTCAAGGAAAATCACAATGCTCAGTGGTAGACTATAAAGTAATGAAGCTGTCTTTAAAGTTATTTTCATTTAAAGTTTGTCTTCATTTGAAAGTTAAACTATGTCTGTGGTATCATCAAAGATGTTTAATTTACAGGCAAGAAGAATGTCAAATGCCTTGCAACTGGATGTCTTTCCAATAAGACAGTCTTACAGATTTAGAGACTTGTTTGTGGGTTATGTTGCGTAAATTAACATGTGTTTTCTGTTTCCAAAGGGGGAAAAAAAAATAAAAATCTGTTTGAGGAAGATATGAGTCTCCATCATGTATAAATACACACACACTCACTATGTCTAAATTGTATGTGTGTATGTATATATTGATGTACGTCTACACAGCGGATCTATTATTAATTGTTATGGGTATCCCTTTTTTCTCTCTTGTAATAGAATCTAAATTCATCAGCTTCCCTTCCAAAACTCAGGCTTACCAAAATGTAAATGTAAAAAAAATTAGAGAGAGCTTAACAAAGTCCTTCATGCAGTTATGATTATTATAAAACTCTTGCTAACATCTAAAGTGTATCTAGGTAACTCTTCTTTCTTTGCTGGCATCCTCTACCTGACTATGTAACCAGTTATATTAGAATCCAAAAGGTGCTTCTTAGACACAAACTGCAGAGCATGCTACTACATTAAGCCTCAAGGACCAGTTCTTAAAATGAGTCTGAAAGTGAGACAGGTGGGTTGTCCATATAGCATTAATCTGTCTATTCAAACCAATGATAAAATGCCTAACAATCTAATTTCAATTATCTTCCTGTTTGAGGAGATTAATTAAGTTTTACACAGTTATCTTGAGTGTTTGAAAGAAAATAGCTATATAAATTAGCATTGTACAATATCCATTGTAATTTAAAAATAAATTGTACACCCCCAATGACACCATGCTTCTCAAAAGTCTATTTTAACACATTATTCATAAAGTAATTCCTGTTATAGTTGTTCCTCTTTCAGTTCTACATAATTGTGCTTTGCCTTTCCATTATATACATGTCACTATTTCATGATCATCTTCTATCTTTTACTAGTACTTCTTGCTTTTTAAATCTATAGCTACACTCTTATTCTCCCTGTCCTCTAGTCTTATTAAAAAACAAATTACTTGGTCTTTAAGTGTTAATAATAACTCCCATTACAGGTACAACGATGATGGGAGGGCAGAAGAGTGGATGCCCCTTTCCATCAGGGCAGTTTTAAACTTTTTTCATGGTAATACACGCCCAGAGGGATAATGCATGTGTTGGCACATGACACACACAACTATTAAAGATTGAATTGTGGCCCCAAAAGGATATGTTGAGGTCTGAAGCCCCAATACCCGTAAATATGACCTTATTTAGAAACTGGGTCTTTGCAGATATAATCAAGTTCAGACGCAGTCACACTAGACTAGGCTGGGCCACAATCCAGTATGACTGGTGTCCTTATAAGAAAGAGATGCCTAGGGGAACACCATGAAGACACAGGCACAAGGGGAGAATGTCATGTATTTCCAGAGGTAGAAATTAAAGTGCTGCAGTTGTAAGCAAAGACCACCAGAAACCTTCAGAAGCCAAGAGGCAAAGAAGGACCCTCCCCTGGAGCCTTCAGAGGGTGCACAACCCGCTCACACCTAAATTTCTGACTGTTAGCCTCCATAACTATGAGATAATACATTTGTTTGTTTTAAGCCACACAGCTTGTAGTACTTCATTGCAGAAGCCCTACGAAACTAGTAAAACAATGCAGCATAGCAGTGAGAATGCCTGTAGAGAGATCACCTTAAAACTGTTCTTCATTTGTAAAACCAAGTGAACCATTTGTAATTTTGTTTTTAGCTATTGATAATAATCAATTACTTCCAACATGCAATGTAGCCCATTGGAGTCCATCCAACATGTATTGTAGCCAGTAGAAATACATCAATAATATTAGTATCTTCACCAGGTACCAGAGCAGTAGGTATAATAAAGGATGATGTGTATACTTTAATATTTTCTAGAATTAATAAATTTAGAATTTAAACTTATGCCACTGGTTAGACTCTCTAAATTCTATTTGCCTAAGTCTTAATTTTTGCTCAAAATAATACACTTTGATTTTTAAGTCCCTAAACCCAGTTCAAGGAGTCATGCATAAAGAGGAATATCTAAACACTGTTAAGGTCTACAGTGGACTCTGGTTTATGTTACACTGATACAGATTTCCCTTGGTGTGGGTGAGATCCATGATTTATTTCTGAGCAATGGGATATAGCAAGGGAATGCGACAACATTCCAATGATTTTATTATGTTATATAACACTGTTTTGCTAGCAGACTCATCCTAGAGACTCTTTCCTTTGCTGGCTGTGAAGAAGTAAGCTGCTATGAATCCTACTGCACAAGGAACTGAAAGGTATTGAATTCTACCCACAAACACATGAGTGGAAAGCGCCTCCTTCCCTAGTCAGACCTCTAAATAAGACCACAGCCTGGCTGACATCTTGACTGCAGCTTTGTAAGCCACTGTGCAGAGATCCCCAGCTAAGCTGTGCCTGGGCTTCTGACCCACAAAAATCCTGAGATAATAAATGCATGTTGTTTTAAGTTGCTAAATTTTTAGTAATTTGTTACACAGCAGAGAAAACTAATAGACCTAAACAGTAGTATGGCAAACTGGCCTTGTATTTTCCCTGGGCATGAAAAATGCTGAAAGATGACTCTTGTGGATGTTTTCATGCCCACTTAAGAGGTTCCCATCATCTCTGGGGACCCTTGTAGTTAGTTCCCTTAGTGTGGGCACATGTATCTTTTTATATCAGTTCCCTGCAACTCCTTCCTTAGGAATCCAGGGATCACCTCCTGGTTCTTACTGCTAGGGTCCCTCTGATCAGGACTCAGGCCAACCCCATGCCAGCATTGTCCCCAATGAGCCTACATCTGGTTACCAGTAAACACTCAAGGACCCTCTGGCCCAACCAATTCTAGGAGGGCAGGCCATTTCCAACATGGCAGCCCTCTCCTCAGCCCGTCCCTCCACTTCAGCCTTGCTACACCAGCAGTCCAAAGCCAACAGCTCTATGGGGACCCTCCAACAGTAGGACACGCCATCAAGCTGGCCCTGAGTCCTGCTGAAGCCTGCTCTCTCTGACCTTGAGGTGAAGGAGTAGGGGTACCAACATCACTGCATGGCAACAGTTCAATTCAGAGAATGTCTTTAGCAATCTTTCTTCTCTGCAGTCTATAAACTTCTTTCTCCTTGATCTGGGTCAAGAGTCTGAGACTCACAGACTCAGTCACTGCACATGTTCCTATAAATTCTGTGCGTGGGGATCTGCCTCACAATCACTCTGCCCTGTGACATCTGTTGTGTTGGAAATCCCATCAGAATGGAGGCAGGAAAAGTGCCATTGTAACAGCCTGTTACTTTTAGTATTCACAAGTCACAAAATAAGAAAATGACTCAGTGATACTTGACAACTGTCAAGGCTATGAATCCTGTTTTAAAAATAATGACTCAATACCCTCAAAATTTTTTTATCTACATACCACAAGCAGAAACACAGAGACAGAAGCCAAGGGATCAAAGTATTTTGCATTATGTAAAAGTTCCAGTTATGGGTGGCAAAATCCAAACATGCCTTATTTAAAATACTAAGTTTATTAATGCATTTATTGAACAAATGTTTGTTGAGTACTTTCTTAGAGACAGGTTCTATTTTATGTAAACTTTTAAAACATTTAATTTTGAATTTTACTAGTCAGATAGCTAAAAAAAAAAAAAGTATACATATAAGAAGAAAAATACACATTGAGATAAGTCTTAGAAATGCCTAATACTCCAGAATTACCTGAAAAAGCATTGCTGTAATATCTAGACAGGGTCTGCATGATATCTTTTGAGTGCTGGGTCCACGGTGCTATCTTTCTGTAAGTTTTTACACGATGAACAAGTTGAGAACCACCATACTGAAGGGACAGGGTATCTCCGTGATCTTCATAGAGTTCCTCAAATAACCTAGGCAAAAAGAAGGAAAGAAAGAAAGAATTTTAGAAAAAGTAGTACACATTATTCACTTAGCCACAGTGAATTTATAAAGTAAAAAAAAAAAACAAGTCTTTTTACTTTATAAATCCTCTGAGCCATTTTTTTCAAGTAGACTCTTCAATATCTTGAAGATCAGTACAAATGCAAAATACTTTATGTTTTATAGTAATAACCAAATAAGCAAAAAAGACACAGAAAACACTAAAAATGCAGCAGGGCACCAAAAACATAACCCAACAAAGTCGGACCAAGATGGTTCTCAACTTATTAGATGTCTAACTTGCCCTGACTGGTGTGACCCAGTTGGCTGTGTGTCATGCCGCAAAGCAAAAGGCCGCTGATTTGATTCCCAGTCAGGACACATTGTGGGTTTGGTCCCTGGTCAGGGTGCATGTGAGAGGCAACCAATCGGTGTTTTTCTCTCACATTAATGCCTCTCTCTCCCTCTCTGCCTCTCTCTCCCTCTCTCTAAAAATAAGTAAATAAAATCTAAAAAAAAAAAAGGATGCCTAACTTTCTGCAGCCTGCCAGATCATTTTATCTCCCATGGCAGAATTTTCATTTCTATCTGAAGTGCCTTTTGAAAAGGAGGACATGCTCTGATCACAGACAGATAAACCATATTCTTTCCTGGGAATACATGTTTGAAACCTGTGTTTCTTCAAGTGACTGTTAAAGACTTTCAGTGCTGTGATATCTGTGGATCCAGCTACTTGTAAGCTGATCACTTCCCTTGACAGCCTTTCTGACTATCTCAGATGACCAGTATGTGCTATCATTGTACTTTCAAGAAACTGGACTTCATGCAATGCCATGGATCCAATGGACAGTGAAGAAAAACATACTTAATGAAGAATCAATCTTTTATATGTCTTATTTTTTAATTCAAAATGTATGAAGACACATTATTATTTTTTCATAATGTAGTCTGGACTTGTCTTTTTTTTTAAACCCACTGGTTCGGATTTGTTTAAAGCACTTTGGAATTTTCTAAAGAACACAGTGTTTATTGATAATTAATACAAAAGTCCATAGCAATAATACACAAGTATTTACTAGAAATAGTTACTACAGAATTAACTTGCATAATTAGCAACATAATTTTTGAGAAGCTAAAAGTAAAAATGAGTTCAAAGAAGTCCTTATTATAAATCAGGTTTGCTTTCTGTCATTACCAGCATTCAAAAGGCAGAAAATAAGGCTTACCTGACTGCATCTGTATCAAACTGCAGATTAGGCTTGTCAATCAATCCCAAGGAATACAGCTGATAAGCCAGAGCACATTTTCCCACCATAAACTGTGCTGTGTTGGTGCGATCTAAACAGTCCACACAGTTGGTTCGAAGAACACCAGTCTAAGGACAGACACCTTAAGACTTTTAATCACTGTTCAGTCACCAAAACAACTTCCATCCTACTTAAGAGTTCCTTTCTTTAAGAAGTAAAAGAAAAGCTACAGGCAGGGTATTATTCCTGAACAAATAACGATGAACACTTCTTAGATTATGAAAGGCCACAGCTGCTGCTCACTTATTGCTGCAACAGCATCATTACACCTTCTAGTCTGTATTGGAATTTTCTTTATAGTTTACCAAGATAAAACACGTAACTAACACTTTCCACATCTCCCAATTAGTAAAATATGTGCTTTTCCCCCCAATGTACAAACCAAATATTCAGGGGCTGAGGTCCTATCACTCTTAAAGCATAATTAGTATATATAGTGATTATATCTGGCTCATTTTCCAAAGTCATTCTAACTCATTCTTTCCATATTTGTTTATGTTTCTATTCCAATAATAAAATGTATAATATATTTTTAAAATCTGTGGCCATTATTATTTTAGCTGCACATCCTTTAGGAGTTAAACTCCAGCAGTAAGGCTTTTAAAAATTACTCCCAAATTATTAATAATTCTGCATTAAATATGAAGTATAACTCTCAATGGTTGCTTTCAGAAAACATCGTATACTGTGCATACAGATTCTATTCATCATTAATATAATAATGTAATGTCATTTATACCTGCAGGCGACCAGTGGGAATCACACATCCTCCTAGTTCATTCCACCTGTTTAAAAATACATGCTTTTAAAAAATTATTTTGATAGTATAATCTGTACTCATATTTGCTACTAGATCTTTATTGAGAATCAAATGAATAGAGCTAAATGCACCAACATAATCAGCTGATTCTGTCACTTTCATCCTTTTGGGTAGGTTAAATGCACACTGAGATGGAAGGCTATCCATGCTCTCCTTAGAGAGCCTAGGAAAGGAGCATCTGAACTTGTCCCAGGGCTCCACACTGTGGCATCCTGACACCCTTGTTCCACCAGAACCTCTCTTGCTTTAATTTAAGCTGATTTCTTGCTTGGTTTCTACAGAGATAAGTAATAGTTACAGAACATCTTCCTATTAAAATCTTCCAAGCCTAATCCTTCTCCCCTCAGTGTAAGGATTCTGTACCTCCTCCAGCTTTCCTCATTCCTTCAGCTGTTTTTGCAGGCTTCTTTATTATTTTCCTTCCTTACTTATGTTCTTCTCCATGGGCTAATGAAACTGCATGGGGATATGTTCTAGGTACTCTATAATGATATTAATTTGTTTTTTTATTATTTAAGAGAAGATGCAGTGCAAAGAAGAGTTAGCAGGCCTGACTGCTGTCCTCAGAAAGGCCTGCTTACAAGGTTGGCCGTTTGCCGGCATCTGAGAACTTGGGTTCTCGCCATCCCAGAACAGACAAGAGTGGCTCACTGGGTCTAAACTGTTTGTAGAAACAATATGGCTTTGCTGAATATCCCCTTTCCTTCTGGGAGTCTGGAATTTTGGTACATGCCAAGCAGACTCCCTATGGGACCAGCCTGCAATTAAAAACAAAAGCAAAAACCTGGCACTGAATGTCCAATAATCTGTCCTGGTTGGCAACATTTCACACATCCTGTCACAACAAGTAGTGGGAGGAATTAAGCATGTTCTGTGTGACTCCACTAGGAGAGGACTCTGGGAGCTTGTGTCTGATTTCCTCTAGACTTGGTCCAGGTGCATTTTCTTTTTAAAAAAAAATAATTTATTTGTTTGTTTGTTTGTTTATTTTTTTAGAGAGAGGGGAAAGGAGAAAGAGAGGGAGAGAAACATCACTGTGTGGTTGCCTCTCACTCACGCCCCCAACTGGGGACCTGACGTGTAACCTAGTCATGTGCCCTGACTGGGAATCAAACCAGCGACACTTGGTTCGCAGGTCGATGCTCAATTCACAGGTGCCTTTTCACTTTGCTGATTTTGCTTCATATCTTCTGACCGTAATAAATCATAGCCATGAATATAATACGCTAAGTCCTTTGAGAGATCTCCTAGTGAATCACTGTGCCTGGTCAATCACTGTGCTTAGTAGTGGTCTTAGAAACTCTCCATTACAGGTGCCATAAATTTCAAACTATAAAAAAGGATTACCTCTAAAGACATACACCCTATTAGCAGGTTGGGTTTTGGGGTTTGTTTGTTTTTTGCATTTTTACCATTATAATTAGCTTTGTTAACTGAAAATGAAGTGCTGAAAATATATAATACTGGTCCCTTAAAAAGTAAATAAAACATGGATCCTTGATCTGAAGAAGCTCACAAAATATTTTGGTACATAATGGCAATGAAAAAAGATTTGTAAGCAAATAATTAACTACAGTATCATGATAAATATTATTTTCATCAAAATGTTACTATTTAGTCTATAAGGAAAAAATATTTCCTGCTCCTACTAAATATTGAAAAATAGAATTCATTGCAGAAAATTTTACTTTACAGAAATATTTTATGTAATGTTTATTTCATGAAGCAAGATATAAAGATTCCATGGTTTCCATTCCAAGTATATGAGATCTGTTTAGAAGGTATCCAGCCATGTGATATGAAAAATTGAGACATTTATTGAAGAAGATACAAGATACAAGAAACATTATATGCAGGACAATGACGCCTCAGTCTCCTTCAAAGTAGGCACCTTGGGACCTCACACAGTTCTCCCAGTCGCCATCAGTTGTCCAGTCGTGTTTTCCTGAATTTCATAAACACTCTGAAATCTCCTCCCTTTCAAAGGTGATTTTAGTTTTGGGAAAAGCCAGAAGTTGCAGGGCACCAAATCTGGGCTGTAGTGGGGCTGAGTCACCTGGGTGATTTGATGTTTGCCAACAAACTCTGCATGAAACATGATGCATGAGCAGGCACATTGTTGTGATGAAGCTGCCCATCACCAGTTGCCCTTAGCTGGGGCCTTCTGAATCATCCAAATAGTTTTCATGGAGGAATGTTGAAGCTTAAAGCAAAATCTGATCAGATTTGTTGGTCTACTCGCTCAGTCATTTTTAATGTGACAGCCACACAGTACACATGCTCACTAAATGGTGTCTGCCACCCCCACTGTCTATATAGTGAAGTCGTCATTGTTCACGCATGCGCATTCCAGTCTGCTCTCCTTGGCTGCCAGATTACATTGATGTTATGCAAATCATTCTCACTATATTAACAATGGCTACACTTTTTCCAAACAGACCTTGTATAACCACTTGAGGGAATCTGATACCCACAGTGACTGTTCATTATGTATGTGCAGCTTGTCTCCCCAAAGGAATAAATCCATCCATCTTTTAAGTAGTACAAACTGCTCATATTTAGAATATTTTAATCCACAGAGAAAAATCGTTTGATTTATTTAAAGTTTTTAAAAATCATACATACTTTTCATCTGGCCGCAAAATGCTACAGTAAGAATCAGGACGGTTTACAAAGAAGCCTGTTTTCTTCACCACACTCTCTGCGATCACGTTGAGTCGATCAAGAACATTACACAGTTTGCTGAGGAAGCGAGGAAGGAGAAAAGTGAGAAGAACCCAAATTTTAATACTTATTTATCCTTATATCTAAAGTAAATAAAGTCTATAGAAATGATATCAGGGACCCTGTAGCAATCTCTAGACTCTAATTTATACTCAATAAGTAACAAGATTTTGTGCAAAGAGACATTAAGGGCCTGCAATTTAATATCAACTATTGGCAAGCCTTACTCTTGACACATTACATCCCTGCAAGAGCTTTACCCAAAGCCTTCCACTCCTCAAGAATCAAGTCATTCAAGTCAGTATGCATTCAAAAATGACTGTGAAGAGAGCACAATGCATAGTGCAGGTGGCAGGTGAAGAAAACTGTGTGTGTATATTTAACTACATAAAATGATTTAGAAAAAGGTATAATGAGTTAAGTGCAAAACAATACAGTAATATTTTTTTAAAGACCTCAAATAAACCTACTGTTTGTATAATGCCTAGTAAATGAGTAAAAAGGCAATTCAAGGTTAATGAAAGAAAGTTCCTTAGAGATGTTCTGAATCAGACGGTGACAAGTAACAGAGGTGGGAAAGCACCCTTGGGAGAAGTGGAGGAAAGGAGTGGGTGAAGAACAGGAACAAAGAATGGACCTTGGCTGCCACATTGGGGGCAGAGAACCAAGTCCAGTTTTTCAGGAACAGAACAGACCTGGGAATAAATAAGTTATTACATCCTGGAACCAACCAGATGACGGGGCTTTAACATTACATCTAGGAGTTCAGATTCACTGTAAACACTCGGGAGTTACTGCAGGTTCATCCACAAGCGAGATCGTTTGAAAGAGGTATCAGAGCTGGTGACTCCACAGGGAGAGAGAATAGAATAGAAAAAAGTGAAGCGAGTGCCTTTCAGGAAAAAGGGTGAAGCAGAGATGTTCAGAAATGAGTAGCTACTTCAAAGAGAACTTGTAAGTGGCATAAAAAGTGGGCAAAAAAAGTTAGTCTATTAATTAAAATATTCAACAGCCCCTCAGCAGGTTCATGAAAGAAATTAAAAGAGCAGCTTACTTTACCATAGAGATCATCTTTCTGCTATTTTACATCACACTAAAGGAAAATATCACAAGCAGACATATGAATATGTATCACCTTTTCGTGTACTTGGCCATATCCCAGGGAATGTAGATAATTGTGTGCTCAGGAGGTAGAAACTGGTTGAGGTATGTCACAGCAGCTACAAGTTCTTCACTCAGAATTCTCTCATGCTTTCTTTTCTCTCGTTCCTTTATCAAAAATTAAACAGTGTTCTAATTATTTTAAATCAGAGGAACACACTTAACATTTTCACTTTTCAGTCAAAATAAGACAAAAAGTCCAAGTCTTAAATCTACTGAAATGAAATCTACCCATGAACATTAAAATAATATAAATGCAAAGAAATACACACTTCATTGAATTTAAGTCAATAGATAATGAGCTCCACAGACTCAAGGAGATCAGATTTCATCCTAGTAACATTCTGCAACCCCAAGAAGCCCAGCTCACCCTCCACAGCCTTGATCTACACCCTTCACACACCACTTTTGCAGAAAAGAATCCCCAAGAACCAGAAGAAGGGAATCCCCAAACTCCAGCCATCTAAGGACCACACATATCAACTGGGTCTGGATGGATTATCCCCAAACTGGCATAGCAGAGAGTGCTTTTACAGCCTTTACATGTTTTTAAATTTGACTCTCACAAAATACCCTGTTTGGTAGCCAAGGCAGGTAGCTTTATCCTTTTTATGCTGTGGTTGAATGAACTGAAGCTGAGAGGCGTTCATGGGACTAAACCTTACTGTGCCTCCTGCCTGCTGTACCTTCTAGCGATATTACACTGCCTCTCTTCCAGGAGGGGCTAGTGCATTACTGTACAGCTCTGTGGTTGGAAAGCTGGCTCTGCCACTTACTAGCCATGTGGCCTTGGGCAAGGTTCTCAACTTTTCTAGGCCTCCATTTCTTTACCTATAAAATGTGGTAACAATAGCACTTCCTTTGAAGCATTAATGTGAAGTTTAAATGAGATAAAACATGATAATGAACACCTGGAACATGGTTAAGTATTAATAAAGTTTAACTATTTTTATTGTCATACTGATAGGTCTTCTCTTAGAAACAAACAAACAAACAAAACAGGTAATTCAGCAACAGTGACTTTGGTATGGCCACCAAGGCACTACCACCAGCATCAAAATAAGTCTCCGCTGGTTTCAATCATGGTGATTACTTTTCAGTTGTCATGAACTTAGTTAGAAAACCACTGTGGAAACAAAAAGGGTATCTCTTTTGTACAGATAAACAAATCAAATTAGAAAACAGTTGATTAACAACAGTGTTATATCAATTTAGGATAAACAGATACTTAGCTTATTTTTACATCTGAGAAAATTAAAATTATGATTTAATTTTTGAATAATGGATACTATAGCTAGTGTTCAATAATACTAGGCTGAGGTTATAGATTATTCAGCTATTGCCATATATATTATTCTGAGGTGACAGGGAGAGACGTGAAAATGAAATTTCTGAACTAATGTAAGCAAAAGTCTAGAAAATGATGTATTTAATATCTGGATGATTTATCTTACAAAGTCAATCCCTGGTAATATGCAATAATTTCATAAACCAAAGAGCAACAATGGAAAAAATGAAGCTGACTGCCTCACTGCCCAAGGCCTCCCCTCCTCACCTCCTTCCTCCCCTCAGCCCGGCCACTTCAGGCCACATTCCTGCACTCCCTTGATAAACACACACACACACACACACACACACACACTTCAGGCCACATTCCTGCACTCCCTTGATAAACACACACACACACACACACACACACACACACACACACACCCGCACCATTCCTGCACTCCCTTGATAAACACACACACACACACACACACACACACACTTCAGGCCACATTCCTGCACTCCCTTGATAAACACACACACACACACACACACACACACACGCACCATTCCTGCACTCCCTTGATAAACACACACACACACACACACACACACACACACACACACACACACACACACACACCCCGCACCCTTACTATTCTCTGTAATCCTGTTAACACGATTCCTCCCTCTGTGGTTCGGATTTCTTCTTTCCTCCTTTCCTAACTACATGATGCCACTGATTATCCCTTTTCTCTCCTGCGCTGTATACTTCTCCTCAAGGATCTCAAATGGATCCTTCCCACAGTCATTTAAACACATCATGATCTCTCTCTCTCTCTCTCTCTCTTTCATCCTCACCTGAGGACATTTTTTCATTGCTCCTACAGAGAGAGGAAGGAAAACAGAGAAACATCGACTGGTTGCCTCCCGTATGTGTCTGGACCAGGGATCAAACCCACACCTTTCAGCCACGGGACAATACTCCAACCAAACAAGCCACACCGGCCAGGGCCTGATCTCTTTTTAAAAAGTGATAAAACACCAATTCCTCTTCATTCTTCACCAGGTGCTCACTGCCACCACTGCTCCCTCTCATCCTGCACCTCAGCTGCTTCGGTCAGTGCCCTCGTGTCACTAGCACCAATGAACATTTCTTCCCTTCTCATCTTACCTGACCTGTGCACATTTTCCACTGCTGACCACTTACATCCTTCATCAAGAAACAGGTTTTCTCTGGATTTTCATAACACAACACTCATTTGGTTTTCCTCCTACTTTTGTCTGTTTTTTTCTCTGACTGCTTTACAGACTCAGACCACTCTAACTGGACAGTAGGAGTTGGAGATCTGCAAGACTGGCCCGAAGGCTCTTTCCTCTTCTCACTCTATAACCGCCGCATGGGCATCCCACCCACGCCCATGCCTTTAAAAATCAAATCTCAGCCCAGACCTCTCCTCTGAGTTTCCACCTCACAAACTGACCACCTGCTCACCATCTCCTTTTAGAGGACTCAGATACACATACTCACCAAACCATGCTCACCATCTTCCCCCCAAGGCTGAGTTGGTGTTTCCTGGGGCAGTGAATGGCATCACCATTCCTACACCTGAGTAAATCAAAATCCTAAGAATCAAGCCTGATACCTCCCTCTCCCTCAGCCTAAACCCTGCCCTTCACTGAGTCTACCTCCTCTAACCACTCCTTTGCATCTCCACCACACCACCATAGAACAAGCCAGGGTCACCCCTTTACTGAATAATTATAATAGCATCCTATGTAGTCTTCTAGCATTGACTTTAGCCTTGCACCAATCCATTTGTTCTCTATGTAAAGATTAGGATAATGTTTTCAAAACATAAATCTACTCACAATCCTCTCAACGATGCACAATCTTCAGTGGTTTTCCATTACTCTCGGGGTAAAGACCAGATTCATCTCTCTGCAGCCTCATCTCACAACAGGCTCTCCTGCCCTCAGTCTCTGGGCCGCAGCCAACAGGCCTTTCCTTCCTAAAACTCACGTATCTCCTCCTGTTTCAGGGCCTCTGTACCCACTCTCCTGAGTTGAACACTATTCTTTCGCTTTTTGCCTCTCCCTTCGGCTGCACTGATGTATCACTTCCTCAGGGAACACTGAGCTCTCGGCGCACCACTGACCCTGCATTACCGCACAGCCTCCTCCATGAGACAGTTAGCTCTGTGAGGGCGGGAACGGTTTCTATGATTGCGTTGACACAAAGAACACTTTCAAAGATACTTGTTAAACAATGGACTAAGTGAACACAGGACTTCTTGGGTTTTGATTGAGTTTGATTTATTACCCAACTTCTCAGAATAATCTCAGACACTCCTTGGCTATTGGCCACTGCCACCACAGTAACAAAACCCTTGTTTTCCACACTCTGTAGGCTGCCGACTGAGATTCTTTCAATTCGCTCACTTGCAGTAAATACAGATACAATTTATTATCTGGCCTCCCTGTCCTCCATCCTACGTCTTTGACCCGTTTGCCTACTGACACACAAGATATAGTGGTGACCAGCTAGTGTACTCTGACAGGGAAGCATAGAACTATGAGGCCATGACAACGCTCTGTCCACCTGATTCATGAGCCACAACAGCATTCTAATTTCTGCATCTAGCCTTTAGGTCTTCTTACCATGTATTAACTTGCCCGGGAGAGCTTCTGGATTGTCAAGGAGACTGGCTGTATCAAGGACTGGCTATGGCTGTTTGGTCTTCATGCTTCCTTCTCCAAGCTATCCTGGAAACTAAGGCAGAATTTCACCCATATCTATTTCACCCAAGGAAGTCAGGAGACTGACACACAGCATCACACTCTTCCCTTGGAAACACATCAATGATTCTGCTAGGAACATAGGGAAGAGGCCACAGGGGAGCAGAAGTTGAAGGACAGCAGCTCAGACGGCTCAGCCATAGTGGGCAATCACAGTAGGCAGAGTCTACAAGTCTCTCCTCTGGGGAAAGGTAGAGCAAGCTTGTCAAACCCTTCTGTGCTGAGGAAAAGGCTGTCCAGTGTGATTGAATTTCATAACCAGAAAGGTGAGCACATCATACCTTCACCAAATTCAAGATGATGATGGGGGAGCCAAACCTCTGGAGCATCTGGTCAAAGTGAAGGGCAGCCACATGTGCAAATGGATCTGCCTGATCCACTAAGGAGAAAAAAATGATGAGTAAATACCAGAATGGAAACTATAAAGCAAGAATAAAAGTATGTGGTTTTGTTTTGTTACTTCATGTTTATGGAAATGCAATTCAACTAATCCAGTAGTCTCACTTCCCAAATTCCTATTGAGCTTATCAAGGCACTCATTTTTCATGTATTTATTGAATTTGAACATTTTTAAATTTCTGAAGTGAAATATAAATAATTTACTAGCAGTCAAAATTATAGAAAAAATAAAGTTATTGCATGAAAATAATAGAAATATCTTCTAAATTATCTTCTTTCCAGTGCTAAAAGTTTGTCAAAACATAAGCATTTGAGATTTCTATGAAAATAATCAACGATCTCTAACTGTGGGTAAAGAAGTGCGATTAAAAAGATTGTTCCACATACACGTAATAGGTGGCTTAGGCATCATAGTTGAAATGTCCTGAGACCAGTATAAAGGAACTGATCCTCTAACTTGCACATAAGAAGAATAACTTCCTGCAGTAAAAGACATCACAGAAGCATCACAGAGTATCTGTTCAGTTTCCACTTCATTTGCAACATCACCCTGAAAAGAAAGGTACATTTAAAGATATTTTATGTTCTTAGAATTTTTAACGAAAAAAATTATGAGTATACAATTAAATTACAATTCCTATTCTTAGAATGTTTTGAAAGAGATAAATATTGATCAATATTGTGTACATAAGAAAAGGAAAACCATTAAAATGCAATAAAGAAAGGCAATTAAAATTAGCAGAGGAATAGGAAAAATTAAATGAAATAGCCAATAATACAAATAGTAGAGAACATCTTGAGTGATACAAATGGCAGAAAGGGAGAAAAAAGAAAAACAATTACATGGAATTATATAGGAGGTAAGGGAGACCAGTGGAATATGAAAATTCAATTCTGAAGACCAGGGAGAAATGAAAGGATAAGAGTGAGAGTCACATAATGACTGATAAAAGTAAAAAAGGAGGGTCTTGATGTGGTTTTATCTATAAAAGTATATAAGGACATGACAAAAAATAAATTTAGAGGTATTAATAACATATCTGTTGGGTTACCTTTTGAATATTCAGAACTCAATCATATAGCTACAAAAATCTCATTTTTTTAAAAAGCAGCAGTCACAACTATTTCCATTGTTTTTGATATAATTTTAAGAACAATGTTGCTACTTTAAGACAGGATCAAAATCCAATGTCTCACTCAACTGTCCACACAATCATATAACTGCTTAAGACTCAAGTCGTCTATTGCAAATAGAGATGGAGCACTCAATGAGGATTCCATGACTGATGGCAGAATAGATAAATTTTTGTTGTTATTCTAGTGGTGAATAGAATAAGGAGTCTGCCTTGAGCCAAACTAAGCAGAGGGAAGAGGGTTAACCGTTTCCAATGTCTTGCTCTCCTTCCTCTTCTTATCAAGGATGCATTTCCAACAAGTGCTCCCCTCCATTTATTCTTTCGCTGAAGATGCTTTGCTATTTTAGTCTCTACACTAAATATGTCCTACATTTTTTCATATATTGCAGACATGGTTCATCCTCCAAAACCTTAGACATTTCATAACTCCCTAAGGCATTGCATAACTCGCTCTAAGATAGCTGATTGTTTAGAACATCTGTATGTTAGTCATCTTTCTCATAAATTTCAGATACTCTGGAGAACTATTCTCTTGATAATGTCCCAGACTAAGACATTCCACTTTCTAAAAATCTCCTTTGCTTCATCTGTCAGCAAAGCTGATGTAAAAGGGTAAAATGCCAGCAGCGCTGCTGTTTCTCCCATCTTACCTCACAGTTTGCACCTCTCTTGAGAAAACGGGTCCCCGCAAACTTACTGGATCTTCTGGCTATTAGAGTGACATACACTGGTCGTCCATAGATCAACAGCTCTTAGAAACCAAGTTAAAGCTGTTTAGCATTCATGAATGTCACATCAAGTCAAGAGAATCATTACACCTAAAATACACATTTAAATACATCTTGTCAAGTGGGTTAAAGAATACCAGAGAGCTCTACCCAAAAATGATAAGCATTGATTCCAACTGTTCTTCCAAATTGTGCAGGTAGTTAAGGCAAAAAGAGACCACCCTATGAAGTGGTTTCTAAGAATTTCAGAGGAAATGGTAACCAGGTATAGGAATATTGGCGGAGGGAAGACCTGGTCCGTCCTTGAAGCCACTAAAGGATGTAAACAGGTACAACTGATCCTTCCTTAGTCTTCAGAGATAATACACCTGTTACTTAACAGGCTATTTAAACTATGAAGCAATATATAATCCTGAGGGAATGGAGTACAAAAGTAATCCAAATTTGTCACCTAACTGCAAAAACTGAACACTGTGAACCGTTTAAGCAACATACAGCTTATTGTTATATCACCTCATTAAACTTTCTGAGCTTCTGTTTCATTTTCTGTAGAATGGTGTAAGTACTAATACACGATCTCAGAAAGGGAAAGGGAAACCTAAATACCACTTCTAGAAAATATGCACATTGTCTTTCTAAACCTTATATTAGCATTTTCTTGAACAATTTCAACATAAGTAGCAACTAACTGAGAGGGGAAGAGTATTTATAAAATTGAACTCATCAGTTTAATCCAAGGCTATTTGTATTTAATCTATCACATCCCTTTCCATTCCAGGCCTTCATTACATTGTGCCTGAACCACTGCGATTTTGTCCTAAACTCATGTCCCTTGTTCTAGTTTCATTTTACTTACTCTAGCTTAAAAATGGCTGTCAACTCAAAGCTTCCTAAGTACTTGGTACATCACCTTTTTGGAAAAAAAAAAAAAAAAAAAAACTTTCAAAAGTTCTAGCACCAAACCAAAGTCCTCAGCCTGGCCACCAAAGCAATCTGGTGACTGGCCATCTGACTCCCCCCACCAAGCTTCCTCCCACTACATTGTACCTCTCAGGAGTTTTAAACACAAGCCACAAAACACTCATGAACTTTTCCAACTCTACACTCATGGTGCTCCCCAACCCGTGATCTCATTCCCTTCTCACTGCTAACGCCAGACTTTGGTTTAAGGCCAAGGCCAAGTTCGGCTTTTCCTATGAGCCTTCCCCATCCCCCGCCACCTGTCAGATTCTGCTCCCTTTCTCAGGTAAGAATGACACTGATCACCTATATAACTTACAAGGCACATAGCATTTTCTTCCTTGTTTTATCTTTCTGTGTACATAATAGATCTGTTCAAGTGATCTGCATTCCTCTTTGTAGTTTTACTATATGGCATCATGGGTAAGTTTTCCTGTTGGGTACATAGCATGGTAATTATAATCTTGTAATTCATAGATAGCTTTCTACAAATTGATACAGCATGAGTTTAATAATATGTATCTTAATTTTTTTTAAAAAGGATACTTGACTGCCCACAGAACCCATGAATAATATACAACAGCCAGTCACGGTGCACAGCATTCTTAATTATAACCAGAAGTTCACCATTCCACACATACTTCATATAAGGCTCACTGCAGATCCCAAATACACCTGAAAAATAAAAGTTAGTATCAGAAAGATAAGGCAATTGGTTGACATTCAACTCATTTTTAAGACTTGGAACTTCTGTTTTTAACTTCAAAATAAGATGCCTGATTAACAGCATTGCTATTTTTAGTAGATATAATTCATATCATTGTCCGGAACACTGTGCTAATACTACACAATGTCAGAGAATAAACACACTTGTTGATTTGTGAGAGTTTTTAACCTAAGAGAAAAGAAAATGACAGCGAAATTAAGTACACATGTACAAATATGTGAGTGAGGCTGAGAGGCAGCACAGACCAGTGCTGGGAGCACTGCTCTGGGGTCAGAGGGCCTGAGTCCAAATCCTTACTCTGTTGCTCATCAGGAGGGTGGTAGATGTGACCAAGTGTGTTCCTTGCTATCTCAGTGCCCCTGTTTCCTCACCTGTACCTGTATCATGTGGTTTTTGTAAAGATGAACTGAGTTGATAATGCATATAAAGGGCTTAGAACAAGCCTGGTGCTTTAGAGATACTTCCAGTGTTAGTTATTATCACAGGCTTTTTCTACATGAAGAAATTAATTTTAACAAACACAATTTCATCATATCTAGACACATTTATTGAACATCAATGAGTTTTACAAAAGTTATATGAAGTACAAAAATATATTTGTAAGATAATGGTTTAAAAGATTATAACAGTTCTGGATAGTAGGCAATTTTTTTTTTCATAGAACATGAAATACCAAGAGTGTTTATACACTATGACAAATACACTCGTTTTGATTCATAACAACTAAATCTTCTCTGACCTTTCAAGGCATTACACAGAGCATGTATAGTATAGATATGGATTATAGAGTCCTGTCTTTGTCACCTACCAGCTCTGTGACCTTTGGCAAGTTACTTAACATCTCTGAACTCAACTTGCCAACTGTAAAATGATGATACTACTACTACTTACCTTAGAGATATTGTTCAGATTAATTAAAATAATACATGCAGAGTGACTAATACACTACTTGAGACAGATTTTTTTAAAAATGTATTATTTTCCTTTTCTACCTACCTACATGCCTTCTACCCACCCTCTCTGCTTCCTGTCAGTTTCCCCCTGTGCAGTAGGAAAATAATGACACCCCCCCCCCCACCATGTCGATGTCCTAATCACCAGAACCTGTGAATATGTCACATTACACAGCAAGGAGAAATTAAGAGTTGCAGATGGAATTCAGTTGCTAATCAGATGACCTAGAGATGGGGAGATTATTTTGGGTTATCCAGTTAGGTGCAATGTAATCAAGTCCCTTATAAAAAGAAAGAGGAGAACAGGAGTGTCATCGCGATGTAATATGAAAAAAACTTGGCTGTCCACTGCTGGCTTTAATGATGGAAGGGGGCCATGAGCCAGAAGAAAGAACTAGAAAATAAAATTTCCCCTAAATTTTCAAGAAAGGAATGCAGCCCTGCTGACACCCAAATTTTAGGCCACTGAGAACTATTTTGGACTTCTGGCTCCCATAAGATTATTAATAATTCGTAGAGTTTTAAGCCATTAAGTTTGGAGTAATTTGTTTTAACAGCTATAAAAACCTAATACACACTGTTATTCTTATATATCAAGTAGGATTGTTCTAGAAATAGTAAAAAATTATGTGGCATTAGAAGCTCAATTTAGATCCCAGAACAAATATTCAAATATTTATTTGGGGTGACATGTAGTGCTAATTTAGTACTACTTTTAGCTTTTCTTTACTAAGGGAGATATTTGGAAGAAATGATGCAAGCCAATATTCAGGCACACATTATCTTACTTTTCCCCTGTCTCTATTAGCACAGGTTACAATTATGTATCTGAATCAGGGCAAATTTGTGTGATCTGGATGTTCTGGGGTTGGGAGGGTGCACCAGATTTGAGCTTAACTCAGTGACAGTCAATCTAATAAACTTAACAACAGTCATGGGCAATGACAGAAATGGCATTCAGTGTTAGTAACAGTCTGAGGCTTCTTAGAGTGGACCAGAATCTTTGGCAAAATGCTAATAGGACACAGCCTCTTCTTAAGGGTCCTACAGGGGCAAACCTTCTAGAACTTGACATTACATTCTACCTCCTGTGCCCACATCTTCATCACTATTATTTAAGCTGCACAGAGTAAGGTACCCAAGACACCATCAACTTACTATGTTTCCACAGTAACTCCAATTCAGCTAAACTGGTTTAGCTTTAAGTTTGAAATGACTTCTTCACAATGTTTGTTTCAATCCAGGGTTAAAGCTACCAATTCTGTTGTGTGACTGGTTAGTTCAGGATCTCCAGGGTCACCCTAGACTAGTCACACAGTGGTCTTGCAGTGATCCTACTGGTCCTGAAAGAAGCAAGGTCTATGAGGGATCTGTGGGTCAGGGTGGAACCAAAGTAAGAATAGCCTCTGACCTGCTGCACTGGTTCCTTTGGACTCTGGTCATGTGATCTTAATCACAGGCTTCAATTTCCTACTTAGTCTTTATTTCTTTAAGAGTACAGTATACCAACTGAGTGGTTTTTTATGAGGATTAGGGACTTTGTATGCAAATGTCTAGGACATAAAAGACAACCCCTGGTAATTTTTTCCCTAAAATTTAGCCCATGTTAAACTGGTAACTATGAAAGACAATGAGGTGGCAGTATGTATTCTCCAATACTTAAAAACAAAATTCTTTATTCTAACTTCACCAAAATGTAGACATGAATGTATTCCATAAAGATTACATGAAAACTTGCTACAAGATGTCAGCATGCAATTATCTGGCTGGCCCACAAATAAAATCACCTAGTGATTAATGATCTCTATAAAAATGAATTGGTCAAGTTCATATATCCGAAACAACCTCATGTAAGGACAAAGAGCAGCAAAGGATGGAGATATATGAGGGAAATGTGCAGGAATTTAAATGAGATGCCATTTCATAGAGGCCGCATCACCATACATTAGATGTTAGGAAAACCACCTACCACTTCCACCCTGTGTAATTAATCCTTCATCTTCAAAGATGTCAAAGCTTTCCTGGCGAGTCTGGGTCGTTTCTGACTTTAACATCTCCAGGGGCATTCTCAAGACAGTGAGATTGTATTGAAGTGAGTGGGACAAATCATAGCTGTAACTGAGAACAGAACTGAAACTTAATAAGAATTACAAAAACAAAACATATTGGGGTCATGGCTCCCGTATGCTATTAAAAACTGTGAACTAAATTAATTAGCACTTGTTATGTTACCTAAAAGCAATGTTATTCAAGTAAGTACTATAAAACATAATAAACTGTAAATATAATTGGAAATTTAAAAATTATTTAATGACACAGGCATTTGCATGACTAGAAATATATAATACAACGTGAGTAACCTACACTCATTGATTTGCAACGTGCCTTTTTTGCTTCACATTGAAATTAAGCTAAATTCACAGACTTAAGTAAAGATGCATCTGAATGGAGTTCTAATAGATGTTACAATATCCACTGCAACAGTGCATGATCTATATTCCAGTTTAACTATGAACAAAAATAATTCTATTAATTATTAATGATGGTACCATCATGAACTTTTTAATGAAACAGAAATAAGAATATAAAATAAGCCATTACAGTGAAACATGTTTGAGGAAGTAACAGTCACCCAAGAAATTATAACAATTTAAACAGTCTGTGCAAATATTTGGTCTTCAAGCCAAAAGAATTCCTTTAAATTCTGATTCATATAATTAATAATTTTTAAGAGAATCTCTAGCTATATGTATTTTAGCACAGAATTTCCGAAAGTATCTAGAATTCTATAGGTTTATACAAATTTGTAAAGTATTTTAGTCATATTTTATTTTATTTTTTAATTGTTTTGCCGTTACAGTTGTCCCAATTTTTCTCCCATTGTCCCCTCCCACAGGTCCCTTAACCCCAGTCAATCCGCACACTGTTGTTCATGTCCATGGGTGATACATATATGTTCTTTGTCTAATCCCTTCACCTTCTTTCAACCAGTCTCCCCCTCCCCCTTCCCTTCTTACAGCTGTCAGTTTGTACCTCTGATTCTATTCTGCTCATTAGTTTATTTTGTTTCTTAAGAGTCCAGTTATAACTGAGTTCCTATGGCATTTGTCTTTCATTGCCTGGCTTATTTCACTTAGCATAATAGTCTCTAGTGCCATCTGTGCTGTCATAAAAGGTAAGAATTCCTTCTTTTTTCACTGCTGTATGGTACTCCACCATATAAATGTACCACTTTTTTTTTTATCCACTCATCTACTGATGAGCACTGACTCTGTTTCCAAATTTTGGCTATTATAAATAATGCTGCTATGAATATAGGGGTGCACATGTTCTTTTGAATTGGTGTTTTGGGATTCTTTGGATATACATGTATTCCCAGAAGTGGAATCGTTAGGTCAAAAGGTAGTTCCATTTTTAATTTCGTGAGGAAACTCCATACTTGTTTTCCAGAGTGGCTGTACCAGTCTGCATTCCCACCAACAGTACACTAGGGTTCCATTTTCTTCACATCCTCGCCAGTACTTGTTTGTTGATGGCCATTTTGGCAGATGTAAGGTGGTGTCTCATGTGGTTTTAATTTGCATCTCTCTGATTGCTAGTGATATTGAACATTTTTTCATATGTCTGTAAGCCAGCCATATGTCCTCGGAGAAGTTTCTATTCAGGTCCTTTACCAATTTTTAATTGGACTGTTTGTCTTCCTGATGCTGAGTTGTATGAGTTCTTTTTATATTTTGGAGATTAAACCCTAATCCAATGTATCATTGGCAAATATGTTCTCCATACAGTGGGTTCTCTTTATTTTGCTGATGGTTTCTTTAGCTCTACAGAAGCTTTTTAATTTGATGTAGTACATGTGTTTATTTTTTCCTTTGTTTCCCTTGCCCTAGGAGATATACAGTATCAGCAAAAATATTGCTATGCAAGGTATCTGAAATTTTACTATCATGTTTTCCTTTAGAATTTTTATGATATCACAACTTATATTTAAGGTTTTTATCTACTTTGAGTTTATTTTGGTGCATGGTGTAGGTTGGTGGTATAGTTTCATTTTTTTTTGCAAGTACTAGTCCAGTTCTCCCAACACCCTTTATTGAAGAGACTGTCTTTACTCCACTGTATGCTCTTGCCTTCTATGTCAAATGTTAATTGACCATAAAGGCATGGGTTTATTTTAGGCCTCTCTATCCTATTCCACTGATCTATGTGTCTGTTCTTATGCTAGTACCAGACTGTTCTGATTACAGTGTAGTAGTTTGATATCAGGTATTGCAAACCCACCAACTTTGTTCTTCTTTTTCAAGATTATTTTAGTCATATTTTAAGATGGTTGCAATTCTGTTTAGAGACACACACATTATTTCAATTATTATTTCTTCTTTAATTTATTCATGTAATTTGGTTGAAACTGATTTGTTTCATCTGTGAAATTCAATTTTCCCATGATAGAGCAATTAACTTTACTAGGATTTAATCTCACATGAATAAAAACTATTGTTTTTTTCAATATCATTCACAAGAACATCAGAAAAAAAAATTAGAAGTAAATTTAACCAAGGAGGTGAAAGCTCTGTATGCTAAAATTACAAGACACTGATTAAATAAAATGAAGAAAACATAAATTAAAAAAGATATCCTGTGCTCATGGAATAGAAGACTTCATATTTTTTAAATGCCCATTATTACTCAAAGACATCTACAGATTCAATGCAATAAAAAGTTCAATGACACTTTTTCACACAAATAGAAAAGACAATTCTAAAATCCATATGGAACCACAAAAGACCCCTAATAGACAAAGCAATCTTAAGAAAGAACAACAAAGCTGGAGGCATTGCACTTCATGATTTTAAACTTCATTATAAAGCCATTTTAAAAAAATCTATAGCATTCAAAACAGTATGATACTGGCATAAAAAGACCTACAGACCAATAAAACACAACCAAAAGCCCAGAAATAAACCAACTCATATACACTCAACTAATATTTGACAAGGAAACCAAAAAGATGCAATGGGTAAAGGATAGTCTTTTCCCTAAATGCTGATGGGAAAACTGGATAAGCCACTGCAGAAGAATAAAATTAGACCCCTGATTATACAAATGAGAAAAGTTAACTCAAAATGGATTAAAGACTTAAATATAAGATCCAAAACTGTAAAACTACTAGAAGAAAACATAGGGAAAGAGCTGCTTGATGTTGGTGTTGGCAAAGATTCTTGGGATATAACACCAAAAGCACAATCAACAAAAGCAAAACTAAATAAGTGGGGCTGCATTAAACTAGAAAGCTCTGCACATAAGAAACAGTCAGCAAAATAAAAAGGCAACCATGGTATGGGAGAAAATATCTGCAAACCATCTATAAGATAAGGGATTAATATCCAAAATATATAAGGAACTTATAAACTCAATAGCAAAACATAAACAATCCAGTTTAAAAATGGGCAAAAGATCTGAACAGACTTGAATAGACAAAGACATGCAAATGGCCAACAAATTCATGAAAATATGCTCAACATCACATCAGGGAAGTGCAAATTAAAACCACAATGAAATATCACCTCATGCCTGTTAGAATGGCTACTATCAAAAAGACAAGAAACAAGTGTTGGCAAGAATGTTAAGGAAACCTTTTGCACTATTGGTGGGAATACAAACTGGTGTAGACACTATGGAAAACAGTATGGAGGTCCCTCAAAAATTAAAAGTAGAACTACCATATGATCCAGCAATCCCATTTCTAGGTACATATACAAAGAAAAATGAAATTGCTTTCTCAAAGAGAAATCTGTACCTCCATATTCATTGCAGAATTATTTGCATTAGCCAAGATGTGACAACAACCGTCAATGAATGGATATACAGAGAAAATGTGATACACACATAGGCACACATGTACGTGCACACACAATGAACTTTCAGCTACAAAAAGGAAATCTTGCCTTTTGTAGCACATTGGCATTGCGCTAAGTGAAATAAGTTAGACAGAGAAGGACAAATACTATATGTTCCCACTTATATGTGGAATCTAAAAAGCTGAACTCATAGACCACAGAACTGTAGTTGACAGAGGTCGTGGGTAGGGAGGTTGGGAATGGGAGATGTTGGTCAAAGCGTAAAAACTCCCAGCTAGAAGATTAGAGCTGGGGAGCTAATACACAGCATGGTAACTATAACCATGCTTATTTATATACTTAAATTTGTTAAGAGAGTAATCAGAAATGTTACCACACACACACAGAATATCAAAATTATGTGAGGGGTAATAGGTGTTAAGTAACCTTATTGTGGTAAGCATTCTGCAATATCTACATCTATGTAATCATCCCATTGTACACTTTAAAGTTACATATGTTGCATGTTATTATCTCAATGAAGCTGGAGAGCAGAAGAAGTTTTTTTACTTGTAACAATCAATTCTTTCTATTTAAAACAATTGTTTTATTCTAGTTAAATCTTAAGAATGTACTAGAGTGTTTTCTAAAGCTTACCTATAGGACACAAAAGCTTTAACCTACATATTCTTACTTATGGATTGCCTTGATCATAAGTCAAAATGGGGATGCAGACAAAGTTGGAAAACATGAAGAAAGAGAAGACCATTTCTAACAGTATCACCAAGCTTCAGTAATAACACAAGATGCTATAAACATAAAATTAATCAACAAAGGGGGAAATGCAGATTATTGAGACAAACACAATGGAAATAATTCATTCAATAAACATTTGTGGAAGTGAAAATTATTCCTTTGGGAGTTCTTCACTACACAGTACTACCATTATAATAATAATTAACTTCCTTCAGAGTTTTACATCAATGAAGACATAGTCCACTCTATATAGTACACATATTTTTATTTATTTCCTAGATAAATGGTTAATTATATATTAACATTTGAAAAATAAATTTAAAATAATGCAAAGTACCCAATCTGTATAACACCAATAGTTACAACACTCCAGGTCCTCTTTTAGTCCCAATACTCAAGTCCTTATTGGTGCATCCTATTTTGTGTTCTACTCTTTAGTTTCAACATTATAGCTGACAGAATTTTCCATTTAGCCCAATGACTCTGTATCTACTAGGCCTACATATTGGTCACATCAATGGTGGTATAATACTCTATCATGATGCTCTGCTATAATTTACTTGCCTGTTGATCAATTATCAATATGAGTTGTTCCTGTGTTGTCTGGTTTGCCTGTTTGGCTATCCTAAATAGAAACACAAATGTCTCTACAAATAGGGATTAATATTTTCTATCCTGATTTATTTCCTTAGAATACATTTTCATATATACTTAATGCTACATTCTTCTCTAGGAAAGTTATTCATTTATAATGCTATTAAGAGTACATTGGGCAGAGAGAGGAAACGGGAAGCAAGGATGAGAGGATCAGAAACCTCTGGGACAGCTATAAAAGGCCCAACATAAGAATCATTGGTTTGCCAGAGGGCGAAGAAGATGAACTAGAAATTGAAAAATTAAGTGAAAATATAATAAAGCAGAACTTCCCAAACTTGGGGAAGGAAATAGACTTACAGGTCCAGGAAGCACAGAGAGTTCCAAAAAAACTGGACCCAGGGAGAACCACTCCAAGACACATTATAATCAAAATGTCAAAAGTTAAAGATAAAGAGAGAATCTTAAAAGCAGCAAGAGAGAAGAAAAGAATCATGTACAAAGGGGTCCCAATTAGACTATCAGCTGACTTCTCAAGGGAGAACCTGCAGGCAAGAAGGGACTGGCAAGAAGTATTCAAAGTAATGAAAAGCAAAAACCTACAGCCACGAATACTCTATCCAGCGAAATTGTCATTCAGAATAGAAGGGCAGAGAAAGTGTTTCCAGGACAAAACAAAACTGAAAGAGTTCATTAGATCCAAACCACTGTTATATGAGATGCTAAAAGGACTGGTTTAGAAAAAGGAGGATCAAAGCTATGAACACTAAAATGAAAACTGCATCACAAGAACCAACAGCAGAAGCGAGGGAATTGAAACAAAGGCAAACTAAACAGGCAACGAGAGTGGAAAAAGAACTATAGGTATGGGGAACATATTGGGGGGAGGTCAAGAGGGAGGGGGAACGGGGAGAGGGAGGGAGATGATATAGGAATTAAGGATCATGGTAGGAGGGAATGGAATAGACAGAGAGAGGTTGAGAAGAACTATATGCACAACTAATGGACATGGTCTAAAAGGGGGGGACAACTGGAGGGAGGGGGGCCACCAGGTGGAGGGGAGCAGAGGGAAGGGAAATTGGGACAAATGTAACATTATAATCAATAAAACACATTAAAAAATAAATAAAAAAGGAGCTATAGTTAAAGAGAAGAACTGGAGGGCAAAATAAAATCTCACTCAATGTATTTTTACCTATGATTTTCATACATACACTCACTCGCTCATGCATTTTGTCTCTTTGTGAGGGTTTATAACATTCTCATTATTAATAAATAAATATTCTAATTTTATCCTTTTTATAAGGAAATATAAGCATTACTTTGGAAATCACTATTTTTTCCCCCAACTACAAAAATAAATAAATTTTAAAAATCTGAAGAACCTAATGAAATTTAACATATTTCCAAAGAGGATTCTGGACCAAAATTTTTTTTAAAAAGAGAGATATTCTTGTAGACAAAATTTGAGTATCACTGAACCAGTAATGTTGACTTCCTGATTTGGAGGATTTGTGCCCTGATATCTCTGCATGGGAATATACAAACCAGAGTGTGTAGAGACATGTCTGTCTTATATATATATATATATGTAAAGAGAGCATGAGGACAAGAAAACAAATGTAATAAAATGTTCATTGGAGAATCTAGATGAAGGAGATATGGAAATTCTTCTTACTGTTCAGAAATTTTTTCTGTGTGAAATTATTTCAAAATAAACTATTTTTAAAGGGGAAAAAAAAAGAGTACATTGGAATAAAATATACTTACAAAAAAAAAAAAAAAAGAAAGAAAGAAACCAGTACATTGGTATTACAACTGTGCTTCCTATCTTGAATTTATTTTTATCTAATTTTGCTAAATTGGTACCTGAAAATTGAACTGTGAAATTGTTACAACTCTGTAGTAGAGATTAAATACAAATTTCATTTTTGTATTTCAAAATTACAAAAAGAATATTTCATTAAAATCCCATCTAAAACAAAAATGATTTTTATAGTGAGAATAATTACCCTTTAATTTGTCCATTCAAGTACCATATTTTTAAAAGATAGAAATACCTGTATTATTACATCTCCAATAAAATAATTTGGCCATTAAAAAAAACAATAGAAGAAGTATTAATATGTCCTCTGATTTTGTTTTCACCTCTTTGAAAATAATACAAACATGTAAGTGGCTGACAGGAGAAAAACTAAGCTCAAACTTACCTAAAATAAAAATTGCTGGACAAGTCCACATTTTGAAATATTCGTAGATACCTTAAAAAAAGAACCAAAGCATATTACTATTATTTTTTATAGTTTAATATATACTCAAATATTCATTTATTTTTGTAAATACACTCATTAAAACTGAGGAATTCAATGCAGAACTGTATAAAGGATTTCATCTGAAGCAATTTCTAAGTCAGTTGATCATCCCCTTCAGAGACCCTAACCTTAGAGTTGGACCAATTTCTCATCACTGATTATGCCACAGAAGGAGGGTTATGTACTTACATGTGTGGGCCACATAGGCATTGTATTTACAATGTGCTTTGTAAATGCTTTGAGGCTGGAGAAATAAAGAGTAACTCAAACAACCAAAATGTTTGTGAACCACCCTAATTTTAAGTTGGAAAGTTTTTAAAGTGAAAAAAAAAGTATAGAACAAAATATCCACATACCTACCATTCAGGATTAATAAATGTTAACATTTTTTCATATTCATTTCAACTTTTTAAAGACTTCCGATCACAAATGGGTATTGAATGTCAAATATTGTTTCTACAAATATTAAAAAAATCATAAATTTTCCCTTTAATATTTTAATGTGGTAAATTGTTCTAGTAAATTTTCTAATGTTGATACAGCCATGTACCACAGGGATAACTGCTATGTGTCATGTATGAAATGTTTAATAGCACTATATTTTACTTTCTAGTATTTTACCAAATATTTTAACTTTAATACATTATAGGATTATATAGTTTTATAAGTATGTTAAAAGTCTTAAGTATCTAGTAATAGTACTTCAGTCTATCTATAACAAACTATTAATATAATTGTATCTTATTCTGGATGTCTATTTGCTACATAGTATTTTTTAAATTTCTTTTTTTGTTGTTCTATTACAGTTGTCCCAATTCACTCTTTAAAAATAATCAAATCACTATATAGAACAACATAATTTGTGTTACTAGTCTTAGCTAAAGAATCATAAAGGTAGGCTTATAAATAATACAAAGCTCTTCAACTTTTCCCATCCCTTGGATTTATATGTGTTGGTCTGCCTCATTCACTTCTAACCAATATCTTACGCCTGCCTGTAAGCTATAAGGGATATCTTCTTTTTTTTTTTTCAGTTAGTATAAGAGAAAAGCCCACTTTATCTGGTAAATTCTACTTACTTTCATCTGAAACGAATTATTTGTCAACAACCTCATTTCCGAATATCATCAAAGACAATGTCACAAGAATTCAGAAAACTATTATCTAAAAGGAGTTTTTAGAGAGCCACATCACCTTTAAATTTTGGTTCATGTATCTAGAGCAATACTATAAAAGTAGAGTGTAATTAAAATCTGTTACCTTCTCTAAAAACTTATAAGCATGGCTAACTTTGTTCCATTTAACCTTTACATTATATTTAATAAGTAAATTTACTTAGTAACATAAATCAATTCTATTATTTTCTCTATCAAATTATTAATAGACTTTTCCCATATTACCAAGGCTCAAATGATTTCCTCCCAAAAGTTTTTCAAATTTCAAAAAAATTGGGGGAAAAACAGTATAATTAGCATCAGTACGGCCTTTATCAGAATTCACTGTTAAATCTTTCTCCTTAAATCCACATATATACATTCACTCTTTAAATTGTTTTTGCTATTTCTGTGAAAAAGTGTCATATTCAAGTACATTTTATTTTTCTAAAACGTTTTTAGTAAGTGGCAGACATAATCACACCTCACTTCTAAATATTTTAGGATAGATCTATTATGAACAAGAACAATCTCCTAGATAACCACAGTATCATTATTAAACCCAAAATTTAATATTGATCCAATTTTACCTAGTCTATAATCCACTTACAGCTATCCCGATAAAGTCCTTAATAGCTCTGTGGGTACATGCACATGCATGCATACACACGTTTTAATCCAGAACTCCACAGAAATTCAAGTGCTGCATTTGGATGTCATGTCTGTCCTAGATTCTAGAACAGTCCTCTAGCTTTCTCTGTCTTTGATGACACTGACATTTTTTGAAGAGCCCAAACCAGTTGTCTTACAAAACGTCCCACAGTATGAATTGGTCTGATTATTTCTTCATGCTTAGATTCAAGTGAAATATTTTAAGCAAGAAAACTACACAGGTAACCTGTGTTCTTCCCATTGTTTCACATTAAGAAGCAAATAACGTCAATTTTGTTTCATTATTGGTGATGTTGAATTCGATCATTTGATTTAAGTATGTTTGCCATTTTGTTCCTCTTTGTAAAAAATAGATTCATATAGTATATGTTGAGATTGAGTATTTTGTTTCTCAATAATAACTTCTCACCTAATAGTTTCAGCAACCATTATCAATCCTCACCTGAACCAATTATTATAATGGAGGTTTTTAATAGCCCTTGAAGTAAAGTTGAAGAATTCTGAGCCAGTATTTTACATTTTTAACATAACATTTATAATCTTTTGACTATATTTTGTTTTCTAATTGATCTACCACATTAAAAAAATAGTAGTTACCACTGGTACATACCTAGCTTCATCAGGATGAGTAATTCGTACAGAGTCATTGGGTATATAGATCATGTTTGTATCTTCAATCTTATATATTGCATGACCTCCAATATCTGCCATCTTCCTCCTTTTAGTTATTAATACAATATAATAGCCTTCTAAAAACCTGACAAAACCTACAAAGAAGATAAATATGTTTCTTCAACATAGTAATACTTTTAGATACACATTAAAAAGGCAAAATAATTTTGACACATTTCCTATTTTATTTCTCTCTGTGATTTACAGCCATACAAATTTTCAGTCATCTTAGAATTATTCTCTAGAAATATCTATACTGACATTTATCTCACTTAAAAATCTTACTGAAAACAATTTTATTCCATTCATTTACTCTTTTATATTTAGCCTCATTCCAAATAGAACTGAGGTGCTGTAAACAAAAATATATACAAGATTAAGCAGAGTTGTTGTTCAATGGGTATGGAGTTTCAGGTTTGTAAGACAAAAAGTCTAGAGCAGTGGTTCTCAACCTTCCTAATGCCACGACCCTTTAATACAGTTCCTCATGTTGTGGTGACCCCCAACCATAAAATTATTTTCGTTGCTACTTCATAACTGTAATTTTGCTACTGTTGTGAATCGTAATGTAAATATCTGATATGCAGGATGTATTTTCATTGTTACAAATTGAACATAATTTAAGCATAGTGATTAATCACAAAAACAATATGTAATTATATATGTGTTTTCCGATGGTCTTAGGCGACCCCTGTGAAAGAGTCGTTCGACCCCCAAAGGGGTCACGACCCACAGGTTGAGAACCGCTGGTCTAGAGATCTGCTGCACAAGATACATACATACTTAACACCACTGTACTGTACACTTAAAGTTGGCTAAGATTGTAAGTTTTACCTTTATGTTCTTATATAAAGATATAAAATAAGTCAATATATTAAGTCGATTGTTATAAAGATATAAAATAAGTCAATAAAAATATTTAAAAACAAAAATCACATACTTTTTTAGAAACTTATTGTACTGTGCTAACACGCACAATCTCAATGGGAGATAAAGATTAAGCACCTCTCTAGATTTGTTTAATCATGAAACCTCATCTCCTATTTTAAAAAAGAAAGTAGCGGACTTCCGGCCAAGATGGAGGCTTAGACGGACGCACTAGGTCTCCCTCTACAACTAGAGAGGAATACAACTACTTCAAAACAAAGGATAACTAGAAATTCCAGAAAATAAAACTACACGGAAGCCCAACATATGAAGTTATAAACCAGCGGCGCCCTTTGGGCAGGTAGGAGAGAAAAAGGGGGCGGTGCTGTTTGCGGTCGCACCAGGGACAGCGGCGGGGAGAACAATCCCGGCTGCAGTCGAACCCCCGGCAGCTCGCGACCCCAACGCTGGGGAAAGCAGCCACCACATCGCCTTGAACAGTGAGGCCCAGGGGGGCGGGAGGACGGATCCCGGTCTCCTAGCGGAATAACTGTGTGAATCCATCTTGGACCCCCGCCCCCAAAGAAAGCGCCGCAAAAGCACCACGGCACAGCAAGAAAGGTTGCGGAACGGCGCCGGTCGCTGGGTCATTACGAGTACACAGGCACTGCCCCCTACAGCCGGCCCAAGAAAGCAAAACGCATCTGTCAAAATGAGGCAGACAACTATAGAAATCCCGGTGGCACAGCTCACCAGGCAACAGATGGAGAACCTGACAGATGAACAGATAAGAAACCTGTCAGATGCTCAGTTCTGGGCCATTGTTATCAGGTGGCTTACAGAATTCACAAAAGAGCAGGAAAAAGATATGAAAGAAGCGAAAAACTTTCATAACGAAAGGAACAAAACCGCATACGAGACAGAAGGAAAGGAAATAAAATCCAGAGTTCATTTCAACAAACTGGAATATGGAGAAGGAACAAGCAGTCAACCAATGCAGCGAGAGGAAATGGGAAGCAACAATGAAAGGATCAGAAACCTCTGGGACAGCTATAAAAGGCCCAACATAAGAATCATTGGTTTGCCAGAGAATGAGGAAGATGAACTAGAACTTGAAAAATTGAGTGAAAATATAATAAAGGAGAACTTCCCAGACTTGGGGAAGGGAATAGACCTGCAGGTCCAGGAAGCAAGGAGAGTTCCCAAGAGACTGGACCCAGGGAGAACCACTGCAAGACACATTATAATCAAAATGTCAAAAATTAAAGATAAAGAGAGAATCTTAAAAGCAGCAAGAGAGAAGAAAAGAATTATGTACAAAGGGGTCCCAATTAGACTATCAGCTGACTTCTCAAGGGAAACCCTACAGGCAAGAAGAGACTGGCAAGAAATATTCAAAGTAATGAAAATCCAAAACCTACAACCACGAATACTCTATCCAGCGAAATTGTCATTCAGAATAGAAGGACAGAGAAAGTGTTTCCAGGACAAAATAAAACTGAAAGAGTTCATTAGATCCAAACCACTGTTATATGAGATGTTAAAGGGACTGGTTTAAAAAAAAACAGAAGCTAGGGAGATGAAACAAAGGCAAACTAAATAGGCAACGAGAGTGGAAGAGGAACTGTGGGTACGGGAAGCATATTGGGGGGAGGTCAACAGGGAGGGGGAATGGGGAAAGGGAGGGAGATGATATAGGAATTGGGGATCAAGGTAGGAGGGAATGGAATAGACGGAGAGAGGTTGGGAGGAACTGTATGCACAACTAATGGACATAATCTAAAAGGGGGGGACAACTGGAGGGAGGGGGGCCACCGGGTGGAGGGGAGCAGAGTGAAGGGAAATTGGCACAAATGTAATAATTTAATCAATAAAACACATTAAATCTGAAAAAAAAAAAAAAAAAAAATAAGAAATCCCGGTGGCACAGCTCACCAGGCAACAGATGGAGAACCTGACAGATGAACAGATAAGAAACCTGTCAGATGCTCAGTTCTGGGCCATTGTTATCAGGTGGCTTACAGAATTCACAAAAGATCTGGAAAAAGATGAGAAAGAAGCGAAAAACACTCATAACGAAAGGAACAAAACCACATACGAGACAGATGGTGAGGAAAAAAAATCCAGAGTTCATTTCAACAAACTGGAATATGGAGAAGGAACAAGCAGTCAACCAATGCAGAGAGAGGAAATGGGAAGCAACGATGACAGGATCAGAAACCTCTGGGACAGCTATAAAAGGCCCAACATAAGAATCATTGGTTTGCCAGAGAGCGAGGAAGATGAACTAAAACTTGAAAAATTAAGTGAAAATATAATAAAGGAGAACTTCCCAGACTTGGGGAAGGAAATAGACTTACAGGTCCAGGAAGCACAGAGAGTTCCAAAAAAACTGGACCCAGGGAGAACCACTCCAAGACACATTATAATCAAAATGTCAAAAATTAAAGATAAAGAGAGAATCTTAAAAGCAGCAAGAGAGAAGAAAAGAATTATGTACAAAGGGGTCCCAATTAGACTATCAGCTGACTTCTCAAGGGAGACCCTGCAGGCAAGAAGGGACTGGCAAGAAGTATTCAAAGTAATGAAAAGCAAAAACCTACAACCACGAATACTCTATCCAGCGAAATTGTCATTCAGAATAGAAGGACAGAGAAAGTGTTTCCAGGACAAAATAAAACTGAAAGAGTTCATTAGATCCAAACCACTGTTATATGAGATGTTAAAGGGACTGGTTTAGAAAAAGGAGGATCAAGACAATGAAATCTAAAATGAAAACTGCATCACAAGAAACAACAGAAGCGAGGGAATTGAAACAAAGGCAAACTAAACAGGCAACGAGAGTGGAAAAAGAACTATAGGCACGGGGAACATATTGGGGGGAGGTCAACAGGGAGGGGGAATGGGGAGAGGGAGGGAGATGATATAGGAATTAAGGATCATGGTAGGAGGGAATGGAATAGACAGAGAGAGGTTGAGAAGAACTGTATGCACAACTAATGGACATGATCTAAAAGGGGGGGACAACTGGAGGGAGGGGGGCCACCGGGTGGAGGGGAGCAGAGTGAAGGGAAATTGGCACAAATGTAATATTATAATCAATAAAACACATTAAAAATAAATAAATAAATAAATAAATAAATAAAAAAGAAAGTAGCCAATGGATAAACGTTCTAATAAACATACTTTGAAATATGGTGCTTAAAAGTACCAAAAAACTCCATTGGCCCTTGATTACTAGAGGCAAAACAAAACGTGAGCCAGCTTTTTAAAGAAATTAATATTAAGGATACTGAGGTGATCCATGACACCTATGGGCAACCAATATGATTGGACCTCAGTGGGGGATAAAAAAACTTAGTCACGGTCCATTCCTGAACATGTGATCTATTCTTATCTCTCCATAGACCAAGCTCCTTCACTTCCCTGGATCACATAGTGGGACACACAGCTGTGAATAACTCTAGGTTTTACATCTAACAACATCACTGGGAAGAAACTATTTTTATCAAGTTGAATTCCAGAATTCCTAGGGAAGGACCTGGATTGGCCCAACATGGGTTGAGTGCCCAGCCCTCAACCAATCAACTGTGGCCAAGGAATAAAGTTACATTGCATTAGAAGCCATTTATTTATAATACAATAACTAGGTGACCCAGATGGGGTAGGGGAAGCTCGCAGAAAAGTGGAGGCATTGAGAAAACAAACAATATATCCAGTAAATTGCATATCCTTTATGTAATCTTCTACAAATATCACTTCCTATAGTTAAGCTTTTTATGAATACTGGAGCATTATAAAGTTATATTTTATGTTAAACCATTGGAATGCATGGACTACACTGGTGATTAAAGAAAGGCTATGTATGTAACAAGGTCCGTCTGGAAAAAGGCCACCCATTGTTAACATAATGAGAACAGTTTGCATGACATTGCTATAACTTGACAGGCGAGGAAAGTGGACTAGAATGTGCATATGTGAACAATGACGACTTCACTGTACTACTCAGTGGGGGCGGTAGACACCAGTGTGTGAGCACGTGTACTGTGTGGCAGTCGCATTCAAAATTACTGAGCAAGTAGAGCAACAAATATGCATCATATTTTGTATTAAGCTTGGACATTGCTCTGCGGGGATGATGCAGAAGGCTCTCAGGGATGATGCAACGAGTGCAGCGCAAATAAAAGTGTGGCACAAATGCTTCAAAGATGGTTGAAAATCTGTTGAAAGTGATCCATGTTCTGGAAGGCTAACAACAAGCAGAACACCTGAGAATGTTGAACATGTACAAGCAGCAGTCAACAAAGTGTGAAAACTAAAAGCTGATCTGCAGATTCCAAAAACTGTGTCTGAGGTTTTGACATAGGATCTTGGCATGAAACATGTGGCAAAATTTGTTCTGCAGCTTTTGCCACAACAGCAGAAGGAACATTGTGCTGCAGTTGCTAATGACTTGATTCAAACTGCTACTACTGAATCAGATTTCCTCATGAAGGTCATAATCTGAGATAAATGGTGGGTCTACAGCTATGATCTGCAAATGAAGGCCCAGTCATCCCAACAATGGAAGTTTCTATAGATTGACCTAATGACATTAGCAAATGGAGAAACATTTATTCAAGAAGATCAACTAAGTCTTGGTAAGCACAGCATTATCTGTGGCACTGAATCATAGCCTGCTTTTCTCTCACATCCCTTTCTGAGTTCACTATGGCTGAATATCTACTCCAGTCAGGTGTCACCAAGAAGACAGTGCTCCCCTCGTCTGCCCAGCTTTCAGTCTAGGGCCATAGTTTCTGCTCAGGTGGTACAGGCCACCAAAATTTCTCATCCCCTCCAGCTCTGTGTTACAGAAGGCAAGCACAGCTGAGATCTGAGCTCCTTTTTTCTACCCAGATCCTACTCATAGAGTGGAGGCTCTACTCCAGCATGACTGATCAAGAATACTGGGTCCCAATCCCCCTCACTTCAACTCACTCATGGGGCTAGTCAGATACAGCCTTATGCAGCTGACTTCCAACCAGAAACACTGGAGGCCAGCAATGAGACATTGAAAAATACTTACATTTTAGAAATCCACAAAGCACAAAATGTTTTTTTAAAAAGTGTTCATTTATGTTCCTTTCCTTGCCTTAGAGATGAACAAAAAATTCCCTTACTGTAGCTAGACATAGAAATGTGAAGGAAAAAAGGTGATGGCGATCTCATTAAAAGCAAGTTTGAAAGTAGTTATCCTTTCGATGGATAAAACTTACAAAGGTAAGGTTCTCGGACGCAGCATAAAAACACTCAAAAAGAATCAAATTGGGTTTATTTTTTTTAATTTTTAAAAATTGATTCTGAGAGAGAGAGAGAGGAGGAGGGAAGGACGGAGGGAGGAAAGGAGAGTGAAAAAAGAGAGACAGAAGCATCAATTTGTTGTTCCACTTATTTATGCATTCAATGATTGATTCTTGTATGTGTCCTGACCGGGGATTCGACTTGCAATCTTGGTGTATAGGGATGACATTCTAACCAACTGAGCTATGCAGCCAGGGCTGCTAATTGGGTTTAAGTAATAAATATTTCTAAGATAAATGAGTTTCCCTCTTCTTCTTACTATATATTTATTATTTTTTACAAAAAATTTATAATAATTTCTCACAACCTACATTCAACTGAATTTTAACTTTATGTTTTTAGCTTTAGACTATATCACCCTACCCTTCCCTTTATAATTTGAATAAAGGAAAGTAAATAAACTGCACAAAAGAGATATTTTTCTACCAGCACAAATGTCTTTGCATATTATAGATGAGACTATGTTCTTCCTTTTACTACAAATTGAAAATGTCACTTTCTCTTTTAAAAGATTCCTATCAAATATCTATAGCTAACAATTAAAAGATTTCAGTTTTGCATGGGTATTTGCCAAAAATCAGTCTATTCATCACTTCAGCACACTGAAAACCACAAATTTTTCCTCTTCATTCTATGTACTTTTGATCTCAGGCCAATTTCATTGAGAACTTCCTAGACACCTAGATGAAAGTCATCATGCAAAGGTAATTCCTGTCTCTCTAAGTAGAGAAGACTGTGTCATTTGAAACAACACTAAGCAAAGTATATAATAAAAGGACAATATGAGAGGATGGAGTATTGTGGAATCATTGTGGTTAGAGAGGATCCTACCAGCCCAACAACAAAAAAGAATGCAATATTTTTTTTAGGAAGGTCACTAGGCCAGTTAGTCATTATCCTGAAAGCCTATAGGGAGAGAGCTCTCTGGAAGAGCAGTATGAAAAACTTCCACAAGGTACCTTGGGCTTTTACACTGAAAGTAAGGGTTTAAAAACTTTACAGTGATTTAAGATTGCCACAAGATGTGAGTGCATGATCAATGAACTTGCCTCAAACATGGTATAGACTAGTTGGATATTATTAAACTTGTGTGATGAGTCTCATATGGTCCAAGGTGCAGACAAGTTCTGCACAGTAAGATAATGTGTTGGTTTGTGATATATTAGTGGGGAAAAAAAATCTTGTCCCTTACTACAGATAGTTGAGAAGCACTGCTCTAGATTCTTATAGATTATGAACTAAATTAACCGTAATAACAATCCAAAACATTCCAGCAAAAATACTGTTCATAAATTAAGAATGCTGAAAAAAGTTAATAAAGAAAATGTTTTAGCTACAGAATAGAAGACAACCATTCTAGTCATTTCATACATGTATTATTTTGACACCCAGACTACACATTTTTCAAAGATCAGCATTTTATGTTTAGCTATTTTAATATCCCTTGTTATTTCTAAGACAGTACTAGATAAATCATAGGCTTTTATTAACTTCCTGTTTACTCTTCACTGATTCTAAGCTTTATTCACATGGTTGAACTGCAATATATAAAGTGCATTTTCATAAAAATAATAAATGCTTGTTTAGTTCATTAATGTGTCATATTACTGGTAGGTCAGTCTTTCAGTGACTCCATCACCCAGAAACAGTCTCAAACCCGAGAGGCCTCTATTTGAGAAGTAGCTACCACAACACCTAAGTATGTCACCTTTAAAAGAAACATGGAGACACCTTTAGCCCTCACTCAGAGTTTATTAACTAATACTGTGTATAAAATAAATATCTGGTTACAAACTTGGTTATCAATTGATTAAAATAAAGCTTCTGGTTTTACAAGCTTAGTTATCAATAGGTTTAAAATGAGACAAGTGACATTGCTAAAAGCAAACATTTCAAGTACAATTAATGACCAGAGTATGTATCATAAAAACAAAATAGTAAAGCAGTAAAGGCAAACTGCCCAATACAACTCCAGAATACCCAAGGGCATCAAAGAAGCTTAAATTTTGAATTATAAACTCTGGCTAATGAAACGTTCAATATTACATATACCTTAGGCAAGTTCCATTTTTAAAAAAGTTGTAATAAAGTATCAGCATTTAAAGGAATAAGTTTAACCTATTAAGCCTATAGTATTTAAAACACATTTTTATTTCCAATTTTTTCTTTAAAACATAAGCAATACAAAGTAAATTTTAACATGTGGAATTTATGGAATTTAAACACATGATCCCACATGACATACACAGACATGCACATACTCACAAACACTTATCTATTAAATATGTAAGTAACCTCAAGGGACTTGTCAAGACCTAGCAGAAAGGGTAGAAAAGGAGCCAGTCCTAAGGAGATGAATCATACCTACCACTCTTGATCTTCCCTAACACCACCTAAGACAAACAATGGACCTTGAGGGATAACATATGAAAAGCCCCAAGAGCACAATAAGAAAAACAAACTTAAAATATGGCAGAATATAATCAAAGTATCAATAAACATCAAGTCACAAAATAGAAAGTGCTAATCAGAAAAACTAACATAATAATTTGAAAATACAGAGGAGCAAAAGTAGGTTTAAAGTTGTCCATATGGAAAATAATACAACAATAAATAATAATGCAAGAATAAACTCTGTTTCTCAACTGTAAACCTACTTTTGCCTCACCCTATATACAGCATAGTTCAGTTCATAGTAGTTTTGTTAACGTCTATAGATACCAGTCACTTAGTCAGTAATGCATACAGTCCAATAAATTTAAGAAACACAGAGATAATTCTTAGGTGTTAAAAAAATAGATTCAAAATAAGGCTCTGCCAACAGAGAAGCTGAACTACAACTGCCCTCTTCTTGGCTTCCAAGGTCCCAAGCAATCTGGCCTCACCAACAACTCACCAACATCCCAGGACTCATGGGAATGTTCCTGCCTATGCCTCTACTGTCATCCCTGCTAGAGTTCTCTCCTCTCTTCCCCGTATCCACCCAAATCTTGTCCCTCCTTTAGTGTCCAGCCTAAGTCTCGTCTTCTCCAAGAAATCTATCCTGGCCATTCCAGCTCAAGTTACCTACCTCTTATGAAATCTCTACCACCACTTAACTTTTACCACACAGCTTGGCTCTTAATTATATTCTTGGAGTAGTCTCATATGCACTGGTTTTTGTCCCTTATCCTAGTCGAATCATCCTAAAACCCCTCCCCCAGGGACAAATCCATGGTACAGCAAAGGCAGGTTTATTGACCCAGTACAATGAGGGACAATGTACACCAGAGAAACTGTGGGGCACTCACAAATGCCCCCCAAGCCAGACAGTAGATTCCTTAAAGGCCAGACCCATATCTATATCTGTTTATGAGTAATTAAAGGAGTTATTACAGGATTTAAGGGAAGACTTTAATTTTTTTTTTTTTATCCTCACTTGAGGACATGCTTACTGATTTTAAAAAAAGGGGAAGGGAGGGAGAGAGAGAGGGAGAGAAATATCTATGGTTGCCTCTCACATGCACCCCAACTGGAGACCAACCCACAACCCAAGTATGCGCCCTGACCAGAAATTGAACCCATGACCTTTCAATCTACACGAAGACGTTCCAGACAAGCCACACAGGCCAGGGCTTAAAGGAAGAGTTTAGGTCACATTTAAATGAAGAGGCTCAAACCAAAGTAGGACTGCATGCAAAGGGATCAATATCAAGCCTGGACTGTGAAGCCGACTCAGGGTCTCGTTTCCTTAAAAACAACAGCACAGCTGTGAACCACTGTGCCCAGGAACCCCTCATCTGAAGCTCTGCACCTCAGGTGCAGATTGAGGCTGCTTTTCTGTGTCAAAGTGACAGAGGTCATCCAGGTAAGAGGGGAATGTTTGCTCTCATTGACATAATTTCAAACAGCAAAGTCTCAAATAGTCTGTGATTCTAGAGGACAAAGTTTCTCAGTGAGTAAGAAAGCAGCAGTCATTCAAAGGAGGGGTTATGACACTTTATGCTGCAGCAGGGCCTGGGGAGAAACTTCTGTTCATTTTAAAGCTGGTCTTACCTCTATCTGTTTATTCAGCTGACAAATGATAGGGCAGATGTGCACAGTCCAAGCTCACTTTTACTTTTTCATTCCTCAACAAGCCAGACAGCAGACTCCTTGAAGGCCCAAACTGTTTCTGTATTATTTGTTTGTATCCTATATGAAACTGAGTACAGTGCTGAGCACATAGCAGATGCTATATAAAGACTGTCTGCTATCTGATTGATGGATAATGAAGTTTTAAACAACTAGCACCACAGACGGCAGGTCATAATTACGAAGTTATATAGGCTTGCGAACTATTTATAAGTAGTCTATGTAGATTTTTTACAAAAGAGGTAGTAAAAGGGAGGTACATTTCTTACCTACGATACCAAAGGCAGTAACAGCTCGAAATAACCCAGAGGACCCTTTCTGTCCCATCTTGGTTCTGTTTCCTAGATCCAAGCGGCCCAGAAGCTCTCTCACTTCTTGAGGAGTATATACATGCTGAAAGTAAGCAAATTTAATCTGTAAGTTGTGCTTAATTTTTAGATTATTTGTTCTTTACTCCTGAAAATTAAAAGTTGCCTACAAGAATCATTAATTATTTCACAGAGAAGTATATATTGGGTTGGCCCAAAAGTTCATTTGTTTTCTTCCATACAATGGCTTTAGTAGCATTTAGGTGTCAACTTCATTCAAAACAATTTTGTTAGATTGTATTGTGACAGCTGTCTATCAGCATGCGTTTTAAAAAGAAACTATCAAAATTGGTGAATATTGAAGATGGAAGAAAATATGCAACATTTTTTGTTATACTGTGCTTTATTTATTTCAAGAAAGGTAAAAATGAAACTGAAATAAAAAAAAAAAATTTGTGTGGTATGTGGAGAAGATGCCATGACTGATCAAATGTGTCAAAAGTGATTTGCAAAGTTTCAAGCTGGAGATTTCTTGATAGATGATGCTCCACAGTAGGGTGGACCAGTCGAATTGATAGTGATCAAGTTGAGACATTAACTGAGAACAATCAACGTTATACCACAAGGGAGATAGCCAACATACCAAAATATCCAAATCAATAGTTATTGGTGAAAATAAAAAATGCGTCTTTTATTTTATGAAAAAAACCATATGGACTTTTTGGTCAACCCAATAATAAATGCAGAACTAATTCTTTAATATTAGCAATTAAGGGTAGTTATTGGATCATGTTGCTATATTAAAAAATTGTATCACAACCTTATCTTCTGAACAAGAGATTTAAGGTCTCCACAGACAAATTTCAAGAAATCTGCAAACCTCTTAAAATTATATGCAAAGTTTTGGTCATTTGTGCATTTTTATAAAGGCCCATAGCTCTTCTTTTCAATATATATTTCTTATTTTGTTTTTTTTTTAAATTTCAACTATACTAGTGTTTTCTTTTTTAAAAAAATTTATTTATTTGTTTGAGAGAAGGGAAAGGAGAAAGAGGGAGAGAAACATCACTGTGTGGTTGCCTCTCACTCATGCCCCCAGCTGGGGACCTGACGTGCAATCTAGTCATGTGCCCTGACTGGGAATCGAACCAGCGACACTTGGCTCGCAGGCCGACACTCAATCCACTGAGCCACAGCAGCCAGGTAATAATATTTCTTATTGTTATTCTATTACAGTTGTCCCAATTTTCCCCCATTGCTCTCCCTTCCCCAAGCCCCCCCCCCCCCCCCCCGCTGACCTTGCTCCCACAGTCAATCCCCACCGTGTTGTCCACGTCCATGGGTCATTTATACCTGGTTCCTTGAGTAGACCCTTCCCATAGCTTTTCTTAGAAGCTCAAAGAGATTCTTAATCAACTACTCCCACTCCCAAATAAAGGCAAGAATTATTACACTATATTAATAAAAAACTCCTAGATTTGGGCACTGGGAGAGATCACAACACCCTGGAGTGCAGGAAATCACAAAATAGAATTTATCTAAAAGTATATAAGACAGAAAATAGTTTTGTAAGAGCTTAGCGAAAATGAGTTCTAAATTACTAATATATTTGAAAAACCAGGAATCTACATGGATTCAAAAATATTCATAGGCAGGAACTTTAATACAAGTAAGTTCTCTCATTTGAAAGAGTTAAAATTAACTGTTCAACACCATTATATTGTATTTCTCTTTTGACTAACAGCCTCATGTTTTTGTGCCACTTGAATTAAATCTTGTATTCCTGACTCTGGATAATGTAACATTTGGATGAGAATGGCTTAACATTTCTCTAGAGCGTAGCATAATAAAGTCTGCAGTACAGAAGTCCTCTCTGACTTCAAGTACTTTCATATGAAAGCACAGTAATAAATAATCTCTTCAGTAGGTGAAATATTGAGTTAATGGAATTATTAAGGTGTCGCTCCTTTAAGAAAATACATTCTTATCTTGTCCAAAGAGTTTCCTTTGTAAAACAAATCAAAATGAGGAACAAAGTGCAATTCTAGCATACTACTTGACATCAGTAATTCCTAGAAACCACCTGAGAGATTCAAATTCTAGCCAACCATGAAAACTGTCATTGTTAGATGCATAATAAAAAATTACATATCACTACAAGGTGTAAGGATATTTCATATCCTTTAAACAAATACAAAAGTTTCTGTGTGTATTCAGATTTGCAAGATACTTACTTACCTTATCATCAATTATGACCAAATCTTTTGGTTCTGTTCTATCAATTTTCAAAACACGGTATTTTGTTTCTGCATGATTGCTCCCAACTAGAAAGTATCTCTATAAAATAAAAACAAATGTCATTAGTTTTTTAAGGCATTCTGCTTTACACACATTTAATAACCACATCAGTTTTTGAAATTAAATACATTAATAAAGTGAGGTTACTTTTTAAAAGAGATATTTCTGTTAAATATAACTGGCAGATTTAAAAAAGGCTGGTTCAAAAGGTCAGTTTTAACACTAAAATATTCTTAGTGATGTAAGCATCAGTGTGATATCCAAAACGTACCCAGTAACCAGGTCAGATGGATTTAATTGTATTATATAGAGATTAACCTAACTGATGGGAGACTGATGTTTAAACTTTGCCAGGAAGGAGCAGCTCTGGTAATAATTAGAAAACTCAATGTATAATTAGGACTGCTGAGACAATTATGACTATTAAAATATTTATATTTTATCAAATAAATCTTTACCGATTTTCTATAGATGATTAAAAATGACTTTAACATAGCAACTATAAAAATCCACCCCAAGGTCCTGAAAAAGATTAAAATGAGTGTACTTTCCCAAATGGCTTTTCATAGATAAGCTACAAGAAATAATATTCTTTCTTTTCTGAAACACTTCCTTGGAGCATTATACCTTAACACAGTAGCCCTCTTATATGAATACTGAGAACAAAATAAATAATAAAACTGTTAAAAAATAATAATCTTATATTTAAATGAGAATTTGTTTAAGAAAACCTAACCAAGATGAATAATTTTAAAGTTGCATTTAAGAAAATAAATAAACCTCCAATAGTAAAAATTAATTATCTAAAGACATTTTGCTTCAAAAATGTCTTTTAAAATGTGGCACATTTTCAACACTGCAAAATTTGAGAAGACACTGCTGCAATCAACTTCCCCCTTACTACCTCATTGGTAAGATGACATTATAGATACACAAAGCAATTAAATAAAATTCTCCAGCAAAATGACCAAACTAAAGTATGTAGACCACAGCAACTCAGAACAAGAAAGGTTATTGTGGGTTGCTATAGATGCAGAGAATGGCAGGGAAGTCAGGACCTGGACTGAGCTTTACAGGATGGGCAAGATTTTTTAAAGTAAGGTTTTACTGTGTATCAGAATATGAGCACTTGGTTTTACTGTTTTCAAACTAAATCAGTAGAAACAGATAGGTTTTTACTTACTAAGTATATATCTGTTTATAAAGGTCTGATCTAGACTTCCAGGTTATAAAGAACAAAACTGTGTGTTAAAAGATGCTGAGTTGGCCCATCGCAAGAGGAAGGCTAACCAAAATGAATCAATTCTTCATATCCTAGGAGAGGTAGAGTCCGGATGACAATATCAATTATAATGAGGTGAGGAAAAAACAATTATAATAAAATTTAGTAAACTACCTTGAGACATCCTGGTCACATCAAGTGACCAGGGCTTGACACACTGGAGGAGCAGGGAGACAGAGAGAGGGAGGAAGTCAAAGGTTCCCAGCTGGCCTCAGCGAATTCTTTCCAGGAGACACTACCCACCACTGAGGGAGAGGGGTAACCAATGTAATAAAATTCAGAAGAATGGTTTGTAAACTACAGTTTGTTATCAGAAAAGGGGGCCAACTTCCTGAGGACTTCAGGAAAAACAGTTCCTGGAAGAGGAAATAACAGGTACAAAGACACAAAAGGGGAAGCAGCTTGGTGTCTTTGTTAGAGGAACAAGATTAAGTGACAAAACGCTCATAAAACACCTAACTGCATAGTGTTCAACACAAAGAAAGCACTCAAAGAATGTTAGTTCCTTTTATCTCCTTTATTTGTAAGACATCAGCAATCTATGCCATTTTATTGGAGAAAAGGATGGAAAAAAAACAGGAAAGAAGAGTATTCCTGGGGAATAAAAGCATATGCAGAACCAGAATGGAATCAGAAAATGGAAAAATGTACAAATCTATTAGTAATCAGTCATTGTCCTCAGGAGAGGAGAACATGCAAATCAACAACCATGAGTAGTGGTCTATAATAGAGGCATAAACTGGACAACACAGGAGGGGCACTTAATTCATTTGCGGAAGGTCAGAGGAAGCTATCCGGAGAAGGTGGTCCTGTTCTGATGTTGACTTTGGCCTTGAAAGACCTCTAAACAAGAGTTGATATACTGAGACCAAACAGGACAAGTGATTGATTACCCACCAACTCCACCTTCAACAATCCTCTCATCACCTGCCCCACCAAAGCAATTTTATTTACATTTAAATTTAGCACTTACTTGCTTGGGGCATGTCTGCACCCTTCACCTACTTAGAAGCAGCTTCAGAGACTGGGGCTAACACCCTAACCTCTGTGGTATTTAATTTAGCCTAGTCCCACAATCTGGTTCCACAGGCACTGGGTGAAAGTTAGGTGAAAGGGCAACCGCCTACCACAGACCAATCTCCCTGCATTCACACTACCCATCCTTTCTGCGTAAGCACACCGAAGGACAGCCCTTTTTAGTCAACCACTCATTAAGGAGGCACATCGCAGCTTTAATGGAAGTAAAATCCCTTAATGGAATTCCTAGAATCTTAATAGATCCCAGGAAACCTAAAGATGAATTGCAGTGGGACTATGATCTGGCAGTAATAGAAGGACAGATGTAATTTCCAAGTCCTTAAGGGGCAAAATCATCACTGCCTTTGAAGCAGACACACAGGAGGGCAGATCTACACCTCCTGTATCCAGCCAGACCCCTCCAAAGCCTCCAGGAAGCAGAGGAGCCAAAGCAGATATGAGCAGAGAGAAACAGGAAGCAGTCTAACTATTGCACATTTTCTTACTTCTGAAGTGGTCTGAGAATCCTAAAAACATTTTGTGCAGAGAAGAGCGACCTCATGTGGAGCCAGTTATGTGGGAAAGGAAGCTACAGTCCTCAGCTGGCCTGCCATGCATGGACAGAGTAACTCGTGCACTGCCCTCTCGTGGGCAGCTGACCATCGACTTTTACACCAAAATTTTTAAAGTGGTAACTTTTCCAGAAAGACCTTATTTCTACTTGGCTTTATTTCATTCCTGCTAAAATATATCAATTCTATAACTATGTATATCCTTAGAATTTGTTACATTTAGTATTTTGCCTCAAAATGGAATTTAGCATTTGGGGGTCTAAAAATTATCCTGAAATATCTTTTCCTTAAATTCTTCTCCACTGTTGATTTTTTCTATTTTTTTATTTTGAAAAATTTTCAAAACTGCAATAAGATGAATAGAATATGCAATGAAAACCCATGTACCCTTCACCTAGATTCACCAATTGTTAACATTTTGCTATATCTGTTTACTTACTCCCTCCTTCCCTCTTGAGATAAGCTTTTTTTCTCCTGAACTATTTCAAAATTAGTTGCAGATGTCATAACACATCACCCCCAAAAAACTTCAACTTGTACTTCCTAAAAACAAGGATACCCCCATAATCATAATATCACTGATATATTAGCTATATATAATCTATATTCAAATTTCCCCACGTGTCCCTATATCCTTTATACTTGGTTTTTTAAAAACTAGAATCCAATTACGGACCATGCAATAGTCCCCCTGTCTTTGTCTTTCATGACCTCAACATGTTCAAGGAGCCCACATTTTTTTACAGCAATTTTCCTGGTTTTCTATTGATATCATTGATTTGACGATTAGTAAACATCTCATATGTGCCAGGCACTGGTCTAGACATCTGAGGAAAAAGATAAACTGAAGATAGATTTTGAAGATATAACTTGCTGATGGATTAGACCAAAAAAAGAACTAATTGTCCCAATTACTTCTGTCTGATTAGCTAGATAACCATACCACTTACTGATGTAGGGATGATTGGAGAAGGAACAGATTTGAGGGTAAACCAAGAGTTCTGTTTACAACATGCCCGAAGAAATCAAATGGGAACTTCGTATAAATCTGGAGCTCAAAGGAGAGATCTCAATGGATGTTATCAGTACATATATGGCATTTAAAGTCATGGGACTGGCTTATGAAGGTAGAGCCCAAGCCCCAAAACTAAGGTAAGGTATTGTATTAGTTATAGGCTGGATATGGAAAGGAACCAGCTGAGAGGGCTGAAAGGAAGGGCCAGTGATTAGGAAAAACCCAGGACACCAAAGGGAGGAGATACATTTGAAAATAGAGGAAGCAGTCATATTCACATCAAAGGCAGCTGAGAAGTCAAGGTAGATGAAGCGAGAGAAGTGCCCAAAGGATCTGATAGGAAGAACTTGTGAGTGGCCTGTCCATGGGAAGGCAAAATTCATGACAGAGCTGGCTCAAAAGCAAATGCATAGTTTTCTGGGTAAGGATGGAAGAGTGAACACCTCTGTTCCTCCAAACCTCACAAAAACTATAAAGTTTTTAATGTTTGTTTTTTAAACACAAGCCAAATGGGCCATTGGAAGAGTGAAGGAGAGCAGCAACAACCACAAAAAAATCACCTAAAACTGAAAACCATACCTAAGCTGGCAGTGGGGAAGTCAAGAAGCAATCCAATTTACACTACAGAATCTCCAAAAGGTGTGAAAATTGTGGCATCTCTTATCTCTGGAGGTAGAAATATAAAACCTCAGAAAACTAAAGATAAAGATGATAGCACAAAGCTACTAATGAGGTAAAAAAGTAGGCTTCAAACTAAAGATCAAGATGGAATAACATTAGAAATTCTCAAAAGCAACACTGAAAGGTGGAAGACAAGGACACACATAATACCTTCAAAATTTTAAGGGACAATTACTTTCAATCTTTAATGTCATATTAAATCTATTAATCAAACGTGAGGATAGACTATGGACATTTTCACACATGCATGGGCTCAAAAAAATTACTGTCCATGAACCATTTCTCATGAAGCACTTGGAAGAGGTGCTGCACCAAAATGAGGACAAAAATCAAGAAAGAGAAAACCACAGCATCTGGAAAAATAAGAATGTCATCACAAGAGGCTCTAGGACGGTGGCGAAGGGAGCAGGATACCTACCAGCTGTGCTGCAAGCCTTGGGGAGCGATCAGTCCAGACACGAGCCTTTGCTTCAAGAAGATGAAACCAGTAAGAATACCTAATGCGTGTGAGTGTGCTGAGAGGAACTTTACATATCTGGGAAAGTTGAGGTTGATTGATTTTAAGTTCTCAGTAAGAACTAGGGATTGTAGAAGGAAGGAAAGGTCATCTCAAGTATTAGCAATCTGAAGTTCAAATAGTGAAGGAGGAAAGGGAGGTAAACAAAATGCCCAAAAGCAACAGAGAAGGAAAGAGCAGTGATGGAAGTGTCCAGGATATCCATAAATCGGGCTTGCCTCAGCTGGACTGCCTGGATGCGTTCATACATGAGGGCGCGGATGAAATCACCTCTGCTGGAGACACCTTTGTGTGTGTGTTTGGAGATATGTTGGGAGGGGAGTAGCAGTAGTTGGGGTGAAGAATTATACACCAAAAAAAGCTATATTAAAATGCTCTTTAAGACCGAAAATGATCTGAACTTCCAAAAGTTAAGCATTAATGTTCAAGAAAATGCTTAAAATTTCAATATATAACTTTAACAGTAGTGATTTAGTATAAGATGAATGTGTTTCTAAAATATATACATGAACTCCAAATGGTACACAACAGGTAACCCATTTAATAGGAAACTCACTATCTACTAATATTATTATCTCCTTTTATAATGACAAGCTAATTAATCACTCACTTTTCATGTGAGGGAAGAAAATCAGGCTTCTTGAAAAAGAAGAAATTTTAGGTTGCCTGACAGCATCAGTTAATGTTAACCTTCACTTGAACTTTCAGAATAAGATATTACTTTTAAAAATCACATAAAGTTACTTCTCACAATCTTACAGTATTTCAGGCCTACCTCCTCACTTATTACAGCAATCCCACAATTGGTAATGCAGCCCAGAGAGGGAAATGGAACTCTGATAGTCAAAAGAGATGTCTCCAAATTCACTCTTTACAGATGCAGAGCTTTACTGATGGGGAAGCTTCCAATCTCCTCTAGAAACAAGTGTGAAACTTTGGCACCTCCAACCACACCTTCCAAATTGGCTATGCTTCCCTCTCCCACTTCATGCCATTTAGTCCCCTGCTCCAACCCCTTAGCCAACCACATCCTATATTTTTCTGTTCCATTCCCTGATTACACCAATCAAGGCTAATATCAAGGCTAATTAAGTAAGCTGCATTCTTCGTGATGTGATTCTCACTTATTTTATTCTATTTTGTGTGACAGGGTAGGGAGGAAGGAGAAGCTTCCTTAAATCCTTTTTGGAACAAGGCTGGAATTAAATAAATAAACACATACCTACCTACCTGCATACATACATACAAACAAACAATTTTGAGCTAACAAGAGTAGATTATCCTAATAACCTCACCCCCACAAAATACACATGCAGACACTAAAATCTGCCAAAGTTCTGTTCAGCTATTAATTTTAAAGTCAACCGCTGTATATCTGTTATGAAATTGCAATGGTAAGACCCCTAGGGCACCATATATAAGCAAGAACTATAAATTGGAAATCCTCTCAAGTAAATTGCTGTTTCACCCACGGTAACTTCAGGTTGCTAAATCTGTGGGCAACTTTTAGTTGCACTGAGCTGTATGAGTGTTAGTTCATTTGTAGGCCAGAGAAGGGTCACAGGAGCCAAAAGGCAGCATGAAGGTGTTGGGTGCCAGAGAGAACAGGTAAGTCTGGAAAGAAGGAGACCCTTCACAAGGTGATAACTATCTACCAACCCACATCCCTTTCCTCTCCAAACAGTCCTCAAACTCCATTTCTAAACACAGGTAACAATGACAGCCTGAACTTCACCCATTATCCTTCTAAATGAAGGCTCAGGATAAGAAACAGCCCATCCTGTCCACTTCTTTGTTTCTTAACGTGTATCCTAATTTCTTCATAACGAATTAATACACTCCCACCAATCAAAATAAGAATGCCATGCTTGCCAACGATGACTTTGGTCAATTTTTCCAAATTTGCCATTCTGACAGGTGAAAAGTAAAAATATGTTTTTTTCACGTTTTCCCTGCCTGCGATCTCTGCCAGAAGAACAAAGACCCAGCCAGAGGAGGCAGAGGCTGAAACTCACCCCAAATCTGTTTTCCTGAGATCATTTTGGAAGCATGTCTGAAATGCCGGAGAACATGGAGCAGGAGGACGTTAACATCCCCAGTAGGTGGGTTCTGATTACCGGTGCCACTGGGCTTCTCGGCAGAGCTGTGTACAAAGAATTTCAGCAGAATAATTGGCATGCTGTTGGCTGTGGCTTTAGAAGAGCAAGACCAAAATTTGAACACGTTAATCTATTGGATTCTAATGCAGTTCATCACATCATTTATGATTTTCAGCTTCATGTCATATTACATTGGTGCAGCAGAGAGAAGGCCAGATGTAGAAAATCAGCCAGATGCTGCTGCTCAGCTTAATGTGGATGCTTCTGGGAATTTAGCAAAGGAAGCAGCTGCAATTGGAGCATTTCTAATCTATATTAGCTCAGATTATGTATTTGATGGAACAAATCCTCCTTATAGAGAGGAAGACATACCAAGTCCCCTAAATCTGTATGGCAAAACAAAATTAGAAGGAGAAAAGGCTGTCCTGGAGAACAATCTAGGGGCTGCTGTTCTGCGAATTCCTGTTCTGTATGGAGAAGTTGAAAAGCTCGAAGAAAGTGCTGTTACTGTTATGTTCGGTAAGGTGCAATTCAGCAACAAGTCGGCCAACATGGACCACTGGCAGCAGAGGTTCCCCACGCATGTCAAAGACGTGGCCGCTGTGTGTTGCCAGTTAGCTGAGAAGAGAATGCTGGATCCATCCATTAAGGGAACTTTTCACTGGTCTTGCAACGAGCAGATGACGACGTACGAGATGGCGTGTGCAATCGCGGACGCCTTCAACCTTCTCAGCAGCCACTTACGGCTGATAACTGACAGTCCTGTCTTAGGAGCACAACGTCCAAGAAATGCTCAGCTTGACTGCTCCAAAGTGGAGACCTTGGGCATTGGCCAGAGAATGCCATTTCGAATTGGAATCAAAGAATCGCTCTGGCCTTTCCTCATTGATAAGAGATGGAGACAGATAGTCTTTCACTAGTGTATGTGTTGTCTTTTTTTCTTTTTCTTTTTTTTTTTTTTATGATAGAGTATGTGGCACTTTTTAAAGACAAAAAGGAAATAGTTTTGTATAAGTGCTCTTTAATTGTGACTTCATGATCTTTCAGGTAAACGATGTTCTTGCACTAGTAAAATTATGTAAAGAAACTAAGGTCAATAATGCCTCGTTTGAAGTAATGATGTTTCTTTTTTTTTATCATTTTGTTTGTTCTGGCTTAACTTGCTGTTTTGAGTATAGCAGATTATGATTCTTCAATATTTGAGAGCCAGGATGAAACAGGTATACTGTAGACTTCTTTGGGGGGGGAGAGGGAATGAAATGCATTGTTTATTCCTCTGACCCCTACAGTTTCGGGGCTATTGCAACTTGGACCCTTTTCTGTTTTGAAGTGTTAAATAGTATGAAAATCATTGTTCATTGTTTGCTTTGCTTGAGCCCAGATCAAAATGTTTGAAGAAAGAAACTTTATTTTTGCATCTTAAGTAGTTTTTATGCTTGAGATATTTCCACATTATGTATGTTGGAACTCCTGCAGCTCGATGCTGCCTGCCTTTGCAGCAGCGTATGGTGAACACTTGAGAGACGGTGTCTGTAATTTTTAAATATATATAAAACTGTCTTTTTCACTCCATATCACTAAATGATATTTCATATGTGTGGTTATACTACTAATAATGGGCCTTGTACGTCTTCTGACCGTTCATAGAATAATAAATATGTAAAAAAATATATATACATATATATGTTTTTCATTTTATTGCCTTAATAGAAAATTGAACATCTTTTCATAATCATACTTCTTTTTTGGAAAATTACCTATTCATGTCCTTTTCCTTTTTTTGTTGTTGTTGGGTGTTTTTATTTTTCAGACTAATTTACAGAAGTTTTTTGTACATAAGAATATAGTACTTTATCTCTTGTTCAGGCTGGTAATACTTTCTTCATAGACTTTTGACTATTTTTCTATTTACATGTACAGTTTTAAATGCTTTTATTTAAAAAAAAATTAAGTCAATGATCTAAATGTCCACCTCATAAAGCTAGAAAACATGAACTGATTAATCCAAAATTCATAAGAAGAAGAAAGCCTAAGAGCAGGAATTGATTAAACAGCAAACAAACAATAGAAAAAATTAAATGAGTCAAATGCTGATTGTTTCAAGAGTAATAAAATTGATAAACACATAGTAAGATGGATCAAGAAGAAAAATGAGAACACAAAATACCAATGTCAGAAATGAAAAAGGGAGTGTCACTACAAATCTACAAACATCAAGCAACTGAAATCAAATTTAAAATTCCTTTTAAAATAACATCAAAACTCATAAAATGCTTAGGAATATATTTTTTAAAGATTTTATTTATCATTTTTAGAGAGAAGAGAAGGGAGGGAGAAAGAGAGGGACAGAAACATCATGTGCAAGAGATACATCGATTGGCTACCTCTCACATGCCCCCAACCAAGGACCTGTCCCACAACCCAGGCACGTGCCCTGACTGGGAATCAAACAAGCAACCTTTCAGTTCACAGGCCAGCACTCAATCCACTCAGCCACACCAGCCAGGGCAGGAATAGATTTTTTTTTTAAGATACATAGAATTTCTACACTGAAAACTACAATGTATTGCTGAGAGAAAGTAAAGAACTAAATAAATGGAGAAATATACCATGGATTGAAAGATTTAATATTACTAATATTCAATTCTCCTCAAATTGATCTATATATTCCATGAAATCCAACTCACAATCCCAACAGGCTTTTTAATAGAAATTGATAAGCTGATTATGAAATTCACATGAAAATGCATAGGATCTAGAAAAGCCAAAACAACTTAGGAAAAGAATAAAGTTGGAAAACTTGTACTTCCTGATTTCAAGACTTGTTATAAAACTATAATAAGCAAGGCAGGGTGGTAATGGCATAAAGAAAAACAAACTGATCAATGGAACAAAATAGAGTTTAAGAATCAACTCACATTTATTCAACTAATTTTTCACAAGAGTGCCAAAAAAATCAATAAAGAATAATCTTTTCAATGAAGAGGCTGTATAAATTGATGTACGAAAAAAAGTGAACCTCAATCCCTATGTTGCCAGACTTTAAGAACCCTCACCTCCTGGTATCATCACCCTTATACAGTCCTCTCCCACAGAACAAGGCTGATCTGCATAACCAATAGGATATTGCAGAATTGATGGAATGCGACTTCTGAGGTTAGGTCACAAAGACACTGCAGCTTTGTCCTTGTTTCTCTTGGGTCACTCTCCATTAACAAATCCAGCTAACTTTATCACAAGGACACTCAAGAGTGCCATTGCAATGTCTATGAGGTGATGAACTGAAGTCTCTTGTCAACAACCAGTTCAACTAGTCAAGCCATGTGAGTGAGCCATCTTGGAAGTAAACCCTCCAGTCAAGACTTCAGATGATTGTAGCCCAACTGACATCTTGACCACAACTTTATGAGACCTTGAGCTAGAACTACTCAGCTAAGTCACTCCCAGATTCCTGACCTACTGAAACTGAGAAATATTAAATGTTTTACTTTTGTTCAAAGCCACTAAGTTTTGGAGTAATTTGTTACAACACTATACACTTGGAAGTTTAAATCTTTTAATAGAGGAAACACAGGAAAATACATTTGTGATCTGGGAGCAGGCAAAGTTTTCTTGAATAGGACACAGAGAGCAATAACCACAAAAGAAAAAATAGATAAATCAGACTTCACTGAAATTTAAAACCTCTGCTCATCAAAAAAGATTATTAACACAATGTATACATATATCAACTCCTCTCATTGAACACCTTAAATATTTTACAATATTGTCAATTATACCTCGATAAAGCTGAAGAAAAAGATTAAGAAAATGAATAGACAAGCCACTGACTGAAAGAAAATATTCACAAAACATACATGACAAATGAACTTGACTTCATAATATATAAAGAACTACAAATAAAGAATAAAAAGACAAGCAGCCCAAATTTTAAAAGTGGGCAGAAGACTTGAACAGATTACTTCACAAAGGAATATGTAAAGATGGCCAATAATCATATGAAAAGATGTTCAACATAGTTAGTCCCTAGGGCAGTGGTTCTCAACCTTCCTAATGCTGGGACCCTTTAATACAGTTCCTCATGTTGTGGTGATGCCCAACCATAAAATTATTTTCGTTACTACTTCATAACTGTAATTTTGCTACTGTTATGAATCGTAATGTAAATATCTGATATGCAGGATGTATTTTCATTGCTACAAATTGAACATAATTAAAGCATAGTGATTAATCATAAAAACAATATGTAATTATATATGTGTTTTCCGATGGTCTTGGGCAACCCCTGTGAAAGGGTCATTCGACCCCCAAAGGGGTCACGACCCACAGGTTGAGAACCGCTGCCCTAGGGGAATGCAAATTGAAACATAATGAGATACTACTATACATCCACTAGAATAACTAAAACTAAAAAGACTGACAATATCAAATGCTGGCAAATATATGAAGAAATGAAGATTTTTCACACATTGCTGATGGTAATGTAGAATAGAACAACCACCTAACATCAACCCTGTGACTAGCAATTTCATTCACAGGTATTTACCCAAGAGAAATGAAAACACATGTCCACATATACTTGTTCAAGAATGTTCACAGCTGGCTCAACAAGAGCCTAAATGTGGAAACAGTCTAAATCAATAGGAAAAATTGTGGACTTCCACTCAAGAATGAAAAGGAACAAATTACTGATAGAACAAGATGAACGAACCTCAAAGACATTATGCAAAGCAAAAGCTAGATGTAAGAGAGTATGTACTGTACAGTTACAATCATATGAAATTCTTGAACAGGTATATCTAGTCTAAAGTAATTTTAAAAAATAGGATATTAGTTGCCAGGAAGGTAAAGGGAACAGACTAGATAAGGATACAAGGGAACTTCTGGGGACAACACAGGAGTATGGCTTACACACATGTATCCTGCTGTTCAGAATTCTACAGCTTAGATTTGTGTGCTTCAATTTATGTAAATTTTAGAGGAAAAAGAAACATAAAATAATAAGTGGTAGGTAGAGAATAGAACAAGTCATAGATAATAAAGGATGACAGTGTTGATAATTTTGAATCTAGGTAATGTATATATAGAGTTTATCTCATTGTCTATTTTGTATATACTTGAAATGTCCATAATAAAAAAAAACCCTCAAAACAAAGAAGTAAAGGCATACATATCACAAATAGTAATGTTCTAAATTATCTGACTCATCAGAAATGCAATTACTCTGTCAAACTGCTATAATGTTAGTGATCATTCACTCTTGATGTCTGGAGGTATTGTAATTTGTTGCCAACCAGTTACCAACTCTCCATGCCTGGCAGCAGCTCCTGACCACATTCACAGTAGCACTATCCTAACCTGTCTTGCCTCATTTTTTTCTTCACCAAATAAGAATAATAGTAGCAGTATAATAACACTGACTTCTTAGAGGTGTTATGATATTAAATAGTAAAATATATGTAGAGTGCTTTAAATAGTGCCTGGCATAGAAGCGCTCCATAAGCATTAGCAATTATGCTCATTAATACAATCTGCTATAGTTAGAGTTTTTAATTCCTAGGATCTACTTAGTTGCCAGTAATTTTATGCCTTTTTAAAAGTTATTGGCATCCCTTAAACTTTGAGCTTATTACTCAATAAATTCTTGCTGCTTATATTTTTGCATAAGTCAAAAATATGAAAAGGAAGAATCACCTACTGTATTGATGAGGAAACTGAGGTTCAAAGATTAAATGCGGCAGACATGTCTCAGGTGGTTGCCCTGGCCCAACCATTCTTTGAAACAAAGGGGTATTTCCACAGACAAGTCATTACTGCCATACCCTTCCCAGCCACCACCGTTTGTCCACAAAGGGGCAGCTGCCCAATCACAGCTGAGTCCATTAGATTCCTTCTCCCAGCACTATGCTATGTCCTTGACAGCGCTCTGGGAGGTTTCTCAAACCCTGAGGTCTTATTTCTGCCCTTCCCCAGGTTGGGGAGTTAGGCTCCTCTAATGATTCTCCCATGCAATGGCTCCTCTAGCATACTTATGATAAACTCACCTTGGATCTCTAAGTTGGCCAGAGTTAGTTTTCATTACTAACATGACATAGAGGCGTCACATGAGTTCTACAAAGCACACTGTACCCGATCTATTCTGTCAGGATCAGCAAAATTTTGACAAGAGAAGAAAGTGTGGGACGTTACAGGTGAGAGAAGGGAAGAAAAACAGAGATATAGGGAACTGAAAGAAATGCAATTTTACTGCAGAAAAGGCACAGAAAAGCTCAGTTAATCCTCAATAAATGTTTGCTGAATTGATATTAAATTAGATATAAGACCAGACGGACAAGTTGAGGACCAATCATATATGGTTTTGAATGACAAACTAAGGAATTCAGCATTTACTCTCCTCAGAATGGGGGCTACTCAAGTTTCTGAGCAGAAGAGCCCTATAATATTAATTGTGCTTTAGAAAGAGCACTAACGTCTCAGGCAGTCCCCGTGAATGCTGAGTTTATTAATGGGCTGAGATTTCTATGTTTTCAGTACAGTATTTATGTTTCTAAGCAAATCTATGTTTCTAACTATTTACAGGCACATTGTATAGAAGCATAAGATTTTGCTTCAATGTCAAAATGATACTTCTTATGACTCTACTCAAAGAACTGAAATATTTGCAAATACACTATATTAAATAATTCCATCTTCTGGTCTGGATCTAATCAAATGAAGCTGACAACAAAATTAATTTGGGATCAACAGTGTTTCTACACTAAAGATGACCTGAGGCAGACATGCTATTACGACCATGTTAAAACTGAGAAACTGTTAAGGTAAGTACCTTCTTGTACTCTATCTAATGAAGAAAACCCAAGTTCCACTTAATGTGCCTTAGAAGACACTCCATAGCATAAGAAATCTTGTTATATGCAATCTTGTTATCATGAAGTGTAATTTTAAAAACAGACCCTAAACCCCAATTCAGAAAAGCTATACATTATTTTCCAACCATACAAATGACAAAGTATGTACATTGTACTTCTGTAAACACCATTCCCTGAATTGTAGGGAGCTAATAACCTAAAGATAAAAACTGACCTGCTCATCTAGCTATTAACTATTTACGTGGTCATAAAGCAATAAAACAAACAAAAAATGTATTAGGAAAAAGTCAAATGAAAAGCAAAATAATTTTATCCAAACGAATCAGCTGCCTTTCAACAGAAAATTTTTTTCTTTTCCTTTCAAATAAAGAAAACCAAAAATGTCAGCAATGAAAGTACTGCTAATTAACACCAATCATAGTGATAATATGCCATGGAACAGGAAGAGACAAGTAACAGATTCATAAGTCAATATATTTTCTCATACCCATGCCTGTACTGTAACTAGTGAACCATAGAACTCGAACAAACTTTCTGAAACGTGAAAAGAATCCAGTAACTCCTACAGAACCTCATAAAAAGTTTCTGAGATACTTCAAGCACGTGTTTCCAGTGTGTTCCAACGGTGGCTTTTAAATGGAAATTCCTACAAGCAAAAGCACCAGGGTCCTGGGTGCGAAAACTGGGTCAAGCCCCCTCAGGTGCATTCACCAAGGCTGAGATTAGGGTACTGGGGGGTAAGTGGGATGCTGCCTCTGCCCTACAGGTCCACACCCCCTCGCCCGCCCTCCTCCCGCTAGCGCCCCGCCGCGCCGGGTACTCACAGCTCTGGTCTCATACAGAACCAGCTTCTGGACCGAGCTGATGATGGGAGCGGCGCCTGCAGGCATGGCCCGAGCAAATGGGAGCCCCTGGACAGGGTACCAGGCCGCGGCCCAGGTTGCATCAGCCTCCGCACCGCCCCAGGAGACCCGGAGAGAAGACACCGCAGACCCTAGACACAGGTCCAGCCGGGAAAACACCTCCTGGGCACTAAATATAAAGATAAATATTGGGACGACTGGCTACAGCTCAGATGTTTCCGGGTCCTGATGCCCCACCTTCAGGCAAGCCCCGCCCCAGGAGCAGCGGGGCGGGGTTGGAGGCTGGACCATAGAGAACTCGGGTAGAGGTTCCCAGAAACTGCGTGCCGCCGAGAAAGGGCGCAAAGGACGCCATCTTTGATGCGGGCACGGGAAAAAGTGGGCGGAGAAGGTAACCGGGTTACTTGAGTCTCACTTTTAACTGGTCCTTGTTTTTAGAAAAAAAAAAAAAGGTTTGGGACTGGATTGCTTCTTTTGAAACGCTTCTCCGAGTTGTAGACAGATCTGTTCCCAAGTTGGTCTGTTTTTTCCCTAATTCTGTCTTTGTTTTTCTGGAAAACTGCTTTGTGATGGTGCTTCACTGAGTGTTGATGTTTTCCCGCTGACGTCTCTGTTGTCTGTTTTACCTTTATTGTTCAGAGGGTGTGTGGTTCAAAGATTTTTTTAAGTCACCTAAAGTTGGAAATTTTGGACTGCCCCACCTATTTGTGCCGAGACTAACCATTTGTAAATTCTACAAATGGACTGTCGAGGGTGGTGCAGTGCCGTGTCGTGTAGTACTGGCTTTGGAGTCGGGCACTTCTGCGTTGAAAAGTAAGGTTTCTTCCACTTGATACGTGTGGACACTTATAAATGGGCAATGCATGTGCCCTCTCTGGTCATCGCCTTCCATATTTGTGGGGGGAAAAGTGTGCTATAGTTATGAGTGCAAATTTAGGTACAAAAAAATGAACATTTTAAAATAAGAAAATAAATTACAGGCCCTCCAACCGAGGCACCGCCCACTCCTTGCCCCCCGCCCCCGGCCAAGCGTCCCTGCGCGCTGCAAAGCCAAGGGTTCCCTGAGCAACCGCTCAACAGATCCGAAAAGTCCTCGGAGGCGGATGTGTCCTGCTTGCAGTCGGGTCCGCTGGGTCCGCTGCGGTCGGGTAAGTAGGAGCGGTAGTCCACTGACGCAATGCTTTTGGTATGGATTGGACGGAATCCCCCCTCCTGCGGGGACCCCAGGCCAGACCCGTTCCGTTTCCTGCAAAACTAAATTTCAAGATCTCCAGAAGTTTTGCTTTTTAAAACTAGTTCCCCTTTCAGTGACTAATATTTTCATTCCACAAATGTTTACTGTGCACCTACTATGAAGGAGAACATAAATTGTACTGGGCTATAGTTAACTTAGCCTAGGCAGAGAGAGTGCTATGTTTTCCAGGAGTTGGGCCAAACTTCAGGACGCACTGCTGGAGGGTTTTATTTGTTTATTTGTTTTTGTTTTTTAATCTTATTGTTTTTCAATTACAGTTGTCCCATTTTTCCCCCACTGCTCTCCCCTGGCCCGACCTCCCACCCCGCTCCCACAGTCAATCCCCACTTTGTTGTCTATTTCCATGAATTTTTTATACTTGTTTGTTGACAAGACCCTTTCCCTTCTTTTCCCGTTACCCCCTCCCACCTCTTCTCAGGTCTCTTCACTTTGCTCCTTATTTCCATATCTCTGGTTCTGTTCTCATTTGTTTGTTTTTTTCATTAGTTTCCACTTACAGGTGAGATCATATGGTATTTGTCTTTCACTGCCTGGCTTATTTCACTTAGCATAGTACTGCCCAGTTCCATGCGTGCTGTCGCAAAAGGTAGAGGGTGTTTCAATGGTTAAAAAACTATGGAAACTAAAAATTTGTATTGAGTTATATTGTGGTATAAACACACAATGTGGTATTAAAGATTATATTATATAACAATGTGATATTAGAGGTAATCGTGTCAATTCAAAATTGAGAAACTACAAAACTTTAAATAAATATTTAATAACTTTAAATTGTTTTTCACTGTTTGATACTCCTTTTCTTAAAAACCAGAAAGGTTACCATGTCAGTTCTGGCATTTTGCACTGACTTGGATCTTTTAACTGGAAAAAATACTTAGTTCTGTTACATTTTATTAAGGAAGTAAGTTAAATATTTGCACAATGTTTTTATTTAGGATAACAACTCAAAATATCTGTGAATTCTGGTTTTTCAATATTTAGTTTTCAATTATTATAGTATACTATAATTAAGCACTTCATTTGAACTTAGTTTGGTTCAGTCAGAAACAGATCCTGAGACAACAATTTGAGTACAAATAGTTTATACAGGGAATAATCCTGAAAACAACAGCAGGGATGTAAAGGAACTAATAAAGGGAATATTATCAAGCAAATCTCTCTGTGAGCTGAATTCACTGGGGAATTCACTTGATGTATGTATGCCTCGCTTATTTCTTCTTAAGGGACAAAGGAGCTGGGGCATTTGTTCATTGACCCCCACCAGTTATTCCCCTGGAACTTCAGTCGGTCCTGTGCTCCGGCAGAATAGATTTTGGCAGCCAGAAAGAGCCCTTAGGCAAAGAGTCACACATGCCAGCCAGCAGCTGGAAGTTGGGCTGGCCATGTGTGGGAAAGGTATATGTCAAGTAGATATGAGCAGGGCTCTAATAACATCTGCTCTGTTCCAACCTTTGTGCCACTCATATCCACTCCTCCCCCATATAAGTTCACACTATCTGTCACTGATTCTTTAACATGTCTGGTCCCAGTTTCTAAAAGAAATGGACTCACAAAAAGATGATTAACAGGACAAGCTACAGAGTCCAGTATTGCAATTAATCCTAAGTCTGTAATTGTAATTCATCACTTCCCTCCTTTACCACCCATTTGAAATTTCCCTTGCCCTTGGCCAGCATTTCTGCTGGCCTATGTTGTTTTACTGGTAGGGAAACCAGCTTTCACCCTTGAAGGGTGTAAACCCCTGGGTACCATGTCATTATCAGGTTGTGGTTGCTACAGTTATCCATTCACTGGATAAGAAAGCATGAAGAGGAGTCTCAGAGAATCCTCGAATTCAAGAGATAAATCTCCCTGCCCCAATTATGTCACAGCAACTCTACCTCCACCAGTGTAATGACTCCTTAACAGGTACGTGGAGCCAAACATGATGCGGTGGCAGCAGCAATTTTAGGTTTAGTGAAGCCTAACAAAGTGGGTTTCCTGAAAGAAGCATCTCTCTTCTGTCAAAACCAGGACTTCCAGTCCAGCAGAACCTCAAGTTGTGGAGCAAGTTGGTGCAAATTCCTCATGTCAATCACAGTGATAGTAGGAGAAGCCACTCTTACCCAGCCCGTGGTTCAAAGCATATTCCCCATCTTGAAGTACAATGTCTCAGTCCCACACAATCCCAAACTGGTGCATCAGTTGTACCTTTAAGAGGCTCTTTTAACAGTTTATCTGACCAGCAGCTTCTAGGTGAGGTGGTATGTGGTAGGACCAACAGCAGACCCTCCATATTACCCTGCCCAGGCTCTGTAGCTTCAGTGTCATCGCAAGATGTCGATTCAACACGGGAGGAGACAGATACCATGTCACTCCCGAGTCGGACTGCACAGCCATTCTCGGCGGTGCAGATAGACTCTTAAGAAGCTACACCATCGTCTCTCGAGACAGACGGCTGCTGACGACGAGTGGATCCTTCTTATCATACCTCCATTACTATAAATAGTTTCCTCTGATACAAAACAATGTTACATGGAATCCCATAATGATAAATGAGACAATTCCAACCCTCAGAAAATGGTGCTGGCCAAGGCACTGCAGGCAGAGAAGACAAAACCATACTAGGAACACATGTCACCTGCTGGCCTCTCCAAGGTGAAGGGGCCCTGTGTAATCAGTATGTCACTGAATGGATGTATCATATTGTGGGCTCACCCTCAGTCTCTGCTGCAGACAGGTAAGACATCCAACAGAAGTAGCAGCTAGATCAGCCTGATGAGAGGGAGACTTGTTGAGCCCACGTATAGCCTCTGTCGCCACCATACTTACTCCATTTTTGAGCCCATTAGGCAAGCACTGAGGTGACCAAGGACAAAGACTAGTTGGCATTTACGGGATGATCATCCTGCCCACCTGGTTGATGAGTGCCTCTTCTGAGATGGATGCTTTGTAAAACACAAAGTTCACTTATTTTGTATCGATTCGTATCAGTTTTCTATGCGGCACAACAAATTACCACAAATTTAGCATTTTAAGACAACACAGTTTCCATGTCCAGGAGACCTGGCATAGCTTAGCTAGGTCGTCTGCTCAAGGTCTCACAAGGCTGCAATCAAAGTGTTAGCCAAGCTGCATTTTTACCTGGAGGCCCAACTATGGGAGAATCCACTTCCAAGCTCATTCACATTGTTGGCAAAATTTATCTCTAGGACTGAAGTCCCAGTTTTATTACTGGTTGGTGGCCAGTGGCTGCTCTGAGCCTTTGGAGGCTACCTGTTATTCCTTACTGTGTGGTCATTTTATAACATAGCAACTTATTTCTTCAGAGCCAACAAGGAGTCTCTCTCCAGTCTACTAAGATGGAGTCTTATTTCTATAATATAATGTTGTGGGAGCAACATTTCTATTATTATTGCTATATTTAGAAGCAAGTCACACATAGACTGCAATCAAAGGAAGAGAATTACACAAGGGTGCAATTCATTAGAGGTCACCTCAGAGTGTGTTCACACTACACCACTCCCATAAGCCCATTCACACGCCTCTTCCTTCAAACTCTTTTATCATCCAATCTTGATCCTTCCAAGCCCTTGACCAAGTGATTTAGGACCTGCTCCAGGTATCCTAACCAGGACATTAAAGCACGAGTCATGGGAGAGAGCCCACATATCAGTAAACTCTTATCCAGTCAACATTCCCCTAGTAAGCACCCTCAAGATCTTCTCCCAGGATGTTCTGGTTCCTATTGATACATCATAGCCAGCCCCTTCAGCTGTTTAGACGCCTAATGCCTTTTTTTTTTTTTTTCTGTATCAGTGCTTTCCCAGCTACTACTCCAGAAGCTATGACCTTTGACCCCAGCTCTGCTCTAGAAGCTATGAGGGAAAGTGAAGGCAGATCTTGTGGAAGGCAAGCATTGTCTTCTGGGGTGTTTTCCTTAAGCCAGGAAGAAGAGGCCTCTATCTTCCAAAAATGAAGAGGGGTTACTTCTCTTAATGCAGAGCACTTAAGAGTAACCTGGGGTTCAAGGTACTTAGACATCCGCCTAAGTAGCTGAATCCCAGGCCTTAGAGCCCCAGTTGTAGTATGTAATAGTCTCTTTAGTAAGATTTTCGTGTCTCTAAAAGGTATAGATGCATTTTCCTCTTTAAAACTACATTTATGGCAGTATTACTTATTTTTTGCTATAAAAAAAACTTAAAATTTCAGCCCTGTAGTTGACAAAGCATCCATCTTAAATCTTTTTAATATAGTAGCAATATTTCTCACTGTCTTGTTTCATATTGACATCTTAAAATAATATTGGTTATATTAAGCCCATTTGAAAATTCTTAAGTTCCACAAAGAAATTTAATTACATTCCACTTATCTGGAAGCATATAACCCCTTCAATCCATGTTTTTTTTTTTTTATTTTGGTTTTTCAATTACAGTTGTCCCCTTTTCCCCTAATTTCTCTCCCCCACCCAACCCACCCCCTCTCCCGCAATCATATCCCTCCCCGTTGTCCATGTCCATGAGTCTTTTATACAGGTTCTTTGACTAATCCCTTCCCTTACTTATCCCCCTTCTCTCCCTCTCCCCTCCCCCCTATTGACTGCTATTCTGCTCTTTGTTCTATTTAGTTCCTTTGTTTGTGTTGTTCTTTAGTTTCCTGTATTAGGTGATATCATATGGTATTTTTCTTTCTTTGCCTGGCTTATTTCACTAAGCATAATTCTCTCTAGTTCCATCCATGTTGTTGCAAATGGCAGGAGTTCCTTCTTTCTTTCTGCTGCATAGTATTCCATTGTGTAAATGTACCACAGTTTTTTGATCCACTCATCTACAGATGGGCACTTAGGTTGTTTCCAGCACTTAGCTATTGTAAACAGTGCTGCAATGAACATAGGAGTGCATAAGTTCTTTTGAACTGGTGTTTCAAGATTCTTCGGGTATAATCCTAGTAGTGGAGTCGCTGGTTCAAAAGGCAGTTCCATTTTTAATCTTTTGAGGTAATTCCATACTGTTCTCCATAGTGGCTGCACCAGTCTGCATTCCCACCAACAGTGCAGTAGGGTTCCCGTTTCTCCACATCCTCGCCAGCACTTGTTGCTTGTTGATTTGTTGATGATGGCCATTCTGACTGGTGTAAAATGATATCTCATTGTGGTTTTTATTTGCATCTCCCTGATGGCTAATGATGTTGAGCATTTTTTCATGTGTCTATGGACCTTCTGTATGTCCTCTTCGGAGAAGTGTTTGTTCAGGTCCCTTGCCCATTTTTTAATTGGGTTGTTTGTTTTCTTGATGTTTAGTCGTATCAGCTCTTTATATATTTTGGAAATCAGTCCCCTGTCTGTGATGTCATTGCAAATATGTTTTCCCATATGGTTGGTTTCCTTTTCATCTTGCTGATGTTTTCTTTTGCTGAGCAGAAACTCTTCAGTTTGATGTAATCCCATTTATTTATTTTTTCCTTTATTTCTCTTGCTTTAGGAGATGTATCCGTGAAGAGATTGTTACGTGAGATATCTGATATTTTCTTGCCTATGTTTTCCTCTAGGACTTTTATGGTGTCACGGCTTACATTTAAGTCTTTGATCCATCTTGAGTTTATTCTTGTGTGTGGTGTAAGTTGGTGGTCTAGTTTCATTTTTTTGCAGGTCCCTATCCAGTTCTCCCAGCACCATTTGTTAAAGAGGCTCTTCTCACTCCATTTTATGTTCCTTCTCCTTTATCAAAGATTAGTTGACCATAGAGGCCTGGGTTTATTTCTGGACTCTCTATTCTGTTCCACTGATCTATATGTCTGTTCTTATGCCAGTACCATACTGTTTTGATTACAGTGGCTTTGTAGTATTGTTTGATATCTGGTGTTGTGATTCCTCCTGCTGTGTTCAATCCATGTTTTTATTGTTCCCTGAACTGTGTCCCAGACCACTCTGACATAGTTTTGTTCCATTTTTGAAGTCTGCTTATTAAAGTCTTTCTATAAGATTTTGTAATTTTTCCATAAAGGGCTTATATAGTTTTCTTACATTTAATCCTGGTTACTTTATATGTTTGTTGTTAAGTCATGTTTATTTTTTATTACATTTTCTAGCTATTTTGATGTATAAAAATTAACTGAATTTTGTATAATGATTCTGAATTCAGAATATTAGATTATCTCATTCTTAAAATGTATCCATGGTTGGGTATTCTATGCAAGTAATTGTATCAACTAGGAATAATGACACTTTTCTTTCTTTTGTCTTGTTATGACCTTAAAGAGACATTTTTAATATTTAATCATTAAATATGTTTGTCCTTTTTTCATACCCTTTATCAAATGAAAGAAGTTCCCTTCTAATCCTAGTTGCTAATAATTTATTTTATATTAATCATTAAAGGATGTTGAATTGTTTCGTACTTTTTCTATTAACATAATCATATATTTAATGTGATTATTTCATCTTCTCATATTAAACCACCCTGGAATTCCTGAGGAAAACACGACTTGATGATGATGTTGTGTTTTTTATATATTGCTGGGTTCAACTTCCTATTATTTTAATTAAGATTTTTAAAATCTTCTTCATAAATGAAGTTGGCACATACAGTAATTTTGCTTTTTTACACTATCTTCTGTTTTAGCTATGAAGGTTATATGAGACACATAAACTCATGTAAAAAGTCTACACTTTATCTTTTCTCTGAAAGAGTGTCTGTAAGATTGCAAGACGTGGAGCTCTTCAATAAAACCATCTGATTTATTTGTGGGAAGATTTTTTAGTTACTGACTTCATTTCCTTAATGGTTATAGAACCCGCTCAAGTTTCCTTTTTTTTTTTTTTTTCTTTTTTGAGAAACTGATTTTTTTAGGAATTTCTCAATTTTGTTTAAGTTTTCAGATTTATTTTGGAACATTGTGTTTGTATCTTTTTATTATGTGTATCTATAGCATTATTATCTCTATAGTCCTTCCACTTTTCTATATCTAATATTGTGTGATTACATAGGCAGAAAATCTGTAAGTGTTATGGAAGATTCAACCAATAATATCAACAAATTTGGTGTAAACAACACTTAAAGAACACGATGTCAAACAAATGTAAATTGCATATTCTTTGCAAGGATACAGGGAATTTTTTTGGAAATTACCCTGTAATAGACCAGAAGGCAAGCCTCAGCAAATTTCAGAGAATTAATATAACATGAAGAACATTCTCTGATATAATGTTAGACATAAACAACAACAAAAACAGAAAAATCTTAGTTTTTTTAATTTTAATTTTAATTTTTTTATTGTTTTGGAATTTTTTAAAATATGCGTTATTAATTATGCTGTTACAGTTGTCCCAATTTCTTTTCCCTTTGTTCCCCTACACCCAGTGACATCCCTCCCTCCAATTGTCCGCCCCCTCTTAGTCCACGCCCATTGGTTGTGCATATAGTTCCTCTCAACATCTTCCTGTCTACTCCACTCCCTCCTACTATGCTTCTTAATTCCTGCACCATCTCCCTCCCTTTCCCCCCTTCCCCCTCCCGGCTGACCTCCCCCCATAATGTTCCCCATACCTATAATTCTTTTCACACTCTCGTTGCCTACTTAGTTTGCCTTTGTTTCGCTTCCCTAGCTTCTGTTGTTGGTTGTTGTGATACAGTTTTCATTTTAATGTTCATAGTTTTGATCCGTTCTCCTAAATAAGTCCCTTTAACATCTCATATAACAGTGGTTTGGATCTGATGAACTCCTTCAGTTTTACTTTGTCCTGGAAGCACTTTCTCTGCCCTTCTATTCTGAATGACAGCTTCGCTGGATAAAGTATTCATGGTTGTAGGTTTTTGCTTTGCATTCCTTTGAATCTTTCTCACCAATCCCTTCTTGCCTGCAGAGTTTCTTTTGAGAAATCAGCTGACAGTCTTATTGGGACGCCTTTGTGTGTAATTCTCTTCTTCTCTCTTGCTGCTTTTAAGATTCTCTCTTTACCCTTAATTTTTGACATTTTGATTATAATGTGTCTTGGTGTGGTTCCCCCTGGGTCCAGTTGTTTTGGAACTCTCTGTGCTTCCTGGACATGTAAGTCTATTTCCTTCCCCAAGTTAGGGAAGTTCTGCTTCATTATTTTTTCACATAATTTTTCAATTTCTAGTTCTTCTTCTTCACCTTCTGGCAGCCCTATGATTTGGATGTTGGCCCGCTTATAGCTGTCCAATAAGTTTCTGAGCCTCTCCTCATTTTCCTCACTTCCCGTTTCCTCTTTCTGCACTGGTTGACTGTTTCTTCCCTATGTTCTGATTTGTTGATTTGATCCCTGGTTTTCTTGCCCTCACCACTAGTTTCATATTTGTTTTTGTTCATTTCAGCAGGACTAGTCTTTATTCCTTCCCTGTCTTGTTTAAGATCTGCTATAAGGTCTGTAAGCGCTTTTATAAGCAAAGCTCTGAATTGTGCCTCAGAAAGATTTTCTCTCTGCTGCTTCATTAGATTAGAAATTTGCTGTCTGGTCAGCTGTGTCACTGGGATCTCTATCATGATCTGTGCCATCTTGAACAGTTTTGTGTTTACCTTTGCTTCCTGGGCAGGGCTGTCACACCTCTTACACTATAGGGGGGGAGCCCTGTACACTCATCACAACCGCGCATTTTCTGCGGGGGCAGGGGTCCAAGATGAGAAGATCGGAAGCCTCCTCCTCCGTCCCCACCCCCACTGGGCCTCACAGTCCAAGGCAATGGGGGTCTGTCTTCCCTGGCTTTGGAATTGCAAGCTGACAGGTCTGGTCTGCAGCCTGGAGTGCTCCCTAGGCACTTCTCACCTCCCCTTAAATACGGGTGTCTGTGCTTACTACTGTCCTGCCGCCGTCACTGCTGCTGCTGCGGACAGCATAGCTTGACCTCTCCTCCCCGGCTTCGCTCCTCCTACCTATCCAGACGAGCACCACTTGTTTATAACTTCATACATTGGACTTCCATTTATTTTCTGGAACTTCTGGTTATTGCTGGTTTTGCGGTAGTTGTAGTCCTTCTTAGTTGTGAAGGGAGACGGAGCGTGTCAGTCTAGGCCTCCATCTTGGCCAGAAGTCTCTTGTATTTGTTTGCTTCTGTGTCCCAGGGAGAGCTGTCGCTCCTGTCTGGATGAGTATTTCTTCTTTATATCGTTGTTTGCTGGACTTCCATGCACTTTGATTTTCTGGAACTTATGGTTGTTTCTAGTTTTGAGGTAGTTGTATTTCTTCTTAGTTGTGGAGGGAGACACAGCATGTCTGTCTATGCCTCCATCTAGGCCAGAAGTAGAAAATTCTTAGTTTTAAGATGTAAGAAAACACTTCTAAAAAACACTTCTAATGTTTAATATTGTTTAATTGTATCTTCTGTCTTTTTTCTTGATAAATCTTGAGAGAGGTTTTTTATTTATAAGTTGTTTCAAAATACCACTGTTTAGCTTTGTTGATCCTCTTTATGTAATGTTTGTATTTTATTTTATTAATTTTAAAAATATATTTTTTATTTTTTTCTATTTTTCAATGTTTTTAAGTTGTGGGCTTATCATTATGATTTATTTTAGAGACATTGGTACTCCCTACACACACACATACAGAAATAGATGTGTGTATATGTGTAACATATTCAATTCGATCTTTAATAAAATACACACATCATAACATATGTGTATGTATACATACATGTGTTTTTCCCTTTAGTCTTTCAGAAGCACTTTGGTTTAGCTATCTTTTTTACAGCATATAACTGGATTTTCCTTTTTATCTTAAACCAAGAGTCTATTATTACTTTTTACACATGAGTTTAACTTACAATTATTAACAAAAGCAATGTGTTTATGGTGTGAAATGACTTCTGGACTAAGCAAATTTACAAGATATTCTGGTTCTCCCTAGACTGCCTACCTGTTCCAACTAAATTAAGCACTTTTTAACAATCTTACTCTGTCTTATTGCAGTATTTTGTATTATGACTTCTCAAGAGAAGATAGAAGAACATCCTTTTGTGGATATATTTAATGAAGATGAAGCTGAAAAGGACTTTATGTTGTCTAAACCTGTTTGCTTTATTGTATTTGGGAAACCAGTAAGCTATCTCTTCTAACTTATTTAGTGTAATTTTTTAATTTTTAAGATCATAATCTTACGTTACCATAGTATGAAAACCACAGTGTGATAATTATTTTGAGTGTTTGTTAAATTCATTGTATGGTTTAAAACCTGATACAATATTGGTTCTAAATTTATAACTTTCTTCTTGTGCATTATTATTGCAAAGGAACCTAGATTTTAGTTATCTTTGGTTTTATATTATGAAGAAATTGACCCATCAAAGCACTGTATCATGACAGTTAGTAGCATGTGATTCAATGTTATATCAGACTCAATTTTCATATAAAACTTTCCATGGAATTTGTTGTGAGGTTCTCTGGATATGTGATGTGGGGACAATATAAGAACAAATGGGAGGTTCTCCCATTAATATCTGAATTTACTGAGAGGCAAGGTAACAAACACCTTTACCCACAGTGTTTTAGTGAACCTATGCAGTGTATTTCTACAAAACAGAAAGAAACCAAAAATGGTTGTCATAAGATAGCTTGCCTTTTGGAGCTAGTGGTTAGTTACCATTAGAGGGCCTGAGCTGGTTAATTAAAGAGCCTCTCCAGAATGGCAGAGACAAAGGGTTGCATCCTGTTTTTCACTTAATTTCATATGGACCCTGGGACAGATACCAATAACTTTTATTATGTTTCTAAAAACATAATAGAGTTTTTAAAGTCAACAGTGAAAGTAATCAGATGAAACTATTACTTCATCAAAGTGATATTTTATCTTTAAAATATGATACTTTTCAAAGATATCCATTAAGGACATTTTTGCTCTTGGAAGTTACTAAATAAAAGTCTCAAAACATTCATTATTATAAAACTTAAGAAGGAAATAAAATGATGAATCTCAGTAGAATCACAATGACTTATTTTCAATATTATAAAATTTGACATTCAAAAGTGTATAATATCTGGAATACCACTTTGATAGAGCTTTCTGGTTTTAGGGCTATTTTCTTAATTTAAAAAGATTTATTTAAATTGCTTCCTAAATGTGACAATTAGTAGAGAAAAATGAAGCTAAAAATCTCTAGAGTCTATGCTTACTTTATTTTGAAAAATTACTTACTGGATAGTATAGTAACCATCAATAGAGTCTTAAAATGAGAATATCTATTCCATTGGCAAATAGCAATTTAATTGGGTTTTAAATAACACCTTTCTTTTTAAGGGTGTTGGGAAGACAACATTAGCTCGTCAAATAGCACAAGAATGGAAATGTATTCATGTAGAAGGTAAATTTTACTTTTCTACCCAATATTTTGGTATAATAACTTTCAAATATGCATAAAAAGTAAAAAAATATACAATGGCCCAGGTCAGGTGTCTCACCTCAGTTGATAAGAGCATTGTGCTGTATACCAAAAGTTGTGGGTTTGATTCAGGTCGGAGCACATACCTAGGTCACAGGCTCAGTCCTCGATTGGAGTGTGTATAGGAGGCAACCAACCTGTGTTTGTCACATCTCTCTCTCCTCTCCTCTCCACTCCTCCCCTCTCCTCTTCTCTTCTCTCCCTCTCTCTCTCACTCTCTCTCAAATCAATAAACATATCTCCAGGTAAGGATTTAACAAAAGAATTATACAATAAATACTCATCTAACACATCTAATCATCTATTGTCTGTAATTAATATTTTGCTATATTTACTTTATCATACATCACTATTAACCCAGTAAATTATCTTCACGATAGCATCAAACGTGTTTTGCCCTTCGGTTAGTCCTAGTTTTGTTCATAGAATTTAGAAGGGTTTATGAAGGGTCTTTGACTTCATTCTATTGCTACGAAATCTCTGATTTCATAATTTAGAACTGTTGAGGAGGTGTATCTCTGGACTGTTTCCCTGTGAAAAATGAAGAGAAAGAGTGCTCACAGTTGTGCCTGGGAATATTTTCCAGGACTTAACTACCTTTGGAGATAAATTTATTTTTTCTTACTTATAAACTGGTTTGTATTCTTTGCAATATATAAGACAAGGATTGATATCTTTATATATAAATATTATCACAATTAATAAAAGTACTTATGCTCTTATAGAAAACTAATTCACAAAAGTAGAAACAAAAATAGGCAAAAATAAAGAAAAAAGTTTAATCTCATTGTTATTCAAAGATGCTAATTAAAATAATACTGATTCATATTTGCATATCAAGTTGGCAGTAAACTTTTTTCTTCTCAGAAAGCTTTTAAATTTTTTTAGTTTTTAATTATATTTTATTGATTTTGCTATTACAGTTGTCCCAATTTTTCTCCTTTGCTCCCCTCCACTCAGCACCCCCAACTTCCTAAGAAAATCCCCACACCGTTGTTCATGTCCATAGGTCATGCATATGAATTCTTTGGCTACTCCATTTCCTATACTGTACTTTACATCCCTGTGGCTATTCTGTAACTACCTATTTGTACTTAATCCCCTGCCCTTTCACCCATTCCTCTACACCCCCCCCTCCCATCTGGCAACCATCAAAAGGCTCTCTGTACCCATGATTCTGTCTCTGTTCTTCTTGTTTGCTTATTTGTTTTTTAGATTCAATTCTCGATAGATATGTATTTTTGCCATTTTATTGTTCATAGTTTTGATCATCTTTTCTTAAATAAATCCCTTTAACATTTCATATAATAATGGTTTCATGATGATGAAGTTCTTTAGTTTTTTTCCTGTCTGGCAAGCTCTTTATCTGCCCTTCAATTCTAAGTGATAGCTTTGCCGGGTAGAGCAATCTTGGCTGTAGGTCCCTGCTTTTCATGACTGAATATTTCTTGCCAGTCCCTTCTAGACTGCAAAGTTTCTTTAGAGAAATCAGCTGACAGTTTTATGAGAACTCCCCTGTAGGTAACTAACTTCTTGTCTCTTGCTGCTTTTAAGATTCTCTCTTTATCTTTAACCTTTGGCATTTTAACTATTATGTGACTTGGAGTGGGCCTCTTTGCATCCATCATGTTTGGGACTCTCTGTGTTTCCTGGGCTTGTATGTCTTTTCCTTCACCAAATTAACGAAGTTTTCTTTCATTATTTTTTTCAAATAGATTTCCAATTTCTTGCTCTTTTTCTTCTCCTTCTAGCACCCCTATGATGCAAATGTTAGAATGCTTGAAGTTGTCCCAGAGGCTGCTTATACCATTCTCATTATTTTTGGGTTCTTTTTTCATCTTGCTGTTGTGATTGGTTGTCTTTTTCTTCCTTATGTTTCAAATCATTGATTTGATTCTCAGCTTTATCCACTCTACTGTTGTTTCCCTGTAAATTGTTCTTCATTTCAAATAGTGTATTCTTAGATTCTGACTGGATATTTTTTATGCTGTTGAGGTCCTCACTAATTTCCTTGAACATTCTTATAACCAGTGTTTTGAACTCTGCATCTGATAGATTGCTTATATACATTTTGTTTAGTTCTTTATCTGGAGTTTTGATCTGTTCTTTTATTTGGGCCATGTTTCTTTGTCTCCTCATTTTTGCAGTTTCTCTGTTTTTGTTTCTATGTATTAGGTAGATTTGCTAAGACTCCCTGACTTGGTGGCATGGCCTAATGTAGTATGGTCATGTATGTAGGGTCTGTTGGCACAGCCTCCCCTATCGCCCAAGCTGGGTACTCATGGTGTGCCCTCTCAAGGTGTACAAGAGGAGTACACACTCCTCTTGTAATTGAGCCTTGATTGCTATTGGCTAGTCAATGGGAGGGATTTACCCAGGCCAATCAGCTGCAAGGATTGTCTGTGACCACTGACCACCAATCCGCCCTCTATGGTGAGCAGGTTGGCGGTGCTCCAATGTAGTCTGTAGCTCTTTACTGGGTGCACAGGCTCTGAGGTGTCCTAGGTGGTGAAGGCCAAGGTCAGCCCCCACCTATGTACTGCCTGGGGTCACCTCCATGAACTGTAAAGCAATCTAAGATGGCTGCTGCTTGTGCTTGGCTGGAGATTCCAGGCAAAGTCAAGCTGTGAATCTAGGCTGGTTGCTGCTAGTGCCAGGCCTGGGGACACTTAGCAAGAGTTCAGGGGCTGGGGGCTAACTGAGGTCGGCTGTTGTTTGTTTGAGAGGATGTAGGTAGTTGTGAAGCATGAGCCAAGACTAGCCATTCATATGGAAAAGTCACTGTTAACAGCTTGGGTGTTCCTGTAAGTTGGGTGGGACAGAGTCTCAGGGGATCTCCGGGGCAGGGCAAATAGTGTGAGCCAGGCTGATGGCTTTGTGGGGGACAATGGCCTCTGCCCCCCTTGCTGTCTAGAAGAAAGCTATCTCCCAGCTCTTGCCTTGAAGCCAGACACCTCAGTTCCTTCCTTTATGCCACTGGTGCCTTTCAAATGCCATTCCAGGGCTGGTGCTTAGAGGGAGTGAGTCTGAGTAAGTTTGTGTGTGGATTCTTTAAGAGGAACTGCTTGGGACTCCAGAAGTTTCTTCCACTGACTCAATCCTCACTGGTTTTGCAGCCAGAAGTTATGGGAACTTATTTTCCTGACTCTGAAACCCTGGGCTGGGGGTCCTGGTGTAGGGCTGGGACTCCTCACTCCCAAGATATTCCTCCCTAATTTTTATCTACCACACGTGGATGTGGGACCAGCCTATTCCATGTCTCCATCCCTCCTACCAGTCTTAATGGATGTGTTTTTTTAAATTTTGTAGTTGTCAGACTTCCATTCAACTCGATTTCTGATGGTTCTGAGTAATGGTTGTTCTATAGTTTAGTTGTAATTTTGGTGCAGCTGTGTGAAGAGGTGAGCCATCTCTGCCTAGGCCTCCATCTTGACTGGAAGTCCAACAGTAACTTTTTTAAGTTTCTAGAATCATTGTTTACAAGAATGTTATGAAATGAGCATTCCATGGGCTGTTAGTGAAATTGCAAGTGGATACATTTTTGGCAGGGACAATTCAATAACTCACACACAAAAAAACTTTTAAATTTTTATTTTCTTTAATCAAAAATATTTATTTGTGGGACATCTTAAAGAATACCAAATGTTCCGTAGATCATTAGCAACTGGGGACATAATACAGCTCCTGGGTCCTTTCCTAGGTCATGCCCTTGTCATTTCTGTCCCAGGAAGTCTTCCATCAAGTGATGGAATATTTCTTCCTAAGAAGGAAACACATTATTCAAATTTCAGCTTTAGGACCCTTTTTTGATCAGTTTTTATCTATTTTATCACTTCTTGATGCATAATTTCTTTTTATACAACCACTCTGCAAATTTAATGGGTTCTAGATATAACTGTATGGTTATAAAAGTATCTGGACTAATAGTCCAGACACTTGTGCAATGCTTCACAATTTCCAAATCACTATAATATACACAACCTCATTTCATCCTAATAGTCTTTGCATATTATACAGGGCATAAAGAATGCAAAACACAAAGGTGTTGAGGAAGTTAGCTTCCCCAAGATGGCAGAGATGTGTTCTCTGTGGAATATATTCTGCCGCTTGCTCGGCACTTTGGTTAGGCTTAAATGACGTAATGTGTATAAACGTGCTTCGTAGACTCTGAAGTGATATACAAATATTAATCTTTGTTACCAGTTACAAAACACAAAAATGTGTTTCTTAATTTGACAGTTCTAACACCAGCTTGTGCTAATATTTTGAATTCATATTTCAGCTTTAACGATTTTGGAAGAACAGATTGCCAATGAAACTGAATCAGGAGTTATGGTAAACAAATCTAAATTTCAAAGTTGTTTTTTTTTTTAAAGAAAGCTCTGTATCACAGGTATTATTATACAGTAATGTCAAATATCTGTGTTTTTCTTAGTTGCAATCAATGCTGGTCAGTGGTCAAAGCATTCCAGAAGAACTTGTCATGAAGCTAATGTTAGAGAAGCTCAACTCCCTACAAGTCTCTCACTTTGGTATGTTATGATTATTTTGGTACATCGGCAGCTATCAGAGCAGCCTTAAAACTTGTGCTTTGTCTGAGGCACAGGCAATTTCTGGAGTGGCTCCTCCTTTCACCCTGGCACATGTCCCAGAGCCTGCCTTCAGTTGAACAGCTCAGATAGTTTTATTTGCTTGTTTACTTGTTTTATTTTCATACTCTACATTTGTAAAAGCAAATTAAGTTTATATGATCCAATCTTATTTTAGCATGGTGTTTTTTCAGCAAAAGCATCAAAAATCTCTGTGGTACTTCTCGCAGTACTGACAGCTTCAACTGACTGCTTTCCCATTGACCTTGAGTTTGATTACCACAATAAGTCCTGTCAATGGTATAGGTTTCTCCATATTAATCCACACTTACAAGGCAGGAATGGAAGCTAGAATAGCCCCAGCTTACCCTCTGGCTCCAGATATTGGCAGGCTTCAGCCTGTTCATCCAGTCTACCCTCTGACTCTGGACCTGAGAAGTCTCCCTGCCCTCAAACAGATGCTGACCACAGGCTTTGGAATTGTCCCATCAGGCAGGGTGAGCTGGGTAAGGGTTGAATTCAGACTAGGGCTAAACATACTGTCTCCTTAACCAAAGTACCCACCATGGTGATGTGTCAGACCTGGACGTTAATGCCAGTCATCACGTCAGAGTCTTGAAAACAAGTTCAAATGTTAATCAGGTGAAGGCTAGATCAACAACAGAAGCTAAATCAAATTAGGGGAGTGCTGAGAAAGCAAAACAGCAAGAACACCAGGAGGAAGCAAGCAGAGAAAGAGCTGGCCCAGTTCCTGAAAGTGTCAATGCATGCAGTGCCTGTATTTTTGGAGGGATGCCTTGGGCTCATTTAAAGAGCCTCAGATAGAATGACTGCCTTAGGATACCACCATTATTTCAAAGACATCAGCAAGAGCAAACAAGTAGGCCTAGTTGGAAACCAAGGATTACAGCAAAGCAGGAGAGAATCATGATGTAACTCATACATCCAAACCCAACATAACAGGTCTCCCTTTCTGCCTTTTGAAGTTAAGCTACTTAGCATTACTTCTCTGGATAGTGTCTAACACGTAGAGCCAGAAAGTAAAGTGTTTGAGAAAGCTTAGGAGAAATTGACACATTTTATGAGATTTTGGATCTCATTACTGTAAATGAAAGTTGTTGGTCTGATTTTTTTAAAATAAAAGATTGTGATCAGCATATTCTTAAGTGAGAATTTTGAGGTTGGCTTATTAGACATATTTATCTATCAACAGATGCTTAGTAGTTTTTTTATTATTCTATGCTAGTCATAGTATAAGATAGCAGTTTTCCAGCTTTTTGGTCTTAAGACTCCTTTACACTTATAAGAATTGTTGAGGCCCCAAAAGAGCTTTTGCTTACATGGTTTATATCTATCGGTACTTATAATATTAGAAAATAAACTAAGAAATGTATAAAATACTTGTTTAAAAATAATAAAACTGTCGTATTTTACAAAATAATATTTTTCAAAACAAAAAAATAGTGAGAAAAGTGGTAGTTTTTTATATTTTTGCAAATCTCTTTAATGTGTGCTTAAGAGGAGATCTAGCTGGATTCTCACATCTACATCTGCTTAATCTTTTGCAATATATTGTTTTTGTTGAAGTACGTGAAGAAAATCAAGCTTCACATAGACCACTGATTAGGAAAGGAGGGGTATTTTAATAGTCTTTAGAATAATTGTGGATATTCTTAATCCTACACCAAAACTTGACAAGGGAAAGTCTATTAAAGATTAGGTGCATTGTGGAATCAGAAACCATATCAGTGAACTTTTCAAACTGTGTTCCATTAAAATCCATTGATCTGTCTTGTAGTTGAAATGGGTCTTTTACCCAGGCATGGTTTTGTGGCACCTGGCATTGGTCATTTGGAAAATATTGTTCACTGACTTATGCAGACCTTCCAAATGTTGATACATTTCATTATACAATATCAAAAAAAAATCACATTTGTTAAGATCATCACCAATTTCATCAGGACAATTTTAAGAATTGGGACGCTCTTAAGCTTAGGGCAATGGATACAGTTTTTCAAAATATGAATTTTCACTTGAATTTTATAATTGGCAACAAATACTGTCAGTTGTTGTCCTTGAAGTGAGAGGCTCACTCCATTCACTTTTTATAAAATGGCTGCCAAATATCTAAAGCTGAATAACCACAATTTGTTGTCAGTCGTTCTTCTAAGAAAATACAGTTCTATTAAAATAGCAGAAAAACCTGTTGAAGGCTTTCACTTACCACTGGAGTTGAGACTTTATTCTATTTACAAAAAAGTTTCTCAAGCAATACAGTGACATGATTAAAGAACTATATTAAGGAAATTAATGAGATGGTGGTAAACAGGGTGAATTTCAATGAGAAGACTGAGGTTTCTGGGTAGGGATGCAAGCCAATGAATGTGCTAAGCCAGAATGACTAATAATTTCTTATACTGTATGAGGGGTAATTAGGTGTTTTATACTCCCGATAACTTACATAAACATTATACACATATATATTCTGTTATATTATGAAATATTAATTTAAGAAAGAAAAATAATATACCATGCAACCCATGTAAAATACCTTTACCATTTGTCATATGAGCTTTACTAATATGAATTAAAAGAATTATTAACATGGAATTTCCTTCCTTAGGCACCTCATGTACCTAAAATATATTGATTTCAGAATTTTAAATGATTTTATTTATTATCAGAAAAATATTCATAGTAATATTTTCTTAATTATTGATTTAAAATTTTTGATAAACAATTTTAAGATCTGCATTAGTGTTCATCAATAACCAGATGATATTTTAAAGTAATAATGATAAATCCATGCTTTTCCATGTGGATAACATAAAACTTTAAAAATTATATTTTGCTCTATAGGTTATATTATCACTGAAATACCATCACTTTCACAGGATGCCATGACTACTTTACAGCAAATAGACTTAATTAAAAATTTAGATTTGAAACCTGATATTATAATCAATATTAAGGTAAGAATAGTTGTTCTTTTGTAGTAGAGTTAGCCATTCTTTTTATGGTAGTGAAATTAAAGGAATGTTTACAAAAATTTTTAATACTTAGGGAATACCAATTAATGCATCAATCCTAGGGACTGAGTTACACTTTCTTATACCTCTGTGCTTTTGCACCCATAGCTCCATCCACAGCAGACATCTCCTTGCCTCTTCACCAGGTTTAATCATAGTCATACCTTGAAAGTCAGCTCAGGCATCATCTCTTCAAAATTTTCCCTCAGGGCCATCTCCTGTACCCCAACACACTCATTAATAATTCATTCTCTCCCTCTCCTCCCCACTTTCCTAACACGTTACTTACCACAGAAAAGTGAAATACTTCTCTGATGACCATGCATACTACTCTCTTCTCTCTGTCATATTATCTCACTATATTGTCATTAATCATTTTCCTCCTGGACTCTGCCTTACTTGAAGGCAGGAACCATGTCTCTCTCATATAAACATCAATTAGCACAATGTTTGGCACCTAGCTGACACCTAATAACTTTGCCAGGTAAATAAAATGAAAGACTGAACAAGTGATATGAATGTTAAAGAACACTATTAGATTAAGAATCAAGGCAGAATCCTGTTCCCAATTCTTCCCTTTCTCAGGTGTTAGAATTTGGTAAATCACATTTTGGAGCCTTAATTTCCTCTTTACAAAGATGTTAATAACTGCCTCATGGGGTTGTGATAACAATTCAGTGAGGTGAGGACTACTAGTTTATTTGAAAATTAGTTATAAGCTTTTATATTCATATCCTGATTCCCCAAAAGGCCAGACAGCTCAAAATAAATTAGATGGTTTTCAGCTCAGGTGTTGGGACCCAGTGGTGTGTAGATATCAGCTATAAGAGACAGGTGGCATTCAGAGCTGAGCATGCAGCCTGAGCCACAGGTCGTGGTCAGAGGCCTATCAAATCCATGTGATATTGACACTGTCACATATGTGAACATACGAAGTGTAAGCAATGGAAAATATAGGTTGCATAGGAATTTTAAGATTTGGTGGAAGAAGAGCACACTGGCTACAGGGCCTAAATGCTACTAAGTTTGGGGCATCAATTTGGTTCTTAGTTTGATGAGCCAAACGAGAAGAGGAAATGTGACCAGTTATATAAAATTCGTATTGCCCATGAAAAGATGAGCCATTCCTCATCAAAACATCAAAAATGAGAGAAATATCTTATATGTGTCTTAATGTAAGAGATTGTTAATGTAGAGAATGAATCCTGTACCCCATTTATGTTATGTGTGATAGCGGGTGTCCATGGCAGTTTTTGCCATGTAGCCGGAGGGTGATCAGAGGGTCTTATGTGAGACTGAACTCAATATAACACACCCTTTTCTGATGGGATAGCCTTGTTTGGGGATACAATCTGGAATTTCTAGAGCAGAATTTCTTAGCCTGAGATCCATGAATCCTTCAGCATCCATGAACTTCCTGAAATTATGTGCAAAATTGTGTGTTATGTGCATCTTTCTGAAACAAAAGTCTATGACTTTCATCATATTCTAACGGGGGTTTGTACTACAAAAAAAAGAAAAAGAAAGAAAGAAATGGTTAAGGGCCAGTGATCTACTGCAGCAGCGGTACTCACAGTACAGCTTCAGAGCCAACTGCATCAGTAGCACCCACAAGCGTGTTAGAAATGGAAATTCTTACTGGACGCCAGAAACTGATATAAAATAATATTGAATGTCAACTATAGTTGAAAAAATTTTAAAAAGAAGTAAATGCAAATTCTCTGGTCCCACCTTAGGGTCAGAAACTCTGGGGATGGCATCCAGCTATCTATGTTGAAAAGTCCTTTAGGTGACTCTGATGACCACTGAAGTTTGAGGACCACTGCTCTGAGGCATGTCCTTCAGACTCACCCTCTTGTTAATCACTTTCTACAAGTGAAACAGGAGACAACTCCAGGCAACAGCCTTTGTGGAAGACCCACAATGTGGATGTTCTGCATTGCTGAATAAGTACGCATTTTAAAAATTACCTGAATGGCCTGAGGTTTGTTTTTTGTAAAAAATTTGGAAGCTTAATTAAAGGTCTTGCTTCAATAAATAGCCCTCCAATCTCTATACAGAGGTGGCCTGAAGAGATCAGAAAATGAGCAAGGAAGATTCTAAAGTTTCTTGCTTTTTTTGTTTCTCAAAGTTGTGGCGCATGAACTGTTGGCATCAGAATCACTGAGATGCTTGTTACAATGTCTAAGCCTCACTCCAGACTTAATAAATCACAAGGGGAAACAGAAATTTCTATTTCTTATTCTCTATATACAGTTACACCCTAATGTTTGTGAATCACGACCATAGAATATCATATAGATGTTTTTGTCCTGAAAATTATTCAGAGCAGGAGTTATAGTCCCAGACCCTAGTTTTCATTACTGATGTGTCACAGAACATGAGCTTTGGATCAGAAGACCTAGTTCCAAGTCGTAGTTTCCTTTCATGACATTGCGATCTGAGACCAGAGACTTAACCTGCCAGAGCAGTTCTTCTCTGAACAGCAGAATGGTTTAATCATAATATTGGATTACTTCTCTTGTATGATTAGCTTGAGAATTGATTCCAAAATTACACATGTAAAAGCACTTTGAAAGAAAGAAATTACTTAAAGACTTTGGTTTTGTCATTCTTTTTTAACTGTCCAGACTCAGTTTTCTCATGTACAAAATTAAAATGTTAGACTAGATGACCTTTCATATCCCATTCATGATTGACATTTTATAGAATACTTTACCTATAACACTGTAAATATTGTAAGTACACAATACTTCTTGTTGAAAATATGTGGATATTCCCCCATTTTCCTCCATTCTCATCCTTTTATTTTTTAATTTTATTTTTTTAATTACAGTTGACATTCAATATTATTTTATATTACTTTTAGGTATACAGCACAATGGTTAGGCATTTATAGTATTTATGACGTGATCTCTCCAATAAGTATAGTATCCATCTGGCACCGTACATAGTTATTACAATGTTATGGACTATTTTCTTTATGCTGCACTTTATATCCCTGTGACTATCTTATAACTGCCAATCTGTATACCGTAATCCCTTCATCTTTTCACCCAGCCCTCTAACCCTCTCCCACCTGGCAACCATCAGTTTGTTTTCTTTCTCTCTCTTTATTTTTGAGTTTTCATCTCCCTATATTTTTATTTTTTAATATCTTTTTTATTGTTGTTCTATTATACCTGTCCCAATTTTTCACCCATTGCTCTCCACTGCCCTGCCCCACTCCTACTCCCAGAGTCATACCCCACCCCGTTGTCCATGTCCATGGGCCGTTTATTCCTGTTCCTTGACTAGACCCTTCCCCTTCTTTCCCCCCTTTTCTTTCTCCCCCCTCCCCTCTGGTCACTGTCAGTCTGTTCCTTGAGTCCATGCCTCTGGTTCTATTTTGCTCATTTGTTTGTTTTGTTCATTAAGTTCCTGTATTAGGTGAGATTGTATGGTATTTGTCTTTCACCACCTGGCTTATTTCACTAGGCATAATACTCTCAAGTTCCATCCTCAAAAAACTAAAAATGGAACTGACTTTTGATCCAGGAATTCCACCACTGGGATTATACCCTATGAATTCTGAAATACCCATTCAAGAGAACCTGTGCACCCCTATGTCCATAGCAGTTTGTTCTCTGTAGCTATGAGTCTGTTTCTATTTTTGCTTGTTTGTTTTGTATTTTAGATTCCACATATAAGTGAAATCATATGGTATTTGTCTTAGTCTATGACTTATTTCACAGCATAATAACCTCTAGGTTCATCCATGTTGTCACAAATGGTAAGATTTCACTCTTTTTATGGTCAAGTAATATTCCATTGCATGTATGTACCACTTCTTATCCTTCTGGAACTAATCTGACAGCATCCTCCTGTGTACCTTTGCAGGCTAAACTGATTTTCTAATGTTTTTCTCTAACTCGTTCTGCCATTCTTCTAAACTCTTTTTTTTTTTCATCTTAAAACTTCTGATATTTTCTCACATATATTAATTTTGGATAAAGAAAAGTGTTGGCGTATCAAAAAAGTCATGTCTTGTTCCTCTTTTGGCATGTGATGAAACCTGATACAAAAAAACCCCAAAAACCCAAACACTTAAAATATTACTTTCATTCAGGGTTTTAAGGAATTTTTTGGTTTATGTATTATATAATATATGAATCTGAAGTAAAAGCATATTTACCATGTTTTAAATGATTACTAATGTTCCTCAGTGCCCTGACTATGATTTATGCCAAAGAGTTTCTGGGCAAAGGCAGCACCATTCTACAGGGTACATATACACCAGAGATCAGTGGGATCCAGAAGTCATTGAAAATCGAAGGAAAAAGAAGAAAGAAGCCCAAAAAGAAGGAAAAGGAGATGAGGAAGGGGAAGAGGAAGAAGAGCAAGAAGAAGAAGAGGTAATATCCTAATACCTGATACTGTTATTTTAAAATTATGACAATTACATTGATAATAGAAAATAACAGATACTACAGATACATTTTTAAAATTTATTTTTATTTAGTCTAAAGGAAATAACAAATATATTTCATGTTTTCAAGGACTATTAAATCATAACCTGGAGGTCATCAAGTTTAACCTTCTTGTCAGTATGGAAGTCCCTCCACATGCTGTCAGCTCTTCTCCTTTATTTCATAGCAATGGAGGGTTATTGGTCACCTACTATGTGTCAAGCATTATGAAAGTTATAGTGAGGAGTTGGAGCAATAAAAGACAAAGTGTAATATGAAGAGCAAGGTAGCCCAGGCATAATCTAATTTATGAGGTTACCATACCCCCGATTCCAAACTCGGACAAAGAGAGCACATGAAAAGAAATCTATAGCCCAATTTCACACATGCATATTACAACAATCCTAAAATCAATACTACTAAGGATAATTCAATAGGGCATCAAAATAATTTTTTACCGTGAGTTAATGAGGAACATTTAATATTAAGAAATCTGTTAACAGGTGAGGGGCTGGCCAGTCGGCTGGCCAGTGGGGTGGGGAAGGCTATAGTTTGCCAATTCCTACTCTACTGAAATGTACATGTGATTCGTATTATGAATTAATTAATTTATAACTTTGTATAATTTTTATACTTTCTATAGTTCATAATTATAAATTTATTACTAGTAAGTACTATTTCTATTAGGGCCTAGATTCTGTTAACTTATAGATGGACACATTGCAAATCATTTGCCCAGTAGAAAAGATAGTCTCCAAAGATTACAGTTCTATTGCCCTGTAAGATATTAAGCAATCTAGTATCTAACATTGCAGTCTCATTTCAGTTATTATATAGACTTCAGCTTTGTCATACCACTGATTCCCTCAACAATGGGTTAAATGAATCTTTGACATTTGTTCTTTCATTTAAGACTAGATCTTAAAAGTTCTCATTACAAGACAAAAATAAAATACCATAACCATGTATGGTGATGAATATTATCTAGACTTAGCATAGTAATCATTTTGCAATGCATACAAATATTGAATCATTGTTGTACATCTGAAACTAATATAATGTTATGTCAATTATATCTCAGTAAAAAACCTGTTAATATAAGAAAGCCTATTGAAAAACATAAAATAACCTTCCCTGTGCAAATAAGGCATTGTATAACAGCATCTATTCCAGATCTTTTTTTTTTTAAAGGGAAACCTCATAGCAAATAGGAGTTTTAAAAGTGTGCTATTTTAGCATGAGTAGAACACACCACCTTAAGTAAAAAATGGTGAAATATAGAAGTCATAACTCAGTTACAGGGGACATGGTTATATCAGTTTGCAATGTTGGCCAGGGATATAATCGGAAAAAGTGAGGACTGGGGTAGGCTAGGACTATCCCCATGTGCCTATTTAAATTTAGATTAATTAAAATTATATAAAACTAGAAATTTAGTTCCTCAGCAGCAGCAGCTATGTTTGAAGTGCTCAGCGACCATCAATGGCTGTCTTCCAAATTGAACAGCACAGATACAGAGCATTGCCATTACTGCAGAAAGTTTGCCTACACAGCTAGAGAGTTCATGCCCTTCTTCAGAGGATATCTCCCTCTCAGCTCCAGCCCAGCCAACTAGTGCCAGGAGGGAAAAATGGCCTAATTTTGTCAAATAGTCTGGTTTCTCCAGCGAAAGTGAAATCAGCGTTCCAAAACAAAATAGTTGGCAAGTAATCTGAAAATTTTAAAACACCCTGTAGGCCATGGAAAATTTGATATTAAGAAATCTGTTAACAGATGACGGACTAGATTAAATTATGGAAAGACAGGAAGAGAAAGGAGAAGACGAAGGGGAAATAAAATAGAAAAACAAGATAGGAAGATAACTAAATTATGAACAACTATATGCCAACAAACTGGACACCCTGGATATAACAGATAAATTTCTAGAAACATACAATCTTCCAAACTAAATCAGGAAGAATCAGAGAATCTGAATAAACAGATTATACCTTGTGAAATTGAAGCAGTAATCAAAAACTCCCAACAAACAAAAGCCGTGGACTGGATGGCTTCACAGGTGAATTTTACCAAACATTCCAGGAAGAACTAATACCTCTCCTTCTCAAACTATTTCAAAAAATCAAGAGGAGGGAAGGCTCCCAAGCTCATTTTATGAGGCCAGCATTATCCTAATTCCAAAATCAGATAAAGACACTACAAAAAAAAAAAGAAAATTGTAGGCCAGTATCCCTGATGGACATAGATGCTAAAATCCTCAACAAAATATTAGCAAACAGAATATAGCAATGTATCAAAAAGATCATATACCATGATCAAGTGGAATTTATTCCAGCAATACAAGGTTCGTACAACATTCTCAAATCAATAAATATGATTCACCACATAAACAAAATGAAGGATAAAAACCACATGATCATATCAATAGATACAAAAAAAAATTTGGTAAAATCCAGCACCCATTAATGATAAAAACTCTCAGCAAAGTGGGAATAGAGGGAACATACCTAAACATAATAAAAGCCATATATGACAAACCCACTGCCAGTATCATACTCAACAGGAAAAAACTATAAGCATTCCACTTAAGATTGGGAATAAGACAGGGATGTCTGCTTTCACCTCTCTTATTCAACATAGTACTGGAAGTCCTAGCCACAGCAGTCAGACAAGAAGAAATAAAAGGCATCCAAATTGGAAAGAAAGATGTATTATAAAGCTCTCTTTATTTGCAGATGACATGATATTGTACATTGAGAACCCCAAAGATTCCACCAAGAAACTACTAGAACTAATAAATGAGTTCAGCAAAGTAGCAAAATACAAAATTAATATCCAGAAATCAGTTGGATTTTTATATACCAATAACAAACTAACAGAAAGGGAAATTAAGAAAACAATTGCTTCAAAAAGAATAAAATACCTAGGAATAAGCCTAACTGAGATGTAAAAGACCTGTACTCAGAAAATTATAAGACACTGAAGGAAGAAACTGAAGAAGATACAAATAAGTGGCAGCACATACCGTGTTCATGGATAGGAAAAATTAACATCAGTAATCTATCCATACTTCCCAAAGCAATCTATAGATTCAACACAGTTCCTATCAAGATTCCCATGATGTATTTCACAGAACTAGGACAATATTTCAAAAGTTTATATGGAACCACAAAAGGCCCCATATAGCAACAGCAATCCTGAGAAAGAAGAACAAAGTTGGAGGAATCAGCACTACCTAATATGGAACTATACTATAAGGCCATAATAATCAAAATAACATGGTACTGGTATAAAAACAGATTCATAGAGTAGTGGACTAGAATAGAGAGCCCCAAAATAAACCCACCCTTTTTAGTCAATTAATATTTGACAGAGGAAACAAGCACATAAAATGTGCTAATGATAGTTTATTCAATAAATGGTGCTGGGAATATAGGACAGATACAAGCAGAACAATGAAACTAGACCAGCTTCTTACACTATATACAAGAATAAATTCAAAATGGATTAAAGGCTTAAATGTTAGACCTGAAACCATAAAAATCCTAGAGGAAAACATAAGCAGTAAAATCTCAGACATTGCTTGTGGCAAGATTTTACCAGATATATCTTTCCAGGCAAGGGAAACAAAAGAAAAAATAAATGGGACTACATCAAACTAAAAAGTTTTGCACAGCAAAGGAAATCATCAACAAAATAAAAAGACAATCCAGAGAATGGGAGAAAATATTCACCGATACATCTGATAAGGCATTAATATCCAAAATTTATAAAGAACTTAACAAAACTCAACACCAAAAGAACAACACAATTAAAAAATTGGCAAAGGACACTTCTCCAAAGAGGACATACAGGTGGCCAATAGACATATGAAAAGATGCTCAAGGTCATTAATCATCATAGAAATGCAAATTAAAACCACAATGAGATACCATCTCACACCTGTCAGAATGGCTATCAGTAATAAATCAATGAACAAGTGCTGGCGAGGATGTGGAGAAAGGGAAATCCTTTCGTACTGTTGGTGGGAATGCAGATTGGTGCAGCCACTGTGGAAAGCAGTGTGGAGATACCTCAAAAAATTAAAATAAATCTGCCTTTCAATCCAGGGAATTTCAATTCTGGGAATATGACCAGAGGAACCCAAAACACTAATTCAAAAGAACATAAGCACCCTTATGTTCATTGCAGCGTTATTTACAATTGCCAAGATATGGAAGCAGCCCCAGTATCCATCAGTAGTAGATGAGTGGATAGAACAACTATGGGACATTTATGCAATGGAATACTACTCAGCTCTAAAAAATAAGAAAGTTTTACGCTTTGCGACAGTATGGATGGACCTGGAGAACATTATGCTAAGTGAAATGAGTCAGTCAAAGAAAGACAAATACTATATGATTTCACTCATATGTGGAATTTAATGAACAAACTGAACTAACAAGCAAAATAGAGACAGACTCATAGATAGAGAACAGGATGACAGCTGAGAGCGGGGAGGGTAGAGGTGGAAGGAAAGGAAAAAGGAGTCGTGGACATGGGCAATAGTGTAGTGATTGCGGGTAGGTGGGGGGTGGGAGTATAAGAGTACTGAATGGTAATGGAAAAAATATACAATAAAGAAATAGAGGAGATAGGAAGAGAATTAGAGATAATTAAATGCTGTGGAAGATGATTAAATTAAGCCTTCAGGCTGGATTCAGTCTCCAGGGTTCAGTTTCTTGTGATCTCTGCCAAATGGCACAGCCACATTCAGAGACAAACCTGCCACCCACTTGGGTTGATGTGTGAAACTGTTCACTTTTATATACATGCAAATGTGAACAATCTCCCTGAACTTCCGTAATAGCTTTGTTAACGTTCTGACTTCCACTTTCCTCAACCTTCTCCATCCCATTCCATTCTTTCCAGAAGCCAGAGCCATTTTTTTTTAAATATGACCCTCGGTGACTTTTTATTACCTCAGATGAAAATCCAAATACCCTCACACGGCTTACAAAGCCAATGGCCCAGCCTCTCTCATTATTCCTGCTGTCTCTCCCAGCCTACTCACTTATTTGAGCTGCACTGGCCTTCCAGCTAGTCTTCAGCTGTGCTGAACTCAGTCTCACCTCCAGCCTTCACACCCAGTGTTTCCTCTTCCCTCTGCCTACTGCCCTCTCCTCATGGTCTTCTTCATGTGCTTGTTCCTTCCTGTCACCTAGGTCTTAGCCCCAGACATGATATCACTAGAGACCACCTAGAAATATACCCTGCCATATGTGATTTTAAATGTGCTAGTAGACATTTCTTTAAAAAGTAAAAAGAGGCAAAGTAATTTTAGTAATATATTGTATTTAAGCCAATATATCCAAAATATTATTTCACCGTGCAATCAACATAATAATTCCAAGAATGATACATTCATTTTTTTATGCTAGATTTTTGAAATCTGACATGTAGTTTACATTTACAGCACATTCCAGTGTTCATTTGCCACGTTTCATGTGCTCAATTGGTACATGTGGCTAGTAGCTGCTGTGCTGAACAATACAGGCCTAACCCACCCCTTTCCCAGCTTCGTTTTCCTCGTAGCTCTTACCCCTGTCTGAAATTATGTTATTTGCTTACTTGTTTATTATCTGTCTGCCACACTGAATGTAAGCTTTCAGCAGCAGAGACTATATCCCCCAACCCTGTAATAGTCCTCAGTATACAGTAGGTGCTTAATAAAAAACTGTGTAATGACTGAGTGCACAAGCATCCTAGCAAAGCCCTCTGCTACAGAGAGAAAAATGACAACATCTTTTGGAAAAGATTGTGTGTGTGTTAAGCTACTTTGAATGTATGCTTTTTGGCCCAGTAATTTTACTTTTAGGAACTATTCTAAGGGAAAATATTAGCAATATAAAGATTCATCTACAAAGCTATTCAGTGAAATGTTACTGTAATTGTGGAAAATGTAAAGCATTCTTGTTGTCCAACTATAGAATAATCATATACTTAAGGATTTTAATATATTATTTGGCCAATAAAATAATAAAGCATTTCAAATAAGTTATAAATTGGCTTATATAATAGATAATATAGTTCAAATGGTAGGAAACATTGATTTGTATGCATTGATAAAAACTAGAATTAATAATTAGATAATAAGTATATGATAATAATAATAGAGTAATAAATGTGATATTGAACAGTTTCTAGGCCTTGGACTAACTTTTGCACACACTATTCCGTCTGCCTTGAAATGTTTATTCTCCAGAAATCTATGTGGCTCTCTCCCTCATTTCCTTCTGGGTTCTACTCAAATGTTACTTGTCAGAGAATCCTTCCATGACCACCTGATTTAAAGAACACCTTCTCTCATTATTCTCCATCCCCTGTATTCTACATTATCTTCCTTCCTTGTACTTGCCACCACCTAACCTGTTTTATACTTATTTGTCTACTTATGTTCTTTATTCTCCAACTGGAATGTGCGGTCTAGGATCCCCACTCTCTTAGTTGGTTTTATTCACTGTAGTAGCTCAAGCTTCTGAAAGTGCCTGCACACAGTAGGCGCCTGATCAATCGTTATTGAATGAGTGAACGAACGGACTAAAATCTCAGGTATTCAGAAAAAATATAATTTCTTTATTTTGTCTCTAAAAATCTGATGTTCTTCCCCTTCTCTTCCCTACTTATTGAGGAGCACAAAGAAACTAATAAGAATCGGAGTCAATTTCAAGTTTTATTCCATCTGATAAAGGCCCCTTAAGGTGTTTAATCTCTCTTAAATAAAAATCCTCAGTCTCTGATTTTCTCTTCTGCCTGCTTCTCACTCCAAAATGGCATCTAGGTATAAGGAGGGAGGGATGTAGGTTGTAATTAAGTAATCATTAACATAAAATTATATAAAATCTCTTCTTTTCCATTTAGGCATTTATTGCTGAAATGCAGATGGTGACTGAAGTTCTTCAACATTTAGTTCAGAGGCCTGAGGATTATCTGGAAAATATTGAGCACATCATTAAACTTTATAAGGAGATAATTCTTCATTCTTTAGAAGTAAGACAAGATATATTGCTGAAAATGGCAATATTAATATTTGTGTTCTGTTACTAGTTAAACAGCTTTCACATTTATTCACCCCTCTGCCTGATTCTACTCCTCTAGAATTTGGTAGAATGCTATTAGAATATGGCTTTCATCCCAAAGGCTGTTTTAAAGAACAATATTATTTTACTTTTAGAAAGCATCATCAGTGTTATTGAAAACTGATAAGCAAATTGCAGTTTTCAAAAGTCATCTTAAAAGACTTTATTAAAATCATTTTCAATCTATAATTTATGAGTTTATCAAAACAATTGTACACTTAAGGTGCATCATTTATTCTAAAAGGAATTGTTAATTTATTTAAATTGCAATCTAAAGAAGAATTATCACCAGATTGGGTTTTGTGGTGATGCTATTCAAAGTTGATTATATGTAAACATGAAAAGGCCATTATATATTGTAATAAGAAACTTTTAATTAAAATAATCAGTTTTTTAAGAATTTGATTACTAAAATTACAATTATGTGAAAAACACATTTTATATAGCCAAAAATCCAGGGAAGACTGCCAAATTTGCGTTGAAAATTTATTCAACAAACATTTATTGGACCTGGGTATTTGGCCACACATCTTGTTAATAAGCACTAGAACAACAAAGACAAATAAAAAAATCTTCAGGTTGCCTCTTCCCATTTGACAGAAAAACTAAAATAGTTTGTTTTATGTTGTTTTATAATGTTTATATATTTTAAAAGACAAATAAGTATATCTTTTTAAATACATTTTTATTGTTATTCTATTACAGTTGTCCCAATTTTATCCCCCTTGGCCCTCCTCTGCCCATCTCATCCCCTGCCCCCGTAGTCAATTCCCACACTGTGGTCCATGTCTGTGGATCATTCCTACATGTTTTTTGACTAGTCTCTTCCCCTTCTTTCCATCATTATCCCCCTACCCCCGCCCCTCTGGTCACTGTCAGTCTGTTCCATGTTTCCATTCCTGTGGTTTAATTTTGTTCATTAGTTTATTTTGTTCATTAGAATCCTCTTATAGGTGAGATCATACGGTATTTTTCTCTCACCAACTGGCTTATTTCCCTTACATAATATTCTCCAATTCCATCCATGCTGTCTCAAAAGGTAGGAGTTCCTTCTTTCTTTCTTCTGTATAGTATTCCATTGTGTAAATGTACCACAGTTTTTTGATCCACTTATCTACAGATGGGCACTAAGGTTGTTTCCAGAACTTGGTTATTGTAAATAATGCTGCTATGAACATAGGGGTACATATGTTCTTTTGAATTGGTGATTCAGGATTCTTAGGGTATATTCCCAGAAGCAGAATCCCTGGGTCAAATGGCAGTTCCATTTTTAGTTTTTTTAGGGAATTCCGTACTATTTTCCACAGTGGCTGCACCAGTCTGCATTCCCACCAACAGTGCACTAGGATTCCCTTTTCTCCACATCCTCGTCAGCACTTGATGTTTGTTGATTTCTTAATGATAACCATTCTGACAGGTGTGAGGTGAGTTGATTATATGTAAACATGAAAAGGCCCTTTCTCTGATGTCTAGTAATCTTGAGCATCTTTTCATATGTCTACAGGTTGTCTGTATGTCCTCCTTGAAAAAGTGTCTATTCAGGTCCTTTGCCCATTTTTTAATTGGATTGTTTGTCTTCCTGATATTGAGTCATATGAGTTCTTTACATATTTTAGAGATCAAGCCTTGTCTGATGTTTCATGGCAAATATGTTCTCCCATATGGTTGGTTCCCTTTTCATTTTGATTATGGCTTCTTTAGCTTTTTAGTTTGATGTAGTCCCACTTGTTAATTTTTTTCCTTTATTTTTATCGCCCTAGGTAATATATTGGTAAATATATTGCTACATGGTATACGTGAAATTTTACTGCCTATGTTTTCCTCTAGGATTTTTATGGTATCATGACTTATACTTAAGTCTTTTATCCATTTTGAGTTTATTCTGGTGTATGGTGTAAGTTGGTGGTCTAATTTCTTTTTTTTTTTGTATGTACCAGTCCAGTTTTTCCAACACAATTTAATGAAGAGGTTATTTTTGCTCCATGGTATGCTCCTGCCCCCTTTTTCAAATGTTAATTGACCACAGAGGCATGGGTTTATTTCTGGGCTTTTATTCTGTTCCATTGATCTATGTGCCTGTTTTTATGCCAGTACCAAACTGTTTTGATTATAGTGGCCTTGTAATATAGTTTGATATCAGGTATTGTGATCCCTCCTACTTTGTTCTTCTTTGTCAAAATTTCTGAGGATATTTGGGGTCGTTGATGGTTCCATATAAATTTTGAAATATTTGTTCTATATCTGTGAAATATGTCATTGGTCTTTTAATAGGGATTGCATTGAATCTATAGATTGCTTTGGGTAGTATAGACATTTTAATGATGGTAATTCTTCCTATATATGAACACAGTATATGCTTCCATTTATTTGTCTTCCTTAATTTCCTTCTTCAGTGTTCTATGGTTTTCTGAGTACAGGTCTTTTACCTCCTTGATTAAATTTATTCCTAGGTATTTTATTTTTCTTGTTGCTATAGTAAATAGGATTTTTTTCCTTCTTTCTCTTTCTGATATTTCACTGTTGGTGTACAAAAGTGCTATTGATTTCTGAATATTTATTTAGTATCCCCCTATTTTGCCAGATTCACTTATTAGGTTGAGTAGTTTTTTAGTGGAGACTATGGGGTTTTCTATGTACACTATTGTGTCATCTGTGAATAATGACAGTTTTAGTTCCTCCTTTCCAATGTGGATGCCTTTTATTTCTTTTTCTTATCTGATCGCTGTGGCTAGAACTTCCAGTACTATGTTGAATAAGAGTGATGAAAGTGGACACCCTTGTCTCGTTCCCGATCTTAATGCTTATAGTTTTTTCCCACTGAGTATGATGTTGGCTGCAAGTTTCTCATATATGGCCTTTATTATGTTTATATATGCTCCCTCTATTCCCACTTTGCTGAGTGTTTTTTATCATAAATGGGTGCTGGATTTTATCAGATGCTTTCTTTGTATGTATTGATATGATCATGTAGTTTTTGTCCTTCATTTTTTATATGTGGTGTATTACATTTATTGACTTGTGAAAATTGTACCATCCTTGCATCCTTGTGATGAGTCCCCCTTGATCATGGTGTATGACCTTTTTAACGTATTGCTAAACCAGACTGCCAATATTTTGTTGAGGGTTTTAGCATCTGTGTTCATCAGAGATATTGGTCTGTATTTTCTTTCTTTGTTGTGCCTTTACCTGGTTTTGGAATTAGGATAATGCTGACTTCATAAAATGAGTTTGGGTGCATATATGTTTACAAGTATTATGTCATCCTGTTGGATTAGTCCCATAAGTATTATGTAGTGACCTTCTTTGTCTCTTTTTATGGCTTTTGTTTTGAAGTCTATTTTGTCTGGTACAAGTATTGCTACTCCAGCTTTCTTTTCATGTTCATTTTCTTGGAATATTCTTTTTCCATGCCTTCACTTCTGACCTGTGTCAATTTTTTGTTCAGGGGTGGGTCTTGTGGGTCATTTTTTCTTATCCATTAAGCTAACCTATGTCTTTTGATTGGAGCATTTAATCCGTTTACAATTAAGTTTATTATTAATAAGTACTTATTTGTTGCCATTTTTACCATACCTGTGCTTTTCTTCCTCTCTCCCCCCATTTCTTCTCCTTTTTATAGCAGTCCCTTTAGCATTTCTTACAGTGCTGACTTGACGGAGATGTACTCTTTTAGACTTCTTTTGTCTGGTAGATTTTTATTTCACCTTCCATTTCAAATGAGAGCCTTGCTGGATAGAAGTCTTGGTTGTAGGCCTTTTGCTTTTCATTACTTGGAATATTTCATGCCAGTCCCTTCTGGCTTGTAGTGTTTCTGTTAAGAAATCAGCTGATAGCCTTATCACAGTTCCCTTGTAGGTTACTAGTTGTTTCTCTCTTACTGCCTTTAAGATTCTTTCTTTGTCTTTAAATTTTGCCATTTTAATTGTGATATGTCTTGGAGTAGGCCTCTTTGGATTTATCTTCATTAGGACCCCTGTGCTTTTTCACTCACCAAGTTAGGGAAGTTTTCTGCTATTATTTTTTCAAACATGTTTTCTATCCCTTGCTCCTTTTCTTCTCTTTCTGATATTCTTATGATGCAAATGTCATTACGTTTCATGTTGTTCTGAAGCTCCTTGAACTATCCTCATTCTTTTTGAGTCTTTTTTGTTTTGTTTTGTAGTTCTGACTGGGTATTTCCTTCTGTCTTGTCTTCCAGCTCATGAATTCACTCCTCTCCTTCATCTAGCTTGATTTTAGTTCCTTCTAGTGTATTTTTTATTTCAGATATTGTATTCTTCATTTCTTCCTGGTTTTTATTCATAGTTTCTATGTCTTTTTTCATGTTCCTGTAGTTCCCACTAAGTTCTTGTAGCTCAAAAAAATTTTCTTGTAGTTCTCACTGAGGTCCTTGAGCATCCTTATAACCATTATTTTGAATTCTATATCTGATACATTGCTTGCCTCAATTTCACTTAGCTCTCTTTCTGGAGATTCCTTCTTTCCTTTTGATTGGGGGTTCTTTGTTTCCCCATTACATGTGACTCTTTTTGTTTGTTTCTACATCTCAGGTTTCTCTGCTTTGCCTACTTCTCTTCATGGAGTGGACTCTGTGATGGAGTTCTGTGGGAGTCAGTGGTGCAGTCTCCTTGATCTCCTGATCTGTATGCATTAGGTTACGCTTTATTCAGTTTATGAGGGCACTCTTGTCATACTTGGGCTTTGCCTGTTGGTGGCTCATTTGTTGGTGGATTCTTTCCTCCAGCTAGCTGATGTGGAGTCACAACCCCCGCCACATCTTCTCTGCTGTTGTAAAGGTGGTATTTAACAAAGCAATACTACCCAGGTAACCAAACCCATACCAGCAAAAATACCCTCCTACCACATCAGAAATATCAATGGAAATTGAGCAAAGATTAATAAAGGTGGAGATTAAAAATATTATAAGAAAGAAAAAGGGAAGTATGAGATGATTAAAGGAGAGAAAAATGATTTTGAGTGGGAAGAGGGAGGAGAAGTAATAAAGTAAGGAATAGAAACAAGGCGAAGAAAGGGAGAAAATAAAATTTTAAACATAAGTGAAACAGGGAAGAGTGATGGCAAAATGGAGTAAGAAAATGAAAGAGTATAATATGAGGTTTGAAATAAAATTTAAAAAGTAATGAACCAAAAGGAACAAAATTGCAGAAAAACCACAACGGAATCAATAACAATAACAGCTGAGCAAAGATTCATAAAGGTGGAGAGTAAGAATATTATTTGAAAGAGAATACAAGATTTCTACAGTAAGAAAAATGATTTTGAGAGGACAGTGGAAGGAGAAATAATAAGAGTAAAGAATAGAATCCAAGCTAAAAAAGGAAAAACTAAAATCCCAAACTCAGAGAAGCATGGGCAGGAGGAAGGTAAAGTGGAGTAAGACAGGGGAAGCGTAACCTATGAGATTTGAAATTTAAAAAAAAATTGAGCAAATAGGAATACAGTTGAAGAACAACAATAACCATAAAATCCATGCCAAACAAGCCACCATTTATAAAGGTGGGAAAAAATAAGAATATTATAAGAAGGGTAAAAAGAATGAGAGCTGACTAAAGGAAGGAAGAATGATTTTGAGAGGATAGAGGGAGGAGAAATAGTAAGAGTAAGGAATAGGAACGAGGTGTAGTGTGGAGGAAAATAGATTTACAACGAGAATAAGAAAAAGCAGGAAGAATTCAAAAATAGAGTAAGACAAGAAAAGGGTACAATGTGGGATTTGAAACAAAAATAAAAATTTAAATAAAAAGAATAAGAAAAAGACAAAGAATAGTGAATTAGTTGGAATACAATTGGTGAAAAAGAAGAAGTCTTAAAAGGCTATGCAAAAGAAAAAGAATAACTCAAATTCTGAAGAGGAATGAGGTGAAATTCGGCTCAGTGGAGTTTAGTGTTTGCCTTCTGCTTTGTCTTTCTGGATCCACCTCTGTTTTTTAATCAGTTCAAGGTGCTGGGGCAGGTAGTCCAACTTCTAGCAGCACCGCCTGCATCACCTTCACCTCCTTCTAGAGGGAGCTTCTATTGCAATCAGGAGGGTAGGGCCTCTAGGTCTCCCCTGGGAGGCACTGTTCAGTCTTCTGAGAAAGTTGTGGGTGTGATTCCCCCTGCCCTTGCACCACCGGTCTTGGTCTGTCCCAGCTTATTTCCAATAATGTAGAGCTTCTGCTGAATTAGTTGTCCATTTCAGGTGGGGGCCAATCAGTGCAGGAGGGCCAGCTTTTTCTGGCTTGGTGCTGAGGGCAGCTCTGTGTGAGCCAGGACTGGGTGGGGCCCTGATTCCCCCTTGCTGCACCGATATCTGATCTCCCTGCTTTGTTGCCCTCCGTGGAAGAGAGCCCTAGAAACCAGTGTATTTTGTCTCTAAGAGAAGTTCAAAATGGGCCCTTTTGGCATTCCTCTTTCTTTTACTTGCGGATATGCACCCTACAGGAGGTTATTGAGCCTCAAGCAGCAGGAAGTGGGGGCTGGGTGCATCCTTCCCTTCCTGGAGGTTCAGTCTCTCCAGGGGAAGGCAGCTCTGCCTGGCTGGAAATAATCGCAGGTGCTCCACTCCCATCCCCAGTTCCCAGCCCACTGCCCTCGTAGCAGACAAAGTCCTGAACTCTCCACCCACTCTGTGCAGCCTCCGGCCTGCCAGCTGCATCAGGTTGGGGTCGAGAAGTGCCCTGGCTGTGCACCTTTCTGGTTTCTCTGCCCAGCTGCACTGAGTGGCAGCAAACTGCGCCCTCAATCCTTTCCCCTTGCTGTAAGGGCAGCTGCACACAGGTCCCTTCCTGGCATGCCTTAGCTCCCCTTTTAAAAAGTCCCTGTGGGCACTCCCACTGCAGCACCGAGTCACTTTCCGGCCTCCGTAGACACCCCCTCTCCAAAAAGCCAAAAGTCTCACAGTCACAGCTGGCTGCGGCCAGTTGCAGATAGAATCCCCCCCGTGCCTCTCTCTGGCAGTCTCCTGTTGTCGTTTGCTGCTACTGCTATGGGTGTGCTGCTGGCTGTGTGTGTGTAGCCTGGATCTCCTCAACTATGTATATTCAAGTCACTCCTGGCCTGGGTCTGGGGGCTCTCTGCCCTAGGAGGGGAGAGGGCTGCAGAGCTGCGGTCTCTGACTGCGTCTCCACAGAGCAGGCGCCACACCTGGGGTACTTCCCTTTCAACCTATAAAATTTCCTTACTGCCCCTTATGAAGCCTCTTCTGTGCTCTTTGGCTTCCAAACTTCATATCAGCTAAGATTCCATTGAATGATCAGCTTATTTTTCAGAAGAGCGGCCACATATACAAGTTGGGGACAAGAGGAAGTAGACTCAACTTCCACCTGCTTGGCTGCCATCTTTTCTCCTCCAAGCAGATCATTTTAATTCTCATTATCTACTCCCCAAAATGAAAACCAACTTTTCCCCCCTTTTTTTTGAATTTGTTGGGGTGACACTGGTTAACAAAATTACACAGGTTTCAGGCACACAATGCTACAACACATCCTCTGTACATTGTATTGTGGGTTCATCACCCCAAGTCAAGACTCGTCCATCACCATTTATCCCCCCATACCCTCCTCCACCTCCCCTACCCCCTCCTCTTGGCAGTCACCTCGCTGCTGTCCATGGCCATGAGAAAACCAAATTTGTTTCCTTGTGTTTGGCTTTATTCCTCCCTCCCTCCTCTTCTATTCCTGGCCTTTAAACATAGCTTCTTAATGGTAATTTACTTATCTATGTATAACATCCTGTCTTCCTTCAACAAAAATATCCTGCATAGTCCTTAAGTGGCTGGCACTGGGTATGAAGTGAAGCATAAATAAAATCAGATTCAGAACATTAGAGAACTGTATTCACAGGGGGGAAATAAGCAGAGACAGTCTCTTCAAGGTTAGGGGCAAGGTCTACCAATGCCCAGTGCAGTGCCCAAAGTATGGCAAGTGGCAAATGCTTCACAGATGTTCACTGAACAAGTGATGAGATCTCAAGGGAAAAAAAAATGATAGCTTCAATTTCATTACATGTAATACTTCTGGAAATAAATTTATTTTTTTAAAAATCTTACTCAAAAGATAAAGTGGAAATATATCCACATCAATTATGGAAAAGTCATAGAAATGATTTTTTTTAATGTGTAAGTTCTTACCCTTCTGAGATAAATAGACCACAGATATGAGCAGACAGGTCACAGAAATGAAAGACAAAAGAGTAACAGGCCTCTAGATAAATGTTCAGCTTCACTGATTGTGAAGAAATGCTAATCTAAATAATGAAGTACCATTTCAGTGATCAAATTTTAAAAAATGAACAAGAAATAAGACTTCCTAATGCTAGCAAGAATATGGTAAACAAACACTCATACTCTGCAAGGAATAGAAATCAGTGTGGTCATTCTGAATAGCATGAGAACTGAAAATAATATGCATTATATCATGTATAAAAGCATTTTAGCTTTCAAGATTTCTTCATAGTATATTAAGATTCTGATCTTGTATTCATTTTTCCCAATGATCTTAGATTATAAGGCTTCTTTTCTATTATTTGCAGGAAGTAATGGCTGAACACAATCCCCTGTATTTCATTGAGCTAGATGGAAATAGGCCTTCAGAGGAGCTCTTCATGGTAAGTACCATTTGCAGTAAATATATCCCACAGTTTGGAAAATAAGACAGTTGTTGACTGAATTGTACTTATTTTAACAAACATCAGAAATATGTTTTTAGCCATTTATTGTTTGAAAAATTTGTTTTGATACTTAAAATTTTTTAAAAATTTTTTGTTTATTAATTTTTATAGAGAGGGGAAAGGAGAAAGAGAGGGAGAGAAACATCACTGTGTGGTTGCCTCTCAACTGGGGACCTGACGTCCAACCTAGTCATGTGCCCTGACTGGGAATCAAACCAGTGACACTTAGCTCACAGGCCGATGCTCAATCCACTGAGCCACAGCAGCCAGGGCTTTATACTTAAAATTTTGACGTTGTACTTATTCATTTATTTATATTTAAATCAAAACTGCACTTGAATCTAAAATCTCTGTATGACCAAAGGTGCCTCAAAGAAAAGTAGAAGCAAATAGCAGCCAATAAGCACATGATAGAATGCTTAACATGAGTCATCAGAAAAATGCAAAATAAAACCAAAATGAAATACTACTTCACACCTACTAAGATGGCTAAAATTTAAAAAAAAAGAAAAAAAAATTCAGACACTAACCAATGTGGCAAGGTTGTGGGAAAATTGGAAGCCTCATACATTGCTGGTAGGGTTGCCCAGTGGTATAGCAGAAGGGCAGAACCTAGTCTGGTGAAAAATAATCTGAAAGTATTTGAAAATTGAAACTCGAAGGCTGAGCAGTTGGAAAGATGAATCTGACGTTACTGAGAGAAGAAAACTGGGGGAGAGGTGTGTTTGAGGTGGGGTGGTGGTGATGGAGGATCATGAGTTTTATGTTGCATGTTTGAGTCTGAGGTGACTATTAGACATCTGTGAGATAATAGAAAATAAACGTTTGTCTCTGCTCCTAGTTCCTGGCACAGAGCTCCCGAAACCCTTGTGATTTCCTAAGTGATAAGAGCACTAGGAGCCTCTTTTGCTCTATTGAGGTCACTCTGAGTAGGCTCCTGGACGGCTCCAGGAAGGGGGCTGGGCACCAGAAGACATGTTTCTTGAAGGGTGTGGTAAAGGATACAGATAAGCAATCAGATGAAGAGACACAGACTGAGCGGTCTGAGGGGGTCCCACACTCAGGAGCTTCTGTCCCTGTGGAGTTGGGGGGGCTGTCACCCTCCTGGTGTAGATGTGTTCGCCTACCTGGAAGCTCTCCAAAGCCCATACTATTGGGATTTTAGGGAGGCTTCCTTACAGAGGCATGATTAATTATTAACTCTGTTTCTAGCCCCCTCACTTCTCTGAAGGATAAGGCTCGGGCTGAAAATTCCAAGCTGCTCATTCAATCCATCAAGCATGCACAGCAGGCTTCTCCTTCAAGATGTATCCGAAATTTGACCACGTTTTGCAACCTGAAACACTTTCCTCAAGGCAGAAACTCCAGCAGGCCTGTTTGAAACTTGCCAAGCCTGTTAAGGCTCTATTTGGCATTGGTACCCAGGCACTTCCACCCACGTTCCAGTGGCCAAAACAAGTTACATGGAGAAGCTCAACACCAATGCGATAGGGAGTGTACTTTACCCAACAGGAACCAGGGAATTAACAAGGGAAGGGAGGGAAGGGTGAGTTGTGAACAGATAATACAGCCGACCCCAGATGACCATGTACCATTAGGACCTATCTCACCATCTCTCATCGAAGACCCTGTTTCAAATTCTCCAGAGAGTGCCATAAACTAGGTGGTTTAAAAGGACAGAAATTTGTCCTCTCCTGGTTCTGGACGCTAGAAGTCCAAAACCAACGTGTTGGCGGGGCCACGCTCCCTCCAAAGCCTCTAGGGTAGGACCCATCCTTGCCTCCTCTGGCTTCTAGTAGCCCTGGGCATCCCTTGGCTTGTGGCAGCAGAACTCCAATATCTGCCTCTGTCTTCAAATGGCTGTCTTCCCTCTGCCTGAAGAGGTCCTATAGAGCTAGACCTCTAAGGGCATGAATATTTGGGACAAGAGGAAGGACTGTTACTGGTTGAGTTGTGTCCTCCCAAAAGTTATGCTGAGGTCTTAACCTCCAATTCTTATGTATGTGATTTTATTTGGAAATAGGACTTTTTCACATGAATCAAGTTAAGATGAGGTCACACTGAATTACATTGGGCCCTGCTGCAATGTGACTGGTGTCCTTATAAGAGAAGAGACTCAAACACACTGGGAGAAGATGGCTATGTGACAGCAAAGGTGGGGACGGGAGTGATGCATCTGTTAGCCAAGGAGCACCAGTGATTGCCAGCAAACAACCAGAAGCCAAGAGGAAGCAAAGAGATATTCTATTCACGAGCTCATTACTTTTTCAGAATATTTGAGATGTTCAAATGCCATTGTATTTAAAGATTTGTTCTTTAACTTTAGACAGTTGTGGATCGACTTAACTTTCTGAAGCTACAAAGAGCAGCTATTTTAACTAAACTTCAGAGTGCTGAGGAAGAAATAAATGATGCAATGGACAATGTAAGTTAATTTTAATTGTTTGAAAGTGAACCTTTTTACTATATGCCGTTACCTTAATTTGTATCCTTTCAAGGTTTAAAAGGAGTTTTGGGATGCCTTTTATAAAAGTTGATTTGATTTCTGGGAAAAGCTGTAATATTAGCACAATATTCTTATAGACATCAAACACAACAAAACAAAGTTTTGAAACAAAGAAAAACAGTAAAAGCAGAACAACCAATGATAGGAATAATGAGAAAGAAGAAATCAAGTTTACTTTAAAAATTTTGCAGCACCAAAGAAAGCAAAGACATAAAAGTCCTGATTTCTATAAGCACTTGTTCATTCCTTCAATCATTCTACCAATTCTTTGAATAATTACAGTGTTCCTGGCACTGATGCATTATGGATGTGATGGTGATCAAGTTATAAATCCTAAGTGCTAAAGGGACCACAGATCTTTCATTGGAGATTTAATCTATCCTGGAAAGTTTAGTTTCATTGATATGAATAGAAATTTGAAAACGAATACCAGAATTTATAAATAGATATTGTAATCGGAATAAAAGTAATCTTTGAAGAAAGCCCCTTTTGTTATCCTCTAATGTGTAATCCATGAGTGGGCACAGCTGGAATGTGTGCTGGGACTTCAGTAACACTAACTGGTGCTGCAGGGGAGGAAAGGTGGACCTGATGAGTGCAGAGGGTGTATCCTCAGCCTCCTCTTTGAGGTCATCAGTGAAGGAAAATTTAAAGTACCCATCAAACCTGTGGGAATTTCCTAGCTAGAAAGTTTGTCCTTAAAAATTATCGCCTACGGTTATAGGTCACAAGATATATGGCTAAGGACGCCTGCCCTCTTTGTCATAAAAGGGCAGAAGTTGTGACTGTGTACAATGGAATCATTATTTATATCCCTCAGGCAGTACTTCTCCCTGGCAGTCCAGACCACCTCTAGAAGAACCACCTGGGAAGCTTGCTACAAATACAGATTCCTTAGGCCCACATCCCAGACTTACTAGACCAGAATATCTGGCGGTGGGACCTGGAAATATGTTTTTACAAGGTCCAGGGAAGACTTCTATCCCCACTTAAGTATGAGAAGCCCTACTTTAAAGTTTGGGATGCTGAAAAATCCTGGCTTACTGTGGTTGATGATCTTGAAGTTCCTGAGTGTTTTGAAGAATTTTAGTTGAATGCCCTTCAGTTAAAGGCAGCTGGGTTTAAGCAAATCAGGATAAAATAATTGGATATAAAGGACTTAAATTTCCAAAGAAGATTTATAAATGAATTCCAGATCTACAGGCCACCAGATCAGTGACACTTTTTTCAATTGTTTAGAAAAGGGCTAATATCCTCTATCACATTGTGTTACTATAAGGATTGTATGAAATGATGCTTGTAAAGTGCCTAAAATCAATGGTAATATTCAAAACATCTCACAACTGTATTGAAGAGGCAAGCTAGTGACCTGTGCAGTCACACAGAACCCCGTGCTTCGAAGGGCCCCATAATTAGTTTAATGCTGTGCTGTCATGGTGTTGAAATTCTTAGAACTTCAGAACAAGGGTTTTGTTTTTCACTTTGTACCAGGCCCAGCAAATTAGCTGATGTGTGCAGAGTTAGTCACCCAGTCACGACAGAGCTGGCGGCAGAGCGGAGGAGCTCTGCTGTGCCGGTGTCAACGAGGTAGTAGCTGGATCATGGACGGGTCCAGAGGTTCTTCAGTGAGAGGCTGTGGTGGGAGGGGAGCTTGAGGGTAGCGGCTATGGCTGCTGACTTTCTCGTTCCTCCCTCTTTCTGTGGCTGTGTCTGGTTCAGTCTCTCCAGACAGGAAGCCTGACTGGAGGGGCTGAGGGACAGGCTTCTTGGCTGGCTGAGTGGCTCTGGAGTGTGGCTCTAGCCACTCGCACTTCCTTTTTAAGATTTTCAACCAATCCTCCTGTCTTCTGCTCTCCGTTCCCTGCCTTCAAAGGTCCCTGGTGTCAGCACATCCTGAGCTCTGAAGTACTTTGCAGAGTGAATCAACTTGATTCTTGTTGATCCCACCCCACCCCCAGTCCCATCCCTGCCACTGCATCCAGGCTTTACCTATCTCTGATCTAAGTCAGCTACCACTCATCCATCTGCTTTCTAGCTACAAAAATGCGTAGCAGGGGAGGGCCAGCTATCATTTCCTCTGACCTCTTTCCCCATTTTGTGTCCTTGTGTGTTTATTCCTCTTTTCATTCGTCTGCTGTCGTGAGGTTTTAGGAAAGCAGTGAACACAGATGCATGTGTTATCTGCCTTGTTTAACTGTAACATCCAGCTCATTTGAAAGCTCAGTTTCTCATCGCCCCTCAGCACCTGTAGACATGTGGCACCAGGGACTTGAGGTTGAGAGAGAAACATGGTCTCCTTTTAAAACATTTTTTTTCAAGTTGGGACAGGATATAAGGATGATAAGAAAATTGTGCTGCCTCCTGACTTGACTGGATGAGGGTATGTTTCAGTCGCTAGCTCATCCTCTGTGGACTCCATGGAGAAGAGGGTGGCCACACCAACAAGATTCTTAGTCTCATGCGTCTCCTCTAAGCACTGACAGCTTCCTTTATACTTAGCTACCTCTCTCATCCTTCAGTTGGGGACATTCCTGCAGCATCTTTGCACTGTGCATGCCTCTTCTCTCTGTGATGCTGCAGTGGACCGGGCAAGACCATAGCTTCCATTCTCATCTGTTCTTCACAGTTGACTCTGGAGCCGGCCGCTAATGTGAGATCCGCATCTGGAGGTGGGAGGGAGCCAATCTCAACCCTGTCACCCTGGCAGTTGCCCACTATGCCATCTCTCTCCAGTTCTCCTGTCCCCTGCTAAGGTAGCACAAGTACAGTGAACCTCTCAGCAATCTGCATTCTGTAGAAAAATGGTTTTTAATTTCTCTGGAGGATACCAACAGAAAGAATTGCTGAGGGAAACTTTACGTTCTAAGAACAATGAAAAAGATAAGTAAATGCAAAAATAATCTGTATATAATATCTTACTATTTAAAAACTTTGGTAAATTGACTAAGAAGTTCGTACATATTCAAACCTTTTCAACAAGACGTTTTCAGTATCTGTTTCTGAAACATATAACTGAAACACTCTATCTACCTTATGCTCATTCTACCTTATAATAGAAAATGCTCAGTAAAATTTATACAAGGTCTTGTAACAGAAATGAAAATAATATGCCTATTAAATTTTGGACAAGTGTAGAATGGTTGCAATTAAGAAAAAAAGGCAAAATTTATTTTCTAAATTATTTCTTAAATAGTTAAATCACTATCAAATAAGAAATAAAATATACCATTAATTTCAGCAAAACTTATGTCCACATATTTAGTCTTTATCATTGATTTTGGAGAGAGAGGATGGGGGAGAAAGAGAGAGAATGAAATATTCATTGGTTGATTCTTGTATGTGCCCTGACTGGGGATCAAAACCACAGCCAACCAAGTAACCGGCCAGGGTGCCCACATATTTAATGTGGTATTTGTTTGTAATAGGATGAGCTGTTTCGTACTCTTGCATCTTATAAACTTATTGCACCAAGATATAGATGGCAGAGAAGCAGATGGGGACGAACATGTCCTGTGACTTTAAAAGAAGGTAACATTTATCCAGGATTGCTAGACTTTTCCGTAAGGTAAGTAAGGTTTTTCAGAACTTAATTTCAAAACTTCCCCATATATCTTTTCAGTTGTTTATGATTATGGCATATTTTAAGTTTTCTAGGGAAAATATACTGTCTGTCATCAGAAGAAACATTAAAAACATTTTTATTGAACCCACGTCCCTATCTTCTTCCACCTATGCCATCACCACCATTTAAAGTATTCATATTTGGACCTCCATCTTCAGGGAAAACAACACTTAGCAATTTGCTTGCAGAACATTACAAAGGAAAGGTAACTACTTAGCTGGCTAGCTCGCTTCCTATCTATTTACACTTGATTATAATTTATAGATTTTATGATTTGTAGGATTTGTACTCAATTTTATTACTTTTACACTGTCAGTTGGGTAATTGTTCTTCTGGGCTTGGAGTTGGGAAGGCATCCATCCTCCTAGCTGTTTATTGTAGCTTCCAGACCAGAGCCCGTTCCTACTTCCCCAAAGCCCCAAGATTTCACTGTTATGTCATGCAGATGATCCCATCCATAACCCCTCTTGGTTCCATTGGTATACTGTTTCCTGGGTTACACTCCTCCTGGTTCACTAGGGATTATGTTGTGAAGAGAGTTCTCCACAACATACTCCTATCATAATTCTTGGTGGTTTCAGTAGCTACAAAGATGACACTCCCAACTCCCTGGCCTGTCAACTCCTTGACCTCTCCCCTCATTGGTTGATCTTGTTCTCCATCACCATATGTATCACACAAAAGAATTTAATTTTAAAACACAGAGTTCTTACAAATCAATATGCAGATGAAACCCCAATGGAAAAAAATATGGCTAATAGGCAATTCACAAAATAATAGATACAAATAGCCATTAAACAGAGAGATGCCAAAAAATACCAGATATGTCTACTGTTAGAGTTGAAAGATCACTGTTAACAGGGTGAGGAAAAGTATGTTCTCATACACTCCTGGTGCGAGTATAATCATTAGGGATGGCAATTGAAAATACGTATAAAAGCTTAAAATCCATTCATATCCTTTGAGGTGTCAATTCTACTTTATAGATTTTTCCTAAAGAAACTATCTGACAAGGATATACACATAACTGTATTCATCATAACCTAGTTTATAATATATCAAAAACATGTGTACCTAAGCATATATTATTGGTATTTTAGTTAAATAAATTGTGATATATACAGCTAATACAATACTGTGCATCCAGTAAAAATGATACTGTAAATGTCCGTTGACATGGAATAAAGTAATAAAGAATATTGAAGGAAAAGTAAAAGGAATGTAGGGGTATGGAAATATTATTTAAACTTAAAAGGCATATAGAAATCTACTTGTAACAATTCCATATGAAGTTTATTATCTACCTGACAAAGGGATTATAGTCAGAGTATATGTAAAATTTTAATCCAATTTTTAAAATGGACAAAAGTTGACACATGCTTAAAAACAGAAGGTGAGTAACCAAGAAGCACATAAAAAGAAGCTCAAAATTACTAATGATTAAGGAAATATAAATTTAAACTACATTGAAGTACTTCTTCAGACCCATTAGAATGGTTAAAATTTAAAAGTTTCACAAACCAAGTGTTGGTGATGATATAGAGTAACTGCAACTTTCATACATTGCTGATAAGAATGAAAAATAGTTCAACCTCTCTGGAAACAGGTTAATGGCTAGTTATAAAGTCAGATATACACTTAACATATAACCCAGTAATTCCACTCCTGGATATTTATCCAAGGGAAATGAAAACATGTGTTCACAGAAAGACTTAAAAATGTTCATTATTAGACTTCTGGTCACAATGGCAGCATAGGCAGACATGGCTTGCCTCTTCGCACAACCACATCAAAATTACAACTAAAATGTAGAACAATCATCACTCAAAACCATCATAAATTGAGCTGAACGGAAGTCTGACAACTATGGAATTAAAGAAACCATATCCATACAGACTGAACCACAGAGCTGACAAGCTGGTGCCATATCTGACACTCCATCAACCTGGCTAACACTGTTTGACCCAACTTGGAGATCCCCAGAGACCCCACTCTACCCAATTTATGGGCCCACCCAAGCTTCTTTTCCACATGAATGGCTGATTTTCGTTCATGCTTTACAACTTCCTAAATCATCTCAAATGAGCAACAGCTGGCCTCAGTGAGACCTAGGCCTGGCATTAGCACCAGCCAGTCTAGATTCACAGCTTGGCTTCACCTGGGACTCTCCAAGCCCAGCACAAGCAGCAGCTATCTCAGATTGCTTTATAGCTCATGCAGGTGGGGGCTGACCTTGGCCTGCACCACTCAGGAAACCACAGGGCCAGCGCACCCAGTGGACAAATACCGACCTTGTCAGAGCACAACCACCATGCTCCTGAACAGCTGATCTTCCACAAAGGGCAGAGGTTGGTGGTAAGTGGTTACAGCCAGTCCTTGCAATCGACTGACCTGGTTAAATCCCTCCCATTGACCTGCTGACAGCAACCAGGCTCAACTACAAGAGAAGGGTGTACTCAGCCCTCACAAAGGGTGTACCTTCAGTACCCAGCTCAGGTGATAGGAAGGCTGTGCCCCCACACCCTACAGAACACTTATTACATTAGGCCACATTACAATAAGACACAGAATCAAAGTAGCTCTACCTAATACATAAAATAAACACAGGGAGGCTGCCAAAATGAGGAAACAAAGAAACATGGCCCAAATGAAAGAGCAGATCAAAACTCCAGAAAAAGAGCTAAATGAAATGTAGATAAGCAATCTATCAGATGCAGACTTCAAAACACTGATTATAAGGATGCCCAGGGAACTTAGCGAGGACCTCACCAGCACAAAAAAGATCCAGTCAGAAATGAAGGATACACTAATTGAAATAAAGAACTATTTATTGGAACATAAGGAGAAAAAAAACAACCAATTAGAACAACAAGAAAAAAAAAAGAATAAAAAGAAAAATAAGGACAGTATAGCAGCCTCCGGACATCTTCAAGAAATCTAACATTTGTATCACGGGGGTGCCAGAAGTTGAAGAGGAAGAATAAGAAATTAGAAATCTATTTGAAGAAATAATGAAAGAAAACTTCCTAATTTGATAAAGGAAATAGAAATGCAAATTCAGGAAGCCCAGGGAGTCCCAGATAAGATGGATGCAAAGAGGCCCACTTTCCATGACACATAATAATCAAAATGCTAAAAGTTGAAGATAAAGATAAGATCTTAAAAGCAGCAAGAGAAAAGAAGTTAGTTACCTACAGGGAAGTTCCCATAAGACTGTCAGCTGAGTTTTCAAAAGAAGGCTAGAAGGGATTATCAAGAAATATTCAAAGTCATGAAAAGCAAGGACCTACAGCCAAGATTGCTCTACCCAGCAAAGCTATCATTTAGAATGGAAGGGCAGATAAAGAGCTTTTTAGACAAGAAAACACTAAAGGATTTCATCATCACCAAACCATCATTATATGAAGTGTTAAAGGAACTTATTTAAGAAAAAGCAGACTATCAAAACTGTGAACAATAAAATGGCAAAAAAATATATCTATCAATAATTGAATCTAAAAAACAAACTAAGCAAACAAGAGGAACAGAGACAGAATAATAGATACAGAGCGCATTTTGATGGTTGCCAGATGAGAAGAGGTTGTGGGGGAGTGAGTGAAGAGGTGAGTGTATTAAGAAGTACAAATAGGTAGGTACAGAATACCCATGGGAATGTAAAGTACAGTATAGGAAATGGAGTAGCCATATAACTTATATGCATGACCCATGGACATGGACAGTGAACAGTGGAGGGGGGGGGATTGCCTGAGGGAGTGGGGGGTGCTGGGTGGAGGAGGGAAAGGGGTTAAAATCAGGACAACTGTAGTGGCATAATCAATAAAATATAATTTAAAAAAACATTCATTACTGCTTTACTTATAATAGCCAAAAAATGGAAACCACCCCAACGTCCATCCATAGATGAATAAATAAAGAACTGGTATATTCATACAATTCTAATACTCAGCAATAAAACTAACAGATTAATGATATATGTAATTACAGTGATGAATCTCAAAAATATTATGATAAAGGGGAAAATCTTGGAAAAAGTGATATACTGCCTATAAAGAAACATGAGAGCACTTTGAGGAGGTAGTATAAATGTTCTATATCTTGATTTGGTTATTGTATAGATTTGTAAAAACTCATCAAGCTGTATACTTAAAATAGGTATCATTTATGGTATGTAAATATGTACAAAGTTTATTTTAAAAATATATATGTAACTTGAAAATATATTACATGATACATACATATATAGGTATGTAATCCTACAGGAAAAAATATGACCAAATTTCTATGAAAGCAAGTACTCAAAAATCAGTGAATTCTGAAAATAACATACCTCAAGTAGCATTAAGATTTAAGTAGATATAGAAGGATAATATGGGCAATGTTAAATTTTACAGTAACTTGTGCTTATGTTGGTTTTCTCAAATATTCTCTGCAGGTAGTTGACTACGTCGAACTTGTTCAACCACGTTTTGATAAAGCCCTTGGAACATTAATAAAAAATACTATAGCTGAGGCCACTGAAGTGGCTATTAAAACTGTGAAAGAACGACTTCTCACAGAAATAGAAACTAAAAGACAAGGTGATTGGTCTTTTTAAAATGTGTGTTTTAAGGCTAAGTTAACAATTAAGCCTGGTTACTGCAGGCAAGGACTTGGTTTGCTCATCTTGATATCTCCGGCACCTTGCATATTGTAGCCTCTTAATAAATGCTTGAAGAAGTGAGTATATATCAACCTGATTCATAAACAAAGAAAATATTTCAATTCTAGACTTCCAAGGAAAGGAATCAGATGGAGCTTTCAGATTTAGATTGCTTTACTTTTATGAATTTGCTTGCAGGCCAGAGACTGAGTGGAATTTTTACCTTAATCTACACCAATCATGACAACTGACTCATGGAGTCAGGTGTTGTTACTGCTATTGTTCTTGGTTTTGCTTGCATGTCAGCTCTGACTGTGAATTAAATCTTTCTGTTTGAGGAATATTAACTTTAAATTCAAAAAGTCATAAAGCAGTGAAACTGGAAGAAGCCTTAAGATCAATTAATGTAATCCTCTAATTTTACAAATGAGAAAACTGAGGCACATGAAGGTCAGATGGCTTCCTGAAACTCACCAGCTGGTAGCATAGTTGAGACTTGAACCTAGTTTCCAAAGTCCCAGTGTTCTTTTTCTTGACCATTCTGCCTATTCCTGTACTCACTTCTTATCATATATTTAAGAATAGACACAAGGGTTTGGAGTTCTTTAATTTGTTTTTCTCCAGGAAAAATGAGAGTTCTCATTTCATGGCTATTTTGAAATTTATTGATTGGCTTTGGTAGAATTTGTGTCTGTGTTTGGTACCCTTGTAACCAGTCGCATTAGAACACATGGAAGTAGCTTAGTATCTGAACATCTCCACTTAGTGGGATACCCACCATGCAGCACTTGCTATACACTGCGTGGGATATTTCTCACTTTCAAAGATCTGGAAACAATATTTGAGATTAGCTCCAGTACTTTAGACTAGATTCAACAACCACTATTTGGATTTCCAGAAGCTATGGCAGCATACTTGTATTCTAATAGCACCATCACTGCTTCAATTACAAGAATTCTTTTCCTAGTTAGGTTTTTTTAATTACAAAAGTAATATCAGATAATATTTGTTGGGCATTTACTGTATATTGGGGCTATGCTAAATGCATTGCATGCTTAATACTCATAACAGGCCTATGAAGTAGGCATTTTTATTTCCACTTTTAGTACACGAAGAAACTAAGGCTGAGAGGAGTTAGGTACTTGCCCACTGTTGACAACCAGCAAGTGACTGGGACTCAAATCGATGTCTGTGTTCCTATCTTCTGTGTCTCTCAAGTGGTCACAGAAAACTGGAAAGAGCAATTATACCCCAGAGTTATCCCATTAACAATTTGATGCATTCTTCAGCCCTTTTTTTCTATTCATATTTGTAATAATTAATTGTGATTCTGTGGTATATGAAAACTTACATTTTTTTGTTTTAAAGTAATGCTTCTTTTTAATTAACATGTAATTATTGTAATAAATTGTATGTTAGATAGAAATTTAAGTTTATTATTTCCAAATAGTGGGCCAATCTTATAAATAATATATACTGAATTATACATATCTTTACTGCAAATTTGAAACACCATCTTGATATTAATATTCATGTGTGTGTAAACTTCTGAATTTTCTAGTCTCTTCATCTTTCCATTACAGCCTTTAATACAAAATGTAGTTATTAAAACTTCATGATGCATTTTAATTTAATAATGCAAGTTTCTCCTCAAAACATTTTGTTTTGAAATTATTCCCAGATATTCTTTCACTTATTCCATAAAATGAATGTTTACTGTGTGCCAGGGGATGTACTAGGCTTTGGATACATGTAGAATTTTGTCAAGTTTTACAACAAATCCCAGTGGGAGGCTTGTGTTACTGTTAAACAATAATTTGATGAGAATTCGCATCTTTACTATTAAATCTCCTCATGGAAACAAATGAAATCTGCATTTTTCTAGTCTAATATTTGTGTTCTTCCTTAACGTTTTTTAGCTTTCCTCATGTGTTATCTATAGTTTACTTAATAATTTTATTCCTACATATTTTGTCATTTTGTTAATGAGATAATTCTTCCATTATATTTTCTAGATCAAAAGAGGAAGCTAGCCAGGGTCCTAGAAGAAGATCAATGATCTGTAGCATTTCTTGGAGTCTATAGTGATTCCTTTCACATTACATTATGACATAAAATCATGGATTTTAGAGCATTGCACAAATTGCCTTTTCCCACCGGAATATAGAAGGCGGTGCTATCTCTCTTATGCTACAAAGTTAAAACCCTCTTTTTAAATTCACTGATTGTTCTAAACCTATCAGTAGGGTTAACCTTTCTTAAAATTTAAAAATTGAAATACTTTTGCTTGTGAATTTTTCTCCAATATGTTTTTTTTTTTTCATTCATTAGAGGAGAATATTGTGGTTTTTTTAACATAGAAAATTATAGACTAATACAGAGGATGTCAGCTAACAATGAGCAGGACTTTTATGAGCCAAACATTTTCTAAGTTGTCAGCACCCATTATCGTATTTCATCCTTGGTACAGTGCTTTCAGTTTGATGATCCTCATTTTGTGAAGCAGAAATTGAGACAAGAAGATGAAGTGGTTTACAGAGCCATGCTGACCGAGTCAGAACTTGCACCCCTGTCCATCTGACTTTAAAGCAGAGGATTGAATCATCACACCTGTCTCCTTACCCCCAACTACCTCCTGCTAACACAGCCAATTACTCTCTTTCAGAACTTGAAAGTGAATACAAAGTGAAGGAATATGACAAGCTTCCTTCTGATAAAAGCTTAGAAGCGGAGCTCTCTTCACTTGATGAAGATGGTAAAGAAATATATTTCTGCTCTTGTTATTGGCCAATTTTAAAAATATAAGCACATTAGTTGATAAAGCATATTATTCTTTCACTATAGGGTTTACTCCTGAAACCCAAAGAGAGAGCTTGTTAGAAGACAGTGAAGAAGCCAGAACGAAGTCAGATAGTGATGAAACTGCTAAAACTGATAAAGATGGTAACAAAATGAATTGTTAATGCCAAGCTTATGGGTCTTGTTCCCATTTATTTCATATTTTGTCATGTTTATATTGAAGCTTAAAATACCCCCAAAATTGAAAAGTTTAGGACAAAAGAGTTAGCTTCTCTCTTACAGAATTAAGCTATAGAACAAAATTAATTTGCTAGAATTAAGAAGAAAAGTGTAGAAACTGAGGAGTATAATATTATTAGAAGTGCCCAATGTTTTTAAATGTCTCTAAATGTAACACAATTATCATATAATAGTAAACTCTCTCTTAAAATCTCTCTACTTCCTTGAATGCATTCAAATTCAACCATTATAATCCTAGAGTTTTAGCTGTTAACTGTTATCATTTAGTGCTATTTATCCTTATAAAAATTTTCCATTCATATTTTAAAATAATTGAAAATATGCAATATAAACTATTTTTACCTTTTTGATTTATAATGTAACATTTAATTATATTATTTCATTAGGAGATATTTTAACCCTCATCTTTAATTACTGCATAATTTCTCTACTTTAGGTAATACGTTTAACTAGTTCTTTATGTTGGAAGCTCGTAGTTTTTTGGATTTCTTTGCTACTAAAAATAATGCTTCAATGAATTTTTTACATAAAGTTTTGCCTGTGGGTTGACATAAGTGGAATCACTGGTTCAATGAGTATGAAGCTATAGACAGAGTCAAGTTGTGTTGCATAAAAGTTGTTCCAAGTTATGTTCCCCTCATTAATATACAAAGTACATGTTATTGTTTCATCAGTATTTTCTCTTTTTAGATATTATTTTAATTTTTAACGGTTTCTGAAGTTTAATATTTGTTAACCATTTACATTTCTTTTTGCTGAGGTGCCCTTTTTCTTTTGCTCATTTTTATAAGTTGTATTCATTGTATGATTTCTATGTAAACTTTGTATATAGTTTTAATTATATTTTGTTGATTATGCTATTATAATTGTCCCAATTTTTTTCCCTTTTCTCCCCTCTGCCCAGTACCCTCCTTCCCTCCAGTGGTCCCACCCCCCTTAGTTCATGTCCATGGGTCATGCCTGTATGTTCTTTGGCTTCTCCCTTTTCTATGCTATTCTTAACTTACCCCTGTCTATCTTGTTTCTACCAATTATGCTTCTTAATCCCTGCACCATTTCCCCATTTCTCCTCCTTCCCCCTCTCAGGTGGTAATCCTTCAAATGATCATCATATCTATGATTCTGTTCCTATTCTGGTTGTTTGCTTAATTTGTTTTTGTTTTTAATTTTAGATTCAGTTGTTGATAGTTGTAAGTTTGTTGTCATTTTAAATGTTCATAGTTTTGAGCTTCTTCTTTTCCTTAAATAAGTCCCTTTAACATTTCATATAATAGGGGCTTGGTGTTGATAAACTCCTTTAGTTTACCTTGTCTGGGAAGCACTTTATCTGCTCTTCCATTCTACGTGATAGCTTTGCTGGATAGAGTAATCTTGGTTGTAGGTCCTTGCTTTTCATCACTTTGAATACTTCTTGCCAGTCCCTTCTTGCCTGAAAAGTTTCTTCTGAGAAATCAACTGACAGTCTTATAGAGACCCCTTTGTAAGGTAACTCTCTTCTCTTGTTGCTTTTAAGATCCTCTCTTCACCTTTAACCTTTGGCATTTTAATTATGATGTGCCTTGGTGTGGTCCTCTTTGGGTCTAGCTTGTTTGGAACTCTCTGTGCTTCCTGGACTTGTATGTCTATTTCCTTCAGCAAACTAGGGAAGTTTTCTTTCATTATTTTTTTCACATAAGTTTTCAATTTCTTACTCTTCCTCTTCTCCTCCTGGCTCCCCTATGATTCAGATGTTGGTGTGTTTAAAGTTGTTTCAAAGGTTCCTAAGCCTCTCTTTGTTTTCTTCAATTCTTGTTTCTTCATTCTGTACTGGTTGACTGTTTATTTCTTCCTTATGTTCCAAATCATTGATTTGAGCCCCAGCTTCCTTCCCTTCACTATTGATTTCATGTGGATTTTCCTTTGTTTCACTTATATTAGCCTTTATTTCTTCCCTTTTTTGTTTGTCATACTGAATCTTGTCTATCAAGTCTGTGAATATCACTATCATCAGTGTTTTGAGCTCTGTATATGTTAGGTTAGCTATTTCCTTGTTGCTTAATTCTCCCACTGGAACCTTGATCCATTTCTTCTTTTGGGCCATACTTCTCTGTCTCCTCAACTTGACCACCTCCTCTGTTTGCCTGTGTCTTAAGTAGAGCTGTCACACTTGTTATGTTGTAAGGGGTGGAGCCTTAGGAATTCCTCAGTGCAGGGTTACCCATTTCACTATGTTGTGGTGTTGTATGTGGGGGAGGGTTGTGAGAGGTAACAATGCCACTTGGTCAGCACTCGCTCTTTTTCCAGGCACTTCTCCTGCTTCCCATATGGGACTAGCATCCCTCTAGCTGTTGCCCTGGTTGTACTTCCCAGAATGGGTGGGTTTGCAGACATTCTAGGACAGTGGGAGCTCTCTAAACAAGTGGACTCTGCTGTGAGATCAGTAGCTTCTTCCGCCACTCCAACCCCTACTGGTTTTCATAGTCAGAAGCTATGAGGCTTTATTTTGCCTGGTATTAGAGCTGTGAGTGTTTGAGCCGTATGCTGCAAGGTCTGGTCTGGAGCTGGGATCACTCCCCAGGTGTCCCCCCCAACTTTTATAATGTGTGACTGTGCTTTCTGCCAACTGGCCACAGCCACAGTCTTGCTGCTGCTGCTGCCACCACCACCACCACCACACACTGTCCTCTCTGCTCCAACTCCACCCCTCCTACCTGTCTGGATGAATATTGCTTCTTTATATCTTTGTTGGACTTCCATACAGTTCAATTTTCTGGTAGTTCTGGTTGTTTTCAGTTTTGAGGTAGCTGTATTTCTTCTTATTATTGGGGAGGGTGGTGAAGTGTGTCTACCTATGCCTCCGTCTTGGCTGAAAGTTCAAACTTTGTATATTAATCACTATTTTTAATTGTCTTTTTCCAAATTTAATGGTTTGTCTTTTCAATCACCTTGCTGTTTTTGAAGTAGAGGAATTTTTTAATATTTTTGTATTTCTTTTTGTTGATTTCTTTCATTTACTTTCAGGCTTAAAAGTTTTCCTCTCAACCAGAGATATAATATATACCAATATTCTTTTTTTTAACTTTTAAACAATTTATCCAAGTTTTTGTGTTTAGTTTTTAAGTGCATCTAAAATTTATGTTATGTAATGTAGAGCTGACATTTTTTTGTTTGGTTCTTACACCTGAATCAGACAAATTTGGTGTGTATTTCAAGTCTAGTAGAAATCAAACTGGGCACTGTCAGAAACTTAATGCATGGTATTCTTCCTTCCCCAACATATGCACAGCACCCACATACACACATATTAAAATTTTGGACAAATGACTTCTGGGATTTGCAAGCCAATGCACTCAGAGAGCCCCTCTCCTTAATGTTTGTCCCCTTCTTGGGAGAGGTAGTCCCAGGTAGAAGCAGACCTCAGTGCCTCTACCCACTGCTGGAGGGATGTCAGCATTGCTAGTGTTCCCTGGTAAAAATGTGCCCTCCCTGCCCCATGTATCTGAGATAAACACAACTTTTATTTTGGGAAGGGAAAATTTTATATATTTTTTTCTCAATTTAGATCCATTGGCATTATATGAAACTGAAATTACTCATGGTTTTGTTATAGGTTAATTAAGTCATTATCTTTATTTTCTACTGCTAAAAAATAGGTTTACCTGTTTTATTACTGTGGTTATTATTTTAATTGTTAAAAAAAATTAGGAACATGAATCCTAAATCCCTGGACCCATACCAAAATCTTTTTGGGGAATCACCTACAATTTAATACTGTTGTTTAGGTGTTAACAATGTTTCATTCACAGATGAAAGAGAAACCAGTGCAATGCCTATATTTAAAAGGGGAATATAGCTGCAGAAACCCAAAACACTAATTTGAAAGAATATATGCACCCCTTTGTTCATTGCAGCAATATTTGTAATAGTCAAGATTTGGAAGTAGCCCAAGTGCCCATCAGTAGACGAGTGGGTAAAAAAGCTGTGGTACATTTATACAATGGAATACTTACCTTCAGTGACAGCATGGATGGACCTGCAGAGTATTATGCTAAGTGAAATAAGCCAGTTAAAGAAAGACAAGTACCATATGATTTCCTTATATGTGGAATCTAATGAACAAAATTAACAAAGTAGAGAGAGACTCATGAATACAGAGAAGAGACTGATAGCTGTCAGAGGGGAAGAAAGGGTAGAGAGCTGGGTGAAAAGGGTGAAGAGATTAAGCAAAGAAAAAAGAGAGACTCATAGACACAGACCACAGTATGGTGATTGCCACAAGGAAGGGGAGGTGGGAGGAGACAGAGGGTAAAGAGGGGATAAAGGAGATTTGACTTGGGATGGTGAACACACAAAGCAAAATACAGATGAGGTATTATAGAATTTTATACCTAAAACCTATATAACTTTATTAACCAGTACTGGTCAGTCACCCCAATAAATTCAATAAAAATTAAAAAATTAAAACTGCTCAGCTGGGAAAAAAAGTTCCCAAGATAGTCAAGATCTAAAGTTGGATTCAAAAAAGGTAAATTAATATTTGGGTAATTTGGTTTTCTTAGACTGTGGATCTAAAAATCACAAATAGTCCCTTCAGAATTTTAGAGGAAAAATATGTGATTTTAAAAAATCATTATTAATATCTAACTTTATTTGAAAGGCTACTCTATTATAAATAATTGTACGCATGGAAACACAGAAAAAATAATGTGATATATTGTTTTGGGGGAAAAGAATATTGGGAGTATGGGAGGTTTATCTTTTTGTTCTGCCATCCCTGGCATGTGGCTACTATAACAGTTCACAAGCTGGCTGCTGGTGCTCCAGCCATCATATCGGTGTGACTAACAGGAAGAGAGAAAAGGCAAGTGACAAAACTGCCCTCCTCCAGATAAGTTATTTCTCTTTAAAGAGATGACAGAAAGACTCGCCAAAAATAAAAAATAAAATAAAAATATTGCACCTTATCTATGGACTATCCAAGCTATAAGGGAAGTTGTAAAATGTAGTGTTTTGAGATGGGCACTTTGCTGACCCCAACAATATCAGGGAAATTACTAAAGAAGAGGAGAATGGATATTGGGTGGAAAGCTAGCGGCTTCCAGCACATTTAGTATCTTTGTCTATTTCTGCCTCACCATTCCCCGTTTTCCAAGATCATGGGTTGTTGCCGCTTCTGCTCTGTCTCTGCAGGAACTACGGGCTCTCCCCACTGCTGAAAACAGGCTTCCTAACTTCAGAGCAGGGAGGGTAGCAGGAAGCTGCTCATTGAAGGTCCTTTGGGGTTTCGCTGGGCTAGGATCAGTTGGGCTCCAGCAGGAGACTGATGGATGGAGACTTGGGGCAGCAGCTCAGGAAGCAGAACTGGAAAGACAGAGGGAGAGGAGTCAGGTGGAGCTGCCCTTCTCCTGTCTCATTTACAACATGGTGCTGTCTGTGAGCTGACAGCCATGTAAGGAGACACTCAGCATGCAGTGAGGGCAAGAATCAGCTTGAGAAACCAGCCTGTCACCCTTTCTTCTACTCCTCCAACTTGCCTGTCTCCTGTCTTCTTCTTGTCCTATGTAGTCTCATGCTTGTAATTAGAAATATGCATCTCTTTTTCTTATTCCTTCAATGCTTGCGTTTTAACTTGACCACTGAAATCATTTGGAGCCTCCCTCTTTTCCCTGGCTCCCTGGGTTTTGACTCCTGCCTGACAGGACTTCTTGCCTCATTCACTTGCACTCTGATGCACTGGCTTTAAGCCACTGATCTGTTATTTTGGATTCCTGACCTGACATTTTCTTCCGAGTCTATTTCCCCTCTTTTATAGCATGTGCCACAGTAACACAAAGATAGTATTTTGTTGGGTCAGGTATTAACAATTATGTTCTATTGCAAATAGAATTGTCCACTACAATTATTAAGAGCATTAATTTATTAACTTACTTTACTTTAAACTCAACAGAAGACTCAATAAAAGAGGTCACTGCAGATCATCCAGAGGTTGTTTCTATGATAAAGGAGACTATGAAAATGACAAAGGATATGAACTTTGAACAGCCATATGAAAAATATGCTGAAATCCTAGAGGAAGTCCTAGAAGAGGTAAGAAATGCAAGCTCTTCATTTTTATCATTAATTTAACAGAAACTGAGAAAATGTTAACCTATTATATGTATAATTAATTTAGAATCTCATTTGACAGTACTGAAATCTGTAGCCTTCAAGTTCATGTACATTTTATAGTCAACATTGTTATGTATAATATACCTTAGTGAACAATTGCTTATGCTCTTTGTAAGTTTTTCTTAACAATTAGACAATATAATTTCATGCTTTGAAATTAATTCTTCATTAAGTTTTATTGTCTTTAATTACATTCAGTTTATTAAAAGATGGTACAGTTGAGGCCAGTACCAAAGTCACGTATTTCATCTAATTAGTTGTAAACATAGACAAATTTTTCTCCATAGATAATTTCATCCAATCACCCTAAATTTGTGTTCGTAGTGGAGATGGATGGACACATGAGTGATTTTCCAATCCAAGAGGAAAAAAAGGCCTCAGATATTATACCCTACTGATGCAAATCAGAAAGCTTATCTTTTGTTTATAAAGAATAAGATATCCATATGGGTCTGTTTTGCGCTGAGACCTTGAGTAAGCATTCAGAGCAGAGTCAGAGAACAAATTAGTGTTGAACTGTCAATGAACTTCTGTATTTCTCTGTAATTTGAAAACGGTGGAGTTTAAAATTATTATGTGAGAAGAAAAAATTGTTCTTTGAGAGTATGCAACCACTCTGTAATACGTTGAGTGGACTCCTTGAGCCCTAGGCTGTACCAAGGTGCGCTGCTGTCCCCCTCTGAGCTTCCAATAGAGGGAGATCTTTCAGCTTCCCCTGCATCTCTTCAGATTGTTCTGTCATCAGTTATTCCTTTAGAAACACTCTGAGCACCCACTATTTTCCCTGTGCTATGCTAGATCCTAGGGATATGAAAATGAATTGAACTTCACTCTTTCTAAGAAGTTATCAGTCAGGTAGGGGACAGCTGGCAGATGATTCAATAATTGAGTTACCATGTGCTAAGTGATAAACACACACACATACACACACACATGGTGTAGGAGTTCCACCAAGGTCAGGGCTATCATCTCTGCCTGGGAAGTGAGACAAGCATCCCAGAGCAGGAGACATGCAAGTGAGGAACATCTTCAGCACTGTGAAAGTCCCTCCCTTGCCCTTCACCAAAATATTTCCCCATTTATTTCAGAGTTTATTCTGGAGGATATAAATCTACAGGGAGTACTACATATATTCCTCTATCAGGAATATATGTAGTGTCATTAGATAGTACATTGTGACTCTCATATCAGACTGTCTTTTTCAAGAGAATAGAGACCTCTGCAGGAGACTGTTTTACTCTTCATCAGTTTTCTATAATCTCTATATGTAGGAAATGTATTTTCATAAAGTATCTAGTTACTAATTTTTTACATGTAAAGACAGAATCTTAAGATGTCTTTCTCAAATTAATTTATAGATTGATGCGATACTAATAAAAAGCTCAATGTGTTTTGAAAACTGACAAAATAACTCTAAAGTTGATTTGGAAGAACCAATAGTTGAGACTAGGAAAGAACAGTTTGGCAAAGTATAATAGAGAGAAACTTGTTCTGCAGCAGGTCAAATGTGTTGAAATGCTATAGTAGTATATAAGCTTGGTAGTCATACAAGAATAAACAGCCAGTCAAGATGGAGGTATAGGTAAACTGTCTTTACCTCCATGCACAACTACAGCAAAAATTACAGCTAGATTACAAAACAAATATCACCCAGATTTGTCAGAAAATCAAGCTGTATGGAAGTCTGACAACCAAGGATTTAAAGAAGCCACATTCATCCGGACAGGTAGGAGGGGCAGAGACGCAGAGAGGCACTGAAAGGTGCAGAGACGTGGAGAGGCACAGAGAGATAGCAGAATGGGTGGTCTCACATTTACATGTGGTGGATAAAAATTGGGAGGGATACCTCGGGAGCGAGTGATCCCAGCCCCAGACCAAGCCACCCAGCCCAGGGCTCCAGCACCAGGAAGATAAGTCCCCATAACTTCTAGCTATAAAAACCAGTGGGAGTTGGGGCTGCAGAAGAAACTACAGGATTCTTAAGAGACTCCTTTCAAAGGGCTCACAACAGACTTAGGACTCACACAGACCCACCCCCTCTGGGATTCAGCACCAGGGCAACAGCTGGAAGGGTACAAGTGGCATAGGGAAAGAAGGGGAGAAAGTGAAGTATCTGGCAACAGGGGGAGTGCCAGGAGGCAAGTTCCTTCTGGATAATCTCCAAAGGCCAGGCAGTGGCATTGTCCCTTCTCTGAGCCCTCCCCCACATGGAGCCACAGAGTAATGAAAATGTGTAGCCCCACCCTGGCCATTACTTAAGGTTCCACCCCACACAATTTACAGGTGCCTTTTCTACAACAGGCCATGCTACTAAGACAGGGAGTCAAAGCAGTGTTTGTAATACACAGAAACAAACACAAGGAGGCTGCCAAATTGAGGAGACAAAGAAATATGGCCCAAATGAAAGAAAAAAGCAAAACTCCAGAAAAAGAACTAAACAAAATAGAGATAACCAACCTATCAGATGCAGAGTTCAAAACACTGGTGGTCAGGATGCTCGAATAACTCATTGAGTATGGCAACAGCATAAAAAAATAAGTGAAAGTTACACTAAGTGAAATAAAGAAAAGTCTACAAGGAACCAGCAGTAGAGGGAATGAAGCCAAGAATCTAATCAATGATTTAGAACATAAGGAAGAAAAAAATATTCAATCAAAACAACAGGAATAAAAAAGAATTTTGAAAAATGAGGGTAGAATAAGAAACCTCTGGGACATATCCAAACATACCAACATCTGAATCATAGGGGTGCCAGAAGGAGAAGAAAAATAGCAAGAAATTGAAAACTTAATTGAAAAAATAATAAAAGAAAACTTCCTTAATTTGTTGAAGGAAATAGACATACAAGTGCAGGAAGCACAGAGAATCCCAAGCAAACTAGACCCAAAGAGGACCACACCAAGACATCATAATTAAAATGCCAAAAGTTAAAGATAAAGAGAAAATCTTAAAAGCAGCAAACAAACAAACAAACAAAAAGAGAGTTACCTACAAAGAAGTTTCCATAAGACTGTCAGCTGATTTCTTAAATGATACTTTGCAGGCAAAAAGGGGGGATTGGCAAGAAGTATTTAAAGTGATGAAAAGCAAGGACCTACAACCAAGATTACTCTATCCAACAAAACTATCATTTAGAATGGAAGGGCAGATAAAGTGTTTCCCAGACAAGGTAAAAATAAAGGAGTTCATCATCCCCAAGCCATTATTACATGAAATGTTAAAGGGACTTATTTAAGAAAAAGAAGAAGATCAAAACTATGAACATTAAAATGACACAACAAACTCACAACTATCAACAACCGAATCTAAAAAACAAACTAAGCCAACAAGTAGAACAGGAACAGAAACGTAGATATAAAGATCATTTGGAGAATTATCAGCCAGAAGGTGGAAGGGGAAGAATGAGGGGAAAGGCACTGGTATTAAAAAGTACAAATGGGTAGGTACAAAATAAGTGGATGTTGCCCTGGCTCGTGTGGCTCAGTGGATTGAGTGCCAGCCTGTGAACCAGAAGGTTACCGGTTCGATTCCCAGTCAGGGCACATGCCTGGGTTGTGGGCCAGGTCCCCGGTTGGGGGCGTGTGAGAGGCAACCAATTGATGTATCTCGCACATTGATGTTTCTCTCTCTCTTTCTCCCTCCCTTCCCCTTTCTCTAAAAGTAAATAAAATATTAAAAAAAAAAATAAGTGGATGTTAAGGATAGTATAAGAAATGGAGTAGCCAAATAACTTATATGTATGACCCATGGACTAAAGTGAGGGTTTACTGGAGGGAATGGGGGTACCAGGTGGAGGGGGAAAAAGAGAGAAAAACTGGGACAACTGTAACAGCATAATCAATAAAATATAGTTTTTTAATAAAAGAATAAACAGAACCACAGAGAAGGTATAGAAACAAACCTCAGAAGAGATTAATGATTTACTATATGCTTAAAAAGTTTACATCACAATCCAAAAGGAAAGGAAGAATTATTTAATAGTGTTGATAAAATTACCTATTGGGGAAAACCAATTTAGAGTCTCACCTTATGAAAAATAAAGTTCATATAAATTTTAAAATTTAATGTAAAATGGCATTTTTAAGTACAAGAAAGTATAATGATATTGATGTGATCTTGGAATGATCAAGTACTCTGTGCACAGTTGCAGTGGAAGAACTCTTAAAGCAGAATCTCAGTGGTGAGAATACTTAATGATTCTCTTTATATAAAATATTGTGAAAATCAAAATTTTAAGGCTAAGGTCAAATTGGAGAAAGTATTTATAATACAGTGACATATTAATTCCTTAATATAAAGATTTCTTAGAAAAAAAGGGAAGTCTAATATCCCAATACAAAAGCAGGCAAAAGATGTAAATAGATTGTTTTATCAAAGAAAAAATACAACTCTGCCTGGGTAGCTCAGTTGGTTAGGGCATTGGCCCAAAAAATCAAGGTTGCTGGTTTGATCTCTGGTCAGACTACATAAAAAAGCAACCAATGAATGTATAAATAAGTGGAACAACAAATTGATGTCTGTCTGTCTCTCTCTCTCTCTACCCCTCGTCCCTCTTCCACTCTCTAAAATCAATAAATAAAATATTTAAAAGGTACAAATTGTTGATTGAAAATTTTTAATGTTCAAATTTTAGTGAAAATATGAAAATTAAGATGAGATATGATTTCTGTAAAGTTGGAAAAGTATTTAAAACTTACAACAATCATATTAGTGAGGCTATAACTATAGTCACATAGCAGAAATGAAAATTGATTTGGAAGCAAAGTAGTAATGTGTATGCAAAGCCTTTAAGATGTTTATTCTTTATTCTCTTTGACCTAAAAACCTTCTAGGAATCTAGTCTAGAGAAATATATATTTGGACAAAGATTTATACATAACAGATGCCCATCACTTGAAGACAATATTATAATAAAATTATCAATTATATAAATGTTTAACAGTAAGAGGATGATTAAACAAATTAAGATTTATTTATTTGATAAAATACTATAGAGTCATTACATTTTTTCAAAAAATTGAGATGGGAATATTATAAGTAATATGTTGATATTGCTTTAATTTTCATATATTTGAAATTATAAAGTTTTTATTAACCATTTATATATTTTCCAGCTTTATTGAGATATAATTAACATATAATATTGTATTAGTTTAAGGTGTACAACATAATGATTTGATATATGCATATATGCAAAATGATTATCACAATGTTTAGTCAACATCCATCATCTCACATAGTTACTTTTTTGTCTGTGTGTAGTAATAACTTTTGAGATCTGCTCTCTCAGCAACTATCAAATATACAATACAGTATTGTTAACTCCAGTCACCATGTTGTACAGTACGTCCTCAGGACTTACTTATAACTGGAAGTTTGTACCTTTTGACCCCCTCACCTATTTCCTCCTGCCCCCACACCCACCTCTGGCAACCAGCAATCTCTTTTCTGTTTCTATGAGTTTAGTTTTTTTAATTCCACTTATAAGTGAAATCATACAGTATTTGTCTTTCTCTGTTTTCTTTCACTTATATTACTTTTCTATAGCTTTTTTTTAGCCTCTAATTCTCTTACGTTATACATTTCAACGTGTTTAAAATTTTTTCTAGAGACTCTTCAGATGGAAATTTTGAAAGCAAATGATCTTAAATTCTGCGTAGACATCTCTTGCCTTTTGAGTTACTTCCAACATTCTGTAATTACCTGGTGTCACAGAAACTCGTTTTAAACCCTCAGAATTTATGTATTCACAGATCCGCATTACTAATTTCCATTACTAATTATGTACTGAAGCTATTAGTGCTTGGGGATGGGTAGGGGAGAGTTAGCAGAACTCATTAAGCACCTGCAAGATTTGTTTGGATACAATTCCCTACCTGGCTAGTAGTAACTATCTCAGTACTTCTCAGCTCTCTTACTGAGGGATGAAAAGCAAAGGGAAGTGAAAAGTGTTGTCACTAAAAAAGGTAAGCTGGACTAGGACCTTACTACTCAAAAAGCGGCTCAAAGACTGCCATCACTTGGGAGTGTGTTAGAAATGCACTCTTGGGCCTCACCCCAGACCTTCATTTATTTAATAAAGGCTATTGCTTCCCATTCTTAATTTTTAAAACTTACAGCTTTCTTGCGTTGTTTCTTTTTTAAAAGTCAGTGGATCTCTTTTTTTCCTTCCAAAAGTCAGAAGAACTCAGAAGATAGTTTGGTTAAGGTTCACAAAAAGCAATACATCAAGGTAGCATCCTTGACTTGTCTAGCTATATGGTACTATAAGTGTGTCATTTTTTTACAGTTAGTTGAAGAAAACAAGAAGAGGTTTTCTGGTGCCCCAAAATATGGGGGATGGATACTGGACAACTGTCCTCTTACAAAAGAACTGTGGATAGCCTTCATCGAGAAAGGAATTACACCTGATTTAGTAATCTGTTTGTCAGATACAGAAAACAATGGTTTGTAAATATTTATCATGTAAACTTAAAAGTGAAGTGCATGTTGCTGATAATATTTTTAGTTGAAATATAAAATGAAAAACTCTCTACTCTCACTAGGTACAAATACCATCCCAACAATTCCTTTACAACCTAGAGGTGTACAAAATGAGGATTCCATCCTCCTAGTGGGTGACCAGGATGATGTGCTAGAGTACTGGATGTTCCAGCAGGCCCTTATAATTATTCTCTGGAGCTGAGAATTTAACACCCCCTCTCAGTCAGCACTATAAATTCTAAATGAAATATGTATGAGGCTGAGGGCAAAGGCTATATATTAGTCCTTGTTCACCTCAGATGGGATGTCTTAAGTACATCAAAATAGAAGAACTAATTTTTAATTATTTGTCACTTTGTACAAAGCTGTAGTAATCAAAAGAGTATGGTATGGCATAAAAACCAATGGATAGGCCATGGAACAGAAAATAGAGAGCTCAGAAATAAACCCATGTAAATATGGTCAATTAATCTTTGAGAAGGGGGCCAAGAAAATTCTGCCATTTTGTGTTTTAGGGAAGTATACTTTAAAAGAGTTTCCAGAGGGGAATTATAATATACTGCATTTTTTATGTTTTAGTTATTTGTAACATGCCAATATATATTTTTTAAAAAGAATATAAGATGCTCTCTTAATATTTTAAAGAATCTGGGCTCTATTTAAATAAATTCTTAAAGGAAAATATATTTGGGTATAGGAAGAATTAATTTTTTATTGTTAATTTTCAAAATGTATCTTACTATACTTTATAGAACTTCAAAATTAATATTATTCTCTTTATCTACATTTCAGGAAAATGTTTACTTAATAGGCTGTATTTAGAGAATAAACCGGAAATTGACTCTAAGATATTAGAAAGATTATTAGATGAACTACAAAAGAAAAATACAGAGGAAGAAGCAGCAAGGTAAAATCTGCCTGGCATTATAAAACAGGTTAATGAATCTCTTATGAAGCTGTTAAATATCTTCTTACAATTTATTAAATCTCTTGAACATCAAAATGGTGGTCTAATTGATCCAATTCTAATTAATTATAAGAAAAACAGTAATTTTGCAAATATTTATAGAATCTCTAAATTAGAGTTGTGGATGTTTCACAGTCTCAAACCGAATTTATTCTAAATGAAATATCTACTCTCAAGAGACACTGCAAGAAAAGATGAGCACAGATAAGATTTTTTTCTTTTTACCGTATTTATTTGTGACTTAAATAATTTTTCTAACTAAAATTCACAAAGTGAAAAAATAATGATAAAAGTAAATGAAAATACACTCGTTTGACATAACTAAAGTGGTGGAGAAAGGAAACACTTATTAAAAATTCAAATGTGACCCTGGCCAAATTGCCTCAATTGGTTGGAGCATTGTCTTGTAACCAAAAGGTTGTGGATTCAGTACCCCATCAGGGCATACAACTAGGTTATGTGTTATATCCCCAGTACGATCCCCAGTCCAGGCACGTATGGGAGGAAACTGGTCAGTGCTTCTCTCGCACATCAATATGTCTCTCTATCCCTTTCTCTCTCTCTAAAGGCAATGAAAAAAATGTCCTCATATGAGGATTAAAAAAAATTAAAATGTGTATGCTTATGACCTAGAAAGTATACCTAGGACTTTAGCCCTCAGGAATCAGCATATTAATGCACAAGGGAACATGTATAAGACTATTGTATTCTTTTTAAAATAACTGCATCTTTAAAAAATAATATCATTAAAAGCTGTACCAAGTATTAAGCAGGGGACTAGTTAAGTAGAGACCATTCGTATCAGCAGCACACTCTGGGACAGTGTTCCAAAGACTGTTCTGTAGGCCTGGCATTCTCGTACTTCAGCATTCTTTGTGTTCTAGTTACATATATTCTCTTCAAAAAACAGTACCACGCCTCTTCTCCCAACCGGTATGTTTCTTATTGATAGGGGGTGTTCTTTTACTATATTCCAAATTCTGTCATCCAGACTAAAGTATTGGTGTAATTCAAGTTATATTTGTTCATGATCAGACCTCTGAGATGACTGGGTCTTGTTTCTACACTCTTTTTCCATTTTGACCGTGTGTGTGAATTGGCAGTTCAAACAGGGCTCTTGTGTGAGACTTTCCTTATCCAAAACCTAGATAAAGTATATTGCTGGTAAGAATCTGAGACCTGACAAGAATGAGGAAGAATTTTGCTGCCAGTTATGAGACACTTCAATAAACCACTTGGATAAATGAATCAAAGACTAATGGTGATGACTGGAATTATCCTGCTTTTGACTGGCACATTTGGAAACTGATGCTGGAAAAGCTGTAGAATTCCATGTGTCTTGAGATGTTTGGCCCAAGATGGAATTCTTAATCCTGTTAAGTTTATCCCTTTTTTTATCAACTGGCATGAAACTCTGACTTTTTTTTGTTTTTGGTTACATTTCAGATTTTATTTTCTATTTTCTATTTTATTACTATTATTAACAATTTGATTAGTTTTCTTCTAGTCTTTTAGTCATTTATACACATTTTAAATACAAAATTAAAATTGTATTATACATAGTTCTACTTAAGATTATTTTATGAACATTTCTCATTTAATCAGAAGGGGAAAAAGGTACAATTTTTCTCATTTGCCTTTTTAACTTGTAGTTAGACAATCCTTTATTAATTTTGGCAGGTTTCCTTTTCTTTTTTTAATATGTTTTATTGATTATGCTGTTACGATTGTCCCAATTTCCCTTCCCTCTGCTCCCCTCCACCTGGTGGTCCCCCTCCCTCTAGTTGTCCCCCCCTTTTAGTACATGTCCATTGGTTGTGCATATAGTTCTTCTCAACCTCTTCCTGTCTATTCCATTCCCTCCTACTATGCTTCTTAATTCCTGTACCATCTCCCTCCCTCTCCCCCTTCCCCCTCCCTGCTGACCTCCCCCCAGTATGTTCCCCATACCTATACTTCTTTTTCCACTCTCGTTGCCTATTTAGTTTGCCTTTGTTTTGATTCCCTAGCTTCTGTTGTTGGTTCTTGTGATGCAGTTTTCATTTTAATGTTCATAGTTTTGATCCTCCTTCTTCTAAACAAGTCCCTTTAACATCTCATATAATAGTGGTTTGGATCTAATGAACTCCTTCAGTTTTATTTTGTCCTGGAAGCACTTTTTCTGCCTTTCTATTCTGAATGACAGTTTCGCTGGATAGAGTATTCATGGCTGTAGGTTTTTGATTTTTATTACTTTGAATATTTCTTGCCAGTTCCTTCTTGCCTGCAGGGTCTCCCTTGAGAAGTCAGCTGATAGTCTAATTGGGACCCCTTTGTACATGATTCTTTTCTTCTCCCTTGCTGCTTTTAAGATTCTCTCTTTGTCTTCAATTTTTGACAATTTGATTATAATGTGTCTTGGAGTGGTTCTCCCTGGGTCCAGTTTTTCTGGAACTCTCTGTGTTTCCTGGAACTGTAAGTCTATTTCTTTCCCTAAGTTTGGGAAGTTCTGCTTCATTATTTTTTCACATAATTTTTCAATTTTTAGTTCTTCTTCTTCACCCTCTGGCAATCCTATAATCCGAATGTTTGATCTGTAATAGCTGTTCCAGAGGTTTCTGATCCTCTCCTCACTTTCCTTACTTTTTGTTTCCTCTTTCTGCACTGGTTGACTGTTTGTTCCTTCTCTATGTTCTGGTTTGTTGATTTGATCTCTGGATTTTATTTCCTCACCACTTGTCTCGTATGTGTTTTTGTTCGTTTCAGTATGAGTGGCTTTCTTTCCTTCCCAGTCTTGTTCCAAATCTTTTGTTAATTCTGTAAGCCACCTTATAACAATAGCTCTGAACTGAGCCTCTGAAAGGTTTCTTATTTGTTCATCTGTCAGGTTCTTCATCTGCTGCCTGGTAAGCTGCGTCGCCAGGATTTGAATTGTTGTCTGCTTCATTTTGACAGATTTGTGTTTTGCTTTGCTTCCTGGGCAGGCTGTGGGGGGCAGAGCCCCGTGTACTCATCACTACCTGGCGACTGGCGGTGATGCCGACCTTTTTTGCCATGCTGTGGCGCTTTGTGTGAGGGCGAGGGTCCAAGATGGATTCCTGCCGTTACTCTCTGCTGGGAGACCAGGATCTGTCCTCCCGCCCTCTGGGCCTCACCGTTTAATGCAGAGGGGGGGGCTACCTTTCCCCACGTTGGGGTCGTGAGCTGCCAGGGCTCGACTGCAGCCGAGATTGCTCCCCCTGCCACTCTCCCTGCTGCTACCGCAAACAGCACCGCCTAACCTTTCCATTCCTGTTCCGATTTCGTCCCTCCTACCTGTCCAGATGAGCACTGCTGGTTTATAACTTCGTACATTGGGCTTCCATGTAGTTTTATTTTCTGGAATTTCTGGTTATCTTTTGTTTTGAGGAAGTTGCATTCCTTTCTAGTTGTAGAGGGAGACCGAGCGTGTCCATCTAAGCCTCCATCTTGGCCAGAAGATCTGGTTTTCTAATAAATAGCCACAACTTTTCAAAGTGTAACATTCCAACTTTTCTTAAAAAAAAAAAAAAAAAGAAAAGAAAAATTCCTGAAAATTGACTGACTTCAATGTGAGTAAATTAAACATTTACATTGTGAAGTAAAAATGTAATGAATATTATAAGCAACTGACTATTATTACTACTCTAAGTCTTAAATATTATAATTCTGTAAGATGTCTTAATTTCCAAAGATAATTAAATTTTGAACTTTTTTGTTTCAGAAAAGCCAAAGAAGAGGCATTGAGAGTAGAAGAAGAAAATCAAAAGCAATTGGAAGTTATGAATGTGCAAACTAAAGGCAAACACAGATTGATATGACTAATAATATGCCAATTAATTTTATATTATTATTGCAAGCAACTGTAATATTTCAGTGAATTATAGACAGGGTTACCATATTTCTTTATTTTCCCATGAGAGTCCAGGTTTGTGACTATGGTCTGAAAGTATTTATTTGACCCCCTTTCATTCTCAAAGTGTTCCATTTTGGATAATAAATTATATGGTCCCTGGAGTAATGGATTCATAGGGAAGAGATCCTGACACAGATACTTAGTCATACCCCCTCAAAGGGGTACACAGCAGGATAACATGTGCAGCATGCCTTACAATGATTGCCCAGGTCATAGATGACATATCGCTATTGGGATTATTTCCATTAGAAGGATGCTGCAGAAATTGACAAAACAATCAAAGTCTTACTATATCCATTGTATTTGCACTTAAACTTCCAATCTCCATGATAGAAGAACTTACCCTACAAGCTTCTTTTAAGACTGGAGTTCTTAACCTGGGATCCATGGATAAAATTCAGGGGTCTATGAACTTGTATGAAAAAATAATTACAACTTTATTTTAACTAATCTTTAACTAAAATTTAGTCCTTCCTTCAACTAATAATTCATATAGGCAGCAAACCACAGGAGTATTATCAATAATTTAACTTTGTCACCAATAGAAATGAAGATACCACATTACAGTTTTATGTATCATGCATATGCTTATCACTATTCCCTAATTATGGTCATTATTAAACCAGCTTCTGGTTCTTGTTGTTTAATGCATTAATAAAGATGCACAAATTTCCTATAGCACACAGATTTTTTTTTTTATGTCTTAATGACTGTATTTCAATATAATTGGCTTCTTCTGTATTTTATTTTATGAGATTGAAAGCATTATTCTAAAAGGGGGTCCATGAGTTTTATCAGACTGGCAGAGGGGTCCCTGGCTCAAAAGAATGAAGGGTGTCTGTTTCAGTTTTCCATTGCTGTGCAAAAAGCCACCACAACACTATAAACCCTCATTTTTATCATGCTTGCAATTCTGTGGGTCAGGAATTTGGGCAGGACTTATCTCTGTTCCCTAAAGACCTCGGTTCTGACTTTAAGTAGCCACCCTGGAAGTGGATCCTGTGGCCTCACTGAAGACTTCAGATGACTGTGGCCCTAATGAACATCTTTATGACTTCATGAGAGATCCAGAGCCAGAACACGAATAAGCCTCTCCCAAATTCCTGACCCCAGAAACTACAAGGATAATATGTGATTATTGCTGTTTTAACCGCTAAGTTTTTGAGTAATTTATTATGAAGCAATAGATAACTATACAACACATACTTAGTCAAAATCACATATAGTAGAGGATCTTAGAACACTTTTCAATCCATTCCTGACTTATATAGTACTCAGATTATTCACTAGGGTTCTCAAAAAAAAAAAAAAAAAGTAGAACTTCTTATTTTACTTTATTTTTTAACCAAAATAGATATTTAGTTGAAGACATTTTGAGTTTCTGGTGTAGAGCACATAACTTCATCCCAAAACCTAGTAGGTTTCAGCAAATTCTGCTTCTTCCTCTTGTGTATCATCATAAAATTCTCCATATAACACAAAAGATTCACCACGTTCCAAGTCATATATTTGGAAGCCACATGCCCTGCAGCCCTGGTCAGACCTTGAGGTAAAAGGACACTTCAAGATGCATCCCTCTGGGGACTTAATCACCCAGATTTAGATTAAAATTCAAGTACCAGAGGTATCACACACCACTAGAATGTGATTCTTGGAAGGTACTCACTGAGAGGAAGGAATTTCCGTAATAATCCAGAAATCAAGTTCATTACTTTTTCACATCATCTTTGCATAGAAATTACCTTGATTTTCAATCAATTTCATAAATCTATTAAAGGAATTTGGTAGATGGATTTTCTGACTCCATAATTCAACCCATCTTCCTTCTGAAAGATTTCCATGCATATATTTCTAATCATCAGCAACAACTGAAAATTTGAAGTTATGCTTTTGAAATTTCTGTTTACTGTATTAATTGACCACTCTATTATTCATTATTAGTTATAAGAAAGTACAGAGTCTAGCCCGGTACTGCCCAATAGAAATATAATGCAAGCCCATATGTATCTTTAAATTTTCTAGAAGCCACATAAAAAATAAAAAGAAACAGGTGAAATGAATTTTATTTAATAAGGTATGTCCAAAATATTATTTTTACAGGTAATCAATGCAAAAATTATTGATATACTTTATATTCAATTTTCCATACTAAATCTTTGAAATCCATTGTATATTTTATACTTACATCGCATCTTCAGACTAGCACATTTTAAGTGCTCAATAACCACATCTTGTAGTGGCTATATATCAGACAGTGCAGGTCTAGCCATTCCCTTATTGGTGGACATTTAAGCTATTTCCAGTTTTTTACTGTTATAATATTTGGGGCTGCTATAAACATTTTCTCTTTTAGATGAGCCCTTAGCCTGGTATTCCTATAGCCCTCTGATTGCATGGCTATAATCCTTTACCACTGCATGGTAATAGGAAAATGTAATTCTCTCCCTCATTAAACCCCATGTTCCAGGAGGTCAGGGAACCACTCTTTATTCTTCATTTGGGTCTCAGCACTTATTAGAGTGCCTAGCACCCAATTAATATTTGCTGACTTAATCTGGATAATTGTTTCTTCTCATTTTTTCCTAGAAGTGGAAGAGACTGATCCTGAGGCTGATGAGGATGTTGAAGGTGAGGAGATTTATGTGCCTGAAGGGTCTGAAGCCCTTGAGGTAGCTGAGGAGACCAGGGGGCTCTTACCTGAGGAGTCTGAAGCATCCGAGATTCCTGAAACAGAGCCTGCATCAGGTTAGACTTTATTGACAGTCAAGTCCTTAATTCCACTCATGTTCATTGCTGTGTTTGTGTGTGCATACATGTGTATATGTTAAGAAAATGGAAACAGGCTAAAAATGGAGACTGAGCCCCTAGAGAACAGCACCTCAATGGTTTGAGGTGCTGTGGGAAAGCTGATTCTGCTGTGCCCCATCTTGGAGCTCAGGGACAGGCCTGTCTGCCTCATTTGTGGGACATGTTGTTCAAAAAACAAGGGGAACGTGCCATTAAAGGTACTAAAATATAAAACTTTTTCTTTTCTTCCATAATCTCTCTCATAAGTTGTTGTGGATTGATTTTTATTTGCTACTTAATGTCATTGTAAGTAAAGAAAATTTTAAAAAATTAGCATGAATTTTACCATTCATCTTTGTATTGTACATTGCCATTTTTAAATAAAAATATGAGTGTTCATATAAAGAATCACTGAAATTAACAAAATTTGTATTTCACAGCTCATACATATATACATATTTCATTCTTACCAGAATACTGGTAAGATTTGTGCACAAAACTAACTCAGCTTTTTATTTCACTTCTTAATATGCATATATTCTACCAACACTCTCTACCATTAACTTCCTAATGATTAAGGAAAAACTGAAAGAAAAAGGAACACTGGGTTGCCCTATCTTTTCCTTTCCTCCTATGTCATCATTTTCAGTCTAAGTGTTTCTACAGGAAAGTGACATGAGTAAGAAAGACTGTGATGGGTTCCTTGGTCATTCATGTCTCTCTGAATGCTATCACCTTCTTTCTGCATCTGAAGCAAGTTCTAGTTCTAGTTTGAGCATGGTCTCTCAAATCTGTCAGCATCTTCCCCTGCCTGCCCCCACCACTCAGTCATACTTACTCCCACACCTCTTGGGTCCCCTGAAATTCTATACTCATGATAGGCCATTAGGAACTCTCATAAGAATGAGATGGCAGGGACTGGCTAACCACATTGTACCTATCTCTGCTCATATGCATGCTCTATTGTCCCATGGGGGCCCCTTTGGGTTTTGATTACAAAACAAAATTCAAAGATAAAATTAAAATTTTCAAATTCACAACCAAAGAGCGTCAAACTAAGTGTGAGGCTATTCTGAGTGAGAGACTCTTAAAACTGCACAGGTCACACACCCATGGAGCCAGCCCTGCTGCTAAGGTGCAGTTTGGTGAGTGGGGCAGGGCAAGAAGGAGTCTTTGGGCAATGCAAGTCACTCTCTCTCAGGACTGGGAAGTGGGCTTAAAGCAGCAAGATAGGGTACCCCACCATGGTGGGAGTGAGGCTCATAAATGCTTCCAAGCACAGTTAGTATTTGGAGTAGAAACTAGTGTTATGAACTAAAGGTCTTCAAATACCTGCAGCCAGATCCAGCCTGGGGCAATTAAGGACTAGGAATCTGCTTGTCATCTGGTAAAAGAACCAGGACTAATGGGAATTTTCACCCTGAGAAATGTCAAGTTCAACATAGATCATTTTTATCACAGGGGTTGGCATTAGCTTTATGGGACAATAAGTATAAAATCATATCCCTTGTGCCCAACAGAGGAGCTAGCAGGATAAAATACCCAATTTCAATTTAAGAGTCCCACTCCTCCATTGACTTGTGCTTCCACCGAGAAACTTCAGTATTTTCTTCAGTACCTAAACAATTAGGCTGGCTGTTCTCCCGCACACCTACCTTTTGCAAGAAGACAGTCCATAAAACACCAAAAATATGTAAACAAATTTATTAAATATGACACATTAAACATTAACCCAGGGAGTCCTGTTGTCCACAGTGTCTCACAATAACTTAGTAACAGGTCTAAGAGACAATTTAGTTTTATTACCTTTTACCTCCTTGCTGTTTCTCCCAGGGAACCTTCTCTGGATGGTCTGAAGCGAGCCTCCTACTCCATTTAGGGTCAGTTCTAGCTCAATGCTGTAGACATGACTGTTACCAGTTGGAATTGTATGTATCACGTGTCAGTTATTATTCTGGTCATTGTCCTCTGGTATACTGAAGAATATTCTTCACTTTCTGCCTTATACTATTAGGTATTTTTATGCCACTTTTCCTAACTGAAACTATGTTTTCAATTACATAGTATATACAATTTAAACTGTGTTTTGAAATTTTCTTTGTGCCAAAACTTTCATAAAGAAACAATGTCTTAAAATTCAAACACTAACCTTTAGATTTATTTTCTAAGTATCTGAACCTACTGAGGAAACTACAGTTGGAACAGAAATTCCAAAAGAATCCAAAGAGGGCCTGGAAACTAAATTATCTGAAACAGGTTAGCTTATAAAAGTAGTTAGTGCATAAAAGTGCTTTTCATATTCTCCTACAAAGGGTCTAGTCCCTTATTTTAGGCAGAGTACCAACTTCCTACTTATTTCTTTTACATTGTATGCCAGTTGGTGTGTTGTATTTATTTACCTTATTACATTAAAGTGTATCTAACCAGCTTGTAGCACTGTTTTTCATCAAATGTTATACATTTTATCAGCAATTAAAGATGCCATATGAAATACATATTAATTATCCAAATAATTTTATTAATAGATAATAATTCATCTACAGCCAATACAAGGAATGAAGCATAATTAAAATAAGAATTTATAAACATACATTACTGTTGATAACAATATGTTTATTTCTCTCATTTGTTTTTAAAATATTATAAAGTATAAATTATTTTGGCAATATGGATAGAAATACAATGTTTGAAGCCTCTTTTTTTCTCTCCTTTAACCTTTACTGAAAAGTTGTATTACCTGAGTTTCCCGAAGACTCTTACCCAGATGTTCCTGAAATGGAATCAATTAAAGAGAAGATTAAATCTTTCGTCTCCACATGGAAATATCTGGAAACAGCAATCACTGACTCTCTCATTCAAGTTTTCCACTTGGAGATTGCTGGCAAAACTCCAGAAGAACTACTTCAAAAAGTGGTTGAGACTATGGAAAGTAAGGGCTATAATCCTAACATTTACTGTCAAGACTAGGTAATATTATTAAAAGCACTGTGCAAGTTTAAAGCTTTTCTTGATGGTCCATAAAGTAGAACATTCAATATATCCAGGAATGATGTTTAAGATATTTAACAAATCTCATAGCTTAGGCGCCCAACAATCAGAACAGTTGCAGGGCACAAACAGCACCAGCCAAACTGGCCACTTGTCACTTAAAGAATTTCTAAAGGTGAATTTGCATATACATTTATACTAAGAGATTAGTCACTACAATTAATTTTCCTAATCTTCAACTACTATAATATTGGGTTGGTCAAAAAGTTCATTTGGTTTTTTCTGTAAGATGGCTCTAGTAGCGCTTAGTTGTCTTTAACTTCATTCAAAACAATTTTGTTAGATTGTGTTGTGACAGCTGTCATATCAGCATGCATTTTCTAAAAATATTAAAATTGGTGAATTTTTGTGTTGCCATTTTAATATTGAAGATGGAAGAAAATAAGCAATATTTTTGGCATATTATGCTTTATTATTTCTTTTATTATTTCAAGAAAGGTAAAATTGCAACTGAAATGCAAAATAAAAAAAGATTTGTGCAGTGTATGGAGAAGGTGCTGTGACTGATCGAACATGTCAAAATACTTTGCAAAGTTTGTGCTGAAGATATCTCGCTGGATGGTGCTCCATGGTTGGATAGACAAGTTAAAGTTGATAGTGATCAAATCAAGAAATTATTTGAGAACAATCAACATTATACCATATGGGAGATACACTCAAAATATCCAAATCAATAAAGTTATTAGTGAAAATGAAAAATGTGTCTTTTATTTTATGGAAAAAAACATACGGACTTCTTGGCCAAACCAATATATGCTAATATCATTTTATTGTAAAAATATCTTCCCAGATCTCCCTTCCTTCCTTCCTTCCTTCCTTTCTTCCTTCCTTCCTCCCTTCCTTCCTTCCTTTCTCCCTTCCTTCCTTCCTTCTTTTCATTCTTCCTTTTTTTTATAGAACCTTTCCAGTATGCTGGATGGGAGTTAAATATAGAAGATTATGAAGAAGAAATAGAAGACTTTCAGGCTGAAGCGGAGGTTGATGAGGAGCTGGAAAATGAAGAAGAGGAAGAGGAAGAGGTAAGAGTCTTTTATTACTGCTCCTTCACATTGGTCACATCGTTGAAAGTGCACATACCCAGAGTAGTAGTTAGCAGTCTTTGACCCCAGGAAAGCAAGCAGGCTTCCTCAATTTTATATATAAACATTTTCAACACACTTTGCTTCCGCCCTAGCTTCTCCTGATCCCTGAAATGCCAGGGATGCTTAGGCAATATGTTACACCCATGAAAAAAGAAAAGGGAAATCATCAAAAAAAATTTTTCATGGAAAAATCTATGGATATTAGAGACAGAAATATTTTATTTTTAAAAAAATTTTAATTCTCACCTGATGATATGTTTTAATTTATTTGTTATTGATTTGAGAGAGAGAGAGAAACATAGATGTGAAAGAGAAACATGTGTTGATTGCATCCTGGAGCACCCAACCAGGGATCAAACCCACAAACTTTTTGGTGTATAAGACAACAATCCAACCAACTCAGCCACCTGGCCAGGGCGAGACAGAAATATTTTAT